>NC_091145.1:18195827-19518327 GCF_041381155.1 Argopecten irradians | reverse complement strand
TTTTCTTCAAATGATAACACCGCGTTTCATATCCTGCTATTGACCCCATCTGACAATGTACTTGCCAATGAAATTAGCGGAAAACCAAAGAATACTCCATTATCTACTATATTATAGTGGTCCAACCCTATCCCAATTGCCGATCGCGATCGCCAAACCTCGCCCACATTCTTTATCAACAAATTAAACAACTCATGGTCACCCATCGTCCTCCAAGATCTGCTGTTGGTATGTCTGTCAAGCGCACGGTTGCTAGTAGATATCATTGGTTAAAGTTTTCTTGAACAGATAGTCATGGTTTAGTGTTTCTAAATGATCAAAACCCTGATAGCATCGGTTCCCCTAACTCATACAGAGAGGGATGTGTGGATTAAATTATTCAAGAAACAAGTAGAACTAAAACTTACATCAAACGGGCCGAGACATTTCGTACCTGCACACAATAGATGTAAACAAACATGTAGACGAACACGTTGTGTTAGTGATATTTCGGACTGAAGAAGGCCCTATAGTGGCTGAATATATATTCCATAGAAATGATTTTGATTTTACTTTGAATTTATTTTGGCCTTTTATTTCGGATTATTAATATACTAGCTTTATACCGTTTTTCCTCATTAGTGTTTCTTAATATTATCACTATTCGTTGTCTCTCTAGCCAGTTGACTATAATTTGTGCTCAAACACTATATTGGATGTAATTCATGACGGAGAAAAACATGTTTTATGTTTTCTAAATTATTCTTTTTCGTCTTTGTTAAGGAGTCTCCCTACAAGGTTACATTTTTAATTTGGATTTTGGCCTAGTAATCATATTGGTATTAGTACTATTTATTTGGCAAATCATGAAGATAAGGATGAAAACATAAATGATACGAACAAGCATGAAAACTACATGATGTGTTGTTCCATATCCCAAAATTAAAGGGACAATTCAATAGAATAGTTTGATAATATTTCAATATTTTATGTGACATGTTTCATAAAGATGCTCCATCGCCGACAGAGCATAAATGATACTCGTCATTTGAACAATAACTGGTGTTTAATCGTGTACATATATGTATAAAATAATGTATTTTGCTTTCGGTGCATGTGCAATCAGTACTTCATTCCATATAGGACATAGTGCAAAGAGATATAGAACAAGTCATTTATGCCATGTTTTGTTTCGTTGTAATGTAACAAAATTAGGCTGACTTGTCCCTTTAGGGTAAGATTGTGATTATTTGAGATCATTCTGTCTACTATTTAGTCTTTTTGTAGTAAATAAGAAACATTATGTTTCCATTATTCTGTACAAATATTTTTTTATTGACAATTTGTCGACATCTGTCACACTAAATACCACGCTAGTGATTAGGGCCATAGCATAACTTTAAAGGTACACACAATGATGGAAAACATTTTTGTTCATTCTAAAAAAAATTACCTATAAATCGAGTTTTTGATAATTTTGTAGAATTCCAAAAGTTATTAACTTACTGCTAATAAAACACATAACATCACTTCCTTAACAACTTAAAATAGATTAAACAAATGTTAATTTACATTACGCGGGTAGCTTTATGTTTGCCGAAGTCGCCCTAATTAGCGCATAGTAGTTGACTTTGGCAAATGTACATGGGAATATATAACCAAAAGATACGAAAAGACAAAGAGACTACTAGACTAAAACATCAAATGATAACAGGAAGGCGGAGGTCAATAGTCTTCAGAAAACAAAGGAATTATTTAAGTAAATAATAGGAAACGTTCTAAGATACAGCGGCGAATTTCAAACACAAATACCATATTCGACCCAATAAGTGTCCAGGGCGCTTGAAATTAAGTAAGTCATGATCAGGGGTTGCTTAATTGTTACAAATTTGGACTAGCCTTTCATACAATTATTTTACAAATTAAGCCATAAATCAATTTGTAAAAGAAATCGGTAAGAAAACCAACAAAGTTTTCATATTTTCAGTCTGCATTTAATTAAAAGTAAGTAAAATTGAAGCCTAAAGGATTAAAGGATACATATGATTACACCATTTCAAATTTCCGCGATCATAGCAATGTACCGCAAAATCGCGAAAATCCCATTCCCGCAAAAATATTTATAAGGTATGTATTCATCAACAACAAAAAAATGGATAAAAAAGCAGCGCAGCATATACAAAATAAAAAAAGAAGTACAGAAAATGATTGACGACTGTGTATTTTGCTGTGTTTGCTTTGCTTTGTATCTTCAACTGAATAATTACTTTTGATCAAATAGGTACGAGCAGTAATTTTGACGTTTATCCTTTCCATAAAGTATTATTCACGTTTGAACGTTTTTATATAAGTCTACGACAAAAGGCTATCATACTTGTATTGAATAGGGAATTAAAGCCTAAATCGATATTATGCAACATATGATATATATAAGTTACTATAAGAAGATTGGCAGATAGTTTTTTTTGGTCGTGAAAAGGGTGAATCTGTTTGAGCTATCGTGTCGGCATGCAAAGTGTAGCGATTTGTTACATCATTCAATGATATTTTATTTTATTTCTGAAACACCTGTTACAGGAAGTCGTCGGAATTAATTACACGAATCCATAAGGGCATCTACCTGCTTATATCCAATTGTGATTTAATGCTAACGAGTTCCTGGTTTGATATTTAAACATTACAAAAATATAATAATAAGTGAATAGATAGATATACAATATTGATATACACCATCTGTTGGCTTAAGAAAAAAAGAAAAAAACAATAAATATATGAAAGGCTATCGGCTGAATATTTTTATTCAAAGATGAATCTTTAACAAATGGTATTATTTTAATTTAAAATTTCATAAGGATATGACTACATGCAAAGTTTATACAATCATACTGTTTCCTTATGTTGAAATTATACATCTTTCAAACCTTATTACGTGTACAGTAAGTAAACTCATGTTGGAAAATTCTTAAGAGCTATTGATATTTTGACAGTTAATGTTAAATATTCCCTTTTCAGAGCAAATTTCTTAGAGAAAACTTTGGATCATCTATATAAACAAGATTTAGGACAGAGTAAGTGAACATCAAGAAAAAAACAGTCATCACAATGACTTGCATATTCTAAACTCTATGAGAAAATGTCTTTATCAGTTAAGTTTGATTTTTGAATTGTATATCAATACCTGAATTCAAAATTGTAAAAGTTATTGCATTAATTTGAAAATGATATTGATTCATTAAACAAAATTATTTTTGACTTTTTAAATCATTATTTCTTTACACTCCTAAGTCCGCCCCCTATATTTTCTATTTTTTTTTTCTTTTTTTTTTTTCATTTTCTTTTCATATCTCTCATTTTACCTTTTTGTTGTTATGGAATGTACTGTAAATATGGAACGTCAGGGGGAAATTTACGCTTACTCGCCTAATTACAGGAATGCCTTTTTACACGCGAATTTCCCCTCTCGCATAACATTTTGTTTCTATATGAAACTATGCTGCAAAAGCTTAATAGTAATAGTTATCGCGAAAATAACAACGTCGCAAAATGTTTACACACGGAACACGCGAGATAAAACTCGCGAACATATCCACGTTTACAGGATTTAACATTATTGTCATATGTTTTGAGGAGATCATCTAATGTCCCGATGACTGTTTTATCTTCGTAATATGTATAAAGAAATAGAACAATAACACTGCCACATAGTGAGTATCGTGCTATAACAATGATTGAACACGAGTATACTACATGTATGAACTATACGGGAAGATTTTGTGAGTTAATTTCGTCAACCCTATATTCTGATAGTCAAGTTGATTTAAGCATTCATTGGTTTCACTATCCTTAGAAATAACACTCCTGATGTTCCATTTACACTGATGGTTTAGGTATTGTCAAATAACGCACCATGACGACAGATGTATATTAAAGAGGTTCTGACTTTTTCTTCTTCGGAATAATTTGTTATTAATGCTATATGACCAAAGCTTTTATTGGTTTTCTATAAAAAATACCTTAATTTGTATTTACTTCTAGTCATATTTGCTATGATTGACGGCCTTACATTCCCTTCATGCACAGAATAACAACGCATATCAACTTCAATAATAAATTAGTGATACGAATTATCCCAAATAACACGTAACAAAACACTTGACTAATTGATTGTTGTATATTATCCAAAAACACCTGTTTCTAGTCAGTTTGTACATTACCTGGTAGATCTATTGGGTTTTTTGCGTTTTTTTATTTATCAATTGTATAATGAGAGTGTTCGTGTTTTGTAAGCAATGTTGTAAACCATGATTTTTGTTTATTAATTATCGATTTTTATGCTCGTTAATTGTTGTTCCTCCGATATCATTTATAATTATCATGAAGTTCATTTACATTATATTTATGACGAACGTTTATAAGCCTTGTTGTTTCCATGTGAGTTGTTAGAATCACGGCTGCACTTTTAAATATCTGCTTTTATCCTTATGTTGTTTACGATAAAAAAAATGTAATTTTGTTTTCCTTGAAGTTTCATTCATAGTATGCCTTAGTTCGATTGACTGTTAGTTATTTAAATTCTTAATTATTATAATCCCTTATTTTTCCACAATTCAATTTCGATATCTTTTGTTTTGTAGAAGACGTGACGTCATTCTTTTATTTCTAGTAATCACCTTGTGATGTTTCAGAGATAAAGATAATTGATCCATTGTTATCTGATTCCCCGATTAAGATATACATGTATTGGGGTTGATGTGGCTCCGTCGCAGCAGCTGTGGGTTTCCATGGCGATGAGAACTATTCAGTTATATTTTAGGAGTTTAATTGACCAGTGGCCTAATTTGATTTATAAAAAACCTATAACAATACTGCAGTCTCATGTCTTATCATCAGATATCTAAACGCTAGTAATGACCTGTAAATGAGTTTGTCCTGGTCTATTAATAAACAACTTGACATTCCTTATTATGTTCTTACAATAGAAAATAATTATACTGTTGGTATTTGATAATGTTTCCAAATGCATGGATTTGCCCGAATGGGAAAAAATATACAGAATTAAAATATAATATGATAAGTATAATAAAATATAAATCAATAGTAAGACCCTCCGGGATACTATTTCTAGGTTTACACTCAATATATATAGTTGTTATACATTCTGATGGTAGGCTGTATATTTCCTAATGAACGATGAAATACTGATTTTAAAAGGAAATCTAATCAGAGAAAGCGGAACAAAATGTAAATGAGATGTATATCTAAGTTGAATGAAAATCGTTAACTGTTAAAGGAGACTGTGAATTGGGATATATGTACACACGTTCTTTTTGACGATCACTTTCATCAAACATGGACAAAATCAGGGTACAGTCTATAATGAGAATCTGGTACTTTTGGTAGAAGTCAGTGTCCAACGAGAAAAAAAACCATCTGATTAAGACCATGAACTCGCAACCCAGATGTGGAGTAAACGGTAGAATACAGGCACGCGTTAAACGCGCCCATGTGGACTCATGTAGAGGTGGAAAATAAGTGGAAGTATGTACAGGTATGTAGCATCTTTAAAACAAAATGGTATTGGAGATACGGTACCTTAAGTCCAAGTGACTAGACCACTTCGAGCTAGAGATGAATTGTTTGTAGCATAATGACATAAGTCCAAGAGGCTAGACCCCGCGAACTAAAGGTACGACATCTTGACCATTCGACCACCACCATATTCCGAGATGGCAGGCCAATTACAGAATGTTGGTCACCTTCACCTGTTTTTCACGCGTAGATGTAGTGGCTTTGAAGGCTGTGTGTGCGAAATAGATGAAACGGGTAATATCGTCCGTTGATGTAATCAAAATAATCAAACTACACTATGATTGACTGTGTGGTCTGAAGTTTGGCGTCGCTGTCTCTGGATTCCCAAAGGAATTTCCCTATCTTCACGGTCTAGGAAATTTCCGCGAACTTAAATACTCGCGTATAAAATGGGAAGACTGACAAGTATTTTTTTATTATTTGAAATTGACAAAGTCACTAATATTTCTCTGCAATTTTGCTGGTACCGATCATTTTCATTGACTTAAAAATCTCTGTATCAGCCAATAAAGGAAAAAATGGCATCGGCGTTTGTAACGTCGCTTCTAATTGACTGAGATGACGGCGTTATGATTTCATAGACACAAGAGTCCTAAAATAAATTTTGAATTTTGAAGAGAGTATCTTTAGTAAATTGAATTATAAGGATTAATTTGAATAGATTTTGTATGTTTTGGAGATATAAAAGAACAAAGCTGAGTGTACTCTCATAATAAAACTCTCAGATTTTTGTTTTAAATCTCCATAACATAACAAAAATCAAATTAATCCTTAAAGCTGACAAAATGAAAACATTCGTGTTGAGATAAAAAAAGGGAATTCTTTGTAGATGACACCTATATTTATCGTCCATCGTTTATTTGTTGGCGGACATTTTTTTCTTTTAGGGCACCGAGATTTCATCTCACAGCGAATGTTTTAACTTACGTTGTCAGCCTAAACCATTAGCGATCGCTGTTTCTATATCCATATCAACGCTCCAGAAGAAACAAGGTCGCATAACGCATGTCTTTTATCTGGTTGAAACCTTTCAATAAAGGACTATAATTATACCATGCGTTTCTATTGAATGTGGACCTCCAGTTAGAGAGTAAGCCCATACATCAAAGTGATCATTTGATACCGTAACTGGTGATGCAGAATAAAGATCACAGTGTGATAACACTAAGTTGTAGACAGAGACAACAATAGGTCTATGTACTGTACACAGTAGAATCGATTAATCGTTAACTTTCAGTGAGAGAAAACGAACAAACTGAGCTAAGGGTGGATAGTTTGTATTAATCCGAGAGAATACATTATTCTGCTATACATATATATCAAAATAATATCATTTATATGATATACGTTCAAAATGAAAAGGGAATAAATGTTTGAATACTATGTGTTAATTTTTTCATCAAAAATAAGTTTTATTAATTAAGGCTAACGGTAAAATGTGTCATATTACAAAAACCTGTTGTGGACTTGGTTCATTCCTATTGTAGCGACACCTGGTGCATGGTTCTCTGACGTAGTGCATATATTTTGATATAATTATGCTTAATTATAGTTTTACAATTAATATAATGTGGCTATTTTATTACATTAATTAGTACTTGTTTACACGATTTCGTCTTTGCATATTACAGAGTTAGCTCCCTTGCGGGTAGGTATCACATTGTTACGTCATTATTTTGTGAACGAATTTCACATCGTTCCTCTGAAACATATGACGTTAGTTCGCAAATCCATGACGTCACAATCAATTCCTACCTGCAATGGCAGATAAGTCTGCATGGAGTGCTAGACGAATAAAATATGTAAAATATGCATATCTATGTTTCTATACATACAATTTGTATATATTGCCACATAAAATGTTAACATGTTCGCCTTTAATGTTAACGGTACACGATGTTTATGGTAAGTGATATACGTCAATAAAATATCGAAATAGACCCAAAGATTGAACAAAACCAATCCAACAATACGGTCAACAAATGTTATCTTTTCACAAAATACACAAAAAGGGACTATATTAGTATGCAAATCAAAAATATACTGTGCCATACAAATGCTTCATTGTCCCATCGACAGCCAGGGCCATATAAAGCCACCTTGTCATTCTAGGACGTTTTGATAATTATGTAGACAAAAATCATACAGGGAGATGCTAATGTTCCGTGGAGAAGTTTCCCGCACGTTGTACCTATATCTATGCATAATTTTGATTTTAGCTGCCTTCAGGAATTTACAGCAAGCAATATGTACTCGAGGATACGTATGTGGATAAAAAACACATGTACTTTTCAAATTCCAACATATATATCTATAGTGTAAATGAATCTTAAACATTATCATTAAGTACTTGAGATATCATGTATTTTAATATTTGCGTTACTGTAACATGAAACTGTAATTTCAATAGAAACGGTTAAAAGATCTCCAGACCAATAGAACTTAACCTTCAAAGAAATGTTTTGATATATGCTTTGAAAAGCACAATACAATTGTAGTTGTAGTGTAACAATTTGGCACCATAAACCTAACGATGAAGGCTACATATAATACATATGAAGTAAGATATATAAAGAAAAGATTAAAAAGGGTACAGTAGAATGCATTTTATGCAAGATGTAAATTGTAAAAGTTGATGTATATTAGCTTAAAATATTTCAATGATTTGCTATCGATAAATGTTACAAATGTAAACTTTTTCATTCATATCCTTAAAATTCAAATTAGGTTTGTGCCAAAAATAGTGTCAAGCAATATATGTGTGTAATACAACATATTTCATGACATTCACATCATAATCAAAAGCGTAATATACAAAGATTAAAAACCAAACACAGCATTAACAAAATATTGGTATCCATGTATGTAGATTTATGAAACTATATCATTCTCACTTTGATTTTAAATTACAAATTGTATATTTTGATTTGACAAAATATGAATATAACTATTAATCTAATTACTGAATATTGTTATATCTGATATTGAAGTCTAGTTTAACGTATACTCTCTCCAATCCGGACGTGTACATGTACAATATAAGAAAAGAATAACATAGTTATGACGTCGAAAACGAAGAAATAATTACTTCTATATAATCCGTCTCGTCAAGTTAGGAAACTAGCTGACAAGATAAATATATAATATTTATATGTATCATACAAATATTATAATTGTAGAAAAATCAAAGTAAAGCAAAATGAAGGTGAAAGCGTTATTTTCTGTAATGATACGAATGTAATAATAAACAGAAAGGAAGGAGAAAAGGTAGAAAGCAGAAAGTTGGAGGTAAAAATGATAAGGTTGTGGTAGAGTCCGGTTGGATAGTCCTATACTGTAAATGTGACTGTAAAATATTTTACATTTTGATCATAGGATAAAGCAAAGACTTACAGTCTCCATATCACTGGGTGCTTCAGGTTCCACCTGATCCTCAGCTCCTAGGACGAGCGGCACCAGAAACAGTAGGGACAGGATTGCCAGGGAACGGGTGGTCTCCATGGCGACCGGGAGGAATGACAATGTGTCGGATGCACGGTTGATTCTCCTCAAAGCCAGGACACACGTTACACCTGTCACTGTGGGTTGATGGGATTTATATTAACAAGGGGCGGAGAAATCAGGCGCAAGTCAACAAGGCGTGCATCCCTAGTATGGATCTTTGGGACGTCCATACGAGCGGTCGACATCTGGTACAGTTCAGGTATTGTCATCTAGGACTGTGTGTATACATTTATGTTTATCTACTTTGTTAACAAGGCAGCCTTATAGATATAATGTTATGGAGTCTGTTCACATTTTTGTGTAGTTTGTTTAATTTCCTTTCTTTTTGTAAAATTTTGGTTGCATTCTATCCTTTTCTACTTTTGTATATTTTGTTTGATTTCTTTTCTGAATTGTTGACACAATGTAATGGAGTCTATTATCATTTTTGTCTATTTTGTTTAACTAGTGTTCTAAATGAATTATTTGTTTGAAGAATATTATAAAGTCTATTCACAAGTTTTGTCAATTTCGTTAAGCTTTTCTAACACTAACCCTGAATGTGTTAGGAAACTTTGTGAACATGAGAAATCAGTTGGTATCATTTTACATCAAAATTGGATAAAACACATCTGTAACAACATCCTGTAACGAATTTTATTTTTGTTTGCTGCCGTAAACCCAACTACCTCATGAAATGTATTTTTCGTTATATCTTCCCATTGGAAACACAAATCTAATTCAACTCTATTCAATTGGTTTTAAAGAAAGTTTTCAATATACTTAGGAAATGTAGAACATTGTAATTTACTTTAAACATCCTAAACTATGAAAATATTTGCTAAGTAATAGCTTCAGCTTTTTGTTATCACATTGCCGCGTTCAACGCCTTACGATTAAAATACAACCATACAAATTGTCAATGATAAAATAACTGAATAATTTAATTAAATGTACGAAGAAAAAATCTTTAGTACTAAAGTATCTTTACTTTATCACATTCTTATCGTTCCTGGCACGTTCTCTATCTTAAAAGTCAGTCAGCAAATATGATTTTAAGGGGAATGATTTGCTGCTTCATAGACGCGATGCGAATCGTCCATGAAAAAGAATGTCCGTCCGTGTTTTGTCTATGGCTTTATAAACCCAAAGGTATTGAGAATAATGATTAAAATAAAACTTGAATAAATCAGTGACTTACGAATTAGGCATTGATTTTCATGCTGTTACTTATTTTAGCAATAAAACAAATTCAGCTGTAGCGCATTAATATCGAAGTTAACAGTTCAGTTAGGCCAATGAGTGTGGCTCTTTTCTTCGTGTATAAAAACCCAACGTGAATTCTTTCAGGCTATGCGAACTAACCTCAAACTTGTAACCAATAGAAATTAGTGTAACACATTAAATTGAATTACACTCACCACTTATTATCACCTTCTGAGTAATTTGATTAGATTAAATTAAAATAATTTTCATAACACGGACTGTCATATGTCTCCAACTAGCCGTCGTCCTACTTACCACGCGTTAGTTGACTATCATTGATTGATTACGAAGAAAATCTTGCACCTATTTGATGTTACAACTTCATATCAGTCCGATAATAAGAATTTTCTTATGGTATGGTTATTTTTTAAGAAACTTCTTGTTTCGGAAAAGTAGTGGGCTTTTAACGGTAATACGCGATGTTACATGTATAAGATGACTGTTTTCCTGAAACACTTGTGTGCAGTTACAATGACCTCTGGCTTCAGGTATCACTCATAAACGTTTATACAGAATTAGATTTACTGTCATTTACTATATGTACTACGAATTCATTCTCACTGTATTGAAATAAATCATAATATTCGAAATTACATGTGATTACATTGAAACACTAAGTTCATGTATACATGTACATTTGAATTGCATGCCTAAAGGTATGCAATAATTCATATACAAATATCTTTGTTAGCTAGGAAGTATGAAGATTTATGCCCTTTTTTAAATTAACTTGGAACAACTTTAATATTATCTGAGAATATGTAAGCATTTAAGAAACACGGTTAGAAATAGTCAAGGTTCAAGAACCCCCTGTATGGTTTAAAGACAAAAAATATAGATGGCAAAATTGATAAAATTGCCATTTTTTTCATAATCTATGAATAATCTATGAATAATGGTTACCATTGCAACTGTAACTACAATACTACACGAGCATTATACTTGTTGTATCTAAGGTGTGTGTACTCGATGATTGAAACAGAAGTGAAATTTTGAAGGATGTGGCGTCAAAAAGATTACAAACCATATAATACTCCCTTATATATTTTCGCCTGGTTAATTTAAAAAATATAGTTATAACAGTAACATTCGTCAAGAAAGTATCACCTGATCATTGCAATCTGCAATAATTTTATAAACTGAGTCCAGTTTTAACATTGTCTCTCTATAAATATATCTGAGTATATGACAAAAATCACACTTTTCAACCATGACATGACAAAATCGTCTGTATTGTGCGCGAAATACATGACAAAGTTTAATACAATTAAGTATCAATTTTATTTCAACGCATTGGTGAAACACTTTATGGTTACGTGAGTAACTTGTATATTTGGATTCATTGCCGTGATTTGAATGTCGAGCAAATATATAATGTATACCGTATTTGAAACGAACGTTGAACAACTGCCAGTTACTTACCGTACATCAGTTATATTTATCTGAGAGTATTACAGCTTTTCTCCGCTTTTGACACTCAGAACGTTTAACGTAGCTAATATACTGACCTCAGCGGATATATATATATATGACATAATACACTAGACAAGTTGTTATGGCGAACTCAACGGACAGTGAGCGGATGCCTGTACTACCATTAACAATATTCGAGAAGAGGTATGTTATATCAGAGGTGTCACTTAAAAAAAGAAGAAGAAAAAAAAATATTGGAATGCATACCAATTCTGGTGATTTTGGTGTCGTTCAAACTCGAAATTTTAGTGAAAGATGTAAACAGAAGAAATTAGACAGGGACCTGGCTCCGATTTCTCGAAACAAACGTGCAGACTTAAGCTTTCATTCTTATGTAACTTATGTAATGAAATAAATGACTTAAGTAAGGTTTTGAATTTTAAAGTTTGTTTCCAGAAGTCTAGACCAGATGGTTGTAGATAAAAATGTGGAAGTCATAAACCCTGGTCAGTATGTTCCTCGATATAAAAACCGTTAATACAATTTACAGTAAATAAGATTATTCTAAACGTTTCTTTTAATGTATTGATTCAGACGGATAATTTCGTATTAAAAACTAAGTACTGAACAGGATTGGAGGACATCATGATAAAATGGCACCTAGCTCCGCTGGATCTTTTGATCATTTTCCATCCATAAGTTCAGCGATATAACTACAAGTCTTAACCCTAACCCTTGCAACACCGCAACAAGTCGCAACCCTAAACTCAATGAAACAGCAATAAGTCACAACCCTAAACTCAACAAAACAGCAATAACTCAACGAAACAGCAACAAGTCACAACCCTAAACTCAACGAAACAGCAAACAGCAATAAGTCACAACCCTAAACTCAACGAAACAGCAACAATTCACAACTCTAAACTCAACGAAACAGTAACGTGTTACATATATACCTGTCTCGTTTCCAACCTCAGCAGCACTACTGTCAATCCAATTCTTTTCCTGCAGTGACCCAGCCACAAGTTACATTCCAAACATCAGGAATATAACTCTAACATAACATGAATACATTGAGAATCACCTGTTGTATGTGTGATATTTACGGTTTGCACCGACATGCTTTCCAGTATTATCATTATCAGTGTATAATGATAGTACAACACGTACGGCGATTCAATTGTCACGAGAATAGTCGCTGGCGTAGCAACGTGGGATCATGACCCCACTTTTTTTTGGGGGGGGAACATATGAATGACTCGATTCCAATCAGCTATTCAATCGAGTTCGTTGACGATGACGGGAGAGAATAAATTATGGGTATTTTAATAAAAAAATATGCAACTGTCGCGAGAATTAATAATATTCAATTACGTGAAAAACTTTAAATTTTATGTAACCTGACTAAGGTTACATAATTTACACGTGCTCCATTATCATTATACCCTCATAACCTCAACAAAATAAAAATATATTCCTTAATTACAAAATGATATCACATTTATGTTGGCAGCTTTGTTTCCTCGTTTTAAGTATTTCTATCCACGAGAAAACTTTCGGTATTTGAGAGGAGACACTAGAAAACTCCGCTCTGTTCCAGACACAAATAATTATCTGATAGTATAATACTTAAGTACATCAAAAAACGTCCTTGGGATAAGGAAATATTTAAACGAAGAGGTAAAAACGAGAGAACACAATGCTGTCTATATCATGGCATGTTAAGTCTGTACTTAACTAGTGTATTGGTGTCTGTACAACTATCAATAGTACTGCAGAGGAGGTACGTTGGAACAGTGGAGTCACTTAACATTAGGAGAAAAGTAGCAGTCATAAGAGAACACAGAATACAGAGTTTTGGTCTTATAGTATGATTCAACGGTGAGGGATGTAGATAGAAGGAATCAGACACGGACTTTATGGTTGAATATTAAACTGTGGTAGTGATGACCCCGATCAGTGTATCCCCAATACTTGGAAAATAAAACCATTTGTACATGCGGGAGGCCGTCGACTGTGGCCTTTGATATGTTCCATACTATAGTGTGTGTTCTCCTCTGTCTGTCTGTGTGTTGTCTGCCTGTCCGGATTTGGTTTCTAGATGATAACTTGAGATCGAATTGATGGAATTCGAGCAAGCTTCACACAATGGAAGCATATAGGAAATACAAATTGGAGTTGAATCTGAAGTCAAACGGTCAACTACAAAGGTTACGGTTACTAATAATAGATTGGTAAACAAGTTACTTTTCCGGACGATAACTCGAACACATCAACATAATTTATTTAAACTTAATACAATGGTAAGATATGAGTTAATACAGCTTCGGATTTCATTTGGGGTCAACTACAAGGGTTACTGTTACTAAAAATAGATTGTTAGACAGACAAAATATTAGTTTCCAGACGTTAACTTGAAAACATAAGAGTGGAATTTGATCAAACGTCACACACTGGTGCCATATGGGAGAATACAGCTTGGGATTGAATTTGAGGTCAAAAGGTCAATTTCAAAGGTCACTGTTACATAAAATAGATGGTTACACAAATTTTAGTTTCAGGGTGATAACTTGAGAACACATCAGCAGATTTGTTCAAATTGCATGCAATGGTAACATAGGAGGAAACATAGCTTGGGATATCACTTGAGGTCAAAAGGTCAACTACAAATATCACAGCTACTGAAAATAGATTGTTTCACAAAATAGTAGTTTCCGGAAAACAACTTGAGAAGACATCAACGGATTTTGATCAAACTTCACATGATGGTAAAGCATATGAGAAAACACCTCTTGGAATTGAATTTAGGGTCAAAAGGCCATCTAAAAGGTCACTGTTACTAAAAATAGATTGTTTCAAAGATTTTAGTTTCCGGACGATAACTTGAACACATCAACATAATTTATCCAAACGTCAAACAATGGTAACATAGGAGTTAACACAGTTTGGGATTTAATTTGGGGTCAAAAGGTCAACTACAAAGGTCACTGTTACTTACATTATATTGTATCACAATTTTTCGTTTCCGGGCGATAACTAAAAACACCTCGATGTAATTTATTCAAACTTCATACAATGATAGCATAACGAAGCAATAATAACTTGCCATAAATTAGAAACTGTAACTGACAAATATGTGTTGCTTGCAACACTCAATGTAAGCTTATTAAAACTGATTTTTTAAATTCCTTCAAAGGTGGCAAAAGTAGATGAAGAAAAATGTCTTCACAGAACTGTGAAAACTTTTTAGATCAATATAGCAGATACTGTGCTGTTTAAATCTTTTGTCGTTGGCGATACGTCTGTGTGTTCTTACTTCCTTTCGCTTGAACACAATTTTACTACCGTTTTTTTTCTCAATATGCACTGAATTGCAATCCATATATATGTGTGGGGACCTAGATGTTTTAAACATCTTGGTTTTGTGGCACAGTGTTGGTAAACCCCACTCATACTTTTCTTTATTTTACAAAGTGTCTCCTTTGTCTGATATGTATAATGCTATGCCTTAGTCAGTATGACATTTTATTTGCTTGTCTACGATATCTTTCATGTAAAATGTATTAGAAATTGTCACCATCCGGTGGCCATTTTCACACAAATCCATTTTTGTTGTTGATATACGTATCATCTTAATAAATGTGTGTCCAGTACAGGAGATTTTATGAAACGAGAATTTGTTTTAGTTTTGCGAACCTTGACTTGAAGTTTTTATTTTATAGGTTTAATAGAAAAGGTGTCTGTGCTGTAAAACTGACAAATCGTGCTAATCTTATATTGATCATCGATTTTCATCGATAACATCCACGATGCAAATCTGACCGCATAACGATTCTGACCAGCTGCTGTTGGTTCCGACCTGACGTAGATATAAGAAGTCTTATGTTGTCACTCACAATGTTTGTGTTGTCATATTCCCAGTTGGATGTCATACAGATAATATTGCTGGTAATGCCATTTATTGAGTTCAGCAAGTTTCGGATGGCTGGTTGTCCGGACAACACACCATATGTTGATCGCGCCGGGTACGAAGCAACAAGTCAATACAGTATGAAATATATTCTCATCAATCACGCACAACTATAACATTCTTGTTGTGTGAGGTACCTATCGTATTCATTATAAAATTGATTGACAGATTATGCCTCGAAAAAGGACCAATCCAATTATGCTTGTTCTCCGCTGAAATGTCAGCCCATATTTAAGAACAATATAATCTGCTATACGTTAACAGACATTTCTTATAGACGACTATGTATATCTTTACGACCTGAAGCAATCTGTATGTCGATTTGTTAATTTTTTTGTGCATAATTAACCACCTTTTTCTTTCTTTTTAAAAAAAAATTATTTTCTCTCTTCAAATATTTTCTTCCTGTTTTCTTATCTTTTTGGTCTCCTTCCTATTAATAAAGTGCAATACACATGTATTTACATTGTACTTATATATCTCAAACAAAAGTGATACGTAACTTTCAGTAAATTTTATTCCCTAGTCTTAATCCTTACTATGAAGGTACAATAAATGTGGAGGTGTAAGGAGAACGCTTGAAAGAAGGAAAGCGATTGAATGATAAACGTTATAGACAGAAGGATTATGGCAGACGACTAAATGTGACAGTGAGGTTGCTTAAAGAGACGATTGCATCAATAATAAAATTAAAATGAGAAGATCATAAAGAGGGTAATGTTGAGTTAAAGCCGCATAATCCGTATCTTTCAGGGTCCGTAAATCAACAAAAGAAAATTAGGGTACATATATTATAAAAAGTTATCAACTTTCCCCTAATTACACACCCAAAAAGTCCCGAGTTCAAAAGAAATTAATGATTAAAAATTCGATATCCAGAGTGTTTGAATATGCATTTTCAATCGTAGACGATCACGTGACTCTCCAGACCAAACGAAATGGCGTGCCCAGTCAAAAGTGTGTCGTTCATGTTAGCAGGAACTTCTACGGAAGAACTTGTTACTTATCATGAACAAGTGAATGTTTTGTTATGTGATGAAGTTAAAGAGTCCCCCAGAACAATATATATACATTATCGTCGTGTAAACAATACTTCCATTCGGTCATTTTGAGTGTTTACAATACGGCGATCGGTTGACTATGCTTTGCCTAATTTCCGGGGGCCACCGGAGGGATTTTTGTGGGAACGGTATTTAAACTTCGTATAAAATACGTGTTGCGATACCATACATCGTACTAGACAAGATAATAAATTGTACAAAAATGTACCAGATATATAAATAATGGTATTGATAAATAATGAAATAGACAAGACACATCGTACTATATAGAGATGAAAATGGTTATCTACATGAAAATCTCTGGTAATATTTTTAAAAATAAATATCTCAGACGATATTTGACTTGCCTTGGATAACCATATAACTTGTTTTATAAAGGTCCAAATGAAATATAATAATAAATCAAGTAAAATAAGCACGGAGAGCAAACTTGACATAATATGCATTTTCGTTCAGTGTCATATGTACTGTGTATACTGTACATGTATTAGTTAAAAAATCACCATGTACCGCCATAAACGAGTATAAAACTTAATACATGTTATTGTATGTATATTTCTGATATTTATGTTGGAAAAGCTCCATGTTCGTTAAAAACATGATGATAAATTTCTGGTGAAACTATAAACATTTGGTTGATTACAGAAAATTAAAAAAAAAATAAAAGAAAGAATGGGGTTGAGGTTGCAATAAGGCGGTTTAATGTGTGTTAAAAGTTCTGAATGTCTGACAAGCAATTATGTATATGCTTTCTGTGTAGATAATGAAGACAGTTCCCTTGGTTAAATTTGTGATGTACATGTACATTATAGCTTGCCAATGAACCATATAGCTACCATATAATATGATGTCCAGCCGTGAATTTGCCTCTGAATCAAATGAATCAGAAACATGTATAATGAAAGACCTAGGTGTTTCTTATACAATCATATTCATGCACAAATAGCACATTCACATACATTGTATAGTGTACATGTACACATATTGTGCATTGAATTTTAAGTCAATAAAAAAAATGACTGGAGTTCAAAATAGCATCCAGTAGTAAATAAGCTGACCATAGCATGTGATTCTCATGTCATCAGAGTAATTGCAGTAAAAGTCATTTTTAGTATGTATATAGTCTAACCTGGTGGAAAATCTAACTTTTTTTAGTTGTATTTTGTTAGTTTATTTTTATATATTTAAGCAATTCTAATTCCTTTAGTGTGATCTTGCTCCAAACACTAAGTGAAGTTGCTAAGAGCTTGTACATGTAGACCTTGATTGACCTGGACTAATTAGAAGTTATTGTCAGTCTATTCCTTTCTAATTCAATCAAAACTTTGCAACTTAAAATAGTCAATAATGAATAATGCAATTTAACAACATGCATCACAGGCTATTATCTCTACAGATATATGGATATTCTTATATATATGTGCAATCTTTGTATTACACAACAAGATTTTTTTATTACACATAGGGATATATGTATATCTATAGAGCCAAAATCCTGAGATTTGACACTGACTTTTGACCCAAATAACCTTTGATCTAGCTCCAGTCTTGTTTGCTATTTATTTTCTGTATTTGAACATTTCTAAAATGAACACTACATAATTAAACAACTCAGACAAATGACATATATTATTTAAATTGGTTTATTGTTCATAAATTGGAATTACATCCTTGTCCCATATAAATTATTAAAAAGTTATACATACTAGGTATGTAAACATGCAATAATCATTACTATTCCTTTTTTCATTTGTGTGAAGAAGAAATAAATAATTTGAAAATATCTTGGTGATAATAGTAAAGAATTATGCTAGGTTTGTTCAGTCCTTCCTTCTTGAAAATAATTTCTTTCTGGTTCATAATGGGTACATTACAAACAGACTTTATTTTTTACTGTCAGTTTTGATCTCAGAGATACATGTAGTTGTTTTTCCCTTTTATTTTTGGGCGAGCTGCCATCACATCTTGCACTTCTGTCATCTGGTTGAAGGTCCCATACATTCTATAAAGAAAATATGGAGTAAATGTCAGTTATGTACATAGATAAATACTGTATACATGTATGCATGTACATAATCTTTCAGTGTAAGCCTACATGTAAAACAAACTAGTTCCAATTGTTTTCTGTCAAACAAAAAATTATAACAATTACACATTTTTTGAACACGTTTATCAAAATCAAACCTCACTAGATACTAAGTTAGTCATTTCAGTAAATTAATTCTTGAATTACAGGGGTCTAGGCATTTTCATGTGAAGAATAATGGTACTAATTAGTGCCAGAATTTATGTAGCCTAAATGTATTGGACATAATATATAATACATATTTTAAAAAGTCAATTACTATTCTTTACTTACACCACTTATGATGTATTGGTGTGAATTTTATATCATTAAGACCAGCAGATAGGATAACGAGTACGTGACTAAGTGACTGTAAGTCTAAAAAAAATACAATCTTACATATACGAGCACTGATGAAGTAAGTTTGAAAGTGGCTTCTTTAATACAGTAATATCAATAGCATACAGTAAAAGGATATATATCACTGATATACATAAATACACAAATAGATATCGGAAAAGATAACACTCCTGACGCTGTAAGCCTGTAACAGTAGCTACATGTATACATCGTACATGTATAACACTGAAGAATGCGATCATCTTTTAAATTAAGTAAACGCGTATAATACGACTCTATTAATGCTTCTGTTGTAATCCAAGATTAAATCTGTTATATGTTCCCCAATTTATCAACACTTTTCCTGATTTCTAATCTCTATTTTACTATGCATGGTACCAATTCCAAAAAGCGACCAAACACTTATAGAATATAACTGTTACCCCTTCGGGGCCCCACTCACCTTATAGAGACGAAGAGAAGTCAGTTTATGTGGTTTTGGTAGATCATTCACAAATCACAGTTGTTGTCATAGCTCGAATTCGTTTCCATGTAATATTCGCAGCAATTCACAACATTTCTTAGTTTAGATAATTTCGTTATTCACTTCAAATCAGCAGTTGATTCTAAGCCGGCGAGCTTTCACTGCAAAGCTCGCTCCATTGCGGTAAACAACTTTTATTTCCGGACATGCGCAAAGTAGCATTTCTAAGCTTTGGAGGCGTTAACTTTTGACTTTCTGTCGGACCGCGCATAAGTCTGAAATAAAATTTTGTATATTTATATATCTTTGGACCTCTTAACTTTCTAGACTTGTAATTTTTGGGGAAAGTTCATAACTTTTTAGGGCTATTACACCATATCTTGTCATTGTTTGTTTTACGGACCCTGAAAGATACGGATCATGCGGCTTTAACGAATGATGGACGGATGAGTATGTGATTGATGGTGTGATAATGAAATTGAGTATGCTATTCGTATGTAAGGATGATTTATTTATTTGTTTGTTTGATTTATTAAAGTCCTACAGTATCAACAGCAAGTGTCATGTATAAGGACGGCCTCCCATGTATGCGGTGTGTAGCGTGTATATGTAGTGTGAGGTGTGTCTTGTATAGTGGAAGTGTTGCCCTTGCTATAGTGTTATACCACTGAAGCTAGCTGCCGAAGTCACCAAACTGACAACGGGCGAACTAGTCGTCCTACTCTATGTATGCTGAGCGCTAAGCAAGAAGAGAAACTACCACTTTTATAGAATATGGTAAGAATGAAGATCTAGAGGAGAGCCAGGATGGTAGCAGTATGAACAATAATTACGAAAACGGTGTGAGACAGATAAGAATGATATATTTCTTTATAATTGTGTATTGAATGAAACTGGAAAAAAGTTGTTAAACGTTTCTGTGCGCTGTAGACTTGTTTCTTCTATTTTGAATGGATTAACTGATTTAAAACAATAAGAAACGACACAATTTTATTTGTATTTGTATTTTTTTAATGTCAAAAATTTTAAATATTTATATCGGTTGCAATATTCATATAATAAGGCTTATTCCAGTTAAAAGACACTCTTCAAAAAGCTAAACTAACATTTTAGGTAAACATGACAACGTTAATCATTAGATAGTAGTTTGGTTTTTTTTACCAAAATGTGTACATAACTACATATAAGTATCGTTTGGGCATGCATTGAAGATTTGGTTTTTGTGTCGCCTGCAACGCAAGGACGACATGCTGGTACATGTATCACTAAATCGGTGTTGGTGGCGTCGGCGTCCGGGATAAGGTTTCCGTGCGATAACTTCAGTATTTATCGTTCGATTTCAACCAAAGTTGGTATATTGCTTTATATCAATAAGATCTCGGATGAGTTCGATACTGGTCAAAATCCGTCAATATTTCCAAGAGTTACTGGACTTTAAATCGTCAATATAGATAAATCCATGATTTCCTCTCGATAACTTTCGTATTTATTGTCCGATTTCAACCAAATTTGGAATATTTCTTTATATCAATGAGATCTCGGATTGATTTGATACTGGTCAAAATCCGTCAATATTTCCAAGAGTTACGGGGCTTTAAAATCGTCAAAACAGATAATTTCTTGGTTTCCGCTCAATAACTTTTGTATTTATTATCAGATTTCAACCAAATTATGTATAGTGCTTATATCACTGAGATCTCTGATGGGTTTGATACTGGTCAAAATTCGTCAATATTTGCAAAAGTTACGGGACTTAATAACTGATACCTTCACCTAATTATTAACAATATTTTCAACTGTCAATAACTATTTTTGTGATGTTTTAAACTGCTGAGCAGGCGACACATCCACTTCCGTACGCGTGGAACTCTTGTATGAAATATTGATTGATGAATTGGTCAGTTTATCCTGATGTTGGCGTTTGCATTATAAATATCATTCTGGTAATAGTAGTACTCGCATATATAAAGAATTTGAATCGCCGACATCCTTAGGAATAATTTGCGAAATAATGAAATGCCTTGTTTTAAAGATTATTTTTGCAAATTCTGTACTGAAGTAAATGTGACATTATAATAAACAATATTGTTGTTGTTGTTTTAAAGGGTTGTGACGTCATTACTCTGATGATATTGTATTATAACAGAGTCACTATACATATCCATCATTTCTGCCATGCAAAACTTTTTTCTCTCTCTCATACCTACAGGTGGTCTCATGTAATAACTCCTGAGGTTGCATTGCATGCGCAATACGGCCTCGTGACGTATCGGCGTCAACTTTACTAGTTTCTCAGTAAAAATTCTACTATGCTTGCTTTACTATAAAAATGTAAACAACTGGATTTGCGTTGAAAATATCCCACAATTTTTATGTGGTAATGAAGGATATAGATTTTCTACCCTCAGAATTACAAAACAAATGTTGAAATACATTCGGTAAGCCCATTTTTTTTTTGCCCTCGAGTAGATCCCTATCCTTCATATCCACATATAAAAGAGTTTTATAGGGTTCAATAGATTGTATTCCACAACCTGATTCATTTATAAATTACCCAAATTAATGAAATTTTAAAATAGTAACATAATGTATAAATAATGATGAAATTTTGACATTTTTATTTTTATTTTGACCTAAAAACGAAAGTAGATTTTGAAGTGTAGTATGACGAAAAATTGAATTAAAAAATCCAGAAATTTTTGCCTAGATTGCTATACACAATATGTACAGAGATACAGTATAGCAAATCTAAAGGTCCACACTTCAGTGGTTGTGAATGTACTTTAGAGTATTGGGATCGATCGATCTGTCGATCGACTAGATCAAGAGGTACATGTAACACTTTCAAATGTTATGTTTATTTTATTGTCATCATTTGGCAGCAGCTTGAGATATACAAATATTTCGGGGTTCATACCACGTAAATGTTTTTGTTTTTATTCATCCGAATTATCAATTTATCAGTATGGCATAGCTCTGCGTAACTCGATTGCACAAAAATATCGATGAAGTGAAGTATGAAAATACACCTGTTACTTTGACAGACATATGAAACCTATATTATACACAAAATAGACTACATAGGAAAACAGACGTCATGACCCATCCTGTATCACATAAATATGACGATGAACTCTGTCATCCTTTTCTTTGTAAGTATAATGCAATAAAATTGTCCCCACATATATATTTTTTACTAAGAAAAGAGAGATCTACTGTAAGCTTCAGATTGATTTCATCGAAAAGGTAAAGAGGTCAAATCGAACCTCGACTTTTTAAGCAAGCGTTTAAGTCTAGTTTTATGTATTTTGATTTTGGCGTCAGCTTGAAACGCAGCTCGAATTTTTTTTGTATTGTACTATAGGTACATATTTTCAAAATTAACAGATGATTTCATCTATATATGTGATATTTAGAAAAAAAAATCTTTAAAGATCCGATATTTTTAGACAATTTTAACATAATAAGAGTGATATCGATGACCAAAGATGAAGTTACAACACCAAACAAATGCGAAATCCTCTGCGTAATCGATGTAAAAAAGTGAAGATTCATTTCGCTGTGTTACCGTCTGGCGCAGTGATAGTCAACTACGTATACCGCGTGGTATTTAGGACGACGGCGGGAAACATAAGGCGACCCGCGTTTTGAAAATAAACATTTTATTTATTTTAATCAAATTGTTCAAAAGTTGGTGATACGTGTAGTATAAACGTTAAGTAAATAACTTTTGCGACTCTACAAAATTATCGATCTTGTTTTATATTCCTATTTTAAAGATTAAAAGCCGTTTCGGAAAGAAAGCGGGCCTTTAAAATGCAGATATGTATTATTTCGAGTGTTATCATTGCACAACACTTACCAACTGTTCAGATCTTTAGATAGTCAAGGTTACATATTTATGGGAAAAAAAATCATTCGATAGACACACTGCATCTTTATAGTAAAGTTCTACTTATATATATACGATGATTATACTACAAACATGTAATTTGACTTGTGCTTATAATTTGTAATAGCTTGTTAAATGGTGATTTCCTGCCAATACAGTTTGCCAACATTAATTGTACAGACGTGTATATATTTTAAGAGTACGTGTAACTTCAAGTAACTCAGGTTGTCAACAAGGCAATCAAATGTTTATAGTATCCCAAGTTTTGTCATAAATATTTTCCTTTGTATCTCACAAAACAACGTTCAGTGATATTTTAGTGAGATCCATATTCTTGTAAACAATGTAAAATTATAGATTGATTGTATATTCATGTACTCTACATGTACATGCCTTAATTATAAATACTTCATAATAAAAAAGTTTTATTCATGAGGTAATTGTTAATTTCTGTAAATATACCTACAATACATCCTAGATTGATATTTCCACGTCCTTATACAAACATGTACCGTGATGATGATGATGATGTACGTGTGTATACTTTTATATAGGCTATATGTTTAGTGTCCTATACAAGTTGTCTCCCCTTGCAGCTATTACTCTTCACGATCTAAAAATAAATTAGGGACTTCCCCCATGTGACGTCACAAGACAACATGGCGTCCACCTTTCACTTCAGCAAGGAAACACCCCCTGATTCGGTTTTTAGCGATATTCAGATGGTCAACAAATTTCAGAATGAGGTAACAGTGCTCCGTGTTATGAAGTAATTTGTTGTTTAACAGACACTAAAGATAATGTGATAACGGTGACCCATGTACAGAAAACGATAGGAAGTTAAAATAGCTTTTCTACATTTATATGTTTAAAGCCATTACATGAACCTTAAAATAGCTTTTCTACATTTATATGTTAGTACCACCCTGCATATGGGTAACAGTTATCTTTTTGAGTTATCAATAAGTTACCCAAATGAGGAATGCTGTGGAAGAAAAATGCATGAAGCTGTTTTAAACTTTGTGTTACCCATATGCAGAGACTGAGTTGTGCCAAACCTGATTATAACATCTGTAGAAAACTTAACAAATCAACAAACAGTTTCACTATTTCAAGGGTGTAGAGATTGTAAGTGATAGGAACCCCTTGAGTATCAAGCATGACTATAGATATACAGTTTCTACATTTTTAGGTCATCTGACCCGAAGGGTCAGAATGACCTATAGTCATCATGTTTCGTTCATAGTCGTCCGCCGTGCGTGCCGTGCGCCGTGCGTTAACTTTTCACATTTTGAACTTCTTCTCAAGTTCTACCGATGCGATTTGACTGAAACTTGCATGAAATGATCCTGACATGGTCCCGACAAAGTGTTGTTATTTTTCGGGTCGATCCGAAATCCAAGATGGCCGCCACAGCCGCCATCTTGAAAACACATTTTGAACTTCTTCTCAAGTTCTACCGATGCGATTTGACTGAAACTTGCATGAAATGATCCTGACATGGTCCCGACAAAGTGTTGTTATTTTTCGGGTCGATCCGAAATCCAAGATGGCCGCCACAGCCGCCATCATGAAAACACATTTTGAACTTCTTCTCAAGTTCTCCCAGTGCGATTTGGCTGAAACTTGCATGAAATGATCCTGACATGGTCCCGACAAAGTGTTGTTATTTTTCGGGTTGATCAGAAATGCAAGATGGCCGCCACAGCCGCCATCTTGAAAACACAATTAGAACTTCTTCTCAAGTTCTACCGGTGCGATTTGGCTGAAGCTTGCATGAAATGATCCTGATATGGTCCTAACAAAGTGTTGTTATTTTTCGGGTTGATCCGAAATCCAAGATGGCCGCCACAGCCGCCATCTTGAAAACACATTTTGAACTTCTTCTCAAGTTCTACCAGTGCGATTTGGCTGAAACTTGCATGAAATGATCCTGACATGGTCCCGACAAAGTGTTGTTATTTTTCGGGTCGATCCGAAATCCAAGATGGCCGCCACAGCCGCCATTATGAAAACACATTTTGAACTTCTTCTCAAGTTCTCCCAGTGCGATTTGGCTGAAACTTGCATGAAATGATCCTGACATGGTCCCGACAAAGTGTTGTTATTTTTCGGGTCGATCCGAAATGCAAGATGGCCGCCACAGCCGCCATCTTGAAAACACAATTAGAACTTCTTCTCAAGTTCTACCGTTGCGATTTGGCTGAAGCTTGCATGAAATGATCCTGATATGGTCCTAACAAAGTGTTGTTATTTTTCGGGTTGATCCGAAATCCAAGATGGCCGCCACAGCCGCCATCTTGAAAACACATTTTGAACTTCTTCTCAAGTTCTACCGGTGCGATTTGGCTGAAACTTGCATGAAATGATCCTGACATGGTCCCGACAAAGTATTGTTACATCTCTGGTTGATCACAAATCGAAGATGGCTACCATGACACTATATCTAATAAATTTCCTATATGTTAAGGCCCTTGGGCCTCTTGTTTGAAATAAAATTTGTTGAAAGAAATTGAAAATGATCCTGACATGGTCCTGACAAAGTGACACCATATATAATTAATTTTTCTATTGCCAAGGTAGTCAGATGACCGTTAAGGCCCTTTGGGCCTCTTGTTATTCTAAATATTTTTTAAAATATTTTTACCATGCATATGACTGTATAAATTGTGTATGTTTAATTAATATAATTCAAATTATAACAAACATTGTACAGCGCATTTCTTTTTTAGCAATTCCGTCAACTTGTTGAATATTCTTTGGAATTTCTGGCTGATCCTGGAAAGGTAATTAAAACTACAGAACTCCATCTGTTCAGACAGTATATACAAAATTGTATATACAATTAAATGAGATATATGCAAATATTCTATTATAATCAAGCACAGTAATTGTATATAATGTATAGATATCAAGTTACATGTACTAAGTACAAGGTGCAGTGTGTATTCTATAACTACATTAAATATTAATGTACATGTTTACCTAAAATGTCTTCAACTTTGAAAATCTTGCAGAAGTAGATTTTTTTCCTCATTATTTTACTCTTAGTTAATTAATATTTACTTTTGAAGTCAATTTAATATTCGTCAAATTTCTCTGATAGTCACAGAAATTGATGGAACAGCTGGTTGAATTTGCCGAGAGTAATGGAGTAGGTGCATCCGCACTGAAGAATGTATTCAAAAGTCTTCTTCTGGTTCCAAATAGTAAGTATTATTGGCTTGTCTACATGCAATGTATATAAAACACCTCCTTCACATGTTTCAGTTCATACCAATTTGATGTATGTACTATACATATGAACAACATGGCAGCATTAACTCGTTAAGTCCTAATGACTTCATATGTTGCCTGTCATATGTCATATGTCTTCTATTTCCCTATAAATAATAAGACTATTGCCAATTTCATTTATAAATAATTAATTTTCTCTTTGTTACTGGCTTTCTGATTGGTCTATTCATTTTTTTCAATCCACGTTGAAAAAAAAATCCGAGAATGGTGCGGAATTCCCGACGTTATCATGACGTCACAATAGAAACATTGACGTTGCGTATTGATTTGGAAAAAATAATCCCTTGGAAAAAATCAATGGAATCGTACGTGTAAATGTATTTCATTTTATAAAGTAGCCTGGGAAATTAATTATAAGTATTGAAGTCACTATTTTTTAATTTCATCGGGGTATGAAATAAATTTGTGTTTGCAAACTTTTGTGAGAATCCGCGTAGCAGCAGATTCTCACAAAAGTTTGCAAACAAAATTTATTTCATACCCCGATGAAATTAAAAAATAGTGACTTCAATGCTTAAATGAAAAGTTAATTATAGCTAGTATGCGGTTTGTCTCTGAATACCAATCAGAAAGCAATGTATTTCTGAGTTTTCTTAACAAAAATGAATTATAAATTTTGTTTGCATATTAATGCACAAACCAAAAAGCCTGCACATATTTCCATACCCTTTTAACAAGTTTTGGAATTTGAGATTTATGCCATGTGAAGGTCGGTGATGTAAGCCAATACGTCAATTTCAAAATTTCAAGAGATTTTGGTGACTTTGGTGACATCATCATCACCAGAAGGTTGGACTACTCAATGATAAATAGTACTTTACCCATGTCATTTGCAGAAATTTAAGTTTGAAAGGCTTTTCTGAAAAAAAATCTATAAAACAATAAAATGTCTCTTCTTTTACAACTTTTTGGCCTTATGGTACTTGTCCATTCTCATAATCAGGCACATGAAATAAAAACCCAACTATATATAATCCATTTTTAACTTCCAATTCTGTATCTGACAGGTGCTCTGAAGAAGAGTCTAAGTCCAGCACAGTTACAGGAAGATTTAGTGAATCTAGGTAAGTTTGTATAATATCAAAAAACTTGTTATGCATGTCATCAAATGTTGGGTCTTTATGTCACATCTGGTTTTGTTAGGTCACAGGGACCTGGCACGAAATTTTTAACCAACAGTATATATATTATAGTATCTTAATGTATGTATATATATATACTGTTGGTTAAAGGCCCACTACCTTTCCGGAGCAAAATTTAAAGGTTTCTTAAAAACATTAATAACAAAAGAAAATATATGTCGATGGCTTAAGATGAGGTTACAACACCAAAAATACGCAAGATTTCCTGTCTAATGTACGATAACAGTGGAGATTCATTTCGCTGTTTTGCCGTCTGGCGCAGTGATAGTCAACTACCGCGCGCGGCATTTAGGACGACGGCGGGAAACATAAAACGACCCGCGTTATGAAAAATTCATTTACGACATTGGATTTACAGTGAAATGCGTTCAAGCGTCCGGAATTGCCTTTCGGATCGTTCAAACCACAAATCACGTGAATAGTTTCAACCAGTCGTATGCGCGTTTATCAAACTGTGGGCGGAGTTTAGTAACAGGGATTGTCTAACTGAGGGCGGAGTTTACCTGTTACAGCTGTTGCACATTCAAAAGCGTACGCAATTTCAATCATTAATACCGCAACAATTTGGCATACAAAATCGTAAAATAAAAACAGCAGTACATGTATGTATTTAGTCACGACCTACATGTACATAGCCATAGTCACAGGTTAAAGTGAGCTGAAATTTGGTGTTTGGTATCTTAACTTGATAATGCTATTTTATTTGAAATCACATGAGCTAGAGAGTCGTTAATTACTTTATACATGCATGTACATGTATATTCCAAACGTCAAATTATGCTTTCTTGAACTACAATAGAATGTTTTTAGACACAACTTATCATAGGTTTGAATAGAAATCTACATACATTGTATTTATAAGCATACTTTTAAACATTACAATTCAAACAACTTTCCTAAAAACTCATACCAGTGATGCACGATAATCAGTTTTTCTGCTTCGTTACAAGAACGTGTCACAATTTATTAATGAAAATGAACACAACGATGGAGGTCACTCTGCCAATAACATGTGCAGACGTGGGATGTCTGCTTCCGGATGAAACATCTATATTAGGCCAAAAAATGTCTGTTTAGGGTTACCCGACCAACCCTTATTTTTTACCCCCGACCCTAATTTTTTTCTGTTTTACTCTAGGCCAATCTAATCTGTTAATACCTTCTTTCTTAGTCAAATCTCCAATTATTCATTGTTAAATAAAAAGTCAAGAGTAAAAGACACTTAATGTTTAATCATTTGATAGATAGGAGCTATATATCTGTTTAGTAAACAGCTCGTGTATGCTAACAAATCTTTCGTACAAAGGTGTGACCAAGTCAAATCAGTAGCTTTCTTTGAAGTCAACATTGTTTGCGCTACACCACATGGAGTCTAACCAATCGAGGTAACTTCCCAGAGATTTCATTGGCTGTCGTAACAGAATGTTACAACATTTGAGGGAGGAGTCTAATCCGGACGCTTGAACGCAGTTCACTGTATTTATTCTAATTAAATAGTTCTGAAGGTGATGATAAGTTTGCTAGTAAACGTATAGTTAATAACTTCTGCGACTCTACAAAATTATTGATCTCGTTTTACATTCCTATTTTAAAAATTAAAAGCCGTTTCGGAAAGGTAGTGGCCCTTTAAAAATTTTGTGCCTGGTCCCAGTGTTATTTGAAAAAATTCAGCAATTTGGAATTAATCACTTTCAGGATTTGAAGAAATTCCATACAAAGATATGCTTTCCTTATATGAACTACTTGTATAATAGTTAAATTGACCCCTTCTTAAGAGAAAACCTCAGGGTAATGAAATTCTATGTGATGATTGAAGATGACATTTTATAATGCTAGTTACATGAATTCACTTTTCCTTGATTAACCCCAGTGATAACATAACAAGTTTTATGCTTGAATTTGCTTTGAAAGTCAGAATGGTATCTATAGTTTACAGAATAATATGTATTTGACTGTTGATTTCATTATTTTAGGTTTATCTCAAGACAAGGCAAGCTACCTCTCCGAACAGGTAATAATTTGTTCTTCTCTAAAATTAAAAAAACAACTATCTGGTCACAGTAATGAAAGATACCATATTATGGCATTTTCATTTGTGGATACACTTGTATGAAGGATAAGGATAGTCTACCCGAGGGTCACAAATATTTTACATTTTGTGATCCTGAGGTAGAATATCCCATCCTTCATATATCTACATAATTCTCGAATACCTCAATATTTCATTACAATTTTACAAATAATTTTTATTTCTAAGAAAAGTGCAATTGCAAGTCAATACAGGGGTTTAGAGACCTCAAAACAATGTGCCTGGGTAAAGTACATTTTAATGTAGATTAGTCCCACCTTCCAGTGATTGTGACGTCATCATTTCACATCAATTTTGTGATGTCAAAATTACCAGGAGTATGTGGTACTAATCGATGATAATTTGTACTTGACCCACATCGTTTTGGTATCTCAAAAAAATGGAAATTGTTTGATATTTTTGATACAATTCTGTTGTTTGCATGTCTGCTGTTTGAAAATAGCGTCAAAATTTTACTAGAAAAATTGTAATTTTGTTGACATAGTGATGTTATGAGGTTGTACTGCATGAGAAGCCATGTACAATACAATAATATGATGCATACATAGCATTCAATATTAATATAAATAATATGAATTACATATGAAAATAAAATAAAAATGTAATCCTGAAACAAGATATGTAGATTATATGCTGCAAAACTGAATGACTAAATTAATTTGATGTCCCTAGCATTAGACTTTACATCATTTACATGTTTACAGTGGAAGGCAAACTTAGCCGCCCTGTCCCGTAGTGCCCTTGGTCAAACGCTAATGGTCAATCAACTACTGGACATAGAATGGAAGTTCGGAGGTCAGTAATGTGTGAGCATGCAAAATTTGTAATCAAAGGGAGACAAATGATGTTGGAGTTCTTTAATCTCCATGTTTGCCTTATGGCATCACTCTATATGCCAGCCATAAAATAGGTGAGGTGTGCATACTGTGCTACCCACCACAATCCCATCCTGTCCTGTCCTGTCCTGTCTTTTGCTGTCCCGTCCCACCCCATGTTGATATATATGAAGTTGAGGCAGACTGGAGTCATTTCAGACTTTTCTAGATACTTCAATGTCATACTTTACTGACTTTATTAAAACTAATAAAAACTTCAATTTCACGGAAGAATTTATTCTCTATACTTCAGTGGCAACCCTCAATGTTGTTCTATCCATCCCTGGATTATGCCATAGAAAAACTGAAGGTATTTCAGGAGAAAACAAAATCTTACCAATCTCATGCCTGTAAATTAAGAGACTCACTATGTAGATTACAGAGAGTGACGTCTAACTTCAAAGCTAAATGTATACAGTGTATTGATATTCAATTCTCTTCATGTACATGTACATCAAAGGCCAAACTATCTGATTCATCTGTTGTCACAAAAAAACCTTTCAGTTTTAATTTTCTATGATGTACATGTTTAGGGATGGATATAACTACAGTGATAGAAACCCCTGAAATATCAAGGATGGGTAGTTCATATTTGTTTAAAACTTTCAGTAAGGATCTTTTACCTTACATACATTAAAAGTTTTCAGCAAGTCTTCAACATTTCAACTTTTTAGTACTATTAATAATCATTATGGCATATACAAAACTAGGATATATATTATTTTTTAATTTGAATTTTTTGTTGAGCAAATGATTGAATGACAACTGAAGTTTAAAAAATACATTCTTATCAATTTTGAATAAATTCTCTAAATTAATATTTTACGATATTTTACAATGTTTTACAATATTATTATAGTGACAGCTGGAAGTAGTGAGGCAGACAAAGTAGGGAACACATTTTTACAGGTGAGACTTTAGATTATTCTTAGCTTTATCATGCTGTACTTTGTAAAATATCAGAAACCCAAGGTCAGCTCCCACATGTCAGACCTTCATGTAAGTAGCTAGGCTGTACTGAAATAAAATAATTATGGAAGTCTATCTTCCAGGAGGTCAAAAATTTTCTAAACATCTATAACTTTGGTTTATCTAGATATACATATCTTAATACCATATGCCACATGGTGACCTCAAATAAGAGAGAGAGAGAGAGAGAGACACACACACACACAACCTAGCTCTCACACACAATCTAGAGGAGAAATAAAAGTAAAAAGTGGTTTAGGGGTGGGGGTCGGTTTAGGATGGAGGTCTTATTTTCAGGTATTTCACCTTAATTTCAAAATCTATGAAATTCGGTTGGGGAGTCCTATTTGCAGAAGGGGTTGATAAACTATGATAAAAACAGAAATAAAGTTTGTTTTTGTAAAACTGCACAAAAGCAATACATTAGTTACAGTAAATATATTTTATGATAAAACAGACAATCTTAAAACACAACATGGGCAATATTACAGGAAGTTAGACTGTCTTTGTTTTAAATCTTGAAGCATTGTCAAATCTGACTGAAAGCTTTTAGTTGCACATATTAGAAAATAATTTAAGTATTTTTTTAAATTGGTTTCCAAATGGATTTCGCCAATGGTATGTAAGGATCAGTGATATTTTGGTTTATATAATTATATATTTAAGTATTAAGCCTTCATCTATAAAGAAGTATTTTGAAACACAGCTGGCTCCCAAAACATGAATATGCAATGTGTTGTACAGATTTACAAATTATATTTTTATACATTCAAGGGAGTCCTTAATTACCACAACTGTTTAGAAGATTTAACACAATTAATGTAAAACCAAAATTAGATTTAATTTACTTGGCAAGCAAAAATTAAAACTCCGAGACGAGTTTCATACTTTTGATCACATAACTACAAAAACCTACATAACAAAAAGGGGAGACCGCCATTTTATCCTGCTGTCCTCGTAGTCTTGACGTCACGTCATTTTTCCTGATGTCATTTTATTGTTTTTGAATGACATCATAATTAATTTCCAGCCAATGAAAATCACTCCAGGTTATATTACACTAGTGACATATGCAAAAATAGTACACAGGCGAAATCACTGGATATCAGGCGGATTATGTGATAAATGTAAATTCGCAAAATTAACATCTACATTACTTAAATAATGATATGAATTTCCATTGAATTTTTAAATCTGTGAATGTTAATCTTCACAAACTATTTTTTGAGATGGAAATTACAAAATTAAGTAGTAACAAAAAAGTTGTTTAGAGTAAAAGTTTTTTTTTCGTTATTCAAAACTTTCTGTTTTCAGTTGAAGCTGGTGATAAATACAGGCAATGGCACCAAGAACACATATATGGGTAAGTTATTTTACACGTGTGATACCAGAGTGGTTATTTGATATAGAATTGATCAAACAAATTCAATATCTTGATATGCCACGTGCCTTTAAGTGAGTGGCATATCAAATTATATAATGAATTTAATAAAAATTATATTATAGAGTCACAAGTGTAAGATTCTATTCATTACATAATTTTGATGAGATAGAAACTTTTAATTTCGTCTTTATATAAAAACTAGAAATCTGGCTCAGATGTTAGGTTTCCGTCTACTGAGACAATCATGCAACATCAAATATATAAAGACTATGATATCAAAACTACCTGTGACATTATGATATGGCTGGATGGACAGTTATAAAGCTAGCTTTGTTCTGTACAGTAACAGTACGTCAAGTACTTATGGATACACGTGCGAGCTACAATGTAATTTGGTTCTCAAGAATAGGTTTTGTAACAATATTATAATTTAAAATTGTAATTGGATTAGAAAACCTTAATGAAACAATATTGTTTCTTCATTAAAATTGACATTATTTTTTATTTCCTTTACATTTCTTTCTTTTTTCAGAATTAACTCTACCACAGTTCTACTCATTCCTCCACGAAATGGAAAAAGCCAAAGCCAGTCTTGAATACCTTAGCTGATGGATTTGTCAAACTTATTGACCAAACACTGACCTTTGATCAGACCATCACAGAGGGAAAGACAACTGGTCTGATATTCACAAGTTTGAACAATAAGCAATGAAAGCAAAAGTAGATTTGTTTTGCACCATTTCTGCGGATGATTGTGGAATAACGACATATTATCCTGCAAGATTTGGATAAGCCAGCTTCTAGTACAATTAGTACATGTATGATAGGTTCAGAAACGATACATGATAAACAGACTTGAGATTATATGAATATTTTCAAGCAATTCCAGAATTAACAAGATATACTTGTTGTACCTGTGCATGTCTGTAATGTTTATGTATGAGAATATAGAAGGTTCATTTTAAAATCAAATGAAGATGCGCAAATGTAGATACAATGGAGGAAGAGAGAATGCTGATTGTCTGTAATTCTATGTTGTAATGTATGATACATTACAAATATTTTATGAAAATAAATTGGACATTTATTTATTTAATATTAACAGTACAAATTTGGTATTTGTTGTTTTTATCAGGCAACTGGATAAATATGAATGTCACATTTTCTAGACCATAAGCAAGCAAATGACAGTCTCCCTTGTGTGCTTGACAATTTTAAATACATTAGGAGGTGTTATATTCAGTGATTGATATAGTTTGTTTGCGTTAAATTTCAAAATGACAACTATGAGCATTTAAGAATGTACAAATGTATCACATTTTCGTGGTAAATGATATCAATAGTTCCCCGAGAATTAATTAAACCACTAAACTACTGTAAGTAAATTTGTACGTGCTAGCTGCTCATCCCATTACTCATGTTTGTGATCTAGACACATTATATTATACTCTGTACATTTCATCCTCAATACTCCAGGGGTTCCAATCAATTTCTACACTACTGGGCTATCTTATAGCAAAACTGGAGGTAATAGAGTAAAACATGTAATTTAGTCATTTGATGTACATAGAGTAAAACAGGTAATTTAGTCATTTGATGTACATCAAAAGAGCTGTATAAAGGAACACTGTGGTTGACTGTGTGGCTTTGAAGTTGCGTCGCTCTCTCTGTAGTCTTCAAAGGAAATCTTTGCAGGCCTGTGATTGGATCAGATTTTTTCCTCTGAGCTGCTTTCAGTTTTACTATGAGATACATGTAGTCCAGGTGTGTAGAGATTGTAAGTGATCGGAAGATCTGGAGTATCGAGGATGTGTACATGTATGTCCAGGGCATCCTCGATACTCCAGTGGTTACTATCACTGACATTATATCCACTCCTAAACTATTTCAAGGCAAAACAGGAGCCAGTTCAGGAGGGAAAAAAACCTGATCAATCATAGGCATGTAGAGACTTCCTTTGAAGATTACAAGGAGAGCGACGCCTAACATTAAAGCCACACAGTCGACCACAGTGTACCGTTACTCAATTTCTCTGATGTACTTCAAAACTTCAAAATTACTAGTACATGTGTCTCCTGAACTGCCTTCAGTTTTATTATGAGATATTCCATGGGTGGATATAACGTCAGTGGTAGTAACCCCTGGAGTATCAAGGATCTTGGCATATATATTAATTCATAATGTTGTTGGAATAGCTATTGAGCAGTACAGGTATTCCCAGTATAACTTTGGCCATTTTATCAAACCTGGGCACCACAGCTCCCCGCAGTAAAGGAACAGAAAAGGTTTGAAAGATGTTCCAAGCTGGCACATATCATTTGTGCGTTAATAATGAAATCAACACCAATGTTTGACATACACCCAGTATGCGATCAGTTGCTAATTGACATGGAGCGAGACTAGCAATTGGAATCCACTGTCGTTCAGGAATTATGTCGCAGACTGATGTGAAAACAATTCTTACAAAATTTATAAATCTTCCATGGAATTCTTTTTGGATGCAATAATTGAAGAAAGAAATAAATACGAAGTTATCATTATGACTAATGCTTCCTCATATGGAAGCTCTTCGAACAACGACGATTTGGTGATTATGGATGTTGATCATCCCTTGAGTATAATGTCATTTCGAGATTATAAAGATCCGAAGTGTCACCGACTTATAATTATACAGAATTTTCCAGAAATATAATGTGCACATACTGCACAATAATGTTCACAATAATGCAATGAGTTCTAAGAAAAGGAAATTATGAACAATTCATTGGCAATAAGTATTGCTTCCATCGTATTGGTTAACGAAATTTGGAAAGATAATTAGCATCTTATTGTAAAATATTGTGTAACATAATTTCGTTGTATTCCACGGAACTAAAGAATGCTATATTTTAAACAAGATTAGTTCATGTAAATCCATTTTCGCAAAGTTTTCAGGTTTTGAACTAAAACACTTTTAAAATAAACAAAAAAATAAAAAATGAGAAAAAAAAAATAATGCAATCAATGCCGGTGCTTCGAATTAGATCTTTGAACAATACCAAAGTGACAGTTTAGCGTGTATTTCTACTGGTTAAGTTAGGATTTTACTTTGGTTATATATTAGTCATGCTATCTATTATCACTTGCAGCATTATTTTTTATTGTAAAAGAAAACATGAACCGATCGTCTGCTCACATATAACTGGAAATTAGGTATTGCTATTTAGATACGGACATTATAGCTTTGTAAAACTTTTTCATTGTTGGATGTCCAAAACCGATGCTGATTAAAGCAATCCTACAGTATTTTAAGGAATACTCTTAGAAGACACGATAGTCGCCTGCACATACGCATCGCTTGAACATACGGCGACACCGATCAAAGATATTAGTTTAGATGAAGAGGGTGACGCTATCTAGACGAAGAAGGACATGATTCGAATTTGGATATCGACACTTAGCCAGAAAGGTATGTATTTTTTAATGATACTGAAATATTTGTGCCTCATTCCCCTATTTTGTCTGACAAATACTTACAGGGTAGTACTTTACCATTTAAACGCATATGTTTTGGTATATGACTTCCCATGTATTGTCGCACCGTAATCTCATAATGTTGGTTTTAGTGCAAGCATTGGTATTTCTTATAAATACAGTACAATTTCACAACTTTCACTATAACTTAATCAACATAATGATTATTGACAACTTGTTACCACTCATGTTCTTTTAAAGCAATATGAGCGTTGAACTGGCAATAATATCAGAATGTTCAAAATGGTGAACTGTCTACTTGATGGATAGGAGGGTCGCTTTTCAGTCAAAGTACGATAGAAAACATTCATAAATATGTGATGTTTGGGAAGTAGTAATTTAAAAGCCCACATTTTGGTACAAACGGTTATAATAACCCTTTTCTTCTTACCCACGTTTTAATTTGTATTTATTTACTTAGTCCCTAGTCGCAACTTTTGTTTTTATCGTTCCAATCACAGGCACTAAAATGTAGTCACCAATATTGATTAACTGGAGTGTCTAGAATTTCATAATAATTTGCATACGGCGCCAATCAGTTTTGTTGTCAGTGTATTAGATTCGATTTGGAAAAATTAAACTGTTTTAAACCTGGTGCAATTTATTTTCTTTGAACGAACGTGATGTTTTACCATTTAAAGCATGTCGTGTAACTTAGTCTACTCTTGATTTTTAGCTCACCTGAACCGAAGGGCTGGTGACCTTATGTCATTGCGCGGCGTCCGTCCGTCAACATTTCCTTTAAATCGCTTCTACTCATAGAAATCTACGTGGATTATAACCAAATTTGGGAGGCAGGAGGGTTGGGGCCTACATGTTATAGGATTTATAGAGGTAAATCCATTAAATTGCCACTAATCATAGAGTTCTGCATGGATTGTAACCAAATTTAGCCAGAAACATCCTTTGGGAAGGGGAACAGTATTTGTATAAATTTTGGCTCCGACTCCCTGGTGCAGGCCCAATAGGGAAAATACGGGTAAATATTTAAATTCCTTCAGAAAAAGAATAATGATCCTGTATTCAGAACATTACTTCGCATTACAAACCAGGTGAGCGATACAAGCCCTCTGGACCTCTTGTTGTTTTGATGAATTTGGAAATACATAAATGAAAGCCTTTCATACAGATTGTTTTTTTATTGAACTTAAATATGAATCTGCAAATTATTTGAGATGTTCCTTATATGAATGCATTTCAAATTTTGATTAAGTCTTTTAAAGAGCTTTCGCTATTGGTTTATCTTACTTAGTCGTGTCCATAATTGATAAAAAAAAACAAGTGTTACTTTCGTGTCTTTTTTATTCTTGTGAAAAAATATTCCTAAGACCAAGCACCTCTACATGAAATGCACGAAATCTTCATCGCCTAACAATACATTTAACCTGTGTAGAAACCACATCCGATTTCAACACAATAAATATAAAATGCAACAAGATTTACAATACAGACTTGTTTACTAAGCATTGTTGATATTGAAATATGGCATGTCTAAGAAAAAGAAACCATTGTGCCAATCCAATCGCTTTCTACACTTCATGAACTGTTTCATATTGTTCGAAAGCGTTCATACAATGTAAAATGTCATGTAAAATATCAACTAGCAATTTTGCAAGACAATCTTTAATTTTCGCTCTCTCCTCATATTTAAAATGGATTTAACATTTTTGTATGCCTTCATTTCATGAAGCATTATTAAAAAGTTTTGAATTCTTTAAATACTAACTAAAGGCACATCCCATAAATAACAAAGGTTTGTCAAAGTTATCCGATAACAATAATGCTAAATAATCTACTATTTTTAGAAAATAATATATTCTAAATAACACACAGATTTCTGATTATGGCAAGACGGTCATGTTTTCTACGAAATAAACATAAACTAGATTAAGTTAGCGTTTTGCTTAAAATCGATTAAAGTATAATGTTTTCTTTGTATTTCTTTTCAATATCTCATTATCTCAGTATAGTATTGTAATCCCCTAAGATTGTGCATCACTGACTTTGATGACTTTTTTCACTTTGACACCCAAAGTTCTAGTTATCTCTTATCATTATATGAGTTAACTTCTATCTATGCCATTATATGCTTAAAGAAGAAAACTATGACCCGACTATTGCGTCGAGCACTCATTTTCTGTATAGTTTTCTACTAGTCTTAAATACTAAAACTTATTATCAATGTGACACTTTGAAACCTTAAATGCAAAAATGTGGAGGAAATGGTAAGAGTATTCCCACGGTTATCACAAAAAAATCCCATAGAAACATTACACAACAAATTGAAAAAAAAACTCTTAAAATTCATAGTAAATTAATAATAGTAAATAAGGCACACAGAATGGTTGGAAATATATGCTCTGCAATACCATACAACAATATAGTTTCATGTCTATATGAATGCATTAATAATTACAAACAGATTGGGAGGATGTAGTGTCAATCTTCTAATGGGAATTATGTTGACATTCTTATTTAAAAATCAGGAAAAGTCAAATTACATAAATGTACATATTTCTTTGGCCACATGCAGTAATGTTTAAAAGATAGTCGGAAATATCCCTAGTAAAAATAATAAATTTAATTCATTATAAATGCTTATCATATTTCCTTTTACACTTGAAAGAAACGTTAACAGTCCGAAATCACTGTCTTTAACTTTTTGACAAATTGATGATTTGAATATATCAGCTGATAACAAATTTTGACAAAATATTTACACAGAAAACTTTTTCAAATAAGTCAAAGAGAAGCAAGATAGCGACATATCAAGATATTGCTATGTTCACGATAAGTAAATAGTTCGAAAGTGTACGGCGGATTCCACCGAAAACTTTGTCAAGCACCTGTTTAGATATCACAAATGGTTGGTTTCTGATAGGAATATTCCATTTGAGCTGATCGCAACTGTTAATGCAGTATGAGAAAAGACACATTACTCATATTTAAACATCTTAACAATGTTTTTTTTATAATTTCATAGTGTCAATATAAATGGGTTTTTTTCGCGTAGGTTTTAAAGACTAGACCAAAACATCCATTTTAAGCTGTAAGATGTTTTTGGTGCAATGCCATTAATTCTTTGGTAATTCTTTAAAATAGTACTACACTGATTTCATACTAATCTTGTTTCTGAGATATGAATACATCGCTCATGTTTAATCTTGATAAATAAGATTTCTGTCTTCATCTAATTGGTTGCAGTGATGTTCTTAAATAAAAACTTCCAATTAAAATAAAAATCAACAGCAAATCGGAAGAAAATGCCAGGCAATGTATATGTACATGGAATATAAAAAGAAATATGTACATGTCACTCAAAGCAACATTCTATATACTAATGACCACAATAACATAAACAACAAAAAAAGTATTGTTTTATAAAACATTAAAACACGTTTTCTATTATAACAATATCACAGTGTTTTTAAGCATGACAATATAATTTTTAAGGCAGCTCATGGGGCAATGTTTGTTCATGAAAAGGAGAATGGGGGCGTGAAACGTATTTTCTAGATTCTATTGGCGGAAATGATGAATATAATAAGGTATATATAATCATGTATAAATAAAATTTCTGTAAAAAGGTAGCATGATAAATAAATAATGAAAGCAACATTACAAGATTGTACAAAATATGAACAAATATACATGTCACAAATAACGATACCCTGATGATAACTGTAAACGTGGACTTCGCGGTGTGGAAATTCTCGCTTTTTCGTTTTAACAAATCTCCGCGAACATATGCAGTGCAATTATCACATCGCAATAATCATATATATACCCAAATATCATAGGCCCATAACGCGAAAATTACCATATCGTGAACAGTTTTGAGGCAGACGCAGCAAAAAAAATCCACATGGTTACACAATCTAAATATCTAATTAACGTAGTATTGATAAACATATTTCAGAACATTATCACAGCGTATTCTTGCTAAAAAACGAACGGAACGTAGTGGTTCTTCACAGTCAATATTTCTTCACGTGAATTAATTCACAATCACGTGAAATTCACGAGAAGAAATATTGCCTGTGTATACCAAATCATTTGATATCTAAAGCTTACAGACAACATTTTGACAAATATGTTCAAATTATGGAAATAAAGTTTTGAAAATATTTTTCGTAACATTCCATAGATTAGTAATAAAAAGACCAGAAAAACCTGATAATTCCTGTTACAAAATAAACACTTACCCGTTAAGAAATTTTTCTCAAATATAACCAATTTACATGTAACGTCCGTTAAACAACAAACGCCAACGGAAGACCTCTTCGCGTCAAATGTTATTGAAATTAAACAAATAATATTTTTTTCATAAACCGTTAACGATAGAAACTTTAATGCCAAAGGAAGGACGCTCTCGCTTTGTATCTGATCTACACTATAGATTTAAATAACAATAAAAAAAATCAAGTACGTATAAAAGGTATTGATTCAACAGTGACAAACAAATGATAACAATACTATCTGAACACACAACACAATCGAGGAAGGTCATAACGCTTTGTTTACCAAATAGAACACATTACATTAATCCGGATCATATAATTATGCTGCATAAACGGACAAACATACCGAGGGCGCTACATTGTAGTGTTATTGTATTTAGATGCTACAGTTCAACAAATACTTATACGTTGTTTTGAAAATGTATACGTTGTATGACATAATGTGTTATCATATCATGGGAAATCCAAGAATATCTAGCTAGACAAACACCTTACACTATTTAAGCTTTTACCTTGCTTGAAATTACTTTCATTTAATCTATATGAGTCATCTTGGTGTAGAAGACGTTTCGCGGAACTAAATTTATCTGTGATAACATGGTTTATAACCTTACTGAATACTGATGCTTAATTTTTATCAAAACCAGAACACCAAAATTGTACATCACTGAATTGTATACAACCAGTTACTTTACAGTCAGCCTCACTCAATTAGTAACCACCTGTATTAAACAAAAACTTGTCATATGTGACTATAAAGCATTTGTTCATGGACACATCATACATATATAGAAAATGTATCTATATAGTAAACTGTAGCAAGCTCTCATATGTCATATATGACCATAACTTTCTAGTCCTTGAAAAGTCACATATAGCAGGTTTGACTGTATTTTTGTAGATATGATATTTTCGCTATCACTGCAGCGAAAACATGATCCGATTACATGTCCTTAAGGCCATAGCTTTCTGGTCCCTTGAAAAGTCATATATGGCATGTTTGACTGTATTTTTGTAGATATGATATTTTCGCTATCACTGCTGCGAAAACATGATCCGATCACATGTCTATAAGGCCATAGCTTTCTGGTTCCTTGAAAAGTCACATATAGCAGGTTTGACTGAATTATTTTCGCTATCACTGCAGCGAAAACATGATCCGATTACATGTCCTTAAGGCCATAGCTTTCTGGTCCCTTGAAAAGTCACATATGGCATGTTTGACTGTATTTTCGTAGATATGATATTTTCGCTATTACACTATCGCGAAAAAGGATACAGACATAAAACTGCAAAACTTTTGACATGCGAAGATTATACACAAATAAAACAGCACTACGAACAACAGGTATACTGTATAGGTTATCTACAGCTTCCGTACGGGGTGTACTCTATACAGTAGGATACTTTCTTGGAACGAAGAGCTATGTCCGAGTGATGGCGATAAACCTGCATGCCCAAATTAGGAAATCTGTCAGCAAGGAGTTGCTCCTCTATAGGTGAGGGAAGAGGGAAATTTGTTCTTTCTTTTGGCCTTGACACAAGCATGTAGCGACTGCAATAAAACAAGGAATTATTTCATTAATAAGTACTACTGTTTAGTTATTCAAAATTGCATTGCTTTGAAATAAAGACATATTCTGTTTTCTTGGACTGTTGATAACTTGAAGACTGCTAAATCGCAAAGAAAGTTTTTTCCTGCCAGAAATAAACCCCTCTGTTTTTAATTTAAAGACTCTACATATTTTCAACTGAATAAGAGACACATGTAAGAACTCTATGTCTTACACATGTAGCAAAATTAATTCTACATTAACGTCATAACAAATATCAATAAATGGGTAATCGTAATCAAATGTCAATCAAACATGAGCAAATAGAAACAATGATACGTTTATACGGATATATATGGAAGAGTATACGAATCTAGAAACTGTACGGGTACATACTACTTACCTGCACTTGCTTGGTATGGATCTACTTGTCACTGGCCTGTAGGTTCGGCTGGGGTTTCGCGGGTCGATCATTTTAGGCTCCACGTTGAAATCCACCACAGACCGTCTGGGTGACGGTTTAACTGATGGGGGTGCATTTTTGCTGATTGCAAATCTATAAAAAAGAAACTCGAATATCATTTTTTATTCGTCGCTCTTTATTCTTTAACTTATTAATCGCAATTGAGATACACATGTTTATGCTGTTGTTGCTATGTTGTATTAGTTTCTTAAACAAATTTCAGAAGTAAAGGACACGGTTTTTTGAATTCGTTTGATTTTATCAAGACTGCTAATCTATGCTACACTTATCCCCGACGATGGCAATACACTTATCACAATCCGTGCAGTCAACCGTGGTCTCCGACGATGGCAATATCTTAACATATCCGTACAGTCAAACGTGGTCTCCGACGATGGCAATACCTTAGCATATCCGTTCTAATTACATGGATATTATACCAGTCATTAGGAGGAAACATTGACCAACCCACCTGAAAGGCTTCTCTGTTTTCAGTTCAGACTTGTTAACTACCGATGGCGGTCCGGGTAGGGGAACGAATGCCGTGTGTGGCCGCTGAGGAACAACGGTTTTTGGCGGAACGGGAGAGTATCTTGGTGGCCCAGGACTGTATGTTCCGAGGGACGACAGGCGTTCCAATTCTCTTTTAGCGGCGACGGTATACGTATCTGGTCGATCTGTCAATGATCCTACAAAGGAAGTTACTCTTTAATGCAATCCTAAGGGTATGTTTAGATCTGATGTACATATAGTTAGCCAATGCATTGTGAATGTACTCACTTCGGGAAAACATATACCTATCATTATGTTAATCTGTAGACTGAATAGCTTATTATTCAAATATATGTCATCAATAAAATGAAAAAATCCAATGTTTTTTAAGTGAAATATGGTTTGAAAGAAAAAATAATGGGGCGCCCGATGGGGAACTTACCAGACTGTTGCTGTAGCCCATCCCCTGAAGAGTTATCTATAATAACTTCTCTATTCGACATCATCCTTTTGGCGCCTCCTCTCTGAGACTCCCACGCCTGACGTTTCTGAGCAGCACTCTTACAGCGTAACTCTTTCTGCATTCGGAGCAGCATATGTCTACAACAAGAAGGCCAAATTCAGACACAGTACAAAGCCATTTTTTATCTTCATTTTTTTTTTAAATTTGGTTTTCAAATGCGATCGAGCAATGTAATATTCACTTTCAAAAAAGTATTGATTTGTTTTAGATATCGAATTTTTAAAGTTTTATTTCGATGAAAGTTGTGATATTAGCTTGGCATAGCTGTGTACCCAGAATCGACGCTATATATTATCAGCGATATCTTTTCTCAGTTGTGTCAGTATTGATTTTGTTTATGTAACAGTTATATGTTATGCAGATAATAAGTGCTAGAGTAGAGCCTGATATAGCCATAAATCACATTTACACAAGCTCCATGTCAACATTTTGTATGTAAACCACTCGTCCTTGTGTAATCTCCTTAGTGATTGGACAACCAATCGCTTAGAAAATTTAATATACTTCTTTTTTTCATCCAGAGGTAGATCCAAAATCAATAGCCTATACATAAAACATAATATAAATGGCTTTTTGATACGCAAACAGCATTTACGGTGACTGGGCATTATATGAATATAAAACATATTATTCTCTGAAAACATATGTTACTTTATAAATATTTTAGGATCAATTGTTCAAGTGGCTATATTTTAAAAACATATACAAAGTTTTATTTCTCTTTTTTTTTACAAATTAACTGACAATTTTTAATAAATAATATGATAAATGATATTTAACATCGAATTTTACCATCTGTTACATGAACTATTCGTAGATACTTTCATCTCATAGAAATACCATTCGTGGTTAGCTTACGGACGAAAAGAAAGATGTAAGAAATAGTCGTTATTTTTATATTCATGGTCACATAACAACCACGGAAATAATAAATTATTCTACGCAACGAAACGTTCATGTTATAATATAATTCAACACATATTTATATGCATGAAATTTAGCATGTAATATCATCTCTTAAAACTAGTTTGTGTCTCTGATGATGAAATGCTGAAGACGTTTCTCAATATGGCACCCTTTCATGGAATTGGAAGTAATTTCAAAGGTAATATCGATATCTAGAGTTATTGAAATAGTTGTAGTTATGATCAACGATGTCCTGTCACCATAATAAGAGGAAGTATAATTTCCTGGTTGTATAATATAGCGGCATCTTGAACGACACTTGCTCTTGCCAAAGTATTGATTTTACAATATTAACTATCAGACGTAATTGATATTTGGTCCAGAGCACTTATCTTTGTAAGGTTACAAGAACAATACCTCCGATATGTAGGGCAGGACAGATATTGATTGTAAGTGTTCAGACTCTTAAGCCTATTGTTTTCGGTTGCTATGGATGCAAAACAACAATAAACAAACACAACGTTAAAACTCCAGGTACATGAAGAAATATTAAAGATTTCAACGCCTTGTTTACCCATTGAATAACGTGTTTGATTTTAAGAATAATGACTAAGCGAATTAAATGTAGTCTGCTTCTACAAATCATATATTACTCAGGTGTTCACTCAGTGTCGTCACATCATTTCGAGGACTACACGTATTTGTTTTCTCAAATTCAAAGAGTTGGGGAATTTATCTCATAAATAGTTAGTACACGCATATTAGTTTTTAAATCGCAAATCTGTTGTCACGTAACTATGGCTAAGTTCTTAGCCTACAAGTTACAGTATATTAACAAAGCCAAGTTACGGTATATCAACAAAAATATCAGTACTAGGTACTGTGGTCATTGAAAATTATGAATAATGTATCACTATTTTGTTTTACTTTACCTTTCGATAGCCCTCTCCTGCCAATTTCCTTCAAAGTTAGTACTGTCATTTTTGTATAGTTTGTCTTTCGTTAGCGTTGCCGGAGTTCTGAAGACAAAAACAGGTGCTTAATATTTTAAAGATGCTCCACCGCCGACAGGGCATAAGCGTTACCCGTCATTAAAACAAAAAAGTGATGTATAATATTGTTCATATTTATGTATCTAACTAACACAAACATGCATATAAAATAATTTATTTTGCTTTTGGCGCATGCACAATCAGTATTTAATGGTGGCAATGATGTAAATAAGTAACTTTAGTAACCGAAGAAAAATACTAATACGTTTGCTCCTGTTTTTTAAGGAGAAAAATACCATTCGTTGGCGATGGGGCATCTTAAATGTCCCTTAAATATATTTAAGGTATTTATGGTTAGTTTGAATGAAGTTGGTTGTTTTTAATTTTGAATTATAAGTTAACTTACATCACCCACGTACAATTAAGTAAATGATTTTTGTTCAAGAAGGCAGAACATATTTTCAGCGCTTATCTAATAGATTAAATTGTGTTACAATGTCATTCAATGGAATTCAAACGCATGCTTTTGTTTCTTTCTCTGTACAGAATAATTATTATGGACTTACCCCGGCATACCCTGGTACCGGTCAAAGGCGTCATCAAAAGCGTTCTGTAGGTCCTGTGGGAAACAGATAGGAAAGTTAAAACTACACTGACCACTATTTTTTCTATTAGGATTAGATATTTGACTAAATCTTCTGGTAATTTGTTAAAAAGTAGTTATCTCAATAATATCAATAAACTCCAAACAGAGCTAACTAGGAATATAGATACATTTCTGTCGACGGGTTTACAGTACTCAACTAACTATTTTTAGGTTATATTGAATTAAATAATCAAATTACCATCCATTTCACCTAAATTAGATTCTACCTCAAATGAAGTAAATTTATGCATCTCACTCAAATCCACTAAGTCCACGTCATTTGCAATGGAATCTGCTAAAATGAACTATTTTATTTGAAATAAAAACCGAAGTATATTGCATGAATAATGCTGGGTGCTTCTTACTAATTTGTGAAGTGATAATAGACCGCTTCAAGTGTGCCATATTGAAGTGATTATCCAGATATGAAATTAAATTATCATTATTATAATCAGATTTGTTCATGCAGTTATCAAACATTCTTCTAAAAGTGAACGACACCATAGCCAGGTACGAATTGATTTCTTATAAAAAGCCATGCATTCCACTTTTAAAATGATTTCACCATGTTCTCAAATACCTAATACAGATATATAACCACCGTTAGCAGAATCATTATTATAAACAACAGTAAACAAAATTAGTTAACAAAATCAATATAGCTGATGATACCTTATACACAAAAACATTCACAGCAAACAATGACATCAAACAGATTATCCGGATAAATTATTTTCTTTTTAAAATCTATTTTATGAAATCATATTTAAAACCAAAACCCACGATGTAGAACAAATAATGAATCTGTACTTGAAATTGAGTTCAAGACGTTGAATACTCAATTATGTTTTCTCCGTATGAAAGACTTCAGTAAGTGAGAAGTGGGATATAATTATGTATGTCTACAAATACACAATAATCAATATTCAATCAAATTATAAAAGATTGAAAAAAGGGTTCGTAGATCAAAAGAAAAAGTAAAACAGCAAGCGCACAAAAATGAATTACCAACACACATAAGTATATAAATGTATAGAAACGTATATCACGGTAATTCTTTGATGCTGCCAGTCAAATATGAGAACCGAATAGCGATAACGGGTCAGCCTGAATGTCAAGAACTACTTGGGAGAGAATGCACAGACCTGCCGAACCAAGGACGACGGTCGTAATGCACTTTTACTATCAACTGTTAAAACTGGGGAGAAGGAGAAAATCGACGTAATTATGCTCAAGTCGAGGTGAATGTATACGTAAGTTATTGACATATTTATAAAACCTTATCGTAATAAACATTTAATAAAATAATAAACGAGCTTAGATTTTCATTTATTTTACCATAAGAGTACTTATAAATCTATAAATCATGTTTAGGTATGAGATGAAACGACAGGTCTTTTTCAAATATGAAATTAAATCTCCGGCGACAATGGCCAGACCAGGCAAAGTGAGATTTGAGTGTAAGCGTCCACAAATGGGTCATATTCCCAACATATTAAAGTATACGATATAGTTAAATCGTAAACTAACTATCCAAATATATTAACTGTTTCAGGCATACACCACAGTATCTTAGATATTTTAAAAGAAGGATGATATATGACGGTTTAGATAAAACCATGGAGAACAATGGAAACGGAAATTGAACATAATACACTATATATTATATCCAGGTAGTAAGTAGACAATAAACTCACGACATCCGATGGTAAATCAAATTAAGATTACAAATTTAAGCACTCAAATAAGCAGTATATTTGTAACATTACATCTATTAAAAACAAGTATAAACATCAAAGCACACACAACATTCCTTTAAATGCAATTAGTACATGTCCCCGCCACTTAGGTTAATGCAAAATAAAACATTCAAACAAGCAGATAGCGTCTGATCAATAAGTTAAGTATTTATGTTATTGTTGCTGAGCACACAATCAGCATATGTTACTTACGTCAATGTTGTCAGGAAGTTCTAGTATAAGCTCCAACTGTGTGTCGGATGTTTACATTTTATAAGTTTTCGTACATATTAATATTTTTCTGCGTTTTGATGCATATGTTAAAATTGATTATAGTGTCACATGAGTAACTTTTAGTAAATAGGATAGATTACTTGTGTAATCATTCAATTTTAAGACAAAAACTAACATCTAGACTTTTATAATTTGTTAGTACTGCTAATTGGCAAAGTTGTGTTTTTCAAGTTAATGATATACAATATTTTGTCGCGTCATGAACCTACATTGTATGTGATTGTATGTGTATCACCGTAACAAACAATCATTTCAACAGTTGGTGAAAATGAGTGTTGTTGCACATTTTAGAGTTATGTATATCTTGAACTTCGCCACATTATAAAGAATTATGCAATTTGTCTAGTAAATGAAGTTATTTTGGACGTATAAATCATATTAATAGAGATTTAAATAGAACTATCTAAATCTCTAATCTTAGGCAGTATGGAAATTTTAAATTGTGATCGATTGCGACATAAATGTACAGAAAACGTGCGTCAACTATACGTGTATCCATATGTTTTAACAATTATGAATACTGTAGTGACATGAGGATGATGACATGAATCATTGAGATCCTTGGTCTACTCAACCACAGTATTTAGGAAACATCCTACCTACAGCACAGTTACTAGTACTACAAACGTCTTCGAAATGTCAAATGTCAACTTTCCAAGAAAATTATTGACACTAAGCTGATGTCATGTCGTTGCTAGATATTATGAAATGTCGCTAGTGTTACAACGAAGAACTTAATTTGAATAGAACATATACTGTGCTATACAAAATTAACTTACGTGCTTCTGTGTAATGTATATGTACATGTGTGCATTACTTACGTTGATGTCATCTGGGATGGCAATGACGAGTTGAAGTTGTGTATTTGATAAAGACACCATTTTAGTTAAGAAGTCTAATTATAGTAAAATGGTCATCCAATAAGTTCAAGTATACACAACTACAGTATCCAATACGGTAAATATGTTTAGCTTCAACAAATATTTATGGCCAAGTATCCATACAGGAAGCAGTTAGACAAAATGCCTTTCACACGTTTCCATCAATATGGTAAACATATAGGGTGATAGTCATAATAAAAGCAAACATCCTGGATATTTCCGTGACACAACTAGAATTTCGGTTCTGTACAGACCGTTCCATGTAACATTAGATAAGGTCAATACCTCGACACTAATTGAGGCTATACATCAGAAAATCTATACAATTTCAATACGCCAAAAGATGGCCTTGTATCACACACGTCGCTGTCTTTTCAATTCTGTTCCCTCGGGAAAGATTGAATTAGATACGTATATGCCTCGGCTGGTTATAAAGTCCACAAAGAATCGCTTCATTGTTTATTTTTCATAAATACCAAGAAAACAATCTCGATGAAGGTTAGATTCTATTACACACATGACATACCCAGAGAAATTAAAATGTCTCTATCACAAATCAGTGATAAATCGTACACCCGTTATACTCGCTTGGTATTCCGTTAAAAGTCTCAAGCATACATATCTATACATATTATAGTTCACATTTGGTTGTCAGAACCATCGCAGGTTAAAAATCTCCATTCTGGTGTTTCGGTCCCCGACGCGATGGGATACCGCCCTTGTCGTCAAACATACTGTTCAATCCAATTGAAACAGAATCGATTCCTTTCTTACTTTTAAAGTTTTCGACAAACAAGAAATCACGTGATAACGAACTACATATGTATAAATATAGTTCTATAGGGGGCATGAATATCGTTGAATTATTAATGTCGTATATTCTGCCATTCAGCTGAAGCACAGTGGTATCCCTGTCTTGTTGATTTTGTCAGCCACTCGGAATAAAAGAAGTCACCAGTCCATATTTATCTCGGTTAGAAAACAGGACTCCTGTCCATTATTTGCAATACAAAGTCTAGTTCAGACTTCCTGAGCCTCTCGTATTTGTGTTTAAGTATTATACCGACATTACTATCGAGGTGCGTGTATACAATTCTTAGGCCCTGGATTCAAAGCTTAGCTTAGAAAATTACATGTACGTGAGTCGCCAATGCTGGAAAGCATTTTTGGATTCAACCATGTCATACATAAAGAAATGGAGAGAAGATTTTGCGCATACTGATCACGTTTTATCTTCCAAAAGTTCCTAACACTAAAATTTAAATTTTCGCGTGACTGTAAACGAGAGTTAGCGGAAGTAATCGTCATGGCAGGATACATGTATCTTATGTCTTAACTGGGGGTATCATATCATGTTAATATTCAGACACCTTAAGGAGGATATTTTATCATATCCAGATATTAAGACACATAAAGGGAGAATATCGTATCATATCCTAATATTCAGACATATACAGGTTGTGAAGTAATTAACACGACAGGAGATGAAATTTTGATCTGGCCGCTGTCTCATTTTCCCCTAATACTACTAAGACTTATTCAGTCTGTCACAGCGGTCAATTTTATCTTCAAAGTTTCAAACACTCGCATTACTTAATCAAGTACAGTGTATATCCTCTACTGATAAGTATCTGTAATCGGTAGGTCTTTAAACCTATCATGGTGATATATTAAAACTCATGTAGAAGATGGATTTAACGTGGCTTTCAGTACATTACTTGAAGCTTTCCCCCTTTTCAGTATCCCTGGTGTAATGTCGATCGCGACAACTGTTTATCTTCAAAATGTTACGTTGAAACTAATATCTTCATACTGTCAAGATATTTAAACGAGGAACAGAAGTAATAGACATGACAGAAGATTATACTTTAATCTTGGTATTATCTACTTTCATCTTAATACTCATTGTTATTTGGTCATTTACAATGGTCACGTATAGTTCAATTATTCATCTTTGATTTCTACCTAATCCTAAGTATTGAGCTCTATCCTGGTAAAAAATTAGTATCTATGTACAAAAATCTGTTAATCTCAGATTGTCTTTCATAACAGTCATGACGTAATAACAATCTTGCTAATACAAAATTTGTAGATTTGATTTTATATACAGATAGCTGGTGTCACCATTACTGAACATTAATCAGACTTCTTACATTTCTAAAAATCCACTGCTCATGTTTTAACTTTGGTTTGATAAGTTTTTTAAGGATGTGCCAGATTTGGATGGAGGAGGAAAGCCAGGGTTCCCAGAGAAAAACCACAAACTAGCTGTCAGTAACTAGCAACTACTCCAACTAGAATTTTGACTCGCGACCTAGAGATGAAAGGCTGCTCATCATATAAAACCCACATTGTTCTTATTTATAGATAAAAATTCTCTTCAGCATGAGTTATCGATTGTTGTGAAGACAAGATATAGACACCTACACTACTCTGTTGGTTCTACATTGTCTCGCTTCCAAGATGTGATTCCTTTACTATCGAGGATGATAAACTGTCGCATTCTGCTGTTGTAGGCCACTATTTAGTCAAATTATAATAAATATTTGTTTACTAAATACATGTATTAAACAAATCATTACACATTATTGCCACAAAATTGTAATCATCAAACGTTTAGATCTTATCAGTAAGAAATTTGTACATACATTTCAATTAAATCATTTTTTTTTTCATAAAACTTTAACCATTTTGCTCTATTTTACTTAGAGTATGAAATATACAGAATTATTGAAATCATTTAGATCAAGTCTCCTCTTACCATAAATCACCAGTAATAAGCCCCTCACCTTTCTTATCAAGTCTTTTAGAATTAGGGTTTGAGGACCTACAATATACTTACATCCCATAATGTCAGCATTTTTCTTGCCATGCTCATATGTTGCTCTAGGCTGTATACCAAACGGAATACTTGTATAATGTTCAGATATAAGGATCTGTTTTCCATCACTTTCGTCTGTACCAGCACTTGACAGTGATGTCACAGATTCAGTTCTTTCAAGTGTTTTTTCAACTTTTTCTTTTATTTTTTCAAATATTGGATCTTCATGATCATCAATAAGTGTTTTGTCTTCATCTTCATTATCATCTTCTTCTGCATCAGCATCATTTCCTTTTTCCAAGTCCTTGTCTATTTCTCTTAGAATTTCCTCAAACTCCTCCCCCTCTGGCACAACTGAAAGCTTATGTGTGATAGGACGAGACAGCAAATCTGACTGAAAGCTGACGGAGGGGGCTGGCTTTACAGCTACATTCACATGCAGAGCATTTTGACTATCCACCTCGCCACTCCCGGAAAATGCCACATGTTTAGTTTGAACTGTGGGAGGTGGAACAATCATATCTGTGGCAGCTGCCATTATCTGCAGAAAGATAAATAAAACAAATGTCATTCGATATAATACAAAACAAATATTCTGAACTTAATTGTAACTTGTCTTCAAATCTTAAAAGAAGAAAAAAATTAACCTCTTATCAACAAAAAATGTAACAGGGAAGTCAACATTATGGTGTAATACATATACAAGGATATATTGTCTCATTGTAGGAAAAAAAAAAGAGGTAAAAAAGTTGTCAAAAAAAGAACAATGTGTTCAAACAGGTTGAAAAACATGTTCATATGTACATCAATGTTAACTATTCTGAACAATTGCTATGTGGTGATTTTTCATTATATCTATATGTTTGTACATGTAGCGGGATTGGACTCAGACTGGGTCGATCATCAGTGACCAGTTAGCTCAGTTGGTAGAGCAATCAGCTAGTGTTCGGAGGGTCCCCGGTTTGAATCCCGGTCTGGCCGCTATATTTTCTCTTATTATGTTACATACATGTAGTCTGTCATTGAACGTACATGTACTTCATTGCTGAGAATCAAAACAATCATAATCCTAAGTATCACACATAATCACAAACATGTATTTAATTAGTTTCTGATTAGTATTCTGTTAGTTTATTTTAAAACAGTTTAACTTCATGTGCTTAACATTTGATTTGGCATTAATTTTAATTATGTATACAATTTGAATTTCACACAAAAAAAAAAAAAAAAAAAAAAAAAAAAACACATTTACCACTAGGACTGAAAATTTTTTTAGGTTATTTGCTTAAATAAATTAATTCCTCCGCAATTTGACTTGAACGGTCCTGTGGTTATTTGCATTTTACATATATTTGTAAGGGCGGACACGAAGTGCCACTTCTACATACATGAAAACATCAAAAAAAATTCAATCCTACACACTGACAGCTTCAGTTTGCGGCTGCCATTTTTTTACCCACTGTAAAAAATCCCATCAGCGTGAATGCGATGCTTTAAAATCAGTTCATTATATAATCAAGCGGTTCAAACGCTTGTAATGATCCAACGAACGTAATCTTCATCCGAGAGAAGCTCAGTGCTATTGCTCTCTATTTGTAAGCGCTCAAGTGATAGACCACCTTCCAATATAATCAGCTGACCAAAAACGGAATATCTGTTACGGAAATAAAAAAAATCTTCCTTCTCTTATGTGGATTTCCTTCTCAAATGGGGGTTTTGGGACAAGGATAGAGTGTGAATACATGTAGATGAATACAAAATAAACAGAAAATTCTGCTCCGTTTTTTCCATAAATTGAACTTTTTAACAGTAATTAATGGTTACTGGAAAATCTGGCTGCGCTCTTTAAGCCTTGCCTTCAGTCATATTATATAAATGCTGCAAGTGTAATACATATGTAAATCTACAATATATGCTTCATTCAAGATCACTGCATGGCATATTAAACATGTATATTTCTACAGCCTTAATAATACCTAATTGACAAGTAACCATTTGTTCTTAAACAAAATATGATAGCTTAAAATTATTATAAGTATCAAACTGGGTATATACTGTACGTAGGATATCACATTTCATTTTGCTACAATCACATAATTATCATACTCTATACACCTCTATACACATGATATCCTTCACCTAATAATTATATGGATTAATACAGTGTATATTTTGTTACGTTGTGTATAGACAGAGACGTCAAACAGTACACTGAATGAAAACAAGACGATATTGGACGAATGCCGAGACTAATTGACGCTTCTCATACATCTAACAACTGACTAGATCATTTTACACACTATATAAAATTTTAGTGCTTAGACTTGTCAAACACAAATTCAACGGATAGAATGTACAAAACCTCAGGTCTGCTGGTAACGAGAACATGAAATAAAATGGAATTAAAGAAGAAGGAGCTCATTGTTGTGCCTTATGAAGGTATATGTCACCTCATTATGTACTGATTATCAGATGTTTTGAACCGAAGACAATTTTGATCTTATCTGTCATACACAACACATGGTAGGCTGGCGATATTACGTACAAATAATACAAAATGATGTCACCTGTGCTTGATTCGAACTGAAAAAATATTCACCTGTCCACCAGTATGTAAGAACAACTACATGTTAAAGTATCCATAAGTTTGTAGTTTCAGCCAGTGCCCGCCATCCTCCATATTGTTTACGGATAGCAACGATTGCAGTGACGTCTCGCGGAATTCGTAAAAGGGGAATAACTCTGGACACACTGTAATATACCACATCGATTCTCGGTACTCAAAAGATATTTACTCGGGGAAGAAAATTAAAAAAAAAAATAAACCATACGCTACGAAATTTTACTTTCAACATAAAATTACACCATAAAGTAAATATGTAGATTATATTAATAATAAGAAAAAAATGGCATCAATATTATTTTTACCAAATGCATGTATTTCATATTATGACCAATTAAATACATGTACATGTACATACAGTATGTACATGCAGAAACATAATGCATACATGTAGGCCTACATATGTACATGTAAGTGAACTTAACACTATCTTCGATAAATTAAATGTGAACTTATGTTTCTCGATAGAAAATAAATCCATGACATTGCTAAATATGTTTCGCAAACAAAATGTTCAATGTAAAATATGATCTCTTGACAATGGAAGATATATAAGGTGCTCCACCACCAACAGGACATTGAGTTATTTGACGTTACTCATCATTTGAACTACGTGTATAAGTGTTGTTTACTCATGTAAATGTATGTCCAATTAACACAAAAATAGTCCAAAATAATTTATTTTGCTTTTGGTGCATACACAATCAGCACTTAATTAATTATAGGCCGAAGATGTGAAAAATATAACAAATTGATCTTGTATCATTCTATTATTTTCCGTTCAAACTTATAAACAATCGAAATGCTTATGAACTAGATAATACCATAAACATACCTGTATGACATAGGGATTGGAAATTCATTCTTTGACTTTACTGACGACAGAGGGATATAAGACCTCTGATTTATAGACATTTCCTTAGCTTACGACTTTTAAGTGTATTACTTTAAATATTTTATTTTTGGTCTAATCATGATATGACCGGGTTTTTATCGCCAGATTAATATAAACTGCTGACATACGAGTTTTGAAAACATGCAAATGGGCGATTTTATCAAAATTATATTTCACAAATCAGAGATGTAAAACTGGAAGTGCAATTTCTTTTATCGATAAACATGTACAAGTTAAAATATTTTTGCTTCACTAATTCGTACTTACATCATCTAAAATAACTAAATGTTTATAATAAATCAAAGTTATCTTCGTGTATTTAACTATTTACAATTAAGGATTACATACACGTTTAGGAAAAAACCACAGGCATATACATTTGTATACGTATACAGGGGCACACATCTGCTGACCAGGGGCACACATCTGCTGACCAGGGGCACACATCTGCTGACCAGGGGCACACATCTGCTGACCGTAAAAATGGCGGAGTCGCTAAATATGATCTCTCTAATACATATTAAAATGAAATCGGATATATTGAAAACACTGCTTATTTTGAAGTGATGTTGATTCCCAGACGACTTACATTAATGTTATTATTACATTCTTGATTTATTGAAATCTAATTAATTTAAACTATTTTTTCTATTCCCGGAGGTCTTCATTATAACCGTGTTCCACTGTATATGTTTTGCTAATACATGACTTTAGTTAGTACTTATGCTTTTCAACGTAATACCGAGAAACATGATGGAGTGATTCAGGCACATGATATACAGTAGTATAGGGTCGACAAGCGCATAGGGATTTGAGAATTCAGTTTATATAGTTATGGACCGTCCGTAAAAGTCATATATTTTGCATTGTACTATATACGTGCATAGTGCAACGTAGAATAGAGTTTTACCGTTTTTGTTCTAGACCTTTAAAACGTGTAAAACTGGTCTATGGGCACTCTGGTGATCCATCAATACCTATATAAAATATACCTAAGTCTCAGATCCCTGTGGATGACCTTGTCTAGACAGAGGGAACACTCAAATGACTACACATTTCTATTGATGCGACAGGGTATTGTCTCACAAATGATTCTTGCAATCATTTAATTTCCTTTTGTTCAATGCCAAATTTGATGCCATTAATATAATTCTATATTGGGCCAAAAAATATGTCTGTTTAGGGTTACATTGGCCAAATGATTTTTTTTAATTTCCCTTTCACCGACATGGCCGTTTTTAAGATCAAAATACCGACTTTTTAAATTTTTTGTAGAAAAGTTGAAAAAAATAGGGTCGGAGTAAAAAAAAAAGAGTCGGTCGGGTAACCCTAAACAGATATATTTTTTTTGGCCTTGTGTATAATTTTCTTTAAGATGTTTCGACATATTACCACCGGCCCTCAACCTCTGGGTCGTGAGTTCGAATCCCATGTGGGGCAGTTGCCAGGTACTGACAATTGGTCGGTGGTTTTTCTCTGGGTACCCCGGCTTTCTCCCACTTACAAACCTGGCACGTCCTTACATGATCCTGGCTGTTAATAGGACGTTAAACTTATAAAACCAAAAAAATCATATATGTACCATGTGCTTATGGGTATCACCTAATGTTAAAGAGTAGTTTTCAGGTAAACTATCGGAGTTACTTCCCTTCGTTTCACACTATCGTTACTGATAGAACACATATTTTTGGCTCTGTAGATCTATATACGCACACCTTTATATTGTGTGCAATACTTCATGTATGCACAGTATTACACATAAATAGAGGTGTGCGAGTATCTATAATTAGTCACATGAACCTGGATATTGGCTTCAGCTATGGTATTGGGAACTTGCCTAGTCCATCTATCAATTACAGAGGATTTTTTTTCAATGTTCATTAATATACGTATCAACAACACAGATGATATTGGATATCATATACAAAACTTCTATATCAAAGCGTCCTTATAGTGATTGTCATGATTGTCATGAACTAATCAGCAATCTGTTCGCCAGTTGTAGATGTAGCTTTAAAGGCGATACATACATAATATATATGTGACACTATATTTTTGTCATGGTATAGGAAAAGTGCCGTTGAACAATTACAAATTGACTTTCCATATTCCCTTGCGTGTTGCTGATCCGTCGAATTGTGTACTATATTGTAGAGGTTTACTTTTTACAAATCAAGTTTATCATAGGCTGTGTCCTATTGAGGAGGTTCGACAAATCAAGTTTATCATAGGCTGTGTACTATTGAGGAGGTTCGACAAATCAAGTTTATCATAGGCTGTGTACTATTGAGGAGGTTCGACAAATCAAGTTTATCATAGGCTGTGTACTATTGAGGAGGTTCGACAAATCAAGTTTATCATAGGCTGTGTACTATTGGGGTGGTTCGACAAATCAAGTTTATCATCGGCTGTGTACTATTGAGGAGGTTCGACAAATCAAGTTTATCATAGGCTGTGTACTATTGAGGAGGTTCGACAAATCAAGTTTATCATAGGCTGTGTCTATTGGGGAGGTTCGACAAATCAAGTTTATCATAGGGTGTGTACTATTGGGGAGGTTCGACAAATCAAGTTTATCATAGGCTGTGTACTATTGAGGAGGTTCGACAAATCCAGTTAATCATAGGCTGTGTACTATTGAGGAGGTTCGACAAATCCAGTTAATCATAGGCTGTGTACTATTGAGGAGGTTCGACAAATCAAGTTTATCATAGGCTGTGTACTATTGGGGTGGTTCGACAAATCAAGTTTATCATTGTCTGGAGTGTATACCTACACGATAATGACTGACAGCGATTAAAGTGACGTAACGTGATTGAAGTCAATGTGCGTTATTTTCTAATGTGCAGAACCTGATGTTTATTTTAGCCACTTATTCCTGCATAGCACTAAGCACTACTGTAAATTGCGGAATCGTATTATTGAGGATTCCGTGGTAAATAAGACTTTCCCCGCTATTTTGCAAGTTTGCCAATTTGATACATATGCTATAAAGTAAAGGCGTATAGTTAATGTCGTGAAAGTATGTGTATGTGCCAAACTATCTCCTTACTTTTTTGGCAAAAAATGTATGTTACTGTATTCTATGGGGCATTTCGAATCCTCATCATACGCTGCATTCACCTCGTTATTTGTCAGAAATCCTCCGTCCGTCGTCCACACGTAGTGTACTTTTTGAGTAAATCTGAAAATCTCACCGATATCTCGCCATCGTCACTGTACACCGTCATTGTGCAATGTCATATTTGTAGCATGATGTCACGCTTCCCCTTGTGGAACGCAAATCCACGATTTTATTAAACGTGTATCTTAAGAACCTTGTCCTGTGACCACTTTTATTATTCATGCACAATACAAAAAGTATAGAACACAGGGACCTGGCACGAATTTCTAACCAACAGTATTTATATATTTTATATATTATATATATTATGGTATCATTAACGTAGTTTAGTTTCAACAGGCTGTTGAATATTCCTGTTGAAATTGTACTCCGTTAAAGGGCCGCTACCTTTCCGAAACGGCTTTTAATTTTTAAAATAGGAATGTAAAACGAGATCAATAATTTTGTAGAGTCGCAGAAGTTATTAACTATACGTTTACTAGCACACTTATCATCACCTTCAGAACTGTTTAATTAGAATAAATAAAATGTTAATTTTCATAACGCGGGTCGTTTTATGTTTCCCGCCGTCGTCCTAAATGCCGCGCGGTAGTTGACTATCACTGCGCCACACGGCAAAACAGCGAAATGAATCTCCACTGTTATCGTACATTAGACAGGAAATCTTGCATATGTTTGGTGTTGTAACCTCATCTTAAGCCATCGATATATATTTTCTTTTGGTATTAATGTTTTTAAGAAACCTTTAAATTTTGCTCCGGAAAGGTAGTGGGCCTTTAATGATTATATAAAATATGTACAATTTGTATCCATGTATGTATATACAATGCGATCCAGCAATTCAGAAAAGACCAAAAAAATATGCCTGTTTAGAGTTACATTGGCAAAAAAATAGGGTCGGTAGGCCGGGGAGAATTTTGTTTAGTGTCTTTCACTGTAAAATAATGGCCGAAACTGGAGTCTGATATCTAAATCCCGACTTTAAGTTGTTTTTTCGTAGAAAAGTGGGAAAAAAATTAGGGTCGGGGGTAAAAAATTAGAGTCGGTCGGGTAACCCTAAACAGACATCATTTTCTTTGGCCTAATCTGATTGACAATTTCCACAGTGGTATATCGAACCGACTATCACTTCGTCATTAAAACGTCCTATTGGCGCAGATATGTTTGGCTAGGCGATTGGGTGCCGTAGATCGTGAGTTTGATGCCCGGATGTCATTCTTTGTTAAATTGTGTTTCTTTGATATGTCATATATATAAATACTGTTGGTTAGAAATTCGTGCCAGATCCCTGTGGTATAGACCATGGGTGTCTCGCATATATATATATATACCATGCTTAGCCAAGATTTTTTTCTTGATCTAACGCAAAATCATGCATCATTAAGTCTAACTGCGATGACGTAGCTCTGAACGACGGACGAAAGATTTCTGACAGATGGTCGCCGTCTGCCGTATTCGTTCTACATAAAGTCAACGTTGGTGGTGCCATACCTTTAGTCTGAGCACAGGCGTTTGGCTCTATATATATATTCTCTCTCTCTATATATATATACATGTACATTTATGTAATACAGTATTGCTGTATTACATATATAGAGAGAGGAAATGTCTACAGAGCCAAATGCCTGCGGTCTTAGACAACTAATGACGATTCGAATTTCGAAGGTGACTTTTCCAGGCTGTATTCAGTCGAGACTTGAAAAAGTTGAGGAATTGTTTAGATATCCTGACGTTGTTGTGATGAACATGGCAACGCGTTCTATTTCAACACCAGCATATCTACAAACAAAAGCCAAGTGAGCTGTCATCACCAGCATCACCAGCATCATACGTAAACAGTTTAGTACCTTATATCTTGTTGATTAACTTTTAAAGTTTTCTCCGCCTAACTATTGCCGACTATATTGAGGTATAGTTTTACTGTGTTGAACCCCAAGGGTTTTAAAACAAAAATGAGATGTTCGGATTGGATTTCGTTCTTTCAGATAGTGACATGTAAATGGACCAATATTGTGATACTATTCGTTAGAATTAAATTCATTAGACGTTAATATTTAACGTTTGTATAGCCTATCCTTAATTTTGTAGTAGAACTAGAATTGGAGTATACCTAGTTATATCCCCATAATTGCGCTTTGGATATTCAGTTACATTAGTTCCTTGCTCATATTTATTGCAGAACACTGGCTATTTAATTTTAGATTTATACAAAACTTAATCAAATGGTCCGCACTAGGACTTAAAAAAAGTATACTTATAAAATACTTGGGTTCCGAATCTAGCACACCATAATCAGAGAAATGTATACATCTCACTAGGTACATGATGTATTATCATTAACTGTCGTTTTAACATATATCCGCACCCTGATAGTATTTGCGGAGAACAACCAATTTTTATGTACGCACACCACCAATTGCCATGTCCAATACATATGACAACGGAGATGCTTAATTACACTAGTTAGAAAATCACTAGGTCGTTCCAGTTACTAAAGGGAAAAAAAAAAAAAAGCTTAATAGGTCCCACTACCTTTCCGAAACGGACGGCTTTTAATTTTTAAAACATGGGAATGTTAAAACGAGATCGATAATTGTGTAGAGTCGACAAAAGTTATTAACTTACCGTTGAATACTACACCTCAACTCATCATCTCCCTGAACAAAAGTAATTAAATAAATAAAATGTTAATTTTCACCATCTAACGCGGGTCGTCTGTATGTTTCCCGCCGATCGTCCTAATTTACCGCGCGGTAGTTGAATACTACTGCGCCAGACGGCAAAACAGCGAAATGAATCTCCACAGTTTTTCATATATTACGCAGGATAATCTTGCATTTGATTTGGTGTGTTGTATACCTCATCTTAGGGCCGTATTCGGAATTAGGTATTTTCTCTATGTTATTTAATGTTTTTAAGAAAACCTATTAAAAATTGTGACGCCGCCAAAGGTACGTGGGCCTTTAAGTTGTGAATAATAAACACGCGATTCGTTTTATACGGTCTGTATAGAGTAAGAACTACTATTTTGATAAAACAGTTTGATGATTTATGGCAGTGGGGAAATGCTTCTGTGTGGTTGAGTGTGTTGTAATCATGCAACACGATTAACAAAATGTACAGTAACTCAGACCCCTGGCACGATAAACCTAAATATACAAACGATATTTATATACTTCTATCATTTTAAGGAAATACATGGATATTATTCAACGTAGTTCTACCACCACCACCATTACTGCGCGAACTTATAACTCCTGATAGTGTGTGAAATATTCTGTTGACCATCTTTGTACTCTGAAGAAATTAATTAGCTGGTCGTTTTATGTTTCCCGCCGTCGTCCATGTAACAGAAGTGCCTATCGCGCGTAGTTGACTATACACTTACTGCGCCACACGGCATCAAAACAGCGAAATGAATCTCCACTGTTATCGTACATTATAGAAAAAGCGAAATCGTTCTTTCCAACGAAATCTTTCATAGAATGTTTGTATATGTGTTTTTGTAACCCACGCTTAAGCCAGGCGATATATATTTTTCTTTTGGTATTAATGTTTTTAAGAAACCTTTAAATTTTGCTCCGGAAAGGTAGTGGGCCTTTAATGATTATATAAAATATGTACAATTTGTATCCATGTATGTATATACAATGCGATCCAGCAATTCAGAAAAGACCAAAAAAATATGCCTGTTTAGAGTTACATTGGCAAAAAAATAGGGTCGGTAGGCCGGGGAGAATTTTTTTTAGTGTCTTTCACTGTAAAATAATGGCCGAAACTGGAGTCTGAGATCTAAACCCGACTTTAAGTTGTTTTTTCGTAGAAAAGTGGAAAAAAAATTAGGGTCGGGGGAAAAATTAGAGTCGGTCGGGTAACCCTAAACAGACATCATTTTCTTTGGCCTAATCTGATTGACATTTCCACAGTGGTATATCGAACCGACTATCACTTCGTCATTAAAACGTCCTATTGGCGCAGATATGTTTGGCTAGGCGATTGGGTGCCGTAGATCGTGAGTTTGATGCCCGGATGTTATTCTTTGTTAAATTGTGTTTCTTTGATATGTCATATATATAAATACTGTTGGTTAGAAATTCGTGCCAGATCCCTGTGGTATAGACCATGGGTGTCTCGCATATATATATATATATATATACCATGCTTAGCCAAGATTTTTTTCTTGATCTAACGCAAAATCATGCATCATTAAGTCTAACTGCGATGACGTAGCTCTGAACGACGGACGGAAGATTTCTGACAGATGGTCGCCGTCTGCCGTATTCGTTCTACATAAAGTCAACGTTGGTGGTGCCATACCTTTAGTCTGAGCACAGGCGTTTGGCTCTATATATATTTTCTCTCTCTATATATATATACATGTACATTTATGTAATACAGTATTGCTGTATTACATATATAGAGAGAGGAAATGTCTACAGAGCCAAATGCCTGCGGTCTTAGACAACTAATGACGATTCGAATTTCGAAGGTGACTTTTCCAGGCTGTATTCAGTCGAGACTTGAAAAAGTTGAGGAATTGTTTAGATATCCTGACGTTGTTGTGATGAACATGGCAACGCGTTCTATTTCAACACCAGCATATCTACAAACAAAAGCCAAGTGAGCTGTCATCACCAGCATCACCAGCATCATACGTAAACAGTTTAGTACCTTATATCTTGTTGATTATCTTTTAAAGTTTTCTCCGCCTAACTATTGAATGCCTCTCTGAAATTTAAGGTTTAAAAAACGGAACTTATTTTAAATAAATCAACACCCTGACAAGATGCATGCATGGACATGTCTTTGATATACAAAGGGCGCTTAGTGTCGATTGGCAAGTGTCTTCTTATTTTGAATGACGATATTGCTGAAATAAAAGGACACATCTTTACACTTAGATAACAATGATATGCCCGATGTAATTCTCGATAATCCAGGGGTTGCTATCACTGTTGTTTTATTCACCCCTAGATAATCCTCGATACTCTAGTTAGTGGTTACTATCACTGACGTTATAGTCCACCCCTGGATCATTTTATATATAAAGCAGTCCATGAGGAAAAAACTGACCAATCACAGGCCTGCAAATATTTCCTTTGAAGATTACAGGGAGAACGATGCCCAACTTCATTCGATTCTTTTGATGTACAACAAAAGGAGTCTCTGCATGCCTGTGATTGGCCAGTTTTTCTCTCCTGAATTACCTTCAGTTTAATATGAGATAGTCCAGGGGTGGATATAACGAAAATGAAAGTAACCCCTGGAGTATCGAGGATGAATAATAATAATGTACGATGTCAGACCCAATACACAAGACGTGTCTTTACCTTAGATTACAAGAAACCCATACTAACTAATGGTTCGCCAGTTCAGTCACGCATAATAAATCATTACATTTACAAACTACAGTCTCAACTCCTTGGATCTCCTTTGGGATCCCAAATTATGTAATGTTTTGTCGCCAGAATGCACAGGACAAGTGATTATTTTTACACCGATAATTTTGTCTTGAGAAAAACCATCTTGTTGTTTTTTTATCAGTCAGAAATGACGAATATGTTTACGTAGTAAGGGGTGTAGGACTAAGATATATAGCTACATGTATAGCAGTGTGATGATGCGGTTCATGATTACGTCTGAGCGGAGACTTGATAAAAATGCACCCCTGGGAACGACAACAAGTGTTCAGAACAGTATTATTACTCCCATATATTACATTTATTTACCAAACACACATATTGGACGTTATATATTTGACATCATTATACGTATGACTACCCTCATAGTTTACCCAGCTCTTTTCTAATTGTATAGATAAGGTATGTACACGACCGTTCGGGACGTATCGCGATGTTTTATAGGAAGCGGTATCGCCTTATGCTATAATGGACTTTAACGATTTTGTTTACCAGAGAAACCTGGGACAAGCAATTTTCTTTTGACTGTCACGCCGTCTCACGGGAGAGCGTCTTATGAAAGAATTACGGGCATCCGTGACGAGACCTCCCGAACACAAGCCCCCCTGTCGTAGTGCGTGGTTCGTGATACGTCAACTATACGTACGATTACGCGCTAGAGTTGACAGTTGAACTTAAGTCACACTGCGAGTTCGGCGACATCATAGTATGCCCATCCTGTCCTTAGAAGCTCTCCTTCCATCATTTGTATCCATGGAATGGTATTCTGTGGAGATGCATTATATTGCTGCATTGTCTCTTTAACAACAAACACAACTGTGAGAATGCTTTTTCAATACGCCATGCAAATGTGCAAAAGATTCACAATTTATTTCGCATCGCTCGCAATCCAATGTTCGCGTTTTCTCCACGTTTTCAATGAATATCCACAATTCAATGGAAGATATTTTACCAACGGTACTAATTATAGTGACACTTTCAATAAACCTTGGTATGGCAAACCAAACAATCGTTGCTTGTTTAGAAATATTAGGAAAAGAAAAACTCGACCAAGAGATTGAACCGGTTGTAATCTTAGATTCTTTATCACTGGTATCGGCATTTGAAGTTCTGACAACAAACACAATGTTCATATGTTGTTTGTAGATTTGGGTTTTGCTTGTAGAAAGAATGACTGTTGATCTTCGATCATTTTTCATGCATTCGACTGGCCGATCTCTCCCAAATGTTTGTCGATAGGAAATGTTTACAGACATGAACATGCTGCTGATAATCTTTAAGAGTTTATTAAATGTGACTTATATTTTTTGTTAATTAATTTTATATATTCTATCAGATACATACATAATTTAAAGCGCCACTGCCTTTCCGGTGCAAAATATAAAGGTTTCTGAAAATCATTAATAACATAAGAAAATATATATCGATGGGCTAAGATGTGGTTACCACACCAAACATTATTCATTTCGCTGATTTGCCGTCTGGCGCAGTGATAGTTATACTATATATATATCTACCGCGCGGTACTTAGGACGACGGCGGGAAACATAAGACGACCCGCGCTATGAAAATTAAACATTTTATTCATTTGAAATAAATTGTTCAGAAGGTGATGATAAGTGTAGTATTAGCGTTAACGATAAGTTAATAACTTTTGCGACTCTATAAAATTATAGATGTCTTTTTACATTTATTTTAAAAAAAAATAAAAGACGTCTCGGAAAGGTAGTAGGCCTTTAATTTATACTATCTAAATATGCAAGTCTGTAAACCTACGTTTTTCAAATCTTGATTGCACACAAAAATCAGTTTACAATTTTCTCATAAATCTCCACTATGTTCCGTGACAACAGTAATCTTGTATCAATATCCTTTTTCGTCTCTAGGAATAAACAAGAATCTTTTACGTCACCAGAAATACATGTTACTATGGTAAATGCGTACTCTCATGAAAGTCGTATCCAAAATCCAAAACTTTCCGTAGTAAAACTACCTCCCGTAGATCGATGCTTATCATGCATTGATTGAAAAAGTCATTAGATCAAATGATTGCCATACTCATACCAATATCAACCTGCTATTCAGCCTCATGCTCAGAGTTCCTATCCGTTATCATGGAAATTAATTGTTTTGTCAGTTTGTTGTTGGATTTCCTCATTCGCTGCAGCCAACATCAATCTTCTTTACAATCGTATTTTTCAATTAGCATGGACAACCGGCTATGCAATTCCTGAAGCCAAAACGACAAAATTTTTGTGCCATGCCATTTATGTAAATATCTAGGAAGAATACTCTCATAAAGACTGGGCAAGCACGGACAAAGTCATCCGTATTTATAAATAGCGCCATTAAACCGACAATAAAACGGGAAAGAGGCTGAAAGGAGCTTAGGAGGGATTCCAAGATTTGTGATTGATCCCATGGTATTGATGGTAATGGGAAGCTTGCATTGGGATCAGGTGTCAACGGCCACATTTACATAGCTTTCTTAGTTAATACACCGATTATAGAACCGTCATCCCCGATACTCCATGGTTAACTTTCAATATTCGTTAATTATAAACATTTCTGGACTATCTCAAGCAGGTTGTAGTTGAATCTTTTGACGTACATTAAAACAATCGAATAACGGTACACCGTTAAATAGCAGACTTTGTGGTTTTGAAGTTGGTCGCCTCTCTCTGTAATGTTCAAAGGAAGTTTCTACTGGCCTGTCATCGATCAGGTCGGTGTTTTTTCTCCTGAACTGCCTTCAATTTTACTACGAGATAGTCAAGGGTAGATTTATAACGACTATGATTAAAAAAGCTAGGAGTAGCGAGGATGTTGTACCATAAGTATTTACTCAACCCGCTGTTCGAGGACAGTGTCAAACGTTTTCCGATGTAAAAAAAAAACAAAAAAAACCGCAACGTTCTTTTTCAATCGTGTCTCCTCGTCTTTTTCTATCAACGCGTGCGAGGTGTTCCGATTAGTTTCGTTCGTCATCAACGTGGAGCCATCATCAAGTGATAGTTCTTCATTTCACAGACAGGATCGTGTAAGGTCGTGCCAGGTCTGATGCTGAAGGAAAAACGAAATACACAGAGAAAAACACATTCCAGTGGTCAGTACCTGGCAACTGTCCTAATGGGATTCGAATTCGCCACCCAATTTCGATTCAAATAATGAATTGTATCATAATTAACAATAAAAAGGAAATTATTCTATAAGAATATCGATTATGCATCTTTTTCTAAGAATTCATTGCGGTGATATTTCGTACGAGAGTTAGAAAGTGAAATAACATGTTGAAATGATATATTTTATCCCTTCACAGCCATCGCTAGCAAAAGTATACAATGCTCAAAAAGTACAAGGACACTTTCTTTGCTTCCAGATTGATTTAGCTGGTGCTGTGATTGATACTGTTCTAAGAAGGTAATTGTTTTTATTAGAAAATCGATCTGTACGAACTGGTGATGAACTAAGGACAACTAAACATCGTATCGAATTCTTCAACTGAACCATGGTTTGGGTGACTGGTGTTGCCATTTTCATAAGTTGTGGTTGTCAACTGTTCTCAATCGTCTTGCTTGCTTTTTTTAACAAATCACGCTGATCACAGATAACTGGGGCGTATTTAAGATACTTGGTATCGATAAAATACAAGACATTTTGCTCTGTATTTTAACATTTCAGTGGTAACTTTATTTTGAGAGATTTCAATGAAAGCAAAATAAATAATTCATTTTCACAGTATGTATCATCTTTGATTGCCACCGGTGGAATGTAACATAATCTGAAGCCTTTGCTAGCGAAGATGAGTATGTATATATAGTTGCCATTTATTTTGTATCATATGCTCACCCATAAGTCACCACATTGAATTCCAGTATATATGTCATCGTCACGGAGCCGTAGTAGGATGACTATTCAGTACATGGATAATACTGAGAGTGGAATTCCAGGTATGCCGAGGTCAGTGTGATTGGAAACAAGTCCCGGATGTTTCCAACTTTTGTTTCCGACAGTTCCTTCCAAATCGATAGAACTACCACTAAACTCGCTATAACTGTCAATAGGAAAACTATCACTAGTCTCGGACCATTTACTCCATAAGTGCTTGTGTGTGATGTCCGAGATAGAATCAGACATCATATATACAGGGCAAAGTAAAACAATTGATAAAAAGTTTTTTGTTGGCAGCACAAATGGCAAATCTATCGTCTAGAAAAACAACGACCAACAGCGACCCAAAATACAACCACCAACTGTCGTTCTAGCTGACCTTGACCTTGACACAAACAATCAAACGTCCATCGAATTTGACCCAAAATTCTACGAAACTTTCGACCAATTATTGTCTAAAAAGGCTCCAAATTCTTAAATAAATTGTCTTAGGTTTTTTAAATATAGTTTGACCCATATTTTTACCGTTTTGACCACAAGAAACACCAACGTCAGTCTGTGCTATCTTCACGTACACTAACTTCATTTTATATTAACCCTAGATTGACAACTGCTGATAGTTTAGTTCACTAACATACTAACCACTTCCGTCTGTTTTGACCTCAAGCTGTTCAACTTCCGTCTGTTTTGACCTCAAGCTGTTCAACTTCCGTCTGTTTTGACCTCAAGCTGTTCAACTTCCGTCTGTTTTGACCTCAAGCAGTTCAACTTCCGTCTGTTTTGACCTCAAGCAGTTCAACTTCCGTCTGTTTTGACCTCAAGCAGTTCAACTTCCGTCTGTTTTGACCTCAAGCAGTTCAACTTCCGTCTTGATAAATATCAATGAAACATATAGTATATATAACGACATTTGAACGTTACTAAGTTACATCATATACCATCGATTATATCAGCCATCTTCCATCTCTTTAATTTGATAACAATTAAAAACGACCAAAAAAGATTAAATTGTGAGTCGATAACAGAAATACGCCACCATATTATCCATTAGACTATATGTTTGTCAATGATAGCGTTACACAGCATCACGACTTCGAGCGTGTAATTGTATGGTTTTACGAATAGGAAACATTAGAATCTGACGAATCTATTTTATGATGATGATTATGCATTGTATGCTATCACGTGTGATATTTCTACACTGTTATTGATACAGTCTCAGTGTTCTTTGTAGTTTATTTATCGCCACATGGGTCTGATATGCATTGCACACTTGTTACAGCAAACAGAAAAGTTCTAAAGAATCAATGCATTGTTTTTGATGGACGGACGTAAGATTGCATAATCCTGTGAAGTTATCGCTAAGACGGACTTGGATTTTATAAATAAGTAAACACGTTAGTGCCGATAGTTTGGTATTCCGATAACAACTATCGGTTGTTTCGGACGGGTACCACACTGTAGAGTTAAAAGCGCGCTGCTCGCCGCCTTGTGATAGTGCCGTGGTTTGTATTCGGCCGTGTGTAGCACCAGATCTAGAATAGCAAGGCTTACCGATTCTCACTGTTAGCTTTCAATCCGACCGCGATCCCTGTGCCTTATAGTGTGTTTGCTAGGGAGGAGGTGGAGGATTATGGCGGATGGGCAGAATACCACGCCCTTGCCCGTGGGCAAGACAGTTGTCATAGGAATGGACGGAAGTGATAATTCTAGATTTGCCCTCCAATGTAAGTATTCAGCATAGCTAACACCGTTATATTTATATATACACACACACAAATGTAATTAATTTTTAACGATAAGATTATCATTACCTCATGAACCAGTGCTTTACCTTTAGTATTTATACACATCGTTATCACTGAGGTTTGTTTAGCATTTGTGACATGTTTGCAGCGTGTTTTGACAGTGAAGAGGTAAAACTACTATTATTGGCAAAGGTTTCCGTAACGTTAGGTAGTACAACAGGTGTTCGGCGGCACGTTGTGGTCGCGCGCCGCAGCAGAACCTTCACACGCTCCTGTTTGTATTGTAAACAATATCACCTACAGTTTGTGTACTGTTTGTAACCTACTAAGATACAAATGTAATTAACCCTGTCATGCATGTTACAACGAGAAATGTGCGAGTTGTATTACTGTGCTTTAAAGATGGCTGGAAAAACGCCGACGCTAAATTATTATAGTAAAAAAAGCATCTTCATTAACGCAAGTTAGAGTAAACGTTATGTTTCATTAATGTTCATTTCAATTTTAAATATAGGCATCTAGCATTCATTCAAAGAAAAGGAAAGACATAAACAACAGCGAACATTCCAACAAATATGTGTGGAATTTTGATTTATCAGTTCATACAATTTCGTTTTTGCTTTCTTGGAAGAGAAATCTTAATGGTATATCACTTAATGCTGTAATGAATCTGTCAGTTCCATGCTCTACTAACAGACCGGGGATAGCCGACAGCTGTAGATGGCATTATCAGTGATGAAGGTACAGGCTGGCCACCAGTTGGCATTTCTCGTTATTTAGGACGCCTTCAAACTCCTTAAGCTGGATACATTTTCAACAAAATGACATATCTGGGAATTATTGGAAATTATAGTATTAACCCTCTGTCAGACTGTGTGATATGAAAACCGAAGTTTTGGGTTCCCTTAGTATCGGTTAACGAAAGTGTATGGTGGCTTGTGCGTGGTTCCGATGGCAACTGAAGACCTTGTACTTCCGTTGTATTTTGATCCCTTCCGGCATTGTCTTTATTTAATAGTAAAGTCACCGAAGAGTTCCGGATTTTTATGATTCTTAATTCAGTGCTGGTTGTGCACAAATTTGTGTTTATAATGTGGATGCTTTCGTGAATACATCGCTCACAATTTTTAGATCAGGTCATCTTCTAAAATGTATACGTCGGAATGTAGTTCTTTACTTCATTTACAAAGACTCACTGAAAACATAGAGGACTTCCGAATGACATTTTACTGTTATAATGAAAATGAAATAGAAATGACAGCTTTCTAAGACTTTCTAAACTGTCTGATTTTCTTTACTTCCAATAAAATATAATTGTCTCTGATCTGCAATTTCAATATCACAAAGATATTTAGTTTCATGCGGTGTCTATATACGTAATTTTCATATCATATCAACAAATCCTTAGTCGTTTCGTTCAGAGAATGATAACCCACGAATCGTTTAGTTGCGATGACGTAGCTCTGAACGATGGATGATTTCTGACAGATGGGTTGTTGGAAACGGAGTGTTACTGTGTAGGCAGGGTATGATTATTCGTTCTAGAATTCAATGTGCTTGCATTTTCTTTCAGAACAACGTATTCCCATTGAAGTTAAATTTAATATAATGTTCGTACTCGGTCACGTTACGCGGTTGTCCGTGTATGCATACAATTATGATTATGCCGTGAGAAACGCTTATTTCTTTTTTAATTTTTTTGAGATGTTAAGCCATATTCTTGCACTTATTTGGTAAAATTTAACCTTCAATGACTAACACCTTTTAAGGACAGAATGATTGTTTCCAGTTCTCTGTCAACAATTACTTGTTAAGATATAAAAGAAGGAAGTAATACCTCACTACATATTCCTGTATTATGGCATTTAGATAAAATCTATATATAAACTTACAAAATTAAATGCCATTCTTCAAGGGCAGATAACTCTGTAATATGCAATGATAGAATGATAGTTCCCAATCAGCTGCAAGCAATTGTTTATGTTCAGATAGGTGTAGGGAACTACTCCATTCTTGAGCATATTCTGTCACTCCCTGATTTTACCTTTGGGCGACTTCAAAGTCGAGAAATGCTGTTTTCAGACCTGGCAGTGACAAATAGATTCAATATTGAGTTCACAGAGAGAAACAGAGAGGCAGTTTCGGTATATATTCTTAGGAGTGCTCCAGATTTAGCCACATGAGCGTGAAAATTGTCTTCTTATTTAAATTTGATTTCCAGCGTCTGACAGATGCCTACGTACTTTAAGAGTGAGTGGTTTACTATGGGTGATTTGTGATGCCAGGTCTAGCCAATCTCAAGGGAGTGGCATTCGGGGACATTTATAAAGTCAACGTTAGGCGTTAGTTGATCTATAGACCTATAGCCGACTGTCATTGTCGCTTAGTGTCTGTTTTTAATTAAGCAATTAACAAACGCCGAGTCGATTAAGTTAAAGTGTCGAGAGACCACGACAGCAGTAAGGTTTGGAGTGCAAGAAAATACGGTATAGTTTACCGCAATCGAATAGAATGAGCATGTTGAGGTAACTAAATGTTTTGCAAAGGTAGAACGAATATACGTACCCGGCCTACTATACTCATCTAGATCTGTTCAAGACGACATCGTTCAATATTGCAGCTATAGTGTACAGATAATACCATTGCTTATTAGTCCACACACATAGGTATAATATTTAGTACAATGATAATTTAAATGTTCCAATGCATTTAAGCATTATTCGCGTCTTTGAAGAATGCCCTCCCGTTTTTTTACTATGACTTCATAACCCCAAAAGATATTGAGAATAATGCTTATAATTTAATTTCGTAAATCAATCAGGTTCTGATTAGGCATAAATTTCCTTAATTTTACTTACTTTTACAATAAAACAGTCAAAATTGTGGCGCATTGATCTCTTCATCCAATAATTGAGTTTGGCCCATGACTGTGCCGCTTTTAAAATTCCCCGCGAAAACGTTCTGTATTTTGACGTAATAATACTTGACGTACAATTATTTCTGTCTGTGGAAAAATAACCTCAATGATCTAACCAATAGAAATGAGTGTATCATATAAAATTAAATTACGTTTATATATATTCGATGTATTTCCAAATTTCTGTGTTGCGAAGAAAACAATTTTGATTTGATTATCATTTTGATATCAAAGTTTTTTTTATTATGGCAAGAGCACAACTCCCCGCTTTTGGTCGCCATTAATTCAGTTCGAGATTAAAAGACTCTGTTACTATATTCTATGTACCTTGGTATATAGACAATATATAAGGCTGTTACAGATTGGTTTGTTTTGTTCTTACACAACAAATTTGTTTGTATCGACAACATAAAAACTCCACAAGTCTGGTATCTATCTCGCAGGTCTATACTAGCATTCTGGGTATTGCTTTTTATATACATGTTTATATTATATATAATCCACAGCTTTATCCTCCCACATTCGATATTTACTTTCACGTGCTTCTGGATTTTTTCAATCTACTTCAAACTTCATTTGTTTTTAGACAAGACATGAACGGAAATTTATACGGCTATGTTTGGCTATTGTTTGTTTATTGTTTAAATCTTTTAAAAGAAGATATTGTGTTGATTTTTTTTAACTCATATTGAACAATATTTGTTCCATTAACTTCCTTGAGGGAGTTCGTATGTTACCGTGACAGATGTCGGAAGTAGTGTTGAGAAACAATAAACACGTTGCTTTTTACAACACAAAAGATGGTCAACTGCTACAACTATACGGATACAGTGGTTTTAAAGTTTTCCACAGTTATTTTTCTCCATGAACATTATCATATCATTTACAAATACACCTAATCCAATAATATTTTTTCTCAATATTGAGAAACTTCTGATGGGCAATACCGAGTTAGACACGACGTAATGATCAAAAGTGTCTCGTCGGGCTATACCTCTAGCATTGTTGGAGTACAAATACACCCAGCTATTAGTTAATGTCCGTTTGCACAGTCAACTTTTTCAGATATTGTTGGTAAAGGGAATTTACGGAGTTTCCAAAGAAAAACCACCGATCACTTTTTCTCCATGAACATTATCATTTACAAATACACTCAGCTATGCGTTTATGTCCGTTAGCACAGTCAGCTTTTTCAGATATTGGTAATAAGGGGAAAAACCGGAGTTCCCAAAGAAAACCATCGACTAATGGTAATTCATTACATGATTGCTGTGTCCAATATTTCGAAAGAGAGACATAAACTAGAGGACGAGAGAAAACGAAGTCTCAATAGGAGATGTGTTGACCACTTGACCGCCATGGTTATTTGGATATACCCATCAGTTCTATATATCATAGTTACACCAGGTTCTAATATATCACATGGATTTGATTTTCATCGCACATTAAGTTGCTTTAAGGGTGATTTTCTGTTAAATTGTTTTTATGTAAATTTTCAACCAATATATATTATATATATCATGTATTTATAGCATGATGCTATAATACATGTACGTATAATTGACGTTAGATGAAAATTCGTGCCAAGTCTAAAATTGGTAATAAAAGGCAATTTACCATTGATAATAAAATAGAATTTATAAATGCGACCACAGCATCTGTACAATACAGTAACACAGCATCTGTACCATACAGTAACACAGTATCTGTACCATACAGTAACACAACATCTGTACCATACCGTAACACAACATCTGTACCATACAGTAACACAACATGTGTATCATACAGTAACACAACATCTGTACCATACCGTAACACAACATCTGTACCATACCATACCACATCATCTGTACCATACCGTAACACAACATCTGTACCATACCGTAACACAACATCTGTACCATACCGTAACACAACATCTGTACCATACCGTAACACAACATCTGTAACATACCGTAACACAACATCTGTAACATACCGTAACACAACATGTGTATCATACAGTAACACAACTTCTGTGCCATACCGTAACACAGCATCTGTACCATACCGTAACACAACATTTGTACCATACCGTACCACATCATCTGTATCATACCGTAACACAGCATCTGTACCATACCGTATCACAGCATCTGTACCATACCGTAACACAACATCTGTACCATACCGTAACACAACATCTGTACCATACCATACCACATCATCTGTACCATATCGTATCACAACATCTGTACCATACAGTAACGCAACATCTGTACCATACCGTAACACAACATCTGTACCATACAGTAACACAACATCTGTAACATACCGTAACACAACATCTGTACCATACTGTAACACAACGTCTGTACCATACAGTAACACAACATCTGTACCATACCGTAACACAACATCTGTAACATACCGTAACACAACATCTGTACCATACTGTAACACAACGTCTGTACCATACTGTAACACAACGTCTGTACCATACAGTAACACAACATCTGTAACATACAGTAACACAACATCTGTACCATACTGTAACACAACGTCTGTACCATACTGTAACACAACATCTGTACCATATTGTAACACAACGTCTGTACCATACAGTAACACAACGTCTGTACCATACAGTAACACAACATCTGTACCTACCGTAACACAGCATCTGTACCATACCGTAACACAACATCTGTACCATACTGTAACACAACATCTGTGCCATACCGTAATATAACAAGTGTACCATACCTTAACACAACGTCTGTACCATACAGTAACACAACATCTGTACAATACAGTTGTTACACAGCATCTGTACCTACCGTAACACAGCATCTGCGCCAGAACATCTGTGAATGATCAAACGACCATACTTAATTATCATGAGGACCGTCAAACACTGTAAATATTCCTGTGTTATCTTGTTCTTATCTAATAATACCACACGTGTGTTCTAACCATCATCTACATCGCCCGGTGACGCGTAGTTATACATTTTTACATTAGGTAGAGTCGGTCTCGTGCAGTAGTTAATATTCTGACAGACTGGTATTTCCCTGTACTAAATGTATTTACTTTGTGCTGCCATTTAGACATTCTTTTCATCAACGGCACGATGACATATCCGATCGGGCTGTCAGAGGTTTTAAATCGCTTTTGAAGCACAGACACTTGTTTCAAAAGGTTCTTTTAAAAATCTTATTTCACAGGGGTTCGTGTTAGAATATAGAATTGCGAAGTCACCTGTCCGATACATATTTTTTTTAAACATTTTTTAAACACAAGTGCCTATGCTTTTAATGAATCGTTTCATTTTTTGCGTTTTTTTTTGTATTGAATCTGGGGTTTAGATCTTAGGATAACAGTAACGTTTTAAGTGTTATTTTGATTTAATGGATTTGTCTCCCTTTTTGCTATTGTTATTCAGAAATTGTGATTTTAATCAAATTTTCATTTGAACGTGCCAATATTAAGTGCGCTTATCGGTGCATTTTCTTTGAGTCAGAATGACAGCGAGTCTGATAACACGACATAATGCTTGTTTTTACAAATTGTTGTTTAACACTGAAAAGCTGCTTGCCAGTGCAATCGATGTGATTTGTGGTGATGCGGAATGCTGATTGTAGGATAACCACACCAGCAGGAATCCGTGATCCGTCATTATTTGTACATCAGTTGTCAGGCGGTGGATTCGGGAGAGCGGTAATATTACCACTGTGGGTCTTTATAGTCGAGTCCATCTCATTTAGTTACAGCATTAAACAGGATCGCATTGATCCGTAATCCCTGTTGATAAGTCGCATTATTGTATCGAACACAGGGCCGCGACAAACAATTCATTGATCACAGGGGCCTAGGCATTAACTGTATGCAATATGCTATTGGTTGATAGTGCTTATGCTTAACGTCCAATGAACAGCTAAGGTCATTTAGGGACGGTCTCCCCTGCTATTGCATGTGACGCTTGCTAGTTCTTTTAAGGACAATTCACTCAGGCTAATTCTTTTACATAACCAAGAAGCAAAATATGGCATTTATAAATGTATTGTTCTACATTTCTTATGAAACATTTAACTCAATATATTGACAAATTCCGTGTTATTTTTAAGTATTTTAATTAATATCGTTGTAACTACAAATCGTTGATCAATACGATTAAGCAGGTACAGTATGTACTCTGTACCCATTCCCGAACCAAAGTCACGCACGTTAAACAAATGAACTACATAACCACTGAGGTGGTAATAAAATGATTCTTATAGGCAAGACAATTCATCTAATAAGGTAAACCACTACTGTCAGAGCGATTTGAGCAGTTCTAGACAACAGTTGTATTAGTCTACGAGCAAGGGACAGGGTTCGGCATACAAAAAATGCAAGATGTTCGACCACAATGTGTAATGGCAGACAGCGAGCGAGTTTCAAAGTTTCACACACATTTCACCACCATGGGTTTTCGAGCATATCACAGTAAAACCGACTGATCTAATTTCCATTAGAACCGGTTTTTCCCCGATATATGTACAAATTTTAATGTTGTCTTAGATTGAATTGTCCCTTTAAGGACACTCGTGTTTTGTGTTGTATCTCCTTGTTTTAACGAAAGTTCATGTCGACTTTGTATAGTGCTACCTCACTGAGGCCTACTAAAGACACCGAAGGACGCACCCCACCCTTTTAAGCAGGTCCTGGAGAGGAATCTGCCTCTTTTGAAGACTTGTATGTTGTATAACTCGCCAGGGGGCATAATCTAGAGTCTTCCTCATAGGGGCGAAAATCAACTCAATGCCAGAAGTGAGGCAGTGACATATAAGGCGTTAGAAAGAAGAATTTTAGGATAATACTTCCATTTTTGACACCTTAAAAATAAGGATAGCATGTACGTCCAGATACATTGTATTAACCACATTGGCTCATACATGCAAACTGTATGGAGCGCATGGAGAGACATGGCATGTGCTTTAAAGGACAAACGAGCACATGGAGGGACATGTCATGTGCTTTAAAGGACAAACGATGTACCGTATCGATTCGAATATGGGGCCCACTGCGAACTGTAACCAACACATAGACCTGATATACAAGGAAGCGAAAAATGCGTATAAATCCGTTACAGGGGAATAATAAAACCGTTGCTGTTTTATATGTATGGTCAATGATTGCAAAAAATTAACAGCAAATAACACTGATTGCAAAATTATCAGCTATTTCGTCTTTCTTACCCTTTGCCGTTTACGGTTTTGCTGAAAGGTTGCGACAAAAAAAATCAATGAAAAAGAGTGAAACAACCATTGCGAAACATGCTATATATTTTATTATATGTTTGAATATTCTCTCGTCCCTATGCTGTTTATAAACTGTTGGTGTTGTACAGGTTAGCTTGTGATTTATTGTCACGATGTGTCGTTGCGTTACGCGGATGGCTTGAACATATAATTCTGTAATGTTCATTTGCGGTCAAATAAAAATGGGCTCTATAAAGGATGATCATTTTCCGCGCCGAGCGGGACCGGCCATTACAGTTTGACCATCTCTATAACACATTTCTTTTGTGATTCCGCTCCCGCTATGGCCGATCGATCAGGACATTGTCCATCTGGGAAACTACACCCATTATCTATAGAACGTCGTTACGGGGTGTGTATACAATATCGTCTACAACCCATCAGTTAATTTATACACTAAAACCATGATATGATGAAATTGAGTTTCACACAAGACTGGGTTATGATTTTTATTTGTAAAGGTTAAAATGTCATCGGCCTTGCTTGACGACCGCTGGTCATATACGTATCCTGGCGTTAACTTTTCGTCCATTTTATTTTCGTTCACCTTGCAATTAATAATTATGAGAAAACCCGTAAACACACAGTTTGTTTTTTGCCCGGCCTTACCTGTACACTGTAAACTTTTGAGTGTTAAGTTACACCAAAAAAAGTGGCACCACAGCTGCCTCCTTTTTTGGTGCACCGTTACACCAAATTTTTAGGTTACACCACTGGTGTAAAGTTACACCACTGGTGTTAAGTTACACCAAAAAAGGAGGCAGCTGTGGTGCCACCTTTTTTGGTTAAACTTAATCCAGAATTGGTGTAACCTTAACCCAAAAAAGTGTAATCTCATCCAGGATCGGTGTAACCTCATCCCAAATTGGTGTAACCTTCATCCCAAATTGGTGTAACCTTCATCCAAAATAGGTGTAACCTTCATCCAAAATAGGTGTAACCTTCATTCCAAATTGGTGTTACCTTCATCCAAAATAGGTGTAACCTTCATCCAGGATCGGTGTAACCTTCATCCTAAATTGGTGTAACCTTCATCCAATATCGGTGTAACCTTCTTCCAAAATTGGTGTAACCTTCATCCAAGATCGGTATAACGTTCATCCCAAATCGGTGTAACCTTCTTCCCAAATTGATGTAACCTTCATCCAAGATCGATGTAACATTCTTCCCAAATTGATGTAATCTTCATCCATGATCGGTGTAACCTTCTTCCCACATTGGTGTAACCTTCATCCAAGGTCGGTGTAACCGTCTTCCCAAATTTGTGGTTCCTGTAGACGTTTGTTTATAGCACCATCTACATCCTGAAAAAATACAAAACAAACCACAAAGCATCTTGTTCTTCTTAAAATTAACCACTTAGTAATTTAATGAAACAAATTTAAGGGACTAACTTTATATAATTATAAATGTTAAAATTAAAGAGTCTATAAATTTCTATTAGGGGTATACGTGTAACTATGAAACAGCAAAGAGTTAAATTTATTTACATAATATCATTATGTCGTTACAAATTTTTAAGTATGAAATACATTGTATATTCCTGTTTGTCAAGTGTATATATGGTTCCGAAATTGTTGTTATTTATTGATTGTGTATATTTTAAAAAATATGTTAATTCATTAGAGAGTCATAGTACAATGTACCTGCATTTGTTTAATTTGTTCATTATGGAAACATTTACGTGTACTGTACATATATACTTTTATACATTATAACACATGTACAGATAGATGAGGATGAGTTTGTACATATAGTATACAGTTAACGGTTTTCATGTTTGTAAATTTAATTGCTACATCAAAACTTAAATTACTGTCTTTGTCAGTGACCATAATACAGTACGCAAGCGATTCTAAATACTATATTTTATTAGTAATTTTACATTTTTAAAAACTCCTCTCCAGAAATCTATTGCAACCATAAAAACTTCAAAGTTGACAACATAAAAACTACTTATCTAACGCTTATTTTGAAATAATGTACATGTTCTTCCGTTGCAATATGTGTGAGTTGTGAACGATTACATCAAAACAACGTTTGATGACGCCGCCATTTCCTTCTTTGTCTATATAATAAAATGGCGCCATAAAAATTACATGTCTACACTTAAGATCGATTTATCGATAAATGTGGCAAGGAATATATCTTAGATAATATATATAGGATGCAAAAAAATGTCCTTAGTCAGTACATATAATTACCCTTTCAAACGAAGATCTGGTGTAAAGTAACACCGCTGAAGTGTAAGTTAACCCTTTCAAATTAAGCTTTGGTGTAAAGTAACACCACTGTGGTGTAAGGTAATACTTCAAACGAAGATCTGATGTAAAGTAACACCGCTGTGGTGTAAGGTTACCCTTTCAAGTGAAAGATGTGTAAAGTAACACCACCGGGGTGTAACGTTACACTTTCAAGTGAGAATTTGGTGTAAAGTGACACCACTGTGGTGTAAGGTTACACTTTCAAGTTAGAATTTGGTGCAAAGTGACACCACTGTGGTGTAAGGTAACACTTCAAACGAAGATCTGGTGTAAAGTAACACCGCTGGATCTGGTGTAAAGTAACACCGCTGTGGTGTGAGGTTACCCTTTCAAGTTAGGATTTGGTGTAAAGTAACACCACTGTGGTGTAAGGTTACCCTTTCATATGATGCTTTGGTGTAAAGTAACACCACTGTGGTGTAAGGTAACACTTCAAACGAAGATCTGGTGTAAAGTAACACCGCTGAGGTGTAAGGTTACCCTTTCAAATTAGATTTTGGTGTAAAGTAACACCACTGTGGTGTAAGGTTACACTTTCAAGTTAGGATCTGGTGTAAAGTAACACCACTGTGGTGTAAGGTTACACTTCAAACGGAGATATCGTGTAAAGTAACACCGCTGTGGTGTAAGGTTACACTTCAAACGGAGATATCGTGTAAAGTAACACCACTGTGGTGTAAGGTTACACTTCAAACGGAGATATCGTGTAAAGTAACACCGCTGTGGTGTAAGGTTACACTTCAAACGGAGATATCGTGTAAAGTAACACCACTGTGGTGTAAGGTTACACTTCAAACGGAGATATCGTGTAAAGTAACACCGCTGTGGTGTAAGGTTACCCTTTCAAGTGAAAAGTTGGTGTAAAGTAACACCATCGGGGTGTAACGTTACACTTTCAAGTGAGAATTTGGTGTAAAGTTACACTTTGCACACTTACACCAACTTTGGATTGAAGTTACACCAAATTTGGGTAAACAATACACTTTTCATTGTTTGGATTAACTTTACACCAGGAACGGTGTTATCGGTTTTTACACCGATATTGGTGTTAATTTACACATTAAAAACACCATAAATGGATTAAGTTAACACTAAAAGTTAACAGTGTAAATCAAACATTTCTCAGACCGATTACAAAATATTATCCGAACTTTCGACGCGATGTTCGAAACTTCTTTCACCAAAATAGTGTCTCTTATTTGCCTGCTAACTACTAGCAATTATATTCCAAATGTGACTTCCCAATCTATAACACCCGGGACCCTCCACACTTAGCCTCACCACCAAACATGCAACCAATCACATTCCACTCAAGCATGTAGCAATCAACCAATCGTCTTCCCGAACGCTTCCCTTCCTCCCAATCAACCCTTTCCTTGGCATTAGTTACATGTAAATAAAACAGCTGTTTTCTTGAACTTGCTTTTCAGCAACTTCACTTCGCCTTTGATATAAATTAAGTACTCCAACGCTAACAAATTCATTAGCACTAGCAGTCACTATCAAACTGTTTCCCTGTCTCTACCGACAACATTCAAACCTATTCATGGCCACCCATGACCAACGAAAAAAAGGTCTTTATACAAAGGTCAAATTGTGTTCTCATTGACCATTTAGGACCCTCAGAGAGTGGTCGTATTTAACAGGTGGTCGCTAAGGCAGGTTTGACTGTACGCTAACTCTTTCTGTCGCCTAAACTAAGCCAGTAGAACGGCCACCAGTCTCTAGAATATTGGAAAAAAATCACTAACATTTTGCTTGGCTATTTTCGTCTTTACTACATGTCTGATTCTAAGTTTCACACTAGGGGGAGATAATCTAGTGAAGAACTCTGCTGTGAAAGTCTTATCAACAACTAAGGGTCTGGTGGCCAGTCTCCTAAACCAGCTATATATCCCGATTTTGTCTTTCCACCATCCCCTTCTAGACTAGACCATGCTATAAACTATCTGAACCAACCAGACCTTGCAATAATCCAAAGGTAGTTTCCATGACCTTGACCACTAACTAAATGTCTCGCCTGCTCTGACAGGTCCTAACCTTGCCTCTCAACCAGCTATCTCTCTACCTAGTTTATAAAACATGTGATTCTGATATATAAACCTCTTACTTTAGTCGCCGTAGCACTGTCCTTGAGTATCCATGACTATGCCTTGTCTTCTCTACTCTACATATCCCTACATAACTTAGTTTAGTATATATCTTATCTATCACGTGGACAGATGCCCGAATTAGGAAGCAGACAAGTGTACATTTATATAACGGTAATTCGATTGTCGTCCTATATAGTACAGTGTAGTTGGCGGGAGACAAAGTGAGTCTGTTTTTGGAACTTCGCAGTTTGATCTTTGAGAATCCTATATTCTGGTGACAGTTTGCGGTGCGTGATCCAGTCAAGCTAGCAATAAGTGTTATTCTGCATTCGGCAGAGAAACCAAATGTTCATATACTGATAGTTATAGATAGGACCAACAGCTCTCATTTCAGTGTAAAACAGAAATTAGAGAATATCATATATTGCATCATGAACGCTTGCTGTAAACTCGGTTTCTTCCACGGGACATGTCTTATCGATCTGTTTTATCTCTGCCTAAATCCACAGTGTTAAACGAAATGGCTTTACATCATATATCAACAACATGCGAGGGTGCAGGTAATATGATTTAGCAGACTTTCAAAGACTCCCATTGGCGTCGACAAAACACATGTAAAAACAACGTTAGGCGAGGGAAGTTGACATGGCTGTGTTTTGATCAAACCGTTGTCAGGCCATTACGAGTGAGAGTTTCATGAGATATGGATCAAAACCATTTTATTAGATTACATGTTGGTTTGATGGAAGCGTAATCTGTGAAACCGTCTTTGTCGCAACTGCAATTTACTTTGAATATTAGTTTAGCGGCGGCACCATTCGATCAGCACTCCTTCTGAAGCACTCCCTCAAACTATTCACGGGATACAGACAACATGTCTGACATGTGATCTATCTATACATGGTGTGCTGTGTACTTGTAATTACTTGTACAGTGTATATGTTCATACAATCACCAGAATTGTTTCTCTTCCTGCGGCTTTCAGTGATGGTGCAGGAGTATTCAATACCACAGGAACATGAGAATTCCTAAAAAATTGTGTACAAATGTATCTATATATATTCGATATATCTTTGTCTGTTTAGACCATTTTGTAATTAAGATAAGTTCGTTAACTTTTGAGAATGCAATTCCTAATGTATTTAATCAAGACATTCAGAACCCTTGCTCTTCCTTCATCCTTATAAGGGAATATTGCCTTTCTCAGACAGACTAAAAATCCCCGTATTAACCAAATTTTACTCGTTCCTCACATTCTCGTCTTGTCATAACACGACAGTATCCAAAGTAGTAAGTGTATCTTCAACCATAGTTGATAATTATATACAAATTGTAATATTCCAGAATATCTAACTCATACCCACGAACGACACTTTCATTATTGAGCTATACAGCTTATATTATACATGTATTTTAACTGATTTTGCGGTGTCGCACTGTCTCAAGCGAAAGACGAAAATGCGTCAAGCGAAGAGCGCCAGGCGACAGTACGAAGAGCGACAATGCGCTATACAAAACAACACTGTCGCTCTTCGCTTCGCACAGTATCGCACTGCCGCATGGCGCATTGGCGCATTGAGCATTGAGCATTGTCGATCTTTGCATGGTGCGGTCAGTGCGATACTGCGGCGTCAGTCCAACATTGCTGCATAGCCGAAACTAGCCATCATTGTAGAATTGACAGTCAGTCCCCCTCTCATCTCCTCTCCCACTTCCACCCGTGCAACAAAGATTCTTCTATTGTGTGTTTGTCCATGATGTTTAACTTTCGGAAACATTTTGTTTAATTCGGAGGAACTTGTGAAATATTTGACAGCTGAGTTGTTTGACATTGCCGAATCGCTATTATTTTGCAATAAGGTGCATTGCTTGAAGTAATTGCTGCAGCGCACAGCGGTGTAATTGTGATGCATTGGTAAAATCTAATCGTTTTCTGTTTAAATCTGCTTGTTTAAACACAAAATTGTGTTTGTTACATCTAGATATTCCGATTAATTTAATACTTCGATTTCAAATGAACATTAATCTTAAATTTTAAGCAACATTTCTTAAATTAGAATCAGATATTTGATTATGATTGTGTGCTTATGATCAATTCTTATTGTAATATTGAAAGGATGCGCTTTAAACTATTCCGCTTAATCAAAGACATACATTTTATGTATCTCATTTCATTGCTTAAAAAGCAGCAAAATAGTAGTGGTTCGGCCTTACAGTTTAGAAAAAAAGATATTTATTATTCTTCTACAAATATTTACCATGTAACTGTTCTGAGTGAGGCATGCTTCCGTGAGATGACACTATATAATTGGACAGAAGTGCTACTATTCCAAAGAGGCCCAACACCAACATACTGCAGTCTCCCAAAATACGTTTGTTTGTTTGTTTGTTTGTTTGATTTATTAACGTCCTATTAACAGCTATGGTCATGTAAGGACGGCCTCCCATGTATGCGGTGTGTTGCGTGTATGTTGTGCGAGGTGAGTGTACTGGGAGACTGCGGTATGTTCGTGATGTGTCTTCTTGTATAGTGGAACTGTTGCCCTTTTTATAGTGCTATATCACTGAAGCATGCCGCCGAAGACACCAAGCAACACACCCCACCCGGTCACATTATACTGACAACGGGCGAACCAGTCGTCCCACTCCCTGTATGCTGAACGCTAAGCAGGAGCAGAAACTACCACTTTTATAGACTTTGGTGTGTCTCGGCCAGGGGACAGAACCCGGAGCCTTCCTCACAGGGGCGAACGCTCTACTCAAGGCCAAAAGTGAGGCGGTGCCAAGGGAGGCATTAGGAAAGATAAAGTCAGTTAGGAAGAAGAGAAAAGATAAGATCCTAAATTTAGTCGCCTTTTACGATCATGCAATAGGGGCAGCAGGTACAATTCTAACGCCCTACCTGCAGGGCCCAAAATACGTACGTACTTCACACAAGTATCACACTGTATACATCTGAGGCCGTCCTTAAACGATCCTGGCTGTTAATAAGACGTTAATTTGATCAATAAACCAAACAAAAATTTTAAATTATAATTTGCTTCGGTCACAACTCCGAACTTGAACATAGTGACAGTTATTTTCAAATAATGCCTTTTATTTGAATTCGTCACTGCCAAACGTATTCAGTCACGTCATTTCTTTACAGTATGTTTCATGTATTTTGACCAATTTTCAATTGAATGTGATGATTTTCTTAGATTTTTATGAAATTACAAAAATGATACATATAAAATTCGAGATAGCGACTTTTTTTCCGCTGTATATCCGTTCTAGGGACCAGGAATTGACTTTGACTCAACCGGAGTTTCGAGTCATCGAAATTCGAGTCATCCGATCTTAAAATACATACACAAAGAAGGGAAAAAACGGGACTTCAAAATTAATTCGACTCAACCGGAATTTCGACTCAAGCGATTTTGAGATTACGAGTTTGGACTGTATTTTAAAAGGTTTCTCCTTTATATCACTTTTGGCATATAAACATCGCTAACAAAACGTCATGATTTATAAAAATCTTACATGAAATATTTCTTGCAATCGGCATTTGAAGATTATAGAAACTTTATCTAACGTATATACAACTATTTCGCTACATTCACATGGAATTCAAGAAACAAATAGTTGTGCAAAAACTCAATACAAATTGATTAAATGTACGACATTGCATCATATGAATTTGAGAAACGAACCTGTTAGACATGACTGTAAACTGAAGATAATACAGCTTACCATTTGCGTGCTAGGTCAAAACCGAAGTCTGCAATACCCTCACACGCGAATGTGTTGATTTGATATATAATCAATGATTTAAAGTGGCCTTAGCAGTTCAGAAGTTCTAAAGCACAATTTTTAAGCATCGATCTTTTCCTTCGAATTCACTACTTTATATTGGTAGTGCGTAGACAAATACTCTTATTATGTCTTGTGTTCAGATTCAAAGAAAAACAGAATGTTAACTATTTCACGAACAATGTGTAGAACTAGAAACCACACGACACGCTCATTGAAAAGCTTACAAAATGGAAAATTAGGCTGAAAGTCCAAACGCAGAAGTATTCTAGTAGATAACGCAAGTGTTTGAAATACTCATAAATACGCGATGAAGGGAAAAAGCGAGATGCGAAAATTTACCATTTGTTTAGTGTTCTGGTGAAACTGATCATTATGTAGCGGTCATTTTTGTTTAGAATAATACTTTATCAATTTGGGCTTGTATCTAAGATATTTGCAAGAAACATCTGTACTCTTGACACTGCAAAATATGTACTTTTCAATCAAGTCCGGATTTACGACGTGATAGTCTGTCTAGTCCGGACTACGGATCAATAATTATTCCGATCCTTGGTGTACGCATTTCCGGTTATTTCCATTTCAAATACCTAGTGTCTAAATAACTAACGGCGGAGAATGCTGTAAAACACATGTTAAAAGTGGAGTGTCGATACATCAATAATATAAGTGCTTCTTGAAAGTATACAGTGCGTAGAATAAATATATTTACCAAATCTCTCCCAGAATACATTGCAATTTTATATTAATTGAAATGTTAGATTTGATAATAAAACATATATCGCCATATTTGATTGCGTGAATCTCGTTTAGGAGATTGGAGTTTGGGTTTTTTCACTGACAGATGTGTATTTTGCAATTGATAGCGCCGGAACATTAATGCCATTCAATAAAACGCATTATCGTATTGTATATCAATATATCACTATGTAGAGCTTAGGTTGTATTGCACACACACATGTATGTTACGTGGAACCTCTGGTATAGTACACCGTAATGGGTACTCAATAAAGCATTATATATGAAAAAGAAAACATGTTATTATTTTTTCAACATACATGTAGCATGTTGACCTACATTTATTTTGAAATTAATAATATCATTTGATGTTAATTAATAGTTCAACGACGTCACAACATAAAACATGCCCATGCACATGGACATGTTTACTGTGTAGCGGTTTCGGGTCAATCGACGGCAACAAGGAAGCTCCATCGGTATGGTATCCGACATTTGGTGCCGTGACCAAGACTACGTTATGCGAATTTATGTCTTCGGGGCAAAACTTTTTGAGAAATAGGGGATGGGAGAATTCAACGGACTTGTTCGATTAATGTACCTGAATCAATAGAGCATCCAGCTGCAGCTAGGCCTAGTGTTCGGGGGTTCCGGGTTCGAACCCCGATCTTAATTTAGTATAAAAACAACTTACAGTTCTGCTTAATCATATATAAGGTTATACACATTGCAGTTTGATAAAGTCAATAATGTTTTCATTACTTCCTTGGTTGATATTTTTCTCAGGCTTTTAAAACCAAACATTGACCTCTTTAAATGTAAACCCCAAATGAATACCACATTTCATGAATATTTGCAAACTGAAGATAATTGAACACCCTTTAACAGACAGTTTCTTATCAAAAAGTATAAAATTCATTCCAAACCTATCAATGTCTTCCAAATGATATACATTGTATGTATAAAACAGTTTCTTATGTGGTAAAATTTACTGCGCTTAGATGATTAATAACCGATATATTCAGTCCTAACAATAAAACATAAAAATAGAATTTCCTAAAAAGTACACAGATAAGCACCAACAAATCATACAACGCAGACAAATTTGTTTGATCAACTTGGTCATTAACTTATGTCACGTGATGATGTTACGGTCCATTGATTCCGTGATGAGACGTCCGGATTACGTACAGTATGAGCACGTAACGGAAGCATCCTAAGTGTAAATAGTTAATGGACATTTTCATCCTCTCTTGGGATTATCAGGATGGTTGTAATACTCCCAGATCGATTTACTGATGTGTTTTATTCTTTGACCGTGTGAATTATATGGAAGTGTAAATTTTGCTGACAACGTATTAATGATATCAATCTGTCGTGTTTTTAGATTGCGTTACTGCATTTGCATGGCATTAATGATAATTTTCGTAAAGTACATCGATTCTTCCATAAATGTGTAACTCCTGCATGTTATATTTACACATTTACTCTCTGTAAAGTCCTGATCTATGTAACATTTTAAACCTTTATTTCCGGTACTTAAAATCTTACTTCCGGTGCAATACTGCGTTCCTATTTGTCATATTGCAAAACAAGTATCAGCGATTCTGATTGGTTAGTGTTGTGGGTTGTTACATTCTGATTGGTTAGTGTTGTGGGTTGTTACATTCTGATTGGTTAGTGTTGTGGGTTGTTTCATGAAGGTTTTTCGGCAGTCGTGTACGTAAAAGGGAGACGATTTTCAATTTATGATTTTCGCGGAAAACAAACATGGCTTCCAGAGGCCTATTGGTTCATTGCGAACACCGCATTCAAATTTACTGATGGGACCCCAATGAATTCTGGGAGCGATTGCTGTCACGCCACTGATGATTGACTTTCACTGGTTAAAGACAGTTAATATGGTCCTGTATTTACGGTCTGAATTTCATATTTGTCTCGATTTCAGTCCAAATTTGAACACCAAACTGGTAATACGGTAACCCAAACAAGTAATATGGTAACCCAAACAAGTTATACTGTAACCCAAACAGGTAATACGGTAACCCAAACAAGTAATACGGTAACCCAAACAAGTAATACGGTAACCCAAACAGGTAATACGGTAACCCAAACAGGTAATATGGTAACTCAAACAGGTAATACGGTAACCCAAACAAGTAATACGGTAACCCAAACAAGTAATACGGTAACCCAAACAAGTAATACGGTAACCTCAACAGGTAATACAGTAACCCAAACAAGTAATACGGTAACCCAAACAGGTAATACGGTAACCTTAACAAGTAATACGGTAACCAAAACAAGTAATACGGTAACCCAAACAAGTAATACGGTAAACCAAACAAGTAATACGGTAACCCAAACAAGTAATACGGTAACCCAAACAGGTAATACGGTAACCCAAACAGGTAATATGGTAACCCAAACAAGTAATACTGTAACCCAAACAGGTAATACGGTAACCCAAACAAGTAATATGGTAACTCAAACAGGTAATACGGTAACCCAAACAAGTAATACGGTAACCCAAACAAGTAATACGGTAACCCAAACAAGTAATACGGTAACCTCAACAGGTAATACAGTAACCCAAACAAGTAATACGGTAACCCAAACAGGTAATACGGTAACCTTAACAAGTAATACGGTAACCAAAACAAGTAATACGGTAACCCAAACAAGTAATACGGTAAACCAAACAAGTAATACGGTAACCCAAACAAGTAATACGGTAACCCAAACAAGTAATACGGTAACCCAAACAAGTAATACTGTAACCCAAACAGGTAATATATAACACGTGACCATATTATCTGCCAAAAACCTAAATAATTGATAATATTGCCAGTTATACTCCCAGGCAAAACGTCACGGAAAATTGACGTATCGTTATTAAGTTCGCAATTGAAGCAGCCATACCATTACTTGTGACATTGTGGTCGGTGCAGAACCTGACCGGCTTCACCAAGAGCCATCTGCCATAAATCTACGGGCTGTATGCCATCAGGACAGTATCAGACCTTGTGTGAATTACAGTCTGATCGTATATAATAGACAATGTTTACCTATCTCGGTTGTGTATAATAGAAGATATTTACCAATGTCGATTTACGTCCCCAAGTTGTCGTACACCAGGACGTGTGAAGTGATAATGGCGGTCAGGATGTGGCCAAGTGGCCATACCTATTAATTCAACGGACACTTTATGGTACTTTGTAGACTCAACTCAATCATTTCCTCATTACTGCGATATTTAAAGAGAGGGAGTGGAAAAACTGGCATCTCTTCCTTAACGTTCGGGACTGTGAGGGTTTCACAACGTCTTGTTCCAAAAAAGGATGAACAACCGACATTCAGAGATCAACGATTTTGGAGCAGCTATTGCTTGCTTTACGTCTTTTTTACGTCTAAGAAGCTATATCATTTCCGTTTCGCATTTCCTCTACAGTGCATCAATTATTCATGGCATGATTGCATGAAAGGTATTAATTAGTTACTTGCACTTTTCTCCTAATGTGTCTCTTTAGGATAGCGCGGAACTTTTGTCGCCTTTGTAGTTCTATCACACCGAACACTGACGCCTGCTAACGAAGAAATCGAAAATAATAAAATTACATCGGAGATGGGTTAACCAATCGTCCCAGTCACTGAAAGACCGTTTTTAGCTCACTTGGCCCGAAGGGCCGGTGAGCTTATGTCATGGCGCAGCGTCCGTCGACCGTCGTCCGTCCGTCCGTCAACATTTCCTTTAAAATGCTACTAGTCATAGAGTTCCGTATGGATTTTAACCAAATTTGACCAGAAACATCCTTGGAGGAAGGGGAACAGAGCTTGTATAAATTTTGGCTCTGACCCCCCGGGGACAGAAGGAGTGGGTCCCAATAGGGCAAATAGAGGTAAATCCTTTAATTTGCTACTAGTCATAGCGTTCTGTATGGATTCTAACCAAATGTGGCCAGATACATACTCTGGGAAAGGGGAGCATAGTTTGAATGAATTTTGGCTCTTACCTCCCGGGGGCAGGAGGGGCGGGGCCCAATAGGGGAAATAGAGGTAAATATTAAAATTCTTTTAGAAATGAAACATTGAACCTAAATTCAGAACATAACTTGGTATTACAAATCATGTGAGCGATACAGGTCCTCTGGTTTTGGAAATGGGACACAACCAAAGTCTGCAGCGCAACGATTATACGTTATTTAAAGGCTAACATGAGGCAGATTTAGCAAGAAAAGAAAATATGCCAAAATAAGAAACAATTTTAGGACGAACAATCAAGAAATGAGTGAATTATCTTGGTGAATTAAGGTGAGCTTTTCCGCTCTTGCATGGAGACAACCACGAATATAACACAACAAACAATTCTAGATATCGCAAACCAAAGGCTTTCGTTACGTTGCACGCTGCTGGAAGTTTAATAACGCATGTTAACAGCACGAAATGCATGACCTTGGTTTTTTTCATTGAAACATTGGCTTTAAAACTGATGTCAAGGAAAAATAATCACATAAGTCGCTTTTAAGATATTTTAGGTCGTGCAGTGAATGCAAATTGCAAGATTACTTCAAACGAGAACCTTAACATCTTTCGAAAATCAGACATGCAGTATTCAAAATAGCACGAAACCCAGATATCTTTCGCGTGAGTGCTGGTTTCTGGTGATGGTAAAGCCAGAGAGCAAGGACATCGGTATGGGCCAAACAATTAGGAATGATGGTGATTAGTGTTTCGTTTCTATTGATTGTTTCCTGTTTGTAAGCTTAAAGGAATGACAGCTCTTTTTCTAATGAAGTTCTCTGTCCTAATTATTTGGCATTTTCCGTAAGCATTTCTTTTATTTGGTAGAAACATTGGTGAACTCACTACTCAGTATGCTGGGTTTGCGACAGCAAGTATATTACTGTCAAACCGTCCTATAAATCCACCAAAGGAACAACAAAATGCTGTCTTTTAGCCAAGTGTTCTTTATACACAGTTCAAATTATACATAAATTTGGAACACTGGAAAAGTGGTCTTATTGAGAAGGTTTTTAATACAGATGTGATCGCTAAGGCGGGTTTTACTTAACATGTATTTTAAAGTTTTTAGGTAAATTGGTAGACACACAGGAAAAATAAATGTTGACAGCTTTCTTTAGTTTACGAAAAAAAATAGTTGCGGTAGTAACTTAAAAGGATGGAATAAAATTGAGTCAGCTGTATATTATCTGTTTGACGGACAAGAGGTGACTACACATGCAGCGATGCCATTATTCTTTGTAATAACAACCGATCCCTACTGCTCGCGTCCGATTATGCTTCCGCCAGCAGAATCCATTTTGTGAAATTTGCCGGTTTCATAGCAATTCCAGGAGCGACAAAACTTGATGAACAGCGTAACAATGATCCATGGCCGCTCCCATCGGTAATGCAATGTACGTGAACATTAGCGTATGTATAGTTACGATGTGTTATTGCGTGTACATACATTGTTTGTCAGCAATAATTGGGCTGGTCGGATCACATCGATCCATGTCCGGTTGTAACAGACATTAGTATAATTGTCGATGAGTGATGCCCGGCGGTGAAGCAGAATGGGTTCAATACACCGATACAGCAATGATCCTAACTTTGAGATAAGAAATATGGTTTCCTTCAGAATGCACGTCTCGGTGCCGATACACGAGCTTGCTCAGCTTTTCCTTCAGAATCCACGCGTGATCGCCGTAGATGGCGCAGATTAGTATTTATCTTCTTATATTAGACAATGAACCGATCTCTGAAGGATTGCCTGGTGTGGTTTTATAAGTTAACAAAATACACAGTATGCAAATAAACAAACCTAATCTTTCATATACAAACACGACGTACGAATCCGTCAATAAGCCCCCTGTGCAAAAAATAAGTATATTTATATTGCGCCTTAATATGGTACTACATTGGTAAAACTCACGCAACTCAATGATACATGCTATAACAACTGTAAACTTTGGCATCATGTATACACCCCTGTGTAAGTTGTTTTGTATTGGTAGGACACCTGGTCAAACTGAATACGTAACATCAATAATACCGTGTAGTCTAGATGGTACATTCTCGCGGGACGAATTTTTCGCGATTTTATGTTGAAATTTTAGCCGTTGTTTCTTTTTTTTATTATTTTTTTTTTATTTTTCCGATTTGGCTTTCATGCTTTATTTCTCAACATTTCGGGGATCAAATTTTCGCGGTCGTATCAATGTTCCACGAAAACGCGAAAATACTCGGCTATCAATGATGTATGTTTTTTGTTTCAGGGTTTGTAGAGCACGCGTGGAAACCAGACGATAAAGTGGTTATGGTGTATTGTGTGGAACTTAGCGAAGTTTTCTCAGCATCTCAGTTCTATCATGGTAAGTGAGGTATTTGGTCGCCCAGTTGAACCATTATATTTTCCTTTTATTTTCTAAAGTCATCAGTTCATTCTAGCGGAAGTCTTGGCCTAATTTTGCTAGGTCAATTCATAATTTCTTAATATTCGTGTTGTGACATCATAGTCGCATCGATATTACGCTTTTGAACTCCACTGTCCAAATTTGGAGTTCATCAGGGTAGTGCCCTATGAGCATCCTTTTTTCTTATCCATATAATGGATTTGGAATACTTTATCTTTTCGACTTCCCAATAAATATGAGTTTCTGGGTCTTGACATTGTCTTTATCCTTCCACGATAATGGGGGGGGGGGGAGGGGGGGCTATATAACCGAGTGCTACACGTATTGGTGTTGTGTCATTTTATGTTGTATTGCGTTGTGATGTCAAAAAAAGACCATTCAATATTACAGCAGACAATTACGTTAAAATATTCCAATAAACTTATTTTTTGTACCTAAGGGTCGCGATATGACAGAAAACGACAATCCCTGCAAATGCATTCAAATAATGACCAGTTAATACAACACGAATCAAATCATTCAATTTGTCATGCAAAAGACGTTTGATTTGGAAAGGGGATGCTGGAATGTATATATTAAAAGATGATAAATGTACTGCAAAGAAATATCGTGGTTTTCCAGGTGATGTAGTTTAATTTGTTTTAATTGCTATTCTGATAAGGGAATTGAATTCCTTTTATATAACACTGGATATCACAATTGTGTGTGTAAGCTAATTTGTGGCGATCTTTTGCCTTTCACAGACAAGACACTGCACTGTACAAGCCATACGGGATGTAACTGTGCGAAAATAAATGTTCAATCTATAATCAATTTGTCCTGGAAGTTCTAACATTATTGTGTCAATCAAATCACTGTATACATGTAAACTGTTATCTAGACATGTGATATAAACTCACGGTACACGGTATAACGATTTTCCTCGTTCGTCTGGCCATTCCCTTCAGAAATTACGACAGTAATTAAATTACCCTTTTACTAAGATGTGCCGCGCTCCCTCCTTAGCCGCGATATCAGGATCCTTCGATTTACTGTAGGTCCGTGTCCCCTTCCCCTCCTCCCTCTCCTCCCTCTCCCTCCCTACCAGATGGAATATTGTCACGTGCATGTCGTCTTCTTGTAGTGTACATATGCACATCAAACGGAATTTGATCTATGCCGACATCCATTATCGTTATATCGCCGTGTGTCAGGAATTGTCAACATTTACAGATCTAAGGTTTACAGAGGAATGTAAGCACTTCTTCAGCTTAATGTTTCTAGTTTTTGAACCGATAAATGTCACTATAGTTACATCATGTGTACCATTGTCATATGGAGAGCAACATACACCAACATCACAATTAATAGTCCGAATGATTCTGACTATCTATCCGCTTTTTATATACTGACGTGGGCGGATGATAGTCAGAAGTCCCTGCTCTAGTCCAGCGACCCTCACCAGGGTCGCTTGTTTTTCAATGTTTTCTCTTTTCAGGTTTCATGTGATTTTTTGACAATTGCATAGTTCGATAGAAAAATATTTTTACACTACCTTCCATATCAATTATATGTGTAAACGACTGTTAACAAATGCAGTTCCTTATGGCACGCCGTTTTGTCATAAAATACACATAATACTTAAGGGCAAATCTTTTGACCTTAAGGGCAAAAGATTTGCCCTTAAGGTCAAATCTTTTTACCTTAAGGTCAAATCTTTTGAACTTAAGGGCAAAAACGTCGAAACTGTACATAATGGCAAAAACATTTGCCCTTAAGGGCAAAAGATTTGACCTTAAGGGCAAAAAATCGGATAGGTAACATAATGGCAAAAACGAATATTTAACATTAAGTCCAGATTTTTTAACCTTAAGATATAGTAAACACATCTTTACATAATTGCAAAACTTTTGACCTTAACGACAAATCTTTTCACCTTAAGGTTAAACATTTTATTTTTTTTGCCATTATGTGACGTCATACTTGTTGACAGACCACTAGCTGTAAATGGAATCGTCCTATGGACTGGGCATGCGCAGAAGACGATATCCGGAAACTCTTCCGCCATTTTTGAATTTAGTCAATATGGAGGCAGACGCAGTTTTGCAAGCGATTTCGAGGAACGTGATCACAGTGACAAGGCAACTTGATCAAGATAACCCTGACCGACGACACCTTGCAGCGATTATTCGGTCATCCATTACGAATCTCCGGAGAATTGCTCCATCTTTATCAGCAGATACCGTATCCGGCATAGAAGCTTCCCTGACTGAACTTCAACGTAGTATCGAAGACTCACCGGCTGCAGACAACGTACCCCAAGCAACAGCTGAAATCGTAGATTCTGGAGATACAGGTAGTTTAAGCTTATAACCATCCGTGTTTCAATATCTGCAACTTTTCGCGAAACATCTGAGTTCTATCATGACTCCTGATTCACCAACTTTAGCGTCACACTTTATTTGCACTAGGGTAGGCCAAAATTTTATTAATCAGGTTGAGTGGGGACACTCCCGTATTCCTATATGCAAGATAGTCCTGCATTTGAGTAACAGTCCTGTATTTGAGGGATAATTTTGTTACGCAAATGCAGGATTCTGTGAAAGGAAAATGGATAAAGTTATTTTAAACATATCACATTGTTATCTAAATGTTCCTCCAGTTTCTTCCGACTTCGTCATTTTCAGGCACGTTGTTTGTATATGGCTGCCAAAACCAATCTCGCGAGAATTTGAGTGACGTCAGAAAATGAAGGCTAAACATGCGTTGATGAAAAGGATTTCCCTTGACTTCCGGCGAGATTTTAATCACGTGATAACTTCAACCAATATGGACGATCTAGCCGGGAAATTTGGAAAGTCTCAAAGAAATACCACAAGTTGCACGCTGAGAGATATAATTTACTTTTTTCAACATGTCAAGGTAGTGTAAAAATAATTTTTCTATCGAACTATGCAATTGAAAAAAATCACATGAAACCTGAAAGAGAAAACATTGAAAAACTAGCGACCCTGGTGAGGGTCGCTGGACTTTTGGCGTTTTGAAAGAGCACGGACTTCTGACTATCATCCGCCCACGTCAGTATATAAAAAGCGGATAGATAGTCAGAATCATTCGGACTACACAATCAATCGCAGCATCTCGAGGAATTTCCGGTAATCTTCTGATATTTTCCGAAGATTGCCGGAAATTTCTCTGAGATGTTGAGATTAACATCACATGTTTCAACTTACAACTTGCACTTTCTATAAATATTAATTCCTTATTTTTAATCTTACATCAATACTATACACAAGTTTCGCGTCAGTGATATTACACAAGTTTCGCGTGAGTGATATTTTCACAATTTTGCGTGGTATTCTTATTGTTTCCAAAAATGTTGGTCCATAAAATATTTAGAAATTAATGAAATCTAGATCTCATTTTTAGCGAAAACGCTATATGATACATATGAATTTGATTTTATTGTAAGGTCAGAATCGCGAAAAATGCTCGCAAAAATCGGCAATAACGACAAGCAGTCATACTTTTGGAGTCGAGTATCTTTTATTGTCAATTTAATTTGACAATACGCATGTTTCTATGGTAGAATAATTGAAACCGGTCTATTGTACTACTCTTAAGGCGAACAGTTTTTGTACGTCAAGTCTTTGTAAACCGGATGTGAAAATGTCCCCAGTGTTTTAGATTGTTTGCAATTTTCTTTCACTAACAAGCTATTTTTTTCTGTGAGTCAATACCCGTGTGGATATCGGATGCAACGATCTGATGAATAAATACAGATTCCTCTAATGTGCTTTAACCTCATGTAAATTCATTTACGTTCCTTGTTTTTATCAAATTGTCTGGAAAAAATGTTTCTTATTTCTCATGCTAACGTATTCAGTCCAAATATCTATTTTCTATATCACATGTGAGTTAAAGAAGGTTCAAAATTTAAACTAATCGCCAGTCTCCAACATTGATTGATGTGGCTGAGTGTGCCCAATGGGAAATAAAGAAGAAAGGCTCCGTAATTCAGCCGGTTTAGGCTGGTATTATCAAAGATGCCCGTGTAGATACGGGTCGGAAGAAAAAACAAACAGTTGTCTTTTATTGAATAGCATTTCGTTTGAATTGGAAACATTTCCCTTGATACGCAAATTTATCTCTTGGATTTAAATATAAAATACGTATTGATTTGTCGGTTTTAAAGCTCGTGTTCACACGCTTATGCAAACAACGTCCTAACAAGGAATGCTATCCAAATATTGAAGCATGATGGGAAATCAAGCGACAAAAAGTCATAGCAACACAATGTCAGATTATCTTCATTGTTATTAAACTTGTATAAAATTCTATTACGAGTTTTCCCACCAATAATTGTAGTCTTGGGATGACAGGAGAGCACGAATATCCTACGTTCGTGTCTATAAATGTGATATCTCTTATCAGAAGTGCACTTACATATATAATCATGATGAAGTGATACTGTGATTACGTCTGTGTATTGTGCATGCCTTTTAATTGTTCCAGTGATTGTCAAAACTAATTTACTTACGCAGTGCAATGCAAAGAATCTTTGACCGACGCAGCACTTTCATATTACATACAATATGCATACAATTTCAGCGTTCATGGAGGGAAATAACAATATTTCATATCGAATTTCAATAAGGTTAAACTAAAGGCATATGCAGATGTACAAAATGTAGTGATATGCGAATCTTAATACTGTAGCCATGTCCAATACTTGACGCCATCACCACATGCACGTTAGAGGAATACATGCAGGATATGTATTGATTTCATTTTAAGAGGGTTAGAAAATGTTTGACAGCTATTACGAGGAAAGGCCAATAGGTCATCCTATTAGTTCATATGTTGTCTATAGCATTTATCTCACTTGACAATATATACTACAGACATGGTAGCTTCGCGTGTGGAATTATTCGCTTAAATTGGCATTAAAACACTCTGAGCTTATGATATGATTATTTTCATTTGACACTTTGTACCATTTTCGTGTCTAGATATATTCGAGTATATTTAAAAAAAAAAAAAAATCTCTAACAAAAACCAGAAGCAGACGATGTAGTATTTTTCTTCGGTTACAAAAATTACTTACTTTACGCCATAACCCCATTTACTATCATTGCAAAGTTTGCGCTTTTTATTTTTAGGTCAACTGGGACGAAGTCTCAAGTGACCTTTTCTAATCGCCTTTTGTCCGTCGTCGTGCGTCGTGCGTCGTATGTCCGTAAACAATTTACTTTTTCGACTTCTTCTCAAAAACCGCTAAAGCAAAATCAATGGAATTTTGCAAAAACCTACTAATGCAAAAGGCCAATCAAAATTGTGAATTTTATGGTCCCCACCCCCCACATGCTTCTTCTCCACTCACAGATGTGATGGAATCAAATACTCTTCACAGATAGAGATAGAAAGTTCTAAAGGTCCTTTACAAAAATTGTGAATTATACGATCCTGGGGTCTCAAGTTTCCCCTTGGGGAGGGGGTTAAGTTTACTATAGTTTATATAGGGAAAACTCATTTTTGAGCATTATTTGGTCATTTGTAAAAGGAAATGAGTCAAATGTTTTCAGAATTATCCCTATGAAATGGCCATTGAATCCTATTGACAAATTTTCCATGACTGACTCCCAGGGGCCTTAGGGGTGGGGCCAAAAGGGGTCAAATAAGCTAAAACTTCAAAAATCTTCTTCTGAAATTCTGGAACTGGTAGAATCAAATACTCTTCATAGATGGAAAGGTCTTAAGGTCCTTTACAAAAATTGTGAATTATATGACCCTGGGGTCTCATGTTTCCCCCTGGGGAGGGGGTCAAGTTTACTATAGTTTATATTGGGAAAACACATTTATGGATGTTATGTGCTTATTTTTCATAGGAAATTAGTCAAACTGGGTTAGAATTATTAGCCTGAGATAGCATTTTATCGTCATATCCATATTGGTCCTGGCCGACCCCCAGGGGCCTTAGGGGCGGGGCCAAAAAGGGTCAAATAGGCTGAAACTTCAAAAATTTTCTTCTGAATTCATAGATTTGATGGAACCAAATACTCTTCATGTATTGGAAGGTCTTAAGGCCCTTTACAAAAATTGTGAATTTCATGGCCCTGGGATCTCAGATTTTCCCCTGGGGAGGATTCAAAATTTACTATAGTCTATATAGGTAACACATTTATGAATGTTATGTGCTTATTTTTCATAGGAAATGAGTCAAACTGGGTTAGAATTATAAGCCTGAGATAGCATTTTATCGTCATATCCATATTGGTCCTGGCCGACCCCCAGGAGCCTTAGGGGCGGGGCCAAAAAGGGTCAAATAGGCTAAAACTTCAAAATTCTTCTTCTGAATTCACAGGTTTAATGAACAAAATAATCTCCATAGATTAAAAAGTGAAATTTATAAAATCACTGACACTGAATGACTTCTAGTTTGGTTTTGTTGTTTAACGTTAGCAAAACAAATTGGAATTTTAAGCATAAGGTTTGGTAACATAATATACTAACTAACAAAATGATAAACAAAAAATAAAAATTCTAAACGAAACTTCAACTTTAAAGTTCATTTTAATTTGTAAATATTTTTTTACAGATTTGAACCAACTTTGCAATGCTCTTTCTGTAGCAGCACTCAGGTGACCGTCAAGGCCTCTTGGGCCTCTTGTTCTTCAAATTATTTGTGCTTTTGTGCTATCAAATTAGACACATACATACACGATTAAACATCAGTTATTGTTCAAATGACGAGTACCGTTTATGCTCTGTCGGCGGTGGAGCATCTTTAAGTTCTGTCGGCGGTGGAGCATCTTTAAGTTCTGTCGGCGGTGGAGCATCTTTAAGTTCTGTCGGCGTTGGAGCATCTGTAAGTTCTGTCGGCGGTGGAGCATCTTTAAGTTCTGTCGGCGTTGGAGCATTTTTAACGAAAGCAAGATAAGCGGAAATCTTCACACCGCGAAATATTCCATTTTTACAGTAGGCCTATACTGTACATTTTCTGTTGCAGCCCCGAACCCAGCCGAAGCAGACGCTTTCCAGGCCATACTCTCTCACGAACTACACAAAGTACAGGCCAGACTGGAGGAGTTCGCCTCCTATATGAAAGAACTAAAGGTAAATAACTACGCGTGAGAATCTGAACATTTCAAATAAGTATATAGAGAATAATCCTTTGTTTTCGCGCTCAGCATTAAGGGAGTGGGACGAGTGTTATATGGCCGGGTGGGTTGTGTTGCTTGGTGTCTCTGATATACAACATGAATAGATGTACATACCACAATCTCCTAAAACACTCAACACGCCGCATGTATGGGAGACCGTCCTTTCATGACCCTGGCTGTTAATAGGACGTAGATAAAATCAACCAAACCATATATATATATATATACCATCCCGATTAATAAACGTTATACATTGTATTTCATCGAGTGAAAATTTTCATAATTATCACAATTGCGAAACACCTCACGAGAAAATGAATGTTAATTTTTCTGGTCAATTTCTGTTGGTTCTGATAATCCCAATATTTTCGTCTGGACCAGATCTGAATTTCTGTAACAATGACTTCAACGTCAAAGTTATTATTTAGAATTGGTAAAAGTATAAGGCAAAAACTAGGTGCGTCCATTACTCGCTTAAATCGATGTGCAGTGTGCTTGGTAATTGAGCATTATAGAATACGTCAGATGTCAAGAGGTGTGTGCCAAGGTGTTACCATTTGTCCATAAGTATTTAAAAGTCGTATCATCATGGGAATAAAAATATTTTATGACAAATTGATTTCAGTCCGTTATGTGCTTATTTTTTATCGTCATGTTAACGGCCAAGGTCATTTAGGACATGTGCTATTTTATGTATTTTGCATTATTGTTATGATCTACTTATGTCAGTACGAATGTTTCATACATGTGATGCTATTTTACCCATGTTGTTTAATTTTGGTATTTGGTAACCCCTATATTCTTACTTTAATATCAATGCAGTATGACCAAAGCACATATCAATTTATGTAGAATAAATGTGATAAAATGAACCAAATGATCAATATATTATCTAGGTTATATCTCAAATGAAATGTTTGGCAGTGACCAAATCCTTGCCTGTCCACATGCAATACCAGACAACATATGATTTTTTAAGATACCTGTATAAGGTATTTAAATCTTATGGATTTCTATGTGCAAAATCACCTGTGCTTATATTGTAAGATGAAGAGTTCTGTGCTATGAAATGCAATGGAACATAGCTTGCTTTAACCCCAAGTTGACTTTTTGAAGTCAAGGCATGATAAAAATGAAAGTTATCTCCCCTTACATATCATGTCAGCCTTTGGAATGTGGGTTTTTATTAACAAAAATTGTAAAGATTGATATGTTCATACATTCATTCTTATATACCTGCTACAATGCAGTATTTCTCTACTAGACAATTTCACAATGAATCTGAATATGATTTTTGTAAATATGAATTTGTTCTGTACTCTAGTACAACGCTATTGCTGATAGTGCATTCAACATCATTTTGCAGAAACTATAATTTTACTAAATAATACTAAATGAAGTTTCGTTTTTACCATACTATCCTCAAATTTTGACCTTATTTCACATAATTCTAATAAATCATTAAATGCACTCTTATTACTAATATACAGGAAGTTTACTAAACGAGACAGAGAATTCACAGATTATACACATAAATTACTTCATGATTTAACTCTCTGTAGCTACAGCCAAATTTAACACTGAATCAAGGCTCTACAGGTAATTCAATAGTATACAAATTACAAGCTCTAGTATACACCAGCATACACAAGATCAATACCAACTTATACAATAGTATTCTGGATAGTACTTTTAGTATCTCACTCAAACTGACAAATTGCTTTCTTTATCACCTTGCAGTGAAACAAGTGATTGGAAAATATTATTCAATATTTTTGAAAAATCTACCCTGAATGGAAACATTTTGTTGTACTGAATTTTCTTGAGTCAGGTACTGTCAATGTTTGTATCAGCCCAATCACATATACACTGCTTTGACTAGCTCTTGGTGACATGACATACGTGGTAGCCATTACACCTTTGGGACCAGATTCCTGTGTACCTGGGGCTGGATGTTTAATACCAAATCCAGTAACTCCTTTATAGCTCGCTCTTTGTTCTTGGCCACTCCCATACTGATCTCCATGATCTTTTGTTTCGTACTTTGATCTATTTTAGTTTCCATGTCTCCTCGGGAACCAAGAACCTAACGAGGCAAAGAAGAAATAATAAAGCTAACAATTACAGTAAATTTTGTATGAAGTTTCTTTCTTCTAATGAAACAGGTTGGCATATAAATCTGGTCAAACAATGTGTCATAGGTTTTAGTCCCGAGTGCCTAGGTAATGGCATTTGCTCTATTTTTTCATTTTAAAAATATGTATACCAGGTATGTAATTTCCAAAAGCGTACATACTATACATACAATCATGATAAAATAAAATCTTGGTTTATAAAAATTCATTTTATTCTCAGAAAAATAATTACTTAACTGTACAACACAGCAATAGTCACAATACAAAGGCTTATTTTTTTAATACACTATAATATAATGCTAATGCAAGACCTAGCCAAAGAATATTTCAGTTAAATAAAATCATTTAAATGTATGACTTACAGACTGCTCATAACGTTTATACTGTTTTTCCCTCTGGGCTTTGTAGGCATCAATTTCAGCCTGGGCCTCTTCCTTAGCTTGTTTCAACCTCCTGTTTTTACCTGTTAAGAAACAGAGAAAATCAATAAATCGTGTAGCAGTTCAATTTAGATCAAAAGTTGTCTAGCTGTAGTATAGGGCGGAAATGATTTGTGTTTAGCTGTTAACCTGTTGCATATTAATATTTTATGTGCACAAATTTGTAAAAAAAATAAAGAGATCCTAAAGGGATCATGGTGCCCACCAAAGAAATGATCTATGTCTGACAATGGAAAGAGGATCTTTTCTCTGCTATTCAAATTTTACTATCAAAATCCAAGATGATGACCAGACGGCAATATTGAAGACTTATGTCTCCTAAAATACAATATGCACAAACTAGAGCCCAAGGGGAACATACATATGAAATTTGAGACAAGATTCAATATAAGTAATGTATCAGAAATAGCACCCGGGTAACAAAACTTCAATTTCCATAATCGCACTAGATGATCAAACTAGGCACCTAGCGAGAAACCTACAAAGATGTATTTTGATCAACATCAACTGTCCAAAATCACATGATGACTGACTTGCGGCCACTTATTTGTTCTTCTGATCAGTCTCATAAATCTGCATGAAACTTTTAGGGGCAAGCCTACATTAAATTTTTAGACAGATCCCTCAGCACCTTTCTTGAGAAATAGCGGTAAACAAGCAAGTGGGTGTGACGGCATGGACTCATGGACGAACAGTCTATTTGATATCGAGGCACCAAGTTATTTGATTCATTTTGCTATTTAATGACAAAAAATTACACAATGCAATAAGGTTGATCGAGATCTTACAGCCTCATGGCATTATAAAGGATTGGCATACTGTGATATTAGTTGAAACAAAAAATTTTGACATTTGTAGGCCCTATATCAGTTTTTCTAAAAATGAGTGTGGCTGTGCTTTCATTTGTTATTGATGTACCTCACTTAATTATTGTTACATTTATTTCCGACAATCGTAATTATGTGTGATATGTAGAGTTGTAATCGTGCCAAGACGATGGCCACCTGTAGACGATAAAGTAGTGTGCTCACCATCCATTTAAAGCCACAACTAAATTTGTCGCTTGCAACTATGAATACACAGTATACTGAAAATCATCCGACCCATAATCCACACTAATGCGATATTGTGTCTCACCTAAACTGAAAAATCAATTTACCGACAATATTTAAGCTTTTTAAACGCTACTTCCTATGGCAAATGCCCTTTGTTCTTTATAGATGCCAGGAGCTTTGCAGACAATCCATCTCATAATGTAGCGGCTTGAGTCACATGGATTGTCTGCAAAATGCTCTGCATCTAGTATAAAGACCATAAGATGCCATCGGAAGATACAGTATAAAAAACACCTCTCTATTAAGACCCACTTGAGGGTCCTGAGTGAAAGTGGTCTTAATTGCGGAGGTGGTCTTAATACCGATGGTTGCATCGGATAGTAACTTCTAATCTGTAAGAACAGTAAACTCTGCAACATTATGATTTAAAAAAAATAGCTATATAAACATGTACTGTACATGTATATAACAATGTTTGTCTTATATATTACTACAGTAACATAATAGACGTTAGGTTTATTTTTATATAGTTGATTAAGCATACAAAGAATATAAAAGAAAGATATATTTGTTTTTAATTAAATAATCTAATTTAAAAAATTCAAATTTAAATTTCTAATTCATCTACTTAACATACACACTTAGATTTCCGTCCTATTCTCTTCCATATTACGGACTGACACTTGTGTTTTCTAAAATCAACTACACCGATGCCAATCTTGGTCGCGTGGGTCAGCCGGTTGACTACGGCTTTCTCTTCTACAGTTATTATAAGGAGTTCAAACTTTCTTATTCGTTTCACGTCGGTGTACACCCTTCTTGATTTAAAATTGCAATATTAACTTTTAAAGGTAAGGGTGGATTGATCTACAATTCAAATGTTTGAAAAGTATATCGAGTGTTTGTATGCGATATTTAATTGAAAGTTATTGTCAACATCAAAACAAACACATCGACACTTTATTACCGATTTTTATTTTCATACAATTCATGAACGATTACGCCTTAGAATCAACGATTGTTTATTTTACTCACACCGTGCAGATAAGGGATTTAAATACTGCGACTGTAAATTCAATTGAGAGCCCAAGTTAATGTTTGAATTAGTAAACAAAAGGATCGATTTGCTAACACGCTCTCTTTCAACTGATCCCGATTATGTGGTATAGCTTTCAACATTCCCATAAGCGCCCCACCTTAGATCGCTATAGGTCATACAGGTGTACACAAGGGCGAAACGACCCGTTACGCGCGTAATACAATACCGATCGAAAATCCACACATACACACCGTGCGTCGCTCTTGGCTAATATAACTTGGCGGGGGACCAATCACAAATATCAATCATGCTTTCTTTTTAGGTCTCTTGTATTATTCGTATGTAACGGGTAATTAATTTTGAATTTAATTGTGACCTCGATCTCCGTACCATCTCCAAACCCCGCTTAACTTCTAGTTAGTACACACGCCGACCGTTTACAGGTAAACGGTCCTCCGTCACTTGACAAGCGATTGACTGCCTCAACTGGTGAATTGTCGTAGATGAAGGGACATGGGGGCAATTAGTGTTAGGATAACTGGTCACAAGGAAAACAAGATAAAACTTGTCACAGGTGATTGGTCCGTATTTTATGGTGTCAATTACCGTTGGATCAAGTTGTCCCAGTTCAGGAGGTCACACTGCCCTTGGGCTGGTCCGTAATACGGGAAATATGCGGCACCGTGGTCCTAATAATGAGACGACCAGTACAAAGATATAGTGGGGAATACAAATAACGGACTGATAACAAGTGCCGCTTAATAGCGGGGTGGCACTCTTGAATTCCTGTGGTGGACATGAAAGGTGAGGTTTTTCACTGTAGTAAAATCCTTATTACCTTGAATTCTTTACATTATCATATCCTATTCGGGCGTATCTGTAATAAACAGGTTTAAAACTAGACGCTGGTGAAAAACGTTTATGATCGAACACGATATTATTCAAGGAGATGGATACAAGTCATTTTGAACATAAGTGATCAGTTGAACGTTTAACCACATCAAACATTAGTGACGTATCATACTAGTCAATATTGGTGTTGTCAGTTATACCCACATATACTTCACTTTGCCTTGGTTACGTATAATAAGGGGCGCAGCCCGTTGTGACACGAAGGGCAACAAAAATGCGAATCACTTCTAAGGTTAAACAAAGGATTATAAAAATATAGGAAAAAACACAAATCTTCAAAATTCTAATCCCTAATCAATGAAAGCTTTACAGTGTGCCGGCCAGCTAAATTTTTTACTATTTAACATTGTGGGGAGGTCATGTGAGGTTTTATCTTTTCGTTTTAGCGTTTATCTAGGTAGGTTTATCCGACCGGTTGCTTTGCTGCTTGGACTTTGTGACTCCTGCTTTTCTGGCTAGCTCCCCAGTTGGTATCCATGTCAGATGTTATAATTAAATATATATTTATTCTAATCGCAAATGTACGCATAAGACAGAGGATGTGCGCCGGGTCTTAAATTAAACAGATTTTATTAATTACTTTCAAATAATATTAATACTACTATGTAATCAATGTTATTATGTTCACATGTAATGAGCTAATCATAAACCAGTGCATATTTTGCAAGCCTAAAACACCTTACTGTTGATGGCAATTGAAAAGATCATAAATTTATCCATTAATTGTTCGGGTACATACCACAGGCTAACTGTCAGTCACTTCTACAGCTTGATTATGTAATTTGAGTGAAGCTGCGTGTAAAAATACAGTAAAATATGAGAAAAAATTTATATTTCCTGGAGTTGTCATAGAACTAGTGGTGAATTGCTTGCATTGATGGAAACCAATATAATCATGCCATCGAGTGCTGTTGTGACTATGCCTAGGTACTCCAACAGTTTTGTTTGGCAAATAAAAAACGGACCAGCATAATAGTCGCAGGATAGCCTAGTGCTGTAGAGTATAATGCAAATGGCCTTTTGCTATAAATGGCGGGATCGGTAAACAATTATCCGAGGGGGGGAACGCATAAGAAGCCCATCTACAAATTGATACAAATGTTTTTATAGACACCATCCTAAGGCACTAGGTGAAACATGAACAAACAAGTCAAAATCACTCTTATCACGAAAAAAATAGTTCCAAACAATCTATTTGGGGAGCTGAGAAAAGTGCAAATTTCCGTGGAAAGAGTCTCAAAGTCACACATTTTAACGTATTTTTTTTTCGTAATTATTCTTCTTGTCCATGTTTCAGAGTACTCCCCTTTTATAGTGTATATAAGCTGTAGCACTTGTATCAATTTAAAATGTCTTGTTATATGCTATATTTTGTGAGCTCCGCATTTTAAAGCAGCCATTTGCATTTACAACAAATAATGCTCCTGCGCTATTCGCTGGTCCGATTTTTGCCAAACAAAACTGTTGGTAGTACCCTGGCATAAGTCACTACTGAACACACGATAGCATGTTTAATTTTTTTTTAGAGCATCAATGCAATTCACACGAAGTTCTATGTCTTCTCCAGAAATATACATTTTTTCTCAAATATTTTACTGATACTGGGGGGGGGGGGGTTACAAGCAGCTTCACAAATTTACTTATCAAACAGTAAGACTGTACAGTGTAGCGGCAGGGTATAGGAAGCCAAACAATTAATGAAATTAGTTCTGTTCAATTGCAGCACAGTGAATGCGTCATTAGGCTTGCAAAATATCACTGGTTAAGAGCCATTAGCCAGTGAAACCCTTAATATAATAATATATAACAGCTGGACTAATTACGATGTTGTTTTTTTTCCCCTGTTATCCTATACATATGGGGTAAATGACAACTTAATTGTTTTTCGAGGTAACCAATTTAACTACTCTAATAGTTCCATCAAACACAGTGTGGTTTTTTAAAAACAGTATGGTACCATACACGTACTGTTATGGGGCCCGAGGTAATATCTCCGGGGTGTCAAACAAGTGGAATGCAAAATGAGGTACCACCCAGTTTTTACATGACCTAAATTATGTTCTTACATAAATCACCCTTGCATTTACCCATAATAACGCCGATCCAAAACGTACTGTCCTGAATCTCTTTACGTGTTCTACGCTTTCGGGAGAGGAAACGTTCTCTGCGGCCGTCGTTTTTCGGCCTTCCAACAGCTGCTGGATACCCGGTTTGACTGACTTTGTTTCCCATCTTTGACGTGAGACTTCCCTTCTACCGGACGATCAGTGTCCATGTGGGGATACACGAGAACGGAACTGATCTGGCGTTGTACCACAACGCTTAGATTATAAATACTTTTATTTATGTTGTAATGGCGACACAGCCGTTCACGATGACGTAGACCACATCGGAAGTTCACCCCAGTCGCCGATGAGCTTGAACTGAGATGAGCATGCTGTAAATTCCTGAAATATTTCTCCCATTCCACGGTGTTGCGTACCTTGCAGCCGTGATATCATTATCGACGGCGGTGTTTTTAATCATATACAGGTGAAGGACTGTTTTTCATACTCATAATAACAAAATTATCATTATTTTGGAAGCACATCAATTATTGTTCAAAGTGTGTTGCAGTAAGAAATCATGCCAGGATGCACAACTCTCACCATACTCATACTGTATTGAAGCTACTTTTTCATTGCTTTGGTGTAGTATATTCAGTGTTGTCTTTTGTCTTATAATGAATATTGATAGTGCAGCCACTGTGTACATATGTATATGCACAAAATTGTATGTTGTCAATGAAGCAGTTTTACAAAATACTTAAATTAATTTAATTTGTGTTGATCTCCCTTTCCAGGAGGAAGATTGGTGACCATGGCTTCGCCAGAAATTAGCAACTTTGATGCATTCAAAAGATTTCTTCATTTATGTACTGACGGTGCAGTGTATAAAGTCATTGGAAACTGTTGCACAGTTGAAAAAACTGTGTTTTTAACAGAGTTGCTCAATGAACACAAAGGAAAAGATATTTTGACAGAAGTGTTGAAATGTCACACAGAGAGAAAGTCAGTGAATACAGATACATTATTGTTTACTGTGGCACTATGTGCAAAGTCCACCGATAAAGACCTAAAACAGTTAGCATATCAAACGTTCCTCAAAATTTGCAAATCACCAAGGGAATTATTTCAGTTTTTAAGTTATCAAAAAACATTGACAGAAAATAGTAGAGGATGGGGTAGGTCCCTGAAAAATGCTGTCAGCCAATGGTATAATCAACAGTCACCACTGAGTTTGGCAGAAAGTGTTACACGCCAAATCAGCTACTGTGGATGGACGCATCGAGATGTATTACGGCTTGGTCATATAAAAGGGTCAAGTGATGGTAAGTGATAAAAATGTAATTTTTGATGTTTTCACTTTTAAAATTTAATTTTTTTTTATATCTGATGCCATGCAGTAGTTCTTTAAATTGGTAATTAACAAATTCTGATAGAATAACATGTATAAAAGCTCAATGAACAGGGAGTTTTGGTATAATTACAAATGTTACCTGTATTTATAATTCTATGGAAATTAACATATATACAATGTATATAATTATTTGCACAAGAGCAAAAAACTGATAGCTAAACTTGCCAAATCTTGCTTACCTCATCCTTGACCTTTACCCTTAACACTGAAGTGAAGAATTATTTAAAAAGCTTTCACTGGCAAAGTCCAGAATGATTTAAGTTTTGTTAAAATCCAGATGAAAATGATGTCAAACATCCTGCTACAATTGTAAGAAATCTAAATGTAAATGGTGAATGCATTTCATGAGTAAACCTATCAGTACGTAAGTTCCTGTGTTAAGTTTCGTGAGTTTTTTTGTTATGTTCTATATGTAATTATTACATTGAAAAACAATGCTAACTAAGCTTTCAACCAAAGAAAACTTGCCTTGCATTATGATATCAGTTGAAACTGTACTAATGGAGCTTTCCACTAATTTGCATGATTCCATCGGAGCATATATCTACATGAACACTTATGTATGTTACACACACATGCAGCAATATAGTAAAAATTAGATGTGAATGATCCGCTGAAATGATCAAAATATCCGAAGTCCAAGTACAAATCGACACAACTTTGTTTTCAATGGTGCAATTATTGCAAAGTTTGGTTATCTTCAAAATTTTGTGTTGTAAATGTAATTAACAATTGTTTCAGTTGTTGGAAAGAAATTGTTATAAAGGCAGTACACAGTGGAACCTTATGGTGAACGATATTAGAGCACACATCACATACAATATGTAGCAATTCCATAAACACAACCAATATCCTACTTTCGTTTTGCAATTTTCTATCAATAATTTTTGACCATGCATTGTATTTTTGTGTTATTTTAATGCTTATAATTAGAAAATGGAATATTGGATCAGTATTTACTTTTCAGAATATCAGTTAAACCTGTATTTAGAGGCCATCTGCATTGCTGCTGATCACATGTACAATAGGCTGCTTTAATATAGCTACACAGTTTTTGGTATTTCATTTCTTGATGAAATTAATGGATTCATTTAGTTTTGTGGAATCATATATTTACTGAGGTCTAAACAGGGCTACATGTTTCCCTTAAAATTTTAGTCACCAGATTTGTATTAACTTCTTAAGTGCATTGGCCATGACAGAAACAGCACTGAAGATATATACATATTACCCAGTGTTTTGAAGTTGTTGCTGGCTTGCGTTTTTACCTTCTTTTTTATTTTGTTTTCTTGACTGCATTATGCAATTGGTATGAGATGAATGTGAACGTAATTGTCTGTGTCTTAAGTCTAGTGTAGAAGTTGTGTGAGAAAGCTACAATGTGGGCCAGTTAGGTACTAGTCCACACCTATAGGAGCTTGTACTCAACATGACTGTCTATAGGAAAAGTTACAAAGGCCACAACTTGGGAGCTTGCACTGTGTATAACTCTGCTGGCTATACTTATGTGTATACTAGTCAGTACTCTTACATATATAAAGACTTGTTATGGAGTAGTGTTATGACTGCCTATAGGAAAATAGTCAAAATGTTCAATGTATATGTAATGAGATGTACTGGTCAACAATACATAGGACCTTGTAATGTGCTTGCTAACGGTTTATATGATCATGCATCCATTTATATGATCCTGCAGCCGGAACATGTTATGGCGGTTCCCTACATAATGAGCATAGCTAGATCTATAAGGAGTTTCATATGCAGTTTTACTAGAAATATGAAGATTTGTTAAAATATCTAAAATAAAGAAATACTAGTCAAGTGAATTTTTATGCAATTTGAAGAATATTTGTTTTGTTTTTAAGTAGATACAGACGCATTGTTGATGATATATAGATCGGTTAAGCTAACTAGCCATTCAGTTTCGTTAAGCTGGATGAGAGGCCCGAGCGTAGCATCCAGTACCAGTTTACCTGTGGATTTGGCGACAGTACTCGAGTCTAAAAATAGCCACGTTGTGTCGGTAGAGTGTTAGCGTTTATCGCTACACGGTACAGAATTTCTCGCTGTGTTACAAATCAATCGATTGACGGTAAGGAACTTCATAATATTTATCATTCGCAGTTGGGGTGGACCGGGTGTAACCATTGGGCACGGCGGCCCTATGTACCACATGCACAGGCCCCAAGTGTTTAAGATGTCCCAATTTAACATATAATTACAAGCTCTGCACTTCTAGTTAAGAATTTGAACTCACATGGGGCAGTAGATCCAAATTTGAACTCATGACCCAGAAGTGGAGGCTAGGGCTTGTGATACCATATTATGACATCTTAACCAAACAGCCACCGAGGCCCCATGTGCCACATGCATGGGCCCCAAGTTTTTCAGATGTCTTGACATATAACCACAAGCTCTGCATTTCTTGTTGAGAGTTTGAACTCATATGGGGGCTGGGGCAGTAGCCAGATGGTGACTTTAAGTCAGTGGTTTGTCTCTGAGTACTCTGGCTTTCCTCCGCTTCTTAAACTTGGCACATTCTGTGAAACTATGTTGAACTCTATGCTAGTGCATGCATGCTCTGGCTATCTACATTTTTTAACAGAAAAAAGCTCACTGGACATTTAATAAAGTTTTTACCTTTATATTGATGTTTATGCATCAATCTCATATAAAGAAATTGAATACAATGGAAGCATGAATATCATGTGACTATCTCCCACACTCCTTCATACCTTAATAAGGTTTGACATAAATGAGCTAGGTCATATATGCATGTTGACCAGTTGATCGGTAGTTTGATACCTGACCACCATTAGAGCTTTATATGATAAATCCAGTACACTTGCATGGTATGGCTTCTTTGTCCTGTCATTCAGATCTGATGAAGATCTAGATTTAATTATTGAATAGCTTTGCAAGAATTTTGATAAGAGGATTCAAATTTCTATTTGAAAATGAGTTTTGTTTTAATTAGCTATCTTGTGGAATATTGATTTATTTGGTATAAGTGTGCAGTGCCAGAGATATGGGTCCTCAGATCGTGTTGTAACATTTTAATTGTGTGAGCTTCACAATAACTGTTGTAACTTGTAAACATGTTTTACTGGGAGCATACTGCCTAGTTGATTCGACATGTATACAACTGATGTGTCAGACTCGAGCTCTCAGATTGGTAGGTCCAACACATGTACTTCATAAAACCAGGGAGGTATTAGCTCAAGGAGCTATATATACACAGATATCTGCTTAATTCTACTGTAGTATATACCACAGGGTCACTGTCTTGTTTGGTGCTGTTAATGCATTTTAATATGTAAGAATTATATAAGTAATATACAAATGGTTTTTACAACTAAAGCCCATACTGTGTACGGTCAGTAATGGGTAATGATCAGTTTGAGGTTATCTTCAGTTTTTTTCCCCTTCTTACCCAATATCAGCACCATATATATTCATCCTCACCAAACAGTGAAAGAAGTAGGTCATTGTGACTTGTACATGTGTTAAATTGTGATCAATGATCACATGTTTTTAAGCACAGTAGAAGCCAATATAGATCCTGTATATGCCTGTTGAGGTACATCAGAGAAATGTAGTTCCCATTGGATATTCACTTGCTGAAATAAGTGGCTGCTGATATTCTTGGGTGCAGATTTGATATCTTAATTAAAAGAATTTCAACAACACCAAGAAATTTATATTAATAAATAGTCATATAGTAATTAGTTAAGAATCTTCAAAAGGCTGAGTATCTGTATAAATGTATATGTACAATTCATAGATCCAAAATTCTATACTGTTTATGTATACAAACATAATTACATAACTTCAGGTTCATATAGAAATATTGACCTTACTCGAATAATTTAAGTTTGGTGCTATCTGTATATAAAATCAAATCTACAAAAGTTGTAATAAAATGTCAGATATATATATATATATATATATATTTGTATTTGTTTTCTTCCATTTTCAGTAATGAGGAACCTGTTGTACCCCAAGTATGAATACAGACTTCTAACCTATATAGTTTATGCCAAAAAGTATAACTGCTACTTCGCCTTGTCCAAAGATTTCTCATTAAAGGTATGAATGTTATTGTCGAAAAAAGATAGTCAATGAGATGCTGTAGAAAATTGTAAAATAAATGTTGAATAGTATAATTTTTTTTAAACATTACATTAGGGAATAATGTATTCAATTGGTTATGAAGATATTTAATGATGATGATGAACATGTATAAATGATCATGGTGTCATCCCGCACCTGATCGAAGCATAAGAATTAAGTCAATGTCAATACAAACTGTAAATATTTTATCAAGAACAACTTCGACCATATCTCAAATATATTGTTGATAAACATTCATGCAGGTCATGAACAGAGATTTTGATGAGACCTGTCACGTCAGTGCTGGATTAAGGTCAGTATTGTTCATGGTGTTCAACTCGGTGACAGATGAGCTCATTACTGGTGGAGTCGACGGAACTAAGGCAAGTAAAGGTCTATTTCAAATGACAAGAATTTCTAAAATAGTTGTCATATTTTTGTGCTAATTTTTCTCTATTCATTTGTGGCATTATCAAAAGTTGAAATTATTTTCTATTTGGTTAATGATGAAATTTGAATTGATGTATTGTTAATAGAATGTTAGATAATTGTATTTCATTTGTTAAGTAGCAAAGTCAAAATGTGTATACATTGTAATCTTATATGTTAAAGATGATATCTGAGTCAATTTATTACCAAAACAGTCAGAAAGAGAAGTACATGTACTACAATGTCTTTAACTCATAATAAGTCTTTGTTAGCAATTATGATTAAGTATATTTTGTTTGATGTAATGCCCCTCAAAACAACAGATTTGGTCATTTCGTCAAGTGGCTGGAAGTGCTTTTATGGAGCTGAAACCCTTAGCTAACTATGAGCTTCACTTAGAGTAAGTAGAACACTTTGATTTCAATAATTAGTATTGCAACTATGTATGCATTGCAGATTTAATCACAGTGATTTATAGGTAACTGTACATTTACATGTATTAAACTATACAGATACATTCTATTTGTATAATTGAAATCTGTAATCCACACATAATGGGAATAATACAAGCTTGGTGATACTATAATTCTCCTTCAGGAAAACCCTTGAGAATGTTGGAGGAAGCTGGGTTAAGAAAGTAGAATTGGACCACCATCTCCAGCACTTGTACTTCTGTTCTGACACCGACCTTCAAGTCTACAACCTCCAGGGGAAACGACTTTTCAAATATGAAAAGTATGTTTACTTTTAGTAGTACCACATGTGACAACTATTACTGAAACAGTATTGTTAAATACGATTTGAAATTTATTAATTCTAAACCACATAATTATATAATCAGGAATACTTAATTGTAGAAGACCATGATCAATTGCACTACACTCTGCTATGCTTATAAGTGTAGCAGAGCGTATAACATAGTGCGATCAACTGCGGATCTCAGATGATGGAAATACAAGAGATTTATTGCTTCCCAAATCTGTCACGTTTCAAGCAAAAGTTATTATGATACTTTGGAATAATGGAAAGAAAAATCCAGTCTGTTTTATATATTTAAAAAAAAAAATATCCGGTCTCATTTTGCGAGCACAGATTGATAATTTATTGTTTTCCTTTGTATTTACGAAATATTATAGAATCACAAAATAAGCTATGTTATATTCGTACAGGGCCCATACCATGTCTATCACCGGCTGTGTTTACTCTCAAAGTGCCAAAGTTCTCATCACATCCTCAGTCGACTGTGAAGGTAATTCATTTATCAAGTCATTGTTACTGTAAACCAACTTTCTCTCACAGTGCAATTAATTTTCGCAAATTTCATGATCCAAATAAATTCATGAAAGTTTATCTATGCGATCTTTCATCTACATCATTTATACAAATTGGAATTTCTAGTCAATTTATAATATCCACGAATCTTCACCAATTTGTTTTGAAATGAAAATATTGGCTTTCAGTATATAAAGTGGATATTTATAGTGTAAGTCATGTGAACTTCTTGTTGAGAAGACACATTTTTTACAGTAAAAAATACATTGTGTTAAAACCAATACAATAAATACCATGCTCTATTAACAGCTTGGGTTATTTAAAGACAGCAAACGACCCTACAAAGAGTTATTGATAGCATGTTAAGCCTTAAATATTCTAAACAATCTTAGATTTCCTGCTTAACATATAGGGCATATTATGTTCATTTTTAATGTCATATGTGTCTTATTTAAACTATGAAAACGACATCTTGTGTGAATTTGAAGTTTAAGTGAAGATAATAATTGATCTTAGCGTGATGATGTTGATACATAATGTATGTTGAAAATTGACCTTTGGAATTTTTATATTAAAACGTATCAATGATAAGTGTGTTACTAATGAACTGTTAGTATTTCTATGTTAAATCAACAGTATTATTAGATCCAACATCACATTTTTGATCCACAGTAAAGGTATGGAGCCTTATGGGAGGGCTGGTACACTCGTTTCGTGGTCACTCACGAGCTGTAACAAATCTATTACTTCATCCCGATTCCTCATCCCTCATTATCACGGCCTCACTGGACGGGTCAATCAGGATGTGGTCACTGGACACCATGGAGCTCGTCTACAAGTATGTAGTATAAGAAAACATATGAACAGTAAGTTAATGTGTTCTTTTAAATGACTCCACATCTTTAAGGGAATTTTTTAATGAAAAGACTAGCCTGGTCAAACACTGGTGTTTCACTAACAGTGATTATATTTGTTTGATTGGTTGACAATCTAATTAAATTTAGACTTGTAATTCTGCTCCACTATGATACTCTACGTTACACTCCAATACAAGATCTAACAGAGCCCCGTTAGAGGTCACTTCAGCATGACCCCTATGGTTAGCCAATCAGCGTGTCGCCTATGAAATCTTCAGTGTAGTATAAATGGCTGTAAGCTACTTAAAGTATGTCCCGAGATATTCCAATTCTAGGCCAGGGGTCATGCTGAGGTGACCCCGAATGGGGTGTTGTTAGGTCTGGTAATGGAGCGTAACATAGAGAATTGATAAGTGGAGCAGAATTACAAGCTTATTTAATTAGATTGATTTGTTGATGACTAAAGCATATTCATGCATGTTTTTATATATGCCATGCAACTGCAACACCCTCACATTCAAAGACTAAACATGAATGCCAAATAAAAAAAAATAATATACTCTGTATATGCAGTTAAATACATCTGTAGAGCAAAAATGGATCTGATTTATGTTCAGTTCTGTGATTGATTATATCATTTGTACAGAAGACATAATAAAGGGTTCTATAATTGCTTTTATAAAATCTTTACTTGTATGATCTTGATTTCCTTTTCAGTATAACAGTGTCGTCAGACGGAGTTCTGTGGATGGGTCTGACAGATGATAACATCCTATACATCAGTACGTGTCGTAACATCACACTCTGGTCACTGAACCAGTTCTACAGTTTCTGGGCACTCAGTAGGAACCGTGTCACAAACCTCTCACTTACCGGTCACGAGGGTAAAACCACTCGAGTCGTATCTCTGGGCGACGATAGCAGGTGAGATGATCTCCCCTTAGCAAGTAAATTATCTCTTCATAACATATGATTATCGCTTCATAACACGTAAGATTATCTCCTCTTAGCAATTAACTTATTTGTTTAGGACATGTAAAATCACTTCTGTTGAGTAGTAAAGAGCATCTCCCCTTGGGAGTAAATATCTTATTCCCAAATAAGATTATCTCCCTTAAAAAAACAGATTGTCCCCTCTTGCTTTTTATGAATATCTCCCATTACCAAGAAAACATCTCTTCCTGCAGTAGGAAAAAATATCTCATCGAAGAATTAGATTTATATGAGGGTTTTTTTATGTAAGGGAGTATATTTTTATTTGCATTGTATATAAGATGATCTCCCCTTAGTGGAGAAGTTTTAAAAAAAACTGATGAAATTATTTCCTTTTAACAAATAATAGTTATGAAAGAATCACTCCCAGTAGAAGGTAATTTAAAAATGATCTTCCTTTTGAAGGTTTATGAATTCTGTATACAATTAAATATTGATTTTAATAAATTAGTTATATATTATTAAAGATAAAATAAACAATAATGATATCACTTTTGTTTTACAGTGTGCGGCTGTTTAACAGGAAGACCACTAAGAACCTAACGACAGTTCTACCACCACATGTGGTGCCCCCGCTACAGTCGGTGATGAGTGTTTGTTACAGTAGAGAGTTTGATGTGGTATTCCTTCTTATTAATCCTCAGGAGATCTGGGTCTATACCTCCAGGTAAGTAATTTCTATTATGTACCTTTCTCCTGGTCATTCTCAGAAAAGTAGGGCTTGTGCTGTTACTCAAAGAAAAAAAAATCCATGATTAGAATTATCAAATCAGGAACTAATTCTCCTAACAACAGTATTATTTCCTTATTTACACCTGATCAAAGAATATCATATAATCACCAAATTTTTTTTCCATTTTCCCTGAAGTGAAGTAAAATTTTGTATCATCATCATACCAATAGAAAAGGGAGCATGATTCAGTCCATGTTATTTATGTCCAAAACTTCATCAAAGGCTGTAAAAGAGTTTGATTTATGAAAAAATATTTACAGTCAGTGGTGAATTGATAGTATAAACCCTGTTGATTTCAACCAAAGGCTACTCAACTTTATTTCTCGATAGATTGAGTATGTCACGCGCAATTTGGAGCCGCGCGGATGAATTTATGATGGTCCAAATCAGAAACTTTTGGTGTTTTCAGTAACCGAACGTACGTTCGATGAACATGTACATGTATCAAAATAGGTTTTAACACATATACATGTACGTGTGTAAATACAAATGTAGAAAAGTTACATTGTTTATGTTACTACGTACCTCTTTGACCAATGCTTCCGTGCGTATGATAAATAAACAATGTTGTACAATGTACAGTTTTGCACATTCCGATGACGTCGCAATGTTTACATGTTGTGTGTCGGTGAGTCTGTGTTGTTCTCTACCACATGTAGCCTAGATCTTCATTCTATTCGTATTTTTAACATCTTTGGTTGTACGCGAATGGATAAGATATGTCAGAACAACATCAGTATTTGAGGTGGATAAGTTTAACCAAAACGACCTAGCACGACAAAGCATTTTTGTTCACCTCGGCGGACAGACAAGTCCTGTACGTTAGAATCTAGAATCTACTGTGAATCGGCGAGGGTAGGTACGTTTGGGTGTTTCGAAATATCAATGAAACGGAATCCTACAATTGTAGCTTTACAATACTTGTAATAGATACCTCTAATATTTATTGAAGTGTTTGAAACAACAATATGAATATAGTTAACATTTTGAGAGCGGTACAGTAAACGTTTACAGTAGTGGGCCTACCTGTGTTTGTACATGTTCCTCGAAACGACGTCCGATACATTTGAAAATCTCCAAAATCGGGAAATAATGACATGAAACTATGTAAACATCCGTGTATTCAAGAAATTTCAAACGTGAACTGATTAAGTAGAACTCAAGTGATCACAAAATTGAAGAAACTCTCTGTTTGTCACACCTCCTTGACACAGGCGGTTTGAATCGGACACCGCGTCACAACTACGTTAAATATCCTGCCACGTTATGAATTGTGTAAGCGTGTGAAATCATACGAAGCAAAAGATTAAAACCAAACTGCTTTGCACCATGGTGTTTTTAACAACAGATAAATAAAATGATTTATAGTTCCATACCGGGAAAACCCCAGATATATGCTTCATCAGACAGAACTCATTTTTAGGTCACCTGAAATGAAGTCTCAAGTGACCTATTCTAATCGCCTTTTGTCCGTCGTCGTCCGTCGTGCGTCGTGCGTCGTGCGTCGTCCGTCGTATGTCCGTAAACAATTTACATTTTCGACTTCTTCTCCAAAACTGCTGAAGCAATTTCAATGAAATTTTGCATAAACCTTCTAAGGCATAAGGCCAATCAAAATTGTGAATTATATGGTCCCCACCCCCCAGGGGGCTGTGGGAGGGGCCAAAAGGGGTAAAATTGAGTAAAATTTCAAAAATCTTCTTCTCTACTCACAGATGTGGTAGAATCAAATACTCTTCATAGATAGAAAGATCTTAAGGTCCTTTACAAAAATTGTGAATTATATGACCCTGGGGTCTCTAGTTTCCCCCTGGGGAGGGGGTTAAGTTTACTATAGTTTATATTGGGAAAACACATTTTTGCGCATTATTTGGTCATTTGTAATAGGAAATGAGTCAAATGTTGTCAGAATTATCAGTATGAGATGGCCATTTAATCCTATTAACAAATTTTCTATGACTGACCCCCAGGGGCCTTAGGGGCGGGGTCAAAAGGGGTCAAATAGGCTAAAACTTCAAAAATCTTCTTCTGAAGTTCTGGAAATGGTAGAATCAAATACTTTTAATAAATAGAAAGGTCTTAAGGTCCTTTACAAAAATTGTGAATTATATGACCCTGGGGTCTCACGTTTCCCCCTGGGGAGGGGGTCAAGTTTACTATAGTTTATATAGGGAAAAAACATTTATGAGCATGTTTTGCTCAATTTTCATTGGAAATGAGTCAAACTTGGTTAGAATTATTAGCCTGACATAGCATTTTAATATCATATCCATATTGGTCCAGGCCGACCCCCTGGGGCAGTGGGGCGGGGCCAAAAAAGGTCAAATAGGCTAAAATTTCGAAAATATTCTTTTAAAATTCTGGCAATGGTATAAACAAATACACTTTATAGATGAAAAGGTCTTAAAGTTTGTTTATAAAAATTGTCAATTATATGACCCTGGGGTCTCCTGTTTCCCCTTGGGGAGGGGGTCAAGTTTACTATAGTTTATATAGGAAAAACACATTTATGAGCATGTTTTGCTCAATTTTCATTGGAAACGAGTCAAACTTGGTTAGAATTATTAGCCTGAGATAGCATTTAAATATCATATCCACATTGGTCCTGGCCGACCCCCTGGGGCAGAGGGGCGGGGCCAAAAAAGGGTCAAATAGGCTAAAACTTCAAAAATCTTCTAAAATTCTGGATATAGTAGAATAAAATAATTATAGATGGAAAGGTCTTAAGATGTTTTATAAAAATTGTGAATTATATGACCTTGGGGTCTCACGTTACCCCCTGGGGAGGGGTCAAGTTTACTTTAGTTTATATAGGAAAAACATATTTGTGAACATTATTTGCCCAATTTTCGTAGGAAATGAGTCATACTTGATTAGAATTATTAGCCGAAGATATAGCATTTTAACATCCATATCCGTCCTCAATGACCCCCTGGGGGACCAGAGGGGCAGGACCAAACAGGGTCAAAATGATTAAAATTTCAAAAAATACCTCTAAATTCACAGGTTTGATGGAAGCAAATACTCTTCATAGTCTAAAAAGTCAAATTTATAAATCACTGACCAACTTCAAGGCCCAGCATATAGTGTTTATATGCCTTTAATTTGTTTCATTATTTGTTTAATTATATATTCTAACTCAGGTGACCGTTAAGGCCCATGGGCCTCTTGTATTGGTATGTTCATTGATAAATTGGCGGGAATTTCCGCCACTTCAAGTGGCTGTTCCAAATGCCTGTCGGAACCAAACGATATAATTCAATTTTAGTCTTATAAATGCCATAAACACTATTAAGGGTAAATTTTGAGCTATGAAAATAATAGTTCAGACTGTAAATATAAGGATTAAAGTCTCTTTCTGGTGGTTCTATCGAAGGATAAAGTTGAGTAGGGTATCGATATTTGTTTCATGGACCGCTTCGCGGTCCATTCCAAATATCGATACCCTACTCAACTTTATCCTTCGATAGAACCACCAGAAAGAGACTTTAATCCTTAACTAATATATATACAGGAAAATGTTATATTGTTGTATTTTAAATGTTATTCAAAGATTTCACATTGATATTTTTATTATTAATTTGAAATAAATAAACATTTATTATAAATGTGTTCCCAGGACTGACCCCAGCTGTCGTATAGCTGTGTGGAATGTACATGATCTACAGCTACCTTACATCACTGGGGCTAAAGGCAGAGGTGAAGACCACAGCACGAGGTTAGTGAAACATTTCCTAGTTAAAAACTCCAAACAAAACATTAGATTGTAATATATAGTTATAATTGTACAGTGGACCCTTAATAATCTGGAGACTTTTAAAATATGTTCCCAGCCCAAACCGTCCAGATTGTGAACTTTTCGGACCTATCTGTTCCCTGGCATTTCCGTCCAGGTTGTGAGTTTTCCAGGCTGTCAGCGTCCTGACTATCGTGGTTCCACTATATATATATATCTATTTGTCAATGATTAGAGATTATAACAGTAACTTAATAATCACAGTTTCCAGATTTCTAGTTACCTACTAGGTGAAAACATTTTCTGTTAGTACGTTTACAATTTTTTTTATTTGATGTGTTAAGTGCGTTTCAGCTGAAATTTTGTATAATATTGTCATGCATGGTTGTAAAATCTGGCCAATGTATGCGTATTTTCTATTATATATATACAATAATGTAAGCTAATGAATGGTAGCTATTGATATAAAAATAAGACACATCATTAGTAGACAATAGTTCATATGATCTTTTTATGGAACAGAACTGGACCAAAAGGTATCCCACACCACCGTGCTACAGAGAATGGTACGGGGAACGAAGTCGTGTGTAACTGTTACAGTTTGTGTGACCTGAACTCCTCGGCGACCATGTGGACAGACGAGGGAAACTGTTGTCCTATACGTCATACATATCTACTGCTGGGGATGGAGGTAGGCGATCACATATGGACATTATCTTGTCAATTAACTGAACATGAAATATTCCGTCTTTGCATTTAAAATTTAACTACATGTACCTTGTGATTAGGTATCCATGGTGACATCAATATTTTGTGAGTGAAAACCCACATATTTTTCTCTGAAAAGTATGACGTTACCCTCACAAACACATGACGTCATAATCAATACCTAAATGCAAAGACAGATAACTTTGTAATATGCAAATACAGAATAATACATATGTATCGTTAGATAATTAATTGTGACACTTCTAATCATAATCTATTTTCTAAAAAATCTGATTGTACCAAAATAATGTTCACAGTATTTGATTCTTTTCTTTGTATTTTAAACAAAACATTTCAGGATGACTTTGTTATTTTTAGGATGGTCGTATTCTGTTTATGGACCCTGTGATTCGTGGACAGAAGTACATGGAGTTCAAGGCCAACAAAGATAAGGTCAGGGTCAAAGTTTGTTGTCAATAGGAAATAGTAAAACATCTGCATTAACATGCTTCCTTACAGAAAGGTACTCTATTTAAAATTGTTCTGTGTACTGATGACATACATATTAGTTGTTCTTTGATTTATTTGTTGTTCTAATATATATTGGGTGAGTCGAACCATCTTCTTCATCTGATTCAGCACTTTATAGAGTTGGACATTTCTAATGTAAACCTATCTGCCATGTCTAAATTAGAATTGTCTACAATGTAATGGTGATATTAACTTTGCTTTTATTTGCAAAATATCAACCTAGTACACAATTGTCCTTTGTTGAATATGTTTTAGTTCTAAAGATAGAGTGAAATTTCTCTTTAGATCCAGATGATGAAACATGACGTGGCTCACGAGGCTCTGATCACCATGTGTCAGATGGTCGGACATGCCTTGTTCCAGATATGGGACCTCCCCAATCTTACACTCAAACATGAGGTGTGCTGTGGACAGGATGTGCTTTACTTCACACGACTGGTAGGGTTAATTTTCTTAGATGATCTTCATAATTTGGTTATTCTTGATACTCCATGAGTCTATGTCATAGCGAAACTGAAGGCATTTTAGAGGAAAAAACCTGGTCAATCAAAGGAGATCTACAGATACATTTTTGAAGATAAAATGGATTAACACCAAACTTTAATTCCAACTTGAAGTTGATTATTTTTTTATTACAGGACTACTCATTCCTGACTGGCCACCAGAGTGGGGCTGTCTACTTTCACTATCTACTTCCTGCGGAAGAGTCTACCCCATTTCTGAAATCAAAAGGTAAACATATGAAAATTTCATTTGTATAATAAATTATCTATTCCTCCCATGCAATAGAATCTCTAACACATGTATAATAGAGGGTGACTGGTCAGAATGAGAAAAACTTGAGTGGTTGACTGTATTAGAAATCAATGAATTTTAATAAGACTGTTGAAGTTTACATTCTGCCTTTGCATATTACAGAGTTATCTGCCCTTGTGGGTAGGTATTGATTTAGAACAAACATATATTGCTTGTAACGTTATGTGTTTGCGAACTTAGCATTATACTTTTCAGAGAAAAGAGACAGTTTTGCCTACAAAATTACGGTGTCACAATCGATTGCTTCCCAAAAGGGAAATAACTCTACAATATACAAAGACACAATTGGCAAGGACTTGTTAAATCATTGAAAGGGATAGTAAATGGTTACATTCTCTATGAAAATTTGCTGAATAGGCATTGCTAATTGTAATGGTTAACCTGTTATAGCTGCAGTCATCTAATACAAATACACATGCATGTATTTTGTATTGAACTACTGAAATATTTAGGATTAAAATTTTACCCATATATTTTTTAAAACTGTTAAATACCTTCGATGATGGGTGTGTATCTTATATGGCTGGTATGTTTTCATGTTGTATAGGAGAAGATGAAGAGACAACCGTGGAGGAGAAGGATGTGGCTAACAATGGTAAAAAACTGGATCATAACAGTCCCATTGTAGGACTGGACGCCTCAACGTCTCTCCGGATCTTCTGTTCTGCAAGGTACACAATGTGCACATGTTGTTTGCTTGTCTGATGTTAACTAGTCAGTGAGTATGTAAATTATCTAATTTGAAGACATTGCATTTTTTTTGAGAGATTGCTATACTTACTAATAATTAAAGGATGATTGATTAAAAAAAATGTTTGAAGTGAACGATTTTGACACCAACATCAAATTTTGTAATGAACGTTTTAAGCTTCAGAAATAGAAAAGATCACATGTGCCTTCAATTTTATCAGATTAGTGAACTTGAATCAACCTCTATTGTATTGAGTCATAAAGTATAAAATCCTTTGTTTGTTTTATAATATTTTTACTGTATTTAACTATAAATTGATATTGATGCTGATTGTGTTTCAGTCTGGATGGTGCTGTAAAGATCTGGGACGAGTTCTGTGTTTTACTGACAGAAATCACAATGGAAGAGTCTCTCAGTGCTCTGTGTTTCCTTAATGCTCAGTGTGACTTGTTGGTTGGCTTTCAGAATCATATCTACTTCATCGATCACACAAAAGGTAGGTTCAACCACACTTAAGAAAGGCACACAAATCAGAATTATATCTACTTCATCGACCACACAAAAAGTAGGTTCAACCACACTAAATGTAGGCACACAGAATTATATCTACTTTATCGACCTAACAAAAGCGAGGTACAACCACACTAAATGTAGGCACACAGAATTATATCTACTTCATCGTCCTCACGAAAGGTAGGTACGACCCAACTAAAGGTAGGCACACAAATCAGAGTTACAAAAGCTAGGTACGACCACACTAAAGGTAGGCACACAAATCAGAATCACATCTACAACATTAACCACACAAAAGGTAGGCATTCAAATCAGGATCAATAGACAGAAGATACATCAATACATTCATCATGCATTACCCCAAAATCAGTCACAGCACAGATATGAAAAGGTCAGGGGTCACATGCCTGATCACATGGGTTTTCTCCAGGCACTTCCACCCAATCTAAGACCTCTCACACGCTTATATTTGGAACACTGAAACTGATTTGTACATCTTATATAATATAAAACTTATTTCACAATCGATGTTAAATAAATAAACTTTATAGTTAAGGGTGTACACCTCTGAGAAGTCAAAATTTTCTTGTATTAAACTTTTTTTCTCATATAGATTTTTGGAAAAAGGAGTTCGTACCATAAAAGAAAATGGAAGAAAAAACATATGTCCGTGTGCTCGTTTTTGAGCTTTTGTCACTCGAAGACACCTAGTTGACAAAATGTTGGATTTTATGGGAATTTTGCCGTTTTGACCATATGAGATAGCGATTAAAGCCATAATTTCCTAATGAGGTGTTTGATATGAATGAATGTTTGTAGAATTCATTTTCTAGTAGTCTTCTTTAAAGATATACCAGTTTTGATCAATTAGACTAATATTTTTTCTCAGAATAACAACATATGCTACCCCTACCCCTTAATTTTGAGCTACAAAATGCACCATTTTCAGCCATTTTTGCCAAATTTAACCCTTTATAGAAAAAGTTCTGGTATTAAACTTTTGTTATTATTTTGCATATCAATAGGGAAACGGTAGTTCTTTCTAAATCAGGAAGAAAAATTGGGGGTCCGTGTGCTTACTTTTTTGCCCCATTTGAATTTTTGTTATTTTTCAGTATTTTAGAGTAAAAAATGAAAGTGCCCAAATTACAATTAAATGTAAAAATAAAGTCACAAAAGTATATCGTTTCACATATTAATGCTCAATATTTTAATTACTAGGAACCTAGTAACGATTTCCAGCAAAAATTAGCTAAATACAGCTAAAAATGCTGGCGCAGTGATGATTTTAGTAAAAACAATTTCAGTAAAAAATGGAAAAACTGTGGCTCTACTTGAAGCGAAAAAAGACACAATTTCAAAATGGCCGCTAAATGGGCCATTTCTTAAAATCCCTGTATAAAAAAATCTGCTAAAAATAGAAATGTAATTTTTTGACAAAATTTGCATCTGGCAACTTGCTACAGATACTGATAAATTATATTTGAAAATCTCATAACTTCTTTGATCTATGTTGAAACGAGACTTCAACGGGACTGAAACCTCAGAAGAATACATCCTTAATAGCTAGGTATTAAACAAAGCAAAGCAAAGATGGTGGAATGCACCCAATTTCAATTAAAGACAATTAAACAGAATAGCTAATAAGAATACAAATGTGATTTGTCATCTAATTTAATTTAGAAGCAAAACCAATGTTGTAGTTATGTGTCACCCAAGCTTTCTATCGTTACAAATAACAACCAATATTTATCTTTCAGTTTGTCCGTACTTGAAGCTTCCGGAGGATGAAGGAGATGACGATACAGACACAGGTAAGATTCTGGTATCCAACCAAAGCAATATGTTACAGTTATATAAGGATTTGACATGGCGATATTGGTAAAGAGTAGAACTATTGGAATCTTACATGTGTCGGTCATAATGGTTTTACATGAACCTAGAAATAGAGGCATTCAGTTGAACAGAAAACTCCAGCAGAATGACACAAGAAGTTAATCAGAATTAGCATCTTTGATATTAGATTTCTTGCTGTCTTGCTTTAGAAATGTTGAAGCAAAAAACTAGTTCTTTGAATATTGATAAAATGGGGGCACAGTAATATCAGGTACTGTATGGGAAAACCTTGAAAAGGCTGATTGGTTAGATAATTTTAGTCTTTTAACGTCAGAGTCATGCACCTTTACTATAAGTTGACATAGTGGAATTTTAACCTTAACTGTATTTTTCAAAGCTCTAGGCAATGTAATTCAGTGCTATATTTTACATTGTTATTAAATATTTGATAACTATATCAATTTAAATTGAATGAAAATAGTTCACTTAAATTTGTATTGCTGATTGACAGAGTCTGACATCTACGAGAACCCTGATGTGTTGTATGAGGGAGGTCTACAGAACACAGATGAACTCACACTGGAGACATATCTGGTAAGAACCGACCTATGTTATATATCTTACTTATTGAGATGTGAAATTTACAGTCAGTGTTAATTAGTCTTCAGAAGAATTGACCGATCATCAGTCGTGTAACATAGCCACACCTCATGCCCACAAATGCATGTGTACACAAATATTCAATGTCGGAGCAAACATCGTAGCATGTACAAAATACAAAATTCAAAGTAACAAGCAGCTTGATTAAAAAGTGATGATCTGTCAGTTGTCAGCAGTCAAGACATCAAGCTGTAATAAAAGTGACTAAAGAATCACTTCTTTAAAATTCTAAGTTTAGAATCTTATTGAAATATCTTTTGTTACATTAAATGTTCGAATTGACTTTGATGTACATAACACCAACAGTTGGAGAGTTAGAAATATTAGATGTTAATTAAATAATTATAGAAGCTTCAGAATTCAGATTACTTTTAGATTTTAAATGAATACATACATGTATCATCAAGAAATGTCAATTAAATGCTAGCAATTTTTTAATTTATTTACATTTTCCAAATCTAGGTACCCTATAAATTGAAATTCTCTCAAGACTTCCTGGAAGGAAAGTTACCCATAGAACAGAAAGCTGGCACAAAGGAGGAAGAGAAAGAGGTAGGTCACTATTAATGCAGACTGTAGAGTTTAGCTGTATAATGTCTTAGATAAAACTGTTCCTGTAAATTACTATTCGTCCATTTTTTGAATAATTATATGATAGCATGAAATGCTAAATCAAATTCATTGACATTTCAAATTAAATAAAGGTTCATTGAATTTACTGTTAGATTAATATTTGTAGTCTTACATTTATTTATTTTTGTATCATCAACTGCATATCAAAGTGTTAATTACAACATTGCAACTTAAACCAGACTGGCCAACAGACCCTTGATGATATGTTGTTTTTTTAGCAGAAAATTCAAATGCTGAATTATCTCCCCTGGTTTGAAACTTGATTAGTATCAGACATGTTGCAAAGAAAAGATTATTAAGACAAGTTTTACTAATCTAAAGACTGGTAGCAGGTCTAATGGCAAACATAAACTTATAAATTTAGGTGAATAACATCTCTTGGGTTAATGTTTGAATTTGTAGCCCACATTTAATGCAAGACAGCTAAAATATAGGAAATATCGCTGAGATGCCAGGTATGATATTACTATCAGTTCATTAATATGTTCATGTTATTTCAGTCTAGCGAGTCCGAGTCAGACTACTCCCTGGCTCCCACGGACACATATCTCTCTCCGCCGGACAGTCCTAGCCGACTGTCCGAGATTGATCTGACCCTTGGATCCAGCTACACCAAATATGATCTCCTTAAACAGATGAATCGCACGATGAGGACCCTGGCATTGAAACGTAAGTACGCACTTACAAAGCATTGAAAATATAATGTATATCAAACATAATGGGTATGGTAATAGGTACAGCACTAGCTAGGAGCTTGTATACAAAATGTGAAATAAATGTTATAAAAAATGTATGTCACCTCAAATTAATTGAATACATTATGTAAGAAAATTTAATTAATTGGCAGATGTTTTTTATATGAATATAAATTATTTATCATAATAAAAAGAAATGTTATAAGGGCAATTTAAAAAAAAAAAACATTTTCAAATCAGAAGTGTAATACATCATGTAATTGACCACAATTAGTAAATTAATAATTTAATACATAATGTATAGTAATGTTAAATGTTACATGTATATCAACTGTTGTTTGGTAATATATGACTATATAAGGTATGAGTTTTTATACATATTTAGTCAGATCATTGTTCTTAATGCACGTTGCATGTTTCTGGTGGAGATTGACACTTAACATGTGTGTACATGTAGCACCAACATACACCAAGTCATTTAATGACAGATATCTATATGGGTATATATTACTTTGTTAAAATATGTTTAACATTTTTAATGGATTTGTGGGGTTAATGGTCTATTTTACTTTATTCATGCTTGTTTTTTGGAATTTTTGTTTATCACATTATGAAGAAATATCATAATCATTATAATGGTACATGGTTTGAAAACATTATCTCACAGACAAATGAGTCAATTGATATTCGAGAGCAAATACCACTCTGATTATCACCATGACCCAAAGTCTTGAGTCATCCTATAGAGACCGCAGAACCAAATGATTTCTCTATATACAATATATTAACGTTTGCCAATGTCCAGCTAGGTTAAATGGTGTTTTCAAGTCTGGTCACCTGTTACTAATTTTGAAGAATGTCATTTTGCATACCTGTGGATAAAAAGAAATTAAGATTTACCATCTTGCTAAACTTTTATTTGGGGGTGCCATCTTTTGTTGAATTCTGCACCAAAAATTGACCAAAATATTCATGAAATTCCAATATTGATTATCTCCCCTTGTCAAAAACACACTTGATAGAATTTTAAAATTTTATCAAGAATTTTTAAATATTTTACATCTACATGCATATATGTATTGCCCAACCCACACATTAAACATTTGAAACTGATGCGCCCTCAATACCCAATCAGCAGGCTCCGAAACATTCATCTCTCTATGAAATCTTGTGCCCAAAAGGGGATTTCCAGGAATCTATTTTTGGTTTGATTCTGCGATCCCTAAACCCTGTAGCTAGTTATAAACACTGTTCATGTTGTGTGTTTGACTGAACTCTATGTATCCTATATCCTATCCACAGATGTAAAGATACACCTGATGTTGTTCTATCTAGATCATATCATGTTTATAACCAAGACCTATCAGCACCTGCATGCCATATTATATTCCAGAGAAAGCAGAAGCTAGGAGAAAATTATTGATGAAAAAAGGAAAAAGACGATGTAAGATGGTTTTGTCCCGTTTTGCGGGATCCCGAGTGTTTCTTTTCCTCTTCTCCCCATGTTCCAGATATTTCCACCCTCCTATTACCCTACTGTACCCGGCACCATTCTCTCCCTCTCAGCTGTTTATATATATATATATTTGTTATTGCACAGACTCTTGATTCCTGTTTCAGTTTGCTGAAGTTTAATACAAGGTTGTACTAAATTTTCTCTTGCAATGAGCTAATTAAGAACACTTCATTTTCAATGAATACCTACTTGCTTTCAAATGATTATATAATCTTCTCTTCCTCTTTAAGTCAAGTTCTTGACTCACAAGGAATCTTTATGGACTGACAAAACTTTTGAAAACAAATTAAGCAAAAATGATGGAAGCAAGACCTTAGTTCTATTTGTTATGGAATGGAGTTTTTGAATTAAAGCACTTTCTAAAATGAATAGCATTCATTTTAGAAATGACTTAAGAAAATTATGTACACCTTTGTATTTCAAAAAATATGTTTCAGTTTGTGTGTGTTTCTGTTCTCATGTAACTGTCACTTGTTCTGAAAAAAAACTGCAGTAGGTACATATTTCAAGAACATCAATTTTACAAAATCAATGTAGTGAAACCACCATTGCTATTGATCATAATATCAGAGAAAGTTTTTTATCCCTGTATAGGAGTGTACGGCAATGATTCTGACACCTGAATTCAGAGTGTATAAATCCTAATAAATCATTTCATTGTGCAGTTTATTGTTCTAGATGACATTTTACTTCATACTTGAAATATCTTTTAAAGTAAAGATATTTTAAAAGATAAATATCACAATTTAACCAATAATACATGTAATTCTATTATCACTTTAGTAAATAATATATATAATATTTACCCCATCACACAAATTAGCACACTAATAACTGGGAAATCAATAATGACCAGATCATTTCTATTTTTCAGATTAAAAAAATGCAATTGTTTTCATTCAAAAAATGAAAAAATTGATTTTAAAGAAAAGGGTTAAAATTTCAAACCTATTGCCATATGTGAATAATATTTTCTTAACATTTTCAAATCATTGTGGCACAAAATTTTCATTGACCATGCAATATCACTTTAGTACATACATTATTGCATTTTGTTTTATAGTTATGCTGTGTTCCTTCATAGTCTGATATATTGCCACAATATAAAAAAAATGTTTTACTGATTTGAAATTTGCTTATAGACTTCATTATCACACACATATAATGTAGTATATCACATTGATATATTTTATGATAAAAAAACTTGCCATATTGTGTTTTCTTGTTTTACACACATTTTGATTTATTGATTAATTGTCCTACATGTAGTTATTAAGTTTTAATGAACATGACCCTTGACATTTATTGCAGTCACACAATTTGTATTGTTTTGTAATTTTTTTATTTTTTCAAACAGTAGTAATATATTCATCAAAAATGACGTTAGCCATTATTTTGTTAATCAAATCTATATCTGCAGTTTTCGATTGAAGTTTGCATTGTTCACATCATTGTATTATATTATTACAGTATTGACTATTTCTCCTACAGTAACAGTAGTTCCATGATCGTCTAGTAATATTATTTTGTGCGACTATCACATAAATTTAAGCCTTTAAAGATAGTTAATAAAAATTACTGCAGACAATTGTTATATAACAGCTGAAGTAATTTATGTTGATTTTAACCTCAAAGTCAAACAGTGTGCGAGACAGCATTCAGTGCACTTCAAAGCTTTCAAAGATTGTAAGGTATACCCAAGGGTGATATCCTTTCTCCCTTACGTTTGAGCTGTTCTTAAATTAAATAATTCAAAACTTCTAGTCAAGTTTCACACATGTTGCACCTCACATATTCAATTAAAATTGGTTCATATTAATGGTAACATCCTTTGTCAATCAGGTAGAATTTGTAATAATAACATACAAATTATGAATCTGTTGTGTATCTGGTGGTAAGTGACCTTTCCTTAAACCTGAAAATGCTTTTTGAATATGAAGGATAGATTATCAAATAATATATTCATATGTTTTGTTCCCTTTGGCTTTTTACAAAACACCTTTATTGAAATAAGAAATATTATAGCACCAGTGTACCATCTTATTTTAATGCATCTATTTTCAGCATGGTGATTTAAGCATTAAATAAAATATCTGTTTAAAAACTTCATGAACAACAGCATTCATATGATAAGTGTAAATTACTGCTGGTGAAATGTGTCATAGAAATAATGATTAACAAGAAACCTGTAACCAAATCTTTTTGAAATTTATCACCTGTAGTTGTACTAATGTGTTGGCAATGTAAATTGTCTGTAAATTGTGGTGTTTGAATTCTTGATAAATAGTAATTAGTGTCTAGAGAAAACAGTTTGTTCATGTCTTATTTACAACATAATTATATGAATTAATAAAATTTATTAAAAATATATTACTTTTATTTAGATCCCAAAAGAGGAAAGAAGAGAGTGAACATTATGTTGGATGACGACACACCTCTCCAATCTGACATTGAGGATGGACATAAAGAGGAAGATCCCTTCGCCTTACCGACTTTTGGAATGTCCCCCGGCCCCACACCCCCGGGCACCCCCCCAACTAGGCCGGCTACACCTGTTGACTGGGTACCCCATATTGAGGTAAGTTTCTGATATATAAAGACATCTCGCCTCCTCCTTGTCAGTATAATGTGACAGGGTGGGGTGTGCTGGTTGTTGTCTTAGGCAGCATTGTTCAGTGAGATTGTACTATAAGATTGACATGAGTCCCACTATTTCTTAGAAGCACAACACAAATATACCACAGACTCCCAAAACATACCGACACTCATGGTATACAGAGGAGACCCTAGCTTTTAATAACCAAACCATTAGTCCAAAAAACAACAACAACAAATAAAATAAAAAAAACCAAAAACAACAATTCAACAAGTCATTGTAGAAAGGCAATTAAAGCACTGTACCAGTAATTGACTAGATTTTTCTCAAAAATGTTTTGCTCAAAAACCTTTTTAGGCACAAGAAATTTCACTTTAAAAAAAAACTTTGGCTAAGAAGCTTCAAAAGCTAGCATCAATTAACTATACCAGGTAATTCTCCCACACTTCTGCCAATACCCTTTGACTATATATACCCCTACGCATGTCCTCCAGTAAATTTATAAACAGGCCTTGCCTTAAAACTTGATACTTCATATTAAAATAAGGTGTGCCTTTTTTTTAGGTCACCTGAGACGAAGTTTCAAGTGACCTATTCTAATCGCCTTTTGTCCGTCGTCGTGCGTCGTATGTCTGTAAACAATTTACATATTCGACTTCTTCTCCAAACCTGCTGAACCAATTTCAATAAAATTTTGCACAAACCTTCTAGGGCATAAGGCCAATCAAAATTGTGAATTATATGGTCCCCACCCCCACCCCCCCCCCCCCCCCCAAGGGGCTGTGGGAGGGGCCAAAAGGGGTAAAATTGACAAAAATCTTCTTCTCCACTCACAGATGGGGTGGAACCAAATACTCTTCATAGATTAAAAAGTGAAATTTCTAAATCACTGACCAACATCAAGGGCCTGTATTTAGAGTTTATATGTCTTTGTTTCATTCTAAAACAAACTCAGGTATTTTTATTTCTATAAAAGTGATTACTATAAAAAGAAAAAAATGTCATAAAGGAATTGCATTTCACTTCAATCATGATTAAGGATTCTTAAACAAAACTTACATCACCTAACTTTGATGTTACAGATATGCTGTGCACTGTTGTTCAGGTTTCAGCAACATCTGATTTTTTAAAACATATTTTAAACCAAGGATATCTTTTGGTCCTTTGACGAAATTTGCTAATGATATAATTATGAACTAAAGGTTTTAAAATAAATTATTCATTTTCAGGGAACAGATGTTGTTGAAGATAAGACAAAACCCGAAAAGGCTATCCCAGAGCCAGTTGCAGGTGAGAATTACTACATCAAACTTTACATAGTGGTTTCATTATTAACATGATATATAAGTTTGGGATTAATTATCAAATTTTCAGTTTGTGCCATGGTTGATAGTTAATATGTATTGATGATTCTATGATTTAAAATGTTGAAATTGATGTGATGCAGTGATCTGTTGGTGCTGTGATTTTAATATTAATGATCTCCGCATTGATAGACTACATTTATATGACGATAAGTTTTTAAAGTGACAAGGTTTAGATCTATAGTCACCTGTTTTTATGATATATATATATATATATAGCTAGACAGTTAGCATGAAATCCAAACTTTTATTTATTTCATGTGCTTATACATGTAGATACAGCTAGATAAAATTCACCTTTTACCTGATTTACAAGTAATTTTCCATTAGTTAGCTTCGTAAGGTTATCTGCTCTTGTGAGAGGGTGTTGATTTGTATGTAGTATTTAAATAACTGGGGGTCTTATCTGCGTGAGATTTCTTACTTGACCTGAAATATGGTAAGATGTCCTTCTTGGGTTATAACCATGCCGTTGGTATCAAAGATTAATGTGGGTTTGAAATAAAAAAAAAAAATAAAAAATATGTTATCTCTAAATGAAATGAAACTTTCAAAAGAACCCACAAGAGCAGATGTTAAGAAAAAATTAAGGCTTGCTAGAAATTGAATATTGAAATTATTTTTTTTAATGAAATTATAAATTTTATCTTAAAACATTTTTCCTTTTTTTATTAATTCTTACAAAGAATGTTTTATAATTATTTTATTGTGATTTGTTTTATATTACATTTTTCTATATTGACCATGAAATCATATTATAAAGCACAAATAATGTAGCAACATATATTTATCGTGAATATTAATTGGTTTATCTCTTATATTGTATACCAAAAATATCCCCTTATTTAATCATTTGGTTCAAGGGCTCACATCACAACAATATATTATAGAACTATTTAAGATTGTTATCAGAAATGTAAAAAAATAGAGATTTATATCACAAAATAAAGATGCAATGACATCGAAATTTAATGAGAAATATTTTTATGATAATTGTGAAAATATCCTAGTGTAGTATTGATTCAAAAGTTTTATTTGAATAATTATGTTAATATTAATAATTATTAATAATTTTGTTATGATATCTAATTATGTTGACACTATTTCTAGGCAATAGATGTTTGTTTAGCAGCATGTATGTGTTTATGTATGTATATGTAATCACCAATATTCATCACCATATACTGTACCTTTATTCTGTGTACAACAGCAGACCTTGATCCTTTCCAACATTTAGCACCAGAAGCGACTGTTGAGTATACTCCCCCACAAAACACTCTGGACAAACTTCCAGCTGATTCTGTTCCTGAATTCTCTAGGAAAAAAATAGACTATACTATACCGAATGTTTTGGATGCGGATGACCGCACTCCTCAAACTATAATACAATCAGTAAATATTGAAGATGAACCAGACCACGACCAATTCAAATCAGAATTATTTGGTACGGAAACAGAGACTATTCCGGAGAAAAAACCGGATATTATTTCTGATAAGCCAGAAGTTGGCATTTCCTCGGAATCGGAACCTGAACCAGAACCTGATGTTGAATCTGTAGAAGCCAAAGTTGAATCTAAAATTGAAAGTGATCCCTCATTTCCGGTATTGACATGCACTAGTAAAATGTTGGTTTCCCGTAAATCTACTACTGATAACGATGATGATGATTTCGCAACGGTGCTAAATGAAATTAAAAAGGAGAAAGGCTCAAGTTTGTTGTCCACGATTAGACTTCCCGAACCAGAGGAGGATGTCAAAGGGAGACAACTACGTAAGGAAGGTAACACATCTGTACGATGTAGTAAAGGGTGCATGCACGGCTCTTCAATGGATATCTGATGTTCATCCTCATTCTGCAATTGTAAAACTTATTGTTTCCTTGCAAATTCAAAATTTCCTATTTCATCATCGATACTTTTTCAAAACATATTCTGACTTAGTTTTTGTCCACAAATAAGTTGCACTGGAGTATAAGCCGCACTCCTGATTTCAGTTGGAAAAATTAGCGGCTTATATTCCGAAAAATATGGTAATTGAAGTTATATTTTACTATATGAACTTTTATTTGAATCGTGACAAAATTTGGTTTACTTTGGATATTTTCAAAGAAGTATTTTTTATTTACCGTATGTATTTTTAAAACATAAGCACTATACCAAATTCTCATTTTAGTAATTGATATTTCAATTGTTTTAAATGGAAAATGGAGAAAAAATGAATTTGCATAAAGTAAATCGGAAAATTAACCAGCACAGTAATATTTCCTGATGATAATTATCAGAGCACCTTAACAACAAGTGGTCAAAATACCACAGGATTCAATCAACCCTGTAGTTCATTTCTTGCTCTACGTTAACTGTCCAATTAGTTATCTTAATATCACAATCCTGGTGAGGAGTTGCCCTTCTAAGGTCAGATTGTTAACCAGAAGATTCATTCATCATTTCATGTCTATTTAAATAGGCTGATGTGTTGACCCATACTTAATTACCTTTCGACATTCTGTACCAGTCCCAGATCTAACACACTCTTGTTATTCATAATTACATAAACGAGAAGTAGATTTAGAAAAATACATCCCCACCCCAAAAGTTTTGCTGAATACCCAATCCTTTCATATGCACAAGGAAGTAGATAGAATGGTTTTTACCAACCACATCTACTACAATTTGTTTTCCATTTTAGTTTTAAACTTCATTTTATGAAGACAACAATTTTCGAGATTTGTCTAAGGATTATTTAATCTAAAGATGAGAATATATGTACTCAAAATGATATAAGTTTATTAAACCAACCTAGCGCTTCATTAATTTTAATTAATCAAATTAATTATAATGATTATTTAATACACAATTCTAAATGTAAGTTATTAAAACTGTAACAAACAGACGACATAATTCATTATCAAACCAAAAAATAGATTAATTAGTTGATTTTAAGTGCATGGATTAAAATCAATATCAAACATAACCTAAGATGATTTTAACAACATGAACTTAACTAAAATATGTCAACCGCATCCTGACCTTGGTAATTCGACCTTGACCTCATATCTTGGTAGATTTGTGTTAATCTAGGTCACTATGACTGCTATATCTGGTGTGGTAGATGGATCTTTGGCTATATCAAAATATATTTATCACGTTTTTCTTGTAGTAAAATTATTCTGTTATCATTGACTGTCGTAAATTTGTAGTCCTGTGTATTTTTGTTGCAGAATAAGTGGTCATTGTGTGATATATATATTAGATCTTTACTGGAATTCTGATCATAATCATTTGTCCAATCTTCTTATTTATTTATTTTTATCATAGGATGCTTTAGATATGCAAAATTATTTGCATGTGGAAATTGTTATTTTCCTTTCTAAAATTTGGCAGGTAATACTTCCACAAATAAATGAAACATTCAATGCATGTTCAAAAGTGAAGAGAAAATAATTCATTCTCTCGCAACAAAAACAAAATTTTTTACTAAAGTATTATGATTAATTGATCTGCATATTATATGGTAATTTATACTTAATTTGATAAAATGCACAATAGCCTACAAAGTAATTATATGGCGGAAATTAGGATTCATCATATTTTGCAATATGTCAATGTCCACAGAAAATGATTTCTTTCAAATTCATGATTGCGCAAATGCATGTCAAGAGAAATAACATAAAAACTTACAATAATTTAATAGATATTCGGTCACAAATGCTATGTATTTAATTGTCAATGAATCCTTATAACAAGTATAAATGAGGTATAAATGATATGAAACTAAAACAAACTAGAAAATGTTTCTAAAGGTAAGTTTATATCAAGAGAATAGCAATTAGATTAAATGCCATTTAAGTATTTAAATTGCCAGCATATGTTTTCAAAATGCATAATGTGTGAAATATGATAATTTTACCTGATATGCCATTGTTGATACATTAGCTTGTAATCCCCCATTCTGCTTTCAGCAAATGCTTGTGTTCCAGAAAGTTTTTAATATAATTTTCAAAGAGTTTCTGTTATGTATTATAAAAGCTAGAGATGCTAGAGTTTTAGCTAGAACATCAACAATGTATACAGACATTAATGTGCAAACAAATAGACGTAAGATGCTGCTTGATCTTCATGCTTCTTATTTCATAAAGGTACATATTCACTACCGTATTGCAGACTTTACCAAACTATATTGTTATATGTGCAGAAGCCTTCACACCTGTGGAGGAAAAACGGCCAAGGTCGGAGCACCAGTATGAAGAGGAAGAAGAAGAGATACCAAGACGTCGCAGTAAATACAGTCTTGCTAATGCCAGGGTTGATGTCAAGGGCTTAATGAGACCACAGTCTAAACGGTTACCAAGGCGATTCCCTTCACCGTCCCCGTCCAGACGAGAGTCTGACCACTCTCACACCACACTAACAGTAAGTTGTTGTCACCCTTGTTCTCAAACATTCCCCATTATTTCAGGATGAAATGTTCACGTCTAAGTTTCAGAATATTTTAGCTTATGTTTCGTTTTTAAAAATGCACAGGTCTGCGAGTGATATTGATAGGGATGGCCTTAACTTATTAAACCGGTAATTTTTAAATCACCTACCTTAGAAAGAAATAACGGGATTTTAAGGGAAGGGGCCTAATACTGGAAGTATGTAATGTTTTTATTAATTGTTTAAAGTTTTAATGTAAGAAAGTTCTGTTTAACAGATTTTACGTATCGTATTATAAATGTAAAGATTAGTTTTCATTTCATACTGCGTGATATGAATGCCTATGGCGATTCTAGGTGTTAGTTTTATACTTACTCAAAAGATTGTGTTTTTATGTGAAATCTTGATGACAAAGTCACCAGGATGCTTGAAGCATGATTGAAAATATAAACGGAGATGGATTTTAAACAAATGAAAGTTTTGAAGTGGCATATTCTTGGCACTGAAATAATGATGGAATATGTGAAAATAAGAATGGATGTAAAGAGTAGAATTAAAGAACATATCCAATTGAAATGTGTGTATAAAAGGAAGAAGATTTGAAGCGACTGCAGCAGCGGGAGAAAAAACAACAGATGAAGGACAGAAAATTGCCAAAGAAAGGTCAGAAGCTGACACGACAGGAACTGATAGAGCAGCAGAGACTTCAACAGGAGATGCAGAAAAAGAAGTATGACTTACCTGCTGGGTACAAGGTAGGGAGACATGCTAGCGGTTTTTTTTCCTTATTTTTTTGTCATATTTGCGAGATGAGTTTGTTACTATATTTTGCTTGTTTGGAAAATATTAGTTACTGTTTTAGATTAACTTGCAAGATAGCTATTATTCTATTATGGCCTTTTCAAGAGGGAACTGTTCTCCTAGAGTGTTGTCTGGCGAGGTATAGGCACCTAGTCGAAGTCGAGGGTACTATACCTCGCCAGACAACACTATAGGAGAACTGTTTCCGAGGAAAAGGGCCATAATAGATTTAGTACGTCACATGACATTCATTTTGACGTCATATATTTGGTCGCGTGCTCATTCCCGGGGGAATATACTTTGGTATAGTTCCCGTAGTCAGGTATAGTCTCCCGTGGTCAAGAAAGACAGGGAAGGGAACTGTCGCAAAATAGAACATGGCTGTTATTCAATCGCATTACTAGTAATTATCATGTGATGTACAAATAGTAACAATATATTTGGTTTTAAAACTTTGCATTGATTTGATATGCTATGAGCCTTAACCTAGCTAAACAAGTATCACGCATGACATACAAGTATATATTTTTTTCTTGACACATTTAATTCTTCTTACATATAATACCTAAATTCATAAATGAATTATGCCTTTCATACTTCGTGATATGTATGTATGTGCATATAAGAAAGGACTTTTTTATTTATTTCTGAAAGAAGAAGACATTATTCGATTTGAAGGGTAACTCATTTCTCATCAAACACAGTTTTATCTCACTGTATTGTTATTTCACATATCCCCGTGTGTTAAGATATTTACGGCATGGAGACATGGGAAAGATATTAATTTTAACTAAAGCGCTCGCTATATGGTAACATTTTACTAGTCGCTATTTTCACGTTTTGACCAATCTTTGAAATTAGATTAGATGCTACTGTAAGCTTATGAGTGGCTATGTATGCTATGTCTCTACCTTAGCCCCGAGCTCCAGACCAGAAGAAAGATGACGCCAACGAGAGCGGTTTCCCGATGGTCATGTTCCAACAGGAGGATATTGACAACTTCCAGGACATGATGTGGGACCCGGAGCCCCAGGGGACCAAACAACCTGGCCTAATGGGTACCAAGCTTGAACTTCCTCCTGCTCGCAGACCCACGGAACCTCCCAGGCCCATTAAACCAATCATTAACCGGCCGGGTGTTCCTCCTGCTAAACCCACGGAACAGGCTCCGCCACCGAGTACAGAGGCGGCAGCAGTTGCTGAAGCAATTGCACAGGAGGAAACGCCTGTCCAGCTAAAAACGCTAGATCTACCTATGCCACAACAGTTCAGGCCACCAGAGGTAGGGTAGACATTATGTTGAGGGTATCATAAAAAATAAAAAAGTTATTGGTTAATTGGTGTTTTCTTCCCTTTGTGATACTTTAATTTCTTATTGATCTTATATTGGGTTTGGACCTACTGAGTTGTAGGTTTTGCAGACAACTCGCACACGCATATTGCATTATATACCAAGTTTGTTATATTTTGTGCCTAAGATTTTGCATTTTTTTTTTTTTTTTTTTTACATTTTTTAATCATGTAAATTTGATGATACATTTAAGATTATTCTAATAAGATTAAACAAACCAAGATATAACATAATTTAAGATTACCTTAGACAAACTTTAGTACTTTAACCTATGTTGGAATGGGTCGAGTGTGATTTAGGGGTAAATGCATTATTGTAAAACTCCTACCTTAAATAATGTCCATTGCAGACTTTTTAAAGAGCACTGCACATGTTTGACTTCTTAGGTAGGATTATTTAGCATTCTTTAAACATTTAGTTAGTGCAATGATTTAGCTTATTGATATATGAATATTGAATGCATTATGAAGTTACAGATTATGCCAGTTCTGCTTGACATCTGATAAGCATTTGTTTCAATCATTTGAGAAAGCTCATAGAAACGCTAAATGGCTTTTACACATTAGGCTGTAATAGTTTGTTATCATTTCATCTTATTTGATGACATATTTCAACGTTTACCAAAGCAAAATTCAACATACTCTTTCTTTAAGAGATCATTTGAATTGCTTCACAACTACACCTTACTTTTGAAAAAAACACAACCTTTTTTACGTGAATATTGCATAAGCGAAATTATTAATAATGTAAAATACGCATGTATAATTAAAGAGAAATTATTATATATCGGCTTTTAATATTACAGAACGGCGAAATTTTTGTGTGCATTTATCTTATTTTATGATTAATTCAACCTTAGTTTCAAAATCCATAATTGCATGCAAATGAAATTAAAATGTCATTAAAGTACTTACCTGTTCTTTCCTGCCATTAAATCTTTCAGTTGACTTTTCAAAAGTGTGTCAACAATTTCAGGTCAAACCAATTCTATTGTTTCAGTCCAAGCCTCCGTTACCTACGAAAGACACAGAAAAGCCAGAGGATAAAAAAGGTAATCATTCTAATTTCATTTCGTTAAAAAATGCATGTACTGAAAGTCCCAATGTAATATCAAAGGGATACCTATATCAATAGATGAATTATTATCTATGAAACCCCTTTCACGGTTTCCAAATTTCTCTCTCAATAATGATGATTGTCTTCATCAAAGCATGCATCTTAACAAGCATGAATTGACTTCAGAATAGTTAGATTCATCTTATTCAAAGCATGAATCAATCAAATGGAAATATTTTCATCAAAGCATGTCCTCTTAATAATGAAATCTTAAATTCTAAGTAGTATCTTTTCTAGTCTTTTTAAACATCACTTGTATGTGGAACATGTTTTACGTCTTTTGTCAAACGTACTTTTTGACTTATCACCTCATGCCATGTATTGTTGAATGCATGCGTCATATTCACAATCACTCTAGGCATGTGTTGTAATCACTGAATGTATAGGACTTGAACAAAAACCAGCTGAGGAAGAAAAGGACCGTGAAAACTTGTCACCTGATGTTGAGACAGCCGTACAGAGAAAATGGCAAAGGGGCGAAACTATGCCTAAATCTGTGCCACACGCCCCTCAAGGGACCCTGAAAAAGCTATCCGAACAGCGCAAGGGAGGCTCCAAACCAATCAAAGTTATCCTTCCTCGGGAAAATGACGCACCTCAAGATCCCCACACACGTAATTGTTACCTGATGTTGAGATGCTTAACCACTGTATATATATAACCATCTTCGGCTCTAACCCAGGGCAAGCTTAATATGTTATATCCTCTGTTTCTGTTGTACTAATTTGTTAAAGTGCTGACTGTTTCTTGTGTTTACTAATACCGTATAACTGGGTTTTTTCCGAGTGGATGATATTCTTCCTGTTAATAGACCTTCGAAAGAGTTGCAAATGTTTCAAAATATGAGCTGTTATATTTCTCTCACGACTGGACCGTAGAACAAATTTAAAGATATTTTTAAAAAAATGTTACAATGATGAGAGAAAATCTGTAAAAATCATTAAAATGTTACAATGCTAATCTGAAAAAATATCCACAGAAAATACACAGCTATACAATATTTAACACAGTTATATTAATTTACGTGTATAACCATATGCATATGTTTTCCTTGCATTTTCTCCCAAATGACGTTGTATATCCATGTTCTTCTATATCTGCGTTAAACCTTTTTCAGCTTATATCGACCATTATTATTGGACGTATCAAATCTCTTGATGATTAACTTTCTTCTGATTTATATGGATAACCATTATATGCTTTTCTGACAATGTGCTTAAAATGAAGAAAATGCAAACCAGAAAGTTTATGGAAACTTGAGTGGGTCTACCTGGCGTATACAGTAACCGGACAGACAAGTTATTGCCTAACCTTTTGAAATTGAATACAGTTTGAGATAAAATGTTGAGTAAGATATATTCCAAATTAAATTGAATTTAATCTTAAAATTTATTCACAGAAAGTGTTTAGTGTAGTTCATTGAGTTGCATTTATTTCCAACTTAAGCTAAACTACTAATGACGAATGTTTCAAAGATTTAGTCTTTATGTAGATGTTAGAAAAAAAGGTATTTCTCTCTGTAAAGGTGAATATTTTAAATAGTGGTATTGCATTAATTTATTGAACATTATGTCGGTTGACTATCACATTGTCATAATCTAATACCTGTTTATTTAACACATTTAAATAAATACTGCTTTCTTTCTGTTCTTGTGTATTTACTATATTAATTGTTAATTATATATGTTTGTTTTGTGTGTGTCTTGATAAAGGAGTAGACTGCCTGGGAAATTTTACAGTCTATTTTGTCTACAGGATTGAATTTACATTGTACCTCCTTGTCCCATATTTACTATTTTAAATGATTCTTATATTCTACACACATATGTTTGTAAGGATCACGTATTACCCGGGATATATCGTTGATATTACTCCTATGACCTTTAAAAATCTACATCAGACATAATATAACTCAGGTATGTTGTATTGAATTCTAGTTTTGATGCATTCACTTTGTATATTCATACCGTCCGTTTCATTGTAAATTACAATATTTTGGTTATACAATAGTTAACGTCTCCGTTATTTCAACATATTCACGATAACATAGGTTCGTGATCAAGGGCAGACAACCGTGCATTCGTATATACGTTTTATGAAATAATTCGCGGGACATTTTTTGTTCGGGCTCCATCGCGAAATACCGCGAAAATGAAGTGAATCACAGTAATTTTCAAAAGATTACCTCCTCAATCCTGTATATCCCTTACTTAAACGTTGAACGAGTTTTCTCCCTTCATACCTATTAGCTTTACGGAAATTCACACATGAATAATTTGAAAATAGTATATACCTTCCAGGTTAAGACTATGAGTTACGGAGCTACACTGTAATGCAAAGATTGATTACCATAACAGTTTATCATAGTGTTTATTGTCCTGGACTATATTATTCTCGTTTGTCCCATTTTGCCTGTACTCAATGGTAACATTATACATTCACATATACAATATGATTTATATACCGCTTGCCTTTTTGTAAATGCTGAGATGATAGCACACCAGTTCCTTCTTTTTCCAGGAGGTGACCAAATTTTTACTTTACTTGTTGTTTGTTATATCTGTTGTGTGATGATAATTGAATCTGTGTTGTTTTATAAATTGTGATAATTTCTCAATTATACATTCTTATCAACATGTTCTGGTATTTTGAGAGTATGAAAGAAGTCATTTAGTGTTAACATCCTATTTCTACTTTCTCTCTTTTCTTTTATGAACATAAAGCTATTTTTTCATTTCTTAAGAATAAAATAATGTAAAATCATTAGTGTTGACTAATTTATTTCCTATGTTAAGTATTATGCATTTATTTTATCAGTTTTCAGTCGGGTTGTGTGTATGTACATTCAGAAAGAAATACTCATAAATTAGTATTCCTGTTTTTTCTGTATTGTGTCGCAAAATTATTAATTTAATTTAAAATTATAAGTTTGTCTTTTTCTATAATTCGTATATGTAAAATACATTATTAAATATCATGTAAAAGCCGTCGCTACCACTTGTTTTGTACTCAGTTATTTACACAAGGGAGATAAAACAATAAGTATTTACATCCATACAGTACAAGAAACGCCCATACCTGAGATAACAGAGGAAGACATCGAGAAGTACATGAAGGCACTGGACTCTGACCCTGAGGAGGAGGACGATCTCGAGATATACCACGGAGCCATCAGAAGGAGTAGTTATAGTAAGACCAAACGGTCCATCAAGGACGGAGGGGTCCTCATGCTGGAGGAGAAGAAGATAATCCGTCCCTACTCCTCCGTCACACGCAGAGAATCCCCTGAAGGTAAGCATGTTCTATATGTCCAAAATTGAGTTGCTGTTACTCTGACTCTGTAGACTTTGGCTTCGTCATTTGCTGCATAGGCCAAAGATAATGTAATAATATTGAAACTCTCGTTTAACATATACCTTATATATCTAGCTAAGCAAACGTCTAGTAATCTATTTGTTGTACACTAGATCAAAACAGAAAGATTGAGATATTTTGTCATTTGAAATGATAAAATATAATAATAAATACATATTATGGCTAATAAATCACTTTAAAAAATGTATTATTGCATCTTGTTAAATTATTAGAAGACCATGGAAACTTTTTTTCTCGCTTAAATGAAGACGCTTCTGAAATTGTTTGATGTTTAATGCTTTGTTGTTCTTACAGCCCAGAAGGATCCCGACCGAGTGAGGCCCAAAACTGCACAAGTACACTTTCACGCAAATGTAAGTCACGCAATATATAGTTTTTACTTATATCTAGATATAACATTTAATCAATCATTCAGAGAGTAAAGAAACTAAAGCATAGCATTTTAAAAGGTATATTCTTATGAAAGTAGTTTGAAACGTCATCTAAGATGCATTTATTGTGTTTTGAAATAGCACCTATGTAAGCCTATGCACATTGTGTATGAAGTCAAAACAATTTTCAAACGAAATGCATGTACAGTGTTATCTAAGGCAAAAAGGGCATTTTTTTTTTTTGTTATGCGACAGCAGGCGTTGTGGATGATTATTATATGTTCTCTTGCAAAGATGACATCTAAGTCTTACATTGTCCTTAAAAATCTAGCAATGTATTTAGAAAACCACACGACATACGAACACACAAATACACTGTTGCATATGATAAAATCGGTAATCAATATTTATGATAGAATATAGAATATTTCATAAAGACGTTGGAAATGGATTTTAACTATTCATGAAGAATGATAAGACTGTCGTATGAAAAGAATTGTTCATTAGGATATAAAGTTTGCAATTGTTGTTGAAAGATTGGTTACAATGCATGTTAATTTCGTTTTCATGAAACATGTAGCAGACTTCCAATTAAGATCGTTAGCCGGAATTAAATATTAGCGAATATTCCTTCAAGACGACTACAATGAATTTAACTTCGGTTCCATTAATTGTTAGCAATTATCAAGTCAATGTTAACAATCTGTAGAGATGCTGGTTCAATGTAAAAAGTGTGGCAAAATCAATCCCAACATGCTAATAACTAAACGAATTGCCATGTAATAAAGTTCATTAGAACTATAAGTAACAGTATGGCCAAATATCTGCTAATTTGGATGCTGTAAAAATCACATTTAGTCGATATTTGGAAGTAATAGTGCATCTACGGAAAGTGTTTAATTATCGATCAGTTACCTGAACGATGATTATGTTTCAGTTTTCGTTTTAAGAGTTTTGCAGAGGGATTTAAAGAAAATTGTATTCAGCAAATTATTCTTGTCTGCAACATTGTTGAAAATAACCTTTGGGTAATTTTGCTGACCCTTTTAGCAAAACTTATTGATTGACGAATAGAATCACTTTTTTTAATTGATAGCATGATGTCATATATCGGTAGAAAAAAACAAAGTCTGACGATGCGAATGCTACTTCTATCAATAGATAAACAAATAATTTACTTGATATAATGTTATCCTATTTCTATTGCTTGGTTTACGAGATCACTGCAATCTCTCGAGTTATATCACAATTAACGCCACAGAAAATAAAACCACTGGTTCAGAATTTAGGATACACCTGTTTGGTCAGTTGTTTAATCAATATGGCTAGTTCATCTGACCGTGACTGATTATACACCTCACCGAGTCAACTGACTGGTCATTTCTAAAATACCCTTTAAATCCTTCCCATTGTGCGTTTTGTAAAGTCTGATTATGTTTTCAATACAACACAAACCCGATACACGTTTATTTTCTTTACCTTCTAATAGCATACAATTATGGCAAAGTAATAATCCATAACGCTATTTACTGCCGTTTGAACGTGTGAAACTAGAGTTGGTAGTAGTATGTAGATTTAGGAGGTGTATCCATATGTGAGGCATACAAATAATCTTCGATCCCTAGGAGATTTTGTATTAGCAAGATTGTTATTACGTCATCACTGTTATGAAAGACAATCTGAGATTAACAGATTTTTGTACATGTGCTATTTTATGTATTTTGCATTATTGTTATGATCTACTTATGTCAGTACGAATGTTTCATACATGTGATGCTCTGGTATGTATTCCTATTTATTACTAGTTCAGCAATTATGAAATGAATTGCAAAAAAAAAAAAAAAAAAAAAAAAACTAACTATAATGTTACGACAACCATATATGTGACGTGCGGACTTTAATCTTACAGATAGCATGTCCCCCATTTTAACAGTGATGAGTGGAGTGAAGTGACGTTCCGATTATAATGTAGATTGCTTGTAAAGTAATACTTGACAGAGAGCCTGCTATGCCTCCGTATTAGTTCCTAGCTTATCGCTATTAACATCCCTGTTGTGGTGTTTCGGAGCATGTCCTGAGTGCTTTTAAAATGATTTTACAGCCTACAAGCGGCTTAAATGTTCCGCCATATTGCTGTCCCATTAACGACGCTGCGCGTGATGAAGTTCCAGAACAAATCCATTAAAACCACGTGGTTTCTGGTATTGAAACCTAATATATAGCCATGCTATTACTGACATCAACTCCCAGGATTAAATTCCTACATCCCGCAGAAATCTGTCAATATGATGGGATGTATGTACGCTTGATACTGTAGAATTTGATAGGCGATTACAAAACTCTGATTGTTAGCATCGGATACAGGGCACTTGGCCATAAAAAATAGCTGATTTTTAATTATTTAAGTTGTCAAAGTCGGAAATAAAAATCAAAATGAAATCAAATGAATAAAAATTATTTTGCAAATGAAGATTTCTGTAGAGCACACAGTATAACATACACAGTATTGATTTCAAGACAAATATGAGAAAATAAAACAGCAAGGAAATCTAATCTGCATTTAACACCGTTCTATATTTAACAATTAAAGGATTGTAAGATTGCATTTATTGGAGATATAAATGCAATCTGGGTGGCAGATAAATAGAATAGCGCCCGTTAGGGCGCTTGATTTTCTAGTTCAAAGTAAATCTTAATTTAAATGCAAGTGAACATTTGAATTTCTCGCTTCAGCCATTTAACCTCAACAGCCAAGTTCAACGTGATGAAAAATAGTCCCTATAAAAAATTGAAAAAATGACAAAATTTCAATGTTTTTCAATAGCTATTCAGTTTACTTTCAATTATCCAGACATTTTTAAAGATTTTTTTCATAACCAAACTGGTTCATTCAACTTCAAGGTCAATTTTCCCGCACGGACTAACAAGGTATTTGTAAACAAGACTCACATCCATTTATGTAGATATTACTACACCAAGTCTAGGCTGCATCTATTGGCTCATAATGCAGATCACGATTATCATCATTAGAGAAATTGGAGTCGCTGGGGCAAAATGTAAATATTCAACGATAGAAATTGACGTACCGTTGTCATTTTCGTCGGTTTGCATCTAACACCATATGGTATAGTAGGCCTTTGTGAGAATATTCTATACAAACTCGGATGCAGTATAAGTATGTACTGTATACTAAAACATATGAAGTGTAGTTAATTCCGAGACCCTGTGCAAATATATGTATTTATTTTGTATAGATGTCTATAACGGTTAAAAATAGTGTTTAGTTTTTACTTAAGACTTAAACACATCTACTTTGATCAATTGGTATGGCTACATCTGCAATTCATACCGACCGGGACAATACAATAAATCTATAAGGAACTATATGTCTGAGGGATATGAAAGGACACATTTATTTTGCGTCTTACTCGGTGTAGTTTCCCACCGTTAAACATGACCTTACTCCGAAAATGACACAAAAATATCTGAGCCCAATCTGTAGCGATTAATGTCACATCATTGATTTGTGGTATTGATTTTTGGTGACAGTTTTGTTTAGAGCTCGTTGATTAGATCCGTTGAATATCACTATAAATACTACACCAACAAAAGCGATTAATGTGTTCGATTCCTTGCTTTCTTTTTTTAGGTTGACGGAGTTGTGAAAAGTACGCATGCGTCCAAACCTGGTGAGGGTATCATCAATGTCGCAAAAGATGTCGGAGCAAGCCTGATTGTGACGGGAACTCGGGGACTCGGAAAGATGAGACGGACTTTTCTAGGAAGTGTTAGTGACTATCTTATACACCATTCACATATACCAGTGTTGGTTTGTCAAGGGAGAGACAAAAAAGACAAAGCAAAATCGTGACGTCATAGATGACGTCACATCGATATAAAAATACCAAAACGAAAAATCGACGACGAAATGAAAGTGAGGGATGTAAATATTTTACAAAATTTGTTAGACATATACTAACGATACCTATGGTGTGACGTCACTTCCGCTTTGATTGAAGGATTTTTTTTTGACACAGGACATGAAAGACATTGTTATGTGGACACTTGTGTAACCATAATCGTTTTTTTATTTTGTTGGTTTAGTAAATGTGCTTTATTTTCATAAATTTCATTAGGTTGAATATTTCTTCCTTTGTGTATTTAAAGTGTACCAATAAGAATAGTATTAAGTTTCGATCGTTTATATGTTTTTATATATATGAGATGTCATGTGCTAGTTTTGTTGGTTTGTTGTATTTGTCTTTTTTATTATTCTAATGATGTCAAACTTTTGTTACACAACAATATGCAATTAAAGTCAAACATGATGTACACAGATCTTTAATTAGATACAAGGAGGGACAATTTATCACTACAGGGACTTGACATGTTCCTATGGCCCATGATATTAATAAGAAAAACAACATCTTGTGACAAAAACACCTGTCAAAGATATCCGCAGACGATGCTACTATCTTAGTCCTAAATACATGATAGAAGTTGTCCAATGGTCAGGTTGTTGTTTTCTTTCAATTCAATTCAATTCAAAATATTTCATTGTATATATAAATTGTACACAATGGGATTGGGTAACAGGCAGTGCCTATATCAACCCTTTCTTTATTCTGGGTAATAGAACGTGTCAAGTCCATATGCATATTATATACATATACATGTATATGTACATACAGTGCTCTCCATAAAGGATTTTTCCAGTTGGTTCTAATGACCGGTTGACCTTAAAAGTTACTTGTCCTGACTGAGAGATAATGGTCCTCACAAAGCTACAATTTATCCTAGTTTATATACTAGCAAAGTAATAGTTGTACTAACAAAAATATCCATATATTTGGTTAAGTATCGTGTGCCCTAAACAAAGTTAATTGAAAACCAGAATATTGATAAATACGAAAATTTGTTTTGTACAATATTCAACCTTTCTTCAATAGTACTTAGTACACTGTCTGGAACAAAAATTTGTCGGTCAAAGGACCAGTCTCATGGCAAAAATTGTCTACACTACTACAAGAGAACAACCAACTAAATAATTTTACATAGACCACAGTGTTAAACTTTGTTAAAGTTTTGTTATATATTATCAAAACAAAGGAATATTAGTTAGCTACTGTGTTCTATAATTAAAGTCTAGGTTCTCATATAACACTAGATAGAAAAAAAAAGTTTGGGTCCTTCTGCTCAAACTCCAACCAGGGTAGCTATATTGAAATCAGGCGCATTTTGCACTAAAAAATCCTGAAATTCTAATGATTTTACCTATTCATTATAATATATAAATATAAACTTTATTTATTTTACATGGATTGAGAAACAAGTTATACAACTTATGTAAATCACTCTCGATGGCCCGGATGTAAGCGCGCGAGGGGTCTTAGTGTGGAAGGAAACCGGAGTGCCCGGAGTAAACCCAAGTGATCAGGCTGGTGACCCATGACCTTTTCACGTCCGTACCGGGGATCGATCCCGCCCGGCTAGGTGCAAGGCGAGTGGCTATTCATTATCAAAATCGATATATTGAACCTGAATCTCAATAAGAATTTCCAAATTCATATCATGGTTTTTTAGGAATAATTACCTGTCAGAAAACATTTTTACTTTTGAAATATATAATTAGCCAGCCAATCAGCGTCCGGGTTAAAATTCTATCCTAGGCTTAATTTGCACATGGGCCATTTCGAAGGTCTATTTTATTTGGTTGGTTGTTCCCTACAAAGTTACGGTCACGGGCAGACGGACAGGCGTTAATTTCGTACGATGAATACAGCAGACCAAGACCATATCTTCACTACCATAGGTCTGACCCTATTACCATAGGTCGTACCCTATTACCACAGGTCTGACCCTATTACCATACGTCTGACCCTGTTACCATAGGTCTGACCCTATTACCATAGGTCTGACCCTATTACCATAGGTCTGACCCTATTACCATACGTCTGACCCTGTTACCATAGGTCTGACCCTATTACCATAGGTCTGACCCTATTACCATAGGTCTGACCCTGTTACCATAGGTCTGACCCTATTACCATAGGTCTGACCCTGTTACCATAGGTCTGACCCTATTACCATAGGTCTGACCCTTTTACCATAGGTCTGACCCTATTACCATACGTCTGACCCTATTACCATACGTCTGATCCTGTTACCATAGGTCTGACCCTATTACCATACGTCTGACCCTGTTACCATAGGTCTGACCCTATTACCATACGTCTGACCCTGTTACCCTAGGTCTGACCCTATTACCATAGGTCTGACCCTATTACCATACGTCTGACCCTGTTACCATAGGTCTGACCCTATTACCATAGGTCTGACCCTATTACCATACGTCTGACCCTATTACCATAGGTCTGACCCTATTACCATAGGTCTGACCCTGTTACCATAGGTCTGACCCTGTTACCATAGGTCTGACCCTATTACCATAGGTCTGACAATACCATATTACCATAGGTCTGACCCAATTACCATAGGTCTGACCCTATTACCATACGTCTGACCCTGTTACTATAGGTCTGACCCTATAGTTTAATTACAACAACATTCCAATTCCGAGTTGCTCTCATCATGAGAGATTGGTATCTAGATTATCAGTTGAAATAATTGAGTAACAACTGCATTAACAACCTTAATATAAAAACATATTTCATGAAGGAAGCGAAACTACAGTTGCTTACCTAGCTAGAAAACGACATAACGGAAGTGTTATAAACTCATTCAGTATTTTTTTATTACAATGTGGAGATTCCAAGACTAACTGGCAATTAAAGAAGAAATTTACAAATTGACTGACGTTCGAGATGTTGACTGTACCGATGATATTTTTGGCCTATTTTGTCAGTTTGCATCCTCGGTAACCCAGACGATATATACACTAACGTTGATAAGTGTAGCGTAGTGTAGTGCGATCACCCGTGGGTCTCCGACGATGGTCAGTGTGAAGGGAGGCAACAACGTTCTCGAGCTTCTATGTTAATGTATTTATCATTGTGAAAAAGTTTGTATTAGAATACCGATCCAACAAATGATATATTCTAATAATAGATAAATAAGAAAACAGGAAAAAATAACAAGACTGATAAGATATATTTGAAATACTAAAAGGTTCAAAAGAATTTGTATAATTATATACAGTATTTATCATATTAACTATCGCATGGCACATTCTATAAACACATTCAATTTTAGGCCGTCAACTTAGGAAGAATCTATGCAGATATGAGTATTCCTATATAATGTAGCCATAATGTTAAATAATACCAGCAAAGTCAAATCATTCTAATGAAATATATGTGAAGAAAAGGTGTTGAAGTAAAAAAATGCTGAAAAGCAACGACGTTTTTCCCGCGTTTAATGAACGTCACAATCTGTATGACGTCACAGTAATGATAGCGTATTAATGCTATAACAACAAGCAACAGACTTTGATGGCGGTCCACATCAAACAGAAGCGTGTGGACCCCCGTCAGATTCGATTTCAGTTTATTTGAAAGACCTCCATCATGGATGGTGTTATTGGAGGTCCGTGGACAGAAGCCCACGTCCAAACATTTTCCCACCATAATGAAGTCGGCGAACAGAACGAAAAGAAATCAAAACAAAAGTCAAGACGGAAATGGTGGAAGATGTCACGCAGCGACGCCGAAGAAAAGACAAATGGAGAGACAAATAAAGAAGGTATCTTTTTTAAATCACCATCTCCAAATGAAACAATTTTGAGTGGAAATGTGAAGAATGATAGCAGCAAAAGAGCTAAAGAGATTGATGAATCTACGGACTGTTCATTAAAATTTTCAGCCAACAAGAAACCTTTTCTTGACCCATTGGATTTGAATAATGTAAAGAAACCCGAAAAGAAAAAGAAACGTAAAGATCAGAAAAATTCGAATGCCGAATCTATCGGTAACAAGAAAACGAGCAAGTCTAAAAGTGCATCTGTCCACAGTCCGCGGCTGCAAAATACTCTAAAGAGAGATGAACAGTCCCGAGAGTCTCCCAGAAGCCCGACGGATTCCGAATTTTGGGGATTTGACAAGTCGCGGTCACCACTAAATTTCAACATCGAACAGCCACTGGATAGACGCCGTGTCACCGGTCGCAATCAAGAAAAAGAAATGTTTATATCGGATGAGGAATATGATGATGAAATGGCGTATCGCTTTCCAATTCTCTACAAAAGATTATCGAAAATGGCAGCTCTGCCACAAACCGGAAGTTGTGAAACAGAGCGTCACATATCTACACCGAAACCACGTTTTTCTCCTGAAGACAGACCGTCTGCTATGAGGAATTCTTTCAAAACGAAGTCACCAGATGTGGTTCACAATAGCAGAAAAGATGCCTATAACGTCCAGGATACTGTTAGAAGCGAATTCGATGTTCAAGACAACGAAACAGGAAGTGACGTCAATAAAGACGCAACAACAACATCCGTCAATCGCAGTAGGATCGCAGATAAGTTAAGAAGTGAGAATGAAAATCATTGGGGTAAAGAAGACAATAACGAGATAAAATCTAAGCCTTCAGTTTTAAAGGAAAAATCAGGTTGTCAATTGAAACATGATGATCTTGCGGCAGATATAGACAAACTACTTGAAGAATTGGACGATATTTGGTAAACATATTTTTGTAGCAAACATGTTTCACTTATTTACGAAAATGCGAAAAAACATTCAACAGTGTTTTGATACCAAAGTGACATCTTAGAAAACTATCCTTTAATTTTGAAAACAAACAAGTATTTCAAATATTTATTTCGAAAAAAAATGAAACTGAGATGTATAATGAAAGATAGAAACATGTATAAGTAGGAAATGCATTCTATTTGTATTTCGCCGCAACACATTTTATAAATATAGATGATTTAACAATGCTATACATGAACATGTTGTATATATTCATTTTTTTCCAAATGCGAGATAATAGTGTCTGAACGGAAAAACTCGCTTTTTCTTACTCCACTCCCCTAAACTGTCTTTGCGTGTTCACACCCACAGGTTAATTAGTAGGTAATTACACTGTCTACCTCAATTAAAATTAATGACCTTTTATCAACGAGGAGAAAAAATCGCCACACGCTCTATTATAATCAAGCCAGAGTAATTAAAGGCCCACTACCATTCCGAAACGGCTTTTAATTTTCAATATGGGAAAAATAATTTGTAGTGTTACAACGTTATTTGCTTACCATTAATACTACACTGGTTGCGTCTCACTAAACGGACTTACTTTTGGCCTAAGTTATATATAATTAGGCCCGACTAATCGATTGATAAGTCCAAAAATTAGTCGGTACTAAGTTTCGTTTCATCAAGCAGCTTACGACCGGTCGTAAGTTGGCGACGAAGTAAGATTTGGACTAAAGTTAGTCCTGGCATAACCAAGGAAGTAAGCATGCGCAATGCTTGCTTTCAGTTCAACCGCGCGTATATTTGTAGTGGTATCTTTCATTTTAGCGAATAAATAACATCATACGGTGATTATGAAGTAACAAAAAGGGAAATTAAACATATTTTTTCTGTACAATTCCTGTTTATGTAAGGGTATAACTTCTGGAACCCTCCAACTTTAAAAAACCCGCTTAACCTTGATTAGGCCGATTAGGTTCAGGTACAATGTACAGTATGTACAAAATGTATGTACCTTTAAGCGGAAAGATTGTCAGGAATTCGGGGACAATTTTGAAACAATTAACTTGCTGAGTATTTATCAATGAAATACATGTATCCTTATTAGGATATTACGCTACATGCATGTACTATACACATGTACAATGTAGAATATGATTTTTACCCATTTTTGATCTAGATCCATAAAACATCTCAAATGGTCTATGGACACTCTAATGTGCCCCAATTGATATATTTTTTTTTTCTAATTCTCACATCCCTGTGATCTACTGTAAAGTACCGACTACCCTTCCTCCCTATTTAACACAGGGACAAGTGGTATTTTTAAAAAGTACTATAAAGATTTTGTAACAAAGGGTGAACATTTAACGACAAGATCAGGGGTTTAGTTTACAAACAAGTAATATTAAAAAATCATAAACCGATTGAGCTACCTCGCGATCACAGATAATAAACCAGTCCAGTCACCATACAATCTATTAGAGTTTTATTTTTTAATTATTTTCATCTAATTTTCTTTCTTTTAGAACGGTACGATTTGTTAAATTCAGCTAATTCCATAAATAAATTGTTTATGCTCACATTTCATTTTTCATTTAGCTATGTGTATAAACTAATGCATTACATTGAATCAAGCAAACGCCCTCGTGCACATTTTTTATTACATGTATGTTGATTTAGATTCGAAACATTTTTTTCAAAAGTAATATAAGACAAGTTAATGTCAATGAATATGCGTACATTTATATAGTATTTCAAAACGTATCATTTAAAACAAACTATACATTCTAAAATATCATAAATAAGTATTAGCTTCCCAAAAAGCTAAGTGGGCTACGCGGAAGTTTAAAGATGCTCCACCGCTGACAAATGGTATTTTTTCATTATCAAAAACAGCAGCAGACGATTTAGCATTTTTCTTCAGTTACAAAAGTCACTTAGTTTACACCATTACCACCATTGAAAAGTTCGAGGTTCTAATTTTACTTAAAGTTAAAATTATGAAAAATAATTAATTGCATCCCGAAAAAATTCCGTTGCACTATATCCTATATGGAATGAAGTACTGCTTGCACATGCACCAAAGGCAAAATGAATTATTTTATATTATTTTTCGTGTCAGTTAGAAATAAATATACGCTACTAAACACCAATTATTGTTCAAATGAGAAATATCATTTATGCTCTGTCGGCGGTGAAGCATCTTTAACAATTTGGTTGGAAAGAATATGAAAAAATAATCAATGATGGGACAACATTGCTTAGCAGTTTCAAATGTTGGAAATGAAACCACGATCTGCGGGGGACCATGATCAGATAATGGTACAAAACACACGTTCTCTGTAGTAAAACAAGTCACGTGCTTATACCTCATTCATGCCATTGGCCTATTTAAGTAACTAGTAATCACAAGATTGTGTGTTTACTTTAACTTTTATTTCTCTGAACTGGTATTAAGTATATATAATTTGGCTTTTTGACACAGATCTTATTTTCTTTGTGTTATATTTATTTGTTCGGAAACTAAAGCAGGTAAATATAAATTTGGAATTTTACGAATTAAACCGGGAGTAGCCGATCTTCGCTGATCCTAGATAAGACGGTTAGATCGAATTTGTCAATTCGCATTATATCATTTATAGATAAAACGTAGAAATTGCGGTTTTATAACTGATTTCAGTCCATTATCTATAGTAAAAGAGTACATATGTGCAAATCGAAATGATATACATGCAATATTAATAATATTTTGGTGTCTAAATGTTTTCCAATTAATCAATTTTTCCGAAAAATGGAAAGTAAACTATCACTATATTTGGAAGTAAACAAACAATCACGTGATCACTAGTTACCCATAAGACAATTCCATTTTTCGGCCAATGGCATGAATAAGTGAATAATCACGTGATTTGTTTAACTACTTTTTTACTACAAAAAATAGATGCAAACATGTTAAACTGGTTTCCTGATGTGTATTGTGTACCTGTACTCTGACCATTGTACTTGTATATTGTATTTGTAATAAATAGTTAATTGTTAAAAGGAGTTGTTTTTCCTCTCAGCAAATAGACAAGCGAAATCATGTTTGCATCTATTTCTTTGTAGTAAAAACGTAGTAAAACAAGTCACGTGCTTATACCTCATTCATGCTATTGGCCGGAATGTAGAATTTTCTTATTGGCAACTAGCTAGTGATCACGCGATTGTGTGTTTACTTCCAAATATAGTGATAGTTTGCTTGTCACTTTTTGGAAAAATGATTTATTGGAAAATATTTAGACTCCATTATATTATCAATGATGCATGCATATCATTTTGACTTCCGCATATGTACTGATTTACTTTAGATAATGAACTAAAATAAGTTATAAAACCGCAATTTCTACGTTTTATCTATAAATGATATAATGCAAATTGACAAATTCAATCATTCTAACCTTTTAATTTACGATCAGCGAGGATCGGCTACTCCCGGCTTAATTCGTAAAATTATAAATATACAAATGTATATATTTACCTGCTTTAGGCTTCAGAACAGATAAATATAACACACAAAAATAAGATCTCTGTCTAAAAGCTAAGTTATATATACTAAATACCAGGTCAGAGAAATCAAGTTCAAAGTAAACAGACAATCTTGTGATTACTAGTTACCCATAATTTCGGCCAATGGCATGAATGAGGTAAAAGCACGTGACTTGTTTTACTACGTTTTACTACAAAGAATGCGTATTTTGTACCTTTATGGACCTCTCTCTCTCCCCCCCCCCCTCCCTCTCTCTCTCTCTCTCTATAAAATAAATATTCAGAAGTTAACGCAAAATAGTGACTTTTTTATTTATTAAAATCAAACATGATATCGTATCGTTCTTTAATACAAAAAAAAAGAAATACATATTTTAACATATAAAGAGTCTTCCATTTCGTTGATTTTTAACGTTTGAATCCACAGTGTATTAGCAACATTAGTAAACTATATATAGCTACTACCTCCAAAGTTGAGAGAGATTGTGGGGAGGGGAGGGGGAGTGCGGATGCATCATCAATATTATGCCTTGCCACACGGGTTGTCCCATGTTGCAGGCGGACACACCATCTAATGACCCGTGGACCAAGATTAATTAAAGGTAACATTACAATACTGTAATAACCCCAAAATAAAGTGGCGACATGAAATATTAGTTTATGGAAACCCTAACATGATTTGAATTAATAACACTAATAAGTTAACTCAATATTTACTGATGTGCGTACGTATTTATCTTTATTGGATAAACAAATCACATCTGATTGTCAGACTGGTCGGTGACTTGATGATCGTATATAGACACAACAGGGTCCAGTCTCACGAACATTCCTTTACTTAAATTTCCCCATAGAAAAGCTTTACAAAAGTTACAGAAAAATTCTGAAGCTAAAGACTATGTCTTAAAGTTGTATTTCTTGTAATTTCACTGAAACGACATGTCGTTTTAACATTTGATATTTGAACATGGACATGTATCTTGATGATTTAGCTCCCCAAAACCATATGTCAGCCTATAAGAGAGCCGAAATCTAGGGTTAAAATATTCCTCGTTTTGAATAAAACGCCTTCAATCACCACGATGTTCAGTACCTTCGGGTTTTGTCGGAATTCCGAATCGTATCACGTGACTGACGTCCACACGTCCTGCACGTGGTGATCCAGGTAACTAGCGTAAGCGCACATGTGTTTGTTTACGTTTTCCTTCTGGCTAATATGAGCAAATCGTGCTGGTATATGTCCACAGAGCGAGTATTTGAAACATCTAATTCACACATAGCCGTAATTCAATATTGTGTGTATCAAATATTGTAATGTGCTAGCATTATTTTCTTTGTAGATCCAGTCTGCTGAGGTCGACCACATGTTTTGTTTACGAAAAATAGTTGACATTTCTCTTGGTTTCACAACTCTCGTGTTACTTCGAGATTGTCGCGACGATGTTCGGAAGAATTCGGAATGATTCGGCCTCTTTCGAGCCTATTTTTCACGTGTACACGTTAAAAAGATTTTTTACTTTTATAATTAATAATACTTCCAGTGCTGCAACTTTATAAAAATTGGTAAAATTTGAAAGTTTAAAACTCAGACAAACGGAGAAAAATATGTATAACACTTAAACAGTTTTTACTATGACAAAAAGAGCGAAAGTGATAGACCATACAACTTTAACATCAGTAATGCTTTCCTATAGAGAAGTTTAAGTTAAGGAGCCTGCCTTAAAATCAGTAATGCTTTCCTATAGAGAAGTTTAAGTTAAGAAGCATGCCTTAAAATCAGTAATGCTTTCCTATAGAGAAGCTTAAGTTAAGCCTGCCTTAAAATCAGCAATGCTTTCCTATAGAGAAGTTTAAGTTAAGAAGCATGCCTTAAAATCAGTAATGCTTTCCTATAGAGAAGTTTAAGTTAAGAAGCATGCCTTAAAATCAGTAATGCTTTCCTATAGAGAAGTTTAAGTTAAGCCTGCCTTAAAATCAGCAATGCTTTCCTATAGAGAAGTTTAAGTTAAGAAGCATGCCTTAAAATCAGTAATGCTTTCCTATAGAGAAGTTTAAGTTAAGAAGCATGCCTTAAAATCAGTAATGCTTTCCTATAGAGAATTTTAAGTTAAGCCTGCCTTAAAATCAGCAATGCTTTCCTATAGAGAAGTTTAAGTTAAGAAGCATGCCTTAAAATCAGTAATGCTTTCCTATAGAGAAGTTTAAGTTAAGAAGCATGCCTTAAAATCAGTAATGCTTTCCTATAGAGAATTTTAAGTTAAGCCTGCCTTAAAATCAGCAATGCTTTCCTATAGAGAAGTTTAAGTTAAGAAGCATGCCTTAAAATCAGTAATGCTTTCCTATAGAGAAGTTTAAGTTAAAGAGCCTGCCTTAAAATCAGTAATGCTTTCCTATAGAGAAGTTTAAGTTAAGCCTGCCTTAAAATCAGCAATGCTTTCCTATAGAGAAGTTTAAGTTAAGAAGCATGCCTTAAAATCAGTAATGCTTTCCTATAGAGAAGTTTAAGTTAAGCCTGCCTTAAAATCAGTAATGCTTTCATATAGAGAAGTTTAAGTTAAGGAGCCTGCCTTAAAATCAGTAATGCTTTCCTATAGCGAAGTTTAAGTTAAGGAGTCTGCCTTAAAATTAGCAATGCTTTCCTACAGAGAAGTTTAAGTTTCCATTTTAAAGATGCTCCACCGCTGATAGAGCATTAATGATACCCATCATTTGAGCAAAAATTGGTGTTTTGATTAAAACATATTTTATTGCAAAATGTGCAATGGGATTGGGCACAAGTTATACAACTTATATAAAGCCCGTTCCCAAAAATAATAAAACATTCAAATTACAGACAAGATGGCATTTACAAGAGAATATATACATAATATATAAAGTTGTATTTGAGATAGAGAGAGAGGGAGAGAGTGAGGGAAGAACGAGAAAGAGAGAGGTGGGGGAGGGAGAGAGCTATTTTATAACCAGTATGCTCCTCAAGATGTTAGTTTCAACTCGTAATATACTATTATTTTAAAATCTAAAATCTACCCCTCCGATAAAGACGACAGAAGTTCTAAACCACTTTTCTTAACTTTCGACTTCTCAATGTTCATATCATCCTGTCTTCGGTTTGTCTTTCTCCTGGTCACTCTAGGCTTTCTTTGAATATTCGTTTCTCTTTTGTCGTCAGTATCGGAGGGTTATACAAATATAATTTAAGTGTAAATACAAAACCAGTAAGATGTTGGGAGTAAGGCAGATATGGAAATATTTGATAATAATAGAAGGACGAAGTTAAAATCTATGAGTATCTTTGATATATATTGCTGAGTGTGCATGAAGATTAATTCATTTTCTTGTGTACTTAAGTTCATATTTCCAAAAAGTAATAAATTGACAGAGAGTGGAATAAATGAGTTTAGCTGTCGAAATAGAATGATTCTTTGGTCATTATATGAATTACAATTAAAAAAGAAATGCTGTGGATCTTCAACTGGGAAACCGCAATGACATTTTTGATCTGTTACAATATTGGCTCTGAATAAATGGCTACGTAATGAACTTGAACGATTTCTTAAGTTTGTATGTATAATGTTTAATTTACGGTCTCCAAAATAAAAAAAGTCGGGTATTACAGGTACGTCTTGGTTCTGGATAGCATGTTTAAAATTAGAGAATGACTCGCTATGTCTGGTGTTTATAGGTAACTGGTTCCATAAACGAACGGTAGACGGGAAAAAAGATATATTTGAAGATTCAAGTCTATTATTAGGAAGTGTGTAATTTTCTGCATTACGAAGAAGGTGTTGGGTGTTATCAGCAACTATAGAAGGAAGGAGTGTTTGTAGATAGGTTGGGGTTAGCCCATGATGTATTTTATAAAAGAGTTGGAGTTTTCTGCGAGACCGTCTGTTAGATAAGGGTTCCCACCCAGTTTCACAGTATATAGAGTTTCTGCTTGAGAACGATGGTAATCCCGTAACAATGCGACCTGCCTCTAATTGTAATTTTCTAAGATTTCAGCTTCAGCGACCGTACAACCGTCCCACAACTCACAACAATATTCCAATATAGGAAGAATAAAAGTTCAATAAATTTTGCTTAACGTTTGTCTAGAGAGAATGAATTTTAATTTCCGTAGAACACCTAATTGTTTCGTGACAGTTTTACTGATATGGTCTATATGTCTGCCCCACTTACACTCAGAATCAATATACACTCCAAGATGTCGGTGGCTATCAACAAAGTCGATATTTACATTATTAAAAACAATATCAATTACATAATTAAGGTCAATATTCGCAATGAGGATAGCCTGTGTTTTTACTGGATTAAATTTCACTAACCATTTATCTGCCCAAGATTGGATATTCGAAAGATCGTTATTTATTTTTTGTTCTATAACTTGTTGGGATTTGTCAGTGCATAGAAGAGAAGTATCATCAGCGAACAGCTTAGATAGGCTGTCTAAATTATCAGTAATATCATTAATATAAAGAATAAATAAAAGGAGACCTAGGACAGACCCTTGAGGCACCCCTGCCTTAGTAATTTTAACATTAGATTTAGCATTCCCCAAACATACTTGTTGCGACCTATTCTTAACATAATCAGTTAACCATATCAATAATTTCCCCGATATACCATAGCTAGTTAATTTTTTCCCCAATCCCCTGTGCCACACTCTGTCGAACGCCTTAGAGATATCACAGAACACTATACAGGTTGGTTGTCTTTTTTCCAAATTATCACATATATTTTGAGAGATTTCTATGAATTGATGAGTAGTAGAATGTCCAGGTTGAAAACCAGACTGATATTTATAAATAAGCGAATTATCTAACAAATAATTATGTAAGTACTTTGCGATTAGTTTCTCAAATACTTTACCAATTGTACATAATAATGAAATGGGTCTATAGTTTGAAGGATCTTGTTTGTCACCTTTTTTAAATATAGGAATAACTAATGCACGTTTCCATTGTGTACGAAAGGATCCAGTCTCTAATGAGGTACGAAAGATAATGGAAAGAGGGTAGGCTACTGCACTTGCAGTGTTTTTTTAGCATAATGTGACTAATTGAATCGTGTCCTACTGCTTTCCCACTTTTTAATGATTTGATGATGTCAATTATGGCATTTACGGTAACTGGTACGTCAGATATTATAGAGTCAGTTCTAGGTTCAGCAGTAGGAACTTCCACCCCCCTGTCATCAATATTGGATATTGATATAAAGTAGTCGTTTAAAATATTTGCCTTTGTGTAGTCATCAATTTCAATAATTCCAGTCGCACTCCGCAAAGGAGGTATACAGTTAGATACATCAGAATTTTTAATAAGTCTGCGGACAAGTTTCCAAAAATTTCTGGGATTTGAATTACTTAAGTTATCGAGGAGACCATTAATGTCCGCATAAAACAATTCTTTTTTTCTTTTCTTTTGATTGTTAACTTTATTGCGCTGTTTTCTACAGTTATTTAAATTGAATGGAGTGCGATTAGATTTATATTTATGAAGTAGTCTATCTCGTTTCCTAATTTCTCGTCTTATGTCCGAGTCAAACCATGGTTTATCATTTGGCCTAATGGTTACAATTTTGGAAGGAATGCACGTGTCTGCTATGCCTAAATATTTATCTGAAAAAACTTGACACATGTCATCTACATTACCTGTTTGAGAAAAAAGTTCAGTCCAGTCAGTCGTCTCTAATTTATTGTTAAAATTTATTTTATTATGCTTATGAAAGGATGATTTCTGTCTGCTGTAAGAAGGTCTACATTGATATCGCCTACAATGAGTATATGAGAAGTTTCGTTAAATGCTGATTCAAGGGAGAACCGGAAGGAATTCCAAAAAGCGTGTATGCAATTTGGAGGTCTGTATACTGTGCAGAGAAGGTATTTTTTATTTGGAAACTGGATCTCAGTCGACACAACTTCACCTATGTGGAATTCTAAGTCGGCTATATGACTAGTGCACAGGACATTGGAAGTATATACAATAATCCCCCCACCCGGAGCCCCACGGTCTTTACGGAACATATCATACCTATCTAGAAGCATGTCGTCGTCTGCTATCGATATATCGAGGTGAGTCTCAGTAACACATATTATATCACAATCAGATGCTAAATTCTCTAGATATGCTAGCTTATTTCTAAGACTCCGAATGTTAAGATGAAATAAAGATATATCGTTAAAATGTGGGATGGGTGTTTAATCGTGTATATATATATGTCTAATTAGCACAACAGGTAATTCAAAATAATTTATTTTGCTTACAAATCCAGTTTCATGGTTGTTCCCTCAATTGAATCTCTGGTATTCTAATGAAATTTGGTAGTAAACAAAACCGATTTATAAGGAATAATGTAAACTATAGACGGATCTTACTCCAAAAGAGCAAATACTGTTCCACGATGTTAATAACTGACTGTGTAAGAATATACTGGACTATTCTGGGGAGGTTTTTTTCCTTGTGGGTAGGAATCGATTGTTACGTCACAATCAATAGCTACCCAAATGGGGGACAACTCTGTTATATGCAACTATCAAATACGGTTTATGTGAATATAAATTCATATTACCAATTAGAAATTTCTCCTTTATGATTCAATGCAAAATCTAAAAAAAAAAAACCGTTCAGATGACCTCGATGGATGTCTTAAAATATTGACCTCAACATTATAGTTCATAATGCCTGAAAGAGTGATATACTGTAAGTTTGGCAAGTCGAAAAAATGACCGAAGAAGGATAAACATTAGCACTATTAGATGTTTTGTTCTCCCCTTTGTCTGTCAAGAAGCTCCAGAATTTCATCTCTATGTTTGACCTGTGCTATGTTGGCTGGCGTCTTCTTGTTTAGTCCTTCAGCTTTCACATCAGCGCCATTTTGTAGCAGAAGATTGACAAGAGATATGTGGCCGGAATCACACGCACAATGGAGCGGCGTGTAGCCAACCTTTGACCTAATATTGACGTTAGCACCACCTTGTATCAGGACCTTTGCCACCAGATCATAACCATCATAACACACTCGGTGGAGACACGAGACCCCGAAGTAATCCGACTGATCGGGGTCTGCGCCATACTTCACCAGCAAACTCGCGGCGCTATGGCGCCCTTTTTGTGTGGCGCAATACAGTGGACTCCAGCCCTTAGTGGTTGCTATGTTGATATCCGCACCATTCTCTATCAGACTAAGAACGATGTCAACATTGCCTTTACCAGCAGCAAGATGCAAGGGAGACCACTCCGTGTGTGCGGTGACATTGATTGAATTCTGACGTTTAAAGAACATTTGCACTACGTTTGCATTTTCTTCGCTGCCGCTGAAGTAAATCGCTGGCCAACCACCATACGTGACAACGTTTGATTTGGCGCCATTTTCCAACAGCACACGAACAAGCTCGGTATCGCCGTTCCAACACGCGTAATGAAGAGGCGTTCCAAACGAATCTTGCTCCTGGTTGGCGTCAGCGCCGTAGCTTAGAAGCAACCTGACGACATCATAACTTCCTGTTTGACAAGCAATGATCAGTGGCGTCCTACCCCCGGCGTCGACGACGTGTGTACTGACCCCTTTACTTAGAACGAACTTGACGACTTCTAAGTTTCCACTGAAGCAGGCTCCATGTAGACAATCAGCTGTGGGTTCCTCATTCTGTAAAAACTGTCTCAGCAAGGATATGTTTCCGGTACGTCCTACCCAGTAAAACAACGTATAGCCTTTCTTATCCACACTTCTGTAAAAGTTTATTTGCTTTGTCCGCTCCATGTTGGAAATATACAAACACCAGCGAATGGAGAATGACAAATCGGCGATAGAAGGATTTTGAAAAACAGCATCTATGTCACCTTTCATAACATCTTCAGTGAAACGTTTCGTTAGTTCCTTATAATAAATCTCAGGTAGTCGTACAATGGTGTCTTCTGCTACTTCAGGAAAGGACTGAATCCTGACGTGTTGTTGGATGAAGTGAGCACTGCAGTGTTGCAATACAAACATAGCGTCCTCGTTTGCAAGGACAACACCCACAGCTTCGAGCAGAGACTCATGGACAAATTTGTATGCTGTGTCGGTAACTGTCACATGTGAATCGCGTAGTTTTTCTATAGCTCGGTTGATATCGAACATGGTGAGATTGGGCAGTTTACGTGATTTCTTGATTGACTCAAGTTTCTCCGCAGCCCAGTTGACAGTCGGAGTGGCCCCACAGCAGATATAACACAGTCTTTCATACAATCCGTTAGGAGGCTTGTTTTGCGTTGATTCGTTTGGCGTCAGATTATCAAACAATAAATGCCCGTCACTCACCAACAGCAACATCAATGCTGCAAACGCAACGCTATCCCTTTGGGAAAGCTGTACAAGCTCTTTTCGTAACTGCGTAACAGGAAAGAGAAAAAAGCTTTCTCCTTTTGCACGAAATGTCTCATCAGATGCAAACAGCCTGCACGACAAAGGAAAGCATGGCGTATCAAAAGATGTTAGCATTTCAATTGTCTTAGTGTTCAAGTTGATTTGTTTGTCGCACAAATGGCTTCGAATCATCTGCAGCTTTTCAGAAGATGACAAACGCAAGGGGTTAGATGAGATATCGATCGGCTTCCCAAACAGATGAAACCTGTTGAGCATGGGTTTAAGATCTCGGTAGATGTATGTCCTAACAGTAGCGATGACAGTCGTGTCTCGGTTATTTATGCATCCTCGTAGATCTTCCTGTAGACGCTGCCAAGCTTCAGCACGTTCAGGTATAGCACAAGACTCGCCAAAGCAGTTGTCAATGAAGATCGTTTGTTTTTTGCTAGCATCCCATTTGTTACGCCAGTCATCTGCCGAGTCCACAATTACAATATTGTCACCGGCAACGAGACGTCGGAGGAGAAGATGCCAGGCACATGACGTTTTTCCCTCGCCAGAGTTTCCGACAATCAGAACTGAACCAGCACGATCTACTTCCTCTTGTATTCGTCGGTAGGCCCGAGTCTCGACGAACTTCTTATCCTCATCGCCTCGTTTCTCTATTAACACCTGCATCAACTCTGAAATTTAATAATTCTCTTTAATTTTAATGAACATATAAAAACAAGTGTTCATTACGTAAAAATGTCGATGCTATCCGGGCGAGATATTGTGTTGATCTTAAACGAGGAATTTGATAAGAGACATTTGTATTTTGTTTCTAAGATATTTTTCTTTGATACGAAACAGTAAGGGGAATTTTCTTTCGAAAATATGTTTTTCATGGACTTTCTGAAAGAACTCAAATTCAAACATGACTTAATTACGTATCGCGTAAGGATGATTAATGAGTCAGTGGTTTATGTATCTATTGTAGATCGGGTAAATTTCGATGAGGTTTTATTTTCGTTATATTTTCGGTTTTACATTTTCGACAAAAACGAAATTAATCTAATGGATCAGAGTACACAAAATAAGTTGGAGGTACTATATTAAGGCAGTGTATTTTAAATTTATTCTCTAAATTCGATTTTTACCATTTAAAGCTGATAGATAGAAAACTATTATACACTCTTAACCATTATAAACTTAATGCTCAAATAACCGTAATGGATTTGGCTTTGATTTAGAGTATACTTTTCTCATTTGAGACGTCATTTTGTAAAAAAAAAAAAAACAAAAAAAAAAAACAAAACAAAAAAAAAACTACGTCTGATGACAGCTTACATGTCAAAACCGTAAATAGATTAAAAACAAATAAAAATAATGAGAAGGAAAAGTCGACATGGTGTTCATGGCTTTTGGTCGTTCCATGTTTAAACACAGGGATTTTGTTTACAACGACTGATTATGGGATACGCCTACACACATAGCAAAGGTATTTTTTAATAACAGTTATATTTAGTTGATGTTCTATATTTTATAATTATTATAATTAAATTGGTTTGTAAGTGTGTGTTTAAAAGTGATTTCTAATGTACAGTTCAACGAAAAATCATTTATTATTATACGTGTATATGGATATTTTACACCGAATAATTACTAGGAATTGCATCATGCAATGTCATCACACAGTAAATGTTATGGTGAACGATAGGTGTTCTATTGTAACTCATCAAAGATATAGGGCCTGCCGACTTCGGCATTAAATATATCAACTATTGAAAATTAACCAATAATAAACATATCCTGTGTATATATAAATTTAATATTTACTTACTTGTGTTACTCGGAACGTTTATCACAGCTGGTTGAGTGTCTGTAAAATAAAACACAAATCTGTGACGTTTGTCGTTGCTACGTCACGATTTCTTGTGTAAATAATACCCCTACGATTTGTCACATTACACATTCCCTCGTAACAAATAAGGAAGTTGAAGTTTATCATTTGTTTATTTAAATACAAGATAAGAAAGTCCTACGACTTAAGTAAATTTTCGCTGGTTGTGTGATTTTTTTTTACTACAGTACCTTGTTTGGAATAAACTGACAATCTAATAAATGCATTTTATTAATTTGCTTACGTAGTTTGAAAAAGTACTTTTATTTGGATTTAACATAACATACCCAACAAGAATCTACCTGCAGGTAGTTACAGTTATCTACCTTGGTAGCACGGATATATCGCACAGCAGGGGATGGTTTGAATGCTATTGCATTTTGGTGCATTTCATTTTACCAAACTTTGAAAGGTGAGAGCACTATTCTCTTTATACAGATCTAGAGTTACGTATTGTACCTGCTCTTAAATAAAGGTAAAAATATTAAGTGTATTTTAATTTATTCAAGACAATCTAATTAAAGTTTACAGCGGACATCGAATTTACGGAGTAGATATAATGACCATCCCATTTCGATAAGACTACAGTTAAGAAACCGTTCTCTCAAAAGAATTCAATATTTTGTAATGCCAGCTCATGAAAAATAGAAATCTTTGGCAAAAACCAGAAAACAGTATCTGAAGAATACGAAACTTACGATTCAAAATCTTTTCGACGTCCTGTCTGTATTTGTCTCCGCCAATGCTGATAATTGCAGTGTATAGCTCCGCCCACGTTTCCTCGAATTCCTCATTACTGATGGCTGCTCTAAGCTTATGACCATACAGGTCATTGCGGGCCAGACGTAAACGCTCTATGTTCGCGGCGTCACTAGAATCTGTGGAATCTGGCTTGGCACCCCAGCCCCGATCAGGCGGTGGGATTAGAGGCTTGGTAAGCTTACCATCGTCGTCAGTAAACCGAGTCTCCCTGAACAGTACGTAAATCAAGGATATGTCGAAATTTTTCGAACACGGTGTACCGTCTGCAGGATAGAGTTTGACCCTGCCATGGCCCCCTATACTTGGTATTTTCTTCAGAATGGATTTGTTGCGTGCCAGGAAGTCGGCCAGCTGACACGGAGTGACCAGAGAGTCAAACTTATCATGAAGGACCTTTGTCCCTATGTCCAGGAGTAATTGGCAGAGCCGGATAAAGTTGTTGGATTCTTTAGTCGGGTTTCCGGTAGAAGAAAGCATTTCTATAGTTTTACTTGATCCCGATGTTCTGTAAATAAACATTGGGGTAACATAAGAACATGCTATCCCATCTTAAGCTTGACTGAAGTTCTATAACAGGTAAAGGTTTTGTTGTTAACACATGTATAAGATGATAATATTTAAAAATGAACAGCGGGTGGGTAGGTTAGAGTTCAATTCATGAAGATTTGAATATCTTTCTGACATAGTTGTCATATTGTACAGAAGGTTCAATCCCAACTATTTTTTTCTGTAAGATGTAACATTTGGTAGGCTCAGACAATCTAAGGAACTCAATAGACAGTCTTAAAGATGTTATGTCTATTTATTGGCAAACTTGATGATATACCACCTTTGATTTCATTTTAATTGGTACTGTAGTACACGAGTGCCCATTGTTTTTGAACAGCACAGACCACTAATTAAAATGAGTTTTATCAAGAGTGACCCTGGTTCCTATCTGTTATGTGGGAACTAGATCATACATCCTAGATATTCCATGGGATACTATCACTGTCGTTATATCCTTGAACTATGTTACAGAAAAAATAAGGCAGTTCAGGAGAAAATAACTGACCAATCATAGGCCGAACGCCACAATCACACAGTGTACCATTATTCGACCTGATCATCCGTTGTCGTACACAGAGCCTACACTTTTGCAATGTCTTGCAATCACGAGACTAGGATCTACTTAGTGACTGAGTTGATGATAACATCTCGAATAAAAAACCTTACATAAATAAATTAAATCATTATATCTCTATCCAGGTGTGTTTATATTTGTTTGAAAGTTATAAGGAGATTTCAAACTTCTTGAACTGGAAAAAAACCTAAATACATAAATGAACATACACGTAAATGTAAAAAGCACTCTTCTGTACCGCTAATTAGGATATCTGACTCGATGATCTAATTACCACCATATTTAATGAATTGTAGTGTATGGCGGGACGGCAAACATCGACTATACTTGCTTTCTCCGTAATTAAGATATCTGACTCGATTATCTAATTACCACCATATTTAATGAATTGTAGTGTATGGCGGGACGGCAAACATCGACTATACTTGCTTTCTCCGTAATTAAGATATCTTACTCGATGATCTAATTACCACCATATTTAATGAATTGTAGTGTATGGCGGGACGGCAAACATCGACTATACTTGCTTTCTCCGTAATTAAGATATCTGACTCGATTATCTAATTACCACCATATTTAATGAATTGTAGTGTATGGCGAGACAGCATATCGACTATACTTGCTTTCTCCGTAATTAAGATATCTTACTCGATGATCTAATTACCACCATATTTAATGAATAGTAGTGTATTGCGGGACAGCAAACATACAAATGTATGGACTATACTTGCGCTCTCTGTAACTAAAATATTTGGCTAGATGAACTATACACCACCAAATATCGATAAGGAGGATGTCTTGGTACAGATAATAAGTAAAAAAAAATTCTACTAGCTTAATTCTATATCTTTGTAATGCGAAAACTATTGACAGTAAAGCTAGAATGGAAACATGCAGTTACCGTGAGTTCGCTCTCTTCCTGTCGATAATGATTTAGTATAGTATAGTAGATAAATTAGTACATGTATCATCATCCGGTCACATTTCATGACTAAGTCCTGCGTGAATCAGAATGTAAAGAGCGACGCCGCGCGCGTGACTGAGTATTACTTAACAGATAATAGTTATATATAGCTGTCATGTACTTGTACTCAATTTTTTGCAGATTATCATCTTTTTTATTCCTTGTTTTTTTGTTCTTTTGGTATCAGATGTGTGAAGTTAATTGCTTTTAAAAGTAAAGTGACTATAAAGATGCTCCACCGCCTACAGAGCATAAACGAAACTCATATTTTGAACAATAACTGATTATAAATTTTGTCTGATTAACACAAAAATACATACAATGTTCTATTTCATCATAATTACTTTATTTTTTTTTTCGGGAGGCAATTGGTTATTTTTCATATTTTATCTTGAAGTAATATAAGAAGCTCAATATTTTCAATGGGGTGGTAATGGTGTAAATTGAGTCACTTTTGTAAAGGAAGAAAAATGCTAATTCCTCTGTTCTTGGTTTTGATTGTTTTGTCAGCGGTGGAGCATCTTTAACTAAAAGAGACACACTTCATCATATTGAAAAGGATGAAGCAAGTATCTAGTCATATTCTTGTCCCGAAGTCGTATGAATATATGCTTGTGTAGGGAGTAATAATATGCCCGACTATACTCTAATGCCTCAGAGACTTAGAAATTATTAAAAGACTTTTTTTATATATATATTTTACTGTACGTGGACGTATTTTAGCGGTATGTTAATTTTATCGCATTTCGCCCTAACGCAGAAGAGTGCTTTTTTCTAAACCGTCATTCTGTATACACGACAAATAGAACAATATACATGTATACGTACATGACATGTACATAATCCATATGAGACGTAATCTATTGATATGAAATCTACAGAAGAAACAAATCATAATTTAGCGAAATCTTATTCTAGAGGATAACATTGATGTAATTTCGGATGAATATTTAACAGGATGCTCTAACGAGGTGAATCTTTCAGTAATGATACCAATTAAACAAACTTATTTCCATGGCTAGGACTTTTCCCCGTAGTGCTTTTATATCGCAATTTACAGTTTAAAATTATATTGCACTTTTTTTAGGCGACATATTTTCGTAAATTTCCGAAATAAGCTAAAGCTGAAATAAGTTGAACAGCATCATATATTTATCTCCTTGTGATAGGATGAACCAACAGGAAACATTATTCTAGCATTAACGATGATTAGTTAGGCTTCCTTCTAACACAATTTGAGCAGTTTTAGATTACCATAGCTTATTTTCGTGGGTCAAAGGTTTCGCAATTTGGACCTTAAACTGAATTGTAGCTTATTAGAATTTCGCGATTTTGCTTCAAGGGTACTGTATTCTTAAAAAAAAGTTCTGAATATTTCTCGGATGAAATATCATATATTACTTTACATTTAATGTAACCAATGAGTGATAAATAAGATTAAGAAATAACGTTCTTTGTTTTCTCAATATTATGAATGAAAATGGCAGTGGTGCGACCATACTAATATTGCTAAAAATAGACCTTGCGTCACTAAGACCTTTAAACGACAAATTTATCGGTCCACAATTTTTTTCTGAAAATTTCACTACATTTACTTCAGGTAATGAGCCAACTTTAAAAAAAATATTTTTGGTGCACTCAAACCGGAAGTGGGTGAATCACCATTATTAATAATTGACATGGCCGAAAATAACACCCAAAATTTCAATATTTGCTGTCTTAAAAATGAAGCCAAAATTTTATTTATTACATTTTGCCTTCATATTTGTGATCATGATATGTAATTATTCATACTCTTTCGAAAATGATACAGTTTGATGATATAAAACATTATCTTGATACCTTTTTGGATCAAAAAGGGAATCCTGTCATACACCTCTACTTGACAATTTTAATTTGGCCATAGCACAGGCCCTTGGGACCTATTTCAAGGGTTTGCATTAATGTTGCTACATGTAACATTTAGTTTTAATAAAATCGGTTCGTGAGCAAATTTCCATTGTTCGTGAAAGAGGTCCTTTTCACGACTATCGTGATGACCCGCGAAATCGCGAAAATATCATCCTCGCGAAAACAACTAGCTACATGTATACGGTATGTTGCGTATCATGCAATAAAATTAATTCTTGATGGGTGTTCTTCTCAATGTTTCCTGACATAGATTGATGGTCTATAAAATGACAAAATACAGTTGCCGTATATATATAGCCAGATGGTATGTTCGTGATTTCTCAGTAGATTGCGTTCAGCGCAAAACTTAGGAACAAACATATTTATTTATGGAGTACGTCAAAATGAAAATCAATCCTTATATTTATTTCGCTGTTTTTGTTTTTGATAGAATCACTGCGTATTCATGGTCACAAATGTATAGGCAATCAGACTTTACAAAGTCGAAGACGAGAAAGATGTAAATATTTACATTTACATCTTGATAAAGGACAAATAGTTTGACATAACCTGAAGCTATGCAAAACAAAACGAAACAAAAAAAGCATTAGTACATTTTAGGAACGGAAATAGGATTCATAGTAATCATTTAGATATGTTTCGTGATGTTTGGTCCAAAACAAATATAAAAAAAAAAAAAAAAAAACACCAATAGAAAAAAAGCGAAAAAAAACCCACCAACATTAGTACGTTTTAGGAACGGTAATAGGATTCATAGCTCAACGACACAATTCTTTCGCATACAAATGACAAATAAGTGAATAAAATGCTTACCAGATACTTTGTTGTTTAGCAGATCACATCATCAAAGGTATTTCTATCCAGATCCGTCTCTGTAGCGTTATATCAACAAAAACTGGAAATCCCTGGAAAGAGAAGAGACGTGCATGATACGTGGAAAACGTCAACAGGAGTGTCAGATATTTACAGTCCTAAATGTTCAGTGTTTTAAATGTAAAACAGGAGAATATCATTTAAGTCTTTGTAAGGAAGTATAGATTATGAAATATACTGCTAGTTGACATGCACCTTTGACTTATCAATCCAGTTATATAACGTCTATCCCGTACTAAGAGTGGTAGGTTGATATAGGGGTATGCTGCTATATATATACATTATGTAGTAATATCAAAGTGATATGTAACGCTATTACACAAATATTTTATTGTTTTGTTAACTTATTTAGATATAGATAAACATTATCTCTGTAAAAAAAACTACCATCACGAGTGATACTTAAGCGTGAATGTAAATATATCAACTAATAATCACTAGGAATTATGTAATTAAATGTACTAGTAACTTAATACGACAACGTGTAGCGTCAATTTGACCTATTAACTGCTGATTTTCGTCTGGTCATGCCTATAACGTTAGATGGTGTAATAACAGTTTAAATAGAAAGACAGGGGATAAGGTTTCGGATTTCCTTGGCACCTGAACAGCCACCCAAATAGGAAATAGAGATTCCCAGCAAGTGAATGTTGCTTATCATTTATGACACTCGAGTAAGTTAATTTTTCGAGCGAGTTTCTTTTAAAAATTTGAAAATTAACTAACGAGAGTGTAGATAAACATAATAATCAACAGACACGTGTTGGGAAACTTGTATATTCTAGATGTTATGACCATTTATCGTCTTAATTCAGGGAAACTTACCACCAAAAAATGTGTAATGATATCTTTCCGACATAGAATATAGTGCCTAAATAGAGAGCCAATATTCTATAGTTCAATACTTTACATAAGCAAATACCTGCTATACATTAATCTAATGTTATTTAAAACAAAATGTGCAATGAAAAATAGTCCGAAGTTGAAAGCCATCCAAAACCAAGATGAAATTACTTAATGAATGCCTAATTATCATATCATTTGAAACGAGGATCTAACGCGAATGACGTGATTAAAGAGATTGCAGATCCTATGTGCGGTTTAAAGTAATATGTTAAGCCCTTTTTAACCCTGAGGTATCATCGACTCCCGATAAGAACACGACGTAAACATTTTTCAAAAATCCCAATCTTATCGTCTGCTCATATTTTTTCCGTTTTTTTTTTTATCAGTTTTGAGTCCATAAGTGCGGCTTTGTTTGCATGTACTCATGGTCAAAAGTGTAGCATTTGTTTGTGTTAGGATTCGTTGAATTTAGTTAGCGTTTGTTTTACGTCCCTTTTCACATTTACGGCCGTGCTCGATTTCAGCAGGAGAGCTTAACGGAATTCGCAAAATGCCTCCGGTTACATACATTAGATAAGTACCGAAAAGTAACACAACCTGGTTCATTGTCTCGCGCCCTGGAGGTATGCTATAGCTACACAACAGAACATTATAAGAGGAATAGCTTCATCAATGTAAACAAGGTACATGTACGCATTATTACACTAGGTTTTTGTTTTCACAGATCACAAACAACACCTTGGTTTGCTTTTTTTTATATTTACGTCCTATTTACAATCAGGGTCATTTAAGGACGGCCTCTCGTGATTGTGGTGTCCTATGTGTGTGAAGTGCGAGATCGTTTTGGGCAGATTGCACCGTTTCACATTATACTGACAATGGGCGAACCAGTCGTCCCACATTCTGTATGCCAAGCGCTAAGCAGGAGCTAAAACTACCACTTTTATAGACCAGGGAACGGAACCCCGAGCCTTCTTTTCAGGGGTGAGCACCAAATCGAAGGCGAAAAGCAAGGTATTGTAAAGGGAGACATTAGGAAAAAAAGTATGAAAGGAAGAAAGAAATAATCTTAAATTTAATCGCCTTTTGCGATCATGCAACATGAGCAGCAGTTACGATTCTTACGCCCTGCCTGTAGGTCTAACGAACAACAAAATTTTATCCAATAACTGAACTCTTCGTTAATGTCATACTGTCATATTGTTTGGTTTATTGTTGTATTGAAAGAAAAACATGTATTCTTCTTGTTGCGCTTGTAGTTTGATTTTTCATTTTGAGATGTACATACATGAAATAGTAATTTGATTGTGTACGTAATTTAATGCTCATATACATTTTCAATCTATTAAGGATACAACTTTGTTACTAAGAACGAGTTCATAAGGTCCTCTTATTTGCAATTCACTTCGTATTTTACCTATATAAAATCTTGCACAGACAATGTTGTAAAAGGACAATAAAATATACAACTTTATCGAATCAAAACGAATTATTAACAGCATATTAAACCTCAACGCCAACATTTCTTTGTAATAAAAAGAATCTTACCATGATAAGGCATACATTGGCAAAAGAAAAGGGTAAAATGTTTCGAATATATTTCATAAACGAAAACTGAACAGGTATTGATATAGTACGTTGTATTTGTTTCGTTTTCGAAGATTGCTATTTTCATACCAGATATATTAGTCAATTATCGTGTAGTCGATTGTACGACATTACAATACCTTATAATTTATTCTATATTATAGCATAGTGTCACTGTTTTGCTCAATTTGTGATGTCCAGTCGTATCCAGCTTACGGGACACTCATTACAAATTAGTATGTAGTAATAAATAGAAATATGATTTTGCAGGTAAGGATTATCTTCCAGTGACACACTGGCCGGATCTTAATCAAATTGCTTCGCCTATACGAATAGAACGATATATGTTGTTTTTCTTTATGAAATACTGTGTGAGATGATTTCTTATCTGAATGTGACGTCAGTATAACATAATCGATTCAGTGATAAATTGTTTAACATTTACACAACAATGCAGAGTTTTGTATGTAATCATCAACGACAAAAACGAAAACAAAAAAATACTTGTAGTTCCGAAAGAATGGCGTATAGCAGCCATCAAAGATTAACACCAATACCTGCTTGTCTGGCGCAACTTTCTTGATTTAATTTATTTCACAATCGCAATTTTAATCGTTAGTTTGCTTCCATGAAGCCTATTGGCTATTTCATTTTGTCACAGGATGTTGTCGTCACGTGATACTTATGTATGGTACTGCATGTTTGTATATTAATCTGTATCAGTGAAAAAGGACCGAATGAGTTGAAATTAATCGTGTCCTTCAGATATTTAATATGAATTCAATTCAAATAGTTAAAATATAAACAAATATGGTACATGACCCCATTTCATTAACAACCAGAATTATTTGCAGAATGCGCCAGGGTGGGGAGGAAACCTTATTAAGAACCAAGACTAAATCAAATGATTAATTGGCCGAAGATTGCGACACACATCTTACTTTCGACTGATAAATTATTCTGCAGAAAGTTAAAGATGCTCCACCGTCGACAGAGCATAAATAATATCCATCACTTGAACAATAATTGGTGTTTAATCGTGTATATATAAATGTATGTCTAATTAACACAAAAAATATATATAAAATAATTCATTTTGCCTTTGGCCCATGCGCAATCAGTAACTCATTTCATATAGGATATAGTGCCAAGGAATTTTTTCGGGATGCAATTAATTATTTTTTGTAATTTTAACTTGAAGTAAAATGAGAAGTTCAAACTTTTCAATGGTGGTAATGGTGTAAAGTAAGTAACTTTTGTTACTGATGAAAAGTACTAAATCGTCTTCTTCTGTTTTTGATAGTGAAAAAAATACCATTTGTCAGCGGTGGAGCATCTTTAAAGTATCTAATTTCAATTTTGCCTGTTACAGGCGCTAAAATGGGATTGAAACAGCAACCTACTGGGTAAGGGTAGTATAACGCACCCAATACTAATATTATAATGTACTATCATTTTGTGTATTTTATAGCATTGGTATGTTTAATTTTAGAACATGATCTACACATTTCACTCAACCACAAAATCTGCGATTACCTGAATCCAAATAAACCTTACTTGCATTACTTATATATCCTATTGATAAATATCGGAATACTTTCATTAACAAAATAGATCATAATGTGGAAATACTAGTACACATCAAATTTATAGCGAAAGCATTTAGACTGATATGATGAATTTTCCGAGAATATTTTTAGTTAAAGATAAAGAAGCATAGAGGATAAGTATTCGTGCCCAATACATGTAACGTCTAGAATATTTGTACGATAACAAAACACCATTCACATACCTGTGACACCAGTCCTGGTTATCGGAAGAAAAAGCTAAGAAAATAGAATCCTCGGTATTTGTACTTTCGCTCAAGGTCACCGGCCAGGGAAATCACAACGAACTATCGAAGTTATTTCAGAAGGGGATTCACCGCGATTCAACGATTAAATTGTTGTTCAACTAGGCTATAGCACTATCTATGTAAACAGTTGTATCGTAGATCTTGCGTAATGTACTACAGGTGCATTCTACATTCTATAAAGTAATTGTATTCAATGTATTCTTTTCATTGTGAATGATGTCAAATAGGCATAAAAAACATTATGGTTATTTATGATAAAAAAAAATTAAATTCATTAAAAGTTATATGTGCCATAACTGGGCGAACATTTTGACATGGTTTTTTTTTGTCTTCAGTAATCTGTTGAAAACCTTCAGGTTTGATTAACTAAACTGTGAAATTAATTCCAATTGACAGAAAAAACGTGTATGATACCTATTTATGATTTACCACACAAAATGTATGCATTGTTAAAATCTTGTTTAAATGCCGTGTGTATATTTAGATGGGAACATACCTGCAGAAATCATTTCATTAATAACAAGGTAAAATGTGAAATTGTAGACCACACCTTGGCTTCATGATCTGAAAGTATGTTCACATTTCACTGCAATCCAGATGCAATTATACAGATTTTTGGCAGTACTATAATTCTCAAAATGTTGGTAACCTTTGGTGGGGAATAACATATTAAAATTATTCCTGATTCAGTAAGTATGAAAAATACGCCACGTAAAACTTTAAAATACTACCATTACTATCAATGATAACAGTCACCAAAGTACTTGTACATGTTAATTGTTTTCGAAATTAATTTGCCAGAGATAGATAGATAGATAAATATATTTAAAAAGTTAAATGGAATCATGATTTACACTTCGATAACTCCATTATATCGATATCTGGCATCTGGAGGGAAGTCCCTTGCTCAGTACCGTGACTTGATTAGCTATTAATTAAACAATAGGTACCGATTGAAAGGGGTGTACTGAAAACATCCTTATTGTTCCTCAGATAAAAAGGTCAAGCGATTGTTACCACTGACTGTTAAATACACACAACTGAACGATCGCTGCACTTTTGGTTATTGTTGCATTTACAACAGGATTGTGAAATGTTTTATTAAAAAAAAGACACAAAGTTTTCTATATATCTAGCATAATTTTAGACATTATCTTATTTTCAAGTTTTTTGCGTAAACAGTATCTCGGTAAAGTATGACCAAGTTTGAAGATTCTTATGATATACTAGTATACTTAGTATTCATTGCTTTATATATCATTGCTTCAATATATTTGTATAGATATTTCAGAACCAAGTCTCCCGATAACGAAAGCGTTCTTATCTCATAGCTGTGCTACAATGGGAAATCATGTGATAAATTCGAAATCTCCAACCCCTCTTGATTACAATTTGAAACAAATAACATTCAACTTCGGACTACTTTACATAACGCATTTTGTTTATAAAATGCATTTAGATTAGATTCAAAGTATAAATAACAGACTGTTGACTTTTACTAGTTAATATTTGAAAATTAATTAACTTTCCCAATTGATAAATTTGATAAACACTTGTTGGCGAGCCTTTATTTCATTATGCTAAATGAAACTTAAAGGGACAATTCAGTCTAAGAGAACATTAAAATTTGCACATATATCGGAAAAAATCCAGTTTAATGGAAATTAGATCAGTCGGTTTTACTGCGATATGCCAGAAAAGCCCATGGTGGTGAAATGCGCGTGAAATGTTCAAACTCGCTCGCCGTCCGCCATTACACATTGTATGCCGAACCCTGTCCTTGTCTAAAACTGCTCAAATCGCTGACAGTAGTGTGTTTACCTTATTAGGTGAATTATGTTGCCTCAAAATCATTTTATCACCTCCTCAGTGGTTATGTAGTTCATTTGTTTAACATGCGTGACTTTGGCTCGGGTATGAGTACATCGTACATATTGTACCTGCTTAATCGTATTGATCAACGATTTGTAATTACAACGTTATCAATTAAAATACTAAACATTGACGTGGAATTTGTCAATATTTTATGTTATATGTTTCATAAGAAATATAGAACAATACATTTATGCCATAGTTTGCTTCTTGGTTATGTAAAAGAATTAACCTGAGTGAATTGTGTCTTTAAAGATATGTCAGTAAATAATTATGTGGACAGTATATTTTACCAAAAAGATATAGTAGGACCTCAGCGATAATGTTACTGACATTCAAACTGAAATAATGGATATGGTCTTATACAAACGTTAACATAACGTAGACATCTTACAAGAGATTGACAATAGTAGATCCACCGGTACATAAACATTGATATTATGATAAAAGCATAGCAGAAGTTAAGTCACATATTTGATCTGTAAACATTAGTTTGTAGTTGTCTTTCATCTTTTTACAAATCGTTAGAATGCTAAGATGTGATTTGACATATCCCGGCCCCACCTAGATAAAAGTTTTCTGTTTTAATATCAAAACATACAATGTGTGAGGATTTTAGTATTTTACCTCACCGACGAAGGCATTGACAACGACGTCAGTTGAAAAATATCTAGTAAAAATTTAAAAGGAAAACAATTCAGTTGCAAACGTTTTAAAGATTTGTGTTAAAATACCTCAATACCTAAATTTGTCGACTGCAGAAAGCCATCATATCAAACTTCTTGACACTAGTATGATAAGAAATAGCTTCTCGTGTATTTGCGCACAATTATACATTCTCAGAAAATATTTTTCATCTTTAATGTATTTTCCTGTTTTGTACGAGTTATGAGCGAATGAGCGTTAAAGGCCCACTACCTTTCCAGAGCAAACCATAAATGTTTCTTAAAAACATTAATAACACCAGAAAATATATACCGATGGCCTAAGCTGAGGTTACAACACCAAACATATGCACGATTTCCTGCGTAATATATGATAACAGTGGAAAGACATTTCGCTGTTTTGCCGTCTGGCGCAGTGATAGTCAACTACCGCGCGGTATTTAGTATGACGGCGGGAAACATAAGACGACCCGCGTTATGAAAATTAACATTTTATTTATTTTCATCAAATTGTTCAGATGGTGATGATACATGTAGTATTAACGGTAAGTTAATAACTTTTGCGACTCTACAAAATTCTCGATCTCGTTTTACATTCCCATTTTAAAAATTAAAAGCCGTTCCGGAAAGGTAGTGGCCCTTTAATATTTAAAAACAAATGGCGATTTTGTTTTTGTTTTTTCTCATAATTATTTCAAAACCATAACAACATAAATAGTTAATTGAAAGTTAATTGCACGTAATTATACTGTAAGTTCCGAAAGGTATTTATGCCGATCCAATAATTTAAACAATGCAGTAAAATATATACAAAACAAAATACTCAAATAGAAAGCAAAAAATAGTGCACATACATATACTGATGCTGAGGTGTCCATCTTTCAATTATGTTTACATTAGATAATATATTACCTGTCTCTCGGAAAGTAGACGCGTTCGATAAATACCTTACATTACACCGCTGCGACACCGCCCGGCTACCTGCATACTTCTGTAGTGAATGCAAACTACTGAGAATCACGATTTTTTCGTTGAATAAAACTGTCGTAAATAGCCTCATTGTGTGTTACATTAAATCTTATAAGGTCTTGACAAAATATGATAACACTTGAGAATGATTTACTCTAATTCGATATGTCAATAAAGTGTGTCGTTTTTATGAATCAAGGACTTATTAACTTCCTGTGGAAGTAATGATAACCGAGATATATGAGGAGGTTATCGTGATGAAAGAGCTCGGTTTCCATTTCCCGTTTCTATAGATAGACGACCATGGTCTATGTAAATGTTATTGCATAAATTCCGCTTACTTGTTTCAAGGGAACACATATTTGCATAACGAATGAATAACGCGTTTTATGAATAGATCTGCATTTCATTCAATAACAAAAGGAACAAAGAATAACAACTAGGTGGCAGGAATTTCCTTATTTATTTACAAGTAATGTATAAGTACAAATGTACTTGTTTTCTTGAGGAAACATGTCTTTGTGTAATAAGAATGTCATAAATGACAGATATGGATTTAAAGTTTCAAAAACAAATCGACGCAAAATCAAACCCTAATGTCTGTTTAATATTTTTCAAATAATTTTCATTCTGTTTATACTTTAAAGTCGTCAATCAGAAGAAAGCGCTGATTTTCAAATTGTGTCTATTGCATTTAATGGATACAGAATGAATATACTGCAGTTTATGCCCCCAAAGCATACAACCAACCAACATTTGTGTCCCTAAAATTAAAAAAGGACAGATATTCTCCAAGTGTTTAAGAGTCACCCATAATCGTACTATGTTAGTCAGCTATCCATCTATAATGATATGATCCGCCTATAAGCCTTAATTACAGACAGTTCATTCCTCACTGTTAAAAGTTACCTGTCATCCATATCCATTAGGCGGAACTTCTTCTGATTACGTAATTAAAAGCCTTGGTCAGCGAAGATGCCTCAAACTTATAATCTGAAGATTTTTTTTAAACAAACCTGATATGGGCGGCTATAAATAATAAGATTTTTCAAAATGTCGATTTAACATCAGAAACCTTTGTAATATTGTCACCACACGTAACGGGATACAGTGGATGTGTTGGATTGAGGATAAACTTTAGTATTTTATGTTATGGAAATATAACATAAAACTCGGAGTAAACTGCGAATCGGTTTATGATGAGAGTTTTGTGTTATATTTCCATAACGTAAAAATCTATTCAAATTAATATTTATAATTCAATCTATTTAAGGAAACCTTTTCAAAATTTCAAATTCATTTTGGGTCTTTTTTCCCCTATAAAATCATTACACTGTTATCTCAACCAATCAGAAGCGACGTTACAAACGTATGCTAATCTGTTTTATATCGTACAATTTTTTTTTTTTTTTTTAATTGCATAATATCTTTGTGATCTTGAGCAAGTGTTAAAGATTATTTTTTCAAATAACTCATGCAATGACTTTTTAAATCTCTGAATAAACTAAGGACTAAAAAGTCTCTGAATAAACTAAGCAAATGCAGATGATGAGAATGATGGTGACGTTACGAAATAGACATTGTTATTTTGGTTTAGTGAATATCAAGTATCCTAAAACTACTTACAATGACATTTAAATTGTGACATTTACCAATCAACACGATGTAATATCCGGGTATATCTTCCTCATGCTGTACTTCCGGATCTTCTTGATGAAGAGGATTACATGGAGTACGCGAACGACGCAGAAATTGTTTTTAAACTTGTTTTACTTTTTTATTCGTGTATATAAAACTATGTAAAAACTAGAGAGTTACATTGTAGAGATGTAAGAACAGCCGGTGTCCACTGATCTTGGAATGGGTCTATAGTGGCCGGCACTGTCTATAATGGAATCAGGGGACAAAGTGCGTTCCATTGGACTATGGTGTGCGGGAAAAAGACCATTTGAGATCTAGATCGTCAGCTGAAGTTGATATTTGCCTAAAATTTTGATTTTGTTTGCTTTGCGTGTGATGTTGATGATACGGACGAGAGGGTTGATAGTAAGTGAAAGTGAAAAACCTTTTCGTCTCAACTCGGCAAGAAATGTTTTCAGTAACAGGATAGTGGAGTCCTGGAATTCTCTCCCTGTTGATGTGGTCAATGCTGAGAACCTGAATATTTTCAAAAATAGACTAAACAAGCACTGGAAAAACCACGCCATGAAATTTTTACCATCAACCTAGGAAAGACAGTATATTATACATAAACCTAGGACATACTATTAAGGATTTTAAGCAATCACTTTAAATATTTTACCATTATTGTAAATATCACTATACATCTTTACAAGCCCTTTGTGGCTTCCTAATGATGTTGGACTGATGAGAAAGTGAATGATTTTATAGAAAACTACCGGACGGGATTTTAAACGCCTTTGTGTGGACTGGCCACCACAGTCTCTAGAATATTATAAAAATCGCTAAAATGTGGCTTGATTATGTTTGTCTCTACTACATGCCTGATTCTAGAAGTTTTAAACTAGTGGGAGATAATCTAGTAAAGAACTTTTTTGAGAAAGTCTTATCAGCAACTTAGGGTCTGGTGGCCAGTCTAACCTTTGTGATAAAAGTGGTCAGTTGAGTGTTTTAATCGCGTCTGTTACACTGTATGTTTCGGTCACATCTTGTTGCTCGCCTTTGAACAAGGTTGGATATGTCTTGTTGTGTATAGAGGTCCCATACATTGATTCTTCGAAATTGCAGTTGTTCTTGAATGCAGTCAAATGGGGTTCTATTGTGCTCAAGTTTGGGTCTTACAAGTGATAAGTAGACCTTGGCATTAATGTTGATATTAGAATGTTAGAAATTACCCCTGAGGAAACTATCGGATTTGTTACCTTTACATGGTATACTATTGTGAATGTCCCATTCCAGGTTAGCTTGGAAAGTTACACCTAGATATTTTGCTGATTATACAGATTCTAGGGAATGACCATGTAGGATGTGGTGTTGTTTGATAATTATTTGTGTGGTAATTGTCACAGAAGTACATTTTTTTCTGCATGGAAATCTGCTTCCCATTTGGTTACAGCGTCACGGTCTCATTGCAAGCTGAAATGATCGTGCATCAAGCATAAAAAACCATTTGGAATAAGTTATGTATCACCCCAAAATGAATTGTGAATTGGAATAATTTATATCTTATCTACAAGCGTAATAGCTCCTTTATCACATCATGTGAAAAGAAAACTTTGAAAATTGCTTACATGAACTTGACGATGACATCATGATCATATTTAGGATGTGAAACTAATTAACCGACAACTATTGACAGATGACAGAATGCAATGACAACACTGCACTACGATTACACAAATCATTGAATATATTTAAGACTTACCTGTAAATAAATCCCTTTACGTGCCCATCTTGTGGCTAATTGCAGCGATATTTGCGGCACTAGAGCAGTGTTAGGGGGCGACAGTCAATGTTATCATGTTATCTTTTAACGGCTCCATATTATCAAGTTCCGTTTTAGTTTTGATTCTATTTATATGTTTTTATTTATTTATTATTCTATTATCATTTTTTTTTTTATTTTTTCGTGTTTTGTGTGAGTGTGAATGTGGTTTTTTTTATGAATTAAACACTTTCATGCATTTTTACCATTCCTGTATCTTATTTCATTGTGTTTATCCCGTGTTAGTGTCTTGATTAGGAAGTATTTTTATGTTTCGTTTATCACGTTGAATAATTCCGTCCTGTAACATTTAATCCTAAGTCGTGGGATAGTTTTATATATCATAGTCTCCTCTCCTCTGATAAGTTTTATTGCTACATGTATAACAATGTCGTGCCAACAAGATTCAATATCCATTAACTCATGCTTAGGTCTAAAAGGTTTAGTTAAAACGTTAAAAAGGATTACTGTATGGAACGGGAATGGTATTTTAAAGTATCATTTCACAACGTTGGTTTTATTTTTATTTATTTTTTTAATTCTTTCTGTTTTGTTTACAATATTTTGAAAAAGAATGAAATAACAACAAAAATAGATGGGACCAAAAGTAAGCACACGAACCCCTATTTCATGTCTGATTCAGAAACAATTATTTTTGTTATGGTTGTTATTCTAAGAGATAAAATGTTACAAAAGATATCATAACGTTTTATGTGGAGCGTTAAATCTCACAAAAACTAAAAAAAAATGACGCAGTTAGTTAAATACAGAGAGTTGATAGTATTCTGCTCACACGCAATGCAATGTACATTGTATATTTTTTCCTGGTTTCAATGATTGTCTATGAAATTGAAAGACAAACTTCCTTTTCCCAAATCAGGATGACACGTTTCATTGGCCTTGATAACAGAGCAAAGTTATCACTCGCGGAACTTTTTCATTGTTGATCAGCGGGTCGGTCAATGATAACTCGTATCTTCTGGAACACTTACCCAATAGCAAATCCTTAGCTGATTGGTAAAAAATAGAGACAATTAATTTTAATCGCTACTAGTTATTGAGTTCTGCATAGAGTGTAACCTTTGGCCAGAAATGGCTTAAGGGAAGAGGAAGAGAGTTTGTATAAGTCTTGAATCGGACTCACCAGGTGCAGGAGGAGTAAGAGGGGTAAGTCCCTTACATCGCTATTAGACATACCGGGTATAGTTAGGAATACATTTTAACCACATTTGGTCAAAAACATCCTTGGGAAAAGAGGAAGAGAAATGGTATAAATAGTGGATGTTACCTCCAGGGGCAGGACCGATGAAGTGCAGTTGGGGTATATATAAAGGTTATATCTTTAAATCATAGTACTAATTATATAGATGTGAATGCATTGTAACCAAATATATAAATATATAAAAAATTACTTTACAGGAGGGGGATAGGGATGTTTTTATATTTATATAAATGATTAATTAATCTGAACTACCAATCCATCTTTCTTTAATTGCGGAGTAGGCATCAATACGTAAAATGCAGTTCTTTAAATTACAATCATTAGATAGATCTAAATGGAATAACTTAGTTTGGTATGAAATTATTTTGATAATATTAGCTATATAAATGGCATACTTTTAGGAGAAATAAAGCAACATTTTTTGTATTATCCATTCTATTTGAAATTTAGTATTTTACCATGATAATTGTAATATCCAGGTTAGCGATACAGGCACGATAGGCCTCTTGTTGATATTTAGATTCTCTAGCTTTGATAACCATTCCCAGTTTCTAAAAGATCTCTTTTAGAAATACATGTACATACAAATTCTTTAGTAAATGTGCATATTTTCAATGGGCATGTGCCGAATGTATCTGTAATACAAATTTATGCACATATATTTTGATATTCTAATTTACATTATTTACATTCTAATGATTTGAAATAATTCTATAGTTAATGGTCAAACAAACTTTTACGATATTTGAACACTTATCCTCGATGCTCCAGGGGTAACTATCACTGTCGTCATATATCCACTACAAGAGTATAACTGAATGCAACACAAGTCACAGCTAGATAATTTCAGCTAGATTTAATTTACTTCTTTGATATAAATCAAAAGAATCGAATAACGATAAACTGTGTTTGACTGCTTGGCTTTGACTAGTCGAGTATCGCTCGCTCTGTAATCTCTGCAGGCCTGTGATTGGTCAGTCTTTTATCCTGAGCTGCCTCCACCAGTTTTACTATGAGACTGTCAAGGGTTAATGTAAACTTTATTTTATTCATTCATTATAAGTCATACAATACAAAAACAATCAAATAGATATAACATGAAATGGATTCAGAAACAAGTGTTAACACTTATGTTGTTAATCCGTCTCCATTTTACACTCATCAGTTCTGCACGGTAATTAAGTGGGAGAATGTATATGAAATTTAGGTATTAGGAAAAGAAGAGATGAAAAAGGGAAGAGAAGAAGAGAGATCGCCAATGCCATTGCTCACTTTAAATAAATACAACTATGAAACGATAACTACAGAAATGAATCATGAAATCAATCGAATTTCTTGGAGCTGATAATGAATTGTTGGACACATGTAAAAATCAAAGAATTTTCGTCAATGGTTAAATCATTGTTGCCAAAGAGTAATAGTTTTGTTGTAATAGGATGATTTAGGACAGCAAAGGAACGATTACGAAGTTCGGAAAAAAGTCGACAATGTAATAAAAATGTTCGTTATTTTCATCAACTTGACAGAGGGAGCAAAGCGGACTGTTTATTAGATTCCTACGGAACAAATAATACTTAAGTGAAATGTACTCCATCCTCAGTATCGCATGGTGAATCTGTCCCAATCTAATGCCGATAAGATAATATGGTGGGACTTGGAATTTTTGTGCTTTTAAATGAGTTTTAAGTTTTGTTATTGAGGGACTGATTTTGATTTCATCAGAGAGTGCATTCCAAAGATTTATTACAGATGACAGAAAGGATTTCATGAAAAGCTTGTGGGACAGGAAGGTGGACTGAAGTTATTACCTAATCTAGTATTATGATCATGAATATTGTTGTTGCACTGAAGAAGTATTCCTTGAAGATACTGTGGAAGGAGACCATGAACTATTCTATGAAAGTGGATTATCTAGTTTACGTCTTTGCTCTAGGGGAAGCCAGCCTGTCTCGAGATATAGTATCAGAGAAAAATACAGAGATTGAAGTGATGCACGATCTAAAATGAACTTAAATTTACGCAACATGTTTAACATGTTAAGTTTGGGTGAAATTTTAGATTTGAGGAAATTGATGTGGACTGTCCATCCACCATTTCCCGAAAGAAATAAACCAAGATGTTTATGTAAGGTAACAGCAGTAAGTAAGGTATTATTCATAGATAATGGAGGATGAAGCGGGATATTATTCTTTTTAGATATTAATAAGGTTTCAGTTTTTGCCGGACTGAATTTAACCAACCACTTAATAAGTTGACCATTTATGATTTTTTCTTAGATCGTGATTCAGAATATCTGTAGTATTTCCAACGGTATCAACAATGACGTATAATGAGGTATCGTCTGCAAATAACTTTTTATTAGCTCTTCTGTCTCCCACTATATCATTTATGAATACCACAAACAAAAGTGGGTCGAGAATTGAACCCTGAGGTACTCCGGCTTTTACATTTGACCAATTAGAAAACTTACCATTAATTACTACTCTTTGTTTGCGATGAAGAAGATAATTGCTGAACCAATTAAGAAGAGACCCCCTTATCCCAACACAGTTTGCATAAAGCCCTTTGTGCCAAACACGATCAAAGGCTTTGCTAACATCAAAAAATACCATTCTTATTTCTTTACCGTTATCTAATGCGCAGTGCAGAGAAAATATCATGAGTGATAGCCAGTTGTTAATTTACCGGTGAATCCCCATGTTTAAATCCAGATTGGTAAGGGGATAGTATAGAGTGGGTGTGTAAGAAATTGTAAACATATTTAAAGACACATCTTTCCATGATTTTACCAACAATAGAAAGTAATGAAAAAGGTCTGTTGTTAGTTAAGATGGATTTACTTTCTTTTTTGTGCACAGGCGTGACATGAGCTGATTTTCATTCTGAAGGAAAGATAACAGATTGGAGAGATTTGTTAAATAGAGAACAAAGAGGTTTAAATACAATATCAGCAGATTCCCTGAGTAATCGAGCATTTATAAGATCAGGACCAATAGCTATAGAACAGTCAAGATTCAAAATTGCATCCTTAACATAAGTAGGAGTTATGTCAATATTAGATAGATTGTGATTGTGCCCATAGTCAATGTTAGGCTAAACAGTGTCAGTATCATCAATATTGTACCGGAACAGAAAAAAAATCATTGAATAAACAAGCTTTTTCGAAATCATCATTATGAAGAAGTGGGGGTATTGTGGAATCTTTACGATTAGGAAGTACATGTAATGATTATACAGCTTTCGACTATTTCTTTACACTGAGATTAGAGGGTTTCCGAAGGTTTCCACAAAAATTATTGACATATGCGATTTTAGCCAGTTTGATAGAATTGATACATTTATTGCGACTTTGGCGGAAATTTGACATGTGAGCATCTGTAGGAGAACGTTTGGCTCTTTTGTGGGCACGTTTTAGTTTACGAATTAACCTTTTGATTTCATTTGACATCCAGGGCACTTCAAATTATCATACAGTAATGGTTTTGTTAGGTATACAGGTTTTAGCTATTTCAAGCAACGTCTCTGTAAATTTTTTAACGTCGATCAATGTATTCCAGTCAACATCATTCAATTTTCCTCTAAATAAATCATAATTACCCTTATCGAAGAGCCAAATGTTACGTTTAAAACTTTGCTGAATTGGTTTAATCATGTAATAGAACAGAAAGTAGAACAGTGGTACATGTATCTAACCGGGTGGTCGAGGAAGCTCTCTCCGACAATACATTTACTAATTATGTTACTGTCATTAACACACACAATATCTAACAGTGAGTTAGAGGATTCAGTAAAAAATGAAGGTAATTCTATTAATTGAGACAAGTTATATAGAATAAGTATATCTCGTAAGTGAGCTAGAGGACTAATTGTCGACCATCAAGTTAGCGTTGAAATCACCTGTAAACACAATGTTAGTTATACCCGTGTTAAAGGCTTGTTTAACAGATTGAGATATGTGAGACCAGGTGATAACTGGAGAATTCGGAGGTCTATAGTAAGTACAAGGGGTTGATATAATATTAGTTGTAGTAACCCCTATAGATGAACAAGCAGCGGGCCATTGCGCGAATTTACAACCAATGATCAATATGTATAAAATTAAGTGGGAATTTCATGCCAAGTCCCTGTGTACAATATAATTAAGTACGTGTAATGACCATGTTTATTTAGGTATTTCTTGTATATCATATATAAGACTTTTCTATTGCTTTCAGAATGATATTTTAATAAGTGATACAGTACACAACCATATGCAAGGTTTGATGAACACCGCACAAAGGGGAGTAACTCTGACATGACTGTGGCATTAGCAATATCAAGAAGCAACAGAGATTTGTATGTGTCTAAGCGTATTAGATACTTCATATTTGGGCATTTAAATATTTTTCTTTATAATATGAGTTTCAACATTTTTTTTTAAATATTCGTTATTAGGTGCACGACTCCTTAAAAAAACAATATGACCTTAATAAGCCGGAAGTGACGTCATATAACATGGATTGTGACCATGGCAGATGGAGAAAACGATATAGTATTGAGTTTTAATGACAGTTTATTACGGAAATCGGACCTGAAACTTCTGGAAGGTGCACACTGGTTAAACGACAAAGTTATTGGATTTTGCTTTGAGTAAGTTTGCTTCGTTCAATGCACGTGAATCCATCAATTTATGCATAACATGCTCCCTGTTTCAGTCTTCGGACACTGCGGACATGGTCACTTGCTGATCTTGACCAATTGCAATCGTGCCTTTCTTATTGACATAATTACGGAGCGTGACATATATTTAGGTACTCATATGCTATGTATGTATTGTTTGCATTTATGACACTGCCTAAGTGAAAGTCTATGTAAACTTCAAAAAGTTATCAGCTTATCTGATTAAAACGTCCGTATACACAGGGACTCGACAAAATTTGATATTTAGGTAATGCCTATGCCCATTGCCCAGTAGACCTAAATTATTTAAGGTGCCATATATGGTTATATGGTTGGCAAATAAATATCTCTCGCGTTGTAATAGATGACAAATGGTGTATAAATTTCGGTGCATAGCTGAAATGTTCCTGACATGGTCCTGATCCTGAACAAGTGTTGTTATTTTTCGGGTCGATCCGAATTCCAAGATGGCCGCACAGCCGCCATCTTGAAAACACACTTCTTCACATATTCTACCAGTGCGATTTGGTTGAAACTTGCCTGAAATGATCCTGACATGGTCCTCTATAAATTTTTTTTTGGGTCGATCAAAAATCAAAGATGGCTGAAACTTGCCTGAAATGATCATGTATGGTCGGGGATTGGTCCCGACAAAGTGTTGTTACATCTCTGGTAGTAAGATGACCGTTAAGGTCCTTGGGCCTCTTGTATGTAAACTTGAAACAGGTTCCCTGTGATATTTAAAAATATTCTCAGGTTTGTATATCAGGGACCTGGCACGAATTTTCTTATCAACAGTATTTATATAAAATATTATAATATCAAGGATATGAACTCTAATAGAGAAAAACCGACATCTTAGCTTGTTATCATTATTCTTTATCTCAGTTAAACTAGTATCATTACAATAAAAAAATCAATTGATAATTTAGCATTAGTAACGATTATACAACTGTTTTATATAAATTATTCCTAGTTTTATCTGGATCAGAAATATAATACCCTGGTACAGTTAAACCTGCAGGTACAGTACTAGCTATATAGCTGCCATAAACTTGATATATATATATTATTCATAAATGTACATGTATATGTTTCTGTCTGTATATTTGTTACATGAAAATAGTAATATCCTTCAGTTGTTATAACAGAATAATTGGTTTATTATTGAGATAAAAAATATGTTTTTGGAAAATGCATAAAAGGTAGAGTTTAATTATTATCTTCTTTTCAGTTCATGATCAGTTGTTAACTTAATTTATTCAAACTCCATTATCTGTTCCGGTAATAGTTACATACTTTCATGGTTCGTGGTTAATATAATATACAAGTCATTTTAGCTTCTATATATAGTTAAACACCATGACAACAAGCTTTGACTATATACTTGCCTTTGATCTTGGAGAATTTATTTCAAAGATTATTTTATTTCATTTTTCAGATATTTTGAAAGAGAGCAGTTCAGCCATTCTGCAGATAGGCTGTGCCTTATTAGTCCTGATGTGACACAGTTCATTAAGCTTTCTCCAGGTAATTTGAAATTTTTGTACCCCTTTTATTACTCAGCAAAATTATCTTTTTTATTTGATTCTTTATCACATTAAACAACAGTTATTGTTGTTGTACAAACTAATACATATAAAGTAAAACCACAAAAAAATTTGTAATAGAAAGAAAGTGAAGAAATTCAAACTACATGTATTGTTTCATTATTTTCATACTTTCATAATTATATGCATTCAAAAAAGATGAAATTCTAGGTAAGTGCACTTCAAGGCCTGGAAAAAGTTGAGCTAATTATGGAATTTGGAAACTATGGCACTTATTTAGTAAGATGTGGTGCTGATAAGTTTTACCTAAAAGAATATAATGGTTTTTCTGGGATACTAGTAAATTATATACTAAGTAGTTGTACCCCTATAAAGGGTTGTATGTATACCAAAATTTAATTGATTTATGAGGTCATCTGAGCTGAAGGGTAAGGATGATCTATTGTCATCATGCACTGTCCGTCCTGTACTATTTGGCCTGTAGTATGCATGGATGAAGGGCTACCAAGTTTGTTCAAATGAATGACCTTAACCTTCATTCAAGATCACAGAGGTCAAAAAGGCTAAAATTTTTAAACAACTTCTCTGAAGAACCGAAAGGCCCAGGGTACACATATTAAACCTGCAATATGCTGGGATGAAGGGCTACCAAGTTTGTTCAAATGAATGACCTTGATCTTCATTCAAGGTCACAGGGGTGGAAAAGGCTCAAATCTTTAAACGACTTCTTCTCAAGAACCAAAAGACCTAGGGTACTCATATTGGGCCTGCGGCATGCTGGGATGAAGGGCTACCAAGTTTGTTCAAATAAATGACTTTGACCTTCATTCAAGGTCACAGGGGTCAAATAGGCTAAAATCTTTTAACAACTTTTTGTGAATAACTAAGAGGCCTAGAGAGCTGATATTGATCCTGTGGCATGCTGGGGTGAAGGGCTACCAAGTCTGTTCAAATGAATGACCTTGACCTTCATTCAAGGTCACAGGGTTCAAATAGGCTAAAATCTTTAAACGACTATGTTGTATTGTGCCATAAGTCAGATGACTGTTAAGGCCCATGGGCCTCTTGTGATTGTCATACTACAGTATTTGATTTATCAACACTGGCCTTTGTCTATTCCAGATCCCCATGCAGTGTATCGGGCATAATTACTTATAGCATTTTACTTCTTAATTTAAAGTAATAAGTTATGATTATTATTAATTAAAACCTAATTTAAAAACCAATCTGTACTGATCAAATATATGCTGATCTTAGTAACATCCACTTTAAACCTTTATTTGTACTATTAGTATATATGTCTGAGTTAGTATCCCAAAGTAAGCCTGTGTCAATGCTTTAAAAACATACTTAGTTTTATTGGTTGTTTTAGCGGAGGAGCTGGGCATTTTTCTAGAACCTCTGAATCTCAAGGTAAAGGAGTATGTGTTTATGGCAGTCAACGACAACAACAACCCAGACAACGCAGGTGGTACACACTGGTAAGTGTATCGGTTAACATATTCACCCATGAAATTTCATAATGGAATGGTCTAATCTTTGATTTGGAAGAGTCTAAATATGTCTGTAGGGGTGAATATTTAAGAAAAATAAGAAGAAATTTTGTAAACAATGCTACATTTCTGGCAGTTTCTTCATCTGTGTTGTTTAAAGAGACAATGCTTTTCAAACTGAATATTCACCTGTGATCAGGTTTTGGTTTTGCCAGATTACTTAGATATATCCTCTCTGCCTAGATACTGTAAAACGTGAAAATTTTAACACTAAGAGAAAAATTATGTTACTGTAATTACATGAAAGACATTTAATGGCAGAAACAAAAACAATATTTATATTGAACCATCAATTGTGTTTCATATATGAATAAAAATAATAACCCTACTGATGTTTGCAGCATAGTTTGAACATAAGTGCGAAAAAAAAATAGCAAAATGCTTATACTTCATGCATATTATGAAAATAAACACTTAAAAATATACATGTTGGCTTATATGTTTGTTTATATGTGAGTATATATAGGAAGCTTTGTATATTGCTTGGCAGCCTAATGAGTAGTTAAGTTTTTGTTTGTTGTTTCAGGAGTCTGCTGGTTTACATCAGATGTCGTCAGGAGTTCCGCCATTACGATTCCTTTGGCAGTGCCAATAAGGAAATAGCTAAACAATTGGCCTACAAGATACAGCCTCACGTCTTAGGTAAAGCTTTTATTTTTATCTGTTGTTGCTGTAATATTTTTACTCCCGGCCAGGAAAACTTGTTTGAAGACATTAATTGGTTTGTGTTCTGAATAAATATCATCGGGACAATTTCAATACTTTGTTGATTGTCACATGTAGAATTTGATATTTTTGTTCAATTGAATATTTACATTCTATGAATCGAATAACTAAATATGATATACATGCAAATGCAGCAAAATAGGAAAATTTACACTGGGGAAATTCTAAAAAAAAAATATTGCAAACATGCTTAATTTTCAAATATTGTTCAGCTGTAAATGATCTCAATACATTCTTGCATGTTTATGTTTGAATTTTGAAATATGTTGCACAAATGACTACATATTAAGTTTGAGATGAGCTGATGGCACCTGCATTTAAACTGTTGTTGTATAAATGTAATATCAGTAGAAATTGTGTAAATGTAATATCAGTAGAAAATTTTAAATTAGACCCAAGAGAAATCATCATTTATATATCTTACGAAAGTTACCCTGTGAAATCTATTAAATATAGATCTCTTTACGTTGTTCCCCATATTTTTATTACATTAAACTTTCGTAGTATCAATTACTCTTCCTAAAACTTAAGTTTAAACCTTCTTTATTTGAAATTATATGAAATCTTGATACAACAAATTTCAATATATATACATGTAATAAATATAAAGGAAATATATATACATGTAATAAATATAAAGGAAAATGGAAACAAGTGTCTAAGATACTTATGTACAATCTATCACCTTAAAACTTTGACTGTTTGGTTCAACTTAACAATAAGATATTCTTAAAAAATCTAGGATACCTGTAAATGAAGTAATAAATACATTCAAGTACAAAAACATAATAAGCTGGTCTTGTACTACTGGTATGTGTCATTCATAAATTGAATAAAACAACAATAATTTGCTTTATGCAGCTGTGCATTTTAAGAAGTATGCAGAATAAAAAAAAGTTATTTACTATAAAAAGTCCCAGAGATTTTGAAGTATGCAGAATAAAAAAAAAGTTATTTACTATAAAAAGTCCCAGAGATTTTGAAGTATGCAGAATAAAAAAAAAGTTATTTACTATAAACAGCCATTAAGAAGTTATAAAAATGATAGCTTCTTCCCTCCATGGTCCATCCCAGTCCATCTACATTTTGTAAGTGATATGAAAAACACTTCTCATTAGTTTGCTGCTAGTGCACTGTATACCTATTCAGGCAGTTCTATGATTTCTGTATTAAATTAGGTAAAGACACATTTAATTAACTTTATTCTTATGTAAATTAGAGCTACATTATAGTATACATGATCATTTATATTAGCATACACGGTACATAGGTTTGGTATCTAAGATAATGTAATACACATACATTTATGTACTACTCAGCAAAAATTTGTCTATAGTAGATATGTGTGTCAACAACATGACAAGTTTGATTTACGGTGAGATTGACCTGGAAAGTGGTACACATAAATAATGCATGGTGGAGTTGTACTTTACTGGCTTAAAGATAGTGTTCCTTTCATGTGCTTGTAATAGGATTAGTTCCGACATATTAGGGTGCGCTCTGGTGGAAAGGTGTATAACAAATACTGTAAAATACCATAAATTGGCATAATTGGCGGTGTGCATTGTACTGTGCAGTGTGTCTATTGTTGTTGATCTGTAAATGTGCAAGACTCGCCCACCCCTAAATACTCAGTTTACACATGTATACAATGTGGCATTGTGTATATCGATGACATACATGGAACTTTACATGTGTGTCAATGCAAGAACTTATTGGCCTTTACACATGTATACAATGTGGCATTGTGTATATCGATGACATACATGGAACTTTACATGTGTGTCAATGCAAGAACTTATTGGCCTTTACACATGTATACAATGTGGCATTATGTATATCGATGACATACAAGGAACTTTACATGTGTGTCAATGCAAGAACTTATTGGCCTTGAGTCTGTTGTATATGTCTGTGAACCTTAATAACTCACGTGTCAGTACCTAGCTCTGTTATTGCTTAGTTGCCGGCTAGTATTCCATTTGTCTGCTAAACCTACCTTTATTATTTTATTTTATTTTTGTCTATTACATATATTATATATAATACATTAGTCAAAAAAACAAAACAAAAAAACACCTTAATAATATAGGCAGGTTTAGGGGACTAGTATTCAATATCCCAATAAAGCACAAAAATGATATAAGGACATTTTCTTGTCAGTCTTATTTTAAGTACCTTCGTAAAAGTCTTGATTACAGCAAACATTTCCCAATTTACCACATTATATTTTTCAGGGTTTGCGTTGAAGCCGTCCCCATTTCTTTTTTATGCATAGAAAATGAAAAGGACCCCACTTTTTTCTGAAACACCATTTTAATTACATAAGAGGACCCCATTTTCATTTGAGGAGGACCCCAGTTATAGAACACCCAACACAAACCTGTTAAAGCAATCAAATTTCTTTTTATTTTGGTTCTATAAATCTCTGGTGTTTTTGAATCTGGTCCGTTTCTGTATTTGATTTCATTTGGATGTACAAATGTGCATGTATATGTGTAAATAGTATAGAAAATCTGCTTTAGTGACCACCTCTGTATCAAAGCCACCTGCTAAATAAGACCATTGGTCTAGTTTCCCAAATGACGGAATTCAACATAATTCAACCTGTATATATTAAAGACCACATGACTATAAAGACCATAAATTTATAGATAGGTTTGAATGTAGTTATGTGGATTTGTCAGTATATCATATAACGTTAGTGTCGTTGTCTGGTTTAGCCTTGACACAGTGTACTTGTACTGCTGATATTCTTAAAACATGATCTGGAGGTATCATATGATGAAAACTAGACGATCCAGTCACATTAGCAGACTTGTACTATTTCATGGATCATTTAATGTAGATAATGGAGGTCAAGTTTATATATAGATATACATACATAAACACAATAATAACTACCCTTGGCACAGTATATAGTACACCTCTATAATTCCAGGGGTGAATGCATTATATACATATGTTAGGTCTTCCTGAACCCCAAATAAGGTCATATATAATATTATGTCTAAAGGACTTAGTTATTGCTTGCAAATCATGAACCATACATATATACCTGAATTATATATATATATATACCTGCAGGTGACCATACAGGTATATGTTAAACTTTTAAAAAGACTATACAAGTATAAAAGCACCCTACACTGAAGGCACTCTGTTTAGTGGCTTATCATAAGGAAGTAATCTTTGATAGATTTATTTACCCTGCACTACATTGCAATATTTGGACTTTTTTGCTTCTGAATAACACAGGGACCTGGCACAAAATTTTTAACCAACAGTATACAGTACATATTACATATATTATAGTATAATGTAAGTATACAGTTGGGTAAAAATTTTCGAGCCCTGTGGAATAACATGTTAAATTGAGCAGGAGATGGAATGCACATAATTAATTATTAATATGTCATTGCACTGTACACAAAAGCCTCTTATTTTTAATTGCAGTCTGTGTATACCAGAAGTTAAAAAAATATGATGGGTTTAGCAATGTAACATAGAGTTGGTGCACACTTTTGATCCTTCCAGTTAAAATTGATATGCTATAAGTTTAAAATATTAGGACATTTATAAATCCAGTTATAAAACTTTCAGATCTGTCTATAAAGACCACTCATGATCAAGAGACAGAAAAGATGGTCTTTATACACATGTCAAATTGTGTTGAAATTGGCCATTTGGGACCCTGGTCTTGTGTAATATTGATAATCTTGTGGTTGTCTATGTTGTGGAAATGTAGAACTCCAACGCAGATTGAGTGGATGGTACGATACGTTTATTCGAGTCTTAGGAGTCGACTCTGTACAGAAGTTTCTGGCGAGTTAATATAGCAGTACACCTGGATAACAAATGTCAATATTTGGGTATGATACCCAATAACTGGAACAGTTGATACCAATGTAGCTGCTGTATAACATAGGGAAACATGGTTAATCATTAGGACTTATCCTGTATCATAATTAACAACATGGCTATGTAATTAGTAGTTATAAATACAATGACCCTAACAGAAGTTGGTTTCCAATAGACTTTACATGTACTTACATATGCTATTGTAAATAAGAGACACATGTGCTTGACCTACACAATGTAACATACTTGAAAGGCGCATATGTAAATGTAGATAATTATATATTAATCCAAATTTCAAACTCTAAAATTCTTATCACTAATATATTATACCACACTGGTTAATTAAAGGTGCCATACAAAGAAGGTTACTGTGGCAGGTTTTGTACACTCTCTGTCCTTATTAACATGTAGCAGGTTTTAATTGTAAATAGGGATTTGGTCGCATTCTAGGTTGGCGCAAGAGGGAATTGCCCTTTAGCTAAATCTGATTAAAACACAGATCCTTATAACCACTCCGTTCAATAGAGGATCTGACAATATCCCATAAGGGGTCACGTCCAGATGACCTTTATACCACGTGTACTTCAGAGCAAATGCAGTTTCTACACCTAACAACATCAATTGAAAATGTCTTTTCGCCCCAGTATACATATGCAATAAGCTTTGTTGTGCACTTTGGGCGAGATGGCTACATACACGAAAATAATTTGGACAGCTTTTTCAAACTATTTCGTCCCCAGTCAAGATTCTGGCAGTGCCAATTTGATTGGCCATTTCAAAAGGTCATCTTGACGTGACCCCTAATGGGATGTTCTCAGATCCTCTTATCCAACGTAGTGATTATAATGATCTGTATTTTAATCAGATTGCCTTTAGCTAAGTCAGTAGAGCGGTGGGTTGGCGTGTGTTTGAGGGTGAACACGTTTGAAAGAAGGGGAATAGTGTAACAGGTTTAAATTGTAAAAAGTGATACGGTCGCATTCTAGCTAGGCGCTAGAGGGAATTTCCCTTTAGCTCAGTCGGTAGAGCGGCAGGTTGGCGTGTGTTTGAGGGCGAACATGTTTGAAAGAAGGGGAATAGTGTAGCAGGTTTTAATTGTAAATAGTGATACTATCGCATTCTAGCTTGGCGATAGAGGGAATTTCCCTTTAGCTCAGTCGGTAGAGCGGCAGGTTGGGTGTTTGAAGGCGAACACGTTTGAAAGAGGGGGAGTAGTGTAGCAGGTTATAATTGTAAATAGTGATACGGTCGCCTTGTAGCTTCGTGCTAGAGGGAATTTCCCTTGTCAGTAGAGTGGCGGACCAGTAAGTTCGCGGTCGCGGGTTCGAGCCTGGCTGGCGGCACACTTTTTTCGCCCTGTTACAAACATATAGAAAGGAGTTGTCGCTACATAACAGTTCTGGAAATAAGCTTATTTAACATTTATTGGGCCAGATGTTTTGATGATACAGAAACCTCACTCTTTCACCCCTTCAAACACATTTGGGCTCTTCTAATTCAATGGCTTGGAACAGTGCATTGTAAATATTTAGGGTTGAATCAGTTCAGATACAATGCTGTTTGATAAATATGTATATATTCTAATTTAGATAGTTAAATGTTTGTTTATCTTGTTACAGCTCCAAGGGGAAGAATGAAAGTGATTGAAGCTGATAGTCCCCAGCAACAAAATGGTAATTGATCAATTAATTTAACTCTAATGATAAATAAATAATAGTGTTTAATACTAATTTCAATTTTAATACTTGTGAAAATATTCACATTTACCATATAGTGTTTAATGCTATTTTTAATGTAATTTGATTGATATTGTATCTCTGCAATACAATGTAGTTACTATTAACTAACTTCCTTTTGCAACTACTAAATTTTGAAATTTACAGCTCAGGATGAAGTTTTACTTTTACTTGCAAAGTTTTCAATTGAATGGAAAATTCCTTTTAGCATAAGGTTTATATAAGTTGGTCTTGTTGAGTTACATGTCTAGTTTCATTTAATCAGTACTGTGTATTTGTTTTGCAGGTTATGACTGTGGCTTATATGTGATAGCTACTGCAGAACACAAATGTAAAGAACTTTGTGAGGGTTTCTGTGTGTCGCTCACGGACACCGTCAACAGCACAACAATGAAAGACAAGCGACAACAGATCATAGACCTCATTCAAAAGGTTGCCTCAGAGTTCTCTGGCAGCTGACGGGGAGGACCCACCATCTTCCAAATGTACAAATGATAAAAAGGCTGTGTATCTTCTGCACACGCATGTAAAACCAGGGGTCTGACGACAACTGGTGTGTGTTATACTCAACTAAATACATAGCAGGATTACTATGTACTCTGTGTGGTCAATTATACTGTAATATACAAGTTATTTGTAGGTTTGATCTTATAATAATGAAATTATTGTTTCATATTTTTTGGCCACTGCTTATAGTTGAATGTAATTTTCAGTCATCAAAGCAACAGATGGATGTCATAATGTATCAGCACAAGTTTGTTGGGCTGATAACGTACATGACGATAATGAAAACAAAATCATGCTTTAACAGGTTCATTTTCTTTAAACTGAATTTATTTTGAATAAAAGTTATTCTGCCAATAAGAAATTAAACGATGATTATCATTATAGTACAGACTTGAATGCTGCTGATTTTGTTGGTAGGGAAAACATTTTATGTTTTGTTTCGCTGATATGTTTTAAAATAAGGCATTCATTGGTTAATATGCAAAATAATTTGAATGTACAGGTACTCCTAATCAGTGAAAAGAACATAATACATTGGTTCAATAAAATCAAATATGATTGTCAATATTGAGTCATAAATACTTGTTCATTGTTTGAGAACACATTCATCGACTTTAAAATCTTAATCCATTATAATCTCCTTATAACTCGGTAACACAGCCGAACTCCGTTTCTAATAGTTAGCAAATGAATAAATATAATATAATTATGGTGATATTGAGTTCCGGTAATTCAAATGTCACAAATATTTTTCACAATTGAGATACATTAATGACGATATTCTACAATATTGCCGGTTTTTGTGCAGATAAAAGATTTTATTTTACAGGAAAATAACGTACATGGTCAAGACAAATTTTATCTGTGAAATAAGACATAGTTGAAAATTGTGTCCTTTTTTCTTTGTATATTACAGAGTTATCTACCCTTGTGGGTAGGTATTGATTGTGACATGTGTTTGCACGCGTAATGCCATGCTTTTCAGAGAAAATGACGTGAGCTTGCCTTACAAAATAATGATGTCACAATGGATACCTAACCGTAAGGGAGGTTACTCTGTAATACTCATAAACGGAATTGTCAGATTGTGAGAATTAATTTTGAATGATATCTTATTATGTTAATTGTGAAATTACAATGAAATACTAGTAATGTGACAACAACAGAAACTTTTACATCCGTAAATATTGTAAATATTTCAAGATCAAATGCTGTGAATGAATGATTATCTGACTATTAAGATGCATATTATATATTATGTAATCGATGATTTCTATGATTTGTTATGAAGAGTCTTGTCATCTTCAGTGAGAGATTAAGACATGAAAATGATGTCTGTTTAAATGTTTGTTAAACTCTTTTTAAACTGTTAAGATTCTTACTTTTTAAATGAGATGAGATGATATTGCTGTGTGTAAGCTAGCTTATTATCCTGCAAAAAGACTGAAGAATTGCCATTTAACAATTGATACTATTTAACAATCAATTTGTTGAAATATTGTCCAAAAATGACCAGAATTTTATCATTTCAACCAAACTTTTCCAGGCAATTGAAGAAAATTTATAACATGGAAAAGGAACTTGTAAAAGATATTCTTTACAGGGAAGTTTATTATTTCAAAGTTTCAACGGTTGTTAAACAGTTATTGCATTAGTTTAGGTAATGCATCAAATAAAATTGTTTTTGATAAGGTAATTATATGCAGATTCAAATAATAGCTCTATTTGTCTTTTTACTAGCTATTTCATTGATACATGTACATGTATATTGGACAACGCCTGGCACTAATTGACTTGATATTCAAAATATTCATTACAAACTTTCCCTATCAATTTAGTTCTACGGTAGTCATTTCACAACTATTCTCATTTACTAAACACGAATGCTTGTGTTTTGACATAGTCAAGTTTACCCAGTTTTAACTTTAAAATTATCTACAAACTACCGCTAGGTTTGTTAGCTCTATAGACCTAAAGATAAATTATCTACAAGTACACTGTACTCTCCTGCCATAGCTATGATCTTATGTTAGTTTGTATTACATGTAATAATTACTACCATGAAATGTGTACAAGGCTTGGGATGCACTCATCAATTTTCAGACTCCTTTACAGCTATCAAAAGTCACTGGATCAAAATCATTTGTTCACAAATGAACAATTCTGGTGCAATCATCATACTACTGTACAATATACCAAGAAAGACAGGGTCATCAGAGAACTGAATTGTTTTCAGAAGATCTTCCAGCTGATAGAGTTACAAATTACGTGATTTGAAGTTATATTCTAGAAGTAGAAGAATGGCTTTGGAATATGTGTATAGTATTTATCACCAGTCAAGGGGAGATAACTGTTAAGTACTATACATGTATATGTGAAACCTGCCTTAGCTACCACCTCTGTATAAAGACCACCTAGGTATTTTTAAAGACCACTCTCTCTTAGGGTCCCAAATTAACACAATTTATTCTACCTGTGTATAAGGACCACCTGACTATTGAGACAACTTTTCCCTTTTGGGGTCTTTATAGACAGGTTTGACTGTACATTTTACTCATTTTAGTCCCTTTAAATTTCTTGCTCAATGCATTGTAGTGACAGGTAGAGAGAAACAAAACATCTTGAATTGTTACTTATTCTGTATGCTATAACAAAGTCTGCATCAGAATAGATATGGTTCTGAATAATATACTTAAGAATTTTCAATTTTTAATAGAAATTTATTTGCTTTGTTGAGTTTCATTAAAGTGTATCACTGCTAATGAAAACATTGTTTGCCAAGGTTGCTTAAATTCATACTCGCACTAATAAATCTACATCCCCTGAAATAGTAAAACATGGTTATACCCATTTTAATACCCTGGTAAATGTGCCACATAGTATTACAGTGGACCCCTTATAATCTGGACGTTGATAGTCAGATAAACTAGCAGTCCGGATGTCCAGGACTGGATGACTGTAACATTACATATTCACTGAGAATATGTAGAATTTGGTAGTCCAGAAATTTTGTGATCTGGACGGTTTAGACTGGGATCACAGATTATTGCGGGTTCACTGTATGTTGATTCAAAACGGGTTTGTCAGTATGGTTGTGATGTAAAAGAATTTCTCCTCTTGTTTTTGTAACATTACATTTATCACACGTGTACTGTACTCATTTTTATTAAGAAAAAAAGAAACACTTGTACACATACTACATAATGATAAATAATAAGGCTCATAATCTCATGCCAAGTGTTTCCCCTATACAAATAATGTAGATAGAATTAACTGATATATTTTTGTGTACTTTTACTCAACTGTTGGTGAAGGGTCAATTTATTATTCAAAACAAACTTCAGGATCTCAATGTGAAAAATAGGATTACAACTTAAAGATTTTTTCCACGTTAACAAGTCATATTCTATACAAAATAATATAGTAAGTATGGTTTTCAATTATAGAGGAAATTTTACAAATTTTATTTGCAAATAAGTAATTTGTTCAGAATGATAGCTATATATTTTATTGTCAGCACAAGAAATTGTGATTTTACTGTTGTGATTTAGAAGGTTAAAAGAGGAATGTCATAAAGAGGTTATGTTATTAAATACATCAAATTAAAAGACAGCTTTCTTTCATGTGAAGTTGTTTGTGAAAATCTGTCTTCATTGTTTTGAGAAATTGCAGCAATACAGTTAAGACATTAATTGACATTGCATTTAAAAATATGTATTTAACTTTGATTCTTGTTTAATGGAAAGGTGATTGTCAATATTTGATTAAAAAAACTTTCACCAAATTATAGATTATACATTTTATTCACAACAGATTACCTTACTGGCTAGAGACATATTAAGAATATATCACAAACATGTTATGAATTAAAGCCAAATATTGTCACTTGTTAGATATGAACTAAGACTGATATCCAATTGTTGAACAATGTTATTTGCTGGTTTGTTGTGTTAAAAAAGTTCCTACAAAACAATATACTCAAGTTTCTTATTTTTACATTGTGCTTTCTTTGCTTTGATGAGAAAGCAACGTTATTATCTCCCCTTATATGAGAGGATTGTGTTTATGATAGACACATCTCTGAAACTTCTCATTGGAAAGTTTCTGAAATTTTATTTTAGAGGGGAATGTAAAAAACACTCTATGTTGTAATATTTTCCACTGATTATTAAGTAGCATGTTAATGTGTAAATGTGCAGTCTGCGTCCAGTTCCATGAAAATTCCTTAACTTTAAGGAATTCCTTTACTTAAATTTCCCCAAAGAAAAGCTTTACACAAAAGTTCAGGAAAAAATCCAGTGATAAGGAACCTTCCTTAAAATCTGTCATGCTTTACTTTTTAGAATTTTAAGTTCAGGAATTCCTTAAAGTTAGGGAATGTTTGTGAAACTAGGCCCTGTATGTATTTTGAATGTAATTTTAATCTATCAAAGTAGTTAAAATATTACAAGTGAGGCAATTTAAAACATGATGGAAGATATGTCAGAATGTAGAAATGGAGAATCTCAACATGGGATAGGAGAATAAATGTCCTGCTATAAAGCAGGTATAACTATCCTTAAAGCATTATTAGTTAACCTAAGGGTCTATGACGATAATGCAGTTTATAATATTTTTTTTTAATCTGCATTTAATGTGTAGAACAAAACGAGATTGATTTATTAAGTAAGTTTTCTTTTTAAACTTGGAAACAAGGAAAGATTATTCTGGCTTCCAAGCTAGCGAAGGTATCTTCCCAAATATTACAGTACATATCAGTGTATATCAGTATGAACCAAAGCTAGGCCAAATGTGCAGTTAAATTTTATTTCAGTTTGATGATTTGACAGTGTTCCTTAAAAATAAGACTCATGTGTTTATTTTTCACTCTTGGCAGTTATTAGGTTGAGAATAACAATTGTTTTAAACCAAACAAATCTTTATTATCACGTTAAACATATACCTATTCAGATAACTGTACACTGTGTATACAGTAGTTCACGGGTATATTCTGCTTCTTCAGTGATAATGATTTATTATTTTCTGAAGAATTGTAGTTGTTATACTTTTGAATTTCGTTAAAAGGTTACTGTTGCTGAAATTACATTGTAAATAAATACAACTTAAAAGCTAGAATGCCATTGATATGAATTTATATACTAGTTTGGTGGCATTTCCTTCAGACTTCTGAATCAACTCTTTTAAAGTACATGTATGTACATTTACCCACAAAACAGGCTAACATCAAAAGAGAGCATTTTATTGTTATACTAAAACAGGTTGTTGTCCTCGGTAAATGTTCTACAATTTTGTCATTCTGAACTGCCAGAGTGAAACAAAGGGAAGTAACTCTGATCTGCCAGAGTGAAACAAAGGGAAGTAACTCTGATTTGCCAGAGTGAAACAAAGGGAAGTAACTCTGGTACATCAGAATTCCTTCATATATTGCCTTCTTGTATTCTTCTTAAACATGTGCCTTATTTGTATACCTGTATATGCACATACATAATACTGCTCTTGATTCCACTTGACTGCTGTCTTTTGTTATTCATTCTTTTATTAAACAGCTTATATGTCAAATACACATTTAGGGACTTGGCATGAATTTCCAACAAACAGTCAATACTATAATACATTTATATATATATTGACCATTGGTTGGAAATTTGTGTCAAGTCCCTGTGGTTAAATATTTCACTAAATAATTGTACCTTTACCATTCTGATCAATTAGAGTTAACTGCCCTTCCTTTCACTGGGACAGTTTGAAGCAAAGGGAAATGAATTCTAAAGATTAGAATGTATAGTTTAATGTACAATATGTAATAAGGAATTTTTCAGAAATTGAGATATTCATTATTTTAAATTCTGTTTGATCAGATGAAATATTAAAAAAAATATTGGTTATCAATAAAATATTCATGTATATGCAAAATTCATTTTACTTGTTTTGTTCTTTATTCTCACCACTTTTACCTTTAGGCTATTTACACTTCGAAAGAAAAAAGTGCTTTGTATTTAAACATTTAGATAGCGTAGACCTACTTACAGTAAAACAACTTTATTTCATGTGCAATATATTTTCACAAAATTTGCGATCAATTTGTTTATCTCCGCAAATATTCTACAACTGAATTCAAAAGTATTTCCATTCATTATTAAATCCAGGAAACTGAATCTTTGCAAAAATGCTTTAACAGAAATTGTGAAACTTAGTAGCGGTGAAAGAAAGTTGGTTAACAGATCATTTGTAAAGACTACACAATTTTACAGATATTGTGTTTTATGCCTGGTAAATTTTTCACTGTGATTACTTCTTAAGTTAATGCTAAAAAACTAACTGTACCTGTAATTTTGGTTCCGGGATGCCAAAACAAAGTTGGTCAGGCTTGATTTACCTTCAGTTAGTCACACCTTCCTATGATTGTGATGTCACAAAAAACTTGTCCAAATACCATTCTGTTGATTGATCGCTGGATTTCCCTGGGTGTTCTAGCTTTCTACTACAACCAAAACCTATAGCTGTCACATTCTAAATGAACCTGAATCATGAAGGATGAAAAAACTGAAACAGAATGAAACCAAGAGGCACATAGGGCCTTAACAGTCATCTTACAATCATTTGAAGTTTGTTAAAACTAGCTTTCCTTAGTAAATGCATATTTCTTATAAAAGGTAATGACATCAATATGAAACATTTTGATACTCTGACCGTATGACTTGTATCTAAAACAAACTACTATTAGATTAAGTGTAATTGCAGTCAAACGGAGATATCTGTCAAGTTGTTAACTAGACCAAAGAGGCAGAAATACTTGTTGCTAGTTTGTTATGCATATTCACATATATTTCATCAATATGACTTGATACACCACACTACACACCTAATATCTGAACAATTTACACCTTTATAACTTACATAATTGGATTAATGGTTTCCACCTATTTCACCTGTTTCCTTGAATCAAGGTCAAGCTCTTTCATTTTATTAAATTGTTAGCCCTTCCTCCTCTTCAAGTATTCACCATGCAACCTTGAAAGTTGAGGTCATTCATTTGAACAAACATTTAGCCCTTCATTCCAACATACTACAGGCCTCATTTTCACCATATGACCTTGAAGGTAAATGTCATTCATTTGAACTAACTAGCCTACTAGCCTGTCATCCCAGCATGTTACAAGCCAAATTAATATCAGTGAATGACCCTGTGCCTTTTGGTTATTGACATGAAGTCAAATGATGTTTCATTTCATATAAATTAATTTGGAAGTTTTTAGAAAAAAAATGATATGTTACTTCTGGTAAGTCATAATGTCTACATTTTCACCCAATCTGATTAAAATTTATACTTGTAATTCTGCTTCATTATGATGCTCTACGTTACGCTCCAATACAAGATCTTACAACTCCCCATTCGGGACATTCTATATATAGCTAGTGGCCATTTATATACTTCAGAGAAAATCAACCACACCAAAAATTTCATAGGAGACATGCTGATTGGCTGACAATCGGGGTCATGCTGTGGTGACCCCGAATGGGAGTTGTTAGATCTTGTATTTGAGTGTATTGTAGAGGATCTTAAGTATTAGTCAACTTTTAATTAGATTGCATTTTAACCCAGTGGTAGAATGGAAATGCAGCCAACATTATACCTCATTGGAGTACACTACAAAAGATATAGAGCAGGAAACCCCACTCAGTAGCACTGACAAAGCACAAACTATTCGCCCAAATAAATGAAAATACTACCAAAGGGCATAACACTTTGAATGAACCTCAAGATGACAGAGAGGCAACCATCTTGGATTTTGACAATGGAAATTTGTTACTACTCTATTTTCTTGGTATTTCTCGAAGTAGAAAATGTTGTAGAAATTGTATTTGGGAACTGATCAAATAACAAGACAGTGCAGTTAGCCATACTGGATTCTGCAGCTTTCTATTAATATAACAAGTAAAAGTAACACTCGAAGAGAAGGTGATGTTTCAGATGCATTTTAATTCATTCCAACATTGAAATAGCATATACAAATATCAAATCAAATAATTACTAAAATTAAATAATTTAAAGAAATTTAGTGTAAAATCAAAAACTAAATAAAATGCTTTGCCATCTAACTGATTTCTTAATTCGTGAACAGCTAGGCACTATTAAAAATGTCTTGATTTCATTTCAAATGATATAAAAATCAAACTATATATAATTATATATATATAAATTTGTTTTTAATATAAAAATAGAAATAAATTAAGATAAAAAACTGTAAAGCACAGTTAATTCATCAACATAACACAAACAAATATTGTATTTCAATAATAATGTAAAATTTAAGGAAATGTTCTAAAAATTAAAATTGCCGAATAACATGGACAAATATCAAAATGATAAAACAATGGTCAAAATTGCACTAGAACTGACAAAACAAAACAAAATAACCATCTTAACTTTAACTCGCATTTCATTCTCACCGAGGACATCAACAGACAAGAAAACAAACGATGCATGCACTTGACACTTATTTACTTCCAAACTTTTAATTCAATTTTAGCAGATTTATCAATATGAATAGTTCTGTAAATGCCTTGAGAAATAGCATTTTCAAAATAACGTATCTTTTGCTTGAATAATGATTTGTTCCTAGGCCAGAGTACAATATAGTTTCAGTGCCGATAATTTTAACAGCTGACACTAGAAACATTACTATTGAAATCTTAAATCAGAAAACATATACTAAATTTCTGATAGAAGAACAAATATCAGAAGCTAGCTAGTTTTATAATACATTAACTGAAGAAATTTAATACATATTGATATCTCACATTCTGGTCTATCAGAGTTGCTTCCCTTAGTTTCACTCCGTCACTACTGCCAGAGTGATATAAAGGGAATTAACTCTGGTATATATCAGAATGGCACATCCTCAAATTGCAACAAATTTCTTAATTGTATAATCTAAGGTAAATGGTCCGGTACCAATTGCATGAAAAAGGGCATTCAAATCTATTCAAAATACAAATTAAATCTGAAAACTTTATAAATCTATTTTCACAAATAAAAATATTTATGAGAGTTGTTACAATGACCACATATACTGGCCTTTAGCTCTAAAAAGTTAACAAAAGTAATCTCTAACAGAAACATTTGAAAGAGGAAACTAATGTCAGAAAGTATGGTGGTCGAATTGAACTAAAAAAATACTAAATTTCTCAATGATGTAATTAACATATACCAATGCTTCTTAATTATGTATCACTGACAAATGATGTTCACAGAGACACACACTTAAAGCTCAACACATTTGTATTGGTGAAGATATGAATGTTTGCTGCCTTTTCGTGTTACAACCACTAAACAGTTGGCATTAACTGTATGTGAATAGACTTTCAGCCAGTGTTGGGACCATTTACTCCTACACAACGCTGAAGCAAAGTCTACAATTTGTCCCTCTTTCCCCTAACTGTGGGTTCCTTCCTTTTACTTTTAACTAACTAAATTATAAAGAAATTGACAAGAAACAGGATAATGTTTTTTTGTCTACATTACCTGTAGATATGTACTATTAACTTGTTTAAATGATAATTGATACTATTATAAATCAAGTTCTTTGATAATCATACTCAGACTGTATGGTAATTATGTCCTGACATATTACCACAAGCCCTCCATCCCTGGGTATTGAGTTCAAATCCCACACGGGCAGTTACCAGGTTCCAGCAGCAGGTTGGTTGTTACATTACTACATAGTTAAATCAAACAAACCCAATCTATTGCTCTGACAACAAAAATTATGGCAGGTGCTGCTTATCTGAAATGCCACAAAAACAGGCAACCTTAATTAAATCCCAAATTGTCTAATAAAAGTCTATTCACACTCATACAGGCCAACTTGAGGAATAATTTTCATGTAAAGTTTACTAAATAAATGATAACCGGCAGTGAGGTCAAAGTTTAAATCAAAAGAGACTTCCTGAGATGCGAGTACACTGTTCAATATATCTTTGGCATAGTTACATGACATTTATTAAAGAGGTAGTGTAATGTGGAAGCAAACCTTAAATAAAATCATTGATTAACCATAAAAAATACTATAACACGAAGCAAAAAATTTTCCGGTGCGTCATTTTACATATAAAAGGCGTAAAAGTAATCTCCGTTCAAAAACATACCTTTAGAATTTTCAACTTTAGGGAATTCCCCTTTTTACCGGAAGTGACGTATTGTGAGCAACAGATTACGTCTGCTGTGTTGTGACAACACGGTGGCTTCGTGCTCGATACGTATCAATTTGAAAACATTGCATTATAACTCATCGCCTCTTTATATTTGAATTCATCTTTTTACGTACGTATACAGTTTTTTGTATTCCTAAGCTGAAGTTTTTTTTCCTGTAAATGTGATAAAAATGGCAAGTTTTCGGCACAAAGGATGACGGTGCATTGTTGCAGCAGGCTGCAGCGGTATCAGGACATCTCGCACTTGGAGACCTCGGTACTTGGGTTTTTTTCACCTCGACATTTTCCAGATATCTCGGTACTTGTCGGTATCTTTGTCGGTATAATGATATAAAGATACATCATTGGCCTAATCTTTAATGCCTCAACTATAAAATCCTTGTTATATGAAATACTGCAGTAGATTCTACCCCTTTTATAATTTACAGAATACGAACATAAATTGTAAAAATTAAGATTGATTATAATTTTCGACACTTGTTTATACATGTACAAGAATAGTTCTCTTTTCTTTTAAAACTCTAACCAACGACGAAGATCTAAATCTTATGTCATAAACACACGTGTTCCATGGTACAATAATAATGTACATTGTAGTTCAGACTTCCGAATGTGTCAATTTACGATATATTTATACATATAAATATTCATTAACAACCTTAATGCATGTTATCATTTTTCTTTCAAGTCGGTTAATTATAAGCTCTGCAGTTATCTTTCATATCATACAATAATTAGTTTACTGCAAATTAAATCCTTAAAAGTATCTGTCAGTGATTAATGGTAAAAGATACATGGAATGTAAATTATGCTGTCGACAGACTTTTGAAGCGTGTAGTAACTTACAAAATATCGACTTAATCCCGATCTTAAGTACTAGTTAATCGGTAAGAGAATGAAATATGCTTCAATTTCTTGATTTCAGCATTTTTTGAAGATGACCTCTGACAAGTGGTATTTTTTTCTCTATCAAAAACAAGAGAAGACGACTTTACACTTAGTATTACAAAAGTTACTTGCTTTACATCATTACCACCATTGAAAAGTTTGAGCTTCTAATTTTACTTCAAGATAAAGATATAAAAAAAAAATAATTGCATCCCGAAAAAATCTGTGGCACTATGTCCTATATGCAATGAAGTACTGAATACGTATGCACCAAATCAAATTAATTTATCATTTGTGTTAATTAAATACATGTATATACATACGCGATTAAACACCAATTATAGTTCAAATGGTGAGTATCGTTTATACTCTGTCGGCGGTGGAGCATCTTGAATAAATTGGCTGTAATTTATTTTTCTGATATTCACAACTGGAATATTTGCAATATATTGATCATCGTATCGCTATAAGTCTATAACAACCTGTCATTTGACACGAACACATGCATTTTTATGTAATAAATCTTGTACCGAAGTACATGGATATGTTGGTTTTTGTTTTTTTTTTTTCGGGGAGGTCGCCGTAGATCTAGAGGCCCCGCCCCCGCCATAGCATTGGCTACAAGCCTCGATGTTCACGTGTCAGTCAATTATAATTACCAACTGATTGACGAGGTGTGTTCCATTGGTTAATGAATCATTTATTTCTGCAACCAAACCGAAGCATATGATATGAAATGTGTCGCTATACAGAAATCTTCAAGTTTATGTTGCAAAAAACTTTAATTTACGTTCCGGGACTTGTATTTTGCATAACCAGAATAAAATACCTATCACTGTAAAATCTACTAAATTTGATGTATACGCCGTAAACTCCCTATGAACGGAGTATATAGTGAACAGCTAACTTTAATTTGATTGCTGTAAAATCTTGCGATATTGGAAATTAAAGCTCAGATATGTCAATGTCTGAGGCACGTTCATGTCTTCTCAGTAACAACTTACAAATGTACCTAGCTTCAGTTAACATTTTATGCAGAGAGAACGTGGTAAACTTTCTTGTACATATATGTTTGTGGTTAAAAAAACTGAAAAGTTACGTGTATTTGGCCTATGGCATTGTCGAAATCAATTCTTTACGTTTGCAAATTGCAATTAATTGTAAAATCAGATTTCCTGGTATTGTATAATTTTTTTAATATATTTCATGCCTTTTGACATATTTTTAGTTGATTGTCACAGTTTCGTTATTTAACCAAATTTAATTAAATTCCGTATCATTACATAGTTCACTGAGAATATGTAGAATTTGGTAGTCCAGAAATTTTGTGATCTGGACGGTTTAGACTGGGGATCACAGATTATTGCGGGTTCACTGTAATGTTGATTCAAAACGGGTTTGTCAGTATGGTTGTGATGTAAAAGAATTTCTCCTCTTGTTTTTTGTAACATTACATTTATCACACGTGTACTGTACTCATTTTTATTAAGAAAAAAAAGAAACACTTGTACACATAACTACATAATGATAAATAATAAGGCTCATAATCTCATGCCAAGTGTTTCCCCATATACAAAATAATGTAGATAGAATTAACTGATATATTTTTGTGTACTTTTACTCAACTGTTGGTGAAGGGTCAATTTATTATACAAAACACAACTTCAGGATCTCAATGTGAAAAATAGGATTACAACTTAAAGATTTTTTCCACGTTAACAAGTCATATTCTATTACAAAATAATATAGTAAGTATGGTTTTCAATTATAGAGGAAATTTTACAAATTTTATTTGCAAATAAGTAATTTGTTCAGAATGATAGCTATATATTTTATTGTCAGCACAAGAAATTGTGATTTTACTGTTGTGATTTAGAAGGTTAAAAGAGGAATGTCATAAAGAGGTTATGTTATTAAATACATCAAATTAAAAGACAGCTTTCTTTCATGTGAAGTTGTTTGTGAAAATCTGTCTTCATTGTTTTGAGAAATTGCAGCAATACAGTTAAGACATTAATTGACATTGCATTTAAAAATATGTATTTAACTTTGATTCTTGTTTAATGGAAAGGTGATTGTCAATATTTGATTAAAAAACTTTCACCAAATTACAGATTATACATTTTATTCACAACAGATTACCTTACTGGCTAGAGACATATTAAGAATAGATCACAAACATGTTATGAATTAAAGCCAAATATTGTCACTTGTTAGATATGAACTAAGACTGATATCCAATTGTTGAACAATATTATTTGCTGGTTTGTTGTGTTAAAAAAGTTCCTACAAAACAATATACTCAAGTTTCTTATTTTTACATTGTGCTTTCTTTGCTTTGATGAGAAAGCAACGTTATTATCTCCCCTTATATAAGAGGATTGTGTTTATGATAGACACATCTCTGAAACTTCTCATTGGAAAGTTTCTGAAATTTTATTTTAGAGGGGAATGTAAAAAAACACTCTATGTTGTAATATTTTCCACTGATTATTAAGTAGCATGTTAATGTGTAAATGTGCAGTCTGCGTCCAGTTCCATGAAAATTCCTTAACTTTAAGGAATTCCTTTACTTAAATTTCCCCAAAGAAAAGCTTTACACAAAAGTTCAGGAAAAAATCCAGTGATAAGGAACCTTCCTTAAAATCTGTCATGCTTTACTTTTTAGAATTTTAAGTTCAGGAATTCCTTAAAGTTAGGGAATGTTTGTGAAACTAGGCCCTGTATGTATTTTGAATGTAATTTTAATCTATCAAAGTAGTTAAAATATTACAAGTGAGGCAATTTAAAACATGATGGAAGATATGTCAGAATGTAGAAATGGAGAATCTCAACATGGGATAGGAGAATAAATGTCCTGCTATAAAGCAGGTATAACTATCCTTAAAGCATTATTAGTTAACCTAAGGGTCTATGACGATAATGCAGTTTATAATATTTTTTTTTAATCTGCATTTAATGTGTAGAACAAAACGAGATTGATTTATTAAGTAAGTTTTCTTTTTAAACTTGGAAACAAGGAAAGATTATTCTGGCTTCCAAGCTAGCGAAGGTATCTTCCATAATATTACAGTACATATCAGTGTATATCAGTATGAACCAAAGCTAGGCCAAATGTGCAGTTAAATTTTATTTCAGTTTGATGATTTGAAAGTGTTCCTTAAAAATAAGACTCATGTGTTTATTTTTCACTCTTGGCAGTTATTAGGTTGAGAATAACAATTGTTTTAAACAAAACAAATCTTTATTATCACGTTAAACATATACCTATTCAGATAACTGTACACTGTGTATACAGTAGTTCACGGGTATATTCTGCTTCTTCAGTGATAATGATTTATTATTTTCTGAAGAATTGTAGTTGTTATACTTTTGAATTTCGTTAAAAGGTTACTGTTGCTGAAATTACATTGTAAATAAATACAACTTAAAAGCTAGAATGCCATTGATATGAATTTATATACTAGTTTGATTGAATTTCCTTCAGACTTCTGAATCAACTCTTTTAAAGTACATGTATGTACATTTACCCACAAAACAGGCTAACATCCAAAGAGAGCATTTTATTGTTATACTAAAACAGGTTGTTGTCCTCGGTAAATGTTCTACAATTTTATCATTCTGAACTGCCAGAGTGAAACAAAGGAAAGTAACTCTGATCTGCCAGAGTGAAACAAAGGGAAGTAACTCTGATCTGTCAGAGTGAATCAAAGGGAAGTAACTCTGAACTGCCAGAGTGAATCAAAGGGAAGTAACTCTGATCTGCCAGAGTGAAACAAAGGGAAGTAACTCTGATTTGCCAGAGTGAAACAAAGGGAAGTAACTCTGGTACATCAGAATTCCTTCATATATTGCCTTCTTGTATTCTTCTTAAACATGTGCCTTATTTGTATACCTGTATATGCACATACATAATACTGCTCTTGATTCCACTTGACTGCTGTCTTTTGTTATTCATTCTTTTATTAAACAGCTTATATGTCAAATACACATTTAGGGACTTGGCATGAATTTCCAACAAACAGTCAATACTATAATACATTTATATATATGTATTGACCATTGGTTGGAAATTTGTGTCAAGTCCCTGTGGTTAAATATTTCACTAAATAATTGTACCTTTACCATTCTGATCAATTAGAGTTAACTGCCCTTCCTTTCACTGGGACAGTTTGAAGCAAAGGGAAATGAATTCTAAAGATTAGAATGTATAGTTTAATGTACAATATGTAATAAGGAATTTTTCAGAAATTGAGATATTCATTATTTTAAATTCTGTTTGATCAGATGAAATATTAAAAAAAATATTGGTTATCAATAAAATATTCATGTATATGCAAAATTCATTTTACTTGTTTTGTTCTTTATTCTCACCACTTTTACCTTTAGGCTATTTACACTTCGAAAGAAAAAAGTGCTTTGTATTTAAACATTTAGATAGCGTAGACCTACTTACAGTAAAAACAACTTTATTTCATGTGCAATATATTTTCACAAAATTTGCGATCAATTTGTTTATCTCCGCAAATATTCTACAACTGAATTCAAAAGTATTTCCATTCATTATTAAATCCAGGAAACTGAATCTTTGCAAAAATGCTTTAACAGAAATTGTGAAACTTAGTAGTGGTGAAAGAAAGTTGGTTAACAGATCATTTGTAAAGACTACACAATTTTACAGATATTGTGTTTTATGCCTGGTAAATTTTTCACTGTGATTACTTCTTAAGTTAATGCTAAAAAACTAACTGTACCTGTAATTTTGGTTCCGGGATGCCAAAACAAAGTTGGTCAGGCTTGATTTACCTTCAGTTAGTCACACCTTCCTATGATTGTGATGTCACAAAAAACTTGTCCAAATACCATTCTGTTGATTGATCGCTGGATTTCCCTGGGTGTTCTAGCTTTCTACTACAACCAAAACCTATAGCTGTCACATTCTAAATGAACCTGAATCATGAAGGATGAAAAAACTGAAACAGAATGAAACCAAGAGGCACATAGGGCCTTAACAGTCATCTAACAATCATTTGAAGTTTGTTAAAACTAGCTTTCCTTAGTAAATGCATATTTCTTATAAAAGCTAATGACATCAATATGAAACATTTTGATACTCTGACCGTATGACTTGTATCTAAAACAAACTACTATTAGATTAAGTGTAATTGCAGTCAAACGGAGATATCTGTCAAGTTTTTAACTAGACCAAAGAGGCAGAAATACTTGTTGCTAGTTTGTTATGCATATTCACATATATTTCATCAATATGACTTGATACACCACACTACACACCTAATATCTGAACAATTTACACCTTTATAACTTACATAATTGGATTAATGGTTTCCACCTATTTCACCTGTTTCCTTGAATCAAGGTCAAGCTCTTTCATTTTATTAAATTGTTAGCCCTTCCTCCTCTTCAAGTATTCACCATGCAACCTTGAAAGTTGAGGTCATTCATTTGAACAAACATTTAGCCCTTCATTCCAACATACTACAGGCCTCATTTTCACCATATGACCTTGAAGGTAAATTTCATTCATTTGAACTAACTAGCCTACTAGCCTGTCATCCCAGCATGTTACAAGCCAAATTAATATCAGTGAATGACCCTGTGCCTTTTGGTTATTGACATGAAGTCAAATGATGTTTCGTTTCATATAAATTAATTTGGAAGTTTTAGAAAAAAAATGATATGTTACTTCTGGTAAGTCATAATGTCTACATTTTCACCCAATCTGATTAAAATTTATACTTGTAATTCTGCTTCACTATGATGCTCTACGTTACGCTCCAATACAAGATCTTACAACTCCCCATTCGGGACATTCTATATATAGCTAGTGGCCATTTATATACTTCAGAGAAAATCAACCACACCAAAAATTTCATAGGAGACATGCTGATTGGCTGACAATAGGGGTCATGCTGTGGTGACCCCGAATGGGAGTTGTTAGATCTTGTATTTGAGTGTATTGTAGAGGATCTTAATTATTAGTCAACTTTTAATTAGATTGCATTTTAACCCAGTGGTAGAATGGAAATGCAGCCAACATTATACCTCATTGGAGTACACTACAAAAGATATAGAGCAGGAAACCCCACTCAGTAGCACTGACAAAGCACAAACTATTCGCCCAAATAAATGAAAATACTACCAAAGGGCATAACACTTTGAATGAACCTCAAGATGACAGAGAGGCAACCATCTTGGATTTTGACAATGGAAATTTGTTACTACTCTATTTTCTTGGTATTTCTCGAAGTAGAAAATGTTGTAGAAATTGTATTTGGGAACTGATCAAATAACAAGACAGTGCAGTTAGCCATACTGGATTCTGCAGCTTTCTATTAATATAACAAGTAAAAGTAACACTCGAAGAGAAGGTGATGTTTCAGATGCATTTTAATTCATTCCAACATTGAAATAGCATATACAAATATCAAATCAAATAATTACTAAAATTAAATAATTTAAAGAAATTTAGTGTAAAATCAAAAACTAAATAAAATGCTTTGCCATCTAACTGATTTCTTAATTCGTGAACAGCTAGGCACTATTAAAAATGTCTTGATTTCATTTCAAATGATATAAAAATCAAACTATATATAATTATATATATATAAATTTGTTTTTAATATAAAAATAGAAATAAATTAAGATAAAAAACTGTAAAGCACAGTTAATTCATCAACATAACACAAACAAATATTGTATTTCAATAATAATGTAAAATTTAAGGAAATGTTCTTAAAATTAAAATTGCCGAATAACATGGACAAATATCAAAATGATAAAACAATGGTCAAAATTGCACTAGAACTGACAAAACAAAACAAAATAACCATCTTAACTTTAATTCGCATTTCATTCTCACCGAGGACATCAACAGACAAGAAAACAAACGATGCATGCACTTGACACTTATTTACTTCCAAACTTTTAATTCATTTTTAGCAGATTTATCAATATGAATAGTTCTGTAAATGCCTTGAGAAATAGCATTTTCAAAATAACGTATCTTTTGCTTGAATAATGATTTGTTCCTAGGCCAGAGTACAATATAGTTTCAGTGCCGATAATTTTAACAGCTGACACTAGAAACATTACTATTGAAATCTTAAATCAGAAAACATATCCTAAATTTCTGATAGAAGAACAAATATCAGAAGCTAGCTAGTTTTATAATACATTAACTGAAGAAATTTAATACATATTGATATCTCATATTCTGGTCTATCAGAGTTGCTTCCCTTAGTTTCACTCCGTCACTACTGCCAGAGTGAAATAAAGGGAATTAACTCTGGTATGTATCAGAATGCCACATCCTCAAATTGCAACAAATTTCTTAATTGTATAATCTAAGGTAAATGGTCCAGTACCAATTGCATGAAAAAGGGCATTCAAATCTATTCAAAATACAAATTAAATCTGAAAACTTTATAAATCTATTTTCACAAATAAAAATATTTATGAGAGTTGCTACAATGACCACATATACTGGCCTTTAGCTCTAAAAAGTTAACAAAAGTAACCTCTGACAGAAACATTTGAAAGAGGAAACTAATGTCAGAAAGTATGGTGGTCGAATTGAACTAAAAAAATACTAAATTTCTCAATGATGTAATTAACATATACCAATGCTATATGTATCACTGACAAATGATGTTCACAGAAATACACACTTAAAGCTCAACACATTTATATTGGTGAAGATATGAATGTTTGCTGCCTTTTCGTGTTAACAACCACTAAACAGTTGGCATTAACTGTATGTGAATAGACTTTCAGCCAGTGTTGGGACCATTTACTCCTACACAACGCTGAAGCAAAGTCTACAATTTGTCCCTCTTTCCCCTAACTGTGGGTTCCTTCCTTTTACTTTTAACTAACTAAATTATAAAGAAATTGACAAGAAACAGGATAATGTTTTTTTGTCTACATTACCTGTAGATATGTACTATTAACTTGTTTAAATGATAATTGATACTATTATAAATCAAGTTCTTTGATAATCATACTCAGACTGTATGGTAATTATGTCCTGACATATTACCACAAGCCCTCCATCCCACACGGGCAGTTACCAGGTTCCAGCAGCAGGTTGGTTGTTACATTACTACATAGTTAAATCAAACAAACCTTAACAACCTTAATCAAATCCCAAATTGTCTAATAAAAGTCTATTCACACTCATACAGGCCAACTTGAGGAATAATTTTCATGTAAAGTTTACTAAATAAATGATAACCGGCAGTGAGGTCAAAGTTTAAATCAAAAGAGACTTCCTGAGATGCGAGTACACTGTTCAATATATCTTTGGCATAGTTACATGACATTTATTAAAATGTTCTTCACAAATTTACATAAAAATCAGTGTCTGTAATAAGTCCAAATTGGTTAGACAATACACAATATAGATGCTCACACAATGGTTTAAAATAGTCACATACAAAACGTCAAGGAGAGTCGGAAAGAATTTTGACAGAGGAAAGGGCTCGAGATAAGAATTAGGAATCATGAATTTATATGTATAATGAGCACATAGTTTAAAAAAAAAGAAGGCAAAATTTACACAGAAAAAGAAACCAATATCTAATGTTTTTATAAATGACATTAAGGGGATATAACTCTAACGGTATACAGTGCAACATATCTTCAAGCTGGGATAATTATCTATATGATGTCAAAATATCAAGGAAGTAAATCAGTTTTCAGAAATGGAATTATATCATTTGATTCGAATTATTCCCAGCAAAGAAAATTGTTCTGTCTTTTTTATTCTAGCATAGGCTCTCAAATCATAAACGTTTAAATGCTAAGTGAAATAAATTTCACAACTAACTATATATACAGCAATATCATAACAAATCACGATACATTGTAATTATATATATTATATCAAAATGATATATCAAATATGTATTTAAATGATAATGAAGTAGTTACATCGACATGTGTACTCTACAAACATATGGCAGACATATATAACAGTATTTCAATATCAAATATAAATCATACTTACAACAATATTGTACGTCATGTATAATTAAATACTTGGGTATTGCTTCAGAAAATATGTACATGATACATAATAATACATCTTTTTAACACAACAACAAATATATATATATGTGACATAAATGCAATAGTTTGGAAGCATCTTTTGATACGTGTCTTATCAATAGTAGACTGAATAGTCTGAAAATCTCCTCCATAGCAAATAAATAATGTATTATATCAACTTTACAGATATCAAATGAAAATTAATAATTCAGAGGCATTATGTTATATGGAAATGTCAGATCTATGCAAAGAACAAAAATAATTTAAATGCCATTATTGGATATTGTTTGATTTTTATGAAATCTCATTAAAATGCAGACACAGCCAATAGATATCATGTGTCGCCATCTGATAAGATTTTGAAATGACCTATTTAATTATATAATGCATCACTTTCAGACTTTACAAATCGAATGTTAGGTAGTCACATTATCTAGTTATTGGCATTTCTTTCTTCACTTTATTTAGAATTGTTTTCTTCGCTTCATTAAGTATTGTGTAATAAAAAGGCCCTGCAGTAAACATTTTCCATTAGAATGTTAAAGGTTAAAGTTCTAAGGTTACAAAGGTCATCAGAACATGACATCTTGTAGATTGTTGTCATATCCACTATGTATATTTTGAAATTTTAGGGGTAATACTATAAGACAGTTTACTTTACTTGATATAGCAAAACATCCTCATCTTTATAGACAGCAATCATTTAAGATACATATCTACTTTATATTAGATATGTTTTGGTTAATTAATTTAAAGCTTGCTTGTGTAATACATTTCACCATCCTATATGTGTTTCATAAACTATAATATCTCCATCAATCAATTCCATTTCAGGCATATTTGCTATTACCTGTATTATGACCACTTATTGACTTTTGATTTAGAAAATCTATGTTTAAATTTGATTTTTTTCTGCATTGTATTTCATTCAATTCAAAAGCACGGAGAGATTCAGAGATCTCATGATACATATCAAAACAATCCAATGACAATTCACAATTAAGCTTAATAACAGAAACATTTCTCAATTAACTTGTTATTTAAAAAATTTGAGACATAAACAGTTTGCAGAATACATGAGTTTTACAGATAAATAAGGAAATGATTGCAAACTTACAAAAAAGATATGTATACATAAGACAACGTACTAGAAGGTTTTCACTATACTGAACACATATATATACCGATACAATATTACACTACGCTACCTATATCCTACGTTTTGGAAAGGACAGGTTGATGACGACGGTGACGACCCAAAGTCTTGTGGTTCTGGTTTAATGAACACAGGATTTTGCATATGATCAAAACCCTGCTGTAATTGTGCCGACTGACCTTGACCTTGACCTTGCATGCCAGGCCAACTGTGCATGGCGTTGGACATGGACACTCCTGTAGACTGGTAAGATCCTGGCACAGTCAGGTCGACATGCTGAGGTAGACTTTGTGATGGACCCTGGGATGAGAACATGTTTGTTTGGCCTTGACCTTGACTTGGTGGTAAAAACTGACCCTGACCTTGAGGGGCATTACAGTTCATTGGTGGAATGTAAGAACCCTGACTAGAAGGATATTGTGATGGGTGAGGTCCCTGTGACCCCTGTCCCCCAAACATTGATGCTCCCCCCACATGGGAGGAGGGATATGTTGTTGCTGGTAATGGCATCATTCCTTGCAGTCCATGAGGATTGGAGTTACCTCCCCCTGAAAATGCCATACTTGAAATTGGATATGAGGGACAGGGAAAACTGATAGCAGGCATTTGTTGATGAAACATGTTAGAACTTCCACCATAATCCTGCGAGTTATATGGAGTTTCTTGCTTGATACCCATAAAGTTCCCGGGATGATTCATACCGGGCGGACCTACAGCCCCATTCATTGGTTGGTTGTTAGTGAAGGGAGCAGGCACATTACCGTTACCAAGGTTAATCTTTGCCTTGTTGTCCTCATCTCCATAGCCTTCTGCCTTCAGTCGATCTTCTTTCTTTATGACCTTGAGCTCAAGGTCTGGGAAGCACACCTCTGAATCATCCAATTCTTTTAGATCTCCACGAAGATGGTCCCTCAGCTTTTTTAGAGCTGCGTAAAATGGTACTTTATCTACAGCTCTGGGAAGCTGTGAACAACGGGCACTTGACGAAGGCATCACATACACAACCTGAAAGCAATAGACTATTCTAGAATATGTTTTAGACACTCATGTACAGATATGCCCTATTTCTCATTCTATAATTTATAAAAGTAGTCCATAATTTTTGTTTGATCATAGAAACTTGAAAGATCAAAAACAAAATGAAAACGGTCATACATCTTTTTATAAAACATTTTTAATAATCTGGCATTCTTGGTACATATACAAAATCTGGAAATTTGTTAATATAGGTGGGAGTTGTTGTTTGATTTTTTATATGATTAAATACCATATTTGTGGTGAAATATAGTTTTCAATCAAATACATGTAGAGTAAATTGTCCATAGTACCATAACCTTACCAAGTGATTTCTCTAAATATAGTAACTTACCGTATCTGTGCCCTCCAATGGTTCTGGTTGTTTTCCTATAGCAAAATTCTTGTGTCCCAAAAATACTTCATAAATACCTGAAACAAAACTTTTAGTTTAAACTCAAGTCTGGAATAATTCTGGTTAGTGTATCCGTAGCTTGAGAATACTCAGATTAGATATCTTATCAACAACTTAATACTACAGGTATTTTGATATTGTATCACCTGGATATCATCTTGTTCAAACTAAACTTTAGGATCACCACATCAAATCAAGCTATTTCACTGATATGTATCAACATATTCAAATTCAAGAATGTCAATTTCCAGAATTATAAAATTTTCTTACTAATGAAATGGCTTACCAAGTAATAATCGATACCAGCGGAAATAAGCAGAAACTGTAAACTATCTTATTTTCACATGTAAATAATGTTTTCTTATTTCATTGGTTACAAATTAATAATCATGAAAATCAATTACTGTGGAAATATACGCAAGTACCTTAAAGGCAATGTGTTTAAATCTTGAAATCACCGTGGGGAATTTAAAGTAATTATTAGTCACATGAAAGTGTCCTCTCAATGTCATCAATTTTACATACAGTTAATCAAGATATAGAGTTAATTTTAAGACAATAAACTTACCCTTTCCGTTAAAGACAGCTATTTTTGGCTTGTATTTGTTAAGTTTCTCAGACAAACATTTGGCACCTTCTTTGATTTCTTTTCTGTTCAGAACCAAATCATAATACATAACATTAGTCATGTTTACTGCAGATTGAAATTAGCTGATCAAATCGTATTTATGGAAATAGGCTTAAGAAACATAAGTTCACCGGCCCTTAAGACCAGGTGAGCTGAAAACAAGGGGCCCAAGGGGCCTTAACCATTGAGACAAAATGAATAGGATTTTTTTCTTCTTCTCATAATGATGACTTTACAAATCTAAATTTTAAAATGTGCTTTCAAGATGCTGGTCCGTTTAATCTAAAGATGCTCCACCGCCAATAGAGCATAAATGATACTCATCATTGGGATAATAATTGGTATTTAATCGTGTACATTTATATCTGATTAACACAAAAAATAATACAAGAGGCCCATGGGCCTTAGCGGTCACCTGAATTCAGACACAGAATGAAACAAAGACATGCATATAAACACTATAAATATATATTGGCCCATCAGGCCCTTGAAGTCAGTCAGTGATTTTATAAATTTTTAATCTATGAAGATTATTTGGTTCCATCAAATCAGTGAATTCAGGAGAAAGATTTTTGAAATGTTATCCATTTTGACCCCTTTTGGCCCCACCCCTCTCGCCCCTGGGGGTCGGCCAGGACCAATATGGATATGATGTTAAATGCTATCTCAGGTTCTACCAGTTCCAGAATTTCAGAAGAAGATTTTTGAAGTTTTAGCCTATTTGACCGGTTTTGGGACCGCCCCTAAGGCCCCTGGGGATCAGTCATGGAAAATTTGGTAATAAGATTCAATGGCCATCACATAGAGATAATTCTGACTACAATTGACGAATTTCCTATTATAATGACTAAATAATGCTCAAAAATGTGTTTTCCATATAAAAACTTATATGTAGTAAACTTAACCCCCTCCCTAGGGGGAAACCTGAGACCCAAGGGTCATATAATTCACAATTTTCATAAAACACCTTAAGACCTGTCCATCTATGAAGAGTATTTGATTCTACCATTTCCAGTATTTAAGAAGAAGATTTTTAAAGTTTTAGCCTATTTGCCCCTTTCGGCCCCGCCCCTCTGCCCCGAGGGGGTTGACCAGGATATTAAAATGTTATCTCATGCTTATAATTCTAAACAAGTTTGACTCATTTCGTATTAAAATTGAGCAAAAAATGCTCATAAATGTGTTTTCACTATATAAACTATAGTAAACTTGACCCCTTCCCCAGGGGGAAACGTGAGACCCCAGGGTCATATAATTCACAATTTTGGTAAAGGACCTCAAGACCTTTTAATCTATGAAGAGTATGTGATTCTACCATTTCCAGAATTTCAGAAGAAGATTTTTGAAGATATAGCCTATTTGACCCCTTTTGACCCCGCCCCTAAGGCCCTTGGGGTTCAGTCATGGAAAATTGGTTAATATAGGATTCAATGGCAATCTCATACTGATAATTCTGACAATATTTGACTCATTTCCTATTACAAATGATCAAATAATACTCAAAAATGTGTTTTCCCTATATAAACTATAGTAAACTTAACCCCCTCCCCAGGGGGAAACCCGAGACCCCAGGGTCATATAATTCACAATTTTTGTAAATGACCTTATGACCTTTCTATCTATGAAGAGTATTTAATTCCATCACATCTGTGAGTGGAGAAGAAGATTTTTGAAATTATAGTCAATTTAACCTCTTTTGGCCCCTCCCATAGCTCCCTGGGGGGTGGGGACCGTATAATTCACAATTTTGATTGGCCTTATGCCTTAGAAGGTTTGTGCAAAATTTCATTGAAATTGCTTCAACAGTTTTTGAGAAGAAGTCGAAAATGTAAATTGTTTACGGACATACGACGCACGACGGACGACGCACGACGGACGACGACGGACAAAAGGCGATTAGAATAGGTCACTTGAGACTTCGTCTCAGGTGACCTAATAAAAATTAGTAATGTATTTTGCTTTCGGTGCATGCGCAAACAGTACTTCGTTCATTAGAGGACAGGGTGCCACGGATTTTTTTTGGAATGCAATTAATTATTTTTAACATCTTTATCTTAAAGTAAAATAAGAAGGTCAAACTTTTCAATGGTTGTAATGGTGTAAAGTAAGTAATTTTTTGTAACTGAAGAAAATACTTAATTGTCTGTTCCTGTTTTTGATAGTGAAAAAAAATCATTTGTCAGCGATGGAGCTTCTTTTAAGTTTGATCAGAAACGGTTTTTCAGATGCACATTACGAACCTGGTTAGATCAGCACTCCCTCTTGTTGTCCTGGCAACTATATTAGTAAACCCGATTCCATAATTTAACAGTTTGTTGTCATCATAAGCAGTGAGGGGCTCTGGGATGAGGCCTGATAGGTACATACATTTCCCTGGAAAATACAGCAGTCAACAATAACATCTACATTTAACATGTGCAATAGATTTTTAATACTGTTAATATTTACAACAAGTTCATGGTGATAACGTGGTACATTTTAGATTATTCATTCCTTTTCAAAGTTACTACAAGTTGTTTGTAATATTTTTATCAAAACCATAGTTGCAATAAATTAAAAGTTATTTGATTTGTTGGTCCAGTGTGATTTGTTATAACTTCTTTTACTGCACGTTAACTCATTCACCTCTGAAATTTCATAATGGACTGGTCTAGTCCTTGATTTAGAGGACTCCAATTGTATCTTCAGGGGTGAATATGTTCAGTTGATTTTCAATATGTGATATGATATAAGGTGTTTCTAGTATTTTACATACAGCTGTATATCATATTAAATCTATACAGAATAAACAGTCGAAACATCTACAGATAGCAAAACAACAAACAAAATAAAACAAATACTGTAATACATTTATGAAGATAGAGCTTAATCTTGTTTTAACACATTCATCCCTAAAGACACATTTGGACTCTTTCAAATCAAAGACAGGAACAGTTCAATATCAATTTTCAGGGGTGAAGGAGTTACATAAGAATTCAAACATAGACTTACAGAAATGATTCCCTGGTCCTGCGTAGTGATGCCCTATATAAGCTGCCATCAATCCTGGATTTATTCCAACCTAAAATTTGGTGAAGAAATGCAATGTTATGAATGAAAGAAATTCAGGATGTGTTATATTTATTGATCTGATCATCAAGGGATCAGATCAAAGGGAGGGAATCTCATGAATAATGAAAGGAAACCCTCCACCCATCATTTGAATAAAGGAAGAAATCACGTCCCCAAAATAATGTAAAGGGAAGCAACTCAGTTAATTTTTTTCCTCTTTTTACTTTCCAAAATTGATATGTGCGTTAAATGCTATACTAAATCAATCACTGCTAAAATAATGCAAATATTTTTAAGTGCATTTCAAAATTGACAATTTTTCCTGTTTGCTCAGTTTCATTATTCTGTTATAACTTTACCTGTTGTCCCCATTTGAAATAAGTTGTATTTTAGCTTCCATGGGCTATCTTAGGTGAAGCCAATAACTACTAGAAATTTTAGTTCAATAGTACAACACAAAATTTTATTTATAACCAATTAAATTCATTGTTTGATAAGTTTTATATTATTCTGTATCATGCTTTACACAGGGCGCTTAAAACAAAGAAAAAATGAAGGGGAGTTTAATAGCTATATACCGTATATATATATATATATATATATATAGGACCACATTTGGAATAACATTTCACAAAATTATTGCATAGAGAAAGTCATTAATCAATTTCTGAAGAAATTAAATAGAGAATCCACAGCTTTCATAGATTCTGTTTGCATTTAATTTGAAGAATGTAAAATTGTCGTCTCAAAAAGGGGGAGGGCCACTTATTAGATTAGTTTAACATCCAATTAACAGCCAAGGTCATTTAGGGAAGTGCCAGGTGTGTTGTCGGAGGAGAGCTGGAGTACCCGGAGAAAATTCACATACCAGCAGCAGTGCCTGGCAACTGTCCCACATGGGATTCAAACTCGCGACCTAGAGGTGGAGGGCTTATTAGGTCAAATATGGTAACTTAATTATAATCTTCATAGTGAATTATTATCTTACAATAACTATGTCCAGATCCTCGGCCAGGTGGTCTGGTAGTAGTCGTTTCATCACTTCCTCTTCTGGCATGCCCTTGAAGCGGTCATGTTTCTTCTTTTTGACAGGCATATGATCCGTAATCTTCTCCTGTTTGACTTTCTCCGTTTTCCTTTTCTTGGCTTTGGTAGATTTACCCTTCCCTGTAGTACTGGTAACGCTAAACACAAACATGGGTTGACAATTTTTTTATATTATTTTATCTTCTGAGACTGATTTTCACTACAAGTTCAATTGAACATTGCTGCCTGTATGCAATTAGTGCATCAACATAAATTTCATCAAGCTTACTAAATTGTTCCATTTTTTGGTACATTGAATGTTGTTTAATAAAGTTCCTCTTGAAGAAAATCTCGTTATCTATTTTAATCACTATTTATAAGTATTTAATCAACAAAATATCAAGCAAGAAGAGAGACAAGATTCACAATCATTCAAAGGGAGATAACTCATATAATTTTTTAATTAAATCACTTGTTAACTTCTCTGTATAATACTTTTTCATTCTTCAAAAACATATACCGGTATAGTTATGATGGTACAAGAGTTCTTAACAGAGTTTTATGTCAAACCGGATATGGTAATGTCAATGCAATTATTTCAGGGCAGAAGTCGGCGGTGAATCCGAGTAAAAATTCTAAAATAACAACAATAATAACATTCATTTATATTAAGCAAAACAAAATACCGCATGATAGCATTTTAATGCAATTCTGACTACCTTTCAAATTGATACACATCGTGTGGTTCAGGTTTAATATCTAACTGTGGCTCTGTCTTGATGTTGAAGCTATTGGCCAATCCCATAGCTGGGTGCTGTAACCCTGCATGGCTCATGGACCCCATAGGACTGAAATAATAAATGTCGCTCATTAACCAGTCTAAACAAATTATTCATTATTATACAGATGTTTATATAGTTTCATTTTATGGTACAGACTGTGGCACTCACAGCTGTATAAGTGTGACTGTCAGACAAGGAATAACATCATACAAATATACATTGCAGCATTGCAAAATTTAACACATTCATCCATGGAATTCAAATATGGACTGTTCCTGTCCTTGAACTAGAAGAGCCCAAATGTGTCTTCAGGGGTGAATGAGTTAGGAGGAAAATTGAACTTAAGCAATTCTTTCCTATGGATTATTTCAAGCTAGCAAATTTAAATATTGATGAAACTGATGGCGATTAATACTTTTTTATGGTCCCTAAGTTTTTTTGGGTTTTTTTTTCTGTTTGTTTTTTGAAATATTAGTAATAGTGATCAGCAAGAAATCCAGAAAGCAAATCATCAAAGTATATATTTTATATTCAATTACAATAAAGACGGTGCCATATATAATGTTCTATATAAATTATGCTGTCATGATCAGTTTCCAATTGTAATCAGCTAGTTATTTCAAATAAATATTTTACACATTGACATTATCTAGGTGAACACGTACAAGAGAAGACAAATATGATCTATAGATATTAATCTCTTAAATCACCAAAATAAAGTCACTAATATTAATTAGCAATCATACTAAATATAATAATGTTGTAATTTTCATATCACTGCATCGGCTTATATCTTTTTTATAATTCATTTTTTTCTTCATTTTCATGTGCAATATACTACATAATAACAAAATACTTTCATTCTTATTCATATTTAATATCACTATCACACTCATTCTCAAACATCTTACATCATCATCATCACAACCAACATTGTTCCATGATTTTCATCATCATCAGCAGCAGCAGCATCACAACCATAATCTATATCATCATCATCATATCAATATCATCTTCATCATCAATATCATCATAACCACCATCATCTTTATCATCATCAACATCATTATTATCATCATCATCTTCATCTTCACCATCTATCATCACATCATACTCTCATTTATCACCCTTCATACTCTCATCTTATATTAATCATTCAAGAACAATCACACTATTAAATATTCCGTCCACACATAAGAAGAAGAAGCATAGATATATTATACAAATATTTCATGGCCTACTGTGCTCTAGTTCATAATATTTAACCCGAGGTGGTGGTAATCAACAAATGTTATATTGCACGAGGCCAAAGGCCGAGTGCAATATAATATTTGTTGATTACCATCACCGAGGGGTAAATATTATGAACTAGAGCACAGTAACCCATGAAATATTTGTTTTATTACATAATCACAAGTTTTTCAGTTGAATATTATTATAAAATGAATACGACAATCACTTAACAAAATCATCAGCACCGTACCGTACGGAAAAGCTTCAAATCCTATTGAAGATTGACGTATAAACCACGTACGTCACGTTGTAACTCCGGTTTGGATGTCTTATTGTCTTCTTTAACAATATTAGACCTGCATGCAGCCTTTTGATCTAATACATTCGCCGTGTCCGTCCTCTACTCGATAAACGTCTACATGACGTGCTTGTTTCGAGATCTATAAAGCTAGCGCGAAATTGAACGTGAACCTTTGTGACGTCATAATAACGTAACTCACTGTTACACGCGATTCCTCTGAGGTTTTCTACAAAACTAGACAACAACAGCGAGGTGTTCCTAAAGCCGTGCAATATAACATCTCGAACCGTGCAATATAACGTTTCCATGGGAGCGTGCAATATAACTTCGAACCGTGCAATATAACAAGGTTTTATTGAACGGTCGGTGTAATAGTTGAAAATATTATATTTCTTCATATATAGATTGGTGTAAACAAATTATGTAATAAAATCATATATTCTTTTCTCTCATAAGCTTTAATTATATCTATTTAATGTTCGAACATTATTATATTATATTACATTATGTAGTCATATTAGTAATTACAATGTATACTTACAAATAAGATGGATTTTGCTCCATCCTTAAATTTCTTTTCAAACTAATCTGTTTTCCAAGCTAAAACGAAAATATGTATATACCATTAAAATTGTTGTATCACAAAGTGTAAAAGCTTTAAAAGTCTTCCAGTGAGTATCTACATGTAAGGAAGAAAATTTAGTCTGCTATAATAGTACAGCTTGACAAACAAATACACATATGCAATAGATTAAATAGTTTACTTTAGCTGTGATAGCTTAGCTCTAGATGATTGGACATGAATATGGTAGTCTCTTACTGTTAGAGTCTGTTACTGTTAGACGTATGAGTATTTGTTCTAATCCTACTGTAGAATAGACATGTACATAACATTTGTGATGAACGATCTCTAAGGAATATTCTTAATACTTATTATAGGGCATATATATGTATGAAATTAATGAGATTGAGATTAAATTCAAAGATCTATTACATAATCATTCAGTGTTGAAGTGGCATCACTTTTCCATTGGATTTATTTTTCAGCATGACTCTGAATGTGTCATAGTTGATCGTCAGACTGTAAGTCCACATACCCCCCAACCATTTGTAAACATATTGATTACGTCACTGAACATAACGACCCTATGCCGGACAAGGCAGCCTTAGGCAGTTAGCTAGTTCGGCCCATGAACTGACACACGGGACATATCATCGGTTATATTATCACACCACGGCAGATACGTATACGAACATGTGTAAAGTGTTGTTTAAATAAGAATAGAAACATTTTCAATAAAACTTTACTGTAGAACTAAAGGACGATAATGTGCGTCCAAACCTTGTCCTGAAGCCAGCCTTCTAACCCCTCCATTTTGAGCAATGGACCTGATATGATTCACAATGCCACATGTTGGAAGCCATGATAAATTATTCATTAATCATTCCAAATAAACGCAATCGCAATCAAATTTATCGTACCTTATTTGTCTAATCGTAATACATGCGATAATTCCAATAACTCACTGGTCGAGAATATACCACTGCAAAAAAATTTCAACGTAAACAGAACCATATTACCTGCAGGTGCTTGATGCTTTGTTGTCTGTGGAACCTTTCATTTCATTGGTCAGCTGAGTTCAAAGGTTGTCATATTAGCCAATCGCTGAACGGATATGATCTAAAAATATAATCGAGGGAGAAGTCATTATTTCGGAAATCAGTATCGATCGAATTTTTTATAGTACAAATAATTTGATTGGTCTATATTTTTACTTAGGCCAATAGAATAGTGTTTCTCATAAGCACATTCCATGTCAGAAGCATGAGATTCAAGGTTGTCACAAAAATATTAAACGCAATTCCAGGAGAGCGAACTTTTGGGATTTACCGAGTTCTACCTTTTATGTTCGTTGCAGGCGCAGTTTTAGAATATGTAATGATCCATTGGACTGCGGGCTCGACAAATTTTTGTAAGCATTAATCCAGATCCGACGATGTACCGATAGATAAATGTTAGCAGCTGCAGATCTACTGCTTATACAATTTAATTTACTAAGTTACAGTTGTGATCGGTGATTGATGACAATATTTAAACGAGCATTATTATAATAATTGATATTTGCCTCTTCTGGGTTGTGAGTTTGAATTAATTCCGTGTGGTCATTTGCCAGGTAATGACCGGTGATCGCTGGTTTTTCTCTGGTTATTCCGACTTTCACTCACCAACAAACCTGCACGTCAGAATTCCAGATATCAGAAATTAATAACTATTATCTGTGAAACTGGGAATACAATTTCCCATAATGAAAATTGTGAATAAAAAAGTTATGTGGTTTTGCCTAAAAACAGGTTTTATTGATATTTTAATACTGAAAAATATTATTAACTGTTCATGAATAAGTTAATGATGTTTATAACTTTTATTTTAATTAGGCCTTGTATAGTTGTCAGATTATACTTTTTCATGGTTTTGCAATTTGCAGTTGTTCACATAAAAAAAAAAATATGGAGAAGAACATGAATTTCTAATGACCTATCTCAACAATTGCAGAATTTATTCATATCACATCCGCATGATTCATACTCCAGTGGTGACTATCAACGTCATAATATTTGCCCCTGGAATATTTTATACCAAAACTGAAGGCAGTTCAGGTGACAAAAAACTGACCAATCACAGGCTTGCAGGGACTTTCATTGAATTCGAAGATTACAGTGTGACGCCCATCTTTAAAGCCACACAGTCGGCCATAGTGTACCCTTATGCAAGTCTTTTCATGTACATCAAAGGACCAGACAATATTCTCATCAGTAGTCGCAAACATATCAGAACCTTCAGTTTAATTGCTATAAAATTTTCAAGGGGTGGATATTAAAACAGTGATGGCAATCCTTGGAGTATCAAGGTACATATCAATGTACAATCACTGATGAATTGATAACCATTAAATAGAAAAGTGTATTGCTTTTTATTGAAGGTTGTTTTTATTGTTTTGCAGATAAAACATACAGAAAAACTCAAGCCAAAAAACAAGCCATCTCTGAATTAATCCGATACCGAGAGATTACACTGGACTTCCTCATGGACAGACAGAAACCAGAATGAGATGATCTGTTGAGCAGTAGTCTTTTTTTTCTTCTCTCTTTTTTTTTGAGAATTCAAAAGGAGATAGGAACAAGGATGCCTGCTGGCGTTTCTATGTCCCAGTATTTAAAAGCACTGGCCGCATTTGTAACAACTCCAATGGCTGGTTCAGTAATGGTGTTCCATTATTACAAGCCGAAAGTATTTGAAGTAAGTAAAATTTTGAATCATCATCCATATGCGTGTCTTATAAATCTTATAATTATATAAGTCACATTGATTTATAAGGCAAACAAAAAAATATGTCTGTTGAGGGTTAACCGACTGGCCCTAATTTTTTACCCCGACCCTAATTTTTTTTTTCAATTTTGCAAAAAAAAACATTAAAGCCAGGATTTTGATCTCAGACTCTGGTTCAGCTAGGCCATTACATTAGAGTGAAAGACTTTAAAAAAAAAAAAAAAGTCCTGACCTACTGACCCTATTATTTTGCCCATGTAACCCTAAACAGACATTTTTTTTTGGCCCTGTATATTTATCACATTTCACTATGTTTGAAATTGTTTCAATTTGAAATCAAACTTGTTTGTTAAAAAAAAACACCAGTATTATAAAAAAAAAAATTATATCCTGGTTCATATCTGGACATTGTAAAAATACTGAGGTACATGTAGGAATGTTAATGCTATATTTGTTCTGTTATCTGTATTTTTTTTTAAATATTTTATTTACCAGACAATTTTTCAACAAAAACTACATTTGCCACATATACATACATATACATGGAAATTACTCGAATTTCCTTCCATTCTGGCATTTTCCTCTCTCATACACTAGAAATTACAAATATTATCATTAATGAGAAGGGGGCACGGGAAAGAAAAGAAAAAGAAAGAAGAATGAGAAAAGAGGGAAGGAGGTAAATGGGGATTGTACTGTTACCTAATAACTTAAATAGGTTACTTTTGTAACTGAAGAAAAGTAAAATTTGTCCGCTCCTGTTTTTGAGAGAAAAAATACCATTGTTAGTGGTGGAGCATTTTGAAACATTGTGTTTAAAATAGTGTTCTTTTTCAGGGATTTGAGGAACAAGTCGAAGAAGAAAAAGACAAGATAAGAAAAGAGTTTGAGAAATATTGTGAAAGGAAATTAGCTGAACAGAAACATGAAGAGAAAGTTAGCTGAAAGGATCCAGGAGTGCATTGTATACCTATTTCGTGATTTTCAATGAACAGGTTTAAAAGTTTAAACCAGAGAGAATTGTGTATGGATGGCAGTAAATGTTTGTGTCGCGCATTGTTATTTACATTTCACTTTGATTAAAATATTTTCCATGAATTAAAAAAATATATGTAGTTATATTTTATACAGGAGTTGTTCCCCCTGACACACTGCTTAGGCCTTCTGCGATCTAAACTGTATGGACCCAACAGAGTGCCCATAGACCATTTTTTTACGTTTTAGGTGTCTAGGAAAAAATTGGTAAAAATCATACTCTAGTTACATGTCATTATACGTAAAGGGTGGAAAGTTCCCCGACACAAAACTTCTACCCATCTATCTTTATAAATATAGGCCTAGCGAAAAAAATATTATACAATGGTCAAAATTACCCATATGTGATCGTAGTTACCCAGATATGGTGGTCGAAGATAACCTAGCAGTGGTCGATGTTCCACCTGATAGGCGAACATGTTTTATATCGTTAAATTGACGTCTATTTTTGAGACGCTCAACTCAGTAAGTAGTTGTGCATGTACAGGAAAGGGAGGTTACTCTTACATGATCGACAACAAGATCAGGAACGATAATCAGAATTGCAGGCTGAGCGGTGGAACCAAAGGTGGTCGAAATTAGACCATCTTACCCTACTACCGTTGGGAAGAGCGATAATTTTCCTTTCAAAGTCATCCTACACATCGTATGATAATGACACCGGAACTAGCTATTCCCGTCTTTGCATATTACAGAGTTAGCTCCCTTGCGGGTAGGTATTGATTGTTACGTCATTATTTTGTGAGCGCAATTCAAGTCGTTTTCTCCGAAACGTATGACGTTACGCTCTTAAACACATGACGTCACAATCAATAGCTACCCGCAAGTGCAGATAACTCTGTAATATGCAAATTCGGAATACATGTAGGTACCCCCTGAAGCGAGAGTGAGAAAATAAGGATTTGAACAGCGCTAAGACTGTCTCTTGTCTGCATTTTAAAATGTTTTTGGATACTGACGTTTGGTACACGGGTTTTCGAATATATCAGCCACACAATAATATACAGTGTAATATGACTGAAGGCAAGGCCTTAAAGGGCGCAGCCAGATGTTTTAATATGAATCATGCACGGCATAGGAAGAGCGAAGCTCTACTTGTTTATTTTATTTTCTATTTCATGTAGAAGACATAATTTAGAAATAAAAGGACGCACTTTAAACTATAGAAGTATATGATGTAATAATTGTCTAGCATAAACTCAAAGAAATGAAAAGATTCGGATTTCCCTGTGTCCATGCGAATCCTATTATTTCGCGCCATTTGTTTACGTTATGTGACGTCATGATTTCTTGTGCTCATCTTCGCTTCGTGGATATTTTTACTGCTTTCAATAGAACGCTTGCAAATAAAGAGCAAAAAGCACTGATCATAAACTTCTGCCGGATGAAGATTAGTATGTTCGTCGGATCATTAAAGCTTGATAATGAGATGACTTCAAAGCATCGCATCACGCTGATTGGATTTTTTACAGTGGGTAAAACAATGGCGGCCGCAAACTGAAGCTGTCAATGTGTTTGATTGAATTTGAAAAGATTGTTTATTGTTATATTTTCGTGTATGTGTTACCTTAGAAGTGCTTCGCACTTCGTGCCCTGGCACGAAGGGCTGCGCCCTTATTAATTATTTAAACAATAATTGGTGTTCAATCGTGTATATGTATGTCTAATTAACACAGAAAATGATATTCTTTTTTTATTTTGTCTTTGGTGCATGCGCAATAAGTAATATTCATTCCATATAGGATATAGTGCCACAGAATTTTTTCGGGATGCAATTAATTAATTTTCATATATTTAACTTGAAATAAATTTAGAAGCTCAAGCTTTTTTATGGTGGTAATGGTGTAAAGTACGTAATTTTTGTTTCTGAAGAAAAATACTAAATCGTCTGCTCCTGTTTTTGGTAGTGAAAAAATACCATTTGTCGGCGATGGAACATCTTTAAAGTATTATTATTATTGTCTAAAAATAATAAAAAAAAATGTTTAATTACTCCTGTTATGCATTTGCATTAGTTAAATATATATTTACCGGGGAGAGCAGTACCGGAGCAACGCACAACCTCACCATATGTATGAAAAAATGGCGGCCGCAAACTGAAGCTGTCAGTGTGTAGGATGGAATTTTGAAGATTGTGTTTTTTTCTTATATTTTCGTGAATCTGTTGCCTTAGAAGTGCTTCGCACTTGGTGCCCGAAGGGCTGCGCCCTTATAAATGGTTTTCGAGAAGTATTGAAAAAAAAAAAAAAAAAAAAAAACGACAGATGTAAACATGCCACCACACCATGGAGGTACCGATGTAAATCGCCTGTCGTTAGAAATCTTTCCAGGTTATGTTACACTTGTGACATAAATAAAAAAAACATTTATCTAGGATATCATGTGATAAAATGTGTTGAGAATCGACAAATCAAAAGTTTCTAGCGCAAATTTAGTTAAAAAGTAGTTCACGAAAAAAAAGAACAATCACAGCCCTAGCGATATTTCCTTTGATGTAAGTGTGTTGATTTGAAGTTTGGCGCCGATCTGCCTGTAATCTTCAAATGAACTCTGCAGACAAGTGGTGGATATAACGACAATGAAAATAACCCCTTGACTTTTGAGGATGCTCCTGATAGAAGAGTATAAGCTATATAGTTTTTATATATTTTGATCTACCTTACCGAGTGTTTATAAGCTAACGTTAGAATAACAAATATTAATCTAAATGGATTTTAGTTTTTAATTAGTTAGTTTAACTAATTAGTTTCACGCTGTTTGAAAATTACGTCGTATCTAAAAAAAAACCATGACGATAATCTAATATCTCAAATAGAGGTCATCAAAATAACAAAATAATCCTCTCCATCACAAACAAGGCTCTGGAATACGCAAAATTCTGCGCATTGTACCAATATTTAGTGCACATGCACTAGCTTTTTGTCTATTTGGTTTCATGACGTCACATTATTGTGGATTTGACGTCACTAAAACGGGGAACTTGGATTGCAGTTGTGAAGGTGATGTACAATGAAGATGGTCCGGGACTGGAGTGAAAGTATGGCCGCTTGCAGTCCGTCTTACATCAAATGCCCATGCATATTTTCACTTGCAACGCACTGGAAAAACTACCTGCAGGTAAATAACGCCATAATAAGTTTTGTTTAAAGGATCAACTCTGCTGAGAAATCAGAATTTTCCTATGATTACTGTAACTTTTTTTTTCTCTTTTCTATCAGTAGACCTACAGTACATCATGTAGATCTTATACAATGCGGCACATGATCTTGCGCACCTAAGAGTTTCATAGCCGATAAATATTTAGCTATTGTTATATAATGGTGACAGCAAGGAACAAACTTTTTTTTTCAGAACCTTCCAAATTTTTTTTTTAAAGTTTACCGAAAATAAACGAAAAACATTGACCTTACCCCGTGATGAAATGGGAAGTAAACACTGCACATGATCTTGCGCAGTACACCACAATCCAATTTTAATTAGTTTGCTATTTTTAAAAGATTGTCAAATAAAAAAATGTTGGAGACTTTTTAAATCAGACGACACTTGCGCAGTACACCACAATCCAATTTTAATTAGTTTGCTATTTTTTAAAAATGTCAAATAAAAAAATGTTGGAGACTTTTTAAAAATCAGACGACACTTTCCGCCATCGCCATTCTTCCACTATCTTTGATTGATTTTAATTGAAGTTAATGGACATAGGCTAGAAGCCTCTATGTCCATATCATAAAACATCAACATATACATTACAATTACATTTATGTCAATGGTACAGGTATTTGTTAGCTCATATATATACATATATCAATAATTATTATAAATGTTGTCCTTTAAGTGGTTATCTAAGAGGATTTCGAAGTCTTTTGTTGTTTCAGCGTTCACGACTATTTCTGGTAAATTGTTCCAACTATCCACTACTCTGAAGGTAAACGAATTTCTCCTCAGTTCAGTACAGCAACGTTGTTTATACAACTTCAATTTATGCCCACGAGTTCTTTCGTTTTTATCAAACACAAACAGCTCGGAAGTGACTTTTTCATCAAACTTTTTCTTTACTATTTTGAAAACGTTTATTAGATCACCTCGAAACCTCCGATGTTTAATTGTTGGTAATTTCAGTTTAGCTAAGCGCTCTTCGTATGTGAGATCCTTAAGTCCGGGTAGAAGTTTTGTAGCTCTTCTTTGTACATTCTCCAGCGTCTGAATATCCATAAGTTTGTATGGGCTCCATGCACTGGCCGCATACTCGAGATGCGGTCTCACGAGCGCCTTGAATAATTGCTTGAACATCGGTTCATCCAAAAAGGTGAATGCTCTTCTTATGATTCCGAGTACAGAATTAGCTTTGTTTATTGAATTTTGGATGTGAGTTCGGAAGTCCAAATTAGTGTCCACAGTGACTCCTAAATCTTTCTCGTTGGTGATTTTCTCCAGAACCACGTCCCCCAGTTTGGTTTGCGAGTCGATATGTTCTATTGTTAGGTGATCCCTTGACCTGAAGTACCTTACATTTGTTCGGATGAAACTTTAGTAGCCAATCATCTGACCATTTTTGGAGATTATTTAAATCTTTTTGCAAGATTTCCTGATCCTCGTCCGTGTTCATCTTCCGGTATAATTTTGTATCGTCAGCGAATAGAGGACACGATGATGTGACATTCTCCGGCATGTCATTAATATAAATAACAAATAATATAGGACCTAAAACACTGCCTTGGGGAATTCCGCTTAGAACAGTCTGTAATTTTGATGTGGTTCCGTTCACAACCACTTTTTGATGTCTATCGTTTAGGAAATTTTCTATCCATTTAACAGTTCTCATGCCGATTCCATATTTGTACAATTTGTGTATCAGCCGACGATGAGGGACTTTATCGAAGGCTTTCATGAAGTCCATGTAAATAACATCGATTTCTCCTCCTGAATCCAACATACGTATCGCCCCATTGGAAATTGTACCACGGCGCGTCTGCATCTTAGACTAAAAACTGAGATTGTATTAGAATATACATTGCCATTCTATACTTTTTATGTATGAAAAAGTTCGTTTCTTTATCAAAATTAGCTGAAATTAATGCACAAGATCATGTACATTTCCTGTATATATTTCTAATAGGCCTACTGAGTAGTGGTTGACGGAGTTCCTCTTTGACTCAGTTGGTAGAGCCGTTGGTTTTAACTCCGGAGACACTGGCTCGATTCTAGGTTCGGGCACTCGATAAGAAGTTACATTTCATGATTTCCCCCTGTTATACTACATTGACGCCCAAGTCAACTAAATAACCAATAGACGTTTGTTTGAGAGTCTCGTGTTGAGATTTAGGAAATCTCAAGAAAAAGGGAGGAGTTGTTTAAAAGGAACGGGTCGGCATAGGCTATACAAAGTGTTACTCTTTTGATAGATTTTATACTACTTGCATTTTTGTTTTTGTCAAGTTTCAAACAATTCCTTACTTTTCGGCTAAAATGCCTTTCTTTACTGGATCACTATTATAATTATATAATCCGTCATTGCATGTGGTCCGCAGTCACGTGGAAATATATCTATAGGGAAGACATTACAAATCTCCGTGTTGTATATTATTTCAAAATTTCATTATGACGTGGTTGTGTATTAGATAGATTTAGCACGCCTTAAACGAAAATATTTGCCTGTCATATACCCTACCCGTCTGCGCAGTCTCACTAGTACTGTGATCACGGTGTTAGCTAAGGTGCGACCTTTATCTAAACCCATGTGATAGGTCACGTGATCTTGACCAGTCGCATTTCTGACTGCAGATAAGGCTGTATCATACGTTATATTAGTTTGACACATATAATCAGCCGACATGTGTGCACAGCTTATAAACACAGCGTTCGTGGATGAGCTATTAAGGTAACCCATTTACTTATTTTTTGATAAATATTATTCAATTTTAAGTAGAATTTTGTTTGTACTTAGAAAAGCATGATTGTGTTTATTTCGCAGCCATACAAAATTATGTTCTATCGTATTCATTCGATGTTGTGAATGGAATGGTTCAGCTACACATGTGCTGATTGAGGTAGCACATATTTCGATCATATCTTGAACAAAGAACCTTTTTGATGCCAAAGTAAAATCCAGCAAGCGGAAAGCCAATTAAGTTAACACGGTAAGTAAGGATCTTCCAAATAAAGCCGTATTATATACTGTCTGAATGAATCATAATTTAAAGAAGCTGAAGACAGTTATTGTATTTATTGAATTACACTGTATTTCATTTCGCACACCCCGCTATTTAATCATGTTTTTTTTATCCATTTTGTTTTGGGGGTTGATTGAAGAAGCCATCATACATCTCTTAGAGTAATGTACCAAAGTTCAGAACTGTGAAGTTGTAATAAACAATATGTATGTTATTTACAGGCAACACAAATGTTCAGTAACGCTAAATTGTTGCCCATGATCCCGATTATCTACTAAAACGCCACCACATATTGTAGACAGCTGTTCTCTGATATCTGTCATGCTTTTCACAATGAAAACCTGAATTAATTTCATCTATACATGTGTTAAACACGATTCCCAGTACGAATGTACTAATAAATTATAACTGCAATTGTAAAACCTGTTAAGTTATACACGTGTATCCCTCTCACCAGAAGTGATATAGGAAACGATCGTTTATGATGGCAATAAATGAATCATGTTGTACGGATTCTAGTGAATAAGCATATATCGACGTGACTACTTTGTATGACGTGGTCTGTAGCTGAGGAACAATGCATGAGTATATTATTTAATAATGAAAACATGGAATAACTATAGTTACCTATCACATTCCCACGTGACGTCATTGTGTGTTCAGCAACAGGTAAGATTCCATGGTGATACTTGGTAGTGTCAAAGAAGTTATTATGTTGTTGTGATGATATTGTTAAACATTATTGATGACGAAAGCAATTTGGTTGGTCAGTATGGATACAGGGATCATGAGACACTGTAGATGGCGTTTCAAAGAGAGTCTGTGTAATGATCGAGGACAGGTCGAAGATTGATGAAAACGTTGGGTGTGGTCCAAAAAGTGAAAAAGACTGTATGTGTGTTGGTATCAAAGAATTACGAAGACTTTGTCTGTATGTTTCCGTCAATAAAAGATGAACGTGCCTGCTTTATTGGACGCTCAATGAATATTAAATACTTTGGCCGTATGTTTGGATCCAGAAATGATGAAGATATTTGGTGTTGGAGAGTTAGGAAATGGAATTTTTGTTGTGTTGGTGAGTCAATAAACGAACACATCAAATAAGTGTGTGTTTCGATCAAGAAATGATGAAGGTATTTGGTGTAACGGACAGTCATGGACTGATGAACATTTTCGCTATATTGGTGATTCAAAGTATGATGAAGTATTTGGTTTGTGTACAAATCCAGGAATGATGAAGTATTTGGTTTGTGTATAGATCCTGGAATGATGAGGAATTCGATTTGAGTGTGTATTCAGGAATGATTAAGTCTTTGATTTTGTGTATAGATTCAAAAATGATGAATTCTTTGGTTTGTGTGCAAATTCAGGAATGATGTTGACTTTTGTTTATGTATGGTTATTGGAATAAAGGTTTTTGGTTTTGTGTAAGGTGTAAAACGTGATGCATTATAAAAAAGTTTGATGCTTCCATCGACATTTAAAAAAACTTTTTCGATCATGTTTTATATCCGTGTTACAACATTTCATCCATGATAAAAGCTATCAAACAATTCAGGTAATTGACAATTTCTTTTTTAACGCACCGCAGCCTAAAACTTACCACGACAAAGAATGTTCTTAGAATCGGCATTACTGTACACCTCTTCAGGTGTTGTTATGGTGATTAGTAAAAATCGATACAAAACACTAAACAGCGTTTGGTTGATCCAGCATACAGACCACCCGGCTGTATTACCTGTCATGACGATCATATATATCTGATTATCACATCTATAAATAAACACACGTGTGTATAAGATAATACATGCACATATATTCGTTAGGAATCTGATAGTCACTGATATCGGTAGGTATGATGTGGCGAGGACATGTGTATTCCATGGTTTATAGGTCAGTAAGTAAGTCTTTCCTTGTTTTATTAAAATAATCAAATTATTGAAATATCCTTTGAGTTCGTTAATACCTGCATTCTAATTAATACATTTTGTCTTCTTTGTAAACAAGCCTAATTTTGACAAGCTGATTCTTTTTCAGAAAAATAAGAGTTTCGAGGGATGAAAGAAAACATGAAAGATTGATACTGGTTATTCACAATGGAGAAAATTAGTTCTTATTAATTGATGTACCCCTAAATGCTTAAATTATCAAGTTCATCTCGAGAGCTTCATATCTTTTCTGGTAGTGTTGAAGCGAAGGCTTTGTTTGCACGGCTGGCATAGATTGATTTAGAGCGTCTTCATTCTAAACAAAATGGCTGCTTAAATATGTTTTCGTTCTGTATGCAGTTTTCTAAACACGGGTATATATTCATAATGGAAGCAGATTTCATACCATTTCTAGTTTCTCTTAGGATGTCAAAAACTTGATCTGAGCAGTTATTTCTCTTTCAGATGAGTATGATGATTTGATGAGAGTTAGTATTGTTTTTATTCTAGAAAAGGCAGACGACTCGATCACTGTGAAAATATCTGCACTCTAAATGAAGCCGATTATTGAAATTGACACCTGTTGAATACCTTGTACAACCGCTGTCACCTTATGGTATTCCAATCGATATATTTACTATTATTGAAACATAGATGGTATTTGTGTTTCAGATGATGATGCGGGTTTAGATAAACAGCCGACGGTGTACTGTTCTGAAAATTCAATCCAGACCTACAACTTCTCTTCTTCATTAAGACAAAAACAATTTCAATATGGGAAATGCACGACAGTTTCTACTGCTCACATGGAAAAATTGGACAATACAGAAGCGGAAAAAAGCAGTGACGGTCTTTGAAATTCTCCTTCCCGTGGGATTCGCCGCCTTACTAGTCGTGATACGTTCTATCGTAAAAGTAGATGATATAAACACCAATACAATATGGCCATCGTTTCCTGTGGCGGGAAACGCCACCGACTTCACGCCCAAAAAGGAAATACTCTTCTCACCAAACCAGTCTGCTATCATAGATCTGATGGGAAATGTTTCGCAACTAGTTGGACAAAACTTTACAGGTACAGTAAAACCTGCCTAGTTACCACTCTGTATAAACACTACTTGTCTGGTAAAAACAGTTCTTTATGTCCCAAATGTCACATCGCAACATGATTTTACCTATGTAAAAGGACCATTCTGTTATAAGAAATATTTCTCTTTGTCCCTTAAGCATTCTGTTTTATTAAAGACGTGTTTAACTGCATATATATAGATGTAATGATTTTAATTGTAAGTATTTGTCTGGTATTTGTCTGGTATTTGGGGGAGTTTATCAGAAAGTAATTGTGATTCATATCGACTGTTCCTGGCAATAATTCAATCTTGCTTATATACATAAAGAACATTTTCACGGGCTTGCAAATTACTTTACCATTTCATAGCGTAAAAAGACGTTGGCGTTCGAACGTCACTAGTAGCTCACTATTTGGTATACCAAGCAGTATCGATTTTGTAAAGATTATAATCCCCGAAGAAATATAATTTCGCGCTAACCATGTAAATTTATCCATCCATACACTTACATTAATCTGACTTACTTTCGGTTTATTTTCAATACACTAAAATTTTCCTGATGTATCTACATAAAATGTTCAAGCTGTTCCTTTGATAAAAGGTACCACAACTTCTTTTGTATTGAAGTTGTGGTACCAGCATTGTATAAGTTAAATAAACGACAATGACAGTGATGATTAATAGAAATATTTCAATTTTATCAATTATATTAAAGGATATTGGGTCCCTTGCAAAGCCTATATAGGAATTTACCGAAAGCTGGTAGTCAATATCAAAATACTTTCTATTCACCTTATTTCTCTTTACGAGCGTATTCTCGTTATGCCTTTTCCATGTCAACAACTTTTTAAAAAGTACGGAAAAATCAACGCATGAATGTTGTGGACACATTAACGGTTAATAGTGTATGTCACCAATTTGACATGATATTCTCTTATCGATTTAGAATAGAATTTGTAGTACCTTCTGAGGTGAACCCAGGTCATACTAACCCAACGAACGAAGTTTTAAGTTGTCAGGCTTGTAGACAGCTTTAGAAATTGTACTCTGGCGGTTATGACCTACCGAGGCTCACCTTAGAAGATATAAAGATTACATTTTACATATTCGCTATCGAATACATTTGTTGATATGTATTACATACATATTACACATTCTCCTACGTAATCGGTACCTTCTTAATACAGAGGTTGATTTAATGATATCTAACTGTGCCGCCTTTAACTTGTTCTATGTATGCAGACTTTTGAATCGATCAGATGTAGTTTCGTTGGCATGGATGTTTTAAGATCTTCGCCCAATAAAAATCTATCACGCATTGGTCATACATGTATAATAAATACAGTTATCAGAGTCTCGCACGTAATTTGACCATGTTCATAAAATGCCTATTGTCATCACATTGGTTGTATATGTCGCAAATGATGACGTTTAATGCACGTTTCCATAGCAACCAAGAACATAATCTATGGTTATCGTAATCGTTTATTCGGAAAAAAGATATGCTCGCAAATTATGATTCGAAAGTTAGATGGGATTGACAATTACGGCCGTCTTTTTAGTAAATTACATTTTTAGCAGTAATTATGTTGGCTTACATGTCCAAGAAACCTGCTTGAATATACCAGGTTTTACAAAGTTATTCTTCAGTTTTTATTTATTCAAGTTTATTGAAGTTTATATTATTCAAGATATGATGACTTTTATTCTGTGATTTGAATATAACAATCTAGAGGAAATACTATTTGTATTTGGTCTTGTGTTAACATAACATTGAACTAAACCGTAATGATATTTTTTGTAATTATTTATTACAATTATGGGAACACTTTCTATCTATCCCTTCCCTCTGTGATGGTACAAAGAATGACTAAAGTTTATATAAGTCAATTTCTAGTCATAATCAGGCAGCGAAGTTCTTGTTCATACAAAATCATATAAGTAAAATATATAAGATGTGTGTTTGTTTAATTTGTCAATTTACTTTATCATACAATAAAGAACAGATGAATCAGTTTATTTCCTGTCTGTGTAGGAAAATTCTTCCTTATTCATATGTTTACACAAACAAAAAATCATTTTTTTATAGAAAATACGACTGAATATTTTCATGAACCTGTCTGTATCCGGGAAATTCTTCCTTATTCACATGTTTAAGCAAACAAAAATCATTTTTACGAAACGTGTAATTGTATATCCTCGTGAGCACGTGCGGTTTACGTCATGCCTTGTTGTTGGACATCTAGTCCCACGAGTGGTCGGGTGCATGTTTACCTACATCGAAATGTATACACTGTTATCTTGCACAGGTTGTAAAACTTACACAACTACTAGGCACATGTCTCTAGCGTTTGCAACACGTGAACAAACTATGAAACTTACAAATGTCACATGATTTATTGATTTCACCTCACCCGTATTTATATGACTTTTTAACATGTGAACAATTTCGTTTCGCAACAATAACTCTTATGCTAGGAAATAACAGAAAACGTTTTGACATCCGCCTCAAGTGCAGTCAATGTTAACTAAACTGAAAAATATAACTGTTTACTTTAATTGTGTTTTTCTTGTAGTTTCTATTCTTAACTGTAAATCATATGACCGTGTTTGTCATATGTTTGTCATGATAAAGGACGGACTACTTTGAACATTCGACATTATATTTTGTGTATAAGGATAAGATTACTTCTTTTCCCCATATTTATTATTTGTTAAAAATAATTCGTATTCTTCAGACCCGAAACTTCCCGTGGATGCTACTAATTACTTGTTTGGTCCATATATTATAATACAAAATATATGTGATTGTTAAATATAACTATACATAGAACAGTCTCACCTTGATACACAGAGTAGGTTGGCTTACTTAGTACTGTATGTATCATTGTATGTGAAAAAGAAGACTACTACCAAAATATTTTCCTTGTGTTTCTAAACCTATAGATAGGATAAAAAAAAGAGAAGGAAATATTGGTGTTTTACAGTGTATCATTCACATATCCTTTATAAGGTTATACTTCACTTCGAGCTTAGGATACCTACATCACATTGCGCCCAGGCCTTATCTATATATGCCAAAATATCGCGTGTTCCTACTTTCTAACCTTTGTAACATATAAGTAGACTTTGAATGAACTAATTGTGCGCTGTTAGTCATAGCCGATAAGCCACACCTATATCTGTTTTGATAAAACATAGTTTATAGCAGAAAAGGGGAAAATAAATATGTTAGACTGTTATACTCAGATATATAGAAATAAATATCCTGTTAACAAAATACTGAATCCAGTCGTTTGTTGAAATGTAGAAAAATCTAATGTTATGAATACAACCTCATTGACTTGAAATCGAACTTAAATCACTTACTAGTACATGAAGTCTTTTTCTTCTTCTAAGTATTTCACTATAACTACAAATCTTCAAGTATCAAGAACATTGTCCACAGTTCGAAATATTGGCACTCACTTCGATTTCTAGGATATTTAACAACAGTTCGCCGACCTTGAGTTAGCGAGGTTTGACAATGTATATAAACTGTACGAAATATTGACAATGTGTTTGAATCTCTGTTTCAGTTAAGGGTTATCGTACCGCAGCAGAAGTTAATGATTATCACAAGACAAACGACCGGTTTATTTGGGCAGCAGTAACGTTTGACGAGTCAGCCGATTATCGAACGTCTCTACCCAAAACAGTTCTCTATGATCTGAGCGTGGCAAGGCTCCAGAATGGTGACAGATGGCGAACAGCTAGCACGTACCAGTTCTTCCGGACCCCCTGGTTCCGTAACGAAGATGCTGATGGGGGAGAGCCGAGTGAGTGATATTATTTGGTTAGATTGGAAGTTATTTCATGAATATCAAGAACAACATAATATTGGATAAGGATTAAAAAAGATCAACGCGAGAATATTTTGCAACAAGGTTAAAATCTAAAATGCAATGATGGCTATGATTGTTTATTTTTTTTTGTTTATCTGTACGGCGTTGATTAACAAACACACAGTTAATGCTTCTTATCTCTGCTGTATGATTTTATAACTAGTGTTATTGTGAAATATCGTCCGTTGTATTATGTAAGCGTAGTAGACGTCCTAGTTTTTGATCTTTTAAAGTAGTTGTGTCTCTCTAGTGACGTGAAATCGATACAATGAATTTGTATTTGACTTGTTTTGTTTTCATCCATTTATTGTTGTTGCTATTTACATATTGGGAAATCTCTATTTAATTATTATTTTAAATTATTATTATTCTAAAATGATTTCTTTGTCCAAAATATAATGTTTACTCCTGCAATACTTTTATAGTTTTATACACGTTTTATAGTTTTTCCTAAGCATTTACAATTAAGATATCTTCAATTGTATTACGTAAACGTAGCACATGTCACAGTATTTAATCTTTTCATGTATTTATCATTCTGTCCATATTGTGACATAAAATCCATATAATTTCGTCCGGATTCGATGAGTAGAAAAAAAACCCCAGAAAGTGCTAACGTAAAGATCTAACTGGTAGTAAGTCTATGACAATGATAAGGAACACGATAGATAATGCCATGTTGTTCCATTGGGATGACAGTTGTCTGTCAATGAGTGGCAGATGAAAAAAAAAAAAAAACACACACACACACACACCCCTCAAAAAAAAAAACCCAAAAAACCCCAACAACAACAAAACAAACAAACAAACAAAAAAAAAGCAAAAAAACGAAAGAAAACAAAAGAAATGTCAATAGATGAATAACAAAAATAAAGACATAAATAATAGATAGAATAATTTTGTTTATTAACAAATTTGTGTTCCCTACATATTGGATAAAATGGTATATCAAAGTACATCATCGATACCACAGGAGTTACTGTCTCTGTTGTTATATCCACCCCTGGAATATTTCATTGAAATATTAAAGTATTGATTCCCAGCTTTTATTCCTTTACTACAAAGCAAAACGTTGTCACGAATAGATAACAATACATTCACAATTCTGTACAATTGTATTACAAAACAATAAAAGAGTTATAGAACCGGAATCAAAGTGGGAAAAAGTACAGATTCAAAACTATACATGTATCCATTCTGCAAAGACCTATACATATTAACTTTCCATTAAACGTAACATAAAAAGATATTAAGGAAACTAGAAAAAGTTAGAGAAAGGATACATCAACAAAACATGGAGTTACATATATCTTAACATCTCGTGGATTATCAATGTTTATACTTCTGTTACCCGCAGATTACCACGACACCGGTTTCCTGCTTCTACAGTATATAGTGGACAGGGCTATCATAGACTACCATGCCCCCGGAAACAATTTGTCGACCTTTGACCTTAAGATGCAGAGGATGCCATACCCGCCTGTTGTTAAGGACTACCTGTTGCCTACGTTACAGTCAAATCTTCCATTGTTCCTCATGTTGGGCTTTATTCTGTCCTCCCTACAAACCATCAAGAACATCCTTTATGAAAAAGAGCGAAGGCTGAAGGTAATTATTTAATGTAAATTTTGTTCTGTTTAAGACCCATCTTGCTCTGAAATAATTCGTTTACAATAATATCATTGATTGTAACATATCACACAGCGGTAGATCAGACCCAATTTTAAATCTAAGACAGTCATACGTTTGGACATTGCCAATAGGATTAGAGATGACATTACACAAAAGTACATTATTTTTGATAAGCTGAGCAAACACCCACGTCTTAGATTTTTTCATGACTCTGTTTTCCATCGTATACAAATTTAACTCAACTTTGGTATTTTTTATGTTTCAGGAAGCTATGAAACTAATGGGGCTCAGCTCCACCGTCTACTGGTTGTCCTGGTTCTTCAAGGCTTTCCTCTACCTTGTCATAGCCTGCGCAATATACACGATTTTGTTTGCAGTCAAAATTGGCGATAAGGGAAGTGTCCTCAACAACTCCGACCCTTCCCTGTTATTCGTATTCCTCATGTGTTACAGCTGTTCCATCATCTCCTTCTGCTTTATGATGAGCACATTCTTTACCAAAGGTGAGGCTTTGTAATGTTGAGTTTTTTTGTATAAATATATCTGGTGTAAAATGTAGAACTCCAACGCAGATTGAGATTTATTTTACTGGCGAGTTAATATAGCAGTACACCGGGATAACAAATGTCAATATTTTGATAAGATACCCAATACCTGAAACATTTGATACCAAGGTAGTTTCTGTATAACTTAGGGAAACATGGTTTATCATTAGGACTTATCCTGTATCATAATTAACAACATGGCTATGTAATTAGTAGTTATACAATGACCCTAACAGAAGTTGGTTTCCAATAAAGCTTTACATGCTATTGTAAATAAGAAACACATGTGCTTGATCTACACTATGTACATACTTGAAAGCCGCACATGTAATTATAAATAATTTATATATTAGACCAAATTTCTAACTCTAAAATTCTTCACTATTATATTATACTACAGCTTGTATGAGCTATAAAAAGGACACGAGTTCCACCATTACACATCACGAACATACTGTAGTCTCCCAAATCATACAGACATTTATATACGCAACGCATCGCATGCAAGGCCGTCTTTATATGATCCTAGCTGTTAAAAGGAAGTTAAGCCTATTCAACAACACAGAATGTCTGCACGTAATTTTTAGTTTGGAACCCTTAACGCTTTATACAACTCGCCACAACACATATTTAGACAATTACCAACAATAATGCGTTTCATTTCTGTTGTAGCTAACACTGGTGCTAATGCAGGTGGCATTATCTATTTCCTGTTGTACTTTCCGTACTTTTTCCTCACCAACTATTACGAGACTATGACTCGGAGTGAGAAGATGGCGACGTGTTTGATATTTAACACTGGGATGGCTCTGGGTGTCAACACTATCGGTATATACGAAGGGACAGGTAATATTGGATACTACTTACATATCTGTACAAAGTGTCCTTATCTCCACGACAGAACCCCTGATTCGTCAAAAGCGAACCGCAAGCACAATAATTTGCAAATATACGTGAGATTTTGCTGTGATTTCACTTGATTATGATTTATAGGGAAATATAGGACCGGAGAGTATGTTTTCTGTCACGGCAAGTTTAACGAAGTTACATGATTCAGATCATTACAAGGTTTCCACTATCGAAAAAAACTAGTGAAGAACTACAATATTATAGGTTTTAAAAAATAGCATACTTCTTGTACATTATAATCCAATAATATTGCATTCTTTCACTTATTTCATCACTAGCATGTGTTTTAACTTTGAAACAACTCCGATTACGCGTCCGTCTGCGTATATGTTGTACGCCTACGTTTAGAACTAGAGATGTCGAATTATCTATGTTACGGTTGCTTTCCAAATCAGGCATACCTGATATACAATTAATCGCTCATTTGAGTCACATCAATACACATTCAGAGCTTAAATTACCATAAGGAATAATATGACATAATTAACCCTATTGTTTGGATAGTTGAATTTGATTCTTCTTTGTCTGAATTGAATTCGATGTAGTTACATGTTTTTAAATAAATATAAAGAATAATATCTTTCTGTTTGGACCGACAAGGATTTAAGAAAGTTTAAATGTTTTTAATAGCATTTGTTTCGGTTACTATCAACATTCAAGCATGAACAAATATATTAAGTGCATCCATTCATGCAGGCGCCTACACACGGAAATGAAGTAACGGGACTTCTTTCCGTATAGACTTAACTGACAGGATGTAAAATATTCATGAGCGGACTTCGTGATTCAATTACGAAACATCTGTGCGTTGGTGATACGAATATGCATACAAATTCCGGAGAAATGTATAGATAATACTGTCTTGTAACATATTCTCACCATCAGGTTTAATTTTTAAGCCAAATATATGTATTTCCCATGTAATAAACCGGTAACGTCAATATTATTTGACATTAAACATGTAACTGGAACGTTGGAAATTATACTATAGATAAAAAAACCAAACCAAATCCAAAACGATAAGCACTATAATTTGGGTTTAAAGAGTTTAATAGCTCGAGAAAGACCATTATTAGAAGAAAACACAGGTGAATAATGCCTGACCAATTTTTGTAGGATGTTGTAATATAGAAGAGTCCGGGGAAATTAAAGACATTTGATTGGCTCTCAATGGTGGAAAAACAGCGCAACCCACAATATATCTGATTCATAGATTCACTTTATTGAGGTTGAAATCCTGGTTTATTCCATAATGAAGAACCTCGTGTGCTTAAAGCGCATTATTGACCTATACAGCAGGTTTATGGCAAGCTAAATGAGAAATCATTTGTGATAAAGGGAAAACGAGTTCATGTATTGGTTTTGTCAGGGACGTAAACAATTGTTGATATCTATCATTGTCTTATAAATTCTTTGTTCTTTTACTCATAAAATTCAAAATGAACTTTTCCATTTAGAGATTTAGAATTAATTGCAAAAATTGAAATTTTCTTCAAGGGTAGATGAGTTTATTCAGACAATATTTAGAGTAAATAATTACACCAAGTATAATCATCCATACTGCATTGTTGTCTTTATGGGGTTAGATATTCTAATAATCATTAGATTATATTATAAATGAAGCTTCTATGTAGAATCAAAAGGAGACCATGCATTTTTCCCCAATAATTATGACTATACTACAGTTTTGATTTTTTTGTATTCGTCCTTTTGGTCAGTTAAGTTGTCTCTATTGTAAATGTATGATATATTTAACAGTGTCACTATCAACTGTTTTCAAATCTGACGGAACGAATGAGAAAAAATGTTATGAAAATCACCAGAAAATAATTTCAAACCTTAATAAAAGACACTTCATTTTTCATATACAGGTAACTTTTGCTCTAAAATGTAATTTCATTTTACGAATAGGTTTGAAGTAGGATTCTCTTTGCAAAGAAATATAATGAAATTAGTCGACGGGTTCAAAGAAGGAAATTAACCTGAAACATCGTTTAATTATCTAAATATCAAATATAACAATGTTCGCTCTCATGTATAAACCGATAGGTATTTCGTTACATAAGCTCTCATGTATAAACGATAGGTACATAAGCTCTCATGTATAAACCGATAGGTATTTCGTTACATAAGCTCTCATGTATAAACCGATAGGTATTTCGTTACATAAGCTCTCATGTATAAACCGATAGGTATTTCGTTACATAAGCTCTCATGTATAAACCGATAGGTATTTCGTTACATAAGCTCTCATGTATAAACCGATAGGTATTTCGTTACATAAGCTCTCATGTATAAACCGATAGGTATTTCGTTACATAAGCTCTCATGTATAAACCGATAGGTATTTCGTTACATAAGCTCTCATGTATAAACCGATAGGTATTTCGTTACATAAGCTCTCATGTATAAACCGATAGGTATTTCGTTACATAAGCTCTCATGTATAAACCGATAGGTATTTCGTTACATAAGCTCTCATGTATAAACCGATAGGTATTTCGTTACATAAGCTCTCATGTATAAACCGATAGGTATTTCGTTACATAAGCTCTCATGTATAAACCGATAGGTATTTCGTTACATCGCTCAGTACGTCTCATGGTATAAACCGATAGGTATTTCGTTACATAGCTCTCATGTATAAACCGATAGGTATTTCGTTACATAAGCTCTCATGTATAAACCGATAGGTATTTCGTTACATAAGCTCTCATGTATAAACCGATAGGTATTTCGTTACATAAGCTCTCATGTATAAACCGATAGGTATTTCGTTACATAGCTCTCATGTATAAACCGATAGGTATTTCGTTACATACAGCTCTCATGTATAAACCGATAGGTATTTCGTTACATAGCTCTCATGTATAAACCGATAGGTATTTCGTTACATGCTCTCATGTATAAACCGATAGGTATTTCGTTACATAAGCTCTCATGTATAAACCGATAGGTATTTCGTTACATAAGCTCTCATGACAGACGCATCCGAAAGATTTCGTTAAATCTCGCTCTCATGAATAAAACCGATAGACATTTCGTTACATTTGTCTCTTAAAACCATAGGTTGCTACTCTTCATGATAAACCGATAGGTACATTTCGTTACATACTAACCATAGTTCGTACATCGCTCATGAAATAACCCGATAGGCATTTCGTTACATTTGCTCTCTTGAATAACCCGATAGGCATTTCGTTAATTTGCTCTCATAAATAACCGGTAGGCATTTCGTTAAATTCACTTATAATAGAGGCATTTCGTTAAATTCACTCTCATAAATAACCATAGGCATTTCGTTAAATTCACTCTCATAAATAACCCGATAGGCATTTCGTTATTCACTCGTAAATAACCCGATAGGCATTTGTTAAATTCACTCTCATAAATAACCCGATAGGCATTTCGTTAATTCACTCTCATGAATAACCCGTAGACATTTCGTTACATTTGCTCTCATGAATAACCCAATAGGTATTTCGTTACATACGCTTTCATGAATAGTTCGATAGGTATTTCGTTACATTAGCTCTCATGAATTACCGGATAGGCATTTTGTTTCGTCACTGTGTGATACTAGGTAATGCTCACTTATAGGTGATGGAGCAAGATGGTCAAACTTCCATCAGCCTGCCACTGTTGACGACAACTTCTCCTTACTGGATGCCATGCTAATGTTACTAGTGGACACTGTCCTGTACCTTCTGGTCACGTGGTATGTGGACAATGTCCATCCCGGGGACTACGGGGTACCGCAGCCTTGGTACTTTCCTGTGTCTGTAAGTAAAATACCAAAATTTGGAACACGGAGGTGTTTTTTGTTTGAAATGTAAAATTAACATGACTTTATTGCGATCAATTAATTAAGTAAAATATGTTACACAATCAAAGATATTTACAATTAAACTATAGTTATTGGGTGAATTTTGATGATTTTTAGCACTCGTTATCATTATCATAACTCTTAAATAAAGTTGATTTGGAGATGGTTAATATAGGCGTTGCCTGATGCCAACTCCATTTGCATCTTATTTGCAATACAATTTGTTGAAATTTAAATAAAGTTTATCATATTAGATATTTTGATCATTGACCTTTAGAATGCATGTTATGCGAATGTTTATAATATTTATATACTGGACTTGGTTTTTCGAAACAAACTTCAGTCAAAAACATTTTCACACAAGCTATATAAGTAGAAAACTTAAGTTTTGACTTAAGTCTGCACATTTGCTTCAAGAAAGCGGAGCAAGCTCTCTATATTCAGTTAAAATGTCTTATTTCAACCACGTAAATTTGAGATTTTGAAAACCGAGATCCCTTAATTACTTAATGGTAACTGCAATGTCGCAATCTCATTCCTCACTACTTTCATGTGAATCAAACAAAAATAGCATAAAAGTAAAATGAAGAAGAGAAATTAATTAGATGGCTTAATGAAGACTTATAGTATGTTAAACTATGGTAATATTCAGCACATTATAGGATCCCTTTACTTTTATATTTCATATAATTGTGTATGCAAAACACGTTATACAATTTATGAACCTCTATCTTGCATTATGAAGACGAATAGTTAATTAACATTACTGAGATAATTGTATGGTACTATTTCACAAATGTTTATTTTTGTTATTGTATGCATATACAATTTATGAACTCCTATGATACCTATCTGTTATACAGAAGACGTACTGGTGCGGTATAACCCCGTCAGAAGATAACTACCACCATGATGAACCACCTTCTGTCACCAACCCGGAAAAGTTTGAACGAGATCCAACTGATCTGAGAGTCGGAATCAAGATTAGCAACCTGAGAAAGGTAAGAAATCTTCAGGCGTTGAATATATAAAATTTATCAATCTTCAATTAAAATGTAATGTACACAAACTGAAAAATGTATTTTTGTAATTAATTTATTTCCAAACGCCCCTTGTTAAATAAGTAAAATTTTCCACAAACTACGTTTTTACTTACAAAGACATACGTTATAAAAATCAGATATACGTACATGTGCATTTTTACTATTTTTTACGAACAATGGAATACACAATGATCGAATGAATATTTTGAGTTATTCAGAAAGTCATCCATTATATTTCCCTGTGACTATTTGACAGGTGTTTGGCTCTGGGACAGGAAAGAAGGTTGCAGTTTCCAACACTACTCTGAATATGTATGATGGTCAGATAACAGCCCTTTTAGGACACAATGGGGCAGGGAAGACAACCACTATGTCCATGTTAACAGGTACATAGCTTACTATGTCTATTCTGCGATTACAATATATTTCAGTAGGGCAGCACTATAAAACTTACTTACTTACAATTATCTTCGTCAAATCTGCAAATATTTAATACAAAACATTTTGCTCTCATAAAAGGAGAATACTGTAAATATAATGAGAATATATCCAATATGTTATGTACATGTAGCGCCATACCCTAAGATATATTCAAATTAATAAGTTTATGGTAATCTACTTATTCAGAAAATACAATCTCTTCAATATTCGAAAAATTATTTAGAAGCTATTTTTTCTGTTCAGCCCTAGTCAAAACTTAAGTTTTTCACCTTATATGAATTATTCCGTATTTGCATATTACAAAGTTACCTGCCCTTGCGGGTAGGTATTGATTGTGATACCTACCCGCAAGGGAGCTAACTCTGTAACATGCAAAGATGGAATATTTGACCAATTGTGACTTTAGTCAGTTTTTGACTTAAGTTTGTTTCTAGGAATCGGGCCCTGATCAAGTTATTTTTAATCCAAGCGAAATGCCCATTACAACTTTGAATTAATGTTTTAGGGTTCATACCCCCAACTAAGGGGACGGCCACTGTGAATGGTTATGATATTTGTACCGACATTCAACATGTGCGACGAAGCCTAGGGATGTGCCCTCAACATAATATCCTCTTCGACACTTTGACAGTACAAGAACATCTAGAGTTCTTTGCTCAGGTAAATCTTTCATACATTCATCCAAGTTATGGTAGAATGATCACAAAATGAATCTGAGCCCCAACAGTATTTTCTAAGGCATTTAGTTGCTATGTTAACACAGCCTTATGTCATCGACAACATCTCATTAATCATCTGATCATGTTTATTAAATCCACAAAAAAATATGTAACTTTTAATGTGGGTAATTCAAAACGTTATTCGTGTCCATTAGCGTTACCATGGGAACATAACGGATGTTTGTGTTTGGTAAAGAGCACGTTTGCCTGAATCAACTAATTATTAAAAAGAATGGATATCGTGACATGATAAATATAATAGACTGGTTTTCCCGAATAGCAGATGCCATGTAGTTCTTATATCTATGTTGACCAAAGACATATATTCTTCTGTTTCTACGATATATCTTAAAATCTAAAAGGAATGACCAATACAATATAGAGATGATCTCTCCTCAGATATAGTATATATTTTTTCGCCTATACTTCCGTTAAGCAAATATTGTTCACTGCGCTATAGCCTAATGGGCATTATACAGTTACCGCAAACCAACTTTCTTTCCCGTTCAATTTATATCTTCGGAAACTTTGCGATCCAAAAATTTCATGAAAGCTTAGCTTCGTATATCTTCATTATTTATATTCAGTATGATAAATAAAATAATTCAATTATGAATTTGCGAATGTTAATGTTCGCGTACTGGTTTTAAAATGAAAATTGCAAAATTTATTAGCTGCGAACGACAGATTTTCAGTACCTTGACCATAGGTATACTATCATGCAGATTGATTCATCTAGGAAAACCGTTAATGTTTAATGACACAGGTGTGCCTTACGAAACTATCGTTCTACTGTAGTTAAAAGGTTGTGAGTCGCACATGGTACAACAAGAAGTTGAAGAAATGATCAACATACTCGAACTGGAACCGAAGAGAGATAGCTTTTCTGTAACACTATCTGGGGGCCAAAAGCGGAAGTTATCTGTTGGAATTGCTCTGATCTCTGGCTCCAAGGTGAGTGAGGCATTAATTATTGACCTATGTTATCATTGAATTGCAAATTATGTATATAGAGTAGTCATTTACCGTTGGAATAAAGATAAAAGGGAAAAGTTAAATGAAAAATAAATAAATGCAAAAAGTAAAATAAAAATAACAAATTGATCAAATGTGGAACGTGTTCACTTACCATTTTGTAGGTGGTAATCCTTGATGAACCGACGTCTGGTATGGACCCAGCCGCCAGGCGACAGATCTGGGACATCCTGCAGAAGTTCAGACACGAAAGGACGATTGTTTTGAGTACTCACTTTATGGACGAAGCTGACCTTCTTGGAGACCGAATCGCTATCATGGCAGAAGGAGTTGTCAAGTGTTGCGGCTCCTCTCTCTTTCTGAAGAAACTATACGGTAGGTTGTTTGTAGAAATTTTTATGAAGCACACAATTACAACAGGTATTATTGGTCAGTAATTTCGAAATCATGGCAACTTAATTTATACTATAAGTATAATTAACGTCAGTCTTTAACGTCAGTTTTAAGAAGAAAACAACATCTCCTAGAATAATTAATCAATCGTCTGAATTAAGGGAGTTTATAGGTAATCCATAGTCACGATCAACTCACACCAATATCATTATGAAATATTATGAAAAATTAAACCAATAGGGGGGTTCCAAAATCCCAAAGCGACGTGGGTAAAGGACGATTATGCCAGCAGAATATTTACGCCAAAAACCACGTCAAAGTCATCGAAAGGTGGGACTAATCGGCAGTAAATTACGTCGTTTTAAAGATTTCTAAACACACGCATAAATAAAACATGTGGGACAACATTCACGATTTTACCCTCACTCTCGGAGCTGACGTCATATGTTTCTCTGTGTTTGCAGGAGCTGGCTATCACCTCGTGGTGGTAAAAACGAAGGACTGTGATGTGACCAGACTCACCAATACCATTCAGACTCTTATCCCAACAGCTATTCTTGAGAGTCAGATCAGTGCTGAATTGTCGTACCTTCTTCCTTTCGACCAGTCAGGAAAGTTCGAGGAACTGTTTGAGCACATAGAAAAAAATTCTGCAGAGCTTGGGATATCCAGTTTTGGTACATCGGCAACAACTATGGAAGAAGTCTTTCTCAAGTAAGTATAGAAAATACATGCTGTTTCATTATTGTGTCAAATGATGTGTTTACAGATAAGGTCTTTGTCAATTTTCATTCACCGTTTTCATGTTTTCGTATCTGGATTTTTAATTAGAGTTGGAGAGAGTGCGGAGCAGGAGGCAGATGATTCCACAGAAGAATCTCCACTGAAGAACGGCGTAACAAACCCAGTGTTTGATTTCAAAGGGGCAACGAATGGGTATGGTAGCGGAAACGAAGTGGTAGTGACTCCCGAAATGAATAATCTTAACATGAAAAGCATCCCAACAGAACACGGCCCAAGTGTCGACAGATTTGTAGGTAGGTAGATTGAATTAAACACAAAAGTCCATCATATATAATGTAGATTAATATGTCAGGTTTCGCCATTGATAAATAAAATCGTACATTAAAACGTGTTTTTTCTATCTCAAATTTAAAGTTTATAATTGATGTAACGTTTTCAATTCATCGGAGAATCAAACATATTTGAATTTGCAACGACTGAATATATATCAGTTGGATTTACAAAATAAATTATGATTTGTCCAACAATATTACTTCTTTTTATTCAGGGTTGATGATATCATTATCAACCCTAGATAAGAAAATAAATTAAATGGTGAAGTCAGAATGTAACTAATAATTTAAATATATGTATAACAAGAAATAGTATAAGAGAGAAAATATACGAATACGTGAATATATGATTCTTTAAATTGGGTAGTCAATCGGTTTCATAGTATTATGATATGGTCTCTTTATTGTTCATTGTTAGTGAAAATCGACAACACGATCTCTATATGAAAGGTTTCAATGCGGTTAAATTAACACTTGATTTTAACTTCTCTTGTTGTAGAATTCAACTTGAACTTGAAAAAGAATGTCGGTGTACAATTATCAATTCAGCAATTCTATGGCATGTTTGTGAAAAAAGCAATACATTTCTGGCGAAATCGGATAGTGACTCTGGTACAACTTTTGATTCCTGTTGCTTTCACGATCATGGCTCTCACCGTAGCCGAGACAGTCCCTAAACCTGGAAAGGAACCTTCCTTACGACTCAATCTGGAAGCCTTTGGTTCGAGTAGTGTGGCTACTTATCGCTCTGATATGACACCTACAAACATAGCCACTGTCTATAAAAACACGTTTAATGGGTACCCAACTGAAGAAATTTTAGCATCCGGAAATTTTGTAGATGAATTATTAGTAAAAGCAAAAGCCATAGGGACGTCGACATTTAACAAAAGATACATTGTAGGTGCAGATTTTACTTACAATATACCAAATTCAACGTTAGAAGTGACATCGTATTTCAATGGAGAGCCTTATCACGGCACAGCTATAACACTAGCCTACACAATGAATTCATTTCTGCAGTTTTTCACTGATGACCAACACTCAATTAATACCAACAACGCACCGTTCGAGGAAACGCTGGACGCAAATAGCCGGGCAGTTGCTGGAGCCACGCTTGGCACTGGTTTCACGGTCGCCTTTACGATTTTGTTTGGAATGGCCTTTCTGTCTACCAGCTTCATCATCTTTCTCATCAAAGAGCGGGCAAATGGTGCTAAACACCTTCAGAAGGTTAGCGGCGTCGGCAACTTTGCCTATTGGGCATCTAGTTTTTCCTGGGATATCATCAACTACATGCTCCCTGTTCTGTGCATCATGGTTGTGTTTGCTGCTTTCAATACTGAAGCTTATACGAAGGATGGACACCTTGGCTTTGTATTTATACTCTTCTTTATTTATGGAGCAGCATGCCTTCCGTTCGTCTACCTGTTACATTACTTGTTCGACGTTCCGGCCACGGGTATGGTTGTCGTAACCATGCTCAACATCGTCACTGGTAGGTGTAACGTTAATTACGTAAAGTTGCGGATACAACATTACCATGATCGTCATCATCACATCGCCACCACTGGGTTTATTGTGATATGACAAAATAGTTATCATATACCCGATTATTTTGCTCTATATTAAGCAAAATGCTTCATGGTATATACGTCTCCAATCACCAGCGAGATCACAATAAACAATAATGTAGAAATCATGGTTATCACCCTTATCCATTACCTTTATACATGTATTGAAAAGAAGTGTTGAAATGAAAAAGAAAAAAAAATCTGTTCAAACATAACCAGCTGACTTCACTCTTTCCGCATTAACTTAGACAATATCATGATAACATTATTAAATTTACGGATTGTAGGTTTTGTATCTTAATAAGTTTTTGCTTGACTATATCTTCAGGTCTCGCTACAACTATGGCGGTGTTCGTTTTACGTTTTCCATTCCTCGGTACTCTAGACGTGTCAAACGCATTGGATTGGGTGTTCAGTACAATTATCCCGCACTACTGTCTGGGTCTGGGTCTCATGAATATCTACACCAACTACGAGTACATTAAAGCTTGTGACGCCATCGGGTACAAATTTACGTGTCTCATCCCAAAACTTAACCAGAATCCATGCTGTAAAGGTAAGCGAGTGCATATTATTAGACTGTGTCTAGTTAGATAAATAACTTACTGTTATGTCACTTGGACGACGGACTAGTGCCGCCAAGGTTCTTTCCCATTTAGAAATGTTTTCATCAGGTTTGAAAGTTTGGTTTATCTAAGGATATTTGTTACACAACCAGCTAACTTATATGTTTCTTAATATGTAACGTTTCGATGAGTAGTACAGTGTTAACACTTTCACCTTCATCAGAATATTACGCTATATACACAATTCGTCTAGATGACTGTGAACACACTGAACTAGTTACCGACACGTCACATTTAGATCCACCGGTTGTACATCAAATACTAACATATATACTACAGTATTTAACAAACGTATTAGAGATTACCCTGAATGAACGTCATGTTATTCTACTGTGTTAGATACAGATAATTTCTCTGCTATACTCTGTATTGTGATGGTCTTATCACTAACAATTGTTTTATTGTTTTCCATAGACACTTGCGGAGATAACTGTTTCTCTTTCACTGAAGACTATCTTGCATGGGAGTCACCTGGCATTGGAAAATACCTGATCTTTATGGCCATACAAACGGTCGTCTACTTTACCTTTATCTTCCTAGTCGAAAGCGGCCTCTTGAATCAAGTATTCTACTTCCTGACATGTAAGAACGATAACTCTGTAGGTAACTCAACGGTAGACCTAGGAGAACAGGGCTATGGGGATCCTGACGATGATAATGACGTAAAAGATGAGAAAAGGCGCATCAATAGTACGTCATTGGAAAACTTGATGAAGACAGATTCTTTGATCATTAAGAACTTGTCTAGAACATATGGAAATCTGAAGGCAGTTCGAAATATTTCCGTTGGAGTTTCCCCTCAAGAATGTTTTGGTCTTTTGGGACAAAATGGTGCTGGGAAAACGTCCACATTTAAAATGCTCACAGGAGATCAAATAGTATCCAGTGGCAATGCATATGTGAACACATACAGCATACAAGACAACATACGCAAGGTGAGTATCGTGACCCGCTATCATTTTTATTTACTCTCTTATTGAGTTACTTCCACTTGTATCTTTAGAAAACAAACTCGTGCAAGTTAAAATATCAAAATATCAAGATTTTTTTTTAAAACAAGAGAGAAATCAACTCCAGATGTTTGATAGCATGACCACAATAATTTCTATTCAGAACAAAAGTATCGAGCTTGGTAAATCTATTATACTATATGCTAAACATTTGTACTAAAAGTGATTACATACTGATTTAGACATATATGATGCGACACGTTTTATTCAGCACCTCGGCATCTGATAGTTATTTGAACTTACCTTACTTTAATGTTCTCTGTAATGCTCAGTTACGAGTTACCTGCTCTGTCACAAGATGCCAAAGTCTAGCAGCTTTAAACTTAGCGCTAATTAATCATATATTCCCCGAAAGCCATATCATGGAAATTTAAAAACCGTTTAAATCTTTTTAATTTTTTTTCTCAGATTGAGTTAAAACCCCGAAATTTGAACCCTCATAAATAACTACACATGCGGTCATTCGTGGGTAGAAAAAATCGCGGATGGCATTTGGGGCAATGATTCCAATAATTTAAAATACCAAGCAACCAAGAACAGGTTTTCGCATAATAAACTTTTCATGTGATACAGAATTCACGAAGTTTCAAATAAACAAACGCTATATCAGTTTAAACATGTTTATGGACCCGGATATTCAGTGACTTTAATTGTAGTCAGCATAATTACCGTTACGTCATGCCTATCACAACAACGGCAAAGCTATTTCACCATTACCATTTTCCACTTTTCCGTTATAGGTTCAGCAGAACCTTGGCTACTGTCCTCAGTTCGATGCCTTGATTGACCAGATGACCGGCCGGGAGACACTGACCATGTATGCCAGATTAAGGGGAGTCGCCGAGTTCCAAATTAAAGACGTTGTTAATGAATTACTGGACATCATGACACTCCGACAGTACGCTGACAAAAACTGTGCTTTCTACAGGTCAGTTAATTATACATGTAGCACCGAGACACCATCGTAATACAGTAAAACGTTCTTAAGACGAACCTACTTTATGTGAATTTCTTCTTATTACGAAAATGGGTTTGAATCGATCATCTTTATTCTTACTGCTTTGCCAAAGTTTTACGAATTCACATATAACGAATGATCTTTCCATACGAATGATTTGGTGGTCTCGTCAAGTCTATATTTGCTTCTATAACAAATTTTACAAGCAATTTTGTTTTGAAAATATAGCCTCGTTTCAAAGTGGAAATTGGGGTAAAACAAGAGAATCGATTGACACATAATTGATGTAATACGAATTTCTGTGATATTTATTATTTCTCCTGGTCCCGTGTAATGTACCGTATGTATGAAAATGAAAACAAAAATATCTACAATCATGATTTTATTAATTTTTGCATTCATCATATAAATATACTATGTTACAAAGGGAGAGATGGTTTTTACAACTTTAAAATCATACTATTAACGTAGTCTAACGAAATGAGAAAAATGAACTTTAATTTTTCAAAATTCATTTATATCTTTGGGTCTGATAATAATACCGAAATTGCGTTGAGAATTAATCCATACTATGCTAAAACATTTCTAAAGTTAAAAATGAAGAAACTATTTCAAGTCTCCGATTCTATATGGTTTTAATGCTATTTTTCATTCTTTTTTACAATCTTCACTTCATTTTTTGTCGGATTTAAAACGTACAACGTAATAAATGTTGAGTATATTGTCTAATAGCGTATACAGACATTGTCGTCACTTTCGACATGACCCAGGTTAGACATGTAATAACTATACCTTTATCTTGTGTATAGTGGAGGTAACAAAAGGAAGCTGAGCACAGCAATGGCGCTAATAGGAGATCCACCCTTCGTACTACTAGACGAGCCAACTACTGGCATGGATCCTGGTGCAAGGAGAACCCTTTGGAATGTACTCTCCAAGATCAGAGCGAGCGGCCGAACCTTGGTTCTCACCTCACACAGGTATATTGCATGTAGTCAGTAATACACTGTAAACGTGAATATCTTCGCGATTGCTTGATTCCGCGATATTCGACATTTCATGTCAGAGTTATTTTCCCGATATATATAAAAAAAACTTCGAGCGTTTGAAAATATATTGTATATCGATGCATTCACAAAACTTTATGTGTGATGGACATTGTCGGAGTGAAAAGGCATTAGCGAAATTAGTGAAAATTTTCCTCTCGCCTAAATTTCCATGTATTTACAGTATCCAAACTACTGCAATACATAACGTATTCGGGGTACTTGATCATGGAAAATATACATTGTAATAATGCATGAAACAAACAGAAACATTAGGACATTAGATAAAGTATATAATGTTAAAATATATCACTGCAAATGACGTCTGACATAAGTTCAGTTGCTGATGTTGTAACGATATCACTGATGAAAGTTGAGCATGGTATAATTTCTATTGTAGTATGGAAGAATGCGACGCACTTTGCACGAAAATTGTGATCATGGTTAACGGTAGATTTGTTTGTCTGGGAAGTCCTCAGCATCTCAAGAATAAATTCGGACATGGCTACACACTAATAGTACGGCTCGGATCTGGGGACGACGGCAAGGTTGTCAGCGGAGATGGAATGAAGAACTATATCATCCAAACATTTCAAAATGCCAATATATTCGACGGTCATCAAGGGTACCTTCACTTTCAAATACCGGATGCGGATGTACCATTAGCTCGTGTGTTTGGTGCAATGGAACGCGCGAAGGCTCAGTTTAACATTGAAGACTATTCCGTTCACCAAACAACATTAGAACAAGTATTTCTCACTTTCACGAGGCACCAAACACCCCCGAAGGAAAAGAAAAAGCGAAAAAAGTGCTGTTGCTGTTAAATCCTGTCGGTAGTCCTTACTTGAATTAGAATGTGTATACCAAAGACGCCATTCGCTGGTTTTATGAATCAGAATTTCAATGAAGCATACGTCATTGCTATAACAAGACGCGTTAGAATCATCAAAGACAGTAATGTGTTTGTTTCAAGCAATGGATAGCTGATGACGTTACGCTGGCATAATTAATGTTGTCTTTTGTAACAAGAATATCGATGCCACTATTAAAACGATTAGTGATTTTTGCAATGATCTCTAGATGGACCAATGCTACATGTTTCACAGACAGGTTAGAACTACAGTTTAATATTTATAGTATAAATTGTAGTGCCAAGCTGTTTTTATATTCTCGATTACATATTGGCATATTGAGATTAATTCTCTCAATTTCTGGCTACAATACTAATATAGTCTTTCAAACGTAATCGTGAATTCCGACTCGCTTTCGTGTTGAATGGAACTCTATTTTAAGAAGAAATTGACATTTTACTTTGTATTGTCTCTAGTTTCATATTTTTGAAATCCATTTCTTTATCGTGTCAAGAGATCGACACGTGCCTCACTGAATTTAAACAAAATTAACGTCTTAAGCACTGTTATTGTTAAGTAGCCTTTGTATATCGAACAAAATTTTAAAAGCGTTTAAACTCATATAGAATACATTAAAAAAAAACGTTTTCACTTATGACATTTCCTGAGAGAATGTTCAAAACAAGGATTTGTTACCTGCATGAATAGCCTTCATGTTCAAAGCTTAATCCATACTACTTTGCATCTGCATATTAACATGTTTTCAGAACATTAAGTTATGTTCTTATAACCATTATATTGTTGTGGGAAACGTGTGTGATCAAATTCATGTTGTATCAGTTTAATATCTGTGCTGTCTATATAGAACATGCGTACCGGCTATATCGACATAACATTATCGGCATTGCCATTCGAATATTTTTTATATCTTCATTCGAATTACAGCCCAGTACACCAGTATAGCGTGGCGAAACAAATTGTCTTTTCACTCTTTATCTAATGTATAACCAAAAAAATTGTAAAGTCTACGAATTCATTATTACATATACGTTATATAAACAGTATATTTAAAAATAATTATGCATTTACATTTAAAATAAAAACAGCAAATGCTGACAGAATACTAACTAAATTTGATGAAGATCAAATGTAACTAAACAAGTGTATGTTATGATCTTTGTATTTTCTGATGAAAAATATAGCGCGTAAAGTGTACATTTATAAACATTAAAACTGTGACATTGTATACTTTATTTTTTCCAGCGAGAATATTTGCTATTTTGTCTGTGATGCTAACTCCCAGAAAGATATTCGCGCACCTGTTAATTTCTCACAGTAATACTGGTTCTATTTCTTGTTATTCTTTCCTTTTTATTCGCGGAAACCTATGTTCGAAGAAATAAGCTTGATTACCTAAATCGCGAAAATCTTGTCCGCGGAATATTAAGAAAATGATAAATATTAGTTATAAATTCTTATAGCCAGATCTAGAAAGTGAAACAAAACAAGAAACGCTGAAATATATTTTTCTCCCTTTTTTTCTAACTAAAAATCGCGAAAATGTTGACCCGCGTAAAAAAGCGGTGATGTACCTCAATTTTATATACTTTGAAATATCCAATGAGTTATGGTACATGTACCTATTGTTAATAGTGCTTATTTACTATGTTGCATAAATGTTGTGTCATTTGTTATATGGGCTTAACATATCTTGATGTCTTATTTTTATAGAAACGAATTCATCTATACATATCTGTGATATGTTGTGAAATGTACGCTGACAATCAATTACAACAAACTAGTTTATGTTTTAGAAATAAACTGATTAAAACCACGTTGTCTCTGTTTTGGTCCATGCTTTTTAATAAGACATCTTACTATAACATAAGACCTATATCAGATGAGACTTATGGTTGATTTATTTAAAACCTAATGGTACTATATATAGATATTAATCGCTAATTTTAAATGACATGGGAATATAAATTTCATCTTGACCACGCTATTCATGGAATAGTATTAAATGAATTATTAACAAAAAGATGTCATTAACTTAAACCAAATCACACGAGAAAAAAGGTATAGATTGCGGACACGACATTTGATTCCATTAAAAATGACCTCATTTTTGAAATTTATTCTTTATGTGAAAGATTGACATTGTATTATAACTTCAAACTGCGCAAGGTTTCATTGGACAGTAAGCTTTCTTTTTTAGCATGAAAAGTTTGGTGACACACTGCATATCTATGTATATTTTGGAGACAAAATAAATCTATTTTGAATAATATAATATAATTTTAATATCCAATGCCTAAGAGGAAGTTTCAACATCAAACAAAAGGATGTTTCCCTTAGTAAATCTATATTAACAATAAGGGTCAAAGAAGTAATATCAACAGGATTTTCCAGGGATCTATCTTATAACATTAATGATCAGTATCATCCTATTGTCTATCAATATAGGTTAAACTTGCTATTTTGCCGCATGGAGAAGTGACAGACAACTAATGATCATTAGGATGATTCTGACCAGGAACATAAGACGACCCGCGTTATTGAAACAAACATTTAATTTACATTATCTATTTAAAAATGTTTAGGATGTAATGGTTTACGTAGCATTAATGGTATAAGATAAAAACTGTAAATATTCTTCTAAACATTATCAACCGTGTTATACGTTTTCATTACAAATGATAGCAAGAATTCCACGGAGTGGATGTGTCGCCTGCACAGCATAACAAAAAATAGTTATTTACAGTTGAAAATATTGTTAATAGTTAGGTGAAGTTAATTGATATGAAGCAATTTATAAAATCTGGTTGATATTGAACGATAAACATTTAAGTTATCAAGCGGAAACCACAGATTTATCTGTTTTGACGATTTTAAAGACCCGTAACTCTTGCAAATATTGATGGATTTTGACCATTATCGAACTCATATTATCATATTATGGACAGTGAATTGTTCATTAAAAACTTTACGTGGGAAGTATATAACATTTGATAATTTGTGAGACGTCATATGCCTTGTTTAAAAGTTTTACACCTAGGCGGTGACCCAACTGTTCTGGAGTTAGCTTTTTCATTCCGAAAGGCGTTTTATTTTCCTTAATATATGAGAAATTCGAATCATTTACATTTCAGAACTTAACTTCACTGGTGTAAATTCGACTTTCTGTGCTGTCTTTCAAATATTAGAGGATCAAATTAAATCCTCATTGAAAAAAATGTCAACTGTAATCCTGCGGTAGCATGACTCAAGATCAAATACTTTGAACATACTGCTAAATGTTCATACATATACAATAGTAATAATCTAGGTTAAACTAATGATGGATTGCTGAGAAGGGAGACTAGCAATATATCATAATGTTTAGATATGTTCCAATTCTTTACTAGACACTTCATTTTTATATCATTTCAGGAACATTTGGTTTTGTTTTACTAGTTTAGCGTCTTATTATCAGCCAGGGTCATTAAAGACGCGTCAGGTTTGTTGGTGGCTGTGGAGGGCCTGTGGTAATATGTCGGGACACGGGATTCGCTCTTATTAATGAATTGGCGAGAAGTGATGCGACCATACCAACAACTCATAATGAGGGTTATATCATAACTGATTTACAACTGCAGAGACAGATAATTGTTCCAGTTCTTGGACTAGATCACTGCATGGTGAAATCATCTCAGAGACACAGGAGAAAATTTATATACCGATTCTCATAACGAAGACAACGAGATGTAAAACTCTTAGCAAGCTGGCTTTCATTTTATGCGGTTGACAACATTAACGAACCTTATTGATTTTATTTTGATTTGAAAACTCATGACTGTACTTGATGTCCTTCTCGTGCTTTTGCCCACATATTGTGTGCTTCGGTGGTTAAGTTACTGTTCACAAGAACTTAAGTGTAGGTATTGATTGTGACGCCTTCAGTTTATGAGCAAATGAAAGTAAAAAATGGAAATCATTTATTTATGTACCATAACATGATGATGACCTGTCTCTAGTCATGATGGATATGTACTTTCAAACAAACACATTGATGACACTAGTATTAGAGCTATAGGCATTTTGGCCTCATAAGGAGGAGAAGCAGGGGGTATGAGGAGGTAAAATGGGTTGAGATGGAAGAGGAAAAGGTTTATATTTATAGTACAATTATGAGCTGACACATGTTACAACTAAAGACGTCAATCTTAGTAACGACTGCTTGACAACAAGTATCCTCAGAGACTTCCAATGATCTCTAACGAAGTCAATCCCACGTTTGACAGCAAAATAACAGCAATGCAAATTGTAAAAAGACAATCGCAACCCGATTGTAGACGGCATGATTTCTTTCTTAAAGTAGGGTAGCATACCATGATAATTCAATTTTGCTTGTTACGAGCATTTTCATTGGCTTAAAAATTTACTTTATCAGCCCATAAAGGAAAATATGGCATCGCCGTTTGTTTCGTTGCTTCTGATTGGCTGAGATGACGGCGTATTGATTTCATAGACAAAAGAGTCCAAAGATGAATTTTGAGTATTGAAATGATTATCTTCAGTAAATTGAACTATAAGGATAAATTTGAATAGATTTCTTATGTTATGGAGATATAACACAAAACTCTGAGTGTACTATCATCATAAACAGCTTCGCGGTTTATTTAGAGTACACTCAGATTTTTGTGTTATATCTCCACAACATAAAAAATCTATTCAAGTTAATCCCTAAATAATTTTTAAATATTGCATTACAGTCTTTTAATAAAAAAAGACATAATTTTAGATGACAAAATTGCCATAAAAATCGTGTGGGAGAAAATTCATGGTGTTTCTGTAACATATTGCTTGTTAAAGACTAATGTACTATGTTTGCCGTTTTATTTATGCTCAGTACACGCTTCGTATTGATTTCCCGCCTTTTTTGTCCGGGAGCTGATCGGCGTTCAGGGTAAAGTAGGGTGCAATTTTTTTTTTCTAAAAAATACATCTCAATTTTAATTCATACTGAACTGAACGACGACATTATTTTAGTTTAAACATTATTTTATTCATATATTGATGCATATACATACAATACCTAAACATATTTCGGAATCGGAGAACAAGCTTATAGCTTATATGAATTCTTTCGACATTATTTTAGATGAATACGTGTTATTACCATGGTGATCGTATGGCTTCCTGGTGATGTTATACTACCAAGAAACATGATTTATTCAACGTTGGAAACGGAGTCAGTCACAATGCTTCTAAGACGCTGTACCTATTAACAGATACTATAGTTCAGCTTAAGACCTTTCTTCTTGAGGTAATCTGTCGCCGAAGCTGTTATTGGGAAACATCAATAAGCTAGTATATGATCTTTATTAATTCGATATGCAGCATGTGCGCGAGTGAATATACCACATAATTATCTACATGAACTGATGTTTAAATGCCATGAGTTCGAGGAAAATAATACCTGTCTGATCAATATTGATTCCGGTGGTAGTCTCAGGTGGTAAAGTCATTCGATTTCTTCATCACATGTAGATATTTCTTAGAGCAATTAATGTATTGACGTCATTTCAACAAACGGTGTCACCCAAGGCTATTTCAGGTTAAGTTGGTGAAGGGAAATAAGGTTAAGTCGGTGAAGGGAAATACGATTACATCGGTGAAGAGAAATAAGGTTAAGTTGGTAAAGGGAAATACGATTACATCGGTGAAGGGAAATACGGTTAAGTCGGTAAAGGGATATAAGGTTAAGTCAGTGAAGGGAAATAAGCTTAAGTCGGTGAAGGGAAATAAGCTTAAGTTAGTGAAGGGAAATAAGCTTAAGTTGGTAAAGGGAAATAAGGTTAAGTTGGTGAAGGGAAATAAGGTTAAGTCGGTGAAGGGAAATACGGTTAAGTTGGTAAAGGGAAATAAGGTTAAGTTGGTAAAGGGATATAAGGTTAAGTCAGTGAAGGGAAATAAGCTTAAGTCGGTGAAGGGAAATAAGCTTAAGTTAGTGAAGGGAAATAAGGTTAAGTTGGTGAAGGGAAATAAGGTTAAGTCGGTGAAGGGAAATACGATTACATCGGTTAAGGGAAATACGGTTAAGTTGGTAAAGGGAAATAAGGTTAAGTTGGTGAAGGGAAATAAGGTTAAGTCGATGAAGGGAAATACGATTACATCTGTGAAGAGAAATACGGTTAAGTTGGTAAAGGGAAATAAGGTTAAGTTGGTGAAGGGAAATAAGGTTAAGTCGATGAAGGGAAATACGATTACATCGGTTAAGGGAAATACGGTTAAGTTGGTAAAGGGAAATAAGGTTAAGTTGGTGAAGGGAAATAAGGTTAAGTCGATGAAGGGAAATACGATTACATCTGTGAAGAGAAATAAGGTTAAGTTGGTAAAGGGAAATACGATTACATCGGTGAAGGGAAATACGGTTAAGTTAAAAAAGGGAAATAAGGTTAAGTCAGTGAAGGGAAATAAGCTTAAGTCGGTGAAGGGAAATAAGGTTAAATCAGTGAAGAGAAATAAGGTTAAGTCGGTGAAGGGAAATTACATGTACTTTAATCCTCTTTATTATAATATCGTTAGTCAGATTTGAAAAAAAAATTCTCCCTTTTTATAAAACAAATCTAATGTATTTTTAATCAATGGCATGTCTATTTTGAAAAAAAACTTTTCGATATTCAAATAGATGGGGTAAAATATACAATATATAATTCATGGGCCACAACTATTGTCATAATGGCGTGATATTTTTGTAATCTAATTGTCGATACACACGTGAGAAATGTGTCCCAGATATTGACCACGCACGAAAAAAGGCGGATTTGACTCTGATGGTACGGCTTTTTTAACGCTTCATGGAGCCTAAAGAACCTGACTCACTGCGATACCTATAACATTTTAATTTGGATTCCGCACCTTTTCATTTATATTGTATCAATTGCCAATATACATGGTGATCCATGACCGACATTTATTTCATCATTACCACGTACTAGTGAATCATAGAACGAAGAAACCTCTTTAGATAAATAATTCAGTATATATATTTCAGACGAGGAGTCTGTTACTTAATAATCATGCATAAATACCAAATTTATTTGTTGAACAGCATTTTTTAAAAACATTACCGGAAGATACATAGAGAATGGTCCAAATGAATTATTGATTTTAAAATGAAATTGTGGCTATATTATAATGTTATATACATGTATGCCATGACTGGGTGAAGATTTTGACATGTTACTTCATGATAATGTTCATTATTCTATTGAAAAGCATATGTCTATGATGCTTTATACAAGTAAGAATTAGTAACAACACAGAATTTGTAAGTCACATACATGTTTAGATGAAAACATATCTGCACTTACTAATAACACTGTAAAAATGTGAAATGAAATGGTAGATCACCAATCAATCGGCTTCTTGGTTTGAACGCGTGTACTCAGTGCACTGCAAATGCTGAGGTAAATATCACAATTTTTGCACTAAGGCCAAAATTCATTTTGAGCTCTTACTTGAATTTGTAAACTTAAAATTTATGCACTGCCAGTATTGTTATTCTCAACATATTGGTATTTTTGTGGTGAATAACACAATGAAAGCTTTTAATGAACACACATGGAAATTGATTGTCGATACACACGGAAGAAATGTGTTCCAGATATTGACCTTGCATGAACAAAGGCGCATTCGACTCTGATGGTACGGCTTTGTTTAAGTTTCAGAGAGAATAAAGAACCTGCCTACCATTATCTATACAGTTCTAATTTGGATCCAACTACAATTCCACATATATTCATTTCTGTACATTGGCATCATACATGTTAATCCATGACCGACAGTTTATCTGTATTTTATGATAATTTACATTAACCAATGAATACTAAGAAAGAGGAAACATATTTAGATGACTACGTCATTGACTAATTTGGTCCAGATACAATGCAAGATAAGGCGTTCAACAGACTTGGTCTATTTTATAATAATTCTGTAATCAATATCAAATTTATTTGCTGAATAAAATTCACAATACCTTAATCAACCCATGATTAATGCATGGGATTGTATTATTTACTTCTAATTGTAATGAAATATTAGGGAATCAATTTAATAAAAACAAATAATTTATTTAAAATCTTTTTAATATCACATTAACGACGCACAAAGTAGCAATGCTTGGACTTTTACATTGTTTACGTCAATTTCAGTAAGTATGATTATGTTTATCTACTTTTCTTATATAGGTTTTTCAATAGCTTGGCAAAAAGCTAGAAAAAAGTTCACGTCTATGATGCGATATGAACTTCTAATAAAACCTATCAAACCGATAAAACGGCCATTACGAGATCATGTCTTTTAGTTGGAAACCGGAAAATAAAGATTTATTTTTCCAATTTTCAATTTTGGGTTGTTACAGAGTAAACTTATACATTTGCATTATCACATTTTGAGATCAACATTTCACAATCTGTTTGAAATACAGATCCTTATTATCACTACCGGTTGATATGAGGATCTGACAACATCCCATTAGGGGTCACGTCAGGATGCCCTTTGGAAATGGCCAATCAAATTGGCACTGCCAGAATCTTGACTGGGGACGAACTAGTTTGAAAAAGCTGTCCGAATTATTTTCGTGTACATAGTCATCTCGCCCAAAGTGCACAACAATGCTCAATGTATATGCTTACTGGAACGAAATGGCGTTAACAATTGACGTAGAAATGTGTAGAACATGAATTTGATCTGGAGTACACGTGGTAAAAGGACATCCGAACGTGACGCCATATGGGATATTGTCATATCCTACATGTATATTGAATGGAATGGTTATAAGGATCTGTATTTAATCAGATTGAACATTTCACCGACTGCTGTGATATGTGTGGTCACCAAACTTTCAATGTTTTATTACGCAAGGTAAACGGCCTATTTATTGCTTAATGAAATTATTACTACTTTCATATTTTGTACAACGGGCAGTGCGAATTCTCCATATGGAAAAATATTTCTTTTATATGGCAGATATACATTACTGAAGTTCTTGTACATATCCTCTTGATCTATGGACTAAACAGGCGCGTGAAGATTTCGAAATAAAGTGTCTCATGTGATTTGAATCATGACCGGGCGACCCAAAAATAGCCAAGTACTATATGTATTGTTATTGGGTTTACTAATTGTAGTTGGGATTTAACTCGGCCGGTTCAATGTATTCGGCGAATTGTTAGGTTCCTTTACTAAAAATCTAAAGCTAAAGCTCCAAACTTATACATATAGTACACATGTACCTACCATTGTGTAATTTAAAGCACACGTGTGATCACGGATCGATTACTGACGTATCGACACGCTCGGGTAATCATGGTTCGTACTAAATCCTAACCTTACGGCATGTTATATATACCCGGACACGCCACCAAGTTCATATTCTCTTGGAACTCCAGCAACAGCAGTACGATCAATACCTGGAGCTGAACAAAAGTGTTTGAGACCGGTTATCTGAAATACATTTGTATTGTAGAGTCCACACGTACTGAGTATTCTTCATAGCAACAGTAACACTCGATTCGTGGTAGCGGTACAGGAAACACGGCAACATTATTCACAGACTAGATATATTCAGTTACTATGGACGCTATTTAGCTCGAAAGTGACTTCCGGTAAAAAGACGGTATGGGGTTGTTAATGCAGTTTGGACTTCTGTTATGGAAAAATGTCACTGTTTCGCGAAGGAGAACTTGTGCTACGGTGTTCGAGATTGTTTTACCAGTGGCGTTCGCTCTGCTTATGTTGGTCATACGGTTTCTTACTTCTACAACAAACCACACTACAGCGTTCACATGGGACCCATTTTCAGTGGACGAGGTCGGCCTGGCCATACCATCCACGGCCCGGACAAATGTCTACTACTCCCCCACCTCAACGGCAACCACAAATGTCATGAACAACGTGATCACTGCGTTAGGTAGCAACGCTACAGGTATTTATTATCGGCATTATGACGTTAATTACCGTGGGGCATATGGTCAAATTACAATTGTAATATCGTCACATGTTTGTAACACTTAATTGACACACATATATATATACCTTATAAATGGCACCTACCTTTTATGTAAAAGTATTAACATGTACCTATATACCCTACATTTAACACGTACAGTGTATATTCAAATTGAAACGAAAGCTTGCATTTGTATCAATATAAAAGAACTCCTCTATATAAGGTAGATCTAGATCTGTTTAAAGGGTTGGTCTGTATTGGATTTGACAATGTTGTATTTGAAACATAGGTTCCTGAATAAGGAATGATTATGTACTGCCTGATACAACTGGCCTAAGGGAGTTCGAACTGATATGTTCATAAAAAGTATACGGAAAGTGAAAGTAAGCGAATTGAAAAACAGTTAATTTAACGTAATATATATTGACGACTTAATTATAATAATATCCTTTTCATTACCATAAATAATTAATATGGGTAATCATACATTTCATTTCATCTCGATTTAAAAGACCTAGTCACGGACGAGTGACGACTTACATAAATATTTAGGTACACGTGTTAAGTATAAAAGGAGTAAGTTTATACTGTTTTCTTTTAAAATGTACTTTGAGTATTGATACAAGAAATATCGTAAAGCTGGTTTATGCGGGTTAACATTTTCTCCGATTTTAAATCAGAAGGGAAAATTGAATTTTTAATAGCTCATCACACAACCAAATGGACGTGTTATACCTTGATACGTACCTCATCACACAACCAGGTGGACATTTTATACCTTGATACATACCTCATCACACAACCAGGTGGACATTTCATACCTTGATACGTACCTCATCACACAACCAGGTGGACATTTTATACCTTGATACAAACCTCATCACACAACCAGGTGGACATTTTATACCTTGATACAAACCTCATCACACAACCAGGTGGACATTTTATACCTTGATACAAACCTCATCACACAACCAGGTGGACATTTTATACCTTGATACATACCTCATCACACAACCATGTGGACATTTATACATACTATCATACCTTGATACTACACAGTGACATTCTATACACACACACCCAGGTGGACATTTTATACTGATACAACTCATCACACAACAGGTGAATTTATACTTGATACACCTCATCACACAACCAGGTGGACATTTTATACCTTGATACAAACCTCATCACACAACAACAGGTGGACATTTTATACCTTGATACATACCTCATCACACAAACAGGTGGACATTTTATACTTGATACATACTCATCACCAACCAGGTGGACATTTTATACCTTGATACAAACCTCATCACACAACCAGGTGGACATTTTATACCTTGATACAAACCTCATCACACAACCAGGTGGACATTTCATACCTTGATACATACCTCATCACACAACCAGGTGGACATTTTATACCTTGATACATACCTCATCACACAACCAGGTGGACATTTTATACCTTGATACATACCTCATCACACAACCAGGTGGACATTTTATACCTTGATACATACCTCATCACACAACCAGGTGGACATTTTATACCTTGATACATACCTCATCACACAACCAGGTGGACATTTTATACCTTGATACATACCTCATCACACAACCAGGTGGACATTTTATATCTTGATACATACCTCATCACACAACCAGGTGGACATTTCATACCTTGATACGTACCTCATCACACAACCAGGTGGACATTTTATACCTTGATACGTAACCTCATCACACACAACCAGGTGGACATTTTATATACCTTGATACTACCTCATCACACAACCAGGTGGACATTTTATACCTTGATACAAACCTCATCACACAACCAGGTGGACATTTTATACCTTGATACAAACCTCATCACACAACCAGGTGGACATTTTATATCTTGATACAAACCTCATCACACTACCAGATGGACATTTTATATCTTGATACAAACCTCATCACACAAACCAGGTGGACATTTTATACCTTGATAACCTCATCACACAAGTGACTTTATACTTGATAATACCTCATCACACAACCAGGTGGACATTTTATACCTTGATACAACTACCTCATCACACAACCAGGTGGACATTTTATATCTTGATACATACCTCATCACACAACCAGTGGACATTTTATACCTTGATACTACCTCATCACACAACCAGGTGGACATTTTATATCCTTGATACAAACCTCATCACACAACCAGGTGGACATTTTATACCTTGATACGTACCTCATCACACAACCAGGTGGACATTTCATACCTTGATACGTACCTCATCACACAACCAGGTGGACATTTTATACCTTGATACAAACCTCATCACACAACCAGGTGGACATTTTATACCTGATACAAACCTCATCACACAACCAGGTGGACATTTTATATCTTGATACATACCTCATCACACACAACCAGGTGGACATTTTATACCTTGATACGTACCTCATCACACAACCAGGTGGACATTTTATACCTTGATACAAACCTCATCACACTACCAGATGGACATTTTATATCTTGATACAAACCTCATCACACAACCAGGTGGACATTTTATACCTTGATACAAACCTCATCACACAACCAGGTGGACATTTTATACCTTGATACAAACCTCATCACACAACCAGGTGGACATTTTATACCTTGATACAAACCTCATCACACAACCAGGTGGACATTTTATACCTTGATACAAACCTCATCACACAACCAGGTGGACATTTTATACCTTGATACATACCTCATCACACAACCAGGTGGACATTTTATACCTTGATACATACCTCATCACACAACCAGGTGGACATTTTATACCTTGATACATACCTCATCACACAACCAGGTGGACATTTTATACCTTGATACATACCTCATCACACAACCAGGTGGACATTTTTTATACCTTGATACATACCTCATCACACAACCAGGTGGACATTTTATACCTTGATACAAACCTCATCACACAACATGTGACATTTTATACCTTGATACAAACCTCATCACACAACCAGGTGGACATTTTATACCTTGATACAACCTCATCACACAACCAGGTGGACATTTTATACCTTGATACAAACCTCATCACACAACCAGGTGGACATTTTATACCTTGATACAAACCTCATCACACAACCAGGTGGACATTTTATACCTTGATACAACCTCATCACACAACCAGGTGGACATTTATACCTTGATACAACCTCATCACACAACCAGTGGACATTTTTACCTTGATACAAACCTCATCACACAACCAGTACATTTTATACCTTGATACAACCTCATCACACAACCAGGTGGACATTTTATACCTTGATAATACCTCATCACACAAACAGGTGGACATTTTATACTTGATACAAACCTCATCACACAACCAGGTGGACATTTTATACCTGATACATACCTCATCACACAACCAGGTGGACATTTTATACCTGATACATACCTCATCACACAACCAGGTGGACATTTTATACTTGATAACTCATCACACACCAGTGGACATTTTATACTTGATACATACCTCATCACACAACAGTGGACATTTATACCTGATACATACCTCATCACACAACCAGGTGGACATTTTATACCTGGATACATACCTCATCACACAACCAGGTGGACATTTTATACCTTGATACAAACCTCATCACACAACCAGGTGGAATTTTTACATACCTATGATACATACAACCCATCACACAACCAGGTGGTCATTTACTATTTATATCTTGATACATACCTCATCACACAACCAGGTGGACATTTTATACCTAATTTTAAAACAAAAATATTCAATAGACATATAAATAACATTATTTCCTTTCGCAGAAGGACTCGCACACAAATTTCCATATTTAAATAGTTTATTCTTATTTTGAGCACAAACTTTCTATACCTTGATACATACCTCATCAAACAGGCATGGGTGAACATCAAAAGAAAATCATAATAGGATTGTCTGTTATATCTTCTTCAAAAAGACTTTATTTATCAAATTTCCTTTGCCAAAGTATACATATTTATGCACATCAAAGAGTTGCCAAGAAACGGAATGATATGGAAAAAAAACGTACTCATTATCTTTTGTGGTATACCTGTATCATCTTTACCTATACGATAAAGTAATATCATCATTTAGCTCATATATCATAATAATAGAAATGTAGATGTATATATATATAATATTCCTCATCAGACGTATACAATTACAAAGGTCGAGTGGAATGAAAAAGGCTTGGTCAGGTTAATTTATGTTTTATGTACTATATAAACAGCTATAACTATCAAATGACATTCAGTATATCGCAACTACCAGTATGGATAGAGCTTGCAGCCAATTAATGTTCGCTAGCTCAGCGATGTAAAGTTAGACAGTTATTTGATACTTTCTCATCCTCAATACTCCAGAGGTTATTATTACTGTCGTTATATCCACCCCTGGACTATGTCATAACTGAAGGCAACATCGATATCTCACATAGGTAATTTCAGCTGATTTTGTCATACATCTACCCCTGGAAAATTCGATTTGTCAAGATTCTCGCCGTACCCTATAGCGGAACCAACCAAATGAGGATAATTTAAGTGGTGAATTTATTCACGAAACTGCTGTAAATGAAGATGAAGGTGACATAAAAGAGAAGCAGGCGAAGTAGTGCATGTGTGTATTAGTACATGCTCAATAAAATATATCCTCAACATCTATCTTTACTTAGGTTCTCTAGGATCATGATAACGTACAAATTATCCATGTCCTTACCTCTGTAATATCCAATCTTTGTTTTCCACAGTAACCGGCTATACCTCGTCCACTCTGTTACGGAACGCTTACGATCTGAACTCCGCGTCGGTGTGGGCAGCAATCGAATTCGATGAGTCGGCCGACTACACGTCCAGTCTCCCTAACCACGTGACCTACTCCTTGAGAGTGGCACTCAACGAAAAAGCAGACGACAAAAAATGGTTCACTGATCGTTCTTATCAGTTCTTTCAGGCACCAGGTTATAGAAACAACTTTTCCACGGCAGGGGAACCATGTAAGTGAAAAGTCAAACTGTTCTTTAATATAAATGTTTATTTTTCAGTATATAAAAAAGCATTTCATGGAAAAAGTATATTTCATCGGTGATGCCTACAACTTCAAAATGTTTACTGTAGACCACTTTATTTTAGTGAGATACAAATGTCCGCGTAGCTTATGAGATAGTTCGAATCTGAATTCAAATTTTACGCGAATACATATGTATTTATTTATAAATGCACTAATTTTAGTATGTTGTATATGAATGCACTAATCTTAGTATATTGTATATTAATGCATTAATCCTAGTATATTGTATATGAATGCACTAATGTTAGAGCGAAGACGCGAAATAATGTTTACGAGAAAATGAGTTGATTTACAGTAATTCAAATGATTTATTTCTTCAGCATTTAATATACAACATTTTATAAAGAAGCATATGACCTTACATGCTTATACCTGTTCATAATTTTGTAAATCTAGTTATAAGAAATTAGACTATGATCGTAGATCATCGTAGTGGAACGGAATTACAAATCAGATTGATAATTTATATTGCCAATAGAACATTATGATCGAGGAATGGTTTATATTTCAATAATTTAGCTACCCACACTTAAAACACTACGTCTGCTTCTCGTTCTTATCTTTTTTATGCTCCTTTACAAAAGAGTTCCAAACATCGATAATAAATGCGGCATGAGGCTATTTCAGTAGGTCAATTAGCGAAAAGAAGCAAACAATCACTTTTAACATCTTCACCCATTCATTTACACAACATGTTACCAGAATGTTAGATATATATCGGTCGGAAGTTCATACTAAATGTTTGGCTAGGTCTGTGCAATTTAATCCGGAAGGAGCTACAGTATTTGCCTCCGTTTTTCCGTCTGAACTTCTGGACATTGGTTACTAATGGTATGCTTGTTAACGATTTATTATTTACTCAACCTAAATTGACAGAATGTTTTCAATTTCTAACAATAATCTGTAATTTGTCACATATTTCCGATGCCATAAATTAAACGTGTGCAGTCTTTTTAACTTTGTGCTTTGGTCAAAAAAAAAAAAATACTTCTAGGAAACCAAAAAGCTAAATTACTTATGTTTTTTTTCTTCTTTTTTTTTCAAAAACTTGAATTATAAAACAAAGCATTCAGGTAATATTCATAGCCCTCAGTTTGACTTCTATTAAACTATAAATTCACTTGAAGCCACTTGAAAAGTTGATACATATTGGATTTGTATTATTACAATTGACATAAATGGTTGGTTGAATCCATGTGAAAAGTGATTGGTACATATATTCAATTGATATTATTACAGATGAAATGTATGATTGGTCGAATACGTGTGAAAAGTGATTGATACATATTTAATTTGTGTTATTACGGTTGCCATGTATGGTTGTTTGATTCTATTGCGAAATGGCTGTCGTAATTGTGAATTGTTGTTCCCTTGATAAAAACAAGAGTTTTTTTATAGGGCTTGATACTGCGTCCAGTAGTTATATAAAGCGACTGGATCTATCGTACCCTTGTATAATAAAACTCGAGAGTCCGGGTCGATTAAATCCTTTTTGTGTAAATATCCAAAGACAAATATTGTAGATCGTGTCGGCGTATGTATTTTACCTGTCTGGACATACAATAAAGTGTAGTGGTATCCCACTTAGTTCTATAACTGAAAATTATTGACATTGTGATATTGAATGGATTCCGTGACAAGTTTATTTTTACCTACTAAAATTATTGACATTGTGATATTGAATGGATTCCGTGACAAGTTTATTTTTACCTACTCCACTGTGAATTTTAGACTACGTATGTCATCAAATTCATCAGTCTGACTTCATTTAAACATGTTTCGTTTTAAAACGTTCGCCGAAATGATTTATATCGACTTACTGATATTTAATGTCTAAACTTTCTGACTGAAATCCTTGTTATATGTGACTTCGTTGATATTACCCCGCTCCCATTAGTGATATCTACAGCGAGTTAATCTCCGATGAGGACGCTTAATGTAATTTACCAGCTGGTTCTAATTCCTATAATAAATTAATTGTTTTAACTGCCCATATACCCTTTTTATTAGGTCATTTTGTTTTGATTTGTTCTTCGATTGTACACCTTTGGTATCATGTCAAAATATTATCAAACCAGGACGTCTATAGGATATTTGCAATATTTAAGTTGTGAATAATATAGCACTTTTTCTAAGAAATATAATGAAATTGTTTAAAATTGAACATTATAGACAGATTAATTGTATACCAAATATGTCTTTTATTAACATAATTTTATATGTATTAGTGACTCAATACGACTCTGGAAATATTTCAATCTATCGATTTACATAGAAGTAAAATACCACGGCGATACAGCTGTTACAGAACACAAGTGACGTACAATGCTGACTTACGAACGTCATTGATGTATTGAAGGAAATTCTACGTAAACAGTCTAAACATAACAGGCGGATTAATTTATATATTTAATATTTCAGGATTGTAGTGATGGTATTACTTGTACTTAAATATAATGGAATTGGATGATTTTATATTATATAAACGTAATGGGCTGGAGTAGGAGTACTATGTCTCTGAGAACGATTATGCTTGTGTGCCACGAATTGTTCTAAGGCGGACATCAAATATATTCGGCTAACCTTTAACCTCAACATTGTTCAGAGACGTACGAGTCACTTATTTATAGTTTACAAGGGCGTATTGCGAAAACTATCTTTACATAAGAGGTCATGCTTTAGAATAAGACAGAGTATACTTAGATGAAGGGAAGCGGACTAGTAACGAGAGTATACTTGGTTGCGAGTTGGTATGACTTTGAGGGTAAATGATTTGAAGCCTTTTATGGGCTACTTATAGATAGGAATGGGTTGATTATAGATTTTAAGCTAAAAATAAAGTGTTCCTGGACAAGTGACTCAGTTGTTGATTTAAGTCCTATTGAGCAGTGTATAAAAGGGGAGTTTATTAGTATTTGAACTTTTGTTTGTAAGAGTAAATAACGTTAGGCTTGGATAATCTATCTTTGCACTTAAGCGAATACTTCTAGTCTTACCTAAGCTTTATAAAGAAGATTTCTGGTGATTAAAGTCTTCAATCATAATCTGGATTGTGAAAACATGACAGATAGCAATTCGATTGATCTTCAAAGACAACCCAATATTGGCTTGTACTCAAAACTAACCAATCAGACAACATACTCGGTTGCTATAGCCAGGCTGGAACTCTCGTGTGGTAGCTTAAGTCATACTAATGTTGTTAATTACAGCCCATGATGGATCTGCCAAGATCGATATTGATTTCTCTTGTTGCTTCGTGCTTTGTAATATAACACAAATTTGGATTGTGTTTAGCAATTAATGAATAATTGAGTTTTAAATATTTTGTGTGGCCTTAAGCTTTAATGAACATACCAACTATTCAAATATCTCCCTAAAGTGAACTTCATCACACATACGTCAGTCCGGAGGATATTACTTAACGTTAGCTATTTGATATTGAACTATTTTGGTTATCCCAATGTCAGTTTTCCTTTGCTTCAACTATTGAATGTTGTGTTTCTATTAATTATATTAGCATGTTTGCCATTGCCAGTAGTCGGTAGAAATCAAAGCTATTTGAATCTCTGAGATCTTTAAACCAATGTCTATGTAATTTCCGTGTGTGTTTTCATAATTGATAGACAAATATACTAATATGCATTATTTATACAACAGAAACCGAATGAAATACTTCCTTTTGACCATATTTCGTGTTAGGAAGCTTTGATAAAAACAATTGGGTGAAATAAAAAGATAAACATATTTCGTGGTATTGTGATATATGATTGTATGTCAAACCACGAACAGCAGCCAGCTAAAAATGATATAGTTTATATAGTTTATATTTTGTGTATTCTTTGTTTTGTATTGATCAAGAGGTCGCGGTGGCCAAGTGGTTAAGATGTCCCGACATATTACCACAAGCCCTCCATCTCTGGGATGCAGGTTCGAATCCCATATGGGGCAGTTGCCAGATACTGACCTTTGGTCGGTGATTTTTCTCCGGCTACTCCGGCCTTCCTCCACTAACAAGCCTTACACGTCCTTACATGACCCTAGCTGTTAAAAGGACCTTAAGATAATAAAGACCAAATGCCTTAATCAATAAAATGGATTTTACCATTTACTTTTAACCTAGTTCCTATCACTATGTGTACATTTTATATTCAAAATAGTCGCCTTCATCATGCAGATTATAAGGCCATGTACAATTGGCATGGTTGTATATGTATACAAATATAGTGTGTGGGCAAATCCACAGCTTCACATTCGGATTATGTGATAAAACCTATTTGTGTAGAACATCGAATTTCTTACACAAAGCCGGCGATATGAAGGTGACATACATGTACTATTAGATTTAGGTTGGAATATTTATACTATCAAACTGGGTACAGATTCTTAAATGTCCATAACTGTTAATATGACGCTAAACCCTACAAACCAAATACAACAAATGCGGTTTCAACATTTTCAACATCCGCAACCATTAAAAACGCGAAACAATAACCCAGTGAGTTCATATTCTAGGCTATTGACATGGTGAAAATAATACGACAATAAATACATCATTTTAACTGCTTACCAAACTATATAGGTATGTTTATTTCAGACTACAATGGCTATTTAAGATGTATCGTTGCACTGCTTTTATTACACTATATATGTAGTTGTTTTAGGCTCAGCTATTTGAATAAATATACACTTTTCTTATATGACATCAATTTTGCAGACCACTATGGCAACTTATAGGCCCTTAAATCACTGACGATTCATAGTCAGATGAACTGACTTTTCAGTACAGTTTGACCTCCAACACTTATTTCTGTAAAAACTATATGAGAAAACCAGTCAAAACATATGGCATATTATACCGAGTTACCTGCCCTTGTGGGTAGGTATTTATTGGGAAATCGTCAATCGTATTTTGTAGAGAATACCGCATGAGCTTTGCTGACAAAATAATGACGCATAATATACCTACCAACCTGCATGGGAGGTAACTCTGTAATATGCAAAATCGAGTACCGAGTAACTAATTTCAAACTGGGTACAGACCTCTATTTTTGGGTTGCAATTTCGAATCCCATGTAGAGCACTTGCTAGGTACTGGCCGCTGGGTTTTTCCAGGTACTCTGTCTTTCTTCCACCAACAAACCTGTCACGTCCTTAGATGACCATTGCTAATGGACGTTAAATTATTAAAACCAAAGTCAATCTTTTTGACTGACCTATTTTAACACTGACCTACTCTAACACTGACCTACTTTAGCACCGACCTATATTTGTCATTATTTCAGACTACTACCAGACAGGATTTCTGGCGCTCCAGTACGCTATTGACAAAGCGATAATAGATGTGAAGGCCCCAACTAACACCCTGGGTACCACCTACACACTCCAACTGAAGAAGATGGCCTACCCTACATTTGTGGAGGACGATCTTACAGCCACACTGGCCGCCATTTTGCCATTGTTTCTTATGTTGTCATTTATTGTCACTGTGTTTACCTCAACTAAAAATATCGTCCTCGAAAAGGAAACCAAACTTAAGGTAATGACATACATTGGCTGGCTTTCGGCTTTACATTGATTAACTGTAAACATGTGAATGCATCGGGATTATATTTTGATTCTTATACAAATAACATCGTTCATAGAGGACAGACGATTTAATTGAAAAGATGTGATATCTGATCGTACTCGATATTGCTACACTACGCTATAATTGGATATATGTGTAGCAAATCGTGTTGCAATCAACCATGGGTTTCTAACGATGTGTTAAAAAAATCTTCAATGTTTCTATGGCACGTATAATTAAAAATATTTTTAATTTGTACACATTAATAATTATCTGATAAAAATAAAGACATTTCTTTTCCAATTACCTCAAACATACTAAACATTGTTTAGGTCTATTTTACTGCGTAATACAGATAAAAGAACTTAGTTTTTCGGTTTACAGGAGTCGATGAAGTTGATGGGAATGAGTCCGACAATGTATTGGCTATCCTGGTTTGTGAAACTCTTCATTTATCTGTTTGTGATCAGTTTCGTGTTCGCTCTACTGTTTGGAGTCAATGCTGGAAACAATGGAAGTGTCCTACAGTCATCCCAGCCTTCACTTATATTCATCTTCCTTCTTCTCTTTGGTATCTCGATCATTGCATTTTGCTTCATGATGTCAACGATATTCAAGAAAGGTAACATGAATTCACAAAGCATCTATTTTCAGAATGATTCTGATAATTGACAAAATTTTATCAATTCCATCTTTAAACCTTTCCGAAACGGCTTTTAATTTTTGAAATAGGAATGTAAAACGAGATCAATAATTTTGTAGAGTCGCAGAAGTTATTAACTATACGTTTACTAGCACACTTATCATCACCTTCAGAACTGTTTAATTAGAATAAATAAAATGTCAATTTTCATAACGCGGGTCGTTTTATGTTTCCCGCCGTCGCCCTAAATGCCGCGCGGTAGTTGAATATCACTGCGCCAGACGGCAAAACAGCGAAATGAATCTCCACTGTTATCGTATATTAGACAGGAAATATTGCATATGTTTGGTGTTGTAACCTCATCTTAAGCCATCGATATATATTTTCTTTTGTTATTAATGTTTTAAAGAAACATTTAAATTTTGCTCTGGAAAGGTAGTGGGCCTTTAAAGGAACAAAAAAAAAATAACAAAAAACATGATGCAAGGCTTTGCACAAGCGAAACTAACACGATGTGGCATATTTGGAAAATCTTTCTCTAAGGAAGGATTATGGTCGTATATATGTCCTAGAAATATGAGCTAACACAAATATTGATATTAAAATATGATTTTGATATAATTATTTGTCTCATTATGAGTTATACTTACCTTAAGTTAGCGGTCGTATTTAACATGCATATAAATACAATTAAAATTCTTCTTACGGTTTTGCAAAATGAAATTAATATAGTAATTTACCATATCGTATAGCTGTTTATTTTCGCGTGTCGAAAATTTCGCAATTTGGACCAAAACGTAGGTAAATTATTTAAGTAGTTCAACAATTGAACAAGAATTCATTGTCATTGAAGCCCATAACATTTGCTTTGTAGCTACATCTGCGGCCTTCGCGGCAGGGATAATCTACTTCCTGTTCTACATGCCTCAGTTCTTCCTGGCTCGGAACTACGATACCTTGGGCAAAGGGGAGAAGGTGGCCATCTCCCTCCTCAATCTAATGGCCATGGCATTTGGTGTTACCACCATCACGTTGTACGAAGGCACAGGTAACCGTTGCATATTTCTTCAATTCAATCAAAACATTTCCAATTGAAATTGAAAGATAGTAAATGAGATGTGTATTGCAGCATTGCTGTATAGCATGATATTTTAGTTGCATAGTAACGTTCGTGGTGCTCGTGCTTGATATGCAATCACGGATATTATAAGACTCTTTCATATGTGGATATGAAGGATAGGGATATTCTACCCGAGGGTCACAAAATGTAGTAAAACCCGAGGCTTGCCGAGGGTTTTGCAACTTTTTGTGATCCCGAGGGTAGAATATCCCTATCCTTCATATCCACTTATGAAAGAGTATTTTTCTTTCATACCACGACGTTTTACTGCAATTTTACAACTATAATATCCCGCCATTTTGAAAAAATTCGAAGAAATCCACGACTGGAAGTCAATTTCCATACATGAAAAATTACGTGATATTTTCAACACAAATTCCGTTGCTTGCATCTTTTATAGTAAAACCAGTCAATTTTGTGAAAAAAATGTTAAAATTTTACCGAGGAAATAGAGATTTTGTTGACGCCGTGACGTCACGAGGCTTTATTGCATGGGTAGCCATGCAATACAGACTCAGGCGACATGAGTGTATTGCCCTAGACCAGCCAGTATTACACGTGTAGGTATGAAAGAATATATAATCGTTCTCGTTTTATGTGTCTTGATAAAGGGGCAGACCGCCTCGAAAATTTGACATTTGTTTTTGTCCACATGGTTTTAATTACTTCTTTGTCCCATATTTGCCATTTGAAGTAATTCGTATACTACAGACTTACGTTTGATGGAATCCCGTGTCATCTGGAAAATCCTGTTCATATTACTTCTTTGACCCTAAATATATAGATATAACGCCATCCTAAAGGAATATGATTTGTATGCGATTGTGGTCGTGGTTGCATTGACTAACCGCGAATAGTTATCTCTATTCTATGAAAAATCCAAACCACGAAACAAAACACCCACAAATATTTCTTATGCAGTAATCTGTTTCTATGAAGTGTACGGTAATGTTGCCGTCTAAAACGATGTTGGCACCATACAAAAAGTTATGTTTATGTACCTGATATGTAAGTAAGGGCATATCTTAATCTCGTCTAGTCACGTCAGACTTAAGCTTTCATAGGTAGGATGGGAGAGGAATTGTTTGTTTTATAGATACAAGTAGCTTCGGTTCTGGTAACAGTTGTGACTGTGCGCTTTCAGTAGGTCTCTAGTGCAATCAGTTCTATTATGTTTGAAGGTGCTGGTGCCCAATGGACCAACTTCTACGAGCCTGCAACTGTTGATGATAATTTTTCCCTGGGGGATGCCATGGGCATGCTTCTACTGGATAGTATCATCTACTTTTTGGTGGCTTGGTATATGGAGAATATCCGCCCTGGTGATTTTGGAATTCCGAAACCATTTTACTTTCCTTTTACGGTAAGTCAATTTACATATTTTGCCGTGGACCTGCATTTTTACATTTCTTTGAGTCTTTTAGAGCATTCGGCGGAATTGAGCATATGCTTTGGTGTTAACAAACGTATGACCCTTCATCTCAAGCTTAATAACATGAAATATTATTTCCTTGCGCTCAACAGAAAAGCTATTGGTGTGGCGTTTCGACAGAGGCGGAGCTGCTCCAAGTCTCTTTTGATCATACGGACACGGAGAAATTCGAACCTGACCCACCTGATTTGCATGCTGGAATAAACATCAGTCATCTTCGAAAGGTATGTGTTTATTTATGCCAAAATAGGATTATTTAATTGAGAGCGTTGTTAACAATCTTATTTAAAGGAAGTTCTTTATAATTAGTTACCTACTGAGTTTGATTCCAGAATATCCATATGATATCCTAGAAGAAGACTTGTATATGAGGTGTCTGTTGCGCAATTCTTCATAAAAAACATTTTGAAAAGAAAAAAAGATATATTCATGTGATAATTCTCTAATAACAATAAATATAAACCACGTGTAAAAAAACGTGCTCCATTAAATCGCTATCAGACAAAATATATTTTTAAAAAATTATTATAATAAAAACATACATTACATTATTTGATAAGTAAGATAGGCTAGCCAGAACTAGTGGATCTCTGTAGACTACTTTCTGACTATAATGTTGAACCAATTATACGATGGCAACAAAAAATCAATCTGCAAGTAAAAATGAAAACTGACAGCATTTTGTTTGTATTTTGTTCAATAGTATTGTTTTGAGGATGACATTGAAATGCACATTTTCAGGAATTCGGCTCAGGGAAGAATAAGAAAGTAGCAGTAGCTGATACGTCCCTTAACATGTATGAGAATCAAATAACGGTGTTACTGGGTCACAATGGCGCAGGCAAGACTACTACCATGTCAATGATTACAGGTATGTTACACACATCCTAAAGAAAGTAATTACATGTATCGTGAACTCTGGTGGAACGTGTACTGTAATGTAAACCATTTTATATTTAAGAAATTTGAAAATTTTCTTATTTCCGTGAGAGAACAGGAAAACATCAAGACATATGCACCTCGTATGTTTAGGTTCAGTCCTTCTCACATACACACATGCCTTCTAAATGAATCTTGTAAACTGGAAATGCATGTATCCTCCATATTTGTTATGCATTACTTGTTTAGGCATTATTTTGATGGTCTTCTTGCGATTTCAAATATTTCTACATTACCAAAGGCACTGTAACGTTTGACTTATAAATTGTGCTTACCATTTTAGGTTTTATACCGCCCACCAGTGGAACAGCTATCATTAATGGCAGTGATATCCGAAAGGATATCGAGGGGGTCCGAAAGAGTCTCGGACTTTGTCCACAACACAATATCCTGTATGATAACATGACAGTGGAGGAACACCTCTGGTTTTTTGCTAAGGTTAGCTTAGGTTTTAACATCGTTTTTTCAATATAAGCTCCGGTTTTAACATATCTTTTTTGCAGACCTTAAAGTTAGGGAATGTCGGTGAAACTGGGTCGTACTACACTCAAAGTTTTCCAATTGATCCAGCCCCTATATAGAAAAAAAAAAATTCAACAAACGGTAAAGGAGGTTGATATTCTAAGCAGGTGTTCATTTCGTTACTTTCGTTACTTTATTGTAGTGTACATTATTGTTTATGTATTTTGAGAACGATAAAAATAATCAAGCACCGCGAAATGGTTCCATTCAAGATAATGAGGTAAAGTGTACATTGATGTAAAGGCCGCCTTATCACTTAAAACAGAAAAAGTTCCCTGAGGAATATATTTTGAAATAAATTTCTCGATTATGTTTCAGTTGAAGGGATGCCCAGCTGACCAAGTGAAAAAGGAGATTGATGATATCATCCAAGTAATGGGAATAGAAGCCAAAAGACACAGATTATCGGCAACATTATCAGGTGGACAAAAAAGGAAGCTTTCCGTCGGCATAGCACTAATCGGCAATTCTAAGGTAACACCTTGTTCCAAACTGTGAACTAATATTGTATATGGTATGCATTTGTTAGTGGCACAAATATATAATTTTGAGCACTGTAAAAGACCTAAAGATGATATCGGTATTCTGAAAATGTCATGTTAAACTTCAACAGCTCTTCATAAGTACTCGACTGTTGAAACATGTAGATGTTTGTGACATGACAATAATGTTGAATAAATACATACTTGTATCATTTGTTATAGAAAAGCATTCTAGCTTTTATTTGGAGTCTATACTGATCTGTTTTTATTAATTCGACGATACTATTTAATTACGAATTTATTTATACTTGTTTTCGTCATTACATTCCGGAAAAAAACTATCGAACTTTAAAACATTGCACTCCGATTAATATAAGAGACTATACATATATATACGTACAGTGTTGTCGACATCAAAGTACAGTAAAGCAAGGTTATAACGAACTCCTAACTAACCAAACACCGTCTCTATATAAGCATTGTTCGCTATACACTTAATACCAATATGTTATGGAAACCTTGAAGGGAGATAGAAAAAGTACTATGTTGTACCAATAAAGTCATTGTAAACGTGTTTGTTATATATATGTTTTAGTGTAATGAGGCGTGACTGTTTTAATACAAGTATATATATCATGTTTCAGGTAAAATCAACATGACATAATCTCACTTATTAGTTTTTAGTATTTTGAATAACAATATTGACCCTCAAACCTTAATTAATTATCTTTGTGAAACAGGTAGTAATACTTGACGAACCAACCTCGGGAATGGATCCGGCCGCTCGCAGGGAGACATGGGAAATTCTACGAAAATACAAAGAAGGTCGAACTCTTCTTCTATCGACTCACTTCATGGATGAAGCTGATCTTCTTGGGGACCGGATCGCCATCATGTCAGACGGGGTTATCAAGTGCTGTGGAACGTCTCTGTTCCTGAAGAAGGCATACGGTAAGTGCAGTGCAGCCTTCATCTTTAAGCGTATTTTTGTTTCATTACTAGCTGAAAGTGTGATCATATCCACAAAATTAACATATTTGCATCTTAATGCAGTTTCGATAAGTTTATGTTATTGTTTTTTAAACCATTATAATAATAATCTTGCTGGTTGTACGACTGCTAAATACATATCCAGCTCAAATGTCGTTCGTTTCTGAACATATGTGCTGCGCTATTATTTTGAAAGCGAACGTTTTTTGTGTTATGAATGCCTTGTGTAGGATAACTATAAAAGTAAGATAAGAAATATGCAAAGAAGAGATGGATTTCAATTATGATAAAGTCAAAATAGAGAGAATGGTGATTAGGGAAAATACAATTACTTCCATGCCAAGGAACATCATTTGCATAGTTGTTTATTTATATTATATTACAGGAGCCGGCTACCATTTAGTCACTGTCAAGACAAAGAGCTGTGACGTATCAAAGGTAGCAGGCCTCATTCAAAGTCACATCCCTAGGGCATTCGTGGAAAGTGACATTAGTGCAGAGTTATCGTTCCTGCTTCCGTTCGACGAGTCCGCGAAGTTCGTGAAATTATTCGAAGAATTAGAGGCTAAATTGTCGTCACTTGGACTCAGCAGCTTTGGTATCAGTGCAACCACCATGGAAGAAGTGTTTCTCAAGTAAGCACTGTAAATCCAATTCGCTGTAAATCTCTACTTCTCTACCGATTAATCTGTTAACAAGCATGCTCCATCAGCTGAGTGACAGAGACCTATTTTTTTACTATGTACAAATAACCACACCGACCTGCTCCTTTTACAAAACAAACGACACGTATGCAAAATAATAATAATAATAATAATACAAGTAAATAGAGTTGACCCAATAGATTGTAACTGGTAATTCGCAAAAACAGTAGAAATCTTATATAATCAACAAATGCATCGTCTTGTGATTCATAGGGTTGGCGAAGGTTCCAGCAACGAAGACGACGATGACGATGATAATGATTCGAATGACAAAGCTGGACTTCTTGAAAAGCAGAATGGTGTGAGACCAGGTGTCATAAACAACGCGTTTCTTATCGAAGAAAAGACAAACGGGGATCCTAGTGGGATGCAGGGTGGAATGATGGAACCGGGAACGTCGAAAGGTACAGGGTATAACTGTAGACGTTATGTATACACATTTTAGCGCAAAATTGCGAAGTCAAATATAGGTAATTGCGTTCCCATAGCTTTCTAATTATACGGTTTCTATAGCAACCATTGAAAGTAAGTAATGGCGTTGTTGATTACAGAGCCTTGTCGATAATTAGATTATAATCTGACGAATTAATCTATAGTCGTGAGAATTGTCTCTGGTGATTGTTCAGCTGTGTTTGCTGTGTTTATATATGGGTTTTCTTTGACGTGTTCGATCCATTACTGGTAAAGGTCAAATGATTATTCCAACGTCGTGATTTTCATAATAATTTTGGTTCATTATCAACTAGTTTTTTTCAACTGTATTAATACATTGAGTTATTTAATAGTACAGTAAAACTCGAATATAACGCACTCGATTACAACGAATGTTTGAATAACTAAATAAAAACCAATACTTGACTTTAGCATTATATCATATTAATGATATAACTGTTTTTGTACTGGGGCCGCGGTGACAGTTATTAAGGTGTCCCGACATATCACCACAACCAATTCACCTCTCGGTGGCAAGTTCGAATCCCAGGTGATGCTGTTGCAAGGTACTGATCGCTGATCAGAGTTTTTTCTGCGGGTACTCCACCAACAAACCTGACACATCCTTACATGACACTACAACATTACAAAGAACATATCAACCATCTTCAGCAACCCTCTTTGAACGTTTGTTATTACTATCTATATAACGAAGTACTTTTCATATCCCTTCATCTCAATTCAATTGAAATTTCATTCTAATGTATCATTTTAAAACAAAACAAAAAATATAGATACTCTTATACGTTTATCCTGGATACGTGGCAATCAACCATTAACCAATTTTAATGTCTTACAGGGTCGTCGGTGTCAAAGAAGAACACTGGCATGAAATGGGCTATCCAACAGTTCCACGGCATGTTTGTGAAGAAGGCCATCCATAGCTGGAGAAACAGAATCGTATCCATAGTGCAACTCTCACTGCCCGTTATATTTGTTATTTTGGCCTTGACTGTTGACCAAACTGCCCCAACAAACGACGACGAACCGGCCTTGACTCTGAGTCTGACGCAATTTGGAACAAGCGCAGTCGCTATCTACACGGATGGGACATCGCCGACAACGGCCTCGACCAGAATCGCCAATCTGTACAGGGATATATTGTCAGGTTTCCAGAGAGAAGATATAGGAACAACGTCTTTCGATACGTACGCGGTCGACAAGGCTAACAGTATAGGCATAGATACCTTTAGTAACCGATACATAGTCGGGGGCGACTTCGACCAGTCCAACACCTTCACAGCTTACTTCAATGGAGAGCCCTATCACTCCATCGCTATATCCTTGAGTATTATGACTAATACAATGCTCCAAGAATTTGCTGGCACTGGTCACCAAATAACTACCATCAACCACCCCTTGCCGCTGACACTTGCCGAGAAGAATGAGAGTGTGGTTGTAACTGCCCTAGCGACAGGCTTCGTACTGGCATTCCTTGTGCTATTCGGAATGGCTTTCTTGTCTACCAGTTTTATTCTTTTCCTAATTAAGGAACGTTCCACGGGGGCCAAACATCTACAAAAAGTCAGTGGAGTTGGATCGTTGACCTACTGGCTGTCAAACTACTGTTGGGATATCATCAACTACATGATTCCAGTTCTGCTTATCCTTGTGGTGTTTGCAGCTTTCCAGACACCTGCTTACGTCAACGACAACCGCCTAGGCATTGTGTTTCTTCTTTTCTTCATATATGGGCTCTGCTGCCTCCCGTTCGTATATCTGCTTCATTATCCGTTCAACGTTCCTTCTACAGGAATGGCTACGATCAGCATCATGAACATTTTATCGGGTAACTATGAATATTAATATGAGACTTTCCCAGAAGAGTAAATTAGCTATTATTTATTGGCAAGCCTGTTTAAGCGGATATCCATGAAAATGACATGGTCAGATCAAAACTGAAGTGCATGTTTTTATACTAATGTGTATATTATCTCCCCTTGTATCATACAGTAAACACATTTGAGATATGTTATATCCATCTAGCATGACTAAATAGTCACAACGTTTGCGAGATAGAGATTACAAGTATAGAAGAAACTTCGTGACTAATTAAATCTCCACAAAACGAGCCGTAAGCAAATTTATCGCACAGAATTCTTTTTTTACCTCGTTACAGGTTTGGCCACTCTACTTACTGTATTCGTACTACAAATTCCTGCCTTGGGGGCGGAGGAAGTAGGCGACGGACTAGATTGGTTTTTCACTATCTTCATACCGCACTATTGTCTCGGACAAGGACTGAACAACATCTACAACAACTACGCCAACCTGAAGACTTGTCAGGATATCAACTACGAGGTGTTGTGTGCCATCAACAACACACTTTCCTGCTGTTCAGGTTGGTTTTAGTCTTCAAACACGAAATAAACATTCTTATTATAGCGATAGTTTTATTTTAGCGATTACGTATTGTCTTTGAAGCGCTATTTCATGTACAGTGCTACTTTTAAAATGGTATTTCCGGTATTGAACCACTGTAACATTATATCCGCGCTAATAAATCATAAATACCATTTTATTCGCGGTTGCGCTACAATAAATCTGCACTAAAATACGTTTATAGTACTGTATTTTAATTCAGGGAAATTATAAACAATGTTAAGTGTAAGGTAACATAAGACCAGTACTCTAACTAATACGTAAAGATTAATCAAATATGTACTGTACTGTAATGTACTGTAAACCAACTAATTTTCGCGTACGATTAAAAAAATAAATCGCCTTGAAAAATTTCGCGTACGATTAAAAAAATAAATCGCCTTGAAAAATTTCAGCTAAATTATAATAAAAAGCTTTATTTTAACTCTAAATCGTGAAACTCAATGGCAGTGAAAAAAATCTCTGACAGGAAATCTCCAAATTAAGTCCCCGCAAAAATTAGTTGCTTTACAGTTTTATATAACCGTAAAATATTTCACGAGATAGATATTTCTGTTTAATGCAACAGAACCTTAAATATTTTTTGCTAATACTAACGTAAATGTTTGCATGACATTTCCCACTAACGTCTGTATATAAAATATACGTAATAGACAGTGGGGTAGAGAGGGGTTACATCAGTTATTGATCATTATTATGTGCCATCGATGTATGTACGTGTATACGAAAACATTGACCTTTATAGCTTTCTAACAATGACTCCTTAAATATCATTTTTGCAGGATGCACAGCAAACTGCTACGAGTTTGATACCAACTACTTCGCTTGGAAGACGCCTGGCATACTGCGATACATAATCTTCATGTTGCTGCAGGCCGTTCTTTTCATATCACTCGTTCTGATGATAGAATATGGTGTCATCAACCGAATCGCCTACAAACTGGCAACTCGGTCGAATGACGTAAACCCCAATGAGGAGGAGCTGATTGAAGGTAGCACAGAGGATAGCGATGTTATGGACGAAAAGAAAAGGATCCAAGACACACCTCTAGATTCACTTATGGAGACAGATGCCTTAATTATAAACAACATTGCTAAATCTTATGGCAGTTTTAGGGCCGTACGAGGGATAAGTGTTGGGGTTGGAAGTCAGGAGTGCTTCGGTCTGCTTGGACAAAATGGTGCAGGAAAAACAACGACGTTTAAGATGATGACTGGCGATGTTTTTGTAAGCAGTGGGAATGCTTATCTAAACAAGTATGACGTCAAGCAACACTTGAATCAGGTTAGTTTGAGTGTTTTAAAAGTATCGAGCATGTTATTATGTGACGTCGAATATAGTCACTACTCTATTCTTACTGCATCACCAGTTATTTTCGTGGTGGGAATGGTATGTTTACGATTTCGCAGGGAATTATTGATGTAGCAAAAATTGAAAGTAAAATAAAATAATGGGTAAGGCATAATGTAGTCTTATATCCAGATCCCGATATTTCATTCGTAACAATTGAAACTTCTCGAATAAATTCTATATCGAAATGTTTTACCCACAATAATAACCGTCTATACAGTTTTGTCGATGCGTTAGTATTATTCACCCTATATTCTGTTTGATAATTCAATTTTATCTGACTTTAAAGGTGACTCATAGGTAAAGAAATTTCAACTGATGTATCCTTACCGAGATCTGATGATTCCGAATATTGTATTATCAGCTACGGCATATATCTCAAATTAATTCTCTAGTTATTGTGTCAGATTTTTTTATTGTCACGAAAATATACAAAATATATTTAAAAGCAACGTTTTGATTTGTCACAAAAGGTTCAGCAGAACCTGGGCTACTGTCCGCAGTTCGATGCCCTGATTGACCAGATGACCGGCCGAGAGACACTGATCATGTATGCCAGACTTCGTGGAGTACCGGAGGACGATATCAAATCTACAGTGAACGACCTGATTGACACAATGATGCTGAGGAAACATGCCGATAAGAACTGTGATGTTTACAGGTAAGGTACCCGATGACGTTATTTCAGAATAGTTGCAAATAAAAGGCATTCAAAATAAGAAAAGTTCACTTTCTCAATTTCACTCGTATATATCCGATAATCCATATGACAACTAACTCCTAACAACCATATACATGTTATATGTAAAAGATAACGTGCCTTTGTTCTAATCATCAATCAAATTGTTTGTGTCAGTGGTGGAAACAAGAGGAAACTAAGCACAGCCATCGCCTTGATAGGAAATCCACCATTTGTATTCCTTGATGAGCCTACGACTGGAATGGATCCAGGAGCTCGACGGAAGCTCTGGAATGTGTTATCGGATGTAAGAGCAAGTGGCAGGACGCTAGTAATGACGTCACATAGGTAAATATATATATGCTGATGTGAATCTTGCATAAAAAATTAACAGAAATTGATTATTTTACTTTTTTTGACACACGGATATTTTTTTACTATTTGAATCAGATCCTTCATTATTTTTTAATTTGTAGTACTGTAAACCAATTAAGTTTCACGTTACTGAATTTCGCGACCAGAAAGGGATTGAAAAAATGAATTGCAAGCAATTTGAACACTAATAAAATTATTATAAATCACAAATTAAATCGCCATATTTTGTGGTACATACCGAAAACGTGAACAGTAAACTGAATACAAATTGTTCTTTGACAAAAAATGATTGACTATATCTAAGTTATACATCACTGTATGAGTTAACCGCTCTTGATACTATTTCAGTATGGAGGAGTGCGATGCGCTTTGTACAAAGATCGTCATCATGGTCAATGGGAAGTTTGTCTGTCTAGGAAGTCCACAACATCTGAAAAACAAATTTGGACAGGGTTACACATTGATAATACGCATAACCGGAAGTGCGGGCGAAATTGTATCATCCACCCCGATCAAAAACTACGTCATGGAAACGTTTCCAATGGCGGAAGTGTTCGGCAATCACCAAGGCTACCTACACTTTCAAATCAAAGATGCCAGTATTCCGTTGGCTAAGGTGTTTGATGCTATGGAAAAGGTGAAGGACCAATTCAATATTGAAGATTATTCCGTAAATCAGACGACGCTAGAACAAGTTTTTCTCGGATTTACGAGAGACCAAACATCGCCATCAAACACTAGCAAATCCAGTGGATGTTGTGGATGTTGTGGATGTTGTTGATTGTGCAAGTAAAAGTCGGTGATCAGATACCATACAACGTGTCACTAACATATAAGAAATATTCTTTATGCCTGTCAATGAGTCTTAGATTTCTGGGACATGTCTGTAGCTTAAGAGTGAGGCGTAGGTTTTGTAGGGGATCGAAAAGAAATGGCCCTTGTGTCTATAAATATGACGTAGATTTCTGACACAGGCCAGCAGCGTTAAAGATGCTCCACCGCCGGAATATAAATGATATTAATCATTTGAACAATTATTGGTGTTTAATCATGTATATATATATGTCTTATTAACACAAAAAATAATATGAAATAATTTATTTTGCCTTTGGTACATGGGCAATTAGTACTTCATTCCATATAGAATATAGTGCCACGGACTTTTTTCGGGATGCAATTAATTATTTTTTTATATTTTGTACCTTAAAGTAAAATTAGAAGCTCAAACTTTTCAATGGTGTTAATGGTGTAAAGTGAGTAACTTTTGTAACTGAACAAAAATACTAAATCGTGAACACCATTTGCCAATCTTTAAAGTACTAAATCGCTCATGCTAATCCTATTTTTTGACACCATTTGTTCGTGTAACCAGCGTTATTGTCGGACAGCAGCATGCTTTATAATTGACCTAATCAGTTAGAACAGGTAACGTTGCTCAGTATTTTGGGACGATTCTATATAGTTAGGTATTGTTATGTAGAGCACCCAGTTGATATTCGACGTTTAGAAGATTCATGAGTCAAATTATAATTTCTAAGGAATCTGAAGAGTCAAAATATGTGACAAATAGACATATGCTTCAAACCCAAGACTCAAATCTGATTCCGGGAGTCAAAAACATACTGTCATGGATCTACTTATATGTATACTCATATTATGTGTGTAAGATAAAAATTTGACAATTTTCTAATTTTGGTGGGCGTATATTTCAGTTACCGTCCAATGATTGTTTTGATGGGCGCAGATTTGAGCTCTGACCAAATACTGTGCTGAGAGAAAATTTGCGATCTCCTCTTATTTGAAGGGAGAAATTTCGCGCATTTGACGATTTCTAACAGGTATAATACATGTAATATGATTATCTCACATTTTTTTCTACATTTTATTAGTAGGTATTTTACTTGATTGCAAACATAGCGAAATCTAATTTCACGCGTATAAAAGCAACTATACAGTGATCAGTATTTTGATTAGCACAATTATCACTTGTATTTAATTATCGTTTATACATTAGCACACATTTTTTATGGAATCAACTAGTTGTTTTACTGATTACATAATCTATCTTTGATTGCATAATTACTCGGGTGGAGAAAAAATACTTCAAGTGATGAATTGTGTTGAAGAGGAATCTTCTATTTATCTCGGATCAAATAATCATATATCGTGTGTATATCCTAGCTCCTATTGAATGATTGGACCTAAGCTGCTCATAATATATCACTAAAGAATTGTGTGGTAGTTACTTGATACTGTATATTACCTTGTCACATATACAGTGTACCCTTGATAACCCACCCACTCGCGTCTCTAACCTTAAACGTCCGGATTGTGTATATTCCGGGCTGCTGGATTCTGTTTACTTAAGTCAGTATTGAAATCCGTTTCTATATATTTTCTTCCGGATTGTGAGATTTTGGGACTATCGGCGACTGGATTACCACGGGTTCATTGTATAGAGTTGCGAGTGATCGAATGTTAGGTGTTTTTTTTTTCGTGTATAAAAAAAAAATTAAACGCCATGACAGTGCTCTCTGGTCGGTCTTCGAAATGTACAAAGCTAGGTTACTATCTAATCCTAGTATTTATATCAGTGGTTTGTTTTGTTTGTTACGCATTGTTACATAGTAATTTATTTTGTTGTTACTGCTTACAAACTTTGATATTCACATATAAGAGTTACATTTTTGAAAGTATATTTCTATATTTAACTCATCCTCGATTCCCCAGTGGTTACTGTCACTGACGTTATAACCACCCTGGAATATGTCATATAGCAAATCTGGAGGCAACATATGATTAGGTCCTTTGATGTATATCAGAAGGTTTGAATAACTGTGTGGGTTTGAAGTTGGGCGTCGCTCTCCTGAAATGCCTGCAGTTTTACTATGACATATTCCATAGATATAACATCAGCTTTAGTGACGGCAGTGTAACTGTGATATATTGTATTTATATACATGAACAAGGTTATATTTCTCAGATTTTATTTTTATTTTAAAAAGTGCATATATTTGATAGATAACAAATTATTCGCGTGTATACAGCAAAGAATTCCCGTCCAGTTATAAATGCTTAACTTACATGTAATGTTTATAATTAATTTACTAGGATAGATACTAAGTACAGTCTGAAAGTACAGATGTCGTGAAACAAATGGAATTCATTTACTCCTATAGATTAGAATTTACATCTCCTAATGTAGTTCTACAGATTTAGATGTCATTTTCTGCCAAAAATGCATTAACAATCGAAAACAAAGCATCGACAATCAATGTGATCATGTTTTAAAAATAGAAGCTTTTCTTTTGTGTTCGAACGTAATAAATTTCAACGGTGTCATTTCTATTAATCCTTTTGAAGAACTTTCATTAATATGCCTAGTAATTAAATAAAAATTGTAAAAGGATGTCGGACAATGCTATAATTTTAATTTATAGCTTCCTCTTAGGAAGCATGTAATTTTATAAATGTATTTTCAAAATATTGATTTTAATGTAGTATTTATTTCTTGAAGTATTTAACGACTACATTTAACGAATTGACCTTTGCATCATTTTCCCATTTTTTTCTAAAAGAATTTTTTTAATGTGACTGATGTTTTGCTGTGAATTATTAATTGATTGATTAATTGATATGTTAGTTAGATTGACATGGTGCCTATATGTTTGTTAGGCTGTGAATGGCATCGTTATATTTGAATACTTAAGTTTGATGTTGTTGAATTTTATCGCTAACTGTTGGTTATAAAATAACTCAATATGTCTGTCTGTTAATAAATACTTTATTAAAAGTATCGTCGCAACGCCTTATTTTTTTTCTGGAAACAAACCCGATGCTCGTCAACAGAAAGCAACCTAACTTTATATACCTACATACCATATCCGACACAATAATCGCCCCGGACGTTTAAAAAAACTAAAGGACCAGACTTCCATGACATTATTGCACAAATTAAACCATAAACCAGTATGGGAAAGACGTCAATAAAGAAACCAGCACAGTTTTCAAATTTTCTGTCTGCATTTAATTAGAGGTAAATGGAATTATGGCCTCAAAGTAGGGAGAGCGCTGATTAGGTCGAATATAGTACGTGCATGTAACCAAACAATGCTGAGCGACACATGAGGAGAGGCGTCCTGCGGGAGAGGCGTCAGTACAGTGTATTGATTTAATCAAGACTTACATCCTTCCATATTGTATTCCTAATATAAACATGTCCGCGCAATACAGACGTTGTCGTTATGTCAGAAAAATGTGTATGTAAATTTTAAATGACCAGCAGAGTTTTGACATAATGATCGACACATCTGCTCATGATGACACATAGTTTTATTGCTCTACGATACAAGAGGTTCAGGCCCCGTTTTCTCTACACAAACTAAGTCAAAACTGACTTAAAGTCCCACTACCTTTCCGAAACGGCTTCAAATATGTGAAACGAGATTGATAATTTTGTAGAGTTGCAAAAGTTATTAGTTTTCCGTTAATACTACACCTGTCATCACCTTCTGAACAATTAGATTTAAATAAATATAATGTCAATTTTCATAGCGCGGATCGTATTATGTTCGCCGCCGTCGTCCTTATTACCGGGCGTTGGTTGACTGTCACTGCGCCAGACGGCAAAACCACGAAATGAATCTACACTGTTAGGATGTATTACGCAGGAAATCTTGCATTTGTTTGGTGTTGTAACCTCATCTTAGACCATCGATATATATTTCCTTGTGTTATCAATGTTTTTAAGAAACTTAAGTTTTTGTTTCGGAAAGGTAGTGGGCTTTTAAGTAATTTTTTTCAAATAAATTACACAAGGAGAAAAACTTAAAATTATACATTTAAAAGTCCGGACGAAGTTTTGTTTCCAGAAATCAGAGTCAGGGCGTTAATTTAACGGCAACCTGAGCTATCACATACAACAGGCCTAGAGGGCTTGTATAGTTCACATGTTGTTTTTTTTTTAGTAATTATCTGTAGACTCTGACAATTATAAAAATTAGCAAAATTGACTCAATTTTTTTTTAATTTTGAATCACAACCATATAATGATGCTATTGATACCATACAAATATGCTATCCAATACATAGCTTCAGAGAGGAAGTAATTTATATAAAAATAGTAGCCTAATTGACCTTTTTGACCCCGCGTCTATTGCCGTCTCAGGCTCCGGGGGTCAGCCCTATCATTTGCACAATTTCAAATTCTAACCCTATAAGGATGCTACCATTGCATTATGAGTGCTCTCCCATGCTTAGTTGCAGAGAAGAAGTCGTTTAAATAAAAATAACTAAATTGACCCTTTTTGACCCCACCCTTCAGGCCCCCGGGGGATTCAGCCCCCTCATTTGCAAAATTTTGAATCCCAACCCTATAAGGATGTTACCATTGCATTATGAGCGTAATCCCATGTTTAGTTGCAGAGAAGAAGTCATTTATATGGAAATAGTCAAACTGACCACTTTTGACCCCGCCCCTCAGGCCCACGGGGGTCAGCCCTATCATTTGTACAATTTTGAATCCCCACCCTATAAGGATACTACCATTGCATTATGAGTGCTTTCTCATGTTAAGTTTCAGAGGAGAAGAAGTCGTGTACATATGGAAATAGCCAAATGACCCCTTTTGGCCCCGCCCCTCAGGCCCCCGAGGGTCAGCCCAATCATTTGTACAATGTAAAATCCCCACCCTATAAGGATGCTACCATTGCATTATGGGTGCTATCCAATGTTTGGTTTCGGAGAAGAAGTTGTTTATATGGAAATAGCCAAATTGACCCCTTTTGGCCCCGCCCCTGAGGCCCACGGGGGTCAGCCCTATCATTTGTACAATTTTGAATCTCCACCCTATAACGACACTACCATTGCATTATGAGTGCTTTCTCATGCTTAGTTTCAGAAAAGAAGTCGTTGATATGGAGATAGCCAAATTGACACCTTTTGACCCCGCCCCTCAGGTTCCCGGGGGGTCAGCCCCATCATTTGTACAATTTTGAATGCCCACCCTATAATGATGCTACCATTGCGTTATGGCTGCAATCCCATGCTTAGTTTCAGAGAAGAAGTCGTTTATATGGAAATAGACAAATTGACCACTTTTGGCCCCGCCCCTCAGGCCCCTGGGGGTCAGCCCCATCATTTGTACAATTTTCAGTTAGTAGCCCATAAGGATGCTACCTGTCAAATTTTCTTGAAATCCGACCAGCGGTTATGGAGAAGAAGTCAATTGTTGACGGACGACGGACGCCGGACGCTGTGGTATCCTATAATCTCACCTCGGTCCTTCGGACCAGGTGAGCTAATAATGACACTAAAACATGTTAATACCTGTGGTCTCTTGTTCCCATCAGGCTCTTAGCTTGAAGTCAGTCAAGACTAATTTCCCATTCCAAGTCAGTATTTCATTAAACCTCCCGGTTACTAGAAAACGTACAGGATTATATAATAATTAATATATAATGCAAAGTGCAACAAAACTTATTTTACAAAATATAAATGTTTAACACACAGACACACATAATGTGAGCATATGCCAAAAATGACCCCAATGTTACAAAATATCTAAACGTTTTGTACAATAAAGATAAAAATTTGGAAACATAAAGGAAATAATCTGATCGATTTAACCTTTCAATATATGAAGAGCGTATTTGATTCCATCACATCAGTGAATTAAGAAGAATTAGATCGCTAATATAATCCTCCCCTCCACCCGGGGGTCAGTTATGACCGAAGTAATCCCATTGTTTTCGACATCACCCAAACTCTTATATACCAATTTTGCTGAATTCAGACAATAAATTTCGACCACCCAGATGGATATGGTTACCACGGAGTCTATCGAAAATGGTATCATTGTGTGTTCGGCATCTGTATCTGTGTCGTTAGTTTGAGTTGAACATTTCACTGGTCTGTACAGTATGCACACAATATCACACCACCTTTGTCAGCAGAACTGTACCAGGTTATTATATTATATAAACCGTGAAACTCAATGGTAGTGAAAAAATGATGTTATATGTTTGTAAAATGTTTACAAACTATATTGGACTGTAAGCAGAAACATATAATGTTTCTGGTAATATTTCCCAAACGTTGTGCTGTGATGTTATCGTAACATTTTGTATAATATTTTCAATATGTTATTAAAAAGTTAAAGCATTTCATGAAAACGTTTTTGTTCTGACTACATGTACATGTAGGTACAGTTATTCCAGAGTTATCATTCCTTAAATTGTCAAAACGGTTCAGAATTAGTACTTTCGAAAACGAAAGTCTTTGAATTCCACTCATTAAATGTGACAACTAGCATAATTTCGTAAGAAAATTATACTTTCATATGGTGATTTTATGGGGCAAGACTCTTTAACAGAAATAGTCACTGCATGCGAAATAGTCCACGTCCTGTATTTCGATTGGATAAAATGGGAAAACCCCTTCAGATTCGTTCGCGTCAGAATGACATTGTCTATAATTCTTAAGTGAAACACATTATCAAGATTTTCAAAAGTGAAGTTCTTACGATTTGTGCAACTCCAGTTGATGATGTGCTATCGTAAAATAAGACATGTTTAGGAACTATTTTCTGTATGCGCAGTGTTTTGACAAGGTGTTGCAGGGCACTTCCGGAAACAAAAGTCAAACTTAGCTGAGTTGTCAAGAAAACGAATTTTTTGTAACATAGGAGAAAGTAATGGGCTATTATGAAAACTTTGATAGTTTTGTTCGCTTTAATACTTTTGTTTTCATACAAAATCCAGGGTTTACATAGATTTTGGAACGATAACACAGTAAACGGAAAGAAATATGGCGAGTTTTCAGACGAGGAGAGACTGGAAATGTTGGAAGCTACGAAACGAATGTTTCAGTTCGGTTACGACAATTATATCAAGTATGCTTTCCCGGACGACGAGTTAAATCCAATTTACTGCAAGGGGCGGGGACACGACCACGCTGATCCGTATGTACATGTATAATTAAAACGCTAAATGTATCGGCACTTGCATGTATACTCTATCAGTCTATGGGTACAGTCTGTAACTTACACTAATCACCTCAGTCACACTAGAGTAGGCCATGGACACATACTTGTTTATACAATTGTCGTACAGTGTAGAAGGTTGATGCACTCATGTACATATTTACAGTGTTAGGTCCAAAGTATTTCTGTGGTATACTATATTATTTTTCATATACTGACAGATATAATATGTTATATGAGTGATTAATGTTTTTACAATCTTTCATTACATTTACCTTCTTTATTTATTGATGTATTTTAACAACTATAACAACTTAGATTAATTTCAATTTGTGAATTATACTGACCATCTGACATGATTTGACAGATTGAAATGTAAAATGGATACATTGTACATACATGTATTTACATCATTTGAATATGAAATTAAGAATTTGATATTTTTATTTATTCTGCAGGTCAAATATTAACATAAATGATGCCCTGGGAGACTATATCCTGACACTGGTGGATTCTCTGGATACTCTAGCAGTATGTATTCTTCACATTTTTAAATGGTAAAATTGCACTTTCCTGTTGGGTGACAAAATTATTAAATAACTATGTAATAGAATTGAGGTTTCCAGCATTATAATGAACTGAAGCAAGTTTACACATTTCAGTCATATTAAATATTATACACACCAATAATGTTAACTTGTTTTTTACTTATACTGTTATACTGAGCATAATATGCTACTATGTACAAATGTATACATATATAACCTCTGGATTATGTCATAGCAAAACTGAAGACTCTGTCTGCAACAACAGATATGACAGGTTTTTTTGACCTTTGATGTACCGATACATCGATTACATCAAAATAATTGATACATTGCAGTTGACTGTATGACTGTGAAGTTTTATAGGTACGTTTAGAATTACATGTTATTTTTATTTTGTCTTGTTTAACAGGTGATGGGAAACAGTTCCGAGTTTAAGCGTGCTGTTAAGCTGGTTGTCGATAATCTATCATTCGAGAAAGCAAACACAATCCAAGTCTTCGAGGCAACAATAAGGTTAGGTTTGTTTGAATTTCTATACGATATGTATAGTATATGTCAAATGCTATAAAATACAAAGTTGGTACAAGACAAAATACTTTTCATTGAATCAATTATTTATTTGTCATGGCCACAATATGCATATACTATCATACACTGTATACATTTTTCTGTCACGATTATAAAGTAACAACTTGTGGTAAGAATATCACTTTTATCACATAATTCTCCTGATGTCCAGTGACTTAGCACATGTTATAGTTGATACAATGATTTATGTACAATGTAAGGTCAGAATTTCATAACATCATGACAAAATTGGAGCACATGTTATAGTTGATACAATGATGTATGTACAATGTAAGGTCAGAATTTCATAACATCATGACAAAATTGGAGCCTCTGCTGGAGTTTTTCAATTCATTTTGACTCTGTTGCATGTAGCTAATACTAATTATGTGGTAAAAAGTATCTTAAATTTGTGTTCATTACCTGTGAGATTTTAAGAGACTCATTTTAATGTTCTAATGTTTGCTTGTTTCAGAGTTCTAGGATCTCTGTTGTCTGCCCATCTTATCATAACTGATCCAGAACAGCCTTTTGGAGACATGGTCCCTCCAAACTATGACAACGAGCTTCTTACTTTAGCTAGCGATCTTGCCACTAGACTTCTTCCAGCTTTTGAAAACACAGCTACTGGAATTCCATTTCCCAGGGTCAGTCTGCTGACAATTATTAAGTTAGTTTTGGTAAATTGATGTCAAATTATGCTATCAGGTATTGATTTATTATTGTGTTGAATCAGAAAATTTTAATTGAATGATTTGTTGTACATATTTTCTTAAAATTCTTGAAGAACACCAGTTATTTTTCCATTAAAGATACATGTTGCCTGTTTTTGATTGACTGATTGAAATATTTGTTTAACTAACAAGGTAATACATCATTAATTAAAACTGTGTGGTCTTGGTGTCTTGTTTATTGGTATTAAATTGTTTATCTAAAGAGCTTATGCTTCAAAAGTTTTATAATTTATATTTAAAATACTGTCCTTGGCATTGAAATTCTGAAAATTGATAATGATTCTGGCATATCTTTTACAAATATTCAGTCTGTAACTTTCTCTTTCTGCTAACTATTTCTTTACAGGTTAATTTGAAGCATGGAGTTCCAGTAAATGGTGTGAACACAACTTGTACAGCCGGTGCAGGTACACTGGTAGTAGAATTTGGGGTGTTGTCACGCTTGCTTGGAGATCCAACGTACGAGTCATTTGCTCGGAGAGCAGTGAAGAGACTATGGTCGTTTCGTTCTAATATTACGGGTATGCTAGGTAAGACCTTTTCTGATCAATTATATTACATTACATGTCTGTAATAGTGCATGTGATGTTTTTCATAAAACTGAAATTTATAGCCTTCATGAATGTTAGAACTCTTTTCTAAGGATATGCTATGTAATGTTGAATCAAGTTCATTTTGAAATTGTTAAATATTATAGTTGTAGTATAGAACATTGTCTATGAAGCACATACATGTCATTCTGGTCATATGAGAGTTACTTTATTTCACTCTATCTGTCCCAAGTGAAATGAAGGGAAGCAACTCCGATAGATCTTTGATAATGACATGAATGATAAACCCTGTGTTCTATTTCATCATTGAACAAGGTTGGTAACTAACACTATACATAGTATACAGTAGTTCTAGTTCTAGTTTGTAATATTATGAAGAAATGATAGTTCAAGAAATGGCATTGTACATTGCAAGTACCATTGATCGGTGCCAATATAGTTCAGTGGGCTCTTGTGTTATATCATATATACCGGTATATGGTCTCTTGTGTATACGGTTAAGGTTTTCTGACATATTAGTATAATAGAACTTAAGTAAACCCATCCATCTTGATATAAATATCATTTACTATAACTAATTTATGAAGATGTCATATTGAGTTTGAGATTGTTTGTTTTTACAGGTGATGTAATCAATGTACAGACAGGTGAATGGGTCGGAGAGATGAGTGGACTAGGGGCAGGACTGGATTCCTTCTTCGAATATTTATTTAAGGTAAATCAGTATTTGATTCCATCTAATTGACGGATCACCAGCTGTCAATCAAATCATCTGGGTACCACATGTGACTTTGGATTTTGTATGTTACAACATTGAATAGGTACACATGCATTTGTGATCATGGGGCATGTCTACATACTGCCTGGCGATCAGTCAATTGTCCAGATCCTTAATACCATAAATGATAAATATGTTTTGGAAAACTTTCTTTGTTGGAGTTATAATCTGTAGGATTTACCTGGAATGAGCATTGAAAGTTCTCAATTCATATTCATTAAAATTTTTGTTATTCTATCTTATTTCTTGATCTACTTTACATTGTATTTGAAAATTGAAAACAAAGCACGCTATGACTGCTAACGATGTGCACGCATCTTAGGGGATCTTGTAGTACTAATCAGGAGTGAAGACTGAATTAAGTTTGGCATTTAAGTACATCATTAAGATTCAGATTAAGTCTAGTATTAGACAAAGTTACAGAAATATATATATATAACACCATAATAAAGTGTTTTAAATATATTTGTTATAAAGATGTGATCATCTCCTTTCAGGCATTTATATTATTTGGTGAAGAAGAAGACTTGAAAATGTTTAACGAATCTTACGAAACTATTAAGTTCCACTTGAGGAGAGGGTAAGTTTCTTTCTTCTGGAAATGAATAACATACAAAACTTTGTTGAAATCACCAGTCTACAAAATTGGTTGCACTTGCCTCTAGCCTATAGCTGGGTCATAAATTCAAAGTTTATGCAGGAAATTTATATGTTTTTTAGGGAAATTAATTCTATGAATGCTTTAAAATGAAATTATATTTGAAGAAATCGGTTTTATACCAGTAATTTATTGGTACATCTTTCAATGTTTAATACATTTTAATCTACCATATACATAATGTTCGTAATTGTGTCTTTATATGGCCTGCAGGAGACAGAACTGCAACAATGGTAATGGCTATCCACCTATCTATGTCAATGTCAATATGAAAACAGGTGTAATGTCCAACAATTGGGTAGATTCCCTTCAGGCAGCATGGGCAGGTGTACAGGTGGGTTTTCCCTATTACATTGTGCCGTCCTTCTTACGGAGACAGTTACTCTGTAAAACATGGTAATGAAACATACAGCAAATTCATCAAGGTTGTAACTTTTGCATTTTGTGTACAATGATCTTATATCAAAGTGTTTTTGTTTGTCCTCGGATGTTCGTTATAACCATGTTTTACTGTACTGTCATGTGATACCATAGAATGATAACAAATTATACATGTATCTGTCTTAAATACATACTAATCTATACAACTTCATATATGGTACAGTGCGAACTAATAAAATTATAGTCCATGGATTGTTTTTGTTATAATTTGAAGAATAATTGTTGATCCCATCACCTTTCTGGGAAATAGTTTGACTGTTTGACAGTGCTAGATGTATGTTTTCCTTGACTCCAGGTACTGAAGGGAGATATTGAGGAAGCTATCTGTTCTCACGCTCTTTTCTACACCATCTGGCAAAAGTATGGATTTTTACCAGAGCGATTCAACTGGCACCTGAAGGCTCCTGACGTTTTGTTTTATCCACTAAGACCAGAGCTTGTGGAATCTACATATCTATTGTACCAGGCTACAAAGAACCCATTTTATCTCCACGTAGGCAGGGACATCTTCACAAGTATTGATGAACATGCCAAGGCCAAGTGAGTTTACTTAATGTATTCAACCCACTTATCCATGTGAATCCATGCATGTTCCATGGATACCTATAATTTGGCATCTGTTCCAGCCCTAGTAAATTTACTAACTGTTCTTAATTTGTGGAAGCACTCCTTCATGTAACATCTCATGTTTCATTAACCGTTTCCATGGAAACACATCTGAGGCGTCTGATATTAAACCAACTCTAGGTGGTCTAGATTTATCTCTTCTTTTGAATTGCCATCTCAATGCATTGCATTAATTTGACAAGTCTTCATTATGTAAAGATAAAAAAAAATATCTATAAGTGATAAAAACGAATGACTTCTACCTATCATAATATAAATGAAAAAATAATTGCATAATTTTACTCTAAAGACACAATTTTCAAAAGTACGTATCTGTTGTACATGTACTAGAAACATATTGTATATCTTCTCGGTGAATTTTTCAAATCTGAGAAATTCTAAACAGGTGAAATTGAAAGCTTTGTATTTCAAGAACTATCTGTAAATAAAGAAATTAAGTTTTGTTTCAATGGAGTATGAGAAAATGAATGCAAAATTCACAATAAATCCCTGTAAATTAAGGCTAGATTTGCAGGAATACAGTATGCTCATCTTCAAAATCATATTCATGTTAACACACTTGTCTTGATCTTGATGACAATCAGAATAATGTTCTTACATGAGTGCATGGTTCTGATACATGTTTACTATTTCCAGTATTTATAGCCAACCTAATTTATACATCTGAAGTTAACATTAACATAGAACTACAAATGCTTTTTAAACAGGTGTGGTTATGGTACCGTACATGATGTCAACACTAAATCCTTAGAGGACCGTATGGAAAGCTTCTTTCTCAGCGAGACTTGTAAATATTTATATCTGGTGAGTACTATACATAAAACGTGTATAAGAAACACTTATCGTGTACATTATTACAGAGTATTGATTTTTATATCTGATGAATACCATACAATAAATCATGTATAACAAACATGCTAATATTGTATATTCATGGTTATAGCGAAGTAATTTTCATTCTCCATCATAACTTGTAAATATTTATATCTGGTGTATACCATACAATAAAACTTGTATAACAAATGCACATATAGCGTATTATGTATATTCATGGTTATAGTGTAGTAATTTTCATTCTCCATCATGACTTACAAATACATTATTATTATGTATTTATATCTGGTGATTACCATAATGCTATCAACATGTTTATAGGGATAATAGCAAATTCATAGTTATGCTGTAGTCATTTAATTCTCGGTGACTGTTCCTATAAAATGTTTGTCATATGTGAACTACATGTATATGTGTATAACGTAGCAATTTGTTAGATTTGTGAAATTATTGCTATGTATTCAACAAATATATCCTTTACTGAATACAGCATTATTGAATCTATGAAAAGAAACAGACACCAGTTTAGTGAAATTATCATTTATTACATTAAATTTGTTCTTTCATCTTTCTCCTAATTTAACAAAGTTTTCCACAATGTTCTCCTTACAGTTATTCGACAAGGACAATCACGTAAACAAGGAACAGTCGCGTTACCTGTTCAGTACAGAAGGACATATCTTTCCTGTGGATAAAAAATTTCGCCGTAAACTATGGCAGACAGAAGAATTCAATACAGATGTCAAAAAGGAAAGGCGGAAAGTTGCTTCTGTTGTAAATGCAAAACACAATTCAACTTATTCCAACGTGAGTATATTCCTCTGTTATGTAAAAAAAAATTTAACAATCCCCCCATCCCCCCGAAAAAAAGAAGAACAAAAAAAACTTAAAACCAAATTTTAGAAAATTTCATAATATATGGTGATGTTAAGAATAAGAATGTAGATTACAGTATTAAAAGTAATATTATATTCTGTTAGCATTTTGATTTTTTAAAACAATTGATTGATAATATAATAACAGAATATCATATTAATTTTATGATTTGTCACACACTGAGCAACTCTTCTTGTTCAAACAAATGGCATTGACCTACTTTCATGCTAACAAGGATTATACATTTGTCAATCACAATTGCAAATAATTGTTGAGATCAACATCATTAGATTATTAAATTAACTGTTATAACAAAAATTAGGTGATCGTTACATGTTTATTAGCATTTTGTCAAAATCTACAATGTGTATATAACCCATTCACCCATGAAAATATATTTGGACTTTTTAACTTCAAGACTTGAGACAGGCCATTATACAATTTCATGGGTTAATGGCTTAAGTAGCAATAGTATGTGTTTGCCACCAAAGGCATTGTTTAACTGTAGTTTTATTTGATTCATCTTCAGTGTGATAACATTCCAGCAGAGCGTCGTTACTTCATGCCCCTACTCACCCCTTACATGGAGCAGATTCAGGACACTGTTGGACTGTACTGATCTCTTATCTCATCTATTGTAGTATGATTATAATCTTAATGTCATCACATTGTTTTAGAATCATAGTAGAGCCGTTCAAAATATTGTGGTTAAGATGATAACTATGCAGCGTAGTGAGCATGTCTATATAATAGTGTACAACTTAATTCAATGTTGTCATTGGAGTGAGTGTACCAGACAACTCTATGTTGATAATAGTTGATAAACTCGTTGTCAGGGTGATAACTGACAACCTGGCTGTTTATGGTTGTCATGGTGATGATTAGCAAAATCGGTATCATTGTGATGAAGTACCACACTGTTGTCATAGTAATGATGAAATGAAGTGTCATCTCGTTGCTATGGAGATAATGTACCATCTCGTTAATTATCATTAAAATGAAGTGTAACCTCATTGTCATAATGGTAATAATGTACCACCTCGATGTCATGTGATGTGTCAACTCGTTGTCATGGTAATGAAGCACCACCTCATTTTTATGGTGATGATTAAAACATATTTTTGTCATGAACATGATCAACATCTCATCAACAAATTTGCTGTAATAATTGTCATCAATAATCGCCTTATTGTGTCAATGATAATAAAACAAATATACAACATTGTTGCCGTGGTGATATGATAATTATACAACTTGGTAGTGGTGGGTGTCATTGACAATGTGTAACCTTTATCTTCAATGTATTTCAACAATATTATCGCTGATACATGTATAACAATTTTAAAAAAATGTCAGAAAATAATTTCTGTCATGGTTCGTTGGTAAAGGTGATTATTGAATAACCATACACCCATGGCTGATTAGTTCGGCGTATATGTAACGCTACTTTCTTCTTGGTATTGACTGCCATGTAGCCTTACTTCCATCATTTCTATCAATTTTTTAAATAAGATAACATAAAAAAATTCTTTGGTGTTGGTTATATAATTATCAATTGTTAATACTTTATTATTTGTTATGAATATTATCTTGAGCAATATGAAATGCCCTCATGAGTTTCATTTGAATGCCTATTTATCAATCAGATTGCTAGTAATTTGTTCCTGGTTATATTTATATTATTTGTTGTGTTATTCAAGATGATGATTTCTTATTGTTATTTGAAATTCATTACGACGTAAAAAGTAAATTGAAAAAAATCTGAATGAATTATTTTCCAGTGCATTAAGAGTTTTAATGGACACATGTCGTGGAAGAGATCTTGTAGAGTTGTTCTATAATTAGCTATGCAAAATGTTATATAAACAAGTGCTTGTTATATACATAAATGTACTGTAAACGTACTTAACATGCACGATCAAGTTCTGGAACTGAACCAGTTTGTTGAATGATGAATTTGCACAATACTTGCAAAAATATCTTAAAGCTAAAATTTTCCAGCGCGAAAAACGCTAAAACTTGATCAATGCTAAAATTTGTATGTTTACAGAAACAGAAAGAATAATATGTTGTACTAGTATCAGATATCTCTCAGGACTGAAAGATGATGGAAATTAGAAGATTTAATTCCTGCTTCCGCAGCCGAAATCAAAATTTTGTCACATTTTGTCTACAAATGCTTGTATATTTACTATTATTATAATGTAATTTTGTTGTTTTTCTTTTAATTTCATATTGACAATGAAACACAGTCTTACAATTTCATATATCTATGTGGTTGATTTTTGCAACTCGAAAAATAGTTGACCTTGGATAATCCGAACACCTTTTTCCCCAGCCCAAAACGCATGGATTGTGATTTTTTAGGACTGACAGATTTTACTTAGTGAATTCAACAAAAAAACATTTTACGAAAAATGTTGTAAATGTGCATATTTTTGCTAACCTATAATGTTTGTCACTTATCGGGAATACTTTTCTTCCTGTGGTCAAAATCATGCCTCTGTTCTCTTTATTTGATAATACATATGTATGTATGTTGTAAAGGTTAACAAAATGTTTATTTTTAAAATGGAAAATCATGCAAAAGTTTCCACAATTAATTTCCTCATTTATATGTCTATATGTATTTCATATGATTTTGATAAATAATAACATCAAAACTTATATCTTTAAAATTACTTTGTGTCAACTTGAGTAAGGCCAACAACAATTTATTTTCAAGTTAAATTTTGCAATGCGAAATGTTTGATCAAGGATGCCAAAATGTCAGATTTAAAACAAAAAGCATTAATTACCATATGTCGACAGTCATGACTAAATCTAGAATATAAAGTCAAAGTCGAAATACTGTTGGGAAGTTTGAAAAAATAATCTGTCAAAATATGAAACAAAATGTAGTTTTGAATAAATTCGCATATTTTTTGTAGTCCACCCATTCCTGTTCAATACACAATGTATTTTTATTTTATGATATTTTGTCTCAAAATTCTTTGTCTGAATGATTAAATCAGATATAATTTTGTTATATTCGCTGAAAGTTGTTTAAAACCCTCAGGCTGTTTATTGTATTTTCATATTATAAGTCGTGTGATTCGACGTCCGTAATTTTACTATGCCAATCATTATCTTATATTTAAGCCACGATCACTAAATTATTATAAATGTTGTCATGATTATGATGTGCATTATTATATACCATTGTTGCGAATTGTTTTAACTAACAACAACCGTACGTACCATATATGTCAAGTTTCCTTGTTTCCCTCCTCGATACTCCAAGGGTTACTTTTATTGTTGTTATATCCAGTAGGATCTATGGGCGAGTCCAGATGAGAAAGTAGTCTGGTTCATAAAAAGAATGGAATAACGATGTATCGTATGGGTGAGCGTCGTCTTCTATTAGTCTTCAAATTAAAGAAGTCTCCTCAGCTGGGCTGTGATTGGTCAATATTTTCTCTCCTTAATTACTTTCAGTTTTTCCAGGGGTGGATATTACGGCAGTGATAGTAACCCAAATAGTAAAAGAGATGACTTGTTTGTAAATGCAATGGAAGTTTAACATAATTTCTTGTAAATGGGTGTTTTGTGGTACAATATTATAATTGTCTCAATGTCATCGTTGGCTGAGCATTTACAAAATGTAATAACGATGAACCAATGATAAGACCTAATGTTAAAACATTGGAGTTGGTTACAATACTATTTAGTGTGAAGACATTTTGAAGAAACTTAATAGTAATGCAATGCGCCATGGAAAAGACGGTACATGATATGCAGTACAGTGTGTTTTTAGTGATTCATAAAATTCAGATATAAATGACACAAAGTAGATTTGAAACACAGAAAACTTATTTTTCGCCGACATTTGGTATTTTAATCTTGTAATGTATGACAGCCATAACAAAAGCAATTAAGGTTTTATCTTTAACTATTATAAAAGGTATACTTTGTGTCACAATACACAATGTTTCAATGACGGCAACATTCAGGGCAGTTATCAGCATTGATCTTGAATATAATATTTACTTACCAATGGCAGCGCTTTGCATGGCGCTACTAAAGTTACGAACTTTTTTTACAGTCACGTGTTATTTCTAAGATGACATTGGACAGTAATGGCATGGGACAGTGTATATTTGATATATTATTGTTTTATTACTCTCATGAATATTCCTCCCTCGATATTTAACAGTATTTTGTATATTTAATATTGAGTTCTTAATATTATGGCGTCATGTTAATTCATTCTTTTATGTCGAACTGTTATTACTTTGTTTTCAACCGTCAGAGAGCCGCCACTTATCTGAGGTACGTTGTACCTATAAGTTGTTTCCATTTAATTCGATTCTTTCAGATGGATCGCTTCCTCGATGTTCCAATTGATACTTCTGTCGTTATATTTACCCCTGGACCATGCCATAGCAAAACTGAGGACTCGGTGTGAGACCACACATGTGAAATTATAAATTGAAAACTCAGTAAATGAATTGGACTATAGTTTTTATACCATAAAATGCATATCTTTAAAGTCAACAAATTTCAATACAAAGCTTCTGCATGTTTATACCACAACCCGTACATGTAGATGTACTGTTGGACAAATGAATTCGAATGGTCTCAAGGAAATCGCCATATCTTGGTTAGGTGTAAATGTTTCCAGAAAGAAATATTAAATTCTATGAACGGTTTAGAAATCTTTATATAAAACATTAATTGTATTACAAATTGATATCCCTGTGGAATGGAGGTTTGCTAATGACAAACAATATTTGTCTTCCATTTGTCACATTTTTTTTCTGTTAAACTATTGTTATCACAATTAGTACATTATTTCTTTGGTACATTTGCAATTAACTCACCTGTTCAAAGGCTGGTTGTTATCTCATTTGTGCTGCAATTCATTAACACTTGAGGCCGCACACTTTGTCTTGTTCTCCGTCCAGCTTTCATCAATATTCTGCCTTCTGAAAATGTTCTTTTCTCTGGTGTTAAAGTTTACGAGAAACACCTCTGATTTACTTTGTTTTATAATATAAAACCAAGCATATTATCAGGTTTCAAAGAAGACTGTCTTTAAGCGATGTCTTGATAGTAGCTCTATTGTTCGAAGCGTAAAAGTCAAATACAAATAAAAGATGTTGGATTGATAGGTACATTGTACTTGTAATTGTTCTACCATTGAGGAACGAGATACTGAAAGGGTTTTATGTGTAGTATGTTAATTAAAGCCTCATATATTTGCTACAATGTCAACTAATACAAAACATGTCTTCATTTTGTTAGAGTGTTAATACATATGTACTATAGATAGTGGATCGTTGATAATTTCCAAACCAAAGAAGTTGAATGCATTCTTGGTGCTATTAAACTGTTTCTGTGTGAATAGTCTATTGGTCAAAACGTGGGACTGTATGATACTCTGTCGGAATGATTTATTATTTAACATGAACATTAAATTAATTTTCTGATATACATGTGTTTTGTTGTTATCTGTGGGTAGCATACGATAGTGAGGACTGGTATTTTGAACGTTTCTATGCAATGATTTAGAATAGATGTTGGGTTTCAACATCATTCCATGCTTGTGCAACCTGAAGCTTAAAAGGAACATTAATGATTTAATTTTCTTATTAAGACATGTAATATGAAGAGCTATCTAAACAGGTAACGGACATTTTACAGTATACTTATACACATGTGTTAATGGTTATCTGAAAGATTGAAGGGAATAACCAACAAATGAAAAAAGACCTTCGAAATGGTCCATGTGTATACAAGATTGAGCTCATGATAAAATGTTGACCCAGCTGAATAATTATAAATTTCAAAAGTAAAAATGTTTTCTGACAGGTACTTATTCCTAAATAACCATGATATGAATTTGGAAATTCATACTGAAATTTAGTTTCAAAATATTAATTTTGAAAATGAATATGTAAAAATGTTAGAATTTTAGGATTTTACAGTACAAAATGCACCTTAATCAAAAATGGCTACCCTGGAGTTTGAGCTGAAGGACCCAAACCTTTTTCTCTCTAGTGTTATATAAGAACCTAGACTTTTATTATAGAACGCAATAGCTAACTAATATTCAGTTTGTTTTAACATTAAAAAACTTTAACACTGTGGTCTATGTAAAATTATTTAGTTGGTTGTTCTCTATGTGATTAGTCTGAAAATCATGCAATACGACAGATCTTTCCCTCTTCTGTAGTGAAAAGTACTGTAAACCACTTCATTTTCGTGTGACACACATTTTTGTGAGAGCTCGAAGTCTTATTCAAACGTTACATGAATTTTATAAATCTATGCATATACATTGTAAATGCAGTATTGTCTGAATCGTGAATTTACCTACGTACACACCCATTGCACTTGTAGCGAAACGAAGCGAAATATTATATGCGAAAAAAGTGGTGTCCTGTACAATTCCGGAGGTGCATTGTAATATACCTCGTCATAGTCTGAGAATCTGTGTTGCGCACTGTCTAAAGCAAAAGTCAGTGGTTTAGTGGCATTAAGTCTTCCTCAAACACAGTTTTATCTAAACAATATCTTTTGGATGTGATAAAATCCAAGCGGTCACCATTTGATGAAGACGTGGTTTGAATGTTGTCATCTGTCCCACAACATACATGCAAATCTAGTATTAAATGAACATTATACAAAGAAAATTAAAAATGTATAATTTTTTATGCAAAATATTAAGGAGATAATGTCGATAACTTTCTATGGTTGTTTTTTTTATTGAAAAAAGTGTTCAAAGTTCCGATGAAAATCGTATTTATTTGCACATCTGAAATTATTACGGCATATCTAATTACTCATTTCATCATTTGTTGATACAAGTCGATATCGATTATGTTTAGTAACAGTAAGCTTTCTCAAGTAAATTATTATAAAATGTTATATTTATAAGGATTGATCTTAGACTCATGGTTTATTTCAGAAATAAAATTTCGCGACCTATCTCAAAATGTTTCGCCTTTTATGGCAAACCACATTTCCCTTTCCCATTTCGAAAATGGAACGATTATGCTATGGAGGCTTATAAAGATGTATATGAAGACGCATTATTAAGTTTAATTTGTTTTAGTTATTACATTTTTCGCAGTAAACCATAAGGTTTTACGATGGACATAAAAGCAATATACTTCATTCCATTGAAAATATCAGCTGGTGTTCATCAAGAAACAAGGAATATCCTCATTATATTTTAGTTGCAAAAATATATGTATATACTACATATGTGTTAAACATCAACAGAGTACACTTTCAATAGGGAAATCAAAAAAAAAAAATGTTGAGTGAACAACATACAGCGATGTATGTATATGATGCAGTGTATTTAAAGGCAGGCGCGGATCCAAGGGGGGGCGGACCCGGCGTACGCCCCCCCTAAAATAGGAGAGAGAAAAAAAGAAAAAGGAAAAAGAAGGGAAAAAGAAAGAGGGGAAGGAAGGAAAAGAAGGAAGAAAGAAAAAAAGAGGGAGAAAGGGAAAAAATTAAGGAATTAGATAAAGAGTGAGAATTAGACAGAAAACTCCATTTCCTACCTTTACCGTTTGATGTTATCATTTTGAAATCTAAATGTATTCGACTTTGTGGTACATACATGCATGAACATACTTGTATCCAGGCACAATGGAATAATTATTTTTTTTTTCGTGTAAGTTAAGGTTTTATCTCCATCGCTTAAAAGGTACAATGTAAATCCCTTCAAGTATTTACTTTTTCCAAAAAAAAACCCGATAAAATCCCAATATATTAGATAATTTATTGTCATTAATATTCAATATTGACAGGTTATATCTCGATATCCTTAGCAATAAAAGAAAAGGGGGAGGGGGTGGGTGGAAGGAATTGTAGCTGGCCATGAGTCTTCGCTGGTTGACTATATACCATGCCCTTCGTTTTCCAGGTTGTAAATGATATATTTCACATTTTTGAATCAGCATTAAAGTCCTGTATTAAATCCGACTATCAATTCACAAATGTGTGCGTACTTTCAAAACGCCAGTTACAAGATCACTACTGACGCCGAATGCTTCTAGAAGCATTTTATTTGTCCTAAGAAAATGTGTGTAAAGAAAAAAGTGGAATGCGACAGAAAATGAGAGCTTCTAGGGTCTGGGTGCACCCCATGGCCAGATGCCTTCGTTTTTTGTTTCAATAAAAACATATCTTAACGATAATGTTACAAGATAGGCAAACGATGTTAAAAAAATTAATGCACATGACAAAAGGCTCCCTATTAGAAAACAGGATGATAGCAATGGTTCCTGGCACCGTATGGCCATAGACAAGACCACTAGCCTTCTTTTCTTTCGTTGTCCAATACACGAATTATGAAGATTGTGTGTAAGTTAGGGAAAATGAATTATCTAATCTGACAGATAATGTATAAAAATAAAAGCTTATATCGTTAAAAAGTTCACATACACTTTCATTAGTCCTATAAAAACCTTCAATAGGCGACCCCTAGCTGCAATATTGTAGCTCAAAAGACTTTTAGACTGAAAATGGTGTCTTCTTTAGAGCTACAATTGTTCCCTATTACTTCAAAACCTTCAAAAAAGTATGAAAAACTGTGCCCGAGTGATTTTCGGAGGCAGTGCTCCACTACGATACATAGGGACCAATTCGTACCCGGCCTAAAGGCATAGTAGCTATATATAGGCCGGGTATGTATATTCGTTTTAGGCGGCCCCCAGACCCCCATCCTTTTCTTTGCTTCGTGCCTCTATGAAAAGATATTCTGATTTTAGGCAGTGCAATTCTGTAACTTTATATTCAAAATCTGACATTAGACGTCAAAAATAATAAACGAACATTTTTACATGGCTTCAATTATTTTTTGGAAAAAGTGTACATTTATTCGAGGGCTTCTGGGGGCCTAGGCGGCCCCCACCCAGACCCCCGCCCTTCTTCGCTTTATGTCCATATAAATATTAAGATTTTGATATTGCAATTCTGTAAGTAAAAAAATAAATCAAAACTTCAAATAAAAAATATGACACTTGACACGAAAACCATAAATAAACATCCTTAAATGGCTTCAATTATTTTCTGGAAAATGTGTTCATGAAATCCTCAGAATGCAGGATTTTGCACCATTTATTCGAGAGCTTCTGGGCGCCTAGGCGGCCCCCAGACCCCTCGCCTGATTTGCTTTGTCCCACGCCCCCTCTAACCTCAAAACCTAAATCCGCCCCTGAAAGGGACAATTCAGTCTAAGAGAACATTAAAATTTGTACATATATCGGAAAAACCAGTTCTTATGGAAATTAGATCAGTCGGTTTTACTGTGATATGCCTGAAAAGCCCATGGCTGTGACATGTGTGTAGATGTTCAAACTCTCTCGCTGTCCGCCATTACACATTGTGGTCGAACTTCTTGTATGCCGAACCCTGTCCCTTGCTCGTAGAGTAATGCAACTTTTGTCTATAACTGCTCAATCGCTGAAACAGTAGTGTGTTTACCTTATTAGGTGAATTGTCTTGCCTAAAAATCATTTTATCACTTCTCAGTGGTTATGTAGTTTATTTGTTTAACGTGCGTGACTTTGGCTCGGGTATGGGTACAGCGTCCATATTTTACCTGTTTAACCCTTAGACTGCCAAGTTTTTGACGTCGCCAAATTCGAACAGTCAAATAGCCGTTCTGCCAATTATGACGTTATGGCAATTATGACGTCATTTCATTTTTGTGTTGTTTCTTCAGGAGATTAATGCATATACGCTGACACAGACACTCGCCTTAATGATTAATAATTCAATTTTGCTTGTTACGAGCATTCTAATTGGCTTAAAAATTTACTTTATCAGCCCATAAAGGAAAAAATGGCGTCACCGTTTGTAACGTCGCTTCTGATTGGCTGAGATGACGGCGTAATAATTTCATAGACAAAAGAGTCCCAAAATAAATTTTAAATGTTGAAGAGATTATCTTTAGTAAAATGAATTATAAGGATTAATTTGAATAGATTTTTTATGTTATGGAGATATAACACAAAAATCTGATTGTACTCTCATCATAAACCGCTTCGCGGTTTATTTAGAGTACACTCAGATTTTTGTGTTATATCTCCATAACATAAAAAATCTATTCAAGTTAATCCTTAATTAGAAGAAAGAAAATATGAATATATTTTTGTTTTAATTTTCATATGTTTCTGCTTTTAACTATTACAAAGGCGAGTTTATGACGAAAAATGATGAATCCAGCAAAGTTGAGTTATATTGTATATATGTATACACGCCGCTGTGCTATATTGACTAATTAACAACACAAAGACAAGTTTTTTCTCAAGATCAACCTTAAGTCAATTTGACATACATAAAATGATATATTTATTAACTTATAAAATAACGTTATAGGTTTTTGAGTGAAATCCCGTGTATTTCCAAAACAAAGTTTACACAACACAGGCCTATATACATAATTCTTGTATTTCAGTTGATGGTGTAGTTTTAAATCTACATTTCTAGACTATGCATTGGTGCAATCGAATACATTCTCTATGCAATCCTCTCCTGCATAGCGTACATGCAGTTCGGCTTCGGCGCCTGATTCCTCCTCGAGCACGGCTAGAGCATACGCAACAGTCTTTTTCTTCCGTCGCGGGAGGACGTCTACATGACATCTCCTCGGTCTCGGTCTTGCTACCTGTGCATCGGGCTGAACTCCAGCTAAATCTTCTTTGACCATCTGAATAAACTTAAGCCTTGACACCACTCTATCCGACGTATTGTTCTTATATAAAATATACGCATTCCTCATGATTCGATGAAACATATGCAATACTACTTTTTCCAAACCTTTTTATTGCGTCGAACGCAGCTATATGCGCTCATCACAGCTTCAGACGAATCGATAGCTCCCATGTACCTATTATACTGGTGAATGATGTTTGGGCATCCGGTCTGGAGGTCCTGAGCAGGAAGGAAAGTGTTCAACATACGCACTGGTTTTTTACCTACTTTTACCTCTTTTTACGCTACACAAAGAACATCTCTCTGGCGCATGTAAATGGTAGTGTTAGACTGGGTGTCTGCCTGCTGAATGGTACGCGGCATTGGGCGATTTTTTCGCAGTATTCCCGTTACATAGGTATTGCGTGTTAGAAGACGTGATGCAAGATTAAGAGAAGTGAAATAGCTATCGCAGAATACATGGTAGCCTTTGTGAAACAGGGAGGTTTCTCTCAAGAGACTTTCCACTACATGAGTTCCCTGCAACTCTCCTCTTGGTGTTGGATCAAATTGTCGCCCTCTGTAAATCATCATCCGGATGACGTATCCAGTTGTTAGGGATATACTGACGCAGTATACCATGACCTCTTGCAGACACTAGCGTCTCGTCGACACATAGCTCCTGATTGGGTATCAAAAACCTTTAAAACATTCTGTTAATGAAGGTCAGCAGTGGTTTGAAGCATGCAGCTGGATCATATGCTGGATGCTGCAAAATAATGAAACATTCTAAAAAACATGTCACATGAAAAACTGTATACATCGTACAATTTTGATAAATTTTGATAAGTTTTTTTTTACTGTATCGTATTACAACATTCAGGGACGGCAAATTAGCTTTACAATTTCATAGAAGGAAGTATGACAGGCTTTTAGTCCCTGTTATTTAATGAATGCTCACATTTAATATTTTATATAAAAACATAAGACTGAGTCTAAGCTATATCACTCAATAACACATACCTGCCTGTCTGCCAATCTCCTATAACCAGCCACGTGCAGGAACTTTAAGGTGTTTTGGAATGTATTCCTAGAATAAAAAATGTCTTAACAGGATGAAAGTTGGATCGGTAACATCGAATTCCAATACTCTTCTATGGAAGTATTTCTAACAATTTCCATGTTAAAAATATGGCCAAAATGGATTTGAACGTCTGTACTGTCAATGGTTGCCATCTATGCGCTCGTGCGAACCTGCCTAAATTTTCTGTCGTTCGCAGATAATTCCTCGCATATCTGTCAAAGTATGAATACAGATATTTGTAAATGACAATTAAATTGCAATTAAGGAATGGATAACGTTTTAAAAATATATGTAATGCATCCTACATATATATATATATATATATATATATATATATATATAGTATACCGGTATTATCAAATAAACGTATAGAATAGATCGCTATTGTATACAGTAGATCGGTATTTTCGAATACACGCATACAGAGATCGGTATTATCAAATACATGTATACAGAAGATCGGTAATATCAAATACATGTATACAGTAGATTGGTATTATCAAACACATGTATACAGTAGATCGGTATTATCAAATACGTGTATACAGTAGATCGGTATTATCAAATACATGTATACAGAAGATCGGTAATATCAAATAAATGTATACAGTAGAACGGTATTATCAAATACATGTATACAGTAGATCGGTATTATCAAATACATGTATACAGTAGATCGGTATTATCAAATACATGTATACAGTAGATCGGTATTATCAAATACATGTATACAGTAGATCGGTATTATCAAACACATGTATACAGTAGATCGGTATTATCAAACACATGTATACAGTAGATCGGTATTATCAAACACATGTATACAGAAGATCGGTATTATCAAATACATGTATACAGTAGATCGGTATTATCAAACACATGTATACAGTAGATCGGTATTATCAAACACATGTATACAGTAGATCGGTATTATCAAACACATGTATACAGTAGATCGGTATTATCAAATACGTGTATACAGTAGATCGGTATTATCAAATACATGTATACAGAAGATCGGTAATATCAAATAAATGTATACAGTAGAACGGTATTATCAAATACATGTATACAGTAGATCGGTATTATCAAATACATGTATACAGTAGATCGGTATTATCAAATAAATGTATACAGTAGATCGGTATTATCAAACACATGTATACAGTAGATCGGTATTATCAAACACATGTATACAGTAGATCGGTATTATCAAACACATGTATACAGTAGATCGGTATTATCAAACACATGTATACAGAAGATCGGTATTATCAAATACATGTATAATCGGTATTATCAAACACATGTATACAGTAGATCGGTATTATCAAACACATGTATACAGTAGATCGGTATTATCAAACACATGTATACAGTAGATCGGTATTATCAAATACATGCATACAGTAGATCGGTATTATCAAATACATGTATACAGTAGATCGGTATTATCAAATACATGTATACAGTAGATCGGTATTATCAAATACATGCATACAGTAGATAGGTATTATCAAATACATGTATACAGTAGATCGGTATTATCAATTCATGCATACAGTAGATAGGTATTATCAAATACATGTATACAGTAGATCGGTATTATCAAATACATGTATACAGTAGATCGGTATTATCAAATACATGTATACAGTAGATCGATATTATCAAAAATATGTATACAGTAGATCGGTATTATCAATTACATGTATCCAGTAGATCGGTATTATCAAATACACGTATACAGTAGATCGGTATTATCAAATACACGTATACAGTAGATAGGTATTATCAAATACACGTATACAGTAGGTCGGTATTATCAAGCTTTGAATGTTATTTACAAGACGATGTTCCTTATTTTATGTGATATTAAGTAAAAAAAAAACATATGATACACAGACAATTAAAGTGAACAGTCGGGCAAGGATGGCTAAAGTCGGTAAAAATGATGTGAATGTATCCAGTATAATTTCTTATGGAATAGAAAAATAAACTTTCTCGTCAAAATCTGTCTGCGTACGTAGAAATTAATTTAAAGTATAGGAATCCTAAAACGTCCTCCCGGCTGACTATGTCCGTGGTTACATTTCCACGCAGCCTCGCTTTCAATGCTTTCAACTTTTCTTTATTTCAATGGTCAGAACCGGGAAACGTAGGCAGAACTTTACCGTCGTATTAATATGTGAGAACTTTTGGAAGGCCAATGAACGCATTGAGACTGGTTTTCTTTGCCCGACTATTCACTTTAAGTGATGGACTGCTGTAGTGTATAATTTTGTCAATGTTATTAAATATATTCTATTCCGTTTCAACTTTGTAAATCAATATTACCGGTACTAGGTGTAATCACGTCGCACTTGTTAACGCAGATAGTTTATCATGTTGCCTATTTACCTGTTCGTTTGACGGACGATCTCCTTCATCAGGCATTCGGGAAATAAAAGCCAAAAGTATATAATGGACCTGGCATCCCATGGAGGCATATTGAGCAGTCTTGGATTTTCTTAAAAACTTGCATTTCTTCGATTTTCTTCTTTACGCCATTACGCCGTCAATGTCTGACGTCATGATACATGACGTCATAATGTCAATGGCGTCATCACATCGATGGCGTCAGTACACCGTTATTTTGTGGGAAACGCAATTTTATCAATAAACATGTTTTATTTCTTGTCTACTATCTCTAGGTTAAAATATGTGTTTGTAGTAAAATAAATGTATCCCCATCGGCCCAAATCGGCCTTTGGCAGTCAGAGCATATGTACGATCGGCCCAAATCGGCCTTTGGCAGTCAGGGACTAGTATGATCGGCCCAAATCGGCCCGTTGGCAGTTAAATGGTTAATCGTATTGATCAACGATTTAATATTTCAACGATATTAATTAAAATACTAAACAATGACGTGGAATTCGTCAATATTTCATGTTATATGTTTCATAAGAAATGTAGAATAATACGTTTATGCCATATTTTGCTTCTTGGTTATGTAAAAGAATTAGCCTGAGCGAATTGTCCCTTTAAGTAATTAGATACATGTAATGTTTCAGAAACGCCAGTAATGAAGGAAGACAAATTTATTGTTTTGAGAACAAATCTCCATTAAAACGAACACTTTCTTTCGTCGCTGAAATATCCCCTTCCTCCATACCCCCATCCCAAACTGCACCCCTTCATTTAGATGGATATAGAGCTTCCTATAGGCACAGAGATAGCGGAACTACTAACACGATACAGTATAATATAATTGTACGTCACACTGGTTTTACATTTCACCGAACTTATGTTGCCCTAATTACAAGTACATATGTATATATGTTTACCTCCACCCATGATCATTTTTGCTATTCGATACATCTTAACCAACCGTGAGACACGCGAGCCTCCGCTCCTCTCAAATTTATAAATCTTTTGAATTTCGTAGGAGTGTTAATTATGACGTCATCAGTTGCTGGAGTTCAGCAGCCCCAGCCTGTAAGTACATTGTTTGTAAACATAGTCATTTCCGACATGTTTTCATAGAGTATAGTAGCGTCTACTAGCACAATGGGTGAGTACCAGCTAACAAACTTATACATTATAATTACTGATTTATTGTAAACTAATTGTTGTTATGAAAATATTTTTAGTTTATGCATTTTCTGATGCCATAAATAGCAAATAGATTAGGCTTAAGTTGTATCGGATTTATAAGCACCCTTTACATTGAGTGTTTGTGCCATTCTGCATAGTTGATTATACTTATAATTACTTTAAATCATTTAAGTTACATTTTATATATACACAAGATAGGTTTAATTGGAAAGCTGTGTACTAATAACTTGTGTATAATGAAATGTTACATTCTGTCATCTATTTTTATCTCGACGTCAGATATGCGTATTTATCATATGCATATCACTGTGTAATTATCATTGTAGCACATACTAGTAAGTTTTCGTTGTACATTTACATATATAGTATAGCGGTTTTACACAATTATCAAATTCACAAGAATCACACAAATGTACAATAATCTAATACGATTCAATAAACATTCTATTTTATGCGAATATATACCAGTAAATATATAATTATTATTTTCATAAAGTTTTTTTCTAAGCGATACCTTTACTGAATGATAATGAATACTTTATTTCGTGAATGAATAATGCTTGTATTTGTAAACTCCAGTCACTGGTCGGTGTATGATGTTAACAAAATTTAACACAGCTGTTGATGCTATTTTGATTTTTGTAGGGATAGAAGCCCCACCTCCAAATTAACGTTAGGTGCAATCGTATACGTCTGAAGTTCTTATTATATATCAGTGTGTAACTTACCGGTTGTTTTCCGAGGTTTTCCTTGGAAAATATGATACGCAGTGTTAGTTGACATGAGTTATGATATATACGTATATCTGCTGTCAATCATCGTCATTTCACTAATACTTTATCCTGCCGGTTTCCTTTTTAAACGAATAATACCTTATACGCGGTTATTTTTTTCGCAGGTAATTGTTTTCTCGAATTTTACTAAAACGAGGATAAATTTTAGTGGTTTTAGATTTTCAAGATCTTGGTTTCAGGATATAAAGATGTATATTATAACTCATTTCTCAATATTTTGAGTAAATTTTCACAACCATTGAAATGTCCTGCAAAATCCCGGATATACACATTAATGTCTCGAACATCTATGTAGCAATAATAATGTCGATGTATTCTTTATGGGTGGCATTTTTTGTATCTTTTCACAGAAATGATCGCACTTTATCTTCATTTACTTTTCATTTTGTAACGTGATACATGTATATACTGCAACCAACATATTCTCGCGACGAACTAACTTCGCGTTTTGATATCTAACTACTTTTCGCTACAATTTAATTTCGTGATTTTAAGACATACGGGTCTACCTGACATGTTCTGGAGACTTTTTGCGGATATTAATTTTCTTGATTTCTTTTCGCGAAATACGCGAAATTGAATCGCACGCGAATATACGTTGGTTTACAGTAAGTGGTTCACAGTCTGTAGGTGATGCTATGTCTGCATAGATGAGATGCTATTGTTTAAGTGTTTAGAAAGTATCATTGTTAAACAATCATCTATCTGAATACATAAGTTTAGAATCTAGCAAAAGCTCCTAACTGTATCTCAAAAGCATTTACCCTTATATATTATGTATTAGATATATTTAGTAAGCATTTAAAAAATATAATTGCATATTTCAGTAGATTTATTTCTATAACAGATGTCAGAATCGAAAGTTCATTATAAGAAAATTTCATTACAAACAAAAATAAATATGTGGAGTTCACATAAAAATACATTATTACAAATATAAGATTAAACCCTATAATAACGTTCTTAAACCATTTCCAAAATGAAGGTGGTTGTTTACAATATTTCTAAAAGATCAATAAAATTAATTTTGATTTTTTTTTATGATATGAATAAGATATATATTTTATTTATTGTTTATACTTCTTTGACATGTTTCGATAGTTTAATTTTCAAGTACATTAACTTATTGTACACACAATTTTGAATGGGATGTATTTTGCATTTTAGATATTCGATATTGGTCAGTTTTGCTGGGTATTCTATTCTGCATGTATGGGTCAGCGACTGGGGCACGAGGAGTGGACCTTGGAATGTGTTCTGATGACCATTTGAAGTGTCCTTGCGGTCCACAGTCTACCGAGAGAATGTTCAAAGTTGATATATCAATTCGAAGGTAACTGTGATGGCGATAGTTTTATACTTAATGAGGACTTAACCAATGTTACACACGATTGCATTTAGCTTTATGAAAACATTATTAAATCTTATGAGTTACACAACTTAATCAATATGAATAAGCTTAAAAGTATATCATTCAACTTCTTACCACCTTCTCCCTATCTAGCTGTGCGTCTGTAGGTAGCTAGCAATTGTAACTTTTACTTATTTCTCAGAAGAAACTTGTTGTGTCTCTAAATCTACTTGTTGTTTCTATAAAAAAAAATCGTAATTTCTGCATTTCTATATCTTAATTAGATGTTCGTATTTTCACCGATACAAGATGTTCTGTAAGCCATGTACACCATACAGGCGATCGGAAGTGTGTCGACGATTCCAACATTGCGATACTTGTATCGGGAATCAGGAAGGCGGTTGTCTTACATGCCCACGCAGCAAGTATGGCCGGTTTTGTGAAAATGGCAAGTTATCTTTTTTTTTTATTAATATTACTATATTGATGAAAAACGTCATTTTGTACATAAAAATCTTCTCTCTTCCCTGTCATTGAAAATTGCATGTGCATTTTAACCTGAATATTTAATGGTTGAAATTTATTATCAAAAAAAAAAAACGAAACAAACATAACACAAAGATTGAATTTCATTTTGTTTCAGAATGTAATTGTCAAAATGGAGGAAAATGCAACCCGGACGGTTCATGTATTTGCTTACCTCAATACAACGGCACAAGCTGTGAAATTAGTAATGGTTTGTATGAAATAATTGAAAATATTATTTTAACCGTCATCAGGGTAATAAATATGAAATTTCCAATCAAAATATCCTTAGACAATAAAACATTTAGTGACAACCGAGGCCGATTTTGTGCCATTCAAACTAGCTCGATATCACTGTTAAATACAGCTGTTTTGTTTTCCCTACTTTATTCTTCTGGACATTAAAGGAACCGACCACTGGTATTGTACAGAGGACAAATAAAAAAACTTTTCACTTTCAGTGTGCAGCTGCTTACACGGTGGAAGCTGTTTGCCTGATAAAACCTGTGTGTGTTTACCAGAATACGAGGGAGAACTCTGTGAACGACGAAAACGTAAGGAGGAATACTGTAATTAGCTCAATATTTTATTCATAGAAATTATGTTACGGTGATTTCAATGAATTTTATAGTTTTTGATATTTTCAATCATCAAAAGGCGTTTTCAAGCTTTGATCATCATGTCTTATCATAAATAACTGTGTCGTTCTAGGAGTATCTTGTGGTCCTCCCATTATTCCTGCCCATGTCCGAGTCCGGGCAGACGACTTTCTTGAAGGGACTGTGGCCACATTTTATTGTCCTTCCTCGTATGTGATGGTTGGTCACATGACTGTCACGTGTCTACATTCAGGCCGATGGTCGGCGTCATCACCAGTTTGTGGTAAGATCCAACTTTAAGTAACATTACTATATTGTACATGTTTTATCTTCTCATGTGAAATAGTTCGTTGAAAATAATATTTTTCCCACATAAAAATATGCATTGATCATCAAATAATGTGGTGCAGTATGTGACATTTTGCTTCTAGTAGCTCTTCTTTACTGGTCCATGCTGGCAATAGCCAAATGGTTATGTTTTCTGAATATTTGTTACCATATCTCCACATCTGGTCCGTAGTAGCATTAACCGGATGGCAATGACGTCTTGACATTTTATCATCATTTCGCCAACAATGCCCCCTGGCGGTTGAGGAATGGTAATGGTACAATGTATCTCTGCGATGGACCGTTTCAGCGGTCATATTGCAATGATCAGCCTGATTGAAGTAGCTGTAAACATGTCATTATAACTAGGTAGTTTTAATTTGATCTTGATTTTGATAAGAGCCATCGTAGTTTTTGACATTCCATCGTAAACTTCGAACCACGAGCCAAAATGGCTGGACTTTGGGTGGTAAATGATGTCTGACAATCTATCACTTACCCGCCTCTTTTGGAATGTTGTATTATAAGACTCTTTCATATGTGGATATGAAGGATAGTGATATTCTACCCGAGGATCACAAAATGTAGTAAACCCCAAGGGTAGAATATCCCTATCCTTCATATCCACTTATGAAAGAGTTTTTTTCATACCTCGACGTTTTATTGCAACTTTACAACTATATAATATCCCGCCATTTTGAAATAAATTCGAAGAAATCCACGAGTGGAAGTCTATTTTCCATACATGAAAAATTACGCGATATTTTCAACACAAATTCCGTTGTTTGCATCTTTTATAGTAAAACCAGTCATATATGTGAAAATAAAAATATTTAAATTTTACCGAGAAAATAGAGATTTTGTCGACGCCGTGACGTCACGAGGCTTTATTGCATAGGTAGCCATGCAATACAGCCTCAGGCGACATGAGTGTATTGCCCTAGACCAGCCAGTATTACACCCGTAGGTATGAAAGAAAATTGTACACCAACTGATTTTCGCTTGCTATTAACATTCGCGTATTTCTCAAACGATAAGAGACGGCAAAAAGACATCACTGCGAAAATATTCTCAGCTCAGGTAAAACAGATTTATATGATTACAAATCGCGAAATTCAAACGCCGTGAAAATAAACGTGAAATTAAGTGGCCACAAAGATAAGTTGGTCAACAGAAGTTTATTGTACCGTTGTTATCTGTTATAGAATACCAGTGTCCTGTGCCAGAACCAAAGCCTCACCAGATCGTGGAAGTGATTCCGACAGTCATTCAAACTTACGGAGCCAATACAGGTACTGCATGATCTATTGACTATTATCAGACGTGTGATAAAACATTTGTCAAAATCTTATAATCACATTAACGTCAGTAGAACATACATCACATGATAATGGCATTAACAACACAAATACTATAAGAAAAACAACAACCAAAAAACAATAAAAGAAAAAACGTCAAATGTGAACGTCAACTGGTTCTGTGTTGCAGTGGAGCTCGTACGAGAAATCCAGATATCCTGTCGGCGAGGATACGCCTTGGACGGTGAAGCCAGTCTCCGATGTTTACCGACCGGGATATGGAATATGGAGGTAGCAAGCTGTGGTAGGTATCCCTACAAGGAAACAGAAGAGATAGTATTCTCTAATTATATAACAATGTGTGCAGATATGATTTGGCTGGAGACATACAAAAACAAAGCGCTGAAAACTGGTTTGGTAAAACATTATATATAGAGATCGAACAATGATTTGATTGCGTTGAAGATGGTATGAACGGAATGAGATACAGACATATTCAATTTAGAATATGTCTGTATCCCATTACGCTCATACCACATTTTTCAATCTATATCTAAATGTTTTACCATACCAGTTTTCAGCGCTTTGTTTTTGTATGTCTCCAACTAAATCATGTTTGAACGTTATAGCTTCAGTTTGATTTGAAATATAAAATGACAGCTTTCAATTATTTTTGATTTTTTTTTCAATTTGATCATATATCAATACTGTCCATTTCGAATAAAAATTGAGATAACCAAGGCGGAACGACTACCAGTATATATCGTTGTCAGGGTAGTGATGCGGTCCTAAGTGGAGCGAGCCGCCATATTTGATTTCCAACCGAGGAAAGAAATTGTGATATAGCCTATTGATGGTATGACCGTTGAGCTGCTGAATGTTTGTCATGTATACAAATAAATGTATATGTATCGGTCTACGAACGCAATATAGACTAAATTCTTCATAGTCGTGACTATTATTTTAAAGTATACGTTCGGAGGATAAACAAGTGTTCTGAACCTACACTGAGTTTGTATTCATACGTCATTGCGATTACCCTAATTTGAACGCAACTCCCATCCCATTGACCATATAGGGGTATATGTAAATATATATTGATGTATGATATCGCACATTTGCCGATTATGACAGTTTTTTTTTTACATCAACATCGATACTGGTATATCGAGTTCACTTGTTCTGTGTACCTTATTGCAATATCATATCGAATGCATCTAGAGAATATATAATAAAATCTTCCTTGTATTATGAAACTTTTATTAACAAATTCTTACCATATTTGTAAAACATTAAGAAATTTACAAAATTACAAAACCAAACAATCTTTAATGTCACTTTTTAATGCATGTTTTTACAGAAATGTAAATGTAAAACAGATAATTCTGCATGGAGAATTAAACATGTATTATATTGGTCTGTTTATTGTTTCTTCAGTTCGAACGTGTGATACACCACAACATATTCGGTATGGGCGTTTCCATGGAGAAAGCTACCTAGAGGGCGCCAGCGTTGTTTACTCGTGTGACGAGGGATACAAAATGATCGGAGCATCAACCATGCTATGCTTGGATGGTCATTGGAGAGTCGAAGTTCCTCGATGTGGTTAGTTAATCATAGTTTCGTATTTCTTGGCTTTTTTTAATTTTTTTTATTATATTGTTGTTTTTTTTAAATTTCAGCAAAATGATGATGAACCTCCTTTTTGGATAATTTTGTAACGAAAACAACATGTCGTACTGTTTCCGAATTTAACTGTTAGCCATCTTAAAAAATGCAAATATTTTGAAGCCTGTAATGTGTGTTGTTCTTTCATCCGGGCAAAGAACGATTACATTTGTAAAGTATGCATATCAGAGTTATGCAACGTGTTTTGCAAATAATTAACATTTCATTTATGATTTTATCTAGTAGTGATGAATGACCAATAATACACCGATTTATCATGCAATGCGTATTTCAGATCGAAGGGTGGAATGTTCGGAGCCCAGCACGATCGCTCATGGTGCTATACTAAGCAATTATACGAATTACTCCGTGGGCAGTACCGTGACATATATCTGTCAGGAGGGGTTCCGATTGGAGGGTGCAAACGCCACTCGCACGTGCATGGAGACCGGATATTGGTCGAGCGAAGACCCATGGTAAGATTATGTATATCGATACATTTTTAAATGTGTCATTCTATGCATGAATCGGAATGTTTCTTACCGATAGTTGGTGTCTTCTGCAGTATGATTCATAGAGTTAGAACCTTCCAAATATGCAGTATGTTTCAGTAAGATTACACTATAAAAAATAATGCCATAATTAGGTAGCATGTAAAATGTTTATATGCTCGGATCTATCCCAAAGATTACAAATATCTTAATACAACTTTAACTATATGACATGCTCGAATTTCGAATAAGCGAGTGAAAACGGTTCTTTTAAATGATCTTAGCTCTTCAATTATACAAAAGCCTTAAGTTTACATGTACGTTGATTTATCTTCTAACTGCTTTTTTACTTGTAGGTGCGAAAGAGACACTCTTGTTATTGACAACACATGCCCTACACCGGAAATCCCTGCTAACGGGTCTATAAAAAATCTTAACTTCATTCAAGCGTTTGCTGAAGACGTCAGGTAAGTGCTTTTAAGGGATTCAGTTATATTGTATTCTGATGGCAAGTTTTATCAAAACCAATTTTGAGCTTGTGATGAAGACAACTAGTCTTCTCTTTCAATCCCCTGTAATTTCACATAGCCATCATTTCAAACCTCTGCGCGTAAGGATGACAAAGGATAACACCAGCCAATATATTATTAAATATTCTGATTCGTTATGTCACACTTTTTGCCTAGGATTTCGTTTGGTTGCGATGATGGTTACATCTTGGTGGGAGACAGTGAGCGGACGTGCAGAGAGGACGGGACATGGAGTGGAACTTTACCTCGCTGTGTACAAGGTTCGTTACTACTCATGATGATCCGTGGAATAATTACTGCTTTAAACATTCAAGTTTATTGTTAATTTAGTTTACGTTTACGCTCTCAAAATGCTTCTTTTAAGGATGGTTAAGTAGAAAAAACTTTCATATTGTGTCTTAGATAAGCTTGAAACTTGCACTGATTTATGCTTTCGCTTAGATAGTTAGCATTGAACATTTGGTAAGAAACTGATTTAACTGTGACTACTGTATACCTCGTCTTTATTGGATGAAGGAATGACTTCATTTGGAACATTTATATGATGCAGTCATTTCCATGTTTCTGTATCAGCTATGCATTCTGGGTTTTTTAACGTGAGTATAATTGTATTGTAATATAATCCGATTGTGTATCATTCTTTAATATTATTATAAGTGATCACTTGTGATGACCCCGGAATCCCCAGTAACGTCCTAAGACAGGTTATGGTACCGGAGCTAAGGAACAGTCGAAGGTAAGAAGTTCAAGATCCTCCCATGCCCAAACTGGGTTGCCAGTGTAATGCTAGTTAAGATATTGCTAAGAATCGGAGTTCGTGTCTAAAATAAAATCGGCGAGCTTAGCTCTGATTTTAGTACAAAAAATACCATTAGTTATAAAATAGATTAAAGTAATGACATCCGAGACTATAATCTGAATTAAAACCATTGTCCGTATTTTACCTTAGTACTAGCCAGCTTCGATGCTTCTATATTAATTTATTTCAATGTAGACATAATTTAAACTCTCCATTTCATCCCTTCAATATAGGAAATCTATCTTGCCCAAATAGTTTTGCTTGGGTTTCACTTTTCGCATGAAAATTGATATTATTTTGTTGAAGGTCCCGCCTTCCTGACATCCTGCGTCCTGGTTCTGATTCAGCGGGTGATAGTCGAAACACAGAGTTTAGACTTCCGGAAGGAAAGTTTCGTGTTTATACGAAACTAAAATATCAGTGCGAGTCCCAGTTCTACCGTCGTGTGGGGTCCCGACGGAGAAGATGCAGGAGGGACGGAACCTGGTCCGGTCGTCAACCGGCTTGTCTTCCTAGTGAGTAAAATTCCATATCTAAAATTACTAGGGTAATTACGGAGTACAAAACTTGATGAAAATGATACTATAACGATCGCTCTTATGAAAACATTATAGAATAACTAGTTGGGACGGGAATTGTGATTTACTCTTAGAGCCAATAAGTGCAGACCAAATGTCTGGAAATAATATATGTTATGTCTTTGCAGATATTGATGATAAGTTATTGGATATACATGTATTAGGAATTGATTTAATCACAAGGCAAGCTAGACTTTTTGTCCTTCATCTCGAACGAAAAATCGGACGAGTAATATGTGCATATTTCTCTGTGAACACTTTACAATTTTTTTATGTTATTTGTTTCCAGTCTGTGGTGAATCAGCCACTGCAAGGTTGCCACTGGTATATAATGGTACCGTTTCTGATATTGGACAATGGCCATGGCAGGCCGCAATGTCTCGACACCTCCAGGACAACTATTGGTACATCACGTGTGGAGGTTCCCTCGTCTCAGAGAGCCTCGTCGTGACAGCAGCTCACTGTGTGACGCATTATGGGACAGACATCCCCATTTCTATTGACGATATAGCTATTTACCTTGGCAAGCATTACCGGTCTGATGTCCTTAACAGTACATTTGTCCAGAAAAGAAAGGTGACGTACTGAATGTAATGAATATGCTCAAAGTAAAAAATGTAGATGTCCATAGTAAATGCTACATAAATAATATAAATATAATGCAAATTCTATGTCTATCAACCTGCTAGCACCGTAAGAAACTATTTACCATTCTTATTTCAGGTCACTTCGATTGAAATACATCCCCATTACACTCCTAGCTCATATGACCTTGACATTGCTGTACTGTTATTAGAGAGTCCAGTGACCTTGACCCCGTACGTCAGACCTGTGTGTCTGCCTGACCAGCTAGTCGGTGAACGTCTTCTGCTTCCGGGAAGAGAGGGTGTAGTGACCGGATGGGGAGTGACAGAAAATTCTAGAAACTCCGAAGAACTCCGAATGGCTAAAGTCCAAACTACGACTAATACTGATTGTATGAACAAATACGCTCAAGTTGGTGAGTGTATTGTCTGATTTGGCATCAGAAAGCACTAAACGTATATCTGATTCGAGGAATTTACTTTCTAAAAACTAACAAAGTCCATAACATTATTGCAAAGTTAGACTTTACTGTTACAATTTACGCCAATGCAAGGTGAGGAATACTGTAAACCAACTTATTTTCACGGTTGATTTACTTTACAGAATTTCGCGATCCAATGAATTTGCGAAAGTTTATCTCCGGAATAAAATTCTACATCATTTATATTGATATATAATTTTTGATTCGCGAATGTTAATCTTCGCGAAATTGTTTTGAAATGGAAATCGCGAAATTTGATAACCACGACATTAGCTTTATATATTTTTTTGAATGTGTGTTTTGCAGGATACCCGCAGACAATAACGGAAAACATGTTCTGTGCAGGACAAGAAGATGGAAGTAGTGACGCATGCGAGGGAGATTCTGGGGGACCTTTGGTGTTTCCTGCCACAGGTACTATCTAATATGCCAGACCCGGCGTCTCCTCCCCGTACTGAAACCCTTTTCTTTATATAAGTAAAAATCCCCCAGACTGAGACCATTTTCTTTTTGTTATCAAATATCCCCCAATATCTTTTTAACGACAACTAAATATTTTTTTTTTCAAAACAACCACACAACATGAGTTATTTTGAATATACATGAATTAAGTAACACAGTTTCAAGATAAAGAATTATTACGAAATTTCAAAAGAACCTTAAGCATGAATTTTATACGTATTCGGCGCCGCGTTTTCAATCAAACGAATACGGCGGTTTCGATATTCCAAAACGACGTGGGTAAAGTGTAATAGTTTCATTTGCCGGTGATTATGACGTCATCTATTGACGTTAATTTTGTGACGTCATAATCACCGTACGATGGGACTAATCCAACGGTAAATGATACTTTACACACGTCGCTTTGGGATCCCGAAACCCCTGTATTGGATAGCGACACGCCGTCCGTGAGTTTATTGTGTTTAGATATAGAATATTAAAATACAGTGTATGTTTCATAGGTGCTGACCGGAAGTGGTACTTAGAGGGCGTTGTAAGCTGGGGGAGTCCTTTGGGCTGTGGAATAGAACTACAGTATGGAGTCTACACTAAAGTCAGAAATTGTTTAGACTGGCTCGCTAATTTCATATGAAAATGTGTTCGCATAACTAAAAGCAACCTACTGTGATATTATAACTATGCGCATGCGTAACCCTCAACGCATTGATGAAGTAAACAAGGTGATCAAGAAGTGTATAGCTTAAACAGGCCGAGGATCAGGTATATCAGGTATTATAAAACTGAGATTTCAATTTAAAAAAGACTTGATTGGGCAGCAAATACGAAAACGGCTATGATGTATTCAATATACAGGTACAGTGGAAAACTCTGAGTTTCCTCCACTGAATCAAGTCATATCATTCATAGATCGTGAAGCAAATCTATCGACAATACCAGCCTGTGATGTATGAAATGTTTCAACATATAATTATATGTTAATAAAATATGCTAACACATCTGAATAATAAACAATTACCGTAGTTATCTAGATTGCACACTCCAGAATTACTGCATATTGTGTTGATTAATCTCCACGTACACACTAATGACGTTTATAGCTGTAGGATTGTTTTTATTATTTCAAATTTCATTTTCGAAATATTCTTATACCATTTCTAGTAAATAAGAGCAAGAAAAATTTTAATTATATTTTGCGTTTACATGCAATATATTTACTGGTACATTGTATATTAAATTAGTTATTATTTTACCGCTTTCATAACCTCACCTATTACCGGGATTTTTATCACCAACGATTTCAATGTTCTGTCGGCACAAAAATTGCCTTGAGGAAATCCTAGTAATATATTTGTATGTTCAGATGTTTCCTTTAATTAGTTTGTTTATTTAGACATGATCACATAACACGAAACACATTCTGTGCCTAGCATTGACCGCACACCATAAAGAAGACAACATATCATAAGAGTTTAGTTTTCATGAATCATCCTCCCCATTTAAAGAAAATATGGCACTCGTCTACATCTACTTCATGTATCTGTAAATAAATAGATAACTCAGTGATATTCTCATGCTGTCGCAGAGTTTTGTTACGTATTATTGTTCATGCCTTGTGTATTTTCTGAAAAATGGAAGACATGTATTAAGTTTCCTGGATTTGATTTGGGAAACATTCCAGTATAATGTGATCGAGTGGTATATATATATATGTGTGTTGTTCGGTATCTCTGACAACATGCTTCAGTCGGGTGGTATATATATGTGTGTTGTTCGGTATCTCTGACAACATGCTTCAGTCGGGTGGTATATATATGTGTGTTGTTCGGTATCTCTGACAACATGCTTCAGTCGGGTGGTATATATATGTGTGTTGTTCGGTATCTCTGACAACATGCTTCAGGCGGGTGGTATATATATGTGTGTTGTTCGGTATCTCTTTTTGCGTTTTTATAATATATTTTACTGGACGTCCATTGCCATGAGCAGCTTCATTGTTATTTATTGCGGCAATGGCTATCAAGTTATATATCTTACTTAATTATTTGACGACATTAATTATCATTATATGCTTTAATCTTTGATCTGCATAGGGATACACTCTGATTGTTTTTACAATATTCCTAATGATATTTTATTTGAAAAGTGAAAGAGATATTTTAATGTGTATATAAGATTGTGTCATATACATACCATTTATGTACAAAACAGTTCGCATCAAGGTTAGTCAATACTTAACACAGCAATAACAATTCAGTAAGCGCGAAAGGAGTATGATATATACACGATCTATCCCAGGGCATGAAAACGGCTAGATTTGTGTATTGGGAATTTATATGGTTCGTGTTATCTTTTGTCAATGCCAATATATTTATTTAAACAAAATGTCAGAGTAGCTTCCCTTTGACCACTTTGCCTAAATCATTTGAACTTTTACGGAAATATATTCTGTATTTTCAGGGTTTCAATTTTCATTGAAGCCATTTTGTATTTGTTTGATTATACAACACTTTTTTATCTTTCTTTTGTAAGTTTCTGTTTCATTTTCAAACAGCTAAATGTAGAGAGAAACTCTCAACACCGTGTGATAATCATTCAATAGGAATCCAATTTTCTCACATTTTAATGTCTCGCTTGCATCCTTTTCAGTCATTCAAAATACTAAAATAATTGTCATGTTGGCTCGAAATGTTAGCTAACTCGGTTCTCATTGACATATAAATGTTAGCAATAGACCTATATATTAGCTCATTCTTCCCTAATATGTTAATGGACTGTTAAGTGTGCCTTCAGGGATTAATGAATCAACAGATCACCAGGTTTCATCAGCTATTAGTATAGGCTGTGGGCTGATGTGTTCATCACTTTTCGTATTGTGTTCTTTGTGACATTGTATATGTTCGTTTATATCAAAATTACATTATCATGCCTATATAAGTTCTTCATTATATTTATAATATTATTTATTATATAAGTTTTACGATAGACTCTGTTCAAAATTGAGTTCCATCTGTACATTGAATGTCTCTAAGATGAAATTCATCGCGTTTGAATGGGGAAATTCTCCTTCTCTTTCCTACCCATCTCAGTAGGTGACTTACATGTATAAATGAATAACCGAAATAGTAGACCTTACAAATTTCAGAGTTACCGAATACTGCTTACTTGGTGTCGATGAACTCTGCATTTGTATCAGAAACCTTAAATACTAAATAATGAGGATATGTTAAGGCTCCTACAATTAGTTGATTTGCGTTTGATTAAACTAGTACTACTCACAAAGCCCATGGATGTATTTTCGTTTAGAGCACTCAAACATCAAATAAACATTTCGATGTAATCATATTCCTCCTTTTCTGCAGTTTTTATTATCATGTATGACATATGTGTGCTAAAACTTACCTTTCTGCTAATACGGTTTACATTGGTTGTATTGGTAAAGGAAACACTAACACGATTAATAAGTGCAACTGTCTAGCTCACCGGTTATGAGTGAACACATAATATTCTTCCTTGATTTATACATTCTGAAGATATCTAGGTGTAATATTTTAATAAAATAATGGAAAACGTAGGGTAATATTTTTAATTTGACTATGATTTTGACTAAACCTTAAGATACACTTTAAAGTTTTCGTTTTCGTGTTTGTAGGATTAAATGTTCATAATTTTACAGCAAGATTCATATGTGATGTGCCATTTGATTAATAATCTATACAATTGTGTACGTGTATTTGCAATGCTATAAATTTTTGCACACAGCGTTTATTTTCATCCTATTCGTTTTTTATGTTGAAGATATTATAAACATTTAGGAAAGAAAAATATAAATAAATTCTTATTTCCAAGCATTCCGATTATGTTTTTCGACTTTCACAACTATTACAAAAATGGCTTATAGATAATTAAAACCAATGACGTCAAAACTGTCAAGACGTCTATTCTAAATAAATGTGTAAATAACAACTAAATAACAATGAACCTTTCAAAGATGATGTGTTTCTACATATAGATGATTACTTGAAGTGTGATAATATGATTTCTTTAAGACATATTTGGCTTTGGTGTAACAAAACATTTAAAGGTGTTAGAAAATCTGTCATGACGTTCTCTATCAAAACGGAAGCAGATGATTCAGTATTTTTTTTCAGTTGCAAAAGTTACTTACTTTACACCATTACCACATTTGAGAATTTTGAGCTTCTAATTTTACTTAAAAATAATAAAAATTATTAACTGTATCCCGAAAAAAATCTGTGACATTATGTCTTATGGAATGAACTACTGATATATTAATATAAAATGTCGAATGTCTCAAACATGAAACATTATAGTACTTTAGGAGTCCCATCTGTAGATACGAGTACCCTTGTTTTGACATGATGTACTGAAATGATGGCAAACAGGTCTGTTGTATGAAAGACCTAAAAGTGGCATACCGCCTCTGTAAATCCTTGATATACATGATTATACCCCATCCACAACAAAGTTGGATGTATACTGGAATTACCCAGCTGCTCAACGTCCCAAATTTTTGTCCAGAAGACTCCTATGAAACTACTGGACTAATTTAAATGAAACTTCACTGTGGTGTTTGAGATCTAGTGAAGATGCACGACTTTAGTTTCCGAATATTTTTGTTGCCATGGTAACCAGGCCACTATATACATATTTTGTAAAATCGTCATTACTCATTAATCTTTGGATCGATTTTTTTTCAAACTTGGACTTGTTGTGTGACATCATGTGATGTAATATATGAATGCATACTATTTTACCTATCGAATGGTTTAATAATGGTTACCATGGAAACATAAAGGAGGTTTCTGATTGGTCAAAATTTATATATTGTCAGATTAAGTTAAAAATTGCTATAGAATGGTTTTAAAGGAAGGCAAATACAATGATTATAGTTTTGAATACATTAAAAGTAATTTTGTTGTCATGGTGTCGAAATGAACATAAGTGAAATTTGTGTATGGACTATTGCTGAAGATGATTAGTCCTATTTTAAAAATGTGATATATCTGTTGGTTACTATGGTCTAAATGAAGATTAGTGGATTATTAGATAGCCATAGGCTTGTAGTTTTAGTGGTGTATTTATTATAGCTTTTTGTGCTTTTTAGACTCTTTGAAACCTTTCTTTTTCTTGTATTTTCTGCCAAGCTACAAAAGCACCTGCTCTTATTAAATTGGTTTAAATGCATACTTCATTGATATGTGTAATAGATTATTTCAGGTTTTGTGCATGTATAATCAATATATTCAGGAGGTGGACAGAAATGTACTTAATGATATGATATTTTTCGTGGTAGCTGCGTTGCATCAGGTTTCGCCATACTGTTGTTTTGACACTTTTCAAGATGCTCCACTGTCATGGCGCTAATGGTGTAAAGTAAGTAACTTTTGCACGAAAAAACACTTATCCGTCAGCTCCTGTTTTTGATAGAGAAAACTCACCATTTGTAAGCGGTGGAGCATCTTTAATGTTGTGGGAGACACTTAAATGCAAAATTCGAAATTAATCACATATAAAATGTCAAGACGAAATTATATGTAAAAAAAGTTTTGTATTTGTTTCAGTTATACGTATCATAATGTTGTTGTCCACGAATTTTCAAATTTTATTCAACACCAAACGTTACCAACATTTTGAGAATTTCAATACATTGTATACATAGGTTTTAATATAAGGTTACAAATAAAAATAAGAACTAAGAACTGAAAATGATTTTGGCAGTACTGTATCGAAATTACGGTCAGACCATGACACAAAACTATGTTTATAATTCCATTTCTCCTTTTTACATTGTTCTTAGTAATAATAGTGTGATTTCTGCAGGTATGTTTCCATTTTAACATACATAAGACATAAAAACAAAGAAATTTAGAGTGTATGCATCCTTTATAAGGCATCATACGTACATGTCATAAAACCTGATGGTTTCTAATAGATTACTGAAGGAAAACTAACATGTTAAAATGTTCGCACAGTTATGGCACATATATAACTATAATCCTGATATGTATAACCAATCGAATGTTGATACTACAAACCCATCTTAATAATCCACCAACGGAAACGGAATCTGGATCAATTTATATAAAAGGCGAGGTCAATCTCAAGCAATACAAGCGGACTCTCATATCACATTAATATGCCAATGACGTATTTCAAGGACACTTTCACTCGGCCGGATTATCTTTATCCCCGGATCGTGTTCACAGTTACGGTATCCGACGTATTCCTGACGTAACAACGATATTTAGTTGTATAATAATACGACATTTGTCTCGACAGTCGTCATTTTTGTTGTGTAATAATTCGAGTTACCATTAAAATGTGGATTATATTGAAAGCTTTAAAATGTAATATAAATCTTCACTACTCCGATTTAGTACAGTATGTTTCGTGTACAGTTGGTAATTTTCGCGGGTGTTTATTTTTGCGATTTTGCATGACGCTGAAATATTTCTCGCGAAAATGTAATTCACGAAATAACTGATAAATGGGTAAAACATAACTATGTAATCTTCTGGTCAGAATTTTTTCTGATTTTAAATCAAGATCGCGAAATGTTTAATCCACGACAATGACCGGCTATCCGAGTAGGGTAATGATATTTCGCTTAAATTTATGTTGATTTCTTTTTCATATTCCATGACTCAATGTACACATTATTCGTTTGAATGAAAAACAAATCTTGCACCACGTTACCAAATAATGAAATCATTTTTGTTTGTTTGTTTATTTATATACATCTCTTTGTTTATTTTTTGTGTCAATCGATCCATGAACAGTCCGTTAAAAGTCAAACAACAGTAAAAGGTCCCGCTATCCTGTCAATCACTGCCTTTAGTTGTTGTGATAATGGTGTTGTCGCCTCGGCGGGATTGGACAGTATCGGTACCACCACATCAAAGTGACTAACACACGCAGATACTATCACAAATAGTTTAATTAAATAGAAAATGACATTTCGGTGATTGTATTATATGTACACAATATATAACACGGAAGTTATTTCCCCTTGGGCAGAGTTGTACGTGTGTTGAAGTTGTATACCTTCGGGACCCGCACTGACGGGACTAGCATCCCCGGGAGTAGGGTAGGACACGCTGCCCATGTACATGTGTCTGAACTTGTTCTTTACATGTCGTCTCACACTCTGTCAGACGTTACGACTGATAATTCTACAGTTTTGTTTGGTGATATTTATATTTTAGGCTTATGACTTTGGGTGTTGTCTAGGCTTGCCATCGAATGCTGATTAACGGTAAACAATGGAAAATAATTATTCAAAATCGTTTGATAGGCTAGCCGACACACGGATAAATCAGTAGGTAGGAATGTGGGACTTGTATAGGCTAATTTGACTATGTTTATTCTCCAATCATTACCACATCTAAGATAATAATAATAAAAGATTTATTGAAAGGAAAAGACTTCGGAAGAGGACAGAATAACTAAATATCATTTTGTAGTTTACGATAAGCATTAATTTGCTAACCATATGTTTTGTAATATATATTTCGATGTACCTGTATATATACAAGTATTATTTTCACTTAATAGACAAAAGAGACTACGAAACGATTCAATACATGTACTATAATCATCAAATTCTGCATTAACAATATACACCAATAAGATATACAATAATGTACCATGTGTTTTCTGTACTTATCGGCTTTCTTTGTACTCTTATTATTCTTGACAATTTTGTATTTTTTTGTTCAGATCTAAAACAGAACTCCACAATAACTGAAAATTTACCGATGATTTTCATACACAATTTCATTCAGATTATTTTGAATGCCGTTTTTTTAAATCTTATTTTTATTGGGTTTGGTTATTTTTTTGTATCAGAACTAGTTTTATGCCAGGTATGAACTTACAAATGTTTTCCCTGAATATTTTAAAATGTTTTAATTGTTTCATTATGAACTTTGTTACCGTCTAAAATAATGAATTTGTATTGATGCACAAACTTGTCCACAACAATTATGTAAAACAAGAAAATCGCTATAAATATTTATATTTAATCTTGTGCTAATTCAGATTTGTTATCGGGGCAGGTGGTAGTTCCGGATCACAGGGATTTGGTGCCAAGTTTCAACCCACTCCATACTGTAACTTATGCACTATCTTTTCGCATATTGGAACCATGTGACAAATACCTGTGCCAAAGAGCGACAGGTGGTAGTTCTTAATCACAGGGACTTGGCAACAAGTTTCGACCCACACAATAATGTAATCAAGATTAATCAGTACATATATGTATGCACTAATGAACTATCTCTTCGCATGTTGGAACATATGCCAAACGCCTGTGTTCCTCACTGCAATTGATACCTGTATATGTACATGTACCAACGAACGTGTTTGATCATTATATACATCTACATGTATAATTATAGTCATTTATATGAACGCGTATTATTTTTCGGTTAACACAGAAAGATCGATATATGACGAATAGTAATCCCGAGTTTTACAATAGAACTTCGCCTAAATGTACTGATTATAACGGCTCATCGCTGATTAAAAACAAAAAAATATATGTAAAATTAAAAAAATATATATATACACCTTTATTACTTTCCTAGAGCGAAACATCTTAGAACCATTAAAAAGATCTACGAATTGTTGAAATACCGGTAAAATTAAATTTGCGCAGAAGTTGACCATACCTATAGCTAATACACTTTTATTCTGGTCAGTTCGGTGTCGCGTGAATAATATATAAACCTAACATTCAGTTATACAGTAATGGTCAGTTCTGACCAGAGGCGACTGACTAAGACATGGCAGTGGTCAGTTGCCCATGTCCTCCTGTACAAACAAGCTTGACCACATGGTTGGTGCCCGCCCGGCCAAACGATGTCCAGTTGAGTCTTGTCAGGGGTAGATCTAACCGCTATTTGGACAGTTGATTGATTTTACACGTATACATTTTTTCGGACATAATATCTTCTGTCCTTGGCCCTAAATAGCGTGAATAACAACCACTACGATTGGTCAATACTAACTGACCCCTGGCTAAATGTACGAATGAATGCGCATAGAAATAGGTTCCATTGAAATGTATTGAGTATTGCCGAGCTATTAGCATCACAGCTTCTAGTAGTTACATAATGGGCCTGGATTGGTCGGTGTAAACCCCGCACAGAGCGTGCGAGGGCAGGGTCAGACCAGTGGGAAGACGTCTCTACCGACACACGGCGAAAAGAAGTACAAGAGACACAGGTAAGAATTTTTCTAACTTACATTTACGAAAGTGAGTTAATGTGGACCTGTTGATAGAGTTCAATGGCTAACATCGTGTACAGAGGTCAGTTAATGGAATAAAACCGAGAAAAATGGCCGCATTGAATAATTGCGTGTTAGCATTGTGATCCATACACAATCAGGGTTACATAGGGAAATTTAGCTAATGTTATAGTATAACGTTTTGACGAGAATTTTATTGTAAAATTATCGTTTTAATTATCATAAAACTGTAGTTTGATTGGAATTTGACGTAATCAAATTAATGGATTTTAAATTGTTATTCTCAATGTCTCGTCATTTTTAGATGAGCTATTGAACATGTATCGTGATATTTAATAGTTCGTATGGTTACATATACCTAAAATGGTTATTACTTAAATTTTATTTAATGATATGTATTTGTGTATATGTGTCTGTGTATATGTGTGTTTTTAATCTAATTCCATAAAATAAATATATATTGACATTGCAATATATAACAAATTGATATTTATACACCTCCCCTTTTTCGTTTTCCAAATGATCGTGAAAGTGAGTATCATTTTACGTATTATCGCGGAATTTTGATAGCGTATTTTCAGCTGCCGCGTTATTCCACGTGCTACGCTACCTGTCCGTGGTAGTTCATTAACGATAATCCGCTTACCGGATATATTTACTGGGTATTTGGTAGCATTAATCCCCAGAGCCGATTTACTATATAAAACCTATACACATGACTGGACAGGTCCGAGGAAACACCCAAACCCTCGCTAAAGCACCCCACTGCACTCACTGTATGCAAATAGCTGTCAGTTTTATTTTATTAGTTAATTTAAGGCAGTGGGGGATCTTAGGGGTTTCTCCCCACCCCTCCATACCATCTTGTAAATTGTCTTCAGATATCATGTATTTTCACAATTTTCCGCAATGGTTCACGCCTTTAGACCCCCCCTCCCGACAACTATGTTCTGAATCCGTTATTACATGGAGAGGGGTGATTTCGTATCATTATATTAACACATATAAATTTCGAAGAAATACTCAGCAGTTTTTGCAGACAAGTGATAATTGATTGAAATAAGAAACACACGTAAAAGAGTTTAAGAGAAATATATCAAGAGAAATACATATTTTAATCAAGAATCGACTGCCAAGCATAATAACTCTAAAGGTTTTTTTACTTAAATCTTAACGCTTTTGTATATAATCTATACTTGCAATGCTAATCTTACTTCCACACTATCTCTCTTAACGTTGAGTAATTTAAAAAAGATAACCCTGGTATTTTTTTTCCATCTTAATAGACAAAACCAGGATAGACATTCATTGTTTATTAAACTAGGTTCGTCTTAATAAAGAACAATCCTAGACAAGCATGGAATACATTTTGACAATCCAAACAACTGTACAGAACACTTAAAAATGTTCAAACTTGATTTTAAATTTTGTTTTGCAAATCGGTTCTACGAAGAAAATTGCGGTTTTTATATAATTTCTACAAAAATGTCTAAATGAACCAAAACCATTTCAAACCGGAAGTGCCCTTCATATCTAAATCAAAAATTGACAGACGACATTGAACGGTTATAACCGCAATGTAATTTGTAAACACGTAATTAACTGATGTTGACCATCACTCTTGACCAACGTGACGTGTGTGTAGGTCACACTATACCTGTGCCTTGACCTTCGGCCACCTGGCCATACACGGATGTCCATATTTGACTTATCAGATCGCGCGCATACCCCAGGACACTTATTTTGTACGCATATTTTGATTACATCAGAATGTAAATATTGCGATAAAAAATGCCCCATTGCTTATTGACATTTCCAGGAAATAGAATATAGATGCAGTTTTCTTTATGTCAATCAAAAGTAGATTTCAAAAAGGATTGTGGCGTTTATAAACCATATATTGGGTTATTTAGTTTGAACAGACCCAAATATTGCTGAATATTGATTTTAGTAAATGGAATTCATGACGGTTGCATTCTAGAAATCCAAATATTCTACATTAAAGTTATAGTTAAAGTTAGTTTTTTTAACTTTAAGTGATTGTCTTTCTTTTTCACCTTGAAATAAAATTGGCCGAAAACACGGTAGTACAGTATATTCAACTTTGCAACGTGTGCAATGCGCAATTTAACTTTGACATGGTATTACTTAATATCAAAACACCACTGTTGGTTTACAAGCAATATACATATGTACTGTACATCTCGTTTTACTTTTTAGAGAGTTAATATTAGTAATTTTTTTATCCTTTTCGAAGTCTACCTTTATATCGCCATAAAAGCTTAAGTTTCCGTCACTTTTAAAACAGATCTACATTTACAGGGTACCGTGTAATTGAGCTATAGAAACTCTTATTACGTAGTTTTTAGCCCACGTGGACAAATAACAGCGGGGTCGTTTTAGTGTCAAATGGTATATATAAATGCATTAACAATAGAAATAATTACATCGATACTATGGCCAGTTGAGGCCTTTTAATCCGAGCTTCGTAATGGCCCCAAACGTATGGAAAAGGGCCATTAGGCCAGCGCTGATTGGCTAAGAAACAATACTCACTGATATGTCGTAATGACCAAACTTGTTTGGATTTGTACGCTGGGACAGTTCACTTAACAAACAAACCAAATGACATTGATTCGTTTCGCTAATTTTCCTTTCAGTATATACCTGGATCTATTTTGAAATTCGTTATACCGCTATTGTTCGCCGAGATCCCGCTATGTTATTACCCAAACCTGTTTTGGTATGGTATTTTAATCCCCCTCTCCCTGGTATTATTCTTACGCCATAGAATTCTAGTGCTGGTCGATTCTTGTCCTATATCGGTGTGGACTTAACGCCTTTTCTGTTTATTTTAGCAGTGGACGGACAAGACGCACGTCGATTTTGAAATACTTCCCTTCTGTTAATGGCACTGGTAGAATTCACGGTGTCACTATAGAATATCCGTGGTCTCCCGGTCGCCATACATAGAGGGAATTTTTACATCCGACGATTTTGAAGATTCTGGATCTCAGTTTATACAAATCTAAGGAGACTCACTCCCAGTCCTGCAGGAGAGCTTCACCACAGAGGGATAAAAAAATTCCAGCCTTTGGAACCTTTTGGCATAACACATATTGGTGTAGTCAAACTGGACAAACAAATACGTTTCTTTTCTGGATGGCCTCCAACCTATAATTTACATTGCGAATTAGCGGGCATTATACATTGTCATTGAAGTACATAGCCATGAAGGAGTTTTATTTTAAAGTAGAACGTACTTTTAAATACAGGATTACGCTAGGAAGGTTTTCTTCTCCCACCTCGGAACAGAATTCTATTTTCATAAAGATTTAAGCAATGGGAACACTTGCGTATAGTAAGCAATATGACCTGGGGCGAGCTATATTCAACTTCACTTCTCATGGAGATGGGATTTGTACAAAACTTGTTCAATTATTCCAGTTAAATCCATCTGTAAACACTTTGGACGATGTCCAAACAATTGTGGTAAGGGCTGACCATTACAGTGGTCACCCGAGGGAATGAGGAACAGGCACCTGTCTATATCGTTAGCCAGTCAACCATGTTTTTCGCCACTTCGTTCGTATAGTATTACAATGTACAAGGTACCAGGTCTCCGATTTTAAATGTTAACCTTGCCGTGGTACTTGTCGCGACATTTGTATTGTCTGTTAAGGAATTTTTTCTTACCCCACCCTGGTCCATCTTGTCACCATAAAATGTAAGGATAGGTCATTTAAGGTTTATAGAAGGCTAAAAAGATATTTCTGTACAGAGGCATATATAGATCCTTCATTTCGGAATTCGGATGTATCGTTAGTCCAGAACTCCTCGAGAAATAGATATTCCGACGATAAAACCTGATGAGTTCAGGATGACCCTACAGTCTGATGCCACATGGCTAAAAAGGCAGAATTCTTAAAGGCGATTCCACATTCTTGACACGTGAATTGCTCTCTATGTGAAGTTTATTATTCTAAGTTTTACCATCTTCTGTGAAAAGATTTTGATGTTTGTCGTAATGTGTATTCGGATAATACCTTCTATAAATTGTTCTTGCGGCATGCATTCTCACAATAACTCATTGCAAAGTCTGTGGTATTTGTGGTGCCTATTTATATGAAAATTTTCGACCTTGTTTCAGTATTCCCTTCGTTTACAGTTAGTGGGATATTTGTCACAATACGTCACCCAAGTATTCCATGGGATGTTTTTCATACGATATCTCTCCTGTGAATTCTGAGGTGTGTTTGACAATTAGAGCAAGCCTTAAAAAAATGTGATGTGTTGTCAAAAGACACCTTTCTCGGAAAGCCTGTGGTTTGTTTGTCATAAGGAAACCTTTCATGTAAAGTTTGTGGTGTATTTGTCATAAGGTCCCATTCAAGTAAAGTTTGTGATGTATTTGTCATAAGGTACCCATCGTATAAAGTTTGTGGTGTATTTGTCATAAGGTACTCATCGTATAAAGTTTGTGGTGTATTTGTCATGATATACTGTTTAAGTAAAGTTTGTTGTATGTTTGTCGTAAGGTACCCTTGGTGTAAAGTTTGTGGTGTGTTTGTTGTTCCCTTCGGGTAAAGTTTGTGGTGTATTTGTCATAAGGTACCCAACGTATAAAGTTTGTGGTGTATTTGTCATAAGGTACCCAACGTATAAAGTTTGTGGTGTATTTGTCATAAGGTACTCATCGTATAAAGTTTGTGGTGTATTTGTCATAAGGTACCCATCGTATAAAGTTTGTGGTGTATTTGTCATAAGGTACCCAACGTATAAAGTTTGTGGTGTATTTGTCATAAGGTACTCATCGTATAAAGTTTGTGGTGTATTTGTCATAAGGTACCCATCGTATAAAGTTTGTGGTGTATTTGTCATAAGGTACTCATCGTATAAAGTTTGTGGTGTATTTGTCATAAGGTACTCATCGTATAAAGTTTGTGGTGTATTTGTCATAATATACCGTTTAAGTAAAGTTTGTTGTGTGTTTGTCGTAAGGTGCCCTTAGTGTAAAGTTTGTGGTGTATTTGTCATAAGGTACTCATCGTATAAAGTTTGTGGTGTATTTGTCATAATATACCGTTTAAGTAAAGTTTGTTGTGTGTTTGTCGTAAGGTGCCCTTAGTGTAAAGTTTGTGGTGTATTTGTCATAAGGTACCCATCGTATAAAGTTTGTGGTGTATTTGTCAAAAGGACCCTTTCGTGTAAAGTTTGTGGTGTGTTTGTCGTAAGGTGACCTTAGTGTAAAGTTTGTGGTGTATTTGTCACAAGGTGCCCTTCGTGTAAAATTTGTTGCCTGTTTGTCGTAAGGCGCCCTTCGTGTAAAGTTTGCTGAATGTTTGTCGTAAGGTGCCCTTCGTTTAAAGTTTGTTGTGTATTTGTCACAAGGTGCCCTTCGTGTAAAGTTTGTTGTGTGTTTGTCGTAAGGCCCCCTTCGTGTAAAGTTTGTTGTGTATTTGTTACAAGGTGCCCATCTTGTAAAGTTTGTTGTGTGTTTGTCGTAAGGCCCCCTTCGTGTAAAGTTTGTTTTGTATTTGTTACAAGGTGCCCATCGTATAAAGTTTGTTGTTTGTTTGTCGTAAGGTGCCTTTAGTGTTAAGTTTGTGGTGTGTTTGTCAAAAGGTCACCTTCAAATTAAGTATGTGGTGTATTTTGTCATAATATACCGTTTAAGTAAAGTTTGTGTGTTTGTCGTCAGGTACCCTTGGTGTAAAGCTTGTGGTGTTTTTGTCAAAAGGTCACCTTCAAATTAAGTATGTGGTGTATTTTGTCATAATATACCGTTTAAGTAAAGTTTGTGGTGTGTTTGTCGTAAGGTACCCTTGGTGTAAAGTTTGTGGTGTGTTTGTTGTTCCCTTCGGGTAAAGTTTGTTGTGTATTTGTCACAAGGTGCCCTTCATGTAAAATTTGTTGTGTGTTTGTCGTAAGGTGCCCATAGTGTAAAGTTTATGTGTTTGTAGTAAGACGCCCTTCGAGTAAAGTTTGTTGTGTGTTTGTAGTAAGACGCCCTTCGTGTAAAGTTTGTTGTGTGTTTGTCGTAAGGTGCCCTTCGTGTAGAGTTTGCTGTGTGTTTGTCACAAGGTGCCCGTCGTGTAAAGTGTGTTGTTTGTTTGTCGTAAGGTGTCCTTAGTGTAACGTTTGTTGTGTGTTTGTCGTAAGGTGCCCTTAGTGTAAATTTTGTTGTGTGTTTGTCGTAAGGTGCCCTTAGTGTAAAGTTTGTGGTGTATTTGTCACAAGGTGCCCTTCGTGTAAAGTTTGTTGTGCGTTTGCCGTAAGGTGCCCTTAGTGTAAAGTTTGTTGTGTATTTGTCACAAGGTGCCCTTCGTGTACAGTTTGTGGTGTGTTTCGTTTAAAGTGTGCTATTTTGCGTATTCATAGCGACATCAGAATTAGTTTAGATAAATTTAGATTTAATGTACTTGATCACGATTTAATTTTGTAAGAGTATTTCAGTACTAGGAGCTGAGAATTACACGTAACATATACATATGTAAATTAAATGAATTTGGACAATTTTTGTGTCAAATAGCTAGTGTTTCAACCTTCAACAAAGGGGTCTAGATAAAAATTAACTTGTAATTAAATCGAAGTGTTATCAAATTATGTACTCTGAAATATCTAAGAAGCATACATATGGTCTATAAAGAGAATGATAGATCTAAACATATAAGTAAAGTGATACATTACGTCAGTAGCGCGATACGGCCAGGAACTATAGTTACGGGGTCAGTAGCTGGACACAATAATCAATCCATGGACAATGTCCATTACTGGTACACGTAGTGGTCAGTAGGAGGGATCGATATGGTCAGTATTGTATTAGATGGACACTGTGACGTAATTAACGCTATGTCGAGCTGTTGGTAGCCAACACAACGGATCCGATAATAGACTAGGATTTGGTCTGCTTACTTAAGGCTTACAATAATAAAGTTATGTTCTATATCGGTTGGTGATGAATATGGATGTCGTCTAAAGGTCGATAATGTATATAGTTTAGTTTATGGCGTTAATAGGCGAAAACGCCCCACTCTCAGAACAAATCGGACAATTATCAATACGTAAATACATCTAGTTTTATCTTCATTTTGGTTTATAATTACGAAAACAATGTTCAAAGCAAAAGTGAATATTAAAGTTATGTTGAAATATTATAGAATTAGAATACAAGCAAAACTATTTAGGAAACTGTTAACAGCAAACAAAATCAAATTATCGAGACGACAATCCCATATTCATGACATGAATTATTTCTCACAAGATAAAGCATTTAAGTCACTTTCACAAAAATATACTTTATCTTTTTTTTTTTTTGTAATTATCATAATAAATTTCCTGTCGCTCTATGCCTAGAGACATTTCGAAATACCGAGTGATCATGAAGTTTCAAGCTATTTTATCAGATTTTCAAAGTAGGTTCAATGTATATCGATATTTATCAATTATAAACCTTTGTTGAGGTTCAAATGGTGTCATATCACATTGGTAGAATTAAAATAATGACCTCGGTCATTATTTAAAATTTTACCAGGGTGTTATGACACCATATTTACCGAATCAAAGGTCCTTAATTACTGTATTAGTTAGACATGTTTCTTTAACAAATGTCAAAAGTATTCTCCGATGTGTATGCTAATTACAAAAAAAACAACAACAACAAAAAAAAAAAAAAAAAAAAAAAAAATGGTTCCATGTCATCGAACATGTCAGAGCATACCTATTATTCCAAGTTAGCACGCCAAAATTCTATACAGTTAATGTTAAAAGTTATTTGTGATTAGCAAGGCGGAGTTAGTATCTCGACATTTGTAGATAGGTGTAATCGTAAGATTCGGGTCAATATTTTGTCATTGTTTCAGACACACCTGCCTGTCAGAAAGTACACAAGAAGTTCAAATGAAAAGTGACTGTTATCTTAATGTTGCAGCATAAGCGCAGCATTTTGATTTGATTTAAACATATTTTATTGCCAAATGTGCAATGGGATTGGGCACAAGTTGTACAACTTATATCAAGCCCGTTCCCAAAAACATAAAACATTAAAATTGCATAGACAAGATGGCATTTGCAATATAAGAAATACATAATATATAAAATTGTATTTGAGACACTAGGAGAAGGAGATAGTTAGAGAAGAGAGAGATGGGGGAGGAGAGGGAGAGAGCTATTGTATGTATGTAACAACGTAAATTCCTCCGGATATTTTTCGGAGCACCCGCCTATATGACGGTACAACGAAGTCAGATATTTAATAACCAGTATGCTCCTCGAGGTGATGATTTCACCGCCTAATATACTTTCATTTTAAAATCTATCCCTCCTATAAACACGACAGAAGTTCTAAACCACTTTTCATAACTTTCAACAGCATGTACAGGTGTATTTGATTCATTTCTATTATGCGGACAACATGTGAAGAGAGAAAAATAATAACAGACAAGTTTCCTTTATTTCTAGAGTAAAACTGTTCTTTTTGGATTAAGACAAGTAAAATAACACGGATTGTTACTAATAATTCCAAATCACTGCCGGAGCGGCTTATTAATTCTGTACCCTGGTTAACATTTATTGCGAGATTATTTCTCCAGGTAAGTATAGTCCATTAGCAGTATAGTAAACATCGAACTGTTAATGGGCGATATGTCTACATAAAATGGATTTCATATTGCATTGGTATATAGTCTGTGGCCATGGGTGTAGTATGCCGTGTGTATATAGATGTTTCATAGCTAAATAAAGGTGATTGCGGACATCCTTTATTTCTAATGCATAAATATTTCTTTCATTAATTACAAGCCAACAATCTTAATCCAAAGTAAACGATAAAGATAAAAGATATAGGATTGGAAAAAGACGATGGGATTGCTTAACTGAATATTTCTTAATATTCAAGTACTGTTTCTGGAATATTCTCATACCCAATTTTCATTAGCTGTAACTTCGTCAATGATGGATTTGAAGGAAAAGATACAACTTGTATTTTTAAACACTGACAGCGACTTAAGCTTATCCAACATTGGAGAAAATTATGCATAACAAAAAAGCAGAAAAATGACGTAATATATTGAATCAAATATCCAAAATATCATTCAGATGCCAAAACGTCTTTTGTTTGCGAGTTGCCTCCCCTGACAACGATATATTTATCGTGCAAAAGTATAATTCAACATTCAGTGACGGCTCTGTGTTCGACAGCAGGTGAGCAGGTATAAGTTGGTCCTTTATTGTACATTAAAAAACATGAAATTGAATAACGGTAACTTTGGTTGACTGTGTTTTTTTAAGTTGGACATCGCTCACCGTGTAATTTTCAAATTAAGTCACTGAAGACATGTTATTGGGTTTTTTTCTCATGAACTACCTTCAGTTTTGCTATGACAATATATAAGGACAGTGATAGTAACCCCTGGATTATCGAGGATGTCCATCAATGTATGAGCAGGTTTGCTACTGCTTGTGTTGTATCGGTACTTCCAAATCAATGCATAAGACTTTCATACAATAGATTCATAACATATTACAATGTACTTGAAATTAATAAACTACATTTTGTACGCTATTTAAATCATTGAATACAAAATGACTTCAATTTTGAATTTAAATAGTGCTATTAATTATACAACGTATACGGAATATAATAAGAAATAATTTCATCTGTTTTATAAACAAGTCACATTCCATGGGAACACTTCACAGAAATAAATCATCTTCAACTTTAATACTGCAACAATACCGACTTTACGTTTCAAAATGTTAGAGCACACCACGCTTCCGAAACAAAAAGTAACAGTTTATCAATAGTAAATGTAACTCAGAATAGTCCATAGTAAATGTAACTCAGAATAGTCCAGGGTGGATATAACGACATTGAAAGTAATCCCTGCAATATCGAGGATGACGTCGACAGTGGCGAAAGAGAGCAATTGCCAACCATTGTACGCATATTTCCAGCATATTCGCGAATACATAAAGCTATCAAAAGGTTTTTTTTACTGATAACCGTACATTCACATTAAGGGAGTGGGGCGACTGTTTCGCCCGTTTTCAGTATAATGTGTTGTTTGGTGTCTTCGGCGACACACTTCAGTGATATAGCACTATAAAAGGCAATAGTTTCACTATACAAGAAGACACAACACGAACATACCGCAGTCTCAAAAAACACGCAACTCGCACTACATACGTGTACGCTACACACTGCATGCATGGGAGGCCGTCCTTACCTGACCCTGGCTGTTAATAGGACGTTAATTAATTAAACAAATCTTACATTCATATAAACGTAGTAATACAATCATTACCGAAGCATATGATTTCGCGTTTGGGCTCTCGCAAAACTACCAGAAAATATGTATCGCGGAAATAAAGTGATAGTTGTACTGTTGACGCATTATTTAAAAAGTAACAAAAGATGCAAACATATGTTTTAGAAAAAGATTGTTTTAAACATATGTTATTGCCAAATGTGCAATGTAATTGGGCACAAGTTGTACAACTTATATAAAACCCGTTCCCAAAAACTCAAAACATTCAAATTACATAGAGAGATGGCATTTACGATATTAGAAATACGTAATGTATAAAGTTGTATTTGAGAAAAACAGATATGGAGAGATAGAAGGAAGAGAGAGAAAAATAGAGAGAGAGAGGGGGGGGGGGGGAGAGAAAGAGAGAGGGAGAGAGCTATTTTATAACCAGTATGCAAGATGTGCAGCTTGTTTGGATAACATTTCTTATACCAAATATTGCTCACTAGGACAGGAGTTATTGTAACAATTCGTTTATCCAGAGACGGCAGTGTATCAATGTATCAACGCAATATCTCCGAATGTTATTCAAACTACAGTCAAACCTCGACTAACGAAGTTCAAGGGACCGGTAGAAAAACTTCAAAATGATTGACAATGACCATAGCTGTAACATATATTTGGTGTCTCCGTGTTGTAAACTTGATTTCTTATCATTTTATTTACTCCGATGAAAGAAAATAAAAACGAATTTTTATTACAATTGGAATGCATGATGTATTGATGTTAATACTTATATATTAAATACAATTTTACACTTCAAGTTTATTCTAGTTTGAACTGGAAATGTCAATGGCGATTGTAAATAATATTGTTAAAATATCGCTAATACGAAACGTATTTCAATAATCAAAATACATGAACTATACAATTTTAGAAAAGTTACACATGGAAAGAAGCTAGCTTTGTAATCTTTTAATGCTCAAAATTTAAATTTATCATTTTAAAGGCATTCATTTCATTATTATTTTATGTCTTGATAATATTGAAAGAGTACATTTGTATTATCATGTGAAACATCACAGCCCTCTGAAGTTCAAGTATAAGTGAAACCGATTTCATTTCAAGTTTTAAGAATCAGCTATGGGTCTACAATCAAAACCTTCCAAAAACTCGTAACAGTTGCTGCTTTAGAAAATGAACATACTTGTTTCTTTGAATATCCAAAATATTCAGTTACGTAGTGATATAATTATTTCAAATTTGCAGTTTATGGCCATGCAAGTTTGGCGTTGGAAGTAAAAAATTACAAAACATCACATAATTTACCCTGAACATCAAAAGAAGATTCTATTAACAATGAGGGTCATTTGGAGACTGCAGTATGTTGGTGTTGTGACACGGTCTTTGTAATAGTGGAAACGATGTCCTTTTATGCTGTCAGAAACGCGGTACAATTACACCCCACCTAGGCCTGGTCACATTTTATACTGAAAACCAGTCGTCCCACACTATTTATGCTGATAGTTTAGCAGGAGCAGCAACTACCAAATACTTTATTTATAGACTACGTTATGTATCGACCGAATCTTTATCACAACGGTAAGTGCTCAAATCGTGGCCAAAAGAGAGGAAGTGTCAAGGGAGACGGTAGGAAGAAGAAAGTCAGTTTGGAATACTAGAAAGGATAATATTCTAAATTCAGTCGCCTTTTTCGATCATGCAATGAGAACAGCAAGTACTATATTAACGCCCGAATATTTTTTTATCATATTATGAAGTCTAAAAAGATTTGTCATTTTCGTTTTTAAGATAGGATACATGTATCTTTGGTAAAATAATCAACATCAAGGAATAGGTGAAACGTAACAGTCGGTTTACAAACTATGAATCTCATAAATAAGTGAAAACGAACATAAATTTAAATGTACGTGTACACACTCGTGTCCCTCGTGATATTTTCAAAGAGTGCCTTTCTCTCTTGTGTCATTTGTAAAATACTAGAATCAAAAGGCTGATAAGCCAAGAAATTGTTTTTTTTTGTGACAAGATTGTGGACCTAAAGTATGCATTTTAAAGTGAGGTTGTCGATTTTGTTTCTTTTTATAATAATATATACGTTATGATGATCGTGTCTGGAAAATTGATTGGACAATTTGATATAGTCATGATTGAATCAAACAGAAACGAACTCGCATAATTATACAAAATATAGCATTAGATCTATCAGGATAGGAAATATACTGCACCAGTTTTGGAAATGAACCCGACAGCCAAAAGCACTGAGAGGTAGTTACTGAATGTCAGCCAATTCTAAAACCCATTTGAAACGGCGATAACCTGAATGCCAACAGATATTGGTTAAATGTCAGACATCTTACGTCCTCATTTACCAAGACCTTTCATGGAATAGTGGTAGAATGTTGACCATCTTAATAAAACAAACTTCAGTGATCATAGCCATAGTATCCGTAACAGTTTACCGAAAATTGTTCTGGTGGTGAGATTCGAGACTGTCGTGCGAAACAATAAGCTAACGAAAAATAGTTGGAAGCAGATATTTTCTATACACAATTAGACAGTGTCCAACGTAAGACCAACGACAACCAGAAAAAAGTTTTCTAGTGCAATGGTATCGAAATACTGGTATTAGCAAAGAATTCCGTATTTCCACGTTATCTGCCATTGCGGGTAGGTATTTATTGTGACGTCATTTGTTTGCGAGCGTAACGTCATACTTTCAGAGAAAACAACGTTATTTTCCCCACAAAATAATGACAAAAAAATGAAACACCTACCCGCAAGGGAGGTAAGTCTGCAATACGCAAAGGTGGAATAGACTTACGTAACAACCCTACACAAATTATGTGAGTATACACCACAAGGCATTCTGAAAAATAATTGGAAACGAAGAAGTTTACGTCATAATTAGTTTGTGGATAATATTGATAATAAGTCGTTTTTAATAAATCAGTGAATAAGGAATTTGTACACGGACAACACATGCATTATCAAACGTTAAATAACCTAGGAATGGTGCCAAGAATATTAAGATAATATTGCTATCGACATGGTAAACTATACAAAACAGTGTTAATAAATATCTTTGTCCATAGTAAGTCTTCACATTTGATATCAACTACCGGATTATTAATTGTGGCAGATATCAATTTTCTTTTCGTTGTATGATGCGGCTAGCTTCTACAATTCGTCCTCACGGCGAATGTATAGTAATTAAGAGAAAATCCGACAATGGTTGAAACTTCTACTCGCAGCAGTGAATATAACAGCGAGGTAAAGAGTTATTACAAAATGTCAAAGGTCAACCTAATTATACTCGTAGGCGTTTTCATAAATATAATGCAATCTATTAGCCAGGTTCGAGGAGTGGACGTGTCAATGTTGCTGAGACAAAATATGTGATATGTGAGTTGTTATACATTGTTCATCATTCAGTCTGACCATTCTCATTAAAATTAACAAACACGAACAAGTTCCTTCTGGAATAGCTGTTCTCTGATTTTTAACTGGTTTTTAATTAGATGCTTATAGATGGAGTGCAATGGGATCAGGTGTGAAAAAGTGGCATTTGTTCATATAATTCGCTATGGTACGATGGTCAAACTAAAAATCAATCCCGATGCTTAAACAACTATAAATAACACATGCAGTGTATTTACAATTAGTCATTTGGTTATTCATTATCAATTCTTTCGCTCAAAGATACCCTACACTGATTCTCCAGCTGAGGTAATTTAAAGGTAAATGGGAAATCATCTGTATTACTTCGGATAACCCTTTGAGATGACATGTTTTAGAAATAACTGCGCCCATTATAGTCCTTGCATACCGTGTATTACCTACTGAATTCAAAATGCGTAAATTTGAAATAAAAATTAAAAACGAGAAAAAATACTTGATATATTTGTATTTAAAGATGCTTAACCGCTGACGAATGATATTTTTTTCTTTATAAAATAAAACAGGAACAGACGAATTTGTATTTTTTTTACAGTTACAAAATTTAATGCTTTAATGCCACCACTGAACAGTTTAGCCTCTTTTTTATTGCAATGTTAAAGATATTAAAGATGATCCACCACTAACATAGCATAAACGATACTCATCATTAGAACAATAATTGTTGTTAAATCGTGTATTTATATATGTCTAATTAACACAAAAAATAATATAAAATAATCTATTTTGCTTATGGCAGTACAATTGTACTTCATTCCATATATGACATAGTACCACGACATTTATTCGAGATGTAATTAATTGTTTTCACATGTAATATTTTTTTCTTGGAGTAAAATTAGAAGCTCAAACTTTTCAATGGTCGCATTGGTGTAAAGTAAGTAACTTTTGTAACTGAAGAAAACTACTTAATCGTCTACTCCTGTTTTTGATAGAGAAAAAAACACCATTTTCAGCGGTGGAGCATCTTTAAAAATGTTTAATTGCTTCACGAAATCCATCCACGTCACTATGCCCTATATGGAATGAGATACTAACTGTGAATCCAACAAAAGCAAAATAGAATATTTCATATTATTTTTAAGGTTTACTCAGACATACTTTTACACGAGTAAAGATCTACTCTTGTTCAAATGACGAGTATCGTTTAAGCTCTGTCGGTGGTGGAGCATCTTTAAATAAGATAAGGTATCAGTTATCCTTAGACAGACAATTTTTTTCACCACGTGAATTTTGTGGAAAAAAATGTGAAGCAAATTTTTGCTGTGTTGTACCCCATAGTACATAATGTATAAAATGGTATGTTGTTTGATCTATTAAATCTCCGATCCCAGTTCGTTTACCACCCAAAATGATCGGCAAAACTTTCGGTTTTACAGACGTAATCATAAAACCACTGAAGATGTTGCAAGTAAAAAGTGAACGTTGTATCTGTTTATGACAATTTGATTGCAAAGGTGATTTTATATTAACGTTTGTATATTATTATTATTCTTCTTACAACATTTTTTTACGATATAAAATAAGAAAAAACAGGCTACTTTTCCAAGAAAATTGATTTTTGTTCAATTACCATTCAAAAATCTCTATGCGAAACGTACCTGTTTTTACCTTGATCTTCAAGTGTTAGTTTACACCAGTTTGAACTAATTCATTAAGATAATGATAATTGTCGCAAACTATAAACTAAGTTATAATTTGGATTTTGTATTTCCCATACCTTACCACCTCTTCATAGCAAATGAGGTTCGCAGTTTATAGTCGTATGAGCAAATAACATTTTCGCAGAGATTAGTTTCGCGAATTCTTATCGATGGCGAAATACTCGTAATTTTTCCGTACCTCAGGTCTTTAATTCCCCTTTGTAATTTGACCAGGCCATAAATTTCCCTACATTTGTGTACAAAAAAAATGTAATAGACATCATCGATGGAGAAGAGAACGCTTACAATGTATTATTCCGATGCACAATATCTATCTCTGTATATAAAACTATTTTTACAGTTTACTTATATATAAATCTGACTGAGTTCCAATTTTTCCCCCCAGGCTACTGGATACATAATACTTTTGCATGCATTAAGACAGTTAGTATATATGAATTAGGTACATTTAAATATTGAAATAACTTGTTGTCTGATGTTATGACAATGGAAAAATTGGTACATTGTATGCACCTAGCACTCTCTTCTTATTATATGTATGTAAGCACATCTTCAACGTCTTAACAAAATGAATTAGAATAAAATACGTTGTAATGACAAAGTACTGTATATTTTCTGTTTATCTGAGGACTGTATTTGTAAAACATAATACGACTTGTCGTACCTTTGACACTATTTTTGTTACGAAGGTGTCGAGTGGAGGCTATTGTTTTCCACATTTTCTCAAATCTTTAAGTTATATGAGCCGTGTTTTTCATACAGCTTTTCGTGTGTTATTTACCACAAAAAGTTACCATCATTTTAAGATTACAATACTTACAATACATAGGCTTTCATTTTACAAGTACAAATAAGAGCTGAAAATGATTTTTGTCAGTACTGTCAAAATCATTATACCGTAATTACATCTACAGCGCACTGAAATGAGTCCACAAGGTCAGACTATCAAGCCGAGATTTGACCTTAATTGTAATTCAAATATCATAACGTAATGTAGCATCATCACTTACAGCATCTCCTCCCTTACACCATATCGAGGTCAGAGTTCATTTTGATGAATGAAACAGTCGACGTTATGTTTTGAAGTGATACATTTCCAATTATAGATTGCTTTTTGGGTATAATTTCTAGATGTACAATATATGAAAACCCTGATTCTAAATAAAAATCAACTAAAGGTAGAAACAATACATTATTCAGTAGAAGGTTTTGTGTAATACAAACCATGGATATTACGAATAGCCAGATAACACTTGTATTGTATTACTACATTACAATGAACAGTTGATTAAAAAACATTCGTTGATGCAACTTTTACAACACTTGATTTGTACTTGTCGATGAGCGAAGTATAAAATAAATTAATTTCTAACTGTATGGAATATTTTGTGAGAATTGTTTGGATTTTTTTTCAAAATTCAAAAAGGAACAGCTTAATATCATTTTCAATTCCTTTTAACATTTCTTCTTTTACATATATATTTCAATTTGCTGAATAAATCTAATAAAGGCAAGATGAAAATAGCACCACTTTACATACTTATTTCACGATCGCCGATCTGATTGCAAACTTGCATAATCTGTTTGACATTATATTTTTCCTTCATTTATTATCATTTATATAGTAAACTTTTTCCAGTTTGTATAATGTGCATCACTACGTTTTAAAAATGATTTTCATCTTCCATTTTGATGTCTGATCAAATTTTAATATTGTAGCTGATCTTTTTGTGTTTACTTTAAAGATGATTCATCAGCGACAGAGCGTGAACGATATTCATCATTTTAAGAATAATTGGTATTTAATTGTATATATAATACATATATGTCCAACACAAAAATATCATGAAACGATTTCTTTTGCTTTAGACTATATTCTATCCGTGTCTCTGCTTTTAGTGGACGAGCAAACATATTTTAATATTTTTTTTATCTTACAGTAAACCAAGAAGCTCAAACTTTTCAATGGTGGTAACGGTGTAAATTAAGTAACTTGTGTAACTTCTGTTTTTGATAGAGAATAAATACCATTTGTCAGCGGTGTAGCATCTTTGACTGTTTCGATTTACCTATCAAATGTAAGGTTTTGACATGTTTTTTCTAGCAGCTGAATAACTCTACTTGAAGTCTAAGTCTTCTTGAATTTTTAGTCCTGTTTTTGATATTTATTTTGTGTGAATAACAATTCAATTATCAAATATTTTATGTCGATATCTTTATAACCCAATGCATTGTCAATGTACAGTATTCACATTATATTAATTAAACAAAGTTCATATTCAATGTTTAGTTTGCCCAATATTGAGCTTTACAAAACAGGATGAATATAAGTATGAGTTTAAAGCAGTATCAAATCAATGATTATTTATAGTATATGCAATAACTGTTCTTCACACACGCTTTATTAAATCATTTGTGTATCCTTAAAGGTGCTAAACCGCTGACGAATGTCATTTTTCTCATCAAAAACAGGAGCAGACAAATTAATATTTTTCTTAACTCTTCTTTTTACTTTACGCTATTACCCTCATTGAAAAGTTTTAGATGATTATTTTATTTCAAGATAGAAATATTAAAAATAATTAATTGTATCCCGAAAAAAAGTCCATTGCCCTATGCCCTATATGAAATGGAGTACTGATTGCGCATCCACCAAAAGCAAAACAAATTAATTAATGGACACACATTAACATGTGTAAACACCAATTATTGTTCAGATGATGAGTACCGTTTATGCTCTGAAGGCGGTGGAGCATCTTTAAGAGGCAAAAACTAATAGGAATAGGATAAAATAAATCAATATATGCCTTCTTAATAAAACCCGGAAAACACCAATAAATTACTACATTAACCTCATCAAAAGATTCTCTAAACTTCAATTACAATAGAGGAGGATAAAGAATAAAGAATGTATAATAGATAGATATAGCAGTAGTTCACAGGAGGGTGGATTTATTTCTTTGTTTTGGTATACAACGCCTGCAGATCCCAAGATTCTGAAACAATCTTAAGTCTAAAACAGTCTTAAGTGTAGACTTACCCAATCATAGAAGACATTACAAAAAGCTACGTCATTTTCGATTTGCTACGCAAGAATTTAATTCTAAGGCTGTTTCATGATCCTGGGGTTGGCAAACTTTTAGATATTCATATTACATAGATATACGTCTCCACATTACACTCAACATAAAATTGTGAATTGAAAATGACCATCTGACATAAGATGACAGTTGATTAAACCTAATATCAAGCTATACATAAAATATAACACGAAGATTCATAATGGGATTCAAAATATTGAAATGGTCAAACATAAGAATCAGGACTCCATACTTACAAAACACATAAATGGAGACTTTGAAAATGACCATTGCAATAAACATGTTCTCTTTTCAAACAGAGAATATTTAAGAATAATTGCTAAATATTATCCCTATGGTAAGGATTCGTCAGAATTCGACCACACAGTGAAAAATGATGATGATCTTGCATCATTAAGAGTGTTCACTGCCCAATAAAAACATATATCCGATCGGAAATTTATGCTATTCTCACTAGAAAAAATATGTTTTTGATCTAGTCATGAATTGTTTTCTCGTAATATCTTATCATATTTATTACACAGATGCGTATTTTAAACAGTTTGACATAGCCACCTATATAGCTAATTGTACCTATTTACATATGTACAAGTTTCCTTTTTGATCTTGTAACGAGTTTGTTGCCAAGTTTTAGACAGCATAAATAATTACAAAATGGTATTGAATAGACCTTATTAATGTATGATTTAAAAGACACTATGAAAAGGATCTATAATGCAAGCTCGGCTTTTTTTACAATTTCGCATAATGATATTATCAATATATATGTAACATCTATGTGGAAGAATCACATTGAATATAGCGTCGACCAGTAATGATAACATTTAAATTGGATAAACATATAATATATACTTGCATATAAAATATACAGTTTATAAAATACAGACTTTGTTAATAATGTATTAACATATATTTTACATGTAATTGTTACTATTCGCATCTGTAATTATTTACAACCCATGACAATCCTATTTTGTGTTTAAACTGTTCCTGCTCTAGATTACTAACTGAAACTAATTAAGCACACTCGATAAATGACAGAATGACTCGATCTTTGATTTTTGTAGCATAAATGAGTTGGGCTCTGTAGACTACTTTCATGACTACTTCTGAAATTAATCATTGCACATAGAGAGCATGAGTTCAAAATACACCAGTTATATGTTACAATTTAAATTGTATGTTTTATGTTCTCAAAACTATTAACATACCATTAGACAAAACAGCAATAAAATATCAAATTGAAATGAATTGTACATAAATACTTTGGCGACCTGCCATTGCCTTTGGTTACAGATAAACAGATATATACGTGTCCAGTACGTGTCCAGTGGGCTCTGGTCAGCGGAAGGCGGCGAGACTGGACAGGTCAATGTTACTGGACGTAACAGCAAATGTCCCTGAATAATTTGACGTGTCCACTCTGTCCCGAAGGTGACCCGTTAATCGTTTATATGCAAAATCGCCATTTTATTCGCTACAATTGATAGATAATTACCATACAAATTATTTCTGTTTACACTGATTAAGTCATCCATTTATGGCTGTTGATCCTATTTAGCTGTCTAACTTACAAATGTACATTGCAAGGCCGCTTCAATATATAAATTGGCATGGAGTCGTCTCGATATACACTAGTCAGAATTCTGCCGATCTATATACTCTATGGACAATAAGGATCAATGTTGGAGCATTGAAGACAAAGCCTGTGTCTTTTAGAAGGTTGCACTCGAGTTTAAAAGCGTGATGCATTGTGTAAACAATTGCCTTGTCAGGCGCTGCAACCTTGGGGAAACTTATTAACGCAGCACAGGGCTATAAGAAACTTAATGCTATGTCTTTGTTTATAAACCAAAATGCCTACAGTATTTATTATAAACACCATCAATTTTATCTTCTGGATTTCGTTTAAGTTGAAGAGAACCAATAAAAGCACCACTAAGAGTACTACTAAAAACGTAGCTGATGCCTCTTCGTAGCTCAATTAACATATGGATGCTTATTTACCATATTTGTATAGTGTAATTATGTACTATTGTAATTCAAGCTGTCCGCGTAGAATTATACGAGTAGCTAGGTCATATTGACAATAATCAATGACCATGGCTATATTTCTCATCTTGGCCACTCTAGCATATACTATACTCTTTTGTGAATTGGCAAAAGTTTGCTCTTTTGCTTGTAAGGGGGTGAATGGCGCTTTACAACTTGCCACAAATAATGTTTTATTACAAATGAATTTCCAGGTCCTACATAATCGTATTTGTGCACATGCCACTCGTGTGTTTTATTGTTTGCTGGGCTAAGCAGACCATACAGACAAATACAAGCTTGGCTTCAGGCTAGAAACACAGGCAGTGCTCAGCGTATATAGTCGACAAATTAGTCAACTGAACTCCGCGCCGAGTTAGCACTAAATCAATACTTCCTATATAAAATAAACAGTAATTCATGTTTTATTTCCCTATTTTTATCAATAAACAGCTAAATATATCCGGTCTGGCTAGTACAGCTGGGGCGGGTGACAGGGGACGGACAGAAGGCACTGCCTCAGACAGTACCTTAATCACCGAGAGTCACATGAATACATGTGTGTGCGGCAGGACGCCATATTGTTGTAAGCATCACAAAGCAACTCCACCGAGTGCTCAGCGAACGGTGACCGTCAGCGTTGTACTATCGGTGCGTCAGTACGTACAGCAGCGTTGATGTCCCGCCATAGAAATATTTCCAGGTCATCTGCGTCCATTACAGGTTCTTCCCGACCCAGCGGATTTTCCCTACACCAACGGGATGAGTCTGGAGAAACATAGCTGCTCTTGGCACTTGTAGAATTCACTGAAGCTAGTTTATCCATCTCAGTGAATCTCCAGTTCCAAACTCGGTATGCTTCTAAAAACATCACGAATACAGAACGCGGGCAGACGACAGGTGTAGCACGTGTTTCACTGATCTACAACTGTTTTATAGGACAGTTTCACCGAGGTAAGTACTTTATACGAAGGGATTGGTGCCAGGCTTTACTAGGGCGGTTCTGGGGACGGGTTTAGGCCGGGGAGCGGGGCTTAGTGATCTAACAATAGCAACAAAATCTCAATCCATTGACGTAAAGAGAGGGAAAACACTAGAATAAACCGGTGTATTAAAATTGTATGGTTTCACCGTATATGGAGTAAATCGCCTTATATTGAAGTAGCTGTTCACGTGTATAGTGTATATACACGTATTTAGCCGTGTGTGGGGATGCCATTTATATATTGCTGTCTAATATCTCTCTCTTTATATGTATATTGTGTGGCAAAACTTTGTTCGGCAGAACAACAATGGCTGTAATATGGTGTATCAATATTAATGAGCGTAGTATTGATCCTTTTCTTTGACATGTACATAATTGTGTGTGTATGTGTGTGTTTGTGTGTGTACAAATATTAATCTGCATCTACTAAATCAAGCTATGTACATGTGGTGGTTGTGTAGTGTAAAATGGCTGTACAATCTACTATGACAACCACTGATAGGAATGTCGTAGGAGGGGGTCGCGCTGACACCATTGTCATTCGGCATATTAGTATCCTACAGTAGCATTATTTGGTGCCGACGGTGGGATCGAATTTAATATGTACAAATATGTTAGACGCTGACACACTATCTATTATAAATAATGACTTGTTTAAATAAAATATGTTTCTGACTTCAATTTGTGGTCGTTTAAATCCAGGGTGACTGAATAATGGAAAATTGAGCAAGCTGTATCCCGTTTATCTTTTCGACCTAATGTTTGCACATTAAATTTAATATCGTTTAGCAAACATTCTAAAAACTATGTCGTGTAACTGTTAAAGCGCGCCATACAACCTTTTACTGTGTCATTGTATGGGTTTCCAATTGAATAATGATTATTAACCACCATGGAAAGATCACTAGTAGATCGTTGCTTTTGGTTTAAAAGGATTTGGAATGAGGAATTTCTTACTGTGTGTGAGAAAATGTATACAGCTATGGATAGGGTTGTTTTTGTAGATTACATTGTTGGGAAGTAAACAAATACAAACACCATTCCATTGTAGTTATTCCATTAAAGTAGGTGAAATATAGCCGCTACGATTGAGCGAATTAAACGGCCATTGTTGTATTGTTTAATGGGTCTCTTTGAAAGAAATCCAATTCCCGCTTTCTCCCTCTGTGGGTAAATGCATTGTTAGATCCTATAACAAGATACAGGTAAATGACAGGCAGATTTCCTCCCCACGGGCAAAACATTTGTTCCGAATTGCGCAACTCTTGTTCAAGTACGAACCCGCTTCACACATTTTTACCTGTAGAACGCCTGTGCATAATTGGATATACACAGACGTCGCGTCACAATTAAAAAAAAAGAAAGTTGGGGTTTGTGCTGTGCTGAGCATTGCGTCCCCCAAATGTGGCCCCATCTCTTTGTAAATTAACAAGTAGGCTGGTTGTTGTGGACACGGATGGGTAGTCGTATGATGGGTCGATGTTACTCGGCCCTCAGCCTTAATGCTCTTGGACGATTAACAATCAGGACTTACTGGGTCATTGTATAAAAGTAGTCTATCCTACCTGTTTGCTTGTTACCCGTGTGACAGGGGCTAGCGTTAGGGGTAGGTTCAACTGGCCGGCCAACTGATCATGATTGCATCAACTGTTGAGCGCACAATGGCGGTCCGTTTGGTACACAGGATAAGGTAACGGGTCTCACGTTTTGCTAGGCCATGTTAGAGAAAGCCTTTGTCCTCATGTATCTAAGTCAGATCTAGCCCTTTAGGGTATACACATATATGTATACATGTAAGCAATTATAGAAAAACGCGGATGTCACCATTAGCAACGGGCAAATGATTTTGTTATTCACGAAGTATGCTTTTAAAAATGAGCAATATGTACGTAAAGTAACGGAATTGAGACATTTAATGAAAAAAGGAATGGTTTAGCTAAACATTCATGATAATTTAAATTTTCTTTTGAAAAAATATTTCACTCACTACTTTGAACTTTAAATAGCGACCGATTGAAATATTGTGTCTAATGCATATATAAAATACACATAAAGCCAAAAGAATATGTTTTATTCATAGGAAAACACCTTACGCCACCCCATAAGGCCAAAAACGACACATACTTAACCATTCACAATGTCACAGGTAATCATATTGAACAAAAACTGCGAAAATATCGCTTCAAAACGGGGATATATCAAAATGTCAACATTGGTAAATATAATATAGCAAAGGTAATCAACAAACCTGTATATAAACTATTATACAGATAATCAATACACCTGTATATAAACTTTAACACAGGTAATCAACACACCTGTATATAAACTATAACACAGGTAATCAACACACCTGTATATAAACTATAACACAGGTAATCAACACACCTGTATATAAACTATAACACAGGTAATCAACACACCTGTATATAAACTATAACACAGGTAATCAACACACCTGTATATAAACTATAACACATGTAATCAACACACATGTATATAAACTATAACACAGGTAATCAACACACCTGTATATAAACTATAACACATGTAATCAACACACATGTATATAAACTATAACACAGGTAATCAACACACCTATATATAAACTATAACACAGGTAATCAACACACCTGTATATAAACTATAACACAGGTAATCAACACACATGTATATAAACTATAACACAGGTAATCAACACACCTGTATATAAACTATAACACAGGTAATCAACACACCTGTATATAAACTATAACACAGGTAATCAACACACCTGTATATAAACTATAACACAGGTAATCAACACACCTGTATATAAACTATAACACAGGTAATCAACACACCTGTATATAAACTATAACACAGGTAATCAACACACCTGTATATAAACTATAACACAGGTAATCAACACACCTGTATATAAACTATAACACAGGTAATCAACACACCTGTATATAAACTATAACACAGGTAATCAACACACCTGTATATAAACTATAACACAGGTAATCAACACACAGTTATAACTGTAATATAAACTATAACACAGGTAATCAACACACACTGTATATAAACTATAACACAGGTAATCAACACACACCTGTATATAAACTATAACACAGGTAATCAACACACCTGTATATAAACTATAACACAGGTAATCAACACACCTGTATATAAACTATAACACAGGTAATCAACACACCTGTATATAAACTATAACACAGGTAATCAACACACCTGTATATAAACTATAACACAGGTAATCAACACACCTGTATATAAACTATAACACAGGTAATCAACACACCTGTATATATTTTAGTAAATAAAATATGAATTCTGAGAAAAAAATTCAAAACCAATTTTATTCCATGAGGTTTGAAATTTGTTGGACAAAATGATTACAATTATTTCACTCAACATTAAACAATTAAAATTTCAAAAATATATAAAATTTCTAAAATAAAATCTACAGCGATCAGGCAGATTAATATCACAATCACAATGTAACTCCTTACATTGCATTTTTGTAAACAATCACACTATCATATCAAGTTATCCTTAAATGATATTCTTTATTATACAAAAGCTACACAGCTAACAGCTTATTTAATGAAACTAGACTAGCTTCACTAAAATCATGATCCGAGACAGGATAAAACTTTCAAAGCTTCAAATATAAGTTAAGCTTGTGTAACATATAGATCAGTTAAGTCTTAATACAGATGAAAATAATGTGACATTCATCTTCAGCATCTAAATTGCAATCAGTGCAAAATCAACGTATGTCAATCAATGTGTTTAATACAACTGTTCTGTTGTCTGAAGAAAATAAAATGTGTAGTCTCGTTTTAAATCCACGAAAAATTGCTTGATTAATTGCCAAGTTAATTGATGGTAGTAAATCGATATATCGATCTTTTGATCAATTACAACCATTTAATCAAATTCAGTCAAGCTCATTACGATCGTGCCAAGTTTAAGATGATGGAGGAATGCCAGAGTACCCGGGAAAGAAGATACCATAAGGCTAGCAAACAAATGGAATTAATACAATATACATATCCGCAAATCACAGCAAGTCTATCGATTAATTTATCTATTGGTTATTGATTTATGATATTTTAACATTCATAACCGACATCATTACGATATTTTTAGTGGTTTTTTTTGTAAAGATATCCTGCCTAAGGGAGTTTATCACAAGAAGCATACGCATGCGCACCCTGGCAACATGAATCAGAACGCTTAGAATTTTAGACAAAATTACACAAACATGTGTCAAAATTACGAAACATTGCAAATGTCAAAAGAGATATTAACTTGTATTAACTCAAATTATTTCTCAGTCATCAGTAACGCCTGTGCAGTATAAATGGTCGTCGCATGCTTCGCATCACTGTCGAAGTGGCGTTTGCGGAGTGAGAGGGTTGTGCTAGAGGCCAATTCGTGCTACATATGAGACGCTGGCAATTCCATAATGTTTTTGGTCTGAACCCTACCCAAAAAGCAATGATGTGACCATGATCTCTATCTATAAAAACTGTCAAAATTAACTTGTAACATTTATAAGATGGGGAGAGAGCTTCATATAGGTTGAAAAAACTTGTGCCCAATCACATTGTACATGTATATATACAATATCACAACAAAATAATTGAAATCAAATAGATAAATTAAACGACACAGGTCACACCTACTGTGCGGAAAATTTTCATTAATAAATGTGATTTAATACAATTTCTTACTATTTGTATTGTTTTAATTTCTGTTCTGAATTCTGGATTGTGACCCCAGCCCCATTACCACCATACCTAGTTTTATCTTTATAGCTTCTTTAGCTTCTTGTATTAAACCATTTGAAGCAATATACCGCTATATACTACACGGTATAATATACCGCTATATACTACACGGTATAATATACCGCTATATACTACACGGTATAATATACCGCTATATACTACACGGTATAATATTTTGATATATGCAAGGCATTGTATTAAGAATGACATTATTTTCTCCTTTTTTCATTTTAACGATACAAACAGATGTCAACTGTATATTTTGTATGTCATTAAACAGAATAAATTCTACGTGTAACATATCATCCTTGTAATTTGCATATCATTTCTAAAATCTATAATGTAAGTCAGTGTAATCATCACACCAGGTTAGCAGACGAAATGCAGATATTGGAGTTGTAAGTCAACAACCCATGGCTTACTGGCCTTTGTACCACTTTTCTCCGCGAGGTCGCGCTGAAGTTACAGTGTAATTTATTCTCGAAGAAACATTGAACTTGAAGAAGGTAATGTAGTCTGAGACCTATTTATTTCTCACGTGGATCGGAGTGATGTTTGTCTGCCTTTCGTGTGAACGTGTTCACTGCTGGTCATAAGCGCACCCTGGCGGAGAATTGTGAACTAAGGGAGTGAACCAGTCAAATGTACGATATGCGAATATGATAAGACAGTAGAATTTATCAGAATCGATGAATGACACTACTAGAGGATATTTAAGTACTCTCTCCTCCTCCACATTCAACACATACGTGTAACATGATCTTAACATACCCACGTACATAGCTGGTGTGTCGGTTAACATCTTAACTTCTGCAAAATCCACACGTACACGTGTACTTACGCAGGCATGTCAAAGCATAATCCATACAAGTATTATCTAAGAGTACAACTTCATTAACATGCTGAGGATTGCCCTATACCTTACACAAGACTGAACCCGATATTTATACGAAATTACCCAATCACGATACACGAACGCAGGAAATATCGCGTTTATTTCAGCTGATAATTAACAATAATATCACTTAGTTATGTTCTAAACGGTATATATGATTTTGAAGACGAGTGAAAATTGACTCGCTGGAGAATCCGAACAGGGCACCTGGAATGGTAAAATTAAAAATAAATCGAGGTTCACTTATTAGGATGTCATTTCCAAAGGCTATTTGCAGCCCCACACACCTGGAAGTACTGCTTTAATACTAACTAAAATACTAAAATCCGACGTGTAGGAATAACTACAGAATCAACTAACCTTAATACCAAAGTAATTTTAATCGCAATGCCACAGGTATACCCATAGAATGCACATTACAATGTACAGATATATGAGATAATAAGTCATACTTCTAGTTTGATTGTGGTTTACTACTAATTGAAGCGCATTTCTAGTTTCTTTGTAGTTTAAATCCAGGTTAAACAGCTGCAGTTCTAGTTTTAACTTAATGCCCACTAAATTCAATATGCTATAAAATGGTGTTTGCTTACACTAAGCAACGTATATATGAGTGTTGAATGCAGCGATACAGTTATATGAATTTGTGTTCGATATCGCAAAATTAAGCATACTTTGTAAGCTACCTGATATTTCAGGAACATAATTACACATGCCGACCTTTAAATACTAATTTACTGACAAATTAAAACGGCAAAGTAATATTTTTTCCTTTCACTTGCTAAATCTCAGAATAGAGAAGCACAATTATGGATGCGCTGCGGCAGATATTTATTTTTGCTACTGTATGGACGAACAAATAATACACACTACCTTGGGAATTTATTAAGAAATACGACATACGGACACACAATAAGTTGTTTAATAACCTCTAATTATGTCCAGTTGATGACCCGGAGATTAATGAGTTGTCTCCTGACGATGCAACAACGGCTAGTTCTGGTTGTTTCCATGGTAACCTTCTCTTTATACCTATATACCTGGCCTGTGCGTGACGTAGCCTTAATTACAAGAAGGTATAAACACACCTGTGCTCTTTATGTGGCCCTCGCTGACCTTTGTCCGTCATTGTCCATGGCTGTCCATACAATGACTACTATTAGGTATTATAACAATCGATATCCGTCCACGAACATACTGTAGCTGATGCCACACTGTTACGGCCAACCAGTGTCTGTGAAGGGGACATAACCTATCATGTACATGTATGCATCGCATGCATTGGTCAGCAATTATCAGGAGACGTAACTCAAAAAGAAACATTCACAGATATATCTAAGCATGTAACCGTAACAAAGTGTACAATTTTATAGGACCGAACTCTAGACCTATGGCTTACTTGTCTAGAGTTATATTTTGCTGAAAGGTCTATTGCAGCTATATATAGTATGTGCTTGAAGCATCGGCCAAATCATGTTCAGTGTAACCATAGGTACTACAAAATGTGAATTTTACTTATGTATGCAGCACTGAACAGCTACTCAAAGGCAGTATTTTTTCACATGCATTTCACGTGAACCGGAACAAACAAGTGAATTTCACGTGAAAAAAATATTATTGCCTGTATGAGAAACCTTGATCGTGAACTATGCGTCAGATTAAAATATTGTGTTCGTGAGGATAAAGTGGTTTATTGTATTGTTTCTTTAATGATGTACATGTATCGCAAAATTGGAACCAGCTCAGCTGAACTAGCAGCCCCAAATAACTAAATCAGGCTTAGCGGTACTTTAAAATACAACAAACCTTTTCCAAATGAATTAAATGTACCTGTGCATATATACTATCTAGAAGAAAACCTGTTTGGAAATATAAATGAAATAACTAAAAAGCCAAATGCGTTGGGCAAACAAACGAAAAGAGAGATTGCTTTCATTGAAATTAACTACATACATACCAAAATAATTTAGATAAATTTAAAAAAAAAAAGAAACACTCCAAACAATTTGAAGTATATAATGTCTGGGAATTATTTTCTTTCTGAGTTCAACATGAAAATCAAACACAGAACATGCTGTCTACAAAAGAGGTAAATGAGGACATTCAGGTTTGCTCTAAATGACTCCGGTGAAACATTAAACAAAGCATCAATCATGTGTTTTTCGTATCTCTGTTACTGTTAGAGAACTGGGAAAACATTAATAAAGGGAGGCAACTATTGAATTTTTTAATTTTACGTCTATTACATCTTGTGGGTTGCAGGGGAGGCAATTCCAACGGTATTATAGACTATGTTATGAAATGGAAATTGAATTTTAAGACACAAACAACAGCACTCACACATACACACACATACACTCACAATTACCGGTTTTTTATGTGTGCTACACATACATGCAGCATATTGTGGTTAAATGGTCTATGGAACATAAAATAACACCAAATTAATAATGATGTATTATTTGATGTAATTTTATCTGACTATTAAATGTTCTAATGACAGAAAAATGTTGAAATTATCTCCCCCTATATATATGACAAAGACAGTAATTTAGGTTATGCCATTTATTACAACAACGACTCCACATATTATATACATACAGAAGAAAAGCTCGTTCATCCCATATCGTTTATAGATCAAGTTTAATATATTGTAATAATTACTCAAATTCTAAAAGGAGTGAAAGGGTAATTCATCAAGAAATATAATAGAAATGTGCAAGTGTACGTACTCTCACTTGAGTTAGAATGTATTTAAGATATACACATATACATGTAACTAATTTACAAAATTAGTGAAGTTCATTGTAAACATCACACACACAATGAATCTATACATATACGGTGTTTATTTGTAAACATCACACACACATTGAATCTATACATATACGGTGTTTATTTGTAAACATCACACACACATTGAATCTATACATATACGGTGTTTATTTGTAAACATCACACACACATTGAATCTATACATATACGGTGTTTATTTGTAAACATCACACACACATTGAATCTATACGTATACGGTGTTTATTTGTAAACATCACACACACATTGAATCTATACATATACGGTGTTTATTTGTAAACATCACACACACAATGAATCTATACATATACGGTATTTATGTTAGTATTGGTTACACACTATAAATAAAGAACAGCAGTATTGGTTACACACTATAAATAAAGAACAGCAATATATATATAATAATATTAATATCCCACATGTGGATATAAAAAATAAACAAAAGGTAAGTTATGGAATATGAGAGGTCATTCTCAAAATTGGTCGAAGTATTGTCAGGACTTCTGAACTGTATGGTGACTACCACTTAGTGCAGTAAAAATATGACATCGAAACCGTATAAGACTGATGGAGTTATTGCCCTTGATAGTAAATCTTTGATAGCAAACACAGTTGTTCGAGAGGTCATCATTGAATGTTGTTTGTGTACTTCCAAGGCCAAACAAGCAGCATACAATGTATATAGATATATGTAAAATAATATAAGGTATGTATTAACAGTACGGACAAAGAATTTGTCAAATATACGAGACGATCTGCTCCTTTATTAAGACACAAAAATAAACAAGCACCACAACAATCAACAACTCAGCAGTAATACCCAAAGGTAGAAGTGATATTTACGATTAGACTGTGCTCCTTTATATTCGGTGATAAAATGATGAAAACAGAAAGTTTTGTTCACGATATATTCATCATTGCGGGAAATCTAAACATCTCATCCCTGTTGCTGGACTATGTGTTCGATGGATTTTGTCCTTCGCGAACAACATGGAAGAACTTTTGCAGAAAAACAGTCGAGGATTTACATCATAAAAACTGGCAAGACGCTATATTATCCTCTAAAAGGCTACAGACATACAATTCAATTTACTACACTCATGGTCCTAATCCGCTATGGCTACTGAGTCTAGAATACCCGAAATATACATGGAATCTTGCCGAACTGGTTAAATTATCATATCGTCATGAGAAAAATACGGTGACGTGTAAAATATGTAAGAAAGAAACTGATGATATAACCGTTCATTTTCTAGTCCAGTGTCCGGCACTATTCAAAAGTCGCGATGCATTATTAGAGTTTTTAGTAAACGTATTAGACGTATCGGATTACGTAAAATTTGACCGTTTAACAGACGAAAGACAATGCAATTTTATTCTTGGAAGTTAAGGACATTTACTTGGACCACGAAAAGTGGACTTTAATGATGTTGAACATTGCTGATCTGGTGCCTGCAATGATCTCAGAGATGAACACTCTTCTATGATTTTGTATATACTTTGTTGTTTTGATTTAATGTAAACAAAAGATATGATTGATGTAAATCTCTAACCAGAGGAAATAAAGAAATCTATCTATCTGTAGGCATACAAAATATCTCTAATTTAAACAGTGTCTAAATCGTTAACATTTTTTTTCAGAAAACATTAAATTGGTTAATCGTAAATTGTCTTTTCCTACGATGTTTCTAAAATATCTACAAAACCTTATAAGATTTGTTTTATTATTGTATCAAAACATTTAAAAAACATCTACAATGTATATACTTTTGAAGTGTGTTCAAAGCATTTCATTGGATATATAATGTTATGAGGTTACCATATTAAGACATTTTTAAAACGTTTCAAATATGTCATGTTCTCATTGAATGTTCGAATCGTAAAAAGGGACTATTTGATGATAGGTACTACACGTCTGTGTAGTTTAGAAGCGTCCTCCAGGTACATTTCGTGAAATACACAACGTCAGTTAGAGTCGACTCGCCCATCGTTAGATTGAATTCTGTAGTCGTATAAAGCAGACATTGGTGGGACAGAAAGCTAAACATAAAGCTTTCACATGTTGGATGTTTACGACATTCCAGTCCACACATAGCATTGTTCTGTACCGTGGTATGGTGTAATACAGGAAGGGAAACACCCAACGTACCATGATGGCCTTCCCAACACCGACCGGGATCTGAATATATAAATAGAAAAAAAAAACCTTCATTTAAAGTTTGTTTGATGTACAAAACTTTGATTAAATAACAGGTAATAATTAGTCTCACCTTAATCAAAGGTTCAGTATACGTATATAATCATATCATTTCCTAACGTTGTAGTGTATTATTGTTGCTTATCTGCCTATGACCTTTGACCTTAAACTCCATCTGACCCCCCCCCCCCCCCCCCCCCAAAAAATCCATTTTGGAGAAACAAAAAAAGCCCGTGATTAAATATTACAGATATTGAAATCATGAAATTCAAAATACCATTTCACTCGCTCCATAGTTTATTATTTTTTCAGGAAATAAACTACTTTGATCCATTAACTTGGTCAAATCGATTGGCACTATATATTTGAAAGAGGGTAAGCTTCTTAACATTTTGATACAATTTGTATATCAAGAAAATCCGACGGAATGACATAAGCCACCAGACTATAGGTAATGAAGCTTATTTAATTTTAGCAAGAAATCATACGCGAGTTACTTTCGACGTGTACATCGTTATATATACTTATTGTTTGAAGGAGAAACACCAAAAACTGTGGAATAGTCATGATAATAAATTGTTTGAGGCCCGTGAGGACCGAGAACTATTTATAATCGTGATTATTCCACAGTGTGGGGTGTTTCTCGTACTTCAGACATGGCATGGAATATGACATTTACTTTCCACTATTACACTGGGTATTGTTTAACTATTCCACAGCTCCAGGTAAACCCTTACTACCTATTTAAACCTTGAGATCTATTCATGATGCATTTCATTACCTCACTAAGAGAGCATGCGTCATGATTTGCATGAATTTTTGAAAGATCCATGCACATGTACTATATGGCACTGAAGCCAAAACTTTAACTTGGTTAAGTGTTCACTATTCAACATGAAGGTCCATACCTATGTAGCCCTGCATGCAGTTTTGAGCCCAGTAGTGATGATTTTTGGATAAAAAAGTTCAGTGATATGGACCAAAAACATTTAATGCTGATCAATATTTGGAAAAACAAGCTATTCACCAAGATTTTGGATCATAATACTACATGTACACAGAAAATTGAAATCACGTGACATAAGCATATGTGTTTTTTGAGCATTCCTGGGGAATTATCATTTTCATGAAAATGATGAAATGTAAATGTGTTTAATAGATGCCTTTTTACGGAACATGGAGTGATTTGGGAAAAAAGATATATGAGAAAATAGACAAATGGGAATAAAAGAAAGAAACATGTCAAGGGTCTGTAATCTATTTATTAAGCTGTTGTCTCATGGAATTCAATCTAAACCTTCTCCTTTTTCTGTATTTGTTAAAGTGATTTTTTTTATAGTTTAAGGTTATAGTAGCTGTGAAAGAAATGATGAAATTTAGTTTGGAATGAGGTGATAAAAATTGCATACATATAAAATAAGTGTACAAATACATCACAACAAGTACCTGGGATTTATTTTTGATAACAAATGGTTGTTCTAGCTTGGAATTCCTGATTTATTTTTCGCTTTCATATCATCATTGTTCTTTTGATTAATCTGAATTCTCTTAAAGAATATGGATATAATGTTGACTATGTGTTTAGTAATATTCATTAGTCATTAAATACACCTTTAACTGTGGAATAGTTACATTTCCCATGGAATAGTTCACACTCTGTTTCACAATAGCATGTGATAGTTCTTGACTTTGTCTCAACTTTATCTCAAGCTATAACAATATATCATCACAGCCATGTTTTATCAATAAGACATTGACTCTTTAATACCTACGTTTTTTGACAGCACACCCGATCAGCTCCATCTTTAAAACAGGCATTTTATTCCATGTTTCTATGGCAAGTCGTACAGACTTGACCAAAACTGGATCCTTGAATTCTTGCAAATTAAGTGATGAATCATCCGTGTTTCCATCGAAAATCTAGAACCAACAGAAAATCTATTTTTATTACAAAGTACATAATATAATGTGGTAATCCACCGTCTTTATACCATCAAAGGTTTCATGAAATAATGGAATTTAATGAATAAAATGTGAACACAGCGGAAACAATCATGTTGTCATGAGTGTTTACCCTTTCAAATAGTTTGCATATACTCCCTTTGTATCGTTTGCCATTTTTCTTTGAATGCACCTAGTTACCAGTATTAAAATATGTGGGTATAACACATCAGTTTTGTCTTTAGAATCAAATCATAGCAGAGTATATTTCTATTTATAGTGCAATATCACTGACATCAAACAACACACCCCACCCGGTCACATTATACTGACAAAGGGCGAACCACTCGTTTTACCACTTTGGCGTGTCTCGGACATGGGCAAAAGTTCCAAGATTTCAAGAATCAAGATTTTGGTATTCACTCATGACATATGTACATATGTAACAAGAGGTCAAAACACAACAACAACACACAAAAACAAATCATAATAAAATAAAAAAAAAATAGAAATTAAAAAATTAAGAAGGAAAAAATAGATGGACACAGCCATCAATAGACCAATCGAGATACATTGAAACATAACAATTCTATATTTTTCTTTTCATAATTAGAAGCAAAATTACACTCTGAATGAAACAACTTACTTTACTTAATAAAGCTATATAATAAATTGCATATAGTGAACATTCCTTTCATCTTGTTAGAATTATGATTAGTAAAATAGTATCTTGGTATATAAATTTCTCGTAATGCTACAACATATTCATGAGTACATACATATAGATAGAGGTGCTCATCTCTAACACAGTTTGTACAGAGAGGACATAAGCATTCCTCGCGAGGGACGTTATTCCGTCTGCCTGTCCCTATGCTTTGGTTCAAAATTAAATTGAGACATAAAAAAGAATGCACTTGTCCTCGCGAGGAACTGTCAATTTCATGATACCATGAATCATTTTTGAACCTGCCCAATTCGCCGTATACCATATAATTTGATGTACTAATACAGACATTTAAATCCGTTTACAAAACTGTAAGTTTATTTTTCTGTTTTCTATATTCTTAATATTTCGTAACCCCATATTTTAAATGTGTATAATAAAATTGGAAATACAAGTCCATGACATAGTTTTAACTGAAGATCTATCGATAATGAAACATTTCTATTTTTTGTAGACAGAGCGTACATCATCCAGGTTTTCCTTGCTTGTTCGGATAATTTACTTTTGGCTTTTCTGAAAACATCATTATAATTTAATATCAATCCAAGATATGTAAAGTAGTCCTGTATATCTAAAATCTCATTATTGAACAAAAAGTTAACGTTTTCGGCTTTTTCTTTTTTCAAATATTAATACTTTTTTTCTTTTTTTTTTCGTGTTAACTGAAAGTTTCTATTCATCATAATAGTTTTTAAATTCATTTAATGCTTTCTGACGACCATCAGGTGTTTCAGCCATAACAAAGGTGTCATCAGCATATAAATATAACAAACAGTTTTACATACAAATCCAGTTTTGTTCACTTAATGCATTTACTTCATTCAAAGATTGGACATTACGTTGGTCAAGAAAATTTTCTAAAGCATTATGATACAGAGAAAACAAAAATGGCGACAAATTTTCCCCTTGTTTTAACCCGACATCACACATGAAGAATTCAGACTTATCAATGTCATTAACTACACAGGATTTATAATGAAGTTTTGAAGTTTTCTCCACAGCCTCGCTCTCCACACAGTATCAAATGCCTTTTTGAAGTCAATAAAGGAGCAATATAGCTTTATACCCTTCGCGAAATATAAAAAAAAAATTAAAGAATGCAGAATAAAAATATTTTCAGTGGTAGAATACCATTAATTGAATTTCGCTTGAGCAGGTTATACAATATATGATTTTATCGGCCAATTTGGTCAATCTATCATTAACTATAGAAGTAAATACCTTTCCCAAAAAAGATACTAGTGTTATCGCTCTAAAATTATCTGGCTCACTAGGGTCCCCTTTATTCTTACATATTGGTTTAATTATATCTACAGTCCACTCATTGGATACACTTCCGGTATTAAGGAATATATTGAATAGATCTGTATATAGAGACAAATTCATTTTGTATTTCGTCAATTACACTAGTTTTTTTCAGTTTTTTTTATAGCGTTTACTATTTTCGCTGCATTTATTTCTGTATCAAGATCTTCAGATTATCCTCATTATCATTATCCAGAAAAGTAATGTCAATATCATCATTTTCATAATTAGCAGAGTTCATTTTTTGAAGTAATTGTAAATTCAGTTATTGGTATTTACTTTGACTCGTTTTTGATTGCCCTGCTACCTTATTCAGCATATCGCATAAAAACTTTGGACTATTTTTCACAGTCTCTTAATTTCTTTTCCGTGTTAAATGTAAATGTTTGTATGCGTTATCTACTGCCTTTCTATAGTAACGACTTCTCCTTTTTAGTTCACTTTTATTCTCGGTATTTTTTAATCTACTGTAATTTTGTTTGGCAGTATGAAACTCTTTACGAAGTGTTTTACAATTAGCCGTAAACCATGGTTTATTATTATCATATCTTCTGACTTAGAGTATTGGTTTACGTGAAAATGACATGTTAGCAGCGGCAGTGAATAAGGCGCTTATTAGTAATTCTGGTTATTATCTATATCTGTGCTTGTTCTTATGGGATATGCTGAATAAGGTATCAGGGCAATCAAAAACGAGTCAAAGTAAAATACCAATATAACAAGAAATATTAACAAACGTGTGTCTCTATCACAGTGTATGTAATGGATGGTCGTTTACTTTTTGAATATTCTGATATTAAACAATAATAATTATTTGTGTTAGTAAAGTTAATAATGATAATTTAAGACCCCTCGTTCGCTTACATCCGGGCCATCGAGAGTGAATTACATAAATTGTATAACTTGTTTCTCAATCGATGTAAAATAAATAAAGTTTAATAATGATAATTTACATATTTTGGCTGAATACTATAGGACATATTACACGTGGATATGAAGGATAGGTACATTCTACCCGAGTGTCACCAACTGTTGTAAAACCCGAGGCTTGCCGAACGCTTTACAACATTTGTGATCCCGAGGGTAGAATATCACTATCCTTCATATACACTTATGAAAGAATATGCTTCTCTTATACCTCATAACACATTGATACAATTTCACAAGTATGATAGCCCGCCATTTTTAAACAGACACGAAGAAAGGTCATTATTTTCGTTTTAGTAGCCTTTGAAAACGTTTGGATGATTTTGGCATGTAAAACTATATATATATGCTTTGTGAATAGTTTCGCATGGCACAAAATTTCGCGACTTTGCATGGATTTGATAATTAAGCGAAATTAACACCTTCGCCAATATAAGCAATTACAGCATACTTCCAACCTCTTACAAAGGAAAAGTGTGGCCAATAAATGTCTTGCTACTTCAGTTGAATCCACAATAACCCCCTTTCATGCCATATCAAGATTACTTGACCATGAAAGTGGCTGAATCCCCCATTCATGGCCAATCATGATTATTACCTGGCCCCAGTTTCATGAACATTCCTTAAATTTAAGGAATCCATTAACTTAAAATTTTCCACAGGAAAGCATTATAGATTTTAAGGAAGGCTCCTTAACTTAAAAATTTTTCCTTAACTATTTTATGCTTTTCTATGGGGAAATTTAAGTTAAGAAATTCCTTAAACTTAAGGAATGTGTATGAAACTGGGCCGTGACCAAGAAAGGGGCTGGACATGAGTGCAGTCAACCATGGTAACAAATGCTGTCAGAGAGGGGAATCATTACTTACCTTGTTCTTATGATTAGATCAATCAATAGACCATCTAACCAATGCTGACAAGATTTTTAAAAATACAATGCAAAAAGAAAATCACATTTACTTAAATGTACATCAAAAAGCTTCATTAATTATTATTTCAATTAATTATCATATGATAGCAACTTCGTATTGTAAGGAAAAGTTTTAACTCCTCATCAACCTTTATATCAACAAATGATGCCTTGGTATTAATATATATGTATTTTATCAATTGAAAGCACATATGGAATTAATTTTAAATAAAATTTACTTACATTTAAAGTTTCCGACAAGTTCTTTTTTCATTTACTTATTTTTCTTGCAATCGCTAAACAGAGGCTAATAATAATCCAATTGTCTCATACTGTACATATCTCCTAAAAACATTTTGATGCAGGATTTTTTACATTAAAGTCTCTACACATGGCAAAACTCCTTGTGCTCCTTACGATGGACAATGACAAACTGATATATTAACATTGAGCAAAGAACCTCTAATACTGAAAAGTGCTCACAAGCATAATAGGTACAGGTAAAGTATACAGAGAACAATGGGAGAGTGGGGGTATATGGATGGAAAGGTGTGTATTTTTTCAATCAAATTCTCTTTCTGTTCAAGGTTAAGAAGCACCCAGTGAGTCAGTTAATGCATGATTTCTCGTCACTCGGGGGGTTATTACCCCCTCGCTTCTCTCGGGGGTTATGAACCATTTATTACTCGAAAGCCATGCAATAACCTTTACATGTAGTTGAACGATTATCAATTGTACCTACCCGTATGGTTCCATCGTCATGTTTGATTGACTCCCATGTGACCCCATCGTCACTTATGTACATGGTGTATGACGAAACATACTGAGCATTTTTCCCCTGCCCCCTGGTGAGGACTGCCATTATTACTGAAGTCTTAGGGAAATCAACCTTAAAGGGCAAATAGAAAAGGAAATTAAATCTCACTTGTCTGCTATATCATTTGAATATAATATTAAAGGTGGTGTTCAAGCTAGTGTTCAAAATCCCATAGAAACACCAACAGCCCAATTTTCTTTATACTTTGCATATCGATAGTACTACTAGTTGCCCCTTTAAAGTAAGACCACTTTTCCGTTTGTGATTTTTAAAAGGATCAAAGGGCCTGAAATCTTCATGTTCATTTTCAATAAAACTGCCTTCAGAAATGTGTCAAAATATGTCATTCTTTGTTTAATATTCTACGTTTTTTATTCATAAATCATTTGAGTAGATCATAGACTTGATATTTGAGTCATGTTTTTCAGATGACTACTTAAAAAATAACACTTTCGGGAAAAATCGAAAACGAAATATTGCTCTTCGTCATCTCATTTCAACCTATTAAAGGTAGATGTCCACGATTTTGCCATGCATTAAAAATACTCTCATGACATTCTCTGTCTATGTGTATATCAGTTTCAAAATTAAAATCCGGGAAAACACTTTTTTGGTGATTTATATATAGCGAGTGTAGGTAGCAACAGAACTCTGTTTTGTTAATATAATTACATTTCTTTCTAATTATCATGTGATTTCTGATATCAAAAGAGAAACCATTTGTTTCACCCAAGAGCATATCTAGTTGTTAGGATTTTTTGTACTGTTAGGGAAAATACGAGAATGAAAATACACTAATTTTATGGAATATATGTTAAATCATATCACTAATTGTTGTTTTATTACAGTAACTATGGTCAATTTTGAATTTACAGTCACCTATGACAAATTTGATTTCTTTAAAAAAAATTCTCTAGCTACATTTCCTCTTTGAAATGCTATTTTCCCGGATTGCATTTTTTTCTAAAGTGTCTGGTATAAGATTATACATATGGCATGTTTTTAAAATGATCTAAAAGTGTGGACAAAATCGATAACATGCCAAATATTTGGTGCAAAACCAATACCCTTAGTTTTTATTTCGTCAAACATTCGACATTTTTTGCCTGAAAAATCTATTGGTAGTTAAAAGAAATTAGTAAATATCATTATAAACGGGTACACAATAAAGAATGCAGTATCTTTCATTAACAAAACTCATACAAAAATAAATAAAAAAAATATGTTCAAAATGTGGCCACAACGGGTCCCCTTTACACATACCCAGAGAATTTTTAGAAAACATCATTTTAGGTCCTTTATGCCTTTATAAAAGAGGCAAAATCGATAAAAAGCACATATAAAGTAGTAATTTACCTAGATCTATAAAACTGCATTTGTTAAAAAAAATAGGAGTGTGGACAGATTTTAAGCCCACCTGTCCAGAACATTCGTAACTTAATGTATCCTAGGTTTCCGGTTTCCAAAAGAAACGAGAAAACATTAATCCATTTTGGAAGTAAGACAAGAATTAATATTACCTGAACATACTGCGACCTCTCTTTGACGTCAGGAATCCAGCCACACAGTGGACAATGGGTCAGGCGTAGACTGGACACTTTGTATAAGTTGTTTGCGGATTGACTTGAAGCGCTCAAGGCAGAATTATTAACACCGTTCGGACCAGAAATCAGATGATCGGAACAAAGCTCTGAAGATTTAAATAAAACAGGTATTGGTCTCATAATTGTGATTTTAGCTTGTGTCCGTTACTCCCCTTTCGACAGAAATTATGCAACAATATATAGAGAGAAACTACCTAAACAGATTAATGAATAACGAAAATTTATTACCATCATGAACTGACAATGCACAGAGATCAGGTGAATAAATCAAGATCCCACATTGTACATCAGAGCATTCACCAATTTAAAGATGCTCCACCGCCGACAGGGCATAAATGATATTCATTAGTTAAACAACAATTGGTGTTTGAACACGTATATATATGTCTAATTAACACAAAAAAACAATATAAAATAATGTATTCGCCTTGGGTGCATGCGTAATCAGTACTTCCTTCCATATAGGATATAGTGACACGGATATTTTTCGGGATGCAATTAATTATTTTTCATATTTTCAACTTGAGGTAAAGTTAGAAGCACAAACTTTTCAATGGTGGTAATGGTGTAAAATAAGTAACTTTTGTAACTGAAGAAAAATACCAAATCGTCTGCTCCTGTTTTTAAAAGTGAAAAATACCATTTGTCAGCGGTGGAGCATCTTTAAGTTACGAATTGTTATTGTTGCATTGAAACTGAAAACCAGTCCTGCCTGTTCAAAATTAAACCTAACCATGCGCTTTATAAAGGAATGACAACAACAAGTACTTGATATTCCAGGAAATCCAACATGGTATATCTTGCACTAGATGTGTATGTATGTTGGTCGTTCCTCTACAGCAAGATATGTAACTAAACCCCCAAAGCACACTACATGGAAGATCGACTTTGTTCAATGAATGGGACCAAGGGAGAAAAGTTGGGCTGGGAGTCCTTTTATTTTGTTATCCGCGAGTCCGTGACAGCCACACTTTAGATTCTCCCAGAATATCTGATTTCTTAGATGTAAATGTCGTCCCTTGACCCCATTGGACAAAAATAAGCTACGTAGTGGCTTTATTGGTTATCTTATATAAATGGGCATGCATTCGAGTCTGTGACACACGTTATTATGAAATGTAAAGGCTGTATCTGACATGTGGTTTGTGATTAGGTTTCGGGGTGTCCAGCTTTCCTCCGATACGAAAGTCATCCAAGTGGTTTATCTGACACTTTTTGAGTGGTTTCCAGCTTTCCTGCAGTACCACAACTTACAAAAGATATAAACATAGTTTACACTATATGCGTCTCTCTTTATAATGAGAAATAACACAAAGTCACCCGGTATACGGTGGTCTTCAGAATGTAGAATAGATAGATGGGTAACTAGACAATAAACATATCAACTTACCCCCCTTTGTTGTTTGAACCATTAAGATCAAAACACTCGTTACTAATGTTGAACTTCTCATGTTCTATAAATATGAAAAACAATATATATTATATAAATTTTTAAATATAAAAACAAGAGACCAAGAGAGTCTGACATAAATGCTTATAACTAATTCACCACACTGCATAATAAAATAAAACACATTTACAAGTACGATTCCATTGATTTTTCCATGGAAATATTTTTTTCTAAATCAATGCGCACCATCAATATTTCTATTGTTTATTTTGACGTCACGATAATGTCGGGTTTCGCGCCATTCTCGTTTTATTTTCTATTGTGGCATGAACAAAAAAAAAGACTTGGCAAATCAGAAACAGATTTAGCATGAAAAGAAAGACGACTTAATTATTAGCGATTGAAAAGAAATGTTGTCGGACGGACGGACGACGGACGCTGCATGAGCTAATAAACACACATCCGTAAAGTTTGATATAAATTTACAAGATTTGTATATGTCTGTCTTACTGGACAAGAGGTAAGCAAATGATATGAATAACAACTGATTATTTGTTTGGTATAGTTAACCTGTATATTCATTCAGACTTGAACCACAACGGGAGTAAAGTCTTTTGAGACAGCTCATGGATTACTATTCATATATTCATGAAACTACAAATTGACATTTCCTTCGTTTGTCACGGTTGAGTAGACCGCTCCCTAGCTTGAGTATTACCCTACGACATATGCAACTAGGATCCTACATGTATTTTCACATAGGTATACAAACGTCAGTGATGAAAATGTTTAAATCATGCTTTAAGAAAAAATACAACAGTTACAGTATAAGGATGATATCATATTGCAAATCAAATGACAAAATAAGTTGTAAGTAAGAGTTTCCGCGGTTTGTAGGGAATAACAAACACGTAATATATGACAAAACATAAATAAAAACGAATAACAAACACATAATTATGACAAAACATAAATAAAAACGAATAACAAACACATAATTATAACAAAACATAAATAAAAACGAATAACAAACATGTCATTATGACAAAACATAAATAAAAAACGAATAACAAACACATAATATATAACAAAACATAAATAAAAACGAGCATAGAAATGCTCATCCGTTGAAAAGCTTTATACGAAAATATCATGGTTGACACATTATTTACAAGACCGATGTTACTGCTGCTGTCTATATATAAATATGAACAACACAATACAGAGAACATCAAAATTGAGTGAGTCGTAGACATTCAACAAAGGTGACAGCATACAAGATCAATTGATAGTAAAACCATTTGCTGTTTGGAAAACGATATCAAATACTGCGAAAAGCTAGCTCAAAATGTAACCAATGAATATAGATTTTATATGAGTGAAATATATCATGGATACTGGATTAAAAAATCTCATTATACAATAATGTAGAATACTTTTTGTGCTCCGGAGGTTTTCCGCGACGTACGCATAGCGTGAAATTAATAATAAACAATTCGTTGCGATTAAAATCACTGCGATGAAAAACTTGTTGAAATATTAACATAAGAAATAATTGTTATTTTCATGTTATTTTTGTTGTTGTTTACTAGTGTAGGAACGGCACGGTTACCAAATATTTCAACATGACACGCGATTTGAATATCTGCCAAAAATGCTGTTCATGCTCAAGTGAACAACAACACGTAGTGGCAAAATTGTTTCTGCTGTTATTTTTATTTACTTTATTTTAATTTTTGTAAAATTCAGGTGATCATCGACAAAAATGATTATTAATAGCATTTTGCTAAAATGTCAGGAATACTAAAACCTGTTTAAAAGAGATATGGCCATTTTTTTGAATAGCAGTGACAGAATCTGATGAAAGGCACCATACGAATTAAAAAAACCGGAAAGAAAGAATATGGTTACATTGTCATGAATAATTGTAATGCCAGATGAGGAACAGAACCTTAAACTTGTGATTACATATTTGTATGTAATTTGAAATACATCTAGCTAGTTACTGTACTCATAGCATATCACATAGGAAAGAAGTACTTTCAGGTTTTGCATTAAATTAATTGAATAAAATTAGCTTTCTCTAATCAACCGATTTCTGCAGATCATCTTTTAAACAAATGGGTCAACATATTTCAAAACGATTAAAATTATAAAAAACAGTACCTACCTGTTTAGATATAATCGTCCCTACTGCAAAATAATGTCGATTTCAAATAGTTAAATCGTGTTTTTATAACTAAAACTAATATGTCCCAGTGACTCCCTAGCGAGTCTCATTCAAGCATAACTATCATTTCTATCTTAATATGTTAATAAAATATTCCCACCTTTCCCTGGGCATCACAATGTCGCTCTAAAGTTCATTTAGATTATTATCATTCTATCCCATTGCAGTTTCATTTCATTTCAATATTTTTTATTAATAACAAAGGGATCAGACAACAGGCAAGCCTAAAGAAGTCTTCTCCCATTGCAATTAATGGAACTATGATAATAAATCGAAATTTTAAAAATGGTATTAAAATTAACAACAGTTTCAATTATTTCTTATCATAAGTCCAATTCCCTAAAGTTAGGGTAATTGATTAAGATGGCACATCTTTCCTTGTGTTGGACATTAATATTTAATTACCAAAGGTCACAGATTATTAGACCGGTACGCTGTTCGGTGAAAATGTAAATATGTTTTTTTCTTCAATAAAATTATATATGAAACGGGGATTTAAAGTGACAAATAACAACTTAAATTAACTCCTTAATACAGAGAATAAAAATATAATTATTCACCCTCTTCGGGGTGTGACAGGAGAATCTCAACCCGAGATTATTAATTAAGTTGTCACACATAATGCTTTGTCGAGCGTTGCCAGCATAAGAATTTTATCCCGAGGGTTGAGATCTCCTATCTTAACCCAAAGAGAATGAATGGTTCTTGTGCTCTTACCCTATGTGAGCATGTGCAAAGATCTTATGTAGCTTGTCTTTACCTTAAGGTGAAATAGAAAAATCTAACACCGGTGACATTTGGGATATCCCTGTCCGGAGGATCTTCCCCTACCTTGATGTTAGGACATACATGTAGAATCTCTACCCGAGTAGGAGAATAACGACTGTCTTACCCGAGGAATGCCTCCAAAGATAGGGATTTTCCTGTCCTACATGCAACATGCTACTTAATAAATATGTATATGTAAATAAAGCAATGATGATTATGATATTGTGATCAATCGCGTTGAGCAATTGATGCCATGAAGCTTTTTTTTTATTGTACCATTATTATTATATTCTATTTATTTGTTCATATAATAAACCAACATGTTTTTTGTTATTAATGATTAATTCTTCAAAATTAAACACATTTATTTTTTTTTTAATTGGTTAGTGCAGAAGGTAGGCTGTAGTGGTTAGAGTTGCTCCCCCTGTTAGAGATCGACGTGCGCAAAGCGTCACTACTACATATACCACGCTGCTGCCCGGACATCAGGACGAAATACCCACGGAACAATTCAAATTCATAAAACAGATTTCTCACCCACCATCCCCAACAGCATCTTGATATTTAAATGTTTAGGTACAAAAAATTATTTTCTTATAGCTTAGTGAGGTTACTGATAAAATTTGTGGGAAAAATTAAATAGTTGTAATTCTAGATTGCATTATTTTGGTATACTATGCTGCCAAGTTTTTATTCCATTGTAGTTAAGCCGAGGATGGGACGGAACAGGACCAGCTCTGTGGAATGGATCTATAAGCCATTTGTTTGTGTTTTGCAGTGAATCTGCAGGAATGATTTGACACTTTAATGGACAAGTGGATCAAGGACAGTTACTTTATTTGAATCCCTTGTAATAATTTGATGCAACGAGGCCAATTGGCAACCACAAAGTGACAAATAACATTTGTCGCAGTATCTTGCTTGTATGGTGGATGCGGCATGTGTGTCGAGTAGGCATAATTTGGTTATAAATATTGTATTTTGATCTGTGTGTATTATACATGATAAGGGTACTGGCTGGCTATGTATTTACCCTAGGAGTCAGGAAAACCCTAATATTAGGTTGGAACAATCAGTTTAACAGTAAACTCCTCCTCTCACTTGCTAAGTGAATCCCAGAGGGTCGAGATGGGCGAGATACGGTAACTGTATAATTGATACAGTTTTTTTTTTTATTTCTCCGTGGTGGAAACATGGTAATTATCCGTGGTGGATAATATGGATATTAAATACTCGCCAAGGATTTACTCTGGGAGTACGATGGAGCCTCGTTGATCTGGGTGGGTCAACAGGCTAATTGGGTCAGATACATGCAAATTTTTGTATACCCTGGGGAAGATCGGTAGCAGACATTGTCCGGTACTAGCTATATATATATATAGTTGGTAGATACTTAGCATAGGGTGTTCACCGTTGCATGTACCTGAAGTATTCAATTCCAGTCAGTTGTATATTGTTAACAGGGGAAAGGAAATTACCTGTTTAAAACGTAATTTGCCTGCTCGTCATGTGAGAATAAGTATCCTGCTGTGGTTATCAAATATTAAACCAGGCTGTGGCCATTTAATCCAAAACGTGTATTGGTTGTTTGTTTTGAAGAAAACATCATAAAATAAATCAACAAAAGAAAAGTTGTACTTCACCTTACGTGTTTCGCTTCATTGAATTTTGTCATCAATATGAAATTATAAACCATTGAATAATGGATATTTGTTCTAGGCGAACATTTGCGGTTGTTGACAAAAATAATATTATGATTCTGTTGGGGATGCAACATTAATAATTAATGCTAAAAAATAAATATAACTGTTAAGAAATGCTAATTAGATAATGCTTTTTATATCTATCTCGATCGGACAGACACGCTCTAATTCATTTTATCATTAAGATACTACGCTTGTTTAAACTTCTGAAAGTCATTTCTATTCTGAACATTTTTACGCATGTTTTGTCAATTTTCAAGCTGCAAAACAATTTACGAATTAACATCAATACCTTATGTTAGTACCGATGCATTCGCTCCCTAAAATTAATTTACCAATCAGTGGAAGGAAAACAAATGTACTACACACATAGTGACATGGCGATTTTAGACATTGAATTTTCAATCGGCGAATTCAAAGGACTACGTCGAGCAAATGGATGGTGTTAAGATATAAACTAGTTAAATTTGGTTTCTACATAACTTTAATTCTTATGAAGCTGAGGTGTTGGCATGCAGTAGTAGTTTTGAGCTACTGTACCCATTAGAACCATGACGTGTTTATCATAGGATTTTACAGCGTCAGGTGTGTTCAAATCTACCCCAAATATACCCTTATAACCTTATTACCATATTGTACGGCATGAGTTGTAGGCGTGACAGCATCATTTTGTCAAAAATCCAATATGGCCGCTTAGACCTCATTTCCGGTTTAACATTTATGTCAATATCTCGTTAAAGACATTATTTTCATTTTGAATTTGTTATGTACAATTAAAAATCTGCTCATTGACAAGTTCTGGAAGGCCTAGAGATCTTTTATTGAACATGTTGTTTAGTAAGCCAAGTTGACAAAGTATTACGCATATACTGTCCATATATAGAGCAAAACGCCTGTGGCTACAAGAACAGCTAGGATTAACTACACAAGATTGTGATAACATCTATGAGAGTTTAGAGAACTGCAATGCATTCTAAGATGGGAGTGGTGAATCTGACCATAACTTGGTTTACTATATATATGATGATAGTAGAGGGGGATATGATTGGGATATCACTATTAAGGAATTTATTGCGATTAGTAATAATGTCTGGAAGCGAGTTCACTAGGTTAACAGACGAAGGTAGAAAAGAATATTTGAAGAGGTTAGAACAGCATTAAGTTAACAGAAAGGGTCTCCCGTCAGGCTGTTTGAGTGAATATTATGATGGCGAGCTGGGATAATTTTAGTTAGGTAAGACGATGAAACTACGATTTATCAAGTAACTTCGTTTTATGCTAATTTAATCAACAATACAATTAAAGGGAAGCAACCTCTACTGTGAAAACCAGCATAGTGATTTAATATCATAATCTATGGTCATTTTGTTAAAAGTTATGTCCCGTAACTGGGCTTAAATTTTGATATGTTATATTTTCTTCGGTAATCTATTGAGATATAATCAATCATTCAAATGAGCAAACAAACATGTATGATGGCCTGTAAACATTATTTACAAGACAAAATTTTAGCACTGTAAAATTCTTGTTTTGTATGCCTTATGTATGTTAAGATGGAAATATGTCTACAGAAACCATTTTAAAAATACTTATTACATTGTAAACATGTTAAATAAAATTATAGACCACTAATTGCCTCCATGGTCTGACCGTCTGTACTCATTTTAATGCACTGTAGATGTAATTTTCAGCTCTAATTTGTACTTATAAAATTGAAACCTATACATTGTAAGTGTTGTAATTTTTTGTATTTTTTGGTGGTGAATAAAATATCAAAAAACTCTTCTTGAAAATAAATTGCGGCACATATAACTTTAAATACCATATAATTTACAAGATCCAGAAATACAGATTGGAATAACTCTTACATATATATTTAGTGTAACCCGGTTATATTCTGGTTTATAATATGTATAACATAATTTGTAATCGTCAAATTAGTTATTAAATATTTTGATAGTTCAAGATACTGGACAGGAACGAGCCTGAAATTACGTAACAGCCGTAAATCCCGTAAGCCGAAACAGAAACTACCACTTTTGTAGACTATGGTATGTCTCGGCCAGGGGACAAACCCAGAGCCTTCCTCACAGTGGCGAACACTCAACTAAAGGCCAAACGTGAGACGGTTTGAAGGGAGACGTTAGGAAGAAGAAAGTCAGTTGGAAGAAGTAAAAAAAATCAAAAATTCTACCTGCAGGTCTATCAGTGCATTGGCAATATTTAATAAAGACAATATGATGTTTTGTCTGATAAAACCCAGATGTCTACCAAGCCTATTCCAAGATTAAAACAAAACCTTAGGAACTGTATGTTATTTCCAACTTCAGATTATAAAATTGTATGCTTTATTAAAGGATATTCCACCCCTTGATTTAGGGTGCCGAAATAAACTAAGTTAACTGGAAAATACTGGTAGAGAGTCGACAAAAAACTTGACATAGATACAAGTTCAAGCATCCGAATGCACTGTAAATGTTAAAAGCATTAAGTTGTCAAAGTCATTAATTTCAGTCGAGTTACGCTAATTAATGCAAGACCCATTTTATTCTATATCAATTTTCAACCCAGTATGGTAATACTTCTAACTTTGATTGATATTATGATATATGTAATCAACGTTCTAGTACTGAATATATATTTGAAATAACAACACTTCCCTGATGTTCTAAGTAAAGAATGTCCCTTTAAAGATTTGTAGATGTAAAAATTCCCATTACGGCATAATGGAATTTCTAAACTTTAAGTGCACTTCAGGATTTGCAATCGTCCACTGAGAATCAGAAAGTTTTGAGAGGACCGGGCCAGTTTCTTTATTCAGTGAAAATGTTTAAGCCTGACATTGTTCCATGCCTCTTGATATTGCAGCTTTATAAACAGTAAAATGCTTGAGCCATTTTGAGAGTCAGTAGGTTTTTAAGGTTGAAATAATTAGAAAGTCAGACAAAGTTCACCTTTAAAGAACATAGACTTTTTAAACAGACACCTTGACATACTAAGTGTTATTGGATAATTTTCGACAGGATAAAGTCTGGAATCTGTTCGTTTGTCAGGAGTGACCTAGTTGAACTGAGTTTTGCATTAAACACTTCACAGATATAAAAACAGCACACGCTGGCTTATACTCGCTTTTTCTTCAAGCGTTACTATATATAACCATCATCCCTGGATATAGGACCATACTAACGCTGATGGCTCAGTGTGCGACAATGCATATTACATGCAGTTTGGTCACATGATGCTACATAAAAAAAAATTGATGATCAAATAACGGTACAATATTAATTGGTTTTGCATGAAGGAGTAGCACCTTTAATTTGTAATATTAGAAATGTCGGTAGGTCTGTGATCGGTCAAGCTTGTTTCTTTTTTTAAACTTCCATTTTTACATGGTCCAGGGTTAAATATTACTACAGTGATCGGTACAGACCCCGGATTTCGAAAACCAAATAAGTAAGAACAGTGATGTGGTATATGTACAATGGAAATAAATGACTGTGCTAATTCAGCTAATAGATCATACTTTTAGGGATCATTTCTATAGGATTGATCGCCGGGATGTCAGGTAAAAGTGCTAATTCTAATTACACCTTGAACCATTCTACGCTAAGAACAGACCTGTTGTACATGTCCATTATCAATGTATGTTCTAAGTATGGATAAACTCGATCTGTGTAATGCTGTGATAGATACATATACTTATTTATGCTATTCTGATGTCAATCCGAGTTTATCGTGCATGTAACGCATTACGTCATTCAAACTGATAATTCTATTTCTCTCATATCTATGACGTAGTTTTTTTGTTCTCCATGGTCAATCCATGTTATGTTTTGTAAAGCCTGATCTGGTCCTATTGAAAGCTATGGTCATTGAAGGTCTTCCCTGGTGGTGGAGAAAAGCCAGATTTCCCGAAAATAAATAACTTAATTGTGATTGCAAAAGTACGGCTCTGCAGCGTCAGAGAGTCTAAGAGTAGGAAAGGATTGCCAACGAGGCCACCTCTACTTTTTTTTAAAGATACAAAACATCATAGGTTCCTGTGTAAACTTTTTTCGAAGTTAAGCACAATAACAAAAAAAAAAAAAAAAAAAAAAAAAAAAAAAAAAAAAAAAAAAAAAAAACCACCACGAAAACCTATTCCAATTTATACATACCAAACCGAGAAGCTATTTAATTCTATAATGAGGAAGAGTAAAGTGGATACTCTCACATATTTTCTAGACATTGGTTATTTGATAGAGATTCTATATCGGGCGACATTACCTTAATATTTCAACAACAAAAAAATTCCCGTTCGCTTGATTAAATACTTAAAATTGGTACGCAGAAATGGGATACTTTTTTCCTATATTTTCTCATCATTAAAACATTTTTAATATATACAAAAGTGTTCTCTTATGACATCCACTTAATACTCCGATACAAACACTAACTATCTTATACGGTTGATTAGCTGGTATAGCTGGTATATATATATATATATACCTTGAATATCCTAATTCATCACATTACTGAAGTCCTCTAATAACTTATCACTAACTGTCGATTTACCGAGTTATTCATCCACAAGTGAATTCATAATTAGTGTCAATTTCCTTTTACTTACCTATTATACACAACACAAGTCAATAATGTAATAGAAGTCTTACAGTGTCTGATAGTCCGTGACGATTCCATACAAGTCTCCGGTAACAACCAAACTGCTCCAGATATGAAAGGGGATGGGATATTTAAGTATCTTTTTTAAGGAAATATGATCCTGACTAATTCTTACGTTTTGTTGTGAATTTTCTATGTCAGCAAAGGTGGTTTTTAATCAAGGTATACTATATATGTTATCCTAAAGAAACATTATTGGTTGACGGGTATTATTATGGTTCGGGTTCACCCGACTTAGATTGTCACAGTACTAGTTGTCAGTGATTGTATATGGTACCCGGGTGACACAGGGTAGGGCGAGAGAACGTTACCGACATCTCGTGCACAGACTGACCACACACGACTAACCACAAGTGACAGAGTGGACATATGTGGTAAGTAGTCTGTAATATTTAGAAGAAAATCAGCTGAAATCACTTTTTTTATAAATAAAGTAATACATATATTAATTTCATTTAGTTCAAATAAAAAAACTATTTAAATTATGAATCTATTATTCCATCGGTGGTACGATTGATGTCACATAGATAGAAGATACAGCTCTATCGTATTTCATAATTACATGTGTATGTGTAAGTAAACAAAAGTAAGCAAAAAGCAAACGTTTAAATAAAACCATTTCACGAGCTATGAATCAGTTATAAAAAAACCTCTTGATCCTTGTAAGCGTAAAAGTGTTGTCTCAAACAGATGTACATATATTTACATATAATTATCAAAATTGCTTTCCTAAAACTTCCTAAATTACCAACACGATATTGAATATGAACTAGTATATTATACGACCATCACATTTGTGTTTGGTTGGTATATATGTTTGAATTACTGCAAAAATATAATGTCAGAAGATAATATAGTTATAACATATGATTTTATTGATTTTGAAACCTAGTACAGTCTATACATATCAACAGCTATTATAAATAACATATATCTTATGTATGCTTTGTTTTAAAGATTTTGGCATTACGAAATATGTTAATTATTTATATTTATATCAACGTATCTGTCCATTGTCTCAAATTTTAGATATTGTCAAAATCGAGACTATAAGGGTGTTCTACACATTCCCCGCTAACATGCGAGGTATATGTACTTAAATATAGGTACTAAACTCAAGCAATATTATATACTCAAAGTTTGATGATAACAAGTCTAAAATACAATACAACAAAATCATTATAAGTGTTTGGTTTAATACAAAACAAGTAAGGTTATTTAGAAACATATTTCTCTTTCAACTTTCGTGTACGGCGAGTGCATGGAAAACATTTTTCGGAATTCTTCAGTATATTTTATTTCTGTTTCCATTTTATATTGGTCATTCCTCCCTAGGTTATAGTGCTACCACACTGAAACACACTGCTAAGAATACAGGTAGGACATTTACCCCATTCACATTCCCCTGCTTATATAGAAACCAGTCGTCCCATTCCCTATATGGTGACAGAACAAAGACAGATGCTAACATTGTTTTATAGACTATGGGGAAAAAAGCAACACCTTCACATTGTACAAAAATAAGACGGCATACATGATATAAAAAAAATTGACACAAGATATGCATGCAACCATAAAAAACATCATTAAAACACACTTAAATCGCTGGTATTATCTAGTATTAGGAACATTTTTAACAGAAGTGTACATGATAATACTTAGTACTCTTAAAAGTTTCGTAAATAAGCCCATGAGACATGGCGCGTGTTCGAGAGAGGCTTCTAGCATTTATATTTCCAATTAAAGTAATTGGTTTTTAAATAATCGTTTTTATCATTTCTTGTTTTTTGTAAAATTCGTGTGCTTACTACACTTGTCTTACCAAAAGACGTGAAATTTACAAAATGATCCATATGATGTCCTCAAATACACTGTTTCATTTGAACGATTCAAATTCCAATTCAGAGGCAGCCAACTCACTTAACGATTACATCCAAAAAAGTGAAAGTGCCGCAGTGATTTAAAGAGAATGATATGTGGGCTATTTTATTATATAGTTTAAAATAGAATAATTTGTGTTTTTATGCTAAGTGCTTTGTACATATGCTGCGGTGAAATTCGACAAGTGCGATTTAAAAAAACCTAAAGGTGTAATATTGAACTAAGGTAGTGTGTCGATCATCGCCTAGCGTCAGCGGTACAATATAATCTTCACACTTTAAGAACATATACAAATAAGGCCAGTGATAGAATCAAGTGTTTTAATACCGAAATATATATATTTTGACGAGAACATTTCCCCAGGCTTGGGTAAAAGCCTTTAAAATTCCAAATTCTATTACCGTTACATATTTATCATTGTAGGTAGTTTTGATTAGGAGGGGTAAGGATAAAGGGATTAATTCTACCCCTAAGCATCAATAACAGAAATTCTAAATCCCGAAACAAGACAGAGAGTCGCTACAGAACTTTTACTTTCTGTTGTGGCCTAATTCGGTCCAGGAGGTGCGGTTAGGGTCAAGTCTTCAACAGTCCATCGGAATCCCAAATAACAACACAGCATGGACGTGATTCCTTATTAATCAGAGTTGGAGATTCGGTACTGGTGTTAATATAATATATCACTGGACGAATGTTATTAACGCATTCGGATACACAATGATTGTTAATACGTGAGAACGGACACCTGTGTCGACACAGCATGTCAGATAACAATCTGTTTGTCGACTCACATGTTTAACACCCCAAATAACGCCGATCGATTAACCAAACTTATTTCCGATAGGAATTCTCATCATAAATTAAGGACATGTGAAAACTAAAATATGAACACTTTTCATTTGCATCGTAAATTCTACGTAACGTCCAACGGGGAAAGTATCATTCCGCTATCTTAAGGAAACGCATTGCTTTGCCGCTACGATTTCTACGCTCATCGACATAGTTTATCACAACATCAAGAGACAAGGAAGGTTTATATGTTTGTAAAGTGGTCGTATTACATCGATGATATATCTAAGTGACTGTGTGAGTATCCGGATCCCTAAACCCAGGACTAACTCTAAGGGAATGATTGAGTGTATAGGTATTTAAAGTTCGGCGTTGTGTTGTAAAGGAAAGAAACAATTTCTCTCTGGTAACACGGACGGCAAATATAGACTGTGACAACATGTTGCCTATTGAATAGGAGAAAGCATTGTTATTTCTCTATGTTTAGATATTTAATTGGTCCGAGTTCATTGGCACCGTGTAACTCACAATAGACACACATGTCCATGTGTATTTGCAAGTCTGATGTGTTGACAAATTGCTATTATCTTCATCAATAATGAGCGAAAAGAAAAACACGGACAGACGGCGAGACTCCATGAGCAGGAAGCCTTCTGTTCAATACCGGTCATCACCGCGTGAAAATGAGGATCGCCTAACCCCTAAATCTAGAGACGGACTTACAACCCCTAAACCACAAGAAGGTAACATATCGTCAAAGAAACGAGATTGCTTATCTACCCCAAGACAAAAGAGCCATGAAGATCACTTGGCTAAAGACAATGAACCAACAGTAAAGGAAAAACGAAGTGCTAGCGAGCCTGAAAATTCCACAACATTGAGCCGGTTAGGAATACGTCGTCCAACAATTAAAACTCCGAAAACTCGATGGAAGTCCCAAGACAGTTCCAACTCTGTTTTTACTTCGACAGAAGATATGGATGAACCGGACACTCCAGTGTTTCCCGAAAGGAAGGGTTCGAGAAAATGGAGTTTGTCAACCGATGGTATTATACCAAGGACGAGGAAGCATGATTCGGACAGTGCAGTGCATACGTCCAAGTCCGAGTGGTCAAGGGTTCACAAACGTATGTCGTTAGCAAACGTTGTCTCTAGGGTTATTGGAGCAAACAGTTTACAGCCACTGCAACAACAGAACAAACGACGGCCATCCAAACTAGAGCAGCTTAGGGACTTCAATAAGGTAAGTATGCTTAAAATCTGAACTTTTGATTTGATAAATTATAGCAGATTAATAGAAAAATATCATTATTCTAACATTGCCTATAACATAGTTATTTCCCATGTGGAAGGTACCGATTGTTGACGTCATAATTTTGCGATCATTTCCTCAGGAAACATGAAGTACATGATTTTATATAACTATAATCTAAGATAAATGACACGGAACGCAGTTTTGGACCTTCTTTTATGTATGACGTCATTGATTTTTTTCATTTAAATATTGTATAATATCATGTTAAATATGTTACATATTTTCGCTTACCTCAACAGATTACGGTCGTTGAAATGCAACATAAAGTTACTGATGTTAAAGTATATTTAGCATTTCATATCGATTATAACACTACTTATAGGTATTGATATTAACGCTAGAATTCAGTGTTCATATAGTATATATTACAATCCAAGTTCGGACATGATATGTTTTATTTATTAGATCAAAATTCTTTCTATTTTAAGAAAATATAAATATGTATTTCAAGGTGACATTTCTTGATAAAAATAAAACTTCGTGAAGAAAAAAAATATGAAGTCATGCTCGTTACATGTATATGTCACAATCAATACCTAACCACAAGGTCCGATATAATTATAATGTGAAAAGTCATAATAGTGTCATCATGACCAGGTCTAAATTTACATGTTGCTGAAATTTCCTTTCATTTGGTCCTATATTGATAATAACGTCATGCGTTGTTTGGTGTAACGTCATAGTTATCACAGAAAAAAACCCAACGTATTTATTGCAAACACGCTAATGACCATCAATACATACCCGCAAGAGCTGATAATGAAGCCAGTATGTGAAGAGTGAATACGTCAATTTAGATGAAATGGGAGATACCTAGATAAAAAATCAAATGTCATAAAGGAATAAAAATGACCTTATCTTTTTGCACTACTATAAAAATGCATGATATGACTAACGATTTTTGAGCTTTCAAAGGGCCTCTTAGATACAGTAGTATTACACTAGTCCCGATTTCAGATAGATTTCAAAGCAGTTTGGTTGGATAATTCCCGATCAATCTAGCTATATGATTTTTCTTGGGAGCTAAAAGTATAAGCCCGTAACACTGCATACCTCGAAAATAAATAGATTATCTGCCCCTGCTGTTATTGCTGTTATTTGGTAGGTGTTCATATTTAGCCACGTTGTGGAGCATAAGACTAACTTATTCCATGTGAAAATATGTAATTTGCAATGTTAGATAATATCAAAGCATATGTTAATGAAAGATATCCCACCGCGGTAATACAATTATAGGTAGTACATCTGCAATACTAAGTCATGAATTAATAATGCATGAATCTTGATTAATATGGCTAGATTACTGATAATTAAATCAATGAATCAATGATAATTGGCCACCCAAATGCCTGTCTTCCAAATACTTTAAACATTTTAATAACATAACTTATTAATAATGATATTATAAAAATGAATTGCAAGCCCAAATTTGGAATAAAAAGTAAATCTAAATATGAAACAGTAAAACCTGTCTTGGCGATCACCTCTGTACATCGAACACCTGCTTAATAAAACCATTTTCTCATGGTCCAAATTTTAAACATATTTTCCCGATGCATAATGATCACCTGGCTTTAATGACATTTTATTGATCATATGTGTGGTCTTTATATGAAAAATGAAAAAGTACAATGAACCGGGAGCTCCGGGAGAGAACACGCGGTATTGTCAATAGGACCAAATTGCAACATATGCATATAAAACAGGTATTGCGATAATTATCATTTGTTTGTACATCATTGATTGACTTGAATGTTAAGATTTTAACATAAAAATGAACAATGGATACGTGCATTGGTGCCAATGCATAGATCTAATAGATATCAGTTCGTTTTGTTTTTCGAGTAAATTTTTTACTTGGATTACAGCTGCAAGTATTCCTATTTTCATACTTAATTATACTTTCATACATTCAATTCATCTAAATAACATTTAATTACTTTCGTGTGTCTTTAAATATACTATCTAATATTGATTGATGTTGGAATTAGCAAATAGTATTACGTTTACTACTGATCTGGCAAGGCTTAGACTAATAAACTCTATGATATATGACCACAGTGTGTTAATTGTACAGCCTGATGAAAAGTGTCAGGTATTAAATGTGGACCTGGCCTTGGAATCATACAGAAATTAGAGGGAAATAATCCTCGTCTCAGTATTCTAATGTTTCGTCTGTCAAGAAGAACACTGAAAATTAAGTCTACACGCTATTTACTCTTGTCACTACTAGTTTTTTAAACATCTTAATTTTCATACATTCAACATGGAGAGTTTTGAAAATAATTGCTGCACAATAGTAATCTTTAACTCATAAATGATTTTGACATTTTAAGTGATTCTCTAGGTCATCGCCGGCCTATAGCATTGACGTGCCCATTGTACTCATTCACATCAAATCCTCAACATTTTCTATTCATAACATTAAACGTATGACTGTTTTATTACAGAAATTGCACTGTTATTGAGAAACCAAAACATAATTGACAAAGTCGTTAATATTGTTAAATCAAGTCATTTATTTTAAGGTCAAATGTTATTGACAACTACTTCGAGTAATGCTTGAATAACCTTCAATTTGTAGACCTAGATCTATATAGGCCATTGAAAACATTCATGATAAACATTCTGTATAATAGTATTACGAACTGTTTAATAACATGAGATTCTATCGAATATTTTATGTCATTAAAAGATAGTATCGTTTTATTTTGTTAGAAATGCTTTTAAATCAGGAATGGAGACACTGATTAAGCGGTGTTAAAATAAAATGATCTTGTTGAATTTATGTAATTGTAGACAATATTTTTTAACTTTGTTATTTGAACCAGACAAGAATTGTAACATGTAGTCCGTTTGATCATATCAGACGTTGATATTACGTCAAAGGTATCAAGTTCACGGTTAAAAGCATATTTTCGCGACTATCTTATTAAAAAATGACAAAGCTTTGCAATGGTATCACATGAATTTATATTTAATGCGTTTTTTTTCGTGAGTGTGGAATTTCGCTCGTTAGATCAGTGCAGATATGCCAACTTTATATAAACTAGATATGTCTCCTATGATTTACAACCATCATATATATATAATAATGTTATTTCTCCTTAATGAGGAAATATATATATTTTAGCGAAATGATGCTATTCTGATTTTTTTTCGCCATGATAAAATGACTCATTGCTATTGATGCGTTAACCTATTAGTCTCAAGAATGCATCCATGTATGCTTATTTAAAGGGGAACTACACAACTCACTGGTAAATTTAATCCTTCAATTTCATTAGCCTCGAACCCTGTAGAGCATATTTCATTTTTCAACAAAAGAAACACCAAACACCTGTAGTATTCCTTCCGAAACAAGTTTAGGGACAAAAAGTGTCATTTTGTATTTGTATCTGCTTTCAACAACGCAAGCGTTATTTCTTTCAATATATATATAATCAACATTTATGATGCATGAGAAACAATGATACGTTTTTGAAGCAAGCATGTATGTTATCAAAACTCGTTCCTTAACACAAGTGGTAGGTGTATGAAACGAATAAAAAAGTAACGTTGATTTGTAATCCAATTAAATCACTTTTACATATTTTACTTTACTTTGTTTGAGCAGAAATAATACGCGTGTTTGGCGTTTATACTTCGTTAATTTTACCAATGATATTTTATACTGTTATAAAATAATTTTAACCTCATCATCACATAACAAAGTTGTTGAATTATATATGTATTACATCATCTTTTATATCTAGGGAAGCCATACGGGTTCACATATGTATGCACAAAATTGTCTGGTATTTTGTTTTCCGATGTTTCAATCTTTAATCTCTGTTAAGAGTTAAGTTGGTGTGAAGTGATGTTCTAAAAGTACATGATTTTATTTATTCAGCCACAGTTTAAGAACAAAAATCACTGGGTGACCAATTCGTAACACTGCTTATCAAATAAGTCGGAACAACAACAAGTTCTTACTTCACCTCATGGGTAGGGTGACAGAGTACTGTTTGACCAGTGGTCAGCTCACATTCTGTCCTAACACACCTGGATCTAGGGTGACCACAACATACAAAGTATTTACACCTATCTCAGACTTCAAACATCGGTCAATTAGTAATGTAGCAATCCTAGTACAGTAAGTACTACCTAGAACCATGCCGCTATTTGGGTATCCGTAACACTAGCCAACATAGACATTATTTGTTAATTGGTAGGTACCAACCTTTCCACTTCAAAACATGATTTATCGCTGGCTATTTATTTTAGGAATATTGACTCGATAAAAGTGTTGTGACTGCTTGGTCTATTTTTCCTAGTGATAATCTATGTTTATTACATGTATTCAAGTTTTAAGATAACGAATGTCTTCGATATAATACAAAAATCAAAGCAAGGATTAGCAAACAGTTAAAATCTAACACATAATATAAACAAAAACAAAAAAACGAAAAACAACAAACAAAAACAAAACAAGCAAATGTAAAACAAACAAACAAGAAAAAGGTAAGCGGAATTTTTTAATTACATTTTATCATCTAATGATCATGGATATGTTCATATAAATGAAACCTTATCTGATATTCATATCTTGATATTGTAACTTACATTGACATTACCTATATACTTGTGATGGTTGAATGAGTACATGTAGCTTATAGTAGTTGGCACTATAAATATCCATAGAGGGAAAAACATACCCTAAAGGAAAACATAACCTGTAATTGCTAGACAAGTAATGATAAAACTCCATGAATGTAACAAGATATTCTCTTTTCATTTTTTGCTTTGTATAATACATTGTGTTTTAAATTTACTTATATAGTTATCGATATGAAGGTGTAGGGGTTATTTTTCCGGCCACCGCCTAAACAAATACAACTGTAGTACGGTTATATAAAATATATTAATCTAAGAGTAAAATTAACGAAAATGTATAATCGTTTAAATACGAAAATCAATGTTTCTTTAATGATTTTAGACAAAGCTGGACACAGGTAAATGGGTCAAAGCTTGTATCGCGAAAGGAAAGTCGATTTATATTTAGAATAGGACCGATTATATTTAGAGAAACATTTAAATTGCCGTACAAACACTACCCGTACAACAATAAGAAGTTATAATAGCCGTTGAACCTACACAGGTATACCTGTCATCAACCTATACTTAATCTTGCTGGGAGGAAAGGCTCCTTTCTTTTATGGCCCAAAATTACAAAACAAAGGAACACGACCCCTTAACGTGAACGCGATAGGCATTAAGCAAACAAGATAAGTTTGTAAGTGGTGTTCAAATATCGCGTTCTTCACACCAAAAGAAGCCATCGTTTCGTTAAGAAACAGGGAGGGAAACAATGTGTAAATAGGGATCATATGAATGTAGAGACTTGGCAGGGCTCTCAGCGGGTTTACTACATATCCTAATCAATGTTCCTCTTCATAGAGAGGTGTACACCGCTTGTGTTGTAAATCATATAGATACACTGCGTTAATTATCTGAATTATTATATGGTCAAGGGAGATAATAACTGTCAGGAATTAAACATGATCATAAACATTTTTAAAATATCTGAATTACTATTAACCTGTATGCTTTTAAAATGGGTGTCAATCGAATGTTCTCCTTAGCTGCAGCATCATTAGTTTTTTACAATGTACCCAAACATGATAAAGAGCAATTTTTAAAGGGTCAGGTGTACCATATGCCACGAATTTTAAATTAGATGATCGGTTTTGTTGGCGATCCATAAATAATACCAATGTATGTTAAGTTTATGAAAGAAGAGCATGATTCCCATAAACCTGTGTGATAAAGACAAAAAATGGACGTTAGGGAAAGTTATAGAATTTGTTATACAATTTATTTACGTAAACAAACCAGTTTGGATCGATCGTTTAAACGTGTTTTGTGTTATGAAGTAATCTGGAAAATTTATTATAAGCATTGATATAACTAATCCGCACACATTTTGCAAAAAAAATTTCTTTCATATAACGATGAAGTTAAAATATAGTTGCATCAATGCTTAAATGAACCCAAACAATTATATGGCAAGCAGAGAGACAACAGTACCTGTGGTTTTTTTCTATGGACAGACATAAAAACCGACTTCAATTAAACTATACTTGTCCCCATTTCAGCTTTTTGAAGAGGAATTCCCTGTGGTAAATTCATTTTCTTATTTTAAGGGTCTTCAGGCAAAAGTCTTTTCGAAAATATGGTGGTTTTGTTTTCTTTGATGGATGCGGGAGTTTCATTATTGGTCTTTGATGCTGTATATGCCAGTAAAGTTTCCAAAGAACGCAATATGAACTTTGGTTCTTCGCACTTAGTCTGCACATTAACCAGATCATAACCTTTAGTGTTAAATGGATGGTGGTTTTGTATTAGCATTAAAGGTACTTACCTGGTATTTTATTGATACTAACCGGTTTAGTATTTTGGAATGTTTGGTTTTGGTTTGTTTTTGGTTTTATTAGTTAAACAACCAGGGTCATTTAAGGACGTACCAAGTTTGTTGGTGGACGAAAGCCGGAGATCCCGAAGAAAAACCACCGACCAGCGGTCACTACCTGGCAACTGCCACATATGGCATTCGAACTCGCCTCCGAAGGGATTCATTTAATTTTTTTAATTGAAAAATTGAAGTCTATTTTCTTTATGAAAAAACCATCGTTTCATCAAAAAAAAATTGTGAAATACTGCAGAGTGTTTTATCGGTCAATGTAAAATAAATTCTCTCAAATGCGTCTTATGCCATAGACATTACACGATAAAACAAATTATGCATTGGTACAGAAACTGCATGAACTGCATTCCACGATATTTAAATGATATTTTAATTCATTAAGCCATTTTACTTTGACAGGATAATTTACTTTGTGAAAACAATGTGTTTACTGTACATTAAGAACATGCGTAATTACACGTGTTTTTTTCATCTATTTATTTACTTATTTACTTTTTATCTATTTATTTTTTTTCGTGTTATTGAAAATGTACTTCCCATTGGGACGTCAGTATTCAGTCCTGGATACACAGATGGTATATTACGTCTATGTTACGTGAAGATCGCGATCAATAATCCCATTATGGTATTAATGACCAATGGTGTTGCATCATTTATCGGTATGGCCATTTTCACAGACCACGCTGTCTTTACTGCTGACAATAGCGAACAGAAAGCTTGTTTGTCTTTAGAACTTGGTCATATGAACAATTGCTAGGTCTTGTTTTCATATTGTCTTACTACCGATAAAACATACATGACCTTTTGTCATTGTGTTTATATATGACACAATGTAGGGCTTATGGGGTGATGAAAAGCCATTGTCTTCGTTGGTAAAGAAGATTTATCTTACTCTTTTATATATACACATACATATATAATGAACATTGTTTTGAATGTTAAAAAGAGCGAAGCGTTTAAAGGTATCTAGTTTCCCCTTCATCGCGACTTGGATGCTATTCACTGTTGGCTTCAGGATGTAATCTCTGCCAAACAATACTAAAATTCTAAGTGATAATGACTTTACATGTGGTCATAAATCGTTGATATCATATTATACTTGCTTTATTGAAATTGGAACAATTGTGCTTTGAATAAATATGCTGGGAAGACAAACTACCAGACGGCAGATGTCGCTTGACACTATCAAACCTGATAGCGATTTCAAAGAGAGCGAAGAGACAGAAAAGGCACGCCGGTTACCAAGCATTTCACAGTTTGGTAAAGTCCAGTTAGCTATCGGTCGAATGAAACGGGGAACCTGGACAGAACGAGCTGCTATAAAGCAAGCACAAGAGAATTCCAAAACCCAGAAAATTACTCTTTCGGTTCTACCAATGGTCATTGTCAGGATGAAGAATAAGGCTAGGGCAAGATTAAAAGAGCGAGGGATCCAGTCAAGGAAGAGTACGCGAAGAATATTCCAGTTGGATGGCCAACCCACAGTGTCCCCTGGGGACTTGTTTAGGAGAAAGACAATTGGGATTATGTTATGTATTAGGATGTATAAAGTTCTGACGAGGGCAAGGTAAGATTCATATTTTTATTTGTTTTATTATTTATAGAAACAACTCCTGAGAAAATTTCGGTTAGTAGGGAAACTAACTGTCGTCTGCCTTAGACTGTTCAAAGATCATTCTTTAAGGTAAGTATGGCAAATTGTCCAAGCGGCTTAATGTGCTTAAGTCTGTTGCTTTTCATCCTAAATGTTTGTTATGAGTTTGTTTCGGGGAAAAGTTCGTTTTAAGTATATGCTACCGATTATACGATACATGGATCATCAATTCATTTTGTGAAAAAAATGTATAAAAAATAATGTGTTTTTCGTGTTTCACTGCATCCAGTTTGGCTCAGACAATGCATTTGTTTTTTGTTTTTCAAACAAAAATTCAACTATAGAATAATGAGTTTTTCCCATTTCTTATACAAATCTTCAGTCATTTACTATAATTATCGTTTATGATTTATTTGGCATGGCATCACTAACGAGTCTAAGAAGGACAAAATAACTGAAAGATGCATTCTTTTTTTTAAATAGACATCTTGCATTTGATTTTCTTGACAATACTAAAACGGTTCTTCATCGGTAGCTCATTAGTTATGATTTTTTTTTAAGATTGTCATATACCCCGGTACATATATCAGCTGGACATTATGTATAAAGGTCTCAGTTGTTTCTGTATCAAGTTTTGTCTTAGACATTTCATTTGATCGATTTTCCTTGCTCCTACATTCGGCCTACTGGTTCATCGTCAAAGTTAAAACTTGAGTTATCCCGAAATTGATTTTGTCTCATATGCACTGCAATGAAATCAAATTTAAAATATTAACGATATCTTTCTGCAGCAGTTTTCCATAACAGATAAAATAACTACCACGTGCCTGTGATTTACATGGAACGAATGCCCATAAATAACCTTAATACAGTTGATATTTATTTAGTATATTAGGAGAAGGTATTTTTTAATCCACTCAGAGAAAAGGAACACGAAGACGAGGTGTCGCCTTTTATCAAAGGTTTACATTTCCACGACTACGATGCCCCGTCTGACCTACTTTTCGACAGATCAATCTTCAAGGCAAACAAGTCGGTAAGTGGTCGATATTATAAGATCTTTTTTGAAGTGGTTTCATGTTAATTAACCTCCGCGGGAATGAAACTAATTAAACATTAAATGTTTTACGATATCACTAGATGGTAGGAACTAACGTCTACTACGACAATTACCATCGGCACTAATTAGGTAGTTGTATAGATTGTTTAACATGGTATCGTTCTTTACTGACATCAGGGTGTTGACATTTTATTTAAAATGTATTTAAAAATCGCTATATCATCATGAGGCCACCTGGAATACAAATATGGCTTCCATTAAATCAAAAATTTAAAAATTCATTTATTATCGGTTTAATATCTTTTAATTAGTGTACACCAACATTAATGTGTGAGTTATGTTATATCATTAAGAATTCTATTCGAACGATTTTATGGATGACCTGACACAATATAAATCTTTTAGCGTATTCTTTTTCAATAAAGTACTATAATAACTTTTACATAAATGGTATTGGTCATTGACATGTGAATTGTTATATCAATTTGAAATTGAAGGTATTTGTCATTTATGGACTATTGAGGTCAAGATGGTGTAACGCTGCCCTGGAAGAATAACTCATAATACCATATTGACGAAATCAAATGTCATTAAGAAAGGTTTGACTGTAATAGATATGGATTTTTTAGAATGTTAATATCACCATGTGATACGCAATTATTATCAAGAAGTACTGTTGGTTTAGAAGATCACACTGAGGAACTGAGTTGTCTTTAAAAATGTAGATTATCGCGTCCATATGTATAAAATTGATATCCACGTGATCATGTGCTAACCAATGGAAAATCAGAGAAAATCGAATATAGTTTTATATTTGGAAACAAATACCATGGAAACATTAAAATTAGTGTTGGTTTTATTCCAACAATGTCGATGACGTCTCACTTATAAATCCTTGATGACGTATAATAAAAAAAATCGTAAAATAATATTAGTTTGCTAATTACTGGAAAACGTGTATAACATTATTGACATTTGTAAAGCACTTCAATCTGACATCCAGATAGAACCACCAGTAAATATATAGAGTATATAATAAAAACTGTTTTCCTTGTTCCTATATAGAAAAATCTTTGCACCCTTCACTTGATCTTATTGTTTTAGTTTGCTTCATTGTCTTGACTAATGTAAAGCATATTTGATAACCTTTATACGAGGACATTAAGATTCCCATAGAAATAATTCTATATCCCATTCTATATTTATAAAGTATTAATTGTAGATGCTAATACACATTTTTTTTATTTGTTTTACAGATGCGTATCCCGGAGGAAACCAAAAAGATCCTCTGTAAAAGCTCACGCGACCGAACGGAAAGAGAAATTTATGTGGTAAGACTATACTTAAGCATAGGCAGTATTTATTTATGAATACGTTGTTAAAGATCTAAACAATATAACAAAATACAAACGCCTACTGCCCGGTTATTTTGTACTTGCTATGTACAATATATATGAATTAAATACAATGTAATTTTGATTACAATCTTAATTGGTAACAATGTATTCTATGGTTTATGGTATCAATCAATACATATGAGCGTTTTTTAAGAAATATTTTTTGTTTGTAAAATATGAAAGCTTTATGTTTAAGTATTTTTATGATGGAATTTCTGTTTTTCCTTTTCTCTTCATGAAAAATATATTCAATTTTTTGTATGAAAACATCATTTTACATTACAGGCACAAATAGCACTACGCAACATAAAAGCGATCGCTGATTACCCACAAAATATGCAGATGAAGATTGCTCAAGTTGGTCAATATGAAAGGTATATTCATGTATCAATTTGGTAGAAAAATATTCATTAAAACATTTTTACGGATAGAGACAATTTAGATTTGCTATATAATTATTTGCATTACTCTTCATATATATTTTAGATATTTGTAGTAGCGTAACGAGAGAATGATTTAATAGAAACTTAGAAATGAAAATAGTGAAAACGTTGAGGAGGAACTGAAGTGGTCGTTTAGAACAACCGGTCGTCTTATTGTAGCTCAAAAGAATTCTAGATACATGTAGATAATGGTGTCGTCTTTAGAGCCACAACTGGTAAGCATATTGAACCGGGTACGTATATTCGTTTTAGCAGTCGCATAAGAGCGATTGTCGTTTGTACCGATATACATTTTATTTGCTTGTTTTGTGTATTCCATTTGGTTAAGCAGTTGAATATTGTTTACATATAAAGGTATGAAGCGAAGCGGATTGTTCTAAGACAAGGTCACCCGGCCTCATCCTACTATTTCGTCCTATCGGGAGAAGGTATGTATTGAATACTTAGTATAACCTGCCTTAGAGACCGCCTTTGTATAAAGACCACCTGGTTATGAATACTTTCTTAAGATCCCAAATAGTGCATTTCAACACAGTTTGACATCTGGCTAAAGACCACTTAACTTAAAAAGCATTTTTCCTGGTCCCCTTGGGTGGTCTTTATATACAGATTTGATAATCTACGTGAATTTATTTCTTAGATAATGCTTGCACCATTGAAATTAAAGATATCTCCAATCTATCAATTTTGAATCCAAAAAACTTTGTCTCAGCGGAAATGTTTGAAGAATGATAGTTTACAGTAATCTTTATTTTCCATTGAAGCTTGCAGGTAATTATTTTACCTTTACGTCAATTAAAGAAACAATATACGTTTTAATCTTTGTGTTCTGTGTTTGATATGAGACTGCATCAAGCTATTTTGCTATTACATTGTCTCCCTATACTTTCATTCATATCCGCATTATCGATATATTTCATGATTTTGAGATATTTCGTATCTAGCCTATTTTGCTAAATAAGGGACTTTGGCACTATAAACAATTACAATTACAATTGTTTATGTGAGTGAAAATTGTGTAATTTATTTGCTAATCTCACTGGAAAATGACATGTGATTAAGGAACCCGTCATTGTCACAAATACATTATCTTGTTTATTGTTATGTGTTGACATATAGCATTACTCTGCATTCACAAACGGTGTAACGATTGGGATTTGCAAAGAATATTTAAGATTCAAAAGAGGCAAGTGGGCTAATGTACTGGTATCCGGGTTCGGGGGCACCTTGATATAATACAGTCGACATGTTGACTTAAGTTACGAATTTATGAAAGGAAATGTCATTTTACCGCGATATTGAAATTAATATAAGAAATATCACTAATATCAGTACTAAAACCGATGTATACGCCTTTGTTGTTTTACAGCCGTGGTAATGGTTATGGACGAGACCAGAACGTACGCCAGACCAGCCTTTCACATCAACAAAGGAGGCGACTTCGGGGTTCGTACCAACTATCTGTTAACTCTTCTCCACCTCGTCTTAGAGACCATTATAGTTAGCTGACTGCAGCTAATTAAGCATCCTCGATATTCAAAGGGTTACTTTCACTGTAGCTATATCCACTCATGTAATATGCCGTAGTAATATTGAAAGCTCTTTATGCAAAAACAAATGAGACAGATAGTTTTGATTTATATCAAAAGAATCGAATTCCAATGTAGTGTATGGAGTAGGGCGTCACCCTCTGTAATCATCAAGGAAGTCTGTGATTGGTCGGTAACCCCTGGAAAATCGAGGGTCCTAATTGAGTTTTTGCAACTGGTTGTTGTCCGGTTACGCTAAATCAAAATTAAGATACAACAAAGATCAAATATTATGCACTCACAAATATGGTTTAAGTTACTGACTTATTCTATTCAAATACAACACCGTCGTATGATACTGTTCAACACTGTAATCTTATTTATACTGCTGTGTGGTTTGTTTACGCAACACAGCAGTCCCATTTATTGAGACTTTCGCGATTTTACAATAAAACATCAGCTAAAAATGTCTTTTTGCGAAATTCTTAATTAAATAGAAATACCATCCAATGTAAGAGATGTTGATATTAATTTATTACTTTGTCGCAAAATTTTCGAAAGTAAATCGTACTTAAATAATAAAGTAGTTTACATTAACCTTAAATGGTATTATCAGAAAGTAAGTTGGGTGAAAAATACCGTCGTAAACAAACGGACTACTCATTGATTATACTTTTCATATAAGTGTTATATATCTATTTTCATACATGAAATACTCATCTATCACTGGAAAAAGTTCTGAAAAGTAAATGGTGGTATTTTCCACGAAGTCAATACTATGATAGATTCCAATTTCTTAGAAAAGAAAAGTATTATTTCTTGTGTAAAAGTATAGAAATGGTGAAAATTTGAAGATAGAATTTAAAAATGATATACTAGAATATCGGTGTGAAACTCGTATCGTCAAAGACAGTATGAAGATATTCTTATAATAAAACGTTGTAATTTCAATCATTAAGAACCTAATTATGCATGGGGTATTGATTTGTTAACAACATAAACCTTCTTATTACTCGACACATTTGCTTGTTTCAGGAACTGTCCATTATACAGGGAACGAAGCGAAATGCTACCATCATATGTAAAGAACCTTGCGAGTTCTTAAGCATTGGTAAGAAGGATTACAAGCGAATCTTTATGTCGGGTGGGACAAAGAGTCTCGGTGACCCGGATCAAGAAAAATTCCTCAGGTAAATTATCTATACACACTTGTCTTGAAAGGTTCAACAGGACTAAGTTCAACCATTAGTACATTTTCTTAAAATAAGTTCAGGCTATAAAAATTGCTCAAATATACAAATTAGTGTTCAGTATTATAATTTAAAGTCATTTAAGTAATTGGCCTTTCACGTACCGGATACGTGTTTGTTGGCAGTACATTGTAATTATCATAATTGTAGTATATATTCCAATCATAAGTGTATGGTAACATCACCTGAACCACTTGGGAATAGAGTTTACCAGACAGCTTAATGTTATAGTTATACATTATATGTTAAATCTACATTTAAATTGTAAATTTTGATGAGGTGAAGGGCACCTTTCTACAAAGCAATATTCTTTTCACAATCTATTCGCCATCCCGGGCGAAAGGGAGGTAACCGTTAATCAATATCCATATACAAGATTTCAGTGTTATGATATTGACAATTTACGCTCACACTTACCAAATGATGAAAGTAAAGAGTATATCAAATTGCAATTATTACATTCTCACATGGGTCAAATTGGACAACTAATTGAAATAAAATAGGGTCGACATCTTGAATTTTATCAAAGAAAAAGAATTTTCTTTACAATCTGTGAGCTGAAAATTATTTCAGAAAATCTTGTATGAAATGGTTTCAGAAAATCTTATATGAAATCACACTTATCTAAGACCTTTTGTATATTACAGATCGCTCAGTTTCCTTGATGGCTGGCCCATCGAGAAGCTGAAGGAATCACCGGACAAGACAAAGTTCCTTTATTTTAAGTAAGAAAACGTTTCAGCACTTATATTTTGAATTGTAAAGACACTTGTACTTAATTTATTTCGTATTTGTATCATTTGTCTAAGAAGTTTATACAAAACGCATTAGTATTGAGAGTGTCTCAATGGTCACTTCGTTTAGGTGTCTGTGAAATATTACATCCATTAATCGCAATTGTGAGCCAGCAAGTGTGCTAAGATAATGGCATGCATAATTTACCTGCACTTATTCTTGGATTTTGTATGAAACATATAATATGAAGCAAAAACTTAAAGAAAACTATATTGATATATATATTACTTACCTTATAGGCGCGGGGATGTCCTAGCACAGGATTCCAATTACTATGACTGGATCATTGTCGTCAAATCTGTACGTATGTCCCGGCCACGGCTTAGCCATTATCAGATATAATTATATTCATATAATATTAACAACTCTTAATTAGCATTTCAACACAACAATAAACTCTATTCAAATAATGTCTCTCTTCCATCTAAACAGTATTGTATGACAACCAATTATACAGCACAACTCTTAATTAGCAAAATGTTTCATTTTTTAGTAAACATATGGTGTTAATAAAAGTGTTTTAGACAAAAAAAAAACGTACTAAGGGGTTTCCAGTTTACATATACATTAATAGTCGTTATGTCAAATTTGTTTTCTACTATAAGGGAAGCGTGCAGATTCTCAAAAAGCTGAAGAAAGTTGTTCCTTTTGAATGGAAGAAGAAAGGTACGTACAGATACAAAACCACCGGAAAGTAAAGGAATGACGTGATGTGCAATTTCCTGCCATTGTCTTATTCATATTTTATACTATTCATATATGGCCCCGGTGGCAGTGTGATATGAAGGTTTATTTATCAGAAGGTGTATTATTTTCCGAGAGTTTATATACAAAATCGAGATAATTGTTGTCTTGTCGTAACATCACAATAGTGTAAAAAGGTGGGGAATACAAACAGATAATAAAAGTTAAAGGTAATTTCTTTTAAATATGAGATACAAAACACAAAGCTCTTCCATGAAACCAATACCTTTAAATACATTGGTAGAGGTAATTATAGTGGTACCAATGAATATTGAGTAATTCAGAGAGTCTTGCCTTTTTTATTCCATAAAATTAATGAAAACAATTTATGCCCTCTTTGTAGCCAAAGTTGTCGCGTTTGTATCCACGAAAGAAAAACGTGATAATCTGGAAAAACGCAACGTTAGCAGAAGAATTTTAGCCGAGTTGAAAATTCCTCTAAGAAATGTTGAGGAAGAAGATGATTTTGTAGAGGAATACCCAGGAAAACCTCGTCCATTTCAACATCCTAGGCCCCAAGACAACAAAAATAACGTTAACCAAGAAAATGTGGATGATGTCACTCTTCCAGATATACGTCACAGTCACAATAAAGAAAACAAACAAAGGAGTTCATTTCCGAAAATTGAGACTCAGCTCTTGCCTCGACTGTCAGAGGAGGAAGCCGTAGAAGTAAAAAGTACGGATGAAAATTACGACGGTGAGGAGGAAGAAGACGAGCTCGATGATCTTCCAACTAATATTGGTTCAGAACGGACGAAACACCTACAAAAAGAGGGTAACTTTCTAGTATTACGCCACTTACTTTATGTGACTATTTTTTTGATATCGGTAATGTTTTATTAAGAAATCAAGTCCTTATAGTCTTACTTCGTGTTGAGTTAAAATTCTTCAAAACATTCTACGATATATTTCTTTGATTTCATGTCAAGCCAATATTTGCTACAAAGCTTTTTTACAGTTGTTATTATCCAATATCATCGAGGTAAATCAAATGATTTAAGCTATTTTAGGAAAATTCCATCGGAACATCCTAAAACAAGCGCATAGTCGTAGTCATTTTAGACAAGACAAAAGATAAAACAAATATTTGTGTATTCGTTTTCTCGTGATATGTAGGTGACCGGATAAGTAGGCGTCAAAGCTTGTTAGAAAAGGAGAAGGAGCTGATGGGATTCAAAGAACACAAGAGGACGATTGTGGAGGAGCTCACCAAAGCAAAAGTACTAAAGATGTGGATGCAATTATTACGTTTTTTCTTTGCGAAACATTTAAAATTCGCGTTCGAGATATCTCACAAAATTAAGACAAATTGTGTATCTCGCGGAAATAGAGTGGTGTACCGTTCTATAAATACATATAATAAACAGCAGCGAACTACGTATTATTCAAACACAATCATAAATGTAGTCTATGTTTAGCCTGCCTTTTTATTAGAAAAAAGCTTTTCGGCGTCTGTGTCAGTGCTGGGTATCCCGTTGAAAAAGTGCTCATTAATAAGTATTAATATTCATGGATGATTTTTTTTTAATTTGATAGAAATAAGTTATCTTTTCATACACATACATTTTCTTAATTTTCTATAAGAATTTTCGTATATCAAATATCAGTCACTCCACTATGTGTCGAATACGGATTTCATGAACAGGTTTAATTCTGCCACGTACTTATGGTTGCCAGAATATCGAACCAATGCTGACATTTTTATTGTTTACAGGATATGGATGACATTACCGAAGCTGATCTAAGACCTGAATTTGTAGAAGTACAGACATTAACTAAAGGCCATGCATTTGTAAGTCATACCTCTGATAAAGAGGTTATATTGATAAAATTAGAATCCCCAAGAATGTACATATTAAGTTTCAAACTTTTGTAGTGATTAATGTAAAATACATAAGGCCCAAGTTTTTATTCGTGATTGTAGTATTTTTTAATTATGTATATTATCTACTACAAACATAATTAAAATCTTCACATGATAAACACACAACCCAATTGCAATTTAAAGTCTACATTGATGCTTGGGGATATTAAATGTGAGAGTTATCTCCCCTTAGTCTTTAACTAAAAATCGTCATGATAGATAACTAGAATGATCCTACAATTAGATTCATTTTTAGGGAAGATTTTAATATATATATATTGTTGTAACAGGGTCTAGCAGGTCTTATACTGGAACCTCAGCCCAGTTTCTGTGTGGTCAGCAATGGAGCAGACATCATTCTTATTGATAAAGATTTCTATATGCACCACACATCGGATATCCTGAAAAACAAAATGCGACAGGAGGTAAATTTTTGACGATTAATTTTAAAGAATTCCGGCTTTGCCTATTACAAAGTGTCATTTCCCATCCTTTGGATAGGAGCATTCAAAAGTGATCAAAAACACGTCGTTATTTTCCTGAACAACAAGACGTAATAATCGGTACCCACTCAAATGAAGATACATGTATTTATGTAATATGCAAATACAGAATATCTGTATTCTTTATTGTCGTCTTTATTTTGTTTCCTTTGTTAACTAATTAACACACAACTTTTTCAATAAATACATACAGACACATAAGTCATTTTTTAAATCTATTATAATATTAGTTACGTTATTTTGCTGATTTTAATATTATTTCAAATTACAAGTTTGTATCTAAACAGATCGAAGTTCGATATTATTTGCAATTTCGTTTTGTATTCTTTTTTAAGTTTGCACTATGATTACCTTCCACACATTTCCCATTAATGTAGTTTCATGTTTATATGGTTTTGAACGTTTTCCAAATCCTCATCTTATTAGGATTGATATTTACCTATTAATTCTATTGCTCGAACAAAGGATTGTGACTGACGCATGATTTGTCGATAATGTACATGTAATATTATATAATGCGAATATATGAATATACAAATATATTACGCTTCACAAACATGAACTCATTTTTTTTACCTTTGTTTAATTTTACAGCTTTGCCCCTACCCTACCGACGAAGAGATGCAAACTAAACTACAACAGAATGTGGACTGGTCTGCTTTCAGGACTGAAACAATGACACAAACATTGGATTACTTAAAGACTAGACGAGAACAGCGTATGACAATGGTCACTTGATGGGGCACGAGGAATAGGTTTTCATATCAAAATATATATCTGTGATTAAAACAATCAATATATGTTTTACGTGAACATTTACAGATATGTGAAGCCAGTACAAGAAGAAATGAATTTGTGGAAAGTTATTTATTCTATATATTTATTTTTCTCTGAGCAAGTGTCTTAAATATGTAAGTGCGTTGACTTTTAACAAGATGCTGCCAAAATCAAAAGTGCTTTTCGGAAGACGTGTGGATTATTGTGCTATGTTCTGTGGCTGGCCAAAGACGCTACAATGTGCCAAAATGTTACTGTATATACCATTTATGGATAGCGATGCCCCACCTCTTCTTCCTCCCCATAACCCAACCTTTACCTACCATAACAAACCATCTGTCTCTAAAGTAATCATCTGACAGTTTTATCGTTGTAGTTTCCTAAAATTGTAAATTCATATGGCATTATTCGTGAAATTGATATGGTAATATTTACATAATTGGCCATTCTGAAAATCGTTTTCATCAATTCTTATCATAATGACTTGAAAAATAATATCAATGTTTTCCATATTCATATAAAATTATTATAAGGGCATAGTTGTGTTTCATGAATTGCTGAATGTTAAGTATTTTGTTTTCGTAAAAAACATACTTTCAATGAGTAATAATTCACAAGACTTAAAGAAGAGATTTTCACTTTTAAAGATTTTACATTTTGAAAGATGATATATATTGCTCAGTTACTAGAAAATATTTGCCAACATTTGAAAGTCTACCAGCACGCTTATGCAAAACAGAGAAAAATATCTATGACCTTCCTATCATAAAAGCATCAGTATTGTATCAATGTACATCCTGTGTTTTAAGATATTGCTTGTCCATTTCATTTTCATCTGAATTAGTTCAAAATCTGATAATCATAATCACAATACACTTTCGGTATCTTTTCAGTAATATAAGTCATAAGACATTTTTATGAAAGTTTCATAAACCCTTTTCCACATGTAGGTAGACAACAAATAGTCAGTTCATAATTCTATCATATGACTTCTTGTGGCAGGGTTGTGGTTAGGAGTTCATACGTGCATGGTTTGGTTAGCCTTAATAACATTGTTATTTATTTTCGATTAATAAAACATTTCATTTGTCACTTATTGTCAATTCTTGCAGCATCTGGACATTATTTTCCAGATATCATTGGAGAATATATGGTAAATGATTGACTGGTTTGAAATACTGAAAAACAAAAGTGATAACTGTTACACCACTGAATTTCCCCGCGTATATATGTACTCTATTCGGGAATATACTTCTTCGGGAAATATGTTAAGACTAGTTATATTTTAATAGCATTTGATATTTGAATTCACGTTTGAACTCTCTCGAAAATTACGCAAACATTTATTTCTCGCGACAATGCAATCGTTTGCAGTAGTGTCTCTACAATCATTACAATAATTAAAACAATATCATTGCAATGTCTCATGTTTTGCATTTATCAAAGAGAAAGAAATGATTTAATAAAAACCTATGATATACGAAGCGTAAATTTTTAAAACAGTTGAAAATAATTAATTTGAAACGTTGCAAGAAGAGAGACGACACAATTAAACAAATATACTTACTGTCTCTTCCAAACCTAGAAAATAATGACTCAAAAATGAAATCAATTACTTTCGCACTAGTGTGTGTAATCCCAAAAAAACAGCAAAATGAAACAGCAGCAACAACAACAAAAAAGAAATCTGCGAGGTAAATAATAATTTAAGTTATTATGTTTTTCTTCTAATTGTTGTCAATTCTAGGCATATATACAACCAATTTTTCTCATCCAGCCATTTTTATGACACTGAAAAGACCATTGCGACAATTCACTTGAATAGCTTGCATCATATTTAATTTTCAATAATACGGAATTGAATTGATTCAGTATTACAATTCGAAGTGCACCTTGCTTGTTGGATTCACTTCCGTCTGTAAATATTAGTAAAGATTGGAAACCTGGTACGCATTAACTATTGTGACACCAGGTGCAGTAAACTGGTTGTGCTATTGTCAGTACAATATCTACGGACCCAATATCTGTCATCTGTACCGACCCTTTACATATTGGCACTGGTTAACAGCGATGTGAACGGTGGCATGATACCGATATGATATGGCACTTTAAGTCCAATCACGCCATTGTTCGAATGCAATATCATTATCATGTCCAATATGGCACTGTTGCACTCGCTGGGAGTTAGGGCCTTAAGTGGTTTTTGATGAGGTACCCAGTGATAATAGCTAACCAAAAACATGGGACATATCAATGTTTTCTATGAAACATGCTTATATTATGTTCAACTATGTAAATGGAAATAATTTTAATTCAAACCGTTTTCCGTACAACATACTGAATTTGAATCCAGCTTTGGAAGGTCAGTGTAACGCGGGACAATTATCACCGTTTGGGTTGATGTTTACCAGTGGTTGGTCGTAGTATTACCGCAAAATAGCCATTGAATTACCAATGGATGACAATGATTCACCTAAACGTGTCACCAATTAACTCAACGTTCATTTCATAGTATACAAAGCCAAAATCACGCAAAATGACGATCTACAAAGTATAATGATAAGAGTTACTCAAAGTTGAAAATGAAGGTAGGATGATGCAACACGAGATAGCCTTTTGAAAAAGAACAGTTAATATTGGCTACAACCCAAAATCATACGTCGATGACATTTTCAAGGACGGATTGGCCGAAATAAAAGCATGTGATTGATAGTTTAGAAGATAATCTCCTCTAGTGAAATAATGTTTGCTGAAAAAGGTAAACTACATATTGATAATTTTATTTCATTAAAAGATATCAGTTTCAGACCATGTTCTGAAATACAAAATAATATTCTAATGGGATTTTCCCGGGGGGCACATTTGATACTGAAAGTTGTTTTTAACCGTAGAAATCTAATGAACAAGGAAATAGAAGTTGGAAAACCGACTGAAACATTTGTGCTGTATTACCATTTGTGAATTTCATGAAAGATCATGTCAGTTATTTCTTTCGACAGTCTTTCACCTCAAACATTTAAAGGGACATAAACCTTAAATAAGTTGTTCTGTATGCTTAGATATGGTTTTCAGATGTTTATTGAATATTTTATTACAAATAATTGGTTATCTAAAACGACAGAAAAACGTGGGGAATACCTACCTCAAAAATGATAAAAATAGACCGTCATATTCTATTTTTGGAACACAAAACGAAAGCTGGCCGAAAGCGAGGTTATAATGAATAACAAACTTGCTGACATGACAAGGAATATTTGTTTTCCACATTTTAAGATTATTATTTTCTAATTTACGATGGTTGACAAATGAAGTTTAAGCCATATTTGTTATAAAACAATATGTATTTAGCGTTAGAGCGTTAGAATTATAAGTCAAAAGTCAAACGAGACTTTTCATTCGACAGGGCACCGCAAAGTGAGGTTCCTGACTTATTGCACATATGTACATCACGCAAGTATAAAGTGGGGAGTTGCTCCCGTCTCTTGCATTTCAGCGATCCATTTATATTTATCTACTTTCCAAATCGCGCACGTAACTGACTCTTGACGAACACTGTTTTCTACCCACGTTTTTGACCCACCATTTTGTTTACATTTGTGCAGTGCATTGTGGGAGGTCACTAAAGTTCAACACTACTATACTATCGTTACAAAATTCGACCGGGCCGGTTCAAAATACAGAAAAATGGAATTTCCATTATAATTATTTTATTTCACACATTTGCTCAATAACTATATTACTTAGGAAGGTATCTGACACGTCTTAAATATGTATTTTACTCAAATTTACATGGTTTATTTAGGTTCATGTCCCTTTAACGAAAAGTACATACCTTTTCTAATATCCTAACAAATTATATTGGTTGTATTCTCAAACGTTTTCCTTACAATTTCGACCATCGCCATGTGCAATTGAGCATCACTATATAATATTATTAATTGATTGTCATGAACAAGTCTACTATTGAATTGTACAAAAGTCACATAAGACATATGAGTCTAGACATCTTAATTTCTGTGTAACACCATGATATACTGTGTGTTTGTTTAATTCGCGACTTTATTTTTTTTATTTATTCGTGTTCTTGTTAATTTCTAACAGTATTGAAGAAATTAAGGTAACTTTAGATGTCACTCTTTCCCATTTTATTCACGTGTTATTAAGTTAGAAGAAATTATTTTTACAAAGAATATAGCGACATTAAATACTCCGCAAATAAAAGGGACTATGCAGTAGCTGTTTAGTCTCTTTATGACGCAAACTGATATTTGGAAATAAACAGAACCGAAACTGTAAAATATATCACATTAGAAACTTATTTCATAGAAAGGAAGGTGAAGAAGTCGTTATTCTAGTATTTGGAAACTGGTTTTGATAAATTTACAAGTCATTTGCATTTGTCAATTACGAACGAATTGTGAGATATAAATATTCCAGACCGAGTCCCTATTGCAAACAAAGAATACACGGCAATCTCGGGTACTATGCAACCCATAAGCAGTGTCTATCATATTTATTTTTACGGATGTATGAGTGATGTGTTTTTATAATAATGATTGACAGTGAATTTCAGTGATAATCCCTTATGTATAATATGTAGTCATTTGTTTACATATACAAAATTGTAAGTTGGTTATTAGACATTAAAAGTGCATCACAGGATCTAAAATTATACGGCACATTCCATTCCCTGGGTACTGTGCCAAATATGTTTTCATTGAATTTGTTGATGGTCCTTAATTATTTAACATAAAGTTTAGAGATGTTAATAGTGTTAACATTTGTACAAAAACACATTAATTTAATTGCTTTAAGGACATTCAAAGAATTGATGGATTGTAATTCGGGGATAGCCTGCTAATAATAGTGGACAACACTCGGACATCATGTGGATTTGTGAACATTTCGTTTCACTAACGACTTGACATCACTTTACGAGAGTAATTTTATTTATCAATTTACATTTTGTTTTCCTTTTATATAAGAAAAACATTTTGTCTATGTTTGAAAAGCAATCACTAAAATTGTTTGATTTCATAGAAGGATGGGGCAAGTTTACCGTCTAGATTCAACACACTCATTTATCGTGTATAGCGTAAAGCAATCCGGGGTTAGTCATCACATAACCATGTTTTCTGCCGTAATAATGTCCTCTCTCTGAACTTCCCTTGTTGGACATACGTAAATCGTCTTGTATATACATATATACATTAAACCACTCTTTGCAAAAGCTTTATAATCTACATGGAAACAATGAAATATATTCTATATTCATACCCTTTCATGGTTTAGTGACCGCCCCTTTCGATATGAATCGCTTTCACCCGCATGCTGAGCGCCAAATTAAGACGACGGATATTTTTCGCTTTCGGGAGAAAGGTTTCTAAAAGCTCACTTGGTCTATTGTGGTGCGATTGAAATGGGTGAATTCACACTGGGGATAATCATGGCGATTTCTCACCTAGGCGAATAGCAATCAGTACCTGAATATTGATCCTCCAATGGCTTAAATGCAAACTCGTGTGCGTACTGTACGGGTGAAAGAATATTTCAATATAGAATTCATTATTTCACGAGACCAAATTATAAGCTGATGTGTAAAGCTATTCCAAGTGGATTATTAGGTATCCAGGAATCGTGTCTGATCAATATTTTGTCACCTAACAGCGCTAAGAAACTTTCCTCGCTGTCGACCGTTACACCTTTATCATGTAGATTATCATTAGTAGTAATCAAAGCGGATTTCCTTCGAACCGCGTCGGCCAATTGATAGCGCTGGCCTGCCCATGATAGGTGATGACATTTTAAAGATGAAATGACATTTACCGTGTCGGTGATGTCGCCATGGAAACCGAACCAGATATCGTATATTGTATAATTTCTTCTTTGCTGGCGATATAAACATAACCATCAATTTGAATATTATTTAAATATATAGATATGTCCTCAAAGTTGTGTTCAAGAAGGTACATGATTGATCGTTTATATAGCATAGAATTATCATATTATTATATGATGTAGTTCTTTTTTTAACAAATATGGGAATGAAGGCGTTGTTTTAATCATGCAGAAAGAAATAATGAAAATTTTACAATGCACAAAATTTAATACGGCCGTAAATGTCTTGGATTTTGTGTGGGATTTTTTTTAAATGTTTAACCATTCAGAATTAATTTATTAACATCTTTTTTATTAAAAGATTTTACAATTTTTATAGGTGTTGTTATTTCACTTTTTTTGTGTAAATAAAATATTTTACTAAAACATTTTTTAAAATGAGTTTAACATTATTTTAATTGATTTTACTAATGCAGGTTAAGTAGGTCAGCATTGTTTTCATTTGAGAACAAAGTCAGATGTTCTTCCCTTGTTTTCTTGATTACCGAGTGTTTCTATTCTTGAGGAGAATGACGTTTCTTAGGAAATTCAAATTGTTAAAGGCTTTTTGATCATTTGAACACAATTAGCTATGATTGCACAGCAGCTAGTCATACGTATATCGTATAAGGTACAATAGGCATATGAAAACGCCAATATTATACACACACAAAAATACCTTCCCCAATTTGGTACAAAAAGGCAGAAATATCCTGACGCCAAATATCCACCTTACGGTATATACGCATGCCCATCGTCTCACAGATGTTTTTATTATAAGCCAGCTGGCATTAAACGTTTCAATTTCAATTGAATATGAATCAGAACAATTGAGAGAAGGAGGGCAAGGGAAACATTATTGAGAAATCTGAATGATTATTGTTTCCCTATTTTTCAGTTATCATATGTTAATTCGAATAGCTTGGATATTAGAACTAGCATGTTCAAAACACAGCATATTCACGTTCTTTGTGTTAACTCCATAAATGGGACATGTACATCTTAATAACATCTGCATTAAAGTGACATTCGGCACCCTGACATTTCCAAGCCAGAATGTTTTGTTGCGTAGCTATGGTAACACCAAATAGACATTTGCTGGTGTGAGTACCGATGCGGTTCATAACAAGTGGATCAGAGTGGACTTTTTTTATAAGGTATGATCCGCGTGCTTCTAACCGGGAAATTCTTTCATCGCTCGAGTGAATCTTTCTAAACCCCAGCAGAAATTTTACTTGGTTTCTTTTTGAATTTCCAATACACTTTAATGTGGTTACAGGATTTATATATTCATAACTGTTCTCGAGAACAAAACGGCAGCCGTCTGAATGGTCGATCTCCCAGTAGGCAAACCCCAGCGCCATACAAATGGGAAAGCTAGATCAGTGGAACAAGTATACCCGCTCTGAAAAACCCCCTTTATTAATCGTACTTGATATCTGTGGTCGGCTTCCTCTGAATAAAACAACGCCATTATATTTACAATCTTCGTTATGAAGTCCATCAATAGTTGTTCAGATTTTTTTTTATTATTTCATACAGTAACAGACTTGGTGCCGCAAGGCTCTTACTTCATTTTTATAATGAAAGAATTAATGAAAAATACGAATCTAAAATGGACCATTTACAAAAAAAAAATTTTACCTTTTGCGAAGCTGTAACTTCTTTAAGAATTGATGAAAAATAAAGAATCTAAAATGGAACATTTGCAGAAAAAAATCTTATATGTCTTTTTCGAAACTCTAACTTCATGTTTATAAACAAAGAATTGATGAAAAGTAAGAATGTAAAATTGAACATTTGCAGAAAAAAAAATCTTGTTGGTTTTATTGCAACAATTAACAAGAAGCTGTGGTTAATTTCGTGCTAAACTCTATCTGTCAAAAAGTGAAATGGCATACATATAACGGGCATGTAGTCCGACAGCTTTGGGGATCCGTCGATGATAAAGAAATAAGAATGCTATCTCCCACGAAACAGGTCTGTTGTACGATGATTTGTGTTTAAAAAGGATATGACCTTTATGCATGATGGCCCCGTATGCAAATGTGCCTAAAATGGCCTCGTCAGTTGATCAATATCCTTGAGAATACAAGCACGTGAAGACGTTCCATACTCCTTCGAATTCGACCATGGGATGCATCAGGACAGCGGAGGGATACCAACTAAGACACACGATCAGTGAGAGATACACAAGGCTGGCGAGATGATCACATTTGATGTTAATCAATCATAATTTGTACTGTTAAAAGAAACTTCATCCGCCCCATGTTTAGGACGCAAGACGGAACCAGATCCTCTGGAATGGATGGAAATATAAACTGAAATGTATCTTATATTTAATTCTACGTTATCATAGAATTTTTCATATTATTGAAATTCATCATGCAAAATTTTCAGAAATATCAAAGATATATCAGAAATAACTAAATTTATTGTGAATTAATCTTTTCTTTTATATATATTAATAATCTGCAATAAAATACATGTCCAGTATAAATAGACCTCCTTATATCGACTTAAAGTATTGATAGTTACTAAAACAGGAATAAGAGAAAAACGCTTGCTTCAACATTTTCCCCAATTTACAAACCGTTGAAACATAATAAGATAATTTCCTTTATTGCGGTCTGAAATATACAAATACAATGTATGAAAAGGAATAATTCGTCGTTAAAATGCGGAGCATAAATATCCATCTACAAGTCATAATTTTTCTTTTCAATTAACAATTCATTATCATTAATAATCAATGTAGATCAAGTGTATATTATTTCAATCCTGTTATCATCAATATTTTACTACTGTCGAATATTTGAAATGTACTTTAATCAAGTTACACAATGTAATCAATACCTGAGAGTACCTATAATAATATGAATCATAATATCTGCATACTAGTTTAAATATAAACATCAAACAGAATTTCAAATATTTGATTTTCCAAGTACGGTGAAATTAGATTATTGAGTAATAAATTTGTCTTTATTTTAAAGAGTATTATCTGAGTTTTCATTGTATATATTAGTGAGCTACTATTCAGTCCGGAAACTCGTTGCTGAGTCGATTAATTATAGGTAGACTTCCGTTAAACTTTTCGTCTTAACCTTAAATTTTACTTGAATGAAGATTTCCTTTATCAATTATTAATACTTTCTACAACCTCCACTTTTCCATTTATTTCTGACAATGCACCATCCTGTTTATCTTATAATTATCCTGTGCGATCTTATGCTCTTACTACATCCATCCGCTGTCGTGTTTTAGCAAACTTACATTAGTCAATTCTTTGTAGCAGTTTAATTTGCACCCTTTTAGATTGTTACAATGAACAAACAAATTTTAACCATTTATACTGTCACAGTTAAGTAAAGTATACACTTTTTATGCGAAAGAACAATGTACACTACAATGCGGTAAATAAAAATCTGATGAACTTGGAAACATAGTCCTTTAAAGTTATGTATAACTGGCATCATAGCAGGTTCGTTGAACATTAAAGCGTACATCCAAAAGGCCTTTGACTTATAGGCGTTTACCATCATCCTCATAATGTTACTTGGTTACAACCCAGCCCCCCCCTTACTTTCTTTACAGCTTTATAACCTTATGGAATATATTACGGAAAGTTCAATTTCATTCTTATCAGTGATATTTGTTGTAACTCAAGTGTTCCAAGTTTTCACCTGTTGCAGCAAGCTTACCTTCTTCAATGAAATGTAGTATTTCCAGTTCACCATCTATAATAATTTGCTGTATACCAGCATCCTTACCTCCTTCCATGTTGTGTAATACTTCAAGTTCACCTCCTAAATTCTTTAGATCGATTGCAGTAAATCTACCTGCTTCAACACTTAATAGTATTTTCAATTCATCTTCTGTAGTAATTTGGTATATCGCAGCATTCTTACCTCCTTCCATGTTGTGTAATACCTCCTAAAGTCTTAAGACATATTACAGTTAGCTTACATCCTACAATCTGTATGATATTTCAAGTTAACCTCCTATACTGTTTTGTCGATTGCAGCAAGCTTACCTTTTTCATTTTTCGTAGTATTTGAAATTACTTTCTACAGTAATTTGATGTATTGCAGTATCCTTAACCCCTTCCATGTTGTGTTATACTTCAAGTTCACCTCTTTAGACCTATTGCAGTAAGCTTCAATCTATATGGTATTTTAAATTAACATTCTATAAGGTTTGGTCTATTGCAGCAAGCTTACCTCCTTCATTTTTGTAGTAATTGAAGTTCACCTTCTACTGTAATTTGATGTATTGCAGCCGTTTTCCTCCTTCCATGTTTGATAGAACTTCAAGTTCCGCTGATATAACCTTTGAATATTGCAGCCGTTTTCCTCCTTCAATATTTAGTAGTACTTCAAGTTCACCTGCTATAACCTTTGACCTATTGCAGCAAGCTTACCTCCTTCAATCTTTGATTGCTGCTCGATAGCCATATCGTGTAAACTGGCTTTCTGAGCAACAATCAAAAGGTGAGGAGATTCACATTCAGAATTGTCCGAAAGATGGCACGTGGGTCGATCAAATTCCATCCACACATGAGTAAGGCTTGGTTGTTGTAAATCCATAGATCCATACAATGTTCTGCCCTGAAACTGGACTTTAATGCCAAAATACCAGAGGAAATCATACAATTGTGTCATTCCTGAACAATTCTAACATTTTAGATAAAATGTAGTGATAATTCCAACGTCACATAAACAATATATGGATCGTTTTGATAGCTAATTACCAAGTAAAGGGAGGGATATTTTTGAGCAAACATTTTAAGTTTTTGTTGATATCTCTTTAATCTGAAATGCAAACAAAGTCGGATGACCCGAGACCTGGTCGTGTCGTATATTTGTGAAGTAAGGCGAGACAATGATGAGTCAGTGAAGTTCATATTCATGTTAATATAAAACGACAAATGCATTTTCAAATCTTACCGTAATTCATGATGATGTATTAACTTATAACTGAAATACTGGCAAGAATCAGTCTACTTCAAATTCCAAAAAATGAAGTTCCCAAAGCATATATAACCTCTGTCGATGAAGATCCACTGAAGTTAAAGCCGAGATCATTCACAATGAGAGTTATTTGCCATTCACGGTAGTTAGCTATCATATATCCAGTGTCAATTTATCACAAATCCAAAATTCAGAAAAAAATACAGAAAGACAATGTCGACCGCGTCCAGTTCGGGATGTCTATCTGGACGTCCCGGCATCTGTCGGTTGTTTTATCCGGGTTTCCTGCAGTCAGACTAAGGTGTGGAAGGGAACACAGATGGGGACGACTACATGTAAATGTGCTGGCCCGTCTTAAGGAGTCACAGCTTAATCATTTTAGAAATATTGATATTTCAACCGTACAAATTTTACGCTTGAGGTGTAATCCCTGACAATTTGAGCCAGATATCGCCGCACACTGGGCTTCCAGTATATACGATCTGCCGGGGCATCCTGTCATTGATCCACATACTGCTCTAGCTAAACCCGCCACGTTTCAATTTAAATGCTTATCAATAGCCACGTTGACGAAATTTAGATTGAAGGGAGTTTTTATAGAGTTTGTTTATTAAAAGAAAAAAAGTATCAAAAAAATGTGTCCATATGGGCATAAGTGAAAACTTTGAGTGCTATATATACTTTCCAAGTTTATAGTATAGATTAATTATCTATCTATCTATTAGATATGAACAATTTACAGGTTTCTACTTGCGCTATATTTAGTGCCTTCGCCAACAATACACTAGGTACATGTTCTAGTTGATTAAAATATCTACAATTAACAATCTATTCCCTTACAACGACATTTTGAACTATCATTTATCATCAGTTATCATTTGTGTTCACCTACAGAAAGCTTGTTAAATTAAAATTTCATTCCCGGCTTCCAAGACTAATAATAGATTTTTTTTAAATCTGCTTTTTATGCAGGATATACTGATAAAATTGCTAAATAACGCCCGAGTATTTTCGTACAAATTTTGAGCAATGACATGATAATGTTATGATTGTAGTGCCACAATAAGAGCAAATAATACACTGTAGTTTATTTCAGGACAACAAAAAATAATTGTCATTTTGAAAAATGCTGAACATTTTCACTTATTACGTATATAACTAAAACCACACACGAAATAATAGTGGAGATATTTACTGACCATACAACAGCACATGTTTTAGATCACACTAAACAAGACACGATTCAAGCGACTATTCCTGTGTACAAATGTACACTTACCCCTCATTTATGACCCTCATCAACCGTATGGTCGATAACTTTACAACACATGAGAAGTATTGATGTTCATAATCTATAATTATGACAGGTCGGCTGTTTTAACTATTACTTCAATTGATCCTGCTATAAAAAGGTCTTTATTGACACAAACAGTCTCCATGCACTCATTTTGATCCCGGGTCGAAGTTCACATTTTTTTTTCGATCCAGAAAAAAGATTACACCAATGAACTTATTCAATGACACATAATTTTATTGAACATTACTTTTAAAGTTTGTTTTGTTTTACATGAATTTTGAGATGAGTCGTTAAATACAGTTTATATCTATGATAGGACATGATACTTGACCTCAACTTACCTGACATTGCCTTACCTGTCTGGCCGCTGTAAAGTACTGCTTGGTTGTCCCAGCATGCCCTGTCAAGCTCCGCACACACCCAGCCCAAGTTTCCGACTGAAAAACGAGGCTTATACATACGCGAGAATTTCATTATTCATCAACTACACATTATACATGGAACAGCCACATGTTGCAGAGAAGCATTCGCTTTAGCGATTTTTAATAATGAGATTTATCCGTTGCTAGTGTGCTGTCCGCTGTGAAAGTTTTCATATGAATAGGTGTGATCGATCTAGCCTTTGAAGGTAAATACATCGGGCCTTAATCCGTTCTTTTTGCAGACCACGGCTGTTGCAATATCCCCGAAAGGAAAAGTCTAACAGCCTTTCCCGCTTTATGCATTAATAACGGTGTGTTCGGATTTAAGTGAAAACTATCCTGTTTAAAGAAAAAGGTAGAAACGTGTTGTGATCTCGTCTACTTATGAATTGCTTAGTCTTAACATAACATTAAGACATGTGACTCGCGATCACGATGTATGAGTTAATTTAAGAAATCGGATGTTTGACCCCGGAGTAATGCGAAACGTTATCGATCAAGACATCACTGCACACATTTACGCAGAAGAAATAGTGTCTTTTGATAGCGGCATCTATTTAAAATTCATAAATCATTTAAGTTATCAATGGGCTAGCTTTTTATATCCTTGGTTACTTTGGTTAAAAATGAGTTTCATTAACCTTTTTCTTCTGTGCACCCCACAGTAATAACTTTTTAATAGAATGACGCTTTAGAATAACCGAAAACTACAACAAATAACTAGTATGTTTCCACTATAAAAGTTATATTTGTAATTTTTTACATACCCTAATAGAATTTGCAATCTGATGATGGAATAAAATGAAATTTTTATAAGTGGTACCACCAAAGTCAAATTATGCCTATCAGATATATAATGCCAGGTGCTCCAAATGAGAACACAGACATGTACAGTTGCAATAAAACATATCTTAAAACAAAATAAACTCGTCAATCATAATAATGCAGAGTAAAGAATCCACACCTAGGCATAAGTATTTCTTAAAGAATACTTTGTATTAATTTGGGCAGTTGCTAGGTAATGACCGTAGGTCGATGTTTTGACCGTTTTTTTTTTTTTTTTTTACTCTGGATAGTGGATACTCCGGCTTTCCTCACCCTCCTAAATTTGGTTCGTCCTTCAATGCACCTGACTATTAATTAGGCCAACCAAACCAAATCAAGTATTACTAAAGTAGTAGGTATAAGTAATTTACTGTAATGTACTGTTCGAGAGAATTTTGGGAATCAAATTTACATTCAAGATTTAGTCCTATATCATAAGTTGAACGCTTATGCAAATTTATTTTAAGAGTATTTAATGAGAAATGCTGAAAATATTTTGTTAAATTCATCATTCCTTTTAACGATGCTTGTTTTCATCTAGGAAAATTATCTACGTCTTAAGGATATAGATTATTTATCAAAAATTTTGTATCCATGTTAACTGCATTTATTCTATATAATTACGCGACAACATAGTTGAGGAATATTTAATGGTAAAAAGAAATTGGAAAAGTTAATTTCATTGACATTAAGGCATTAGTTTTTTGTGTCAAAGTGACACACTTCTCAGACCAAGTAATATTTCACAGTGGGCCTCGGAATGTGTTACAAACATCAGATAAATTGGTTGCGAAGTTTCAATCGAAATATCAATTAATTATGACTCACAGCTAATCGTACCGACAAGATAATCTATCAACCGTCACAACAGAGTCATACAGAATGTCAGTTATACTGTCAAATACACAACCATCCAAAAGGCTTGAGGAGGATCACTTCCCTAATGTTGCTTAGGAGTGATGGAATGGAAAGAAATACTCCATACTCCTTGATAACTTTGAGTCCTTACACAAATAAATAGTTTTTGTTTCTTATAAATCACATGAATTAACAATACAAAATGGCTTTTATTAGGAAATCTGGTATTCAAATGAAGTAAATAGGTCTGTAAATGTAAACAAGTTATTTAATAAACATGCTTGAAAACCGCATAAAGCTCCCACGACTTGATGCTAAGGAATAAAAAGGTATATATGTGTACAAACATGTAGACAGCGAGAAGATTCATTAACTTCATAATGGATAGGTGAAATATTGACGCTGTAAACAGCTCCCCTACAAACAATAACTACACATAGAACATCAACGCAATATAAAAAGTAAGCTCCATCAGTACAAAAAGAATTCAATGTTAAGTCGCAGAATTCATATCACAGAATTAAAGTTGTATTGTGGGTGGGCGTCATTGTTCATCCTTCTTACACCTGGTTCAACAAAATAAATAATTTTCGAAAGTATCTTCGGTCGTGTTAATAATATTACGACATTGTTTTATCAATTTGAGTTTGGATAGATATTTCATTATTATTATTGTATTATCGTAATTTGCCATTTTTATGTTTTTTGTTATTTTCATTTCATTTTCATGATCACAAATGAGCAATATTTTCTTGTTTGAAATATATTCCTATATATCTTAAAATGTATTTAAACATTCAAATACTATTGAAATGTATAGTTTTATAACATTTTCATTATTATGTCATTTCTTTCAACTATTTTATAAAGCATAAATAATAGTAAATGCAATATGAAGGTTTTGAGAAATATTTTATAACGAAACTTAATGAGATACAGCTGTTCAAACAACATGTAGTCAAATGTTTTAAAACTATGATTTATGGATCGCGGATTTTTATTATCATCATAATACAACACTGCAGTAAAAATGTTAGATTCCAGAACCAAGGCTACATTGTGGTTAGAGTAACTCTTTATAAATAAGAAATTCAAAACCAAACCATAAAATTACCATTCATTAATCACCTGGCCATATAGTGTATCTACAAAAACAATCAGGATGTTTACGAAGAAAATCGACTGACATCCATAATTAGAAAACTTTACTTAATTTCCTGAGAGAGGTAATGAAAAAGTGAATGAATATTCCAAATATATATACTTAATTTTCTCCCAAAGTTCACAATTGAAAAGCGAATACAGATTTTTTATGGATACATAAGTGTTGTTAAGCCTAATTTTTTTTTTTGACACCTTAACGGAATTTTTTTTAGTCAAAGGAAAAAATGATTAAATATTGAAAGTTGGAAGTCATTCATCAGATCAAATTATCATACAAATCTGAATAATAATGTTCAAGCATTGTCATGAAGATGCAAAATGGATATGATTCAATCTATTTCTAAAAGATACATGTAATTTGTACCTTTCATGCTTTCAAAAATAAAGTTAGAATGAAACACAAACAGTTTCGCCGAGCAAAGTTTCCTAGATGCATGGTTTCATGTTAAGAGGAATGGAATATATTTCAACCCTGTTTCTGCAGTTTAATCATTGCCTTCAGTAATACCTTTGTCAATGTACTACAATAATACAAAAACATTTTTTTCGGTACACATTTAAGATCTATCTAAAAATAAAATGAATAACAATATACTATAAAAGGAACAATGGAATAGGTCAACCATTTGAACAACATAACAATATCGTTACTACCTAAGTGTATACTTTTATGTCCTTCGTAATTTCTATCATAATTTCCGCATTCAACCATTTCTTCTTATATTATAATAAAAATAAACATTTTGACATTTATATAACAAGTTGTTACCTTAGTAGGAAAGACGTGATCAAGTTACTCCGGTTTCAGAGCTTCTATACTGGATTCTTGTGATGTGCATATAACCAACAACCAAATGTGATCGATACGTTGTGCTATATCCTTCAATCAAGATAACTACCAACCCCTGTCCGCCATGTAGCCATATTTTGTGTTTTGATGAAAAGCTGGCAGATTTCATGTATAAATTGGTTGGTCCGTATATAGAACGAAGCAACAGGGGGCGAACATCAAAGATACAGCCATCGATCAGAATGAAAACCGTATTAATTAATGTCCGAAGTGGAAACCTTCATCTAGGTTATCCGGAAATATAATGCAAATATCGATAGATACACTCTTCGGGTGTAATGTTCATTTAAACATCGATGTATAAATGAAAATAGTCCAGACCGATATTAGAATTCCGTGATTACACTTTATTAGGTAACTAAGAATAAATTAGATATTTCCAAATTTTGGACTAAGTACTATGCAGCTGTTTCGTTCTTTGGAGGAGGAGGGGGGGCTAACTTTTTATTAAATGTGAAATGGTGAGACTGAAACATGCAACTGGGAAAGATCAAGAGAGATGATAACTTCCAGATATGAAATATTGTTGAATTATGAATGATTTAATTTTCAGAATATCATTGTCAAGATGATTCTTAATTTTAACTTTGAAAGCATGGAATATCATTTTTCATAAACCTTATTGTCAAGCATATATTAATTGTGTATCAGCATCTAGAACATTGTATGCTTTGGAAATATAACATAAAAATAAGAATGTACTCTAAATAAACCGAAAAGTGGATAAGAATCTCGTGAATAAATTTCTTTATGGACCCATTTGTCTATGAAACCATCACGCTGATGTTTCAGCCATTCAGGGGTGACGTTACAAACGGCGTCGTCATTTGTTTACGTAAAGTTAAGCCAACGAAAATGTTCATTGCAAGTAAATTAGGATTTTTTATAAAATAAACATCATATACATGTACTTTGGGATGAATATTTCACCAACTTGGCAGTATAACAACAGTATCTCAGTAAACAACGTGTTAGTCATAAATGTTGCAGTACGGATATAATATTGAACTTTGCCAAAAGTGCGTTACTTAAAATTTTGCTACATGACAATTTCTTCCCATCGATTAAAACGCTTTACGATTGCGCCAAGTACAATAAATGTATGTCAATAAAATAATGAAGAGGTGTTTAAATATTTGCGACAATATTACAAAAACTTCAAGTATTACTTAATTGTAAAGGAGTCTCCTTAATGGTGTAGTATTAGATACGTCATTGGGGGACTACTTTTGCAGCTCCCGTTACCCACAGTGCTATACAGACTAGTCGTAGTCATTCGAGGGTTTGAATGCTACATTGAAAGCCACACTGGATCAATGAATTTGATGGATCATGACAAAGCATCCCATGCCAACGCTATCGTTTCATGCCAATCTGGGCATAATTCAATAAGAAAAAAGAATCTATCAATTGAAGAGGGCCAAATCAAGCAAAAACGAATTTTCGATATATCGGACGCGTAGAAAATTTTAATTCGTAAATATTGCACAATCGAAACTGATATTTGAGTTTATAGAAATAATCTGTTCATTTTCAGTGTCAACAAAGGCGATTCAGTGTTGTATTAAGATCTTATTCAAATTAATTTAAAAGTCTTAAATCGAGTTTCACGTACGGTAAAGGAACTGCGTGGTATCTGGAGATGTATAAATATAATAATTATCTAAATGTCAGACAAGTGCCCAAAGATCGCCGGATCTTTTTTTCATCCGATGTTGTATTAGTTATCGTATTTGGGTTTTATCACAGTTATAGCAAATGACAAGTCAAAGTGTTTTGCGACGAGAGAGCAATTTCTCATTAATTTTAACAGTTTTGTTTGATTAATAGACAGCCAGGGTCATGTTGGACGGCCACCCATGTATGCAGTATATAGTGTGTATGAGGTGCGTGGTGCGTGTTTTGGGAGACTGCAGTTTACTCGTTTTAACAGACGTTAATTGAACTTAAAATGCATTTCAACATACGATTATTCCGATAATTGTTTTTTGTAATATGTCTTGATAATGAATGTTATTGTCATCAGACCTCCTATGATGTGACGTCTGATTAAGATAACGTTATTCAAAACCTCTTAAACATTTTTATAATGGTTGTATTGAAAAAAACCTCATCTATAATATAGTGAATAGTATCAAGAAAGCTGAATAGTTAATGTCCAAACCGTTTATGTTTAATTTCTTAAAGAAAATACCAAGTTGACTTAATCAAATGGTATGTTTTTATAAGATGTAAGATATCAAATCAAACACTTTGTGAGTTTTGCCCAGATAAAGAACACAGGAGATTGACATGAAAAATGCCAGCTCTACAGCAACAGCGGAAACATTTAATATTAAAAGGCCCTCTCTAGACTTAATACCTAAAGTCTTTGATGGATTAAATAAATTTGAACAATTCTTTGACTACCTCATAGCCCTTAGATATTTGCAAAACAGAAAAAATTAGATATTAGAAACATACAAATACCTAATGTTTGTAGCTTTGGTATAGAATTGATTTGCCTTTTGATATCCATAGTTACAATAAGTATGGAATAGTAACTACTAACATATTCAGCTGTATTTTTATCAAAAGATGGTCGTCAATAACCAGTCCCTCTATGAAATTAAGCAATACTTTTATTGGTTTGTGGTTTACGTCATATACATGTACAGCCAGGATCCTTAAACGACGTATCGGGTTTAGGACAATGGAGAAAAACCATCGACCAACGGTCAGTCGGTCAGTGTGTTGCAAACGCCCTACGTTAAATTCGAAAATGAAACGTTCCCAGACGCAGAGGGCTTGTAGCATTAAGTCGAGACACTTTATCTAACTAGCAAAGTTTAAACTACGCAAGGATCTTTTGATGTCACGTGGTCCATCTGTATTGAAATGTAAACCGTAGACACAGATTTACATATGCATAATTTACTTACTGATATGATTTATATAATGCTAATGGCAGGTTATTGATGTTTATAAATACGGTTTACAAATATAATGACTTTTACATTTTGATGATCTGAAATATATACACATAAACACTACTGATGTTTTATCAATATTGAGGAGATTTTATCCGTATTCCGTCTGTGTACTAACGCGAGTGTTATAACCCAGACTCATACATGAATTCAAATGCAAATATTGACATTTCATAAACATGTAGCCGCGTTTATTGTAGGGACCCAAACAAACCATATACACAGACTGGTCGAAATAATTTGTATCGCTATCCCATTTGATTATATTTAATAGGTACGTGTAATGTTTGTCATTAATTTTGTTGGACCAGTTAAGTATAACTGCTGCAATATGGAGACCGCAACAGCCGAGTAGTTAAGATGTTCTGACATATTACTAATTCTATGTGGGGCAGTTGCTGCTCGGTGGTTTTTCTCCGGTTCTCCAGTCTTCCTCCATCATTTTAACCCGACTTGTCATTAAAAAAATATTGATGTTAATGGGACATTACTCCACTAGTAAAACAATCTAATGCTACAATTGCCATATTGTGAAGGACAAAAATGCAGTCGCTAAATTTATGATTTCAAAAATTCCCTTAAAAGCTTCAAATGCGAAAAGCAGATCTTATTTCATAAGTTATGTATTTCTTTTAAATGAGACAAATAAAATCATGATATATTGAAGCTATGATCTAATTGCTTTCTTTGTAATTCCAACGCCATTTAAGTGCATCTGACCATTTTAAAAGGACGCGGCGAAGTTGTCCAATTGATGACGAATTCTCAAATGCAAAACAACTTACAGTCAGTATATTGTAAGTATCTTGCACGGTGTTCAGCATTTATAATGGTATGTAGGCCCATGTCATTAAATTTGAAGAGGAGTATGCGGACTGTAGTGAAGAACATCAAACTATTAAAAGGTGAGATATTGTCAGTGAAACATGAGGAGGAACGTCGTCATTTAGTTTGAAAAAAATAAAAATATCTCATCACTGGGTTTTAGCAGGTACAAATCTTGTCTGAAAGAGGGGTCATTTTATTGGAACAAGATTCTCAGTTGTTATTCAAGTGATGCTTTCTTTCTTATGCTTTCCTTTTAAACAATTCTGGTGTTATGTTTATACTTGGTATGTTTTCATATATTTTTTCTGAAACTCTGAAACATAAGTGTGATTTCTTAATTGCCTGTAAATATTACATCATACTAACAACATGTATGCAGAGTTAATGACCTGAATCACGTCTAGACGCAAAAACGACCTATTTGTTCTTCGGTGCATATAGAACTTTATACAGTGGAAAAAGTTACAGGTATGCTATTTTGCTTAGGTATCATTTATGTATGCATATACAGTAAAGGAACCTATAACGCTTTTGTAATTCAGGGCTTGTTTATTCGATGGAACTTTTCTCTTTTGCAAGTGTTGGTCTCATAATCATGCTATCAAGATGATTGAATATCTATCTTAAAAAAAACATTATTTTATACCTCTACTAAATTTACCTTATATTGGTGTTGTGCATTTAGTCTTGATGCGTGAAATATCAGTATTATACTAAGGTTTTTTTCTTTTGTTTTAACCCGGGGCCGTGGTGCCCGAGTGGTTAAGTTGTCTCGACATATTACCACATACCCTCGACCTCTGTGCCGCGAGTTCGAATGGGGCAGTTGCCAGGCACTGGTCATGAGCGCATGTAGTTGGTAGTTGGCTTTCTTTCACATACAAATCTGGTCCTTACATGACCCTGGCTGTTAATAGAACGTTGAATAAATCAAAACCCATACATTTGTTTTTACCATTCTTCTTCGTTTTAAATAGAAAAACAAGAACAGTTTTGGTCTATTTCTGAAAATAAACTCTCATTATCGCTTTCATTATAACTCATTGTGAGGAATGCCTTATGTAAACGTGTAGTTATCGACCATGAATTTGATGCATATACCAACTAACACTCCAAATATGTGTATACATTTTAATATCCCCGTTAAAAAAACTTTTTGCCTAAAATTTGTTCATGAAACCGAATCATAAGGTGTCCTACTTCTTCGCATGTGGCATGTTTATCTGCTCATCGTATTTGTCGGAAATAAACACAAATCTTAAGATACTTCCATAGGCTTTTCATCTAATGTTGCACTCTGATCTGTCATGATACCATTGCATGAAAAAAAGGTTTTCCTTTCTAGTTTTCTGCACATGATTGTTCATAAAATGACGTCAGAATTGACAAATCAATGATGTCCAAGCAGTGAACAGCGTAATCAAAGTAAATGATATTTAACTTGCTGTTTACATGTCTTTCATTTTGTAATGAAAACAAATGGTGAAAGACGTTTCGTTCCTTTTGTAATGAAAACATGTAGATTGGGTTAGTCAAAATTTATCTATATTTTATAGATTGATAAAAATAACGAATAAATGACAACATTTTCAGCAATCATATGAATTACAATATTCAATTTGGTGATTTATACAGACAGGTTTGACTGTACATAAATATACAATAAAATCACATAAATTTGTTTTAAATAAATCTTTATTCCAAATGCTTTGAACCTTGTTAATTTCACTTTGCATAATCAATGAAACGTGGAAATACACAGCATATACAACTAATGTATCTTTAAGTGATATTTGTATCAATGAGGGGTCACCGAGTACTCGATATTGATTTTGGCTAGCTCTGACCAAATGATGAACCTACAGAGAAACACAACCATCGACCCTTTTTTCACTGTAAAGGATTATTCTGGCTCAAATCTAAACCTATGACCTTTTGTCATCCGTGGTCATTAGGTGCAATAGCTATATAACATTAACATATTGTGGTTTGGATTAGGGTTAGCGGCTCTTGAAACTCTTGAATAGTAAATGATGCAGTATTAATTGATGTCCATCGACCATATGATCCGTGTTCAATAGTCATGGTAATGGAATCCTTCTCAGAAAAAAGCAACGACATATTATCCTTACTTTTATCATTTTCCCCTGATTTTCTAGACCATTCGTTGAACTTACAAAAGCTTTTAGCAAAGCACATGTCTTTATATAAAGTAAAATCCCGTGTTCATACATTTTTCAATTGTTTTACACGTTCTATTGAAAAAAATAAAGTTCCATATGAATATAATATAGTTTATAATGTAAAGCGATCATAAACTGCTAATTTCATTTCATATCTCAGTTAGTTATATTCAAAATGCATGTTTCGTAAAACCAAGCGGGGTGAACACACAGAGGTAAACACATTAATTTTTATCAATTCATTGAGTTGGTCAATTGACTCGATTGTTAAACGTTCTTGGTAATATTTTTTCATATATCAATATCTGGCTAACTGAAACAAATGCCTTTAAGGAGAAATAGCACCAACAAGACCGAAATGTTCTATCACATAGATGAACAGAGAAACTATCGTTTAAAATGACAAAATGCTTTTCCTAAGAGATTGATATGTCTAAAGAGATAGACGTACCCTTACTAACAACTGGCTTAAAATCATGAGCATGTGCTCAAACAGGAATATCTTTTTTGTTACATGGGTACATCTTGACAGAAAGATACGCCGTAAGAGACAAGACTAACTGGTTGGCATCCCTTGACAAATGGACATGTCTTAACAGGCAGAACAATCTTAGCTTCATACAGACTTTTATAGAATATTGTTCTTGACTGGAGGCCATTTTCTTCTTATGGAATTCGCCTTGAAACAAGAATTTGAAAAAGACGATCATACAGAGCGCTTATTTTTTTTAAAAATATTTCGAGGTGAAAACAATGCAATTGATTATCTTTTGTTGACATTTACTGTCTAAGTTAAGAAGTTACGATAGTTTTGCAATGTTTTGTGTGTTAATGTGTCAATGCCTCATATAATCTGGTAGTTTTAGCCTATATGACTTTATCGTGTATCATGCTTTACTCACGTGGGGATATAAATAACCATTTGATAGTATTTTGTATAATAGAATCATAGGCTGCGTCGTTGTGAAATACAATATATGTTACCTTCACATCGAGCAGATATTTGACCTCTTAGAAATTCATCATTTTTTTCCGGGACAATCGAAACACCATCAAAACTCACTTATAAATCTTTAAATAACCAGATATGATCATATTATTATCGATAATTAACTATGTTTTCTGCATGGTATTGTCGAGAATATGTGACGTAATTATCTATTGTGCTACTTCATACCCAGGTAAAATGCTGAATGTGTGAAATGTGCGCTTTATATTACAGGTGTATAGAAGGTCAGTACGAAAGCACCGGATAATTAGTTTACTCCCCGCCTAAATTGTGTGAACACTTTACCACGTCGATCGAGAAACACTTTCAATAACTACGAGAAAAGTACTTTTAGTAGTATTAATGGAACAATTGTGTCTGTGCCGACATTTTGTACCTAGTGCGACACTTTAGTGTGGCGGGCTGGTAAAAGTGGGTCGGCTCTCTGTCAACTACCTATGTCAACACCCACCCACATAGTGTAACCGCCATCCCACTCCACCCTAACTCTAACCCTAACAGGGTGTGATCCACCAACGCATAACCTGCGTGGGCTGGACCTTTTTCATTCATTCAGGTGCTATTTTATCATAAACTTACATATCCACTACTATAAAAAATTGTGTAACATACCTTTTTAAACTAAGGAACTATTTCTTTAGACTCGGATGTATTTAATTCCATATTGACTAACAGGGTGTCGGGCTTGACCTGAGCGAGTAGACGTAGGTTCGTCTCTAGGCGTGGCTCCTCACATTTTAAATGTTAAGATATTTATCAATGAAAGGATTATTGAACACTTCTGACAACTAATCATTATTCAATGCATGTTTATACAAATTAACCACAGGGTAGAGTACTGTTTTATCATTATTCAATGCATGTTTATACAAAGTAACCACAGGGTAGAGTACTGTTTTAAACCTAAGTAATTCATGATAGATTTAGGTTAGTGTGAGACAATGCACAAACATTTATCATCGAAGTTTGGGTTTAACATTTAACAGTGAAATAAGCATTATTGATAAAATCGCTAAAACGACTACCTGTGTATTAGGACCATATTTCTGAGGGTCCCTAATGGTCAATTTGAACACAAGTGAGCATGTGTAGAAAGACCACTTGTTATGCTATATCTCTAAAGGCAGGTGTCACTTTGTAGAGCTATTAAAACATAATAACATGAATATGTTTATTTTGAACTACGTGTATATTGAAAAATGGGTATTTATCATTTAAATCATCAATAATTTCACCGTCATACTGAAGTAATAAAAATTAATGATACATTAGTGATACCAGAATAAAACATTGTCATGATGTAGACGCTGTTTGGAGACCTAAACGACGCTTGCTAATCCACCGAGGTCACCGAACTACATCTCATTTTATTACACACAAGAAGTAATAAAATCCGAGTTCTTCCGAATCATACAGAATTAGTTCAAAGTGATGGTGCCTTTTAAGGCAGAAATATAATAAAAGTTAAAACTCTCACAGAATATAAAAAGTCATGTTAAACAGTGGTCGGACTAGAAGACGAAATGAAAAGTTATATAAAATGCTTCATTAATGGTATTACATATCATTTATAACAGGAATGCTCACTATGCTCTAAGACGTACGGTACTAGCTACATATATAGTTTACAAAGATGTCAAATGTGCTCAGAAGTAAAAATCGTGCATAATGATGTAATAAATTCCAATTGTACTCATTCAATTTAACAATAAAATAAACCAAAGCCTTGTAAAACTGATGCATACCAACATTTATATGGAATACGCACAATAATTTAGTTTAAAAACAGAAATATATTTTAAACATTCGTATTATATTTGAATGTGAATAATAATTGTATTGCTAAGCTAAAGATCATTATTAGATAAATAGGTAAACTTTATATATGATTACAACACGTTACCTACCTGAATTTCTCTTGGCCTACTTGTATGTATGCATGAGCTCGCCTACCCATGTGTAGATGGTCCCCGATACAAGTCATGAGAAGAAACGTAGATTATCAAACGTTCTCCCACGACGACTTATTCTAGATAGGTCGCTGTTATTCACACATCTAAAGCATGGGTTCACCACAATACACTTTTAATTTTCTCGTATCCATGCTGGTTGCGGGTTGTCATTGAGAACTGCTCCGCGTAGTGGTTTAGAATATATTTATTTTCAGAATACTCTTCAAAAGTCATTCATGAGTGTGACGCACGCCCCCATGTAGTCATTTTAGATTCAAATTTGAATATCACTTGAAGGTGAATACGGGTTAGCTCAGGTATGGCACAGGTATGTTCTACCTTGATCGCGAATCACATAATGAAAAATCAGTATGCATATCTCATCCTTCACAGCTTCACAGACTAGGTTAGTTGTGGATAATAAAACTATTTCAGTGTAAGTTGAGTGTTTACGTGCTATACAATTAGTTAATTATTCTAAATCCGAAACATGAGCAAATAAATCTTTATTTAGGACAAGGCTTATACAAAACTCCCTAAATTATGAGTTTGTAAATAGAAAAATCAATTTTAATCTGCTATTCGGTTATAAATACTTTAGAATAATCTAGAATAACTACACAAACTTTGCCCTGTAATTTTCAGTAATGAATGCAAACCCGACAAATCAATATCTTATAACTGTTTTCAACCTAAATATACATATAATTTAATGTAATTTAAAGTTATGGTTTTACAACAGCTATGTGACACAGCAAAACGATTTCGTTTTCGTCCTTGTCGTGCGATTACTGAGTGAACAAACTCTATGAATTTTGGTCAAACAATAGCGATGTTCTCGTTTCTGAACCTCCTTTCATTCATTTAACACAATGCGCTGGTTTTATCGCAATCAGATATTCATTTTACTTTTATACATTTAACTTATTGAAAGAATGAAAATCAGATGTAATATAAAACTGCTTGAAGCCAATATGTGGGAAAATCATCAATACAGGTATTCGCATAGGTACCATCTTCAAATACAGACTTAAATGTTAGGTTCTCAATTATTTTACCATATCATATGCCAATATTGGGACCATTTAGTGTCCATTGCAATAAAAATGGCTCGAAACATGAACGGCGTTATTGCAACTAACATTCTAGCGGATATTGTAATTAAGTACAGTGGAAGGGACAGACATAAAACTTCGAGTTATCCGAGGGTTCAAATTAAGCGAGTTCTCATGTCTACTGACTATCTCTTTACTTGGGATATATAGACTATTTTTATGTCGTAAAATGATGCGAAAAAAGAGAAATGTCAAAATTACCGATAGTAGTTGCAAAATTATAAGAAAATCTAGATATATATTTTGAAAAGCCGTTCTACGGCAGATGTATGAAAAAGAAATCGGCATTGTTGTTCAAAAAAATCTCATTTCGAGTTATACGAACGTTTTATGTATGATTTTTGTCATTCGGACCCAAAATTTACTTCGTATTATCCGAGTTCTTCGAGTTTTCCGAATTCGAATTATCCGAGTTCTTTAAACAAATATAAAGAGGAAATTCGGCCGGGACCGTCAAAGTACTTCGTATTAAGCCGGGTTGTCGAATTAGCCGAGTTCGTATCAACGAAGTTCCACTGTATCATATTAATGATAAAATATGCTATGAATTAGAACGATTAATCAAGTGTCATAAATTGTTGAGGATCTATCAAATCAACGATTAAGTATTCTGCCTATCAAGTCTTATAATTGGAATAATTATTCAAAAGTTTAGTAACATCGCACATGGTATACTGAGTCAATATCTGTTCAAGTTTTTGTTAGTACATGCTGCATTAATATAAATAAAAAGGGCCAAAATTTCATTAAACATTTCAACCACTTACAACGTACTTTATATCTAAATACACCAGGAATGGTGGAATAGGATTAACGTCCTGTCAACATCAAGATGTGGTGCATATAGAATAACATTTTCATTAATTTTAATATTCCTTAAAAAGCATTGCAATTTGTTCACAAAGAGGCAGCTCTTGAATTATCCGAAGAAAAATGTAACAAATATATGACACATAAAAAAGGGTTTTAAATCGAATGAACTGGAACATCGATATCGTGTTAATTCGAATCTCAGTTGTAAGTGGTCCCTGGTGTTGTGTTTCTAGAATAAGAATACATAAATGTAAGTATATTTACTTAAATCGTGATGCTATGTTTTAAAGACGAATGTATAGTATATATTTCGTCAAAATAATTCTATAAATGATGATATAAATGTTGAATTCAGACATACAAATGTACACGTGACAATTTAATGCTCCGATTGCGAGTTGTCGTTACATTGCATTTGGCTGCACTCTGAACATGGTTACGAATATTGTGACATATTTAGAGAACATTTTAGCGATACTACAGGTATGACAAGTGATGATTGTTAGTCGAAGTCTACATTTATGAGATGTAATCATAGGCATAATATACAAAGGCACACTGCATAGAACGAAAGAATGCAACATTTACGACTTTCATTTCGTGATGCATATCTCTGTGTTAAACAGTTTAACATGTCGTAAAAACATATTCAAGAAGTTTACGATAAGATCACTTGCTTTTATATTTACAGCGACCTTGGTTAGGTTTTAGAAAGTGTTCCGCTTCAATACTGTTGTGCAGAATATGCACACACAATAACTTTACTCACAGCTTGTCAACATTCATTTTGTTGAGCCCATCACCAGTTTTAAATTGTATTTAATTATTTATTTACATACACTTCAATGACATCATTTTAATGATAGTGATTTAGAAAATGTTGACAATGATTTCATTATCTAACAATTCGAAAATCACTTTTGTTTCGATCATTTCATACCTTTAAAATCATATTTTATACGGCTGTGCATGGAAAAATGAATAGGAGCCTTGATAGAGACATTCGACGCGCACCCCCTGGAAGCCAAAATGGGGTATTTGTCATGTCCCAGTCATACATCAGTAGTTTTCTACCCGGGGACAACATACCACATGTCGTCCTCAACACCAGAAACTTTGCAGGCATTTCATTGATCTTAATTAATAAAGGAAATTTGGAGTTTAAAAAAGGGAAGAGAATTAGGTTTTTGTTTGCATGAATATTTCATATTAACCATAGTAACTGCAACTAAGGTCAATCAAATTAAAATGTGTCAAAATGCACACAAATGTACATGTGCACATAAACCATTTTTACGGAATTTAAAAGCTCCAATTTATGCATTTTGTAATAGTTTTTGCTTCTATTGCGATTAAATGAATATATTTGCAAAGATCTTTTATACATTTCTTAATTTGATTTATACCTTTTTTTTAAGTTTTGTTTCATTTTTGCTTCATCTAATTGTTAACATCACGATATCCTTTGTATCGATGTGAAGTCCTGAACGGACTAAACAGTTGTTTACTTTATATCTATTGTACCTTAATGTTATTCAAATATTTTCTGTAATTGTGCTTTTTTCTCACTTATTTATGCAAAAATGTATTCCATTATATACTTTGTTTGATATATAAGAGGCACACATGCTCTTTAAAACTTAAACTTTCTTATACCGATCTTATGTCTTTCTAAATGTCTTCCATGTCTTATCAAATTTGATATTGGTACCTGCAGACGCATTAACCGAGACCTGCGATAACGCAAACAAAGGGTTGTAAGCAGATAAAATATTTATTAGAGTCTACGTTTACCTCCATACTGCAAACAAATCTATTTTCGTGTATACCATATTTTGCATCTTCATTATTTTCAATATATGTGCGAATATGTTACTTTGATATTAAGGACTCTTACTGACAATATTTTATATATTTATTCACGAAACATTTAAACTCGCATTCGAACTCTCGTGCAAAATTTCACGACAATTTGCATATCGCGAAAAAAGTGATATACAGTATGTTTATGATGATATTGTCAGAATTTTATGAGGAAAATCGAAATCTTTCGTCAAAATATAACATTCGAAATTCCACAGGCAGAAATTATTACCTTTATCTGGGTCAGCGGATTTAAGCCCAAAAGCACATATAATGCGTCATGTGAAGTAAGAGTTCAAACGACTTAATATCCCTAGTAAGGAAACGCCCACCCGGCATACGGAGACCTCCAACTCGGACCGTGTAATTTATGCAAAGTAAGTTTTTGACAAACACTCCTTCCTTTGAAGTGCATGGGGAGTCAAGGGATGTTTGAATATCAGCATAGACTCCAGACTGTCGATGGTCAGGTTAAATCTCGGAAAGGTACTTGTATAAAAATCATATTAAAGAAGAACATGAGCCGGAGTGATAATTAATATAATTCTACCAGGGTTAAGTAATTCAGTTGTGCAAAATCGCATTATTTTTAATCTTATTGCGTTATAGATCAATAAATATTTGCAACGAATCATCATGTTTTCAAACTATTTTTTTATAATAAATACGAAACAGATGGTCGTTGGGAGTAATATGAAGTGATAGAGCCAGTTCGCTGCCACTTCACATTAGTAAGGTTGTCGTTATGTAAGTTATTTAACATTAGGTACATCATTTATATGGCTATGTCCAAGTATTAAATACAAATTATCAGTACCGTAGTATTCTTAATATTACTATCGTGATGAAATAATTCAAAAATTTACAGTTATGACCAATGGGAATCAGACGGAATATCTTTCAGTTAACATAAAATGGTAGAGCGTTGTTGAGAAAGAGATTAAGAATAGCACGGTAGAGTTTAAGTTCTGAAGGGAGAGCTTGTTTCAGTATTTGTTAAAACCAGTATAATTTACTTGTTAATACTGTAACACCTGCCTCAGTGATCACCTCTGTATAAAGACCACCTGATCAATAAGACAACTTTCCTAAGGTCCCAAAGGACCAATTTCAACATGTATATAAATACCACATGGCTACATTGTATAAAGACAATTTTTCTTCTATCTCTTGAATGTTATGGACTAACGATAGGTTGGAATGTCCCTGTAATTACTAGTAAAGTGAATTGCTACTATTTAAAACAAAAAATAAAAGATTCAAGAAAAGATGGCATCCTTTAATGGGGGTAAACGGTAAATGAATAAGAATAAAAAATGAAGAAAGTGAATGAGGGATTATCATGAGAATGAAATTGTTAACACTTTTTGTACAGAAGGGATAATCATGAAGATAAGTTAACATTGTAGTTTGGCTAGGTTGCGATTAAATAGTTAGATGAGAAAAGGGAAATGTAGAGCACGCTAACATTGATTATAATAATGATAAAAATATAACCTGGAAAAGAAAGCAGGACCATGTTAGGATAAAGGTTAGTGTTTTGTCGGAGTGTAGCAGGCAATAAACCGATTCGGTTAAATGGTGAAGGGTTTGAGACATGCCCATGGGAGTGGAGTAGAATCGGTATATCTTTATTAGAATAAGATTATTTTGAAAGGGGAAGCTAAAGGACGAAAACTGACGAATATAAAAGATAGAGGATAGTGAGAAAAGATGGAGAAACTGATACATGTATCATACTGGGAAGTTTTAAAAGGAAAGTGTAGGAGTGTATTCATAGTCAGGATGATCTATTCGTAGTCAGGATAAACTGGTTTATACCCACTACTCATGTGTCACTCTCACAAAAAAAGACTATTCAAATCAAAGTGTACAAGGCAGTAGATGACGTTCAAAACATGACCATTATGACGTCAGTAATGTTGACATGGCAACGTCAACTGAACATTAAACTTGCAATGGCATCTAAGGTCATTATACTAACAAACAGTCAGAACTTTGCAGACAATCAGTTCGTATTGCGATTTTTTTTATTGTACTAGCGCGCAATATAACATTGTCAGCATGACTTTGATATCTATGTAGACAATAGATATATAAAATATAATGTTATGCTTAATCAAATAATCTTCAACACGGGGTTGGGAAAAAGGGTTGGTCTATAGAGGTGTTGGTCTATAAAGGTGTTGGTCTGTCTTGAGATAAATAAATGTGTTGGAGAGATCCGATGGTTTTCATTGAAAGCGAAGAAAAGTGATACGAGTGACTGATAGATGTTGATCTTGATTGGGATGAAAACCCAGAAGAACAGGATACGGTATTGCTTTTATCTTGTGGGTTTCCACAGCATTCATATTCTGTAACTTTATACTTTTGAAAAAGGGATTATAGATATATATTAGCACTTTTTCTCGCTGATAAAAAAATAAATAATAAAATTTTAACGCTATCATAAAAGCTAGGCATATCTATATGCAACTTTTTTATCTATAAAACACCTATGTGAGAAAAAAAATACAATTTTAGAATTTTGATAAATAATTTGAAATGCCATGTATTGTTTTTCACCGGGTATTATGTTTTATCTAAATAAAAACGTACTTAGAAATATTAGCTTAGTTGTTTAATGTTGCATGGACCAGTAAGAGGGAGGGTAAACGCGTTTTGAATATATCATTGTTTTATCAGTGAAATAAGGGTAATCGTTTTGCCCTTAGTGATAAATAATAAGGTAATAAAATTGTATAAGTAATTATTTAGAGAAATATGGCAATGCTGTCTAGTAATACGAAAAACAATACAAATCCAAAATACAATAATACATTTTCACCATATAACTATTTTATGATATACTACATAAAATTTGAAATTGCAGGCAGAAGCAAAACGTTAATTGTATTACTAATGCGGATCAGATGACCTCGCTAGAACTCCGAACTGCTAGATTATCCGTATGAATGAAAAAGCTAATTTGCCTGTTATAAATACCTTGCCATATGTGCGTCTTGTACACGAGTACATTGTCCACGAATAACCCAAATTCGATGATTTATTTTTGTTGAAAATACATTAAGGAAATTATGTAGATGGGAGTTGTACTTTCTCCCAACGTGGCTCTGTGGCACCAGCTGCGAATTGTCCTTTCCTTAACAATGCATTATAATCTGAGGTTCACACCTCAATGTGTGTGAGAGGCGAGACTATGGGCGACCATGTGTTGTACTTACATCCAGTTAGCAACGTCTGGTGGAAGAAATGAGATTTGAACCCAGGTATTCAAATCCAACTTGCAAATGTACAGCGAAACGTTTATTCAAGCGAAATGTCAGTAGACACAGATGTCCAGTTTTAATATAAGTTTAATCATATATATTATCCATATACAAAGTGGTGTTGGTCTCAACATATGTCGTAGAAATGTCGGGACGATATCTCGGCATGCTTAATCACATGTTTCGGCGACAGTTTTGATATACAGGATATCTGCATGGAACAACCCCTATGCCTAACAAACTAATTTAATTTTAATCATTTCATGTACAACACCTTATTTTATAATAATGCACGTACTACATTTTGTATATCTTGTAAGAAACTTTTTCAAATGAAATCGTCGTATTTTAGTCAAGATCATGTTCGTCCTCCATACTCCAGGAACCACAATTCCTACTATTTAATTGTAGTTCAAGAATAATCTGAAGCTAATCAGAACAGAATAGTGAGAAATATTGTCTAATATTAAGATTTTTCGAAAAATGTAAAATTATGTTTCAACCCTGTATATATAATATGAACCCTTAGTTTTGCCTACATCAACGTACTCCTTGATAATGAGCATCTTAAACCACTATCAGTCTCGTAAAACCGAGAAAACATCATGCATTGTAATTGTCAACCAACTTTCTTTCTCGATTTCCATTAAAAAAGCTCGTGAAGTTCATCATTCGTAGATTTAAAAATTGAATGATATTACATTTTATATCAATATATATTATATCATGTGCTGTCCATCAAGAATACATTATAAATTTATAATAAGGTGATCGATTATCATAAATGCCTAAGACCCTTTATTTTATTTTCCAATATACCAATTGTATACAATATTGTTGAAGGAATAATTCAAATAAATAAGTTTAAAATAATATAAATGATTTAGATGTTAATTTGTGGAGATATACATTCGTGATTTGGAAATGCGCGAAAGAAAGTCGGTTTACAGTAAAAAGTACTCTGATAGAGCTAAGAATATTTAGTTATGTTTTCCAATCGATAAGAACTATGTTTACTCAGCACTTGATTCCAAGCTGTCCTCGTGTAAAGCTAATTGTAGTTTTAGCATGAGTGGAGGATAAAAGTATATTGGTGTGTTTAATTTACAAAATACTATTAAAATCAATAAAACTTAAGTAAAGAAATATGTATGGTTTGGACCCAATGTAATCACAATATGAGACTTATAATCCTGTTCCACTATGATGCATTGCGATACCCTTCAACAGCGGAGGATCGTAGTGAAGCGGAATTAGAAGTCTAATATTAATTACATTGGGTTTGCCCCCCTAAGCCATCATCTCTTTAACAATGTGTTAAGAAATTCAGTTGTTGTTTTTGAAATATTTGGTATATTCCTCATTCAATCATAATTATGGTATGTGTCTATCATTGCAGCCCTCTATATAACTACTATGGAAATATATAGTTTATTTTCTTAATGAAACAATACAACACAATTTTTAATAAACGTAGAATTTACATATAATTTGTACTACATATAGGCACTTAATATCAAATATGGGATAAATATACAGTTTGCTCAAGGATATTCTGTATTATTTCCAGATAAAAAAATGACCAATGTTGACAAAATATTCAAATAGGCATAATGTATGCATTTCAGAATGATTGTCATAGCAACTATTTTGCAATGATACATAACTATTATATCTATTGAATTAGAGATGTGCTCGATGTTTATGTTCAACAACTTAATTACCAAATAACATTTTCGGAAATTTGACTCCATGTATAGTCTTTTCTTTCCATGTTATCTGTTTCCTATTTAACCGTTTCCAATGATCTTGTCCTGAAAATAACACTTGGTTTCTAACTTTAGCTAGTTTGGACTCATATTGTAATATCTTTATCATTTACAGTTATGTTCATTATTTTCTTCTATAATTAGTTAGTCATTTTTAGTTTACGTAGATGTCTTATCATTTTATAAGGTATCCTATTATCCTATGAATAACAATTGGTATCTAACTTTAGCTATTTAGGCTCATCATGTAATATCTTTATCATTTACAGTTTTACCTTTGGTGATAATCTTTATTCTAAAATTATTTAGTTTTTTTTTCTTTTTTACGTGTATGTTTAAATTTCTTGTAATTAATTTCAATATTGATTTATTAACTTGATGTAAAACACCAATGCTGTATATTGTCTAATTTGATTTGGGGTTAAAAGTACCTCATTAAAACAGTTTTTGCACTAATTATATTTAAAGGATAAATTAACACTAAATAAAAAGAAAGGTAATGAACTCACTTAGTACATTCGGCTATGGTTGTACTGCTAGTTATGTCAGAGTTACTTCCCTTCATCAACTAATTCATTACAATACCTGAAGGTGAAGCCAAAAAATCGAAAAGTAGATATGCTACACCGCTGACGAATGTATTGTATCACTATCAAAAACAGGAGCAGAAAAATAAGTATTTTTTCTGAGTTACAAAAGTTACTTACTTTACACCATTTCCATTGAAAAGTTAATCATTAAAAATGATTAATTGCGTCCTGAAAAAAAATCCATGGCACTATGCCCTGTATGGAATTAAGTACTGAATGCGGATGCACCAAACGCAAAATAAATTATTTCATATGTATTTTGTGTTAATTAGACACATATGTACAGTATAAAAAATCAGTTAGTGTTATGAGTATACTCTGTCAGCGGTGGAGAATCTTTAGAAAGAAAGGTCATATAGAGGTCATATGTGTCTGTATGATATCACTATAGCGCAGACAGGGCAGAATAAAGTTTGAAGAGAAGGCACTATACAATAACCACAATACACTCGTCAAAATGATATATTCTTCATTTGCATATTCCGGAGTTATTTACCCTTTTGGGTAGGTATTAGTTACCACATTTTCGAAAACAGAAGTTTGTTAATTTTCGTCTTTTCGGGGCGAAAAGACGAAAAGACGAAAATTAAGGTTTGTTAAATTTCGTCTTTTCGGGGCGAAAAGACGAAAAGACGAAATTTAAGGTTTGTAATTTTCGTCTTTTCGAAAAGACGAAAAGACGAAAAGGGCATAAAATCGCTAATTAGCCACCGTACGTTTCTCAACATTTTTTGTCCCTACTGTACCATTAAACTTTATTATGTACAGAATGTTTCTAATTTTTGTCCCTATCGTGGATACGGCATTTAGAAAATGTATTTCCATAATCGAAAATACTACAATTATATACATTATATTCTATTTGGAAGTCGGAATATGACAAAAAGAAATCCAACGGCTGTATTTGGAGCAAAGTAATTACGTGAATTTGTGGGAAAAGTCTCAAAATCATAAAATTAGGCATGTTTGTTCTCGACAGCAGTCATCTCTCTATATCATTATAATATTGAACAGAATTATTAGTATTAATTGATACGCCTCCAAGTATGCCATATTTGCTTGATAAAAGTTACATGCGCCATCTGATGTCAATGTCAAAAACCTTCTGTCGAGTGAAATCATGTCAAACAAACGCTGGTAGCGCCTGCTAAAGACAATAGTTAATATAATAACATGGTTATTTGTTAAACGAATTTTGATCCAAAAATGAAGCATTTTCCCCCGAAACGTACATTTTCTGCATATTTTGTTATAGTTTATATGTCGTTCAACAACAAACGCCACAACAATTAAATTTATGGCTAGCAATGAAACGTACAAACGTTTGATCAACTTTGTTGGGTTAAACAGCTTCAATAACGTGGTTGTATAGTCGCCTGCAAAATATCGCTATATTTACCGGGGGCTTACATCATAAGTTAAAAAAATCAACTTATTACGTTTTAACAGTCTTATCTATATTCCGCAGGCTGTGATCCAGGCTGGGTGCCACACGGAGAAAAATGCTACCTTTTTAGTTCATTCAAAGAGTCATGGTCATCCGCAGGGGTATTGATCATCAAATCATAAAAATAGCTTTGTGAACTTTGCTCAATATATGACATCTAACGTCAACATAAAAACCAACGCTATTCCAATAGTCCCTAAGTTGTTGATAAGACTAGATTATCTCCCCTAGTCTGGGTATCGACTAATCGACTTCTAGGATCAGACATGTAGTAGAGACAAAAATTTAAGTGATTTTTTTTTCAATATTCTAGAGACTGGTGGCCAGTCTTACCACCAGCTAACTGGCGAAATTTTGTAAACAATCATCATTCGTTCGCTATCTAGATTTTAAATGTTATGTAGCAACATTTTACACTGTATTTGATCGTCGTAAACTTATCCCTTATACACCAAAAGATTCTTAGCGTTTGTCTTTGATAACGATAAGAATGTCTATATTAAAGTCGTGTTCCACATTAATGTGTACGGACCCTATACATTGTATCTTGGAATGTGTGACATCGGAATCTCAAACTTAAGTGACATATTTATCAAAGTGTGCCATGTACTGAAAATAAGATAAGTAATCATTTTGACATTTGACCTATATCAAAATAAAGCTGTTCTGGTCTCAAATTCATATGTTTATCTCATAAATATAGCAAGTAGGACATCCTAACTGGTTAAAGATGATTACATTCTGAACTTTTTTTCTATGTTACTTACATAAGTTTTCCGTCTACGCCGACGCACCAAAAATTATCAAAAAATCGGGATGTTTTATAGTAAATTTATTTTCTGAAAAATCACTTGACTGTTATATATATTCGTCAGCCCATCCACCAAATACAAAAAAATATATGACAACATCCATTTCTTTTGAGTTGGCCCCATGTGATGGAGAAAAAAAGAAAAATCACCTGTCCTACTCCCTTTATGATTAACGTTAAGCCGGAGCAGTAACTACGATCTGTTGTGTACTTAGTCAGGGGGCAAAACCCAGAGCCATAGTAGTTTGGATGGCTGTTTTGTAATGTTTTAGACTATTATAGTATACCTCAATGCAATATGATTCTGTTCGGTATCGTAGATAGTATCATTCAGTGAGTTGACACTATAAAATGGTAAGAATTTATGCTATAAGAAGCAAAAACATACTGCAGCCTCCCAAAACACGCATATTACCGCCATACTGAATATAGAGCTTTGACAAAAATTGAATAATATGAAAAAAATATATGAAACGTCCTGACAAATGCATTAATATATCGTCGTCTAATACTAGCCAATTCATCTATTGTACCAAGCCTACAGACACTTTTCTGTTTGTCATTCCAGAGTTGTTGTCGTTCATTTAGTGCCAAACTAACCGAACCTATGGATCAATCTTCTATAGAATTTCTGAGTGGTGTAGTCAAAGGAAACCCACGTATGAATATCACATGTGCTGTGGACATGCTTAAGATATCTAAAGCAACTTATTTTGACGGCAACTCAACTTCGTGCATCCTTGCCTCACGACTTTTTCAGGGGCGTATCTAGAGTCTTTTACATGTGCAAGCCCAGGCGAGGGGTCCGGGGGCTGCCTAGGGTTCAGGGGGGCGAAGCCCCCCGACGGAAAATGGTTTTAAGGAATTGTTTAGTCCCGAAAATGATGTTTGATAATGCTTGATATTGCACTGATTAACTAGATATAATCAAATGCATAGGCCTATTTTCTACCTGTACAAGTACCTGATAATTATGCGTTCATGTTTAGTACAAAGTGTATGAAAATCTCATGATAAGTCCTACATGTATCTTGAGTGACTCTAAGTTGATTTGAGGATAGATTGACAGAACTTTCTTACGTTACGGAATTTTTTCATGTGTAAAAATCGAATTATACATATATGGGAAAAAAATGAATGAATATAAAAACAGCGCCTCATATTATAAATAACACTTATTTTTGTGTTACAGAGAAATAAAATACTGAAATATGTCAGATGATCGTTTATTATTTTCAAGGCATTTGGAACTCTTGTTGACTTATTGATGTTATTTTTGTACCACGACAGCATTGAGGGCAAGCTATTACATTGGAGGCGGTGACCTGTTTGTAGAAGGACAGTGGTTATGGGTGTCGACACACACCCCGATAGGAATCACCAGATGGTCGCCGGGGGAACCAAACGATGATCAAGGTCACGAGGACTGTTTGGAAATATTGTCCAATGGTCTTTGGAATGATGGTTTTTGTGATTCACAGACTGCGTTTATATGTGAAATTGAGTAAGTAGAATTATTAATAAACATACTCCCGTCACAGTCAATATGAAAGTAACAATCAAATACATAAATACAATATACTTTGCATATTTAAAAATTAAAAATATCATCACTTCTTAGATGTAATTAAACTTAACTAATCAAAAACTAAACTTTAATCAAAAGTGTTCATTATTGCGGCTAATCCTATGTATTACTGTTGACTCGAAATGTGGAGTAAAGTATTTTGGCGAAATATGTGGAAAAAATATACATTTTAAGGTAATAGTGTTTAAAACAGGTACAATGTGCGTTTGTTCGACTATACAAAACTATGAACATCGAGTCATACTTTGGCGTTGTCATGCAAATGTCGGTTGTAAATTGCATTGCAATATACGCCATATTTAAGTGATATGGCTTACAACCGCAATTTTAAGTCGGATTCTAATTTTCTATTCTTTATGAATCCAAATATTCATCGCCACTGTTTTCATACAATTAAACCCATGTTTCATGACAAGTTACCGACAATAATTGTTCTATATAGGCAGCCTCAAAATTTTGTTTTATTTCGTTTCGTTTCAGTGCCGAAGATGCCCAAAGTTTGATCAGGTGATAGGAATAAATTTTGGAGATAAAATAGTTTAACGGGTCATTAAAATCATTAAAACATAAAACATAAAAAAAATAAATATTGGTTGGTTGGTCTGTAAGTCGATGGAAATACGATTTGTAACTTATTGATGTTCACAAAACAGTATGGAACATAAAAGAGTAATGTTCAAGTGTTAAATATCAAATGTAGCAAGTCAATAAAACAAAGGTCTCAGGTCAAAATCGGTAAGATCAATGAACACAAAGGCCATAGGTCAAATCTGGTTACGTAAGTTAATGAACATAAAGGTCACAAGTCAAATCTGGTCAAACCAGTGAAAATAATGATCAGTGATCAAACTAGCCCGATGTGTTCAACATTCTTAACAATATGTTATACGTGTAGCAGAGAGAGAGGATGTTATACGTGTAGCAAGAGAGAGAGAGAGAGAGAGAGAGAGAGAGAGAGAGAGAGAGACCTTCAGTACTTTCTAAAACAACGATATCAAAATTCAATTGTTAAAATTCAAATTTGGCATATGTCGCCCACCATGTTGTTCAGTGCAATGTGCATATAACACCATCATTAAGCTATCATACAACGATTAACATGTCTCCTGTTTCTTTAAAAATAAAACGTAATAAATCGTATCGCCTATCCCACTTTTTTTCTTATCTGTTTATACGTGTTTCGTAGATTTTTTGTACGAAAGCCCAGTCCTACTGTACCATTTCTTTACCTCTAGTTAGGAACACAGACTATATAGCTTAGGGAACGCACGGTTCGACCATTGTCAGTGTCTTGTTATTCTGTAATTGCTATTACTGAGTTGTCTGCCCTTGCAGTTAGATATTGATTGTGACATCATGTGTTTGTGAACGTTACGTCATACTTTTCGGAGAAAACGAAATAATGGAATCACATTTGATACCTACTCGCAAGGGAGACTAATAATCTGTAATATGCAAAATCGGAATATGGGAATGAATATCGTTATCACAATAAGACGCATAACTATAACACAAGAAACATCTACACACATTCGCCAAAAGCATTTACGACACTACTGAATGATTATCCTGAAACTCGAGTAATTGTAAATATGCTGAGTTTTGAGATAAAAAAGTGGATAGTACCTGCAAAAGTAATTCCATATTGTTATTTAAACGAACCATCTAGATTATTTGAAATTTACAAAATACAAACACTTATATTTAAGATAACAATAGATAATAGATATCTGTATGACAATAGTTTGCTTCCATACGTCCACTTTAACCTGTCAAATGAACAATACAATCAGTAAGGAAACAAACAATGGTGACGACAATACGTCTGGTGATAGTCGTGATTCTCTCAACAGCACAACCAACGTTTGGTAAGCATCTCCATGTTAGTATAAGTCTGATGAGAATTGTAGACTTTTCAAGCTTTATGTGTAAATGAAACAGCCCTTTTTGCATTGTTGTGCTACTACAATGTACAGAGTGAATATTCGGCTATGAGTATTCGACAGATTGAATACATTGTATTCATTTCGACTATGTGAGCCATGCGATACACTTTTTATGCTTTATTAATTATTGTTTTCATAATGTAACTGATTTTAGTACCATGTACTCTATACCCCTATCCCGTACCCTTTACACTGGAACCCTGTACCAAATGAATTACTTCATTTTGACGACTAAAAATTACCTTGACGATGACAATATACGATTAGAATATGTTCATGACTTTCCATGTATTTGTTAGGCCTATGAAATTTTTAAAATCATAGAGCATTCTTTTCCATAAATTATACATATTCATACACATTAACTACATGTTGTGCCCTGTGTGACTACTAAACAATTATATATGAGTACAGAGCCGAGGTAAGCTCCTTAACTTGAAATTTCCCCGAACGTCTGTGAACATTTGCGGGAGTCAGAAAATATGGCACAGGACTCGAGTTGCGCGGCATCAGACTTTGTCACATATTTATATACTGGTTAGTAATTCGATTCGAATAATTCGAATAATTAGATTGAAGAGAATGTCCGAAGAAACAAACCTTGTAAGTATGTCACGTGATGGAAGATGTCAGGTGGTTTGTTTGTTTGGTTTACCGTGTCATTAACAGCTAGGGTCATATAAGGGCGGCTTCCCTTGCAGTGTGCTGTGTTTGTGAATGTCTGAGTATAGTGGGAGGTTGTAGTATATCTATGCTCTTGCTCGAAAGAAAATCAAAATAGAAAACAGAAATGCAAATAAATGACAATTAATCTTAACAAGATATGTCCATATCTAAGGATATTCTAGTAAGCTACAAAACAGTACATGTATTCCATGTACAAATGTAATCTTGTAACCATAAATTCGATTTCTTTTATATTTCTAGGCTGTGACTCAGGATGGATGTCCCACGGAGACAAATGTTATCTTTTCAGCTCCTTCAATGAGTCCTGGTCGTCAGCAGAGGTAAATAATTATATATTTAGTTATATCATATTTACAGACGTCTTCAATACATAATGTATAAGTGTGTATTTATATGCCTTGAAAGTATGCGCTTGGTTGTGTAATTATAAGTGCTTCACAGAAGGAGCAGGACATTATTCTCTTTCGACATGTTACACTATAGTTTAATACTACATGTTTCTTCCCATAAAGTTCTGATGTCAAGAATTGAGAATATCACTTGGTTTTAAACACGTTTATCAGTCAGGATGACATTTCTGCATGATAGAACAACATATACTTACTTAATTTGTAGATGTGCTTGTAGTTTCAACAGCGAAAATACAAAAACTGTATTTTTAGTATTAGCACTACTATCATAGCAACTCAATGGTTCATTATGTCAGTGAAGAGTCTTTTACATTTAGGCGCTGTACGTGAATTAGCGCTTCCAATGTAGCGCTAAAAGTGATAAAATAAAACTAACAATAAAATGAGTATGTTTACAGAAATTTAGTGGTCTAATGGATCTACACATCCTACATTGAAAGAATATGTAATATAGCAGTTTTAATATGAATATATTACAATTGAGCACGTAGTATTTCTTTATGACCGGAAATGGACAATTTATCTTAAGGGTATGAGTTGAAAATACAAGACCTTTCAAAGTTCGAAAGTTTTAGAATAGAGATCGTATTCTTACTACATGTATTTTCAATATCCGTTCCTTGTTAGTCCCCTGCCTGTGAAACCGGAGGGGACTATAGAGTTTGATCCCGTCTGTCTGTCTGTTTGTCTGTGCGTCCGTCTGTCCGGATTTGGTTTCCAAATGTTAACTTAAGAACGAATTGATGGATTTATCAAACTTCACGCAATGGTAGCATATGGGAAAATACAGCTTGGGATTGAATTTGGGTCAAAAAGTGAACTACAAAGGAACTACTTACTTAAATTGTTTCAAAAAGTTTCGTTTCCAACTTGAGAACGGATTTTGAAAAAAAAATTCATACAATAGTAACATAGGAGAAAACATAGCTTGGGATTGAATTTTGGGTCAAAAGGTCAACTAAAAAAGTCACTACTTCTTGAAATAGATTGTTCCGCAAAATATTAGTTTCCAGACGATAACTTGAGAAAACATCAATGGATTTTTATCAAACCTCCCACAATGGTAGTCTATGAGAAAACACAGTTTGGGCGGCTTGAATTTGGAGTCAAAGGTCAACTACAAAAATTCATTTTACTGAAAATAGATTGTTTCACAAGTTTCCGGACGATAACTTAAGAACATATCACCTGAATTTGTCCAAAATTCATATAATGATAGCATAACTAAACAATAATAACTTGGCATAGATTAGAAAATATAATTGACGGCAGGGGACGTGTGTTGCTTGTTAAGCTTGTTCTTAGTCAGTTTATTAAGTACGTGCTACTATTACTAGTAGTCCACACGATTCCTGACGTTTAACGTCGACGATATAACAACTGAAACAATGAGCGGTATTTTATGGGAAGGGGGACCAAACCAACAAAATAGTGAGCTGGACTTAAAATCAACATACATATATATTATGTAAAAGGTCTGTAAAAACAAGTCTTGCAAGTAAATTGGAACTTTTGTCAAGTTTAATTTTAACCCAATTTCGTTTTCATCTTTTCTGTATCTTTTTCTTACAAAATTTATATTCCCATCCCCGAAAGAACATGGGTTACTATCACTGTCGTTCTATACACCCAGAACAATTTCACATTAAACCTGAAGGCAGTCCAGGAAAAAAACTGACCAATCACAGGCCAGCAGAAACTCTTTTTGGAAATTACAGAGAGCGACGCCAAACTTCTGTTTATCATTTCAGAGTTTTTGTCGTTCATTTAGTGCCAAACTGGCCGAACCTATGGATCAATCTTCTATAGACTTTCTGAGTGGTGTAGTCAAAGGAAGCGCACGTACGTATATCACAAGTCCAGTATAATAACGCTAAGTTTTCCATTGGTCTTGTATCTAATGATTTTTTGTTATATTCCCAATATTTAATCATCCGTGCTTCTTTCCGGCAGCCATCCACTTTCTCGGGTATATTGATGTCCTCAATGTAGGTCAAACAATTAGTCTGCAGGACGTTAAATGGTTGTCATTTTCAGCACCTCAGCAGTGACTAAAATATAATCAAAACATTCAGAAGAACAAATTCTACGACTAATCGGACGCGTGTCTTTCATTAACTAGGATATGATTTTTATTTGAAGTAGCAAATCATGGTGCGGCTATCATACCCGCAGTATGCACTGTGCAGTTCATGAGTTCCACGAGTATTGTCTTATACTGTTGATTAATATTGCACACTATCCTTTGAGTTGGTGAATATTAATGCAGTATTTTCCATAAAAGCCATTCGAAAACATAAACTAGCAGTCCAATGACACCGTGACATATATCATAACCAAAGACATCGTTTTTCTCAAATACTTTTGAAACGATTGGGTGGTTGGGTCGTCGGCTAAGAGCATACCATAAAATATTATTATTATCTCGAAGAAACATTGTCGTGAATTATTAAAACATGATAGTGTAAAACAAACTTTTCGAGTACAAAACATATTCAAAATGTCTCCGCCAATGAAATCAAGCTGAATCTTATTTGAGACTTGAGAGAGATTTTATCAAGTCTTGTTATTTTTCCGGGTAGGTCCGAAAATTAAGATAGTCACCATCTCAAATCATCTCTTTTTCTCTCAAATAACTTTTTTTCAGTTTCACTAAAGATCCAGCTCTAACATCTTTTATTAATTGATGTCGACAAATTGTTATCTATGTTTTCTCAAACGGATCTGTATAAAATCCAATCAATCCATTTTTCCGAGTGTCTTTTTTCTGTTTGCACACTAATGTTGGTCAAGTCCCTCTTTAAGGTGGTAGTCTCACATTCCCCAAAATTTTCCTGTAGTTCAATATTTTTCATATTTGATTTATGAAGTAAATATTAATGTTATTTTTAAAAGTAATAAAATAATTTATTCATAAATTCAAACTTCAGAAAAGGGAGTATTAATCAAATCGCGGTCATTCAAATGCTTGAAGAGCTTGGGGCACTGCCATAACTCAAGCGTCTGTATGAAAAAATCATGATCTGTCTCCCTTACCATGATACTACATTCTTAAATTACTTTCTATTCTATTTTTACCACAGTAGCTTTGAGGACAGGATATTACATCGGTGGTGGTGACCTGTTTGTGGAAGGGCAGTGGATTTGGGTGTCGACACACACCCCGATTAGTGTTACTAAATGGACGCCAGGGGAACCAAACAATTTTGCCGGTCATGAGGACTGTTTGGAGATATGGACAACTGGTCTGTGGCGCGATAGTTTTTGTGACGATTCGAGAGGTTTCATTTGTGAAATAGAGTAAGTAAAAGTCTCAAACTCTGGAGATTATATTTAAGTGATAAAACAGGATACAGGTATATTGTATTAGTAAATCGTACTTGCATTCTAATCTGATGTTTTTTAAAACAATATATGTTAGATATATTACACTTAACATAGAGTTAAATCGAATGCGGTATAGTTTTATATAATAATGATAAGTTTTTGCATCGTATAACAGATTTGAATGAAACTTACAATGATTTTCCGGACTCTTTACAAAGAAAATTTATATTAACTTTTGGGTTCATTCTACTAGCTTTTTTGTCCCGGATAGTTCGTAAGAAAATCGTCACGATTATCAATAGATTTCATCTTATTTTTAACTATCCGTTATACTGTCCAACACACATGGGATGCATGAAAAACTACCGATGATTTATTTTGTTTGAAAATATATATTGTGTGCATTAATCAAATCAAATTTCATAGCCGCTGTATACATTCTATATCTCCATATTTTCCGACAAGATGACTTTTACCCTAAATAACTTTTTAACATACATATATACCGAGGCCTCCTAATTCATATTTAAACATTCGCACACGCAGCTCCTTGCACACAGGGTACGCCATCTTAGATAACGGCCGTTAAACTTGATCAATCATACCATTTGTTTCGTTTCAGAGAAGAAGTTTCCCAAGGTCTGATAGGGTAATGGACATCGTCTTGCAGAATCGAGTGTTGAATGTTTTGTGGGTCATTTGAAACCACTAAAATACTAAAACATTAAACAAATATTGGTTGGTTGGTTTGTAAATCGATGAAAATAAATGAAGTTGTAATTTAATGACGTTCACAAAAGAAAATGACATTGTATAATAGAATAATATCCAAGTGTTTGAAATAAAATAAAGCAAGTCAATGAACACAAAGGTCACAGGTCAAATCTGGTCAAGTCAATGAACACAAAGGTCACAGGTCAAATCTGGTCAAGTCAATGAACACAAAGACCACATGTCAGTTCTGGTCAAGTCAATGAACACAAAAGTCACAGGTCAAATCTGGTCAAGTCAATGAACACAAAGGTCACAGGTCAATTCTGGTCAAGTCAATTAACACAAAGGTCACAGGTCAACTCTGGTCAAGTCAATGAACACAATGATCAAAGGTCAATTCTGGTCAAGTCAATTAACACACAGGTCACAGGTCAAATCTGGTCAAGTCAATGAACACAAAGGTCACAGGTCAATTCTGTTCAATTCAATGAACACAAAGGTCAGATATCAAATTAACCCAATATTTTCAACATTTTGTGTGAACAATCATTTATATGTACAATTAAATATTCTCAGAAAAAAAACTTTTGTAAGCGACTTGCATACATACGACTAAAATTTTATAGTTATTGCTTCCAAAACATTTCTGAGGTCTTTATAAATGTTTATATTTAATTCTGACAACTACTTATTACATGAACGTTCTTTCGATAAGGTCCAACAGTAACCTTAACATGAAGATTTCTTATAAGTACTTTCTAAAACATAGCGATAACAAACTTCAATTGCCAAAATTCACAACAAATTGGTCATTTATCGGCCACGATGTTGTTCAGTGCAATTTATATGTGGCACCATCATACAGCTATTATACAACACTTCACAATGTACACGGGTTTTGTTTAGTTACGCAGAAGACGAAATATAGTGTAACGCCTACCCTACTACTACTGTAGTATCTTATCTCTCAGTGTGTGTTACACAGGTTGTTTTTTCTACGAAAGCCCAGTACTACCATTCGGAACATATTGGATAATAATATGTGTTTTCTTCTTCTTGAACGCATGGTTCGACTATTGTCTGTGGTACTTAAATAAATTTTGTACTCAAATTTAATTGTGTGCACGTACAAAATTGAACTATTTTTATTATAACCAAAATTCATTTTCCCACAGAAATGATTTTTGTCCAACGAATCGGTTATGACAGAATTAAATTATGTGTAAAAGATAAAGTCCCAGTTCCGGCACCTTTAGATAGCAATAGCTCATAAAAGATAGGCATAGTACGATAGTAATTCTGCCTTTACTTATCTAGTGGACGACATATAGTTAGGAACATAATAATGGCGACGAGAATACTTCTGGTGGTTGTCGTGATTCTGTCGACAGTACAGCCTACGTTTGGTAAGTTTGGCTACGTAAAGATGTATGTTATTGGATTGCGAAGAACACTGGAGACTTTTCAAGCTTATCAAGCAGATAATTGTTAGCGCAGGTACCGAACGCGACTAAGAATCTTTCATTATGTAGGTTACGAAATGAAAATAGATATTATTTCACTTTGTTTCAACACATCAATACAATAAGGTTTCGTCAAATTGGACCAAACATAAAATTAACTCCTTACAGCTTAACCTCTTATAACTCCAAAAGGGATTTCATTTCATGTCATATCATGACCACCTAACCCCATGTATCTATAAACAAAACATAAATCATATATCGGGCATGGTCACCAGCGGGCACAAATTGACACCCTTGATAGTTGAAAGCCTCAACCGATGGAAAAAAACATCCACCTTAAGGGCCAAAGGTAAGAAAAGATTAATTGTATTCTCCACCTTTTAAGTAATTACCTTCGTTTTTTGCATGATGATGCTATCACTGATATCAAAATGATCAGGTTGAAGAGATTATACGAAAGCATCTTCATTCATTTGACGAAAGACAAAGTGGGACGCCTGCTCGAAATATGTATCCATGGTCGGGTGCTCACCTTAACCTAAACTCAAATTATTTAGACAAATGTATACAGAATTTCTTCTCAGCTACAATTTTGTAATAATACATTTTACCATAGTTACCACACATTTGATACTTTTATATTTATAGGCTGTGGTTCGGGCTGGGTGTCCCATGGAGAAAAATGTTATCTTTTTAGTTCCTTCCAGGAAACCTGGTCGTCTGCAGAGGTATATCATTACAATTAACATAAATGCATTAATTAACTGCATCACATAATGTGATAGTGTGTGTTTATATAATGACAGTGCGTGTTGGGACCATGTGCGCGTGTGGCAATAATTCCTCAGAAGTCCGCTACATTTCGACCTGAAACTAGTCATGATATGTATTCCTCTTACGACAAAATATTCAAATTTAATTCACACGTTTGTTTGTCATTTCAGAGTTTTTGTCGTTCCTTTAATTCCAAACTGGCCGAACCTATGGATCAATCTTCGGTTAACTTTCTCAGTGGTGAAGTCAAAGGAAGCGCACGTACGTACTGTATGTCCCATGAGCAATAGGAACGCAAGATTGACCATTGGTATTGTATTCAATGGAATGGCTGGTTGTGATATGGCTCATTTTTCCATCCTTCCGTGCATATATCCGCAGTTTATCCGTCTCGGGGTCTATTTGAGAATTATTTTAATGGAGCTTCATACTTGAGTCACACGATGCATTTGACATACCAAATCATGAGACGGCTAGCTATGTATGCAGTAGTTCCATCAGTATTGTCTTTTAACAATCGTGTTTTAACCATGATTAAATATGTTAATATTGTAAACCATCTGTCAAAGTGGTGAAATTGTTTACGAAAAAAACCATGTAAAGACGTAGATTAGCACTCCAGTGAGACTGTGATGATATATTTTAACTACAGCCACCGTCTCCAGAAGCTGAAAAAAGTTTGGTAAGTGACGAAAAGCATTCCATAAAATGTTTTTGTCTTCTAAAAAACGTTATCATGACATCTGCAGCGGCCACGTCTCGATATTTTTTTCGGTTCGGTCTAAAAAATTAAAATAGCCACCATCTTAAACCTTCCTTTGTTAAAAACTCTTAGTTTCACCAGAATCAAGCTCCAGCTTCTATTAATAGATGCCGGCGTATTAAGTTCATTTTCAAAAATACGATGCGTTCTAAGAAGCCAGATGATCTAAAGGCTCCTGATCCTCTTTAAAATTTTATTTTGTTCCATGACAGCATTGAAGACTGCATATTACATCGGTGGGGGTGACCTGTTTGTGGAAGGGGAGTGGATTTGGGTGTCGACACAAACCCCAATAAGTGTTACAAAATGGACGCCAGGGGAACCAAACGATGATCAAAATCACGAGGACTGTTTGGAGATATCGGCAGCCAGTGGTCTGTGGAATGATGGTTTTTGTGACACTCCGCGAGGTTTTATTTGTGAAATGGAGTAAGTAAAATGATTTAGTCTCCACTCTGTTAAACCCTGGGGTAACTATTTAGAAACATATTTCAATCTGTTCGTGTATATATATCAAATCACACATTAAATGCATCAAACGCTGTTGGCGCTCAGTTCTGTTTGAGAGTATGTAATGTGCATTTTAATCACAAAAATTTGAAAGCAAATTTCATTGCCAATGTTTTCATACATTTAAATTTATAGCTCCATTTTTTTCCAACAAGATGACAGCGATTGTTCTACATTTCAAATCTCTCCAAATCACTTTTTTCATTGTTTTCCCCCCGTTTCGTTCCAGAGAAGAGGTTGCCCAAGGTTTGATAGGGTAATGGACATTCTTCTTGCAGAATTGAATATTGACAGCTGGATTTGAAATTGTATTACATTAAACATTATGAAAATCTACAAGCTTTGCTGGAAATATCCTTGAAAACACATACTACTATACATTGTTTGATTGGCGAGGCGATATTGGTGGAATCACTATACGTACTTTAACGAGTTTCATAAACTCATGCATTAAAATAATGATAATTGAATACTTAATGTTCTCAACTGTTCGAAAATGTTATCATATGAACGACAAGATCAAAGGTCAAACAAGCCCGATCTTTTCTGAACAATAATTGTAATGCGAGATAACATTAATGATGTAATTTATAAATTAAGGATCTTTATGAGTCTTTTTTTAAAGATTGCTTCCACTGTATATCATGTTTATACACATGGAAAACGAACCAAAATAATTGAGATAGATAATTTTACATGGAGCAGTTTTACCGAATTTACGGAATGATTTTGAAATATTTGATGCAAACTGGTGCAGAAAACGATGGGAAGTATGCAATGAAGGAAAATATTTCTCGCCCATGTTTCTCAATCAAAAACGCTAATTAGTAGTTGATCAAAACCGCATTGTTTCCAAGTAAGAATATCGTTAACTTAGCTTTTCTTATAAAAGTTGTTATCTTGCGAAACTACAACTAACGAAATTAACATATCTTTCAACTCATATTGTCAAAACTGTTGGTAGACATTTACAAGATGCCCAGAGGGCCTGTATCGCTAACCTGGTTTGTAACGCAAAGTACTGTTTTGAATACAGGTTCATTGTTTCCTTTCTGAAGGAATTTAAAGATTAACCTTCAATTGCCTATTGGGATTTTACTCTTTCTGCTCCCGGGAGGTCAGAACCAAATCTTACACAAACTCTATTCCCCTTTCCTCATGGATGTTTCGGGCCAGGTGAGCTAGAAAGCATGAGAAACAACTTCTGTTTGCATCATGATATTTATTGATAACACAAGCGATGCTCACATTTACAGTATATATACAAAACATAAATATCCAAAACTTTAACAAATAATTGTATCAGAAATTTAATAGTTTTTTGTTCAAATATCACATAAAATGATATCTTTTCAGCTGAAAGACTATAACATTAATAGTTCAAGTAAAAGGTGTAAACTTTTCTGCAGTACGAATCATATACATTTACATAATGTATGATTATATATTATTTTGTACAGTGCGGATCAGACTAAATTAAAATCGAAATCATTCCATATTTGGGTGTAAATGTAAAGGCAATTCCTTTGTCCAAAAACCGATTTTTTCCCCTTCACATTTATATTACAATTGATAGTATTCTGCAATGTCCAAATTCCATGAAATTAATTTTTGAAAATTATTTTTCTTTTCGTGTTTTGTAAGTTACAATTATAAATCGAGTATATTAAGCATTGAGATCTGTAGAACTACACTCTTCCCTATCAAGTCTAAAAATTTGTGACTTATTTATGTGATCTATAACTGATCATGAGCTAATGGTCTGAGATAAGTACCTAAAACTAGTGATATGATATAGGACTGGACATTTATAACAAACTACATGAAGTAGTACATGTATCAAATGCATAGGTTCACCCTCTAAACAGGATAAAATTGAACAAAATATCCTATTTTCTCTGTAAGTGTTTTATTACTTTCTAATTCCAAAATCTTCCCATTTCATTTTCTATGTCACTGCTACTATTTACAATTATGTATATGTTAGTGGAACTCTCACTATTCATTCTCGCATTCAACAATCGATATTGTTTGAAATATTTTTCTTATCTTACGAGTTAATACTATATATGAATGAATGACTCGCTCACTCTTCCATCATCTCCCCAACTTTTAGACTATAATACATGTGTATTTTGCTCTGCATTTTCTCTATAATTTACTCTCTCTCTCTCTCTTTAAATGGCAGTGAACACACAGAATCAAGCGAAGAGTTTTATACATAAATAGGTTGTTTCATTATAATGTAATGTTTGATTTTGTCATCTAAAATTTTGTCATATATATACAACATAACATACATCTATCGGTGGTACGTAAGCATTTTGAATAGAAAATCCAAAGGAGGCCAAGGGGAGATAATTCAATTTTAGAATTTTTCATCACAACTTATTTTCATAAATTACAATATACAACTGTCATTTCTTATAGTGTACATCAATCAATAATTACATATGCATCAATATGATGTACATGAATATATGATTCTCAAAAAGTATAGATTTAAATATATTATTGCAAATGCAACAAATAATTAACTTTTTTAATATTCATGTAGCACAAAGTGAAAGTAAGCACATAAACATCCAAACCTTTCATAATCTCTCATCACTTATTTCACAACGACATATAAATGGAATTTGATTTTAGATTCAGACAAACTTGTGATATCAGTTGAACTAATGCCTTATGTGTTAAAAAATAAACAATGGATGGACGGAGTTTGTGAACATTTCTTCAGCCAGGTTGTTACAACAGGAGCCTGGCTGACAACAGATCAGAAATGAATGATGAAAAGAATATCAAGGTTACAATGACGAAATCAACTTCAGATCTGCTACAGTACTTTAATTTCTTTCTTTCCAGAAATATTGTATAACCTAAAACATTTCCTTTTATTCCAGTATGGTGAAATAAAACAAAAATACAGATATCCATGCACAAATGTAACTGTTACAGTATAGCATTTGCTCTAGGCCCCAAGTTCAGAACAACCACAAATTTAGAGACGTAACCAATTAATAACTACGTTACAATCATCTTAAATCTAAGATAATTTCCTGATTCAGCGGAAATGTTGCGAGGTTTTTTGTATTCACAATGTTACCAATTGCAACCACTTCATTTTTTCATGGATTTATTCAAAGCATCTTAGCCGTGTAGTTATTTTGATGAAAAAGTTATTTAATAATAAGAAGGTACTGACAATTTTCATATATCAAGTCAACAAATTCCTTAAATAAGAGAAAGATTCCAGACATTGTTTTAAAGATTATTACATATTGCATGCATGATCAGTGCTCCAATGATAAAGAAACCTAGTTCACAGTGCTGTCTTTGGCCAAACACAATATTGAGGTACAGCTGTAGCTCCTTCTTCCTTTGAAGACATTTCTGTGAGTCCATCCATGTCTGTCCCTGTCCAAGCAGCAAAGAATACCTATCAAACAAATAAAAAAAAAAGATTATTATAATAGTTAACCCCTTTATACTATTGTGTACAATATTTCAGGTCTTCGTTATGTTACACTTTCAATATATCAATAAATGCTTAAATTTACGATCATGTGATTTTAGATAGCCGTGTATCCATCCATTAATTTTATACAATCATTCACAAAATATTTTGCATGCTATGATCCATTTGATTTTCAGGTACAGTTGGTATAAATCTTTTAATGGAGTTTGATATAAACATATTTTATATTGTGAAATATTATAAACATTGGGATTGGTTTTCCAACTTCTATGAAGCCCTCTCCCTAAATGGAATGAACAGTAGGTACTACACCTCTTTGCCCCCCCTGCAAAATGAAGCACTCCTTTAATTAAACGCTGGACAAAACAAACTCTATCAAGAAGACTTACCTGGATATACTTTGAGAATGAGGTCAAACTTTGAATGGTTTATGGTCCTTTACTGCCCAGTCAGGCTTGCTAGCCTTGGATGTCCGTGAAGTTACACTCATTCTACTGGAGGCTGTGCTATTATTGGAGAGTCGACCTGCAAATTAGGTAAAATTTCATATTATACACATTAATTAAAGGCCAACTTCGTTTCTGAAACAAAATCCAAAAGCTTATCGCAAACAAAATCATCAGATTATATAAGAGTACAATGATTCTCTAAAGTCACAACTTTACAACAAACAAATATAAGGAAAAAAGAAAATTCTTTATTTACTCTAACTGTAATTAAGTATGTATTAAGGAATCACTTTTGATTTTGTTGAGGTTATGAGAGAATAATTGAGACCTTGTAGGCTTTGTGTAGCCCTGCTTCCCTAGTATTACATCATTCATACAAGCTCAGTTTATCATTATCCCTGCCATAATGACCTAAGCTAGCAAAACCAAAAGTTATCCTAAAACATAATAGGAGAGAGTTCCTCCATCAGGCCTCATTTCCTTTTTTGGTTATACGATAGTGTGATAAATCTCTATGGGTGCAAGAAATGTCATTGAAAAAACACTGTTTCTGTATCCCATAACAGAAGGAATGTCCTAAAACACAATAGTCAAAATTTCATTTATCTATAGCCCTGATAATATGAACTTGGGACATTCAATTAGATTGATCAAATTTGGACATTTTGACATATTATTTTCATGAAAGATTACGGAAGGTAACTTGTTCCAATATATATTACACACATTATCACTGTATAAGGATTATTGTCATCGAGTTTTATTGAAATCCCTTCAGTAGTTTAGGAGGAGTAGTGTACTTACTACTACTACTCTTGTCCTTTAGGGCATTGTTAAGGCACATCTCGAGCTTATCACAATCTTCCGCTGTTAACCTGTCTTGACTTGCATTAACTATGGTTTTTGGAGGATTTTTAGCTTCTGTCACTTTCTGACTTGGGGTACCAGTGAAGAGACCCTCAGGAAAGGTTTTGTAGGCTACCCGCATACCTATAAAGAAAACAATATCAAGTAAATTAGTCATTGTTCATACTACTAATTAATACATAATTAATAAGTACCTGTTGTCAATTACAATATCAAAACTACATGTACAGTATACTTTTTTTCAAACTTTCAAAATTTTCAAAAGTTGTTGTTATGGAAATTTTTGCATTGCAGGAATATTAAATGCTTATATTTCTACAAAATGTTTATTGCATGTTGGCTTTGGAAAAATCCCATTGAGGAAAACAAAGTTAAGCCTTTGACCTACCTCCTGATAAGAGAAACAAATTATCATATCCCCTCTGTACCAAAGTCGTGGCTGCTGTATGGGCTATAGTCTCGTCTTCATCATACACGATAATTATCTTACCCTCTTGGTTTTTCTGACAAAGCAGTCAAGGGCAATAACTCAAATTTACATCTTCAGTTCAGAGAAAACAAATTCAAAATAACCAAAATAAGCAGTGGTGTTCAACACCTAATTTAACTGTCCTAGTTAGCACAAAAAGGATACATAGGCATACATTTCTTTAGTGTCAAAGTTGACAGATCTTGATAACATGGCTGAAGGGTAACTTTTAGCTGAAATGGAAAAAAAAATTAAATATATTAATTGATAAATCAGTATTATGCGATATTTAACTTTGTTCAATTTCATTTAAGCTGTGATTCTACACTTTATAGTGAATGTATATATTTAGTGGCGGCCGAGTGGTTCCGACAATTGAATGTATATATAATTTAGTGTTTTAGGGGCTGTGGCAAACTTATTGTGTCAAATATGGTAATGACTAATTACTATTTATAAATACAACATATTATGTATTGTACTAAAAGTGACCATAAGTTAATCTTACCGGTGATAATATGACATTGTTTAAAATAGTCTGAATCCCTCACATCTAATAACAGATAAGGACAGTCGTGGACCTTTGGGATTTGTTGTGGTTTTTCTTCAGGAATCTCTCCTTCCCCTGATATGACACTAGAAGTAAAACAGTAATTTATAACTTAAGGGTATGAAAGTATGTAGGGCCAAGTCATGAATAACTCAAAACTACAAAATACAATAAAAGTAATTAATTCAATTCAACTAAAAGATATAGACAAGGTGGTGATTTTAATTTCAATTTTCAAATATTTTAATGACAAAAAGATATTTTAAACATGTCAATAAGATTAGACTTCAGACATAGCCTTCCCTGTATCTAAGTCCTCTCCGTATACAGGTGGTACATATATATACAGGGTAGGGATTATAAATGTAAGGGGAGGTAACTCTTTATGAAAAAAATACAATGTACATGCACTATAGAATAAATTGATTATTCTTTTTATTGTATCTCTTTAAAAAATCAGTTTTAATTTTACTTTTTAAATTCTTAATGTGTTTCCAATATCAGTATTGACAAAAATTCTGTATACTTAACAAAATTCTGTAGTATATATTAAGTAATAATTAGCAAGTTTCTCAAATATTCCCTGCTACCTAAGATCACTTTTCTACCTACTAATGAAACCACTGTATATTTTTTAGAATAAACCACCATCCACCTCTAAGCCACAAGTTCCAATTCTACATGGAACAGATGATACATAGTGACCATAGGTCAATAGTTTTTCTCTAGATACTCTGTTTTTCGATCTCACCCTTAAAATCCTATCATAGCACGAAGGCTGATAATAGCACATTCAACATTCATATCTATATGGCTGATATAACTTACTCCTGTAGCTTGGATCGAGTTCTTTCTGTATCCCCACCGCCACCACTTCTGCTTGTGTTAACGGGAGACCTTCGTCCTTTACCCTGAATTTGCTGGACTTCTCTGTCAGCAGTGTCCGGTCGTACAGAATATCGTCCCTCTGAATCTGTTCGGTCTGTATACTGTCCATTGGCTATTAAAACATGATCATTATATATACTTACATAGAACCTAGTATTCTGTATCTAGATTTATTACAGAGTTATCTGCCCTTGTATTGATTATAATTTGATTGAGACGTCATTGTCTTTTGGAGCAATACATCATTCTTTTCAGAGAAAACAATCCAAGTATAGCTCACAAAACAATGTCACAATCAGAAAAGACACCTCCAGGCAAGGGACAAAACACTATAAATGACTGAATACATATGTATCTGGCTCCAATTTCTCGAAACAAAAGTACAGACTTAGGTCAAAACTTCAATTTTTCTCATTATGTAACTTATGGTAATAAAATTGACTTAAGTTTGTTTCGAGAAATTGGGGCTTGATCTTTAGTCAATTAAAATGAAGTATCAGTAAATTCTTCACCATATAATATTGAAGTGGATACAGGTGAGTTTTATTTTGAAGATTAGGTTAACACAACCTGTTAATATATCATATTGTCATGTTGCCTGAACAATTATCAAACCACCCCAACATTTGGATAGTTTCTTTCATCAAAATACTTTCCTTTTATTTCATGGATATTAATGTGTATGGAAATTAACTTTATGTAAATAAAATTAATTATACAGAAAAAAAAGATAAATTACAATGTATATTTTAATCACAAATAATTTGATTTTAGGCTTGAAGAACTACATGATCCATTGAAGAATATGGAAGATCTTTAAGACAAATTTTTATAAAACTTACTGTATTCTGAATTGTTATCTCCGTCCACTTCCTCAATCTGTAGCAACTGTTTGGTGAGATAAAATCAAATTAATTATTTAATCAAACACATCCATATTTTAGATAAATTAATAATTACATTTCTGGCAAGTCAATATGATTAATACTTATCAACATGTAGATATAATAATACAATGAGTTCTAATACTACAGATTATCTCCCCTTAGACTGGCCACCAGACCCTAAGTTGTGGTGTTTTACGGTGCAATCATCCTCGATATTCCAGGGGTTCCGATCACTTACGATCTCTACACCCCTGGACTATCTCATAGTTAAACTGGAGGCAACTGGAAAGAACAGGTAATTTAGTCCTTTGATGTACATCAAAAGAACCGTATAACGGTACACTGTGGTTGACTGTGTGGCTTTGATGTTAGGTGTCGCTCTCTCTGTAGTCTTCAAAGGAAATCTTTGCTGGCCTGTGATTGGTCAAATGTTTTCAGCTGAGCTGCCTTCAATTTCACTATGAGATAGTCCAGGGGTGTAGAGATCGTAAGTGATCGGAACCCCTGGAGTATTGAGGATGCGGTGCAATATGGTATGTCACTTTTACAATTGACTTTGCATAATTCACGATTTCTTACATCAGAACAGAAATACAATATCATCATTTGACGTCATTCCATCACCAATAAAAACAATAGTCCTGCACAAATGTTATCAGGTATCACATGGTACATGAATTAGTCCCATTGTAGTTAATATTAAGTCTACTTTTATCATTATCTATGTGGAGTTTTATCATAGGAATTTTAACCTTACCAACTGGACAAAGGTTGTCACTTTCATACGTTTGAAGAGTTCATTCTGTTTGAAATTGTAATCTGAAATGATACAATAAAAAAAAAAACATCTTTAAAAATGTGAATAAATTATAAGCGCTGAACAAATTGAATCAAACTAGAACTGTCGCCAGAGTGGACTACTAATGCCCTCGCTGCACAAATTTAGTAATAACTCTTTAGACTATTAACAGGGGACATTGCAGAACCTGATATAGCTTGCTCAACTCCCCTTTATGTCAGCGGGATTCTGTGTACCAAACTTGATCAAAATCTGTCAAATAGTTTAGGAGGAGTTGTGTCTACAGATGGATGGACAAACAGACAGACGGACAACCTCAATTCAGTATACCCACTTAACTTCATTACGAGGGGTATAATTACCATGGAAACTTAAAAATTCAAATTATGGGGTTTTGTAAGATACATTCTGCTAATGTAAACTGAATGTCAATGCTAATATTAGTTGATATAGCAAACTTCAAATTCAGTCATCAGTGCATCAATGTTGCATGAAATTTTGGCAAAATTATCTGAGATAATCGAATACATGTAAATAAAGCTGTAATTATACCAATAAAGTGCAATCATATTAATCCAAGTCTCAATTCATTATTATAAGTATATCAATAGCTGAAACAAGACATAATTATAAGGTAATGTCCCCACTTTCATACCCGGTATATGAAACCAGGAATGAGACAAGACAAGATCTACATAATTAGGTACATGACAGGACAGGATGGAGATGGGTTACTGTATTTTCATTTCAAAATATTTTATCAAATCAAAAGATTCAATTTGAATCGGGCAGCAGGCAATGCCTATATACGCCTTCTCTTCGTGATTGCAGTCAAATGTACAGTATATGTCCCTTACTTGTCATAACCTTTCCATTCCCACATACTATATTGACCAGAGAGAACAATCTTAACATTCACATCCTTCTGATCAGTGTCTGTATTATGTAAGAGCTGTAAGTCAAACGTCTATAAGGTAATTTAATATCACAATGTATTAACACCACTGCTACCCCCTATATTAAAAACCATGGCAACCAAATATTCCTATTTTATGTTTCCATGGTAATTACCATTATTGAAGCATGTGATGTACATGTCAAATTATATATATCCATATGTTGACCAAGCTTATGGAGGGAGAGAGGTGAGGCGGGTCAGGCTTATAATGTCAAATGGACAGAATTATATTTTTGATAAGATTTGTCTTAACCTGTTGTAACATTAATCACGTCACCAAGGTATATCAGACACTAAAACGTTATAACCTGAAGTATTCACACTTTGATTGCCAATTTAAATTAGACTTGTAAATTGTGTTATAAATGATATTATACAGAAGTTAATTGGCAGTTATATTCCATGTGCTATTTTATCTTAATAACCTTTTAAAGTAATAACCTATATCTACCGGGCGCCTGGAATGATAAGTAAAAATTAAATCTTCATTTTTACACAGATATTTAAATGTACATATTATTTTCTATTAGTTTGATTTATCAGGAGACTTCAATTAGAAAGAATGATGAATAAAATTTAAACAAGAGATCCCAGATTACTTTTTTTATTTTAATGTTGATCCTTACACAAGTTTTCAACAAATTTTTGAATAATCAATTTCATAATTAGTTCAATAGAGATCAATTGCCAACATATTTTAAACACATTTCTATTGCCAGAAACTAGAAAATTTACCAATAAAAGTGAAGATCATTATTTTAATCCTCCATGAAGACTCTGATTTAGCTCTGACAAACTTTGTTTCCTAATGAACAGCAATTCATTTGTCTTGTAAATATGTTGATGATTATCTGCCCAGTACAAGTATATATTACCAACAGAAATGGTGACATTACTACCATATTGATTTGAGTGTTGACATCTATTACATATACCCACTGATCCAGTACCATAACTAACTTCTGGAACAAAAGTAATGTTCCTCAAACACATAGTCAGCAAAACAATACAAAGTCATATAACTATTGAAAATGAAAGCTTAAAACAACCAGTAACATTAATGACTGTTAAAACCATCTGATTTATTATTCATCCTTGACTGTACTTAACTGACTGACTATAGTCATTGCTTGATTACCGGTATGTTTTATATCAATGTACATCTTATGAACAGCTTAAGTTGGTAATTTGAGGATATAGCAGGATTTTGTGAAGAAGGAAACACAGAGTTTCAGGATGAAAATAACACACATGCAAAGGGCAATTACTCCCCATGAATAACTGCTAGGCCTTTATATCATGAACCATCAGAGAATGAGATATATAGTACATTTTTTTTTTTTATCTTAACAACACTTATCCACCCAATTCTATAACCTAATGTGATGAATGATAGAAAATTATAAAAACTGATATATAAATATCTAAATACATAATTTACGGATCAATTTTTATAATGCATCTTTGTTGAGGTATTTAAAGTTGTATGGTCAATCACTTTTGCTCTTTTTGTCATAGTGAAAACTGTTTAAGTGTTATACACATTTTCCCCCGTCTGTCCGAGGTTTAAACTTTCTTACTTTTACCACTTTTTATAAAGTTGCAGCACTGGAAGTATTTTTAATTATAGAAGTAAAAAATCTTTTTAACGTGTACACGTCAAAAATAAACTCGAAAGATGCCGAATCATTCCGAACTCTTCCGAACATCGTCGCGACAATCTCGAAGTAACACTGCGAGAGAGTTGTTAAACCAAATGTCAACAATTTTTTTCATAAACAAAACATGCGGTCGACCTCAGCAGACTGGATCTACAAAGAAAATAATGCTTGCACATTACAATATTTGATACACACAATATTGAATTACAGCAATGTGTGAATTAGATGTTTCAAATACTCGCTCTGTGGACATATACCAGCACGATTTGCTCATATTAGCCAGAAGGAAAACGTAAACAAACACATGTGCGCTTACGCTAGGTACCTGGATCACCACGTGCAGGACGTGTAGACATAAGTCACGTGGTACGATTCGGAATGCTGACAAAAGCCAAAGGTACTGAACATGGCGGTGATTGAAGGCGCTGTATTCAAAACCAGGAATATATGATCCCTAGATTTCGGCGCTCTTATAGGCCGACATATTCTTTTGGGGAGCTTAATCAATAAGTTACATGTGGATGTTCAAATATCAAATGTTTAAGCAATGTATCGTTACAGTGAAAATTACCAGAAATACAACTTTAAGGTAAGAACATAAATTGTTCAGCATCACATGATCACTCAAAACTTAAACAACAGGAGGAGGAGAAAATTCAATAAACTGTTTGGTTTTCAAACTGATTTAGACTTATAATTGGAGATACACATGTGACAATTTTTAAAAAACACTGTTATTAATCATCAATGAATGAAGGTTTTTTTTATTCATGTGTAATTTGTTGAAGGTTATTTGAGATTTGAATGATGATCTCCAAAGTTATTAGAGCATTTTCTTGAGAAAAGTTCAGATTATACATGGAATGAACTAAATTGACAAATTGACAAAAGAAAATCAGAATGTACTCATCAACATGCAAACATTTTAGTGATCACAAATCATTTTTTTTTATAATTTGTTATATCCTACATATATCACTACCATGTAATACTAAATTCTAGGTTATAAATATTTTGATTTGGCCTTCTCAAAATAGTGACTCAATCATATTTCAACTTAGCAATGTTACTTATTTGTCAACATCTTTTGTTAATATTTTTTCTTGTCTGTCAATTGAAACACATGTCTTCTGTCTAAATATGGACTATTCCAATTAGAAATAATTTACTAAAGGATCAACTAAAAGATGAATAACTCACAACCCAGAGAGCTCCTATACTTCGGAGAATCAACTTTCTTCTGGATAGTGTGTAGATAGACTAAGGACCGCTGACATATAGGATCAAACCTGCAGGTATCCATAGCAATTTCTTCTTGTTAACTGTACTAGGCACTGGCTGCTAATTAATTTCCTCACGAAAGACTAAGTATCATAATTAAAATTTATCACCTTTTTGTCATTAAACCAAGGTCTGATGTAAGCTTGTGCCACAGCACTGAGGTTTGAAATGTCCTTCAGGCAAAACTTACAACCAACTGAGTCAATAAATTTTAAAGTACATGTACATATAACACAATTAATGAATAAGTTGGGGAAATTTCAATAAAGTGTGTGATTTCTTTTTTTATGTTGGGGTATCTGTCAAAGGCTTGGTCAGAAACACTTATATTTGTGCTTTGAGAAGCAGCTTCCTTCATTTATGAGCAAAGGAAGCAATGGCATTGTATGGTGCGTGAATGGTATTTTGATTCTACCTTTAACGAGACCGTCAACGTTGTTTACAAGGTAGATGTGAATCAATATATACCTGTACACAATATACAGGTACCAGAAGGTACACAGATCAATCTCCCTTCGCTACAGTTCTGTTTTTTTTAATAATCAAACACGAATCAATACATTTTAACAGCTGGTTCACTTTCAACATTGACACGACCATTATAGCACCAATTAACACAGGTGATCTAGTCAACACTTAAGTTTGTCAAACATAGCTAAATGGTCATGACATTTTAAAACAAGTGACACCAAAGTTTGAAATATTAAAAAATATTTCTTTTTAACATATTTTATAGATTCTGATTGTGAAGTATTAAAACATACAATATTCTCGTATTTGAACCAATAAGTGCCCAGGGCACTTAAAAAATTGAAGCAACTCAGGGGCGCTTAATAGAAACAAATTTCAAACCTTTCGTAAAATTATTTTAATTTTAACAAGAAATCGGTAAGAAAACCAACAAAGTTTTCGCATTTTCAGTTGGCATTTAATTCAAAGTAATTGAAATTGAAGCTTAAAAAAGAGAGAGGGGCACTTATAGAAATAGAAATGGGGGTGCTTATCTTGTCGAAAACAGTATTTGAATTAAAGTAAGGCATATTAATAAAATTGAGATTTTTAACCTCAGTGGTAGATACTAGTCTCTCTAACAGCATCAATTAAGACTCTCATACAACTATGAAAACTTATGGACACGTATATTCCCACCATTATTTATTGAATTCATTGAGTGGATCGAGTAAGCATAGTACAAACTTATGCTGTTCTAAATTATGCTAGCCTTTAAACTCATACATGCCACATGCCCAAAATAAAGAAGTTGCCAGTAGTTCTAAAGACCTGTGCACACTGAGTATTACATATGTACAAACCTTTGTAACTTTCAAGTTTAACATATTACTCAAAGACCAAGACCAAGCCTTGCGTTGATTTGGAACATGTTTTGAATATAGATTTCCTCAACAGTCAATTTAAGTGACTGTTGTTTATTAAACATATGTTGCGCTCAGTTAAGTGTGAGTCTTTAAGTTAGCACAAAATATATGCTATCAACTTTCAGAAGATGAAGATATATGATACAATTTAAGGATTAAAGAAAGAATTTTCACATTTATGTTAAAAAGTTAAAACCTTCATAGAAAACTGATTTGGAGTCTCAATACCTTTAATTTGAAAAAAAAAAAATATATATATTTATAATTGCTTCTTTGAACAGTTGAAGATCGCATCTCTAATCAGAAAGATTTATCAATTTTGTATAAATTGAAAGGTTTCTTGTCAGTTGCAAAACTCATACAATCTCATATCATCTCTGCATGTAGGAAAATCACGAAAAATAACATTACAGTTTAATCTCCCTCCTTAATACCTGTATTAAACTAACTCGTGTTTTGATTGACAAATTTCTTCTTCAACTTGTTCTTTGGGCTAATTTTTACGAAGTATCTCTATTTGAGGTTAGTGGATAACAAATATTTATGTACGGAACCAAGTGAATGGAGGTAAACAAAACATGTAACCCTTGAATAATTGGAGAGAATTGAAAGCAGACGCCATTCAAAAAGCTTTTAAAAATTAAACTGTAATGAATCGGTGGTTCAAACTGCAGAGTTTACCTAAAGAAATAATTTTGAAATGTTGTGACTGAGGTATTGTCAAACAGTTAACCAAATTTAAACTTTGTGTTAACAACATTACAACACAGTCTTGACATATACTAATGTCTGGAGTTTAGCATTGTAAAATCAATGTTGACCCAACATGGAACTCTCGCTCAGCGGGTAAATTATCGTAACTCGCAATCCAATTTGTTTACAATAGAAACTTAACCAATTTCAGTAATTGTGTATTCAAATGTCAAATATAATGTGATCATTGTTCAGTTTTATTTGGATAGAAACCAGACTGTAGGGTCAGTATAAGTTCTATGCTTTGTGTCATATAGGAGTTATGGAAAGTTCAAAGGTTACAGCTTCATCAGTTAAGTTTTTCTTTAATTATTTGCATTATATTAATAAATATTTGGAAAATATTATCAATAATGATTTTAATTTGTTTGATCAAAACATAATTTGTATGCCTCTAATATTTCATTTATTTTTTTACTTTCAAATATCTTAATTGTGTTTTAATATCATAATTTCCATTTTTGCATATTATGTAGTTATCTCCCTTGTAAGCAGATATTGTGATATCATTACTTTTTGAGGACAAATTAATTTGCTTTCTCCGAAAAAACATGATGTTACACTCAATACCTAGCTAACTTGTAAGGCAAGGACAGAAGGAAGTGGAGTGATGTGCATGTTCTTTAAATAGAATTTAGACTGTGTCCGTCTTATTACACTTTAGGTCCATTAATCAAAATGACATCCAGGATAGTGCTGGTTGTACCTAGTTGATGAGTCCCAACTTGATTCCCACCCCCATCCACCAAAAAAGACCCTTCAAGTTATAAGTCCAAATATATAGAGAGAAAGATTCAGAGTGATAGAGAGATGGAAAGATCGACATTTCTAATTTCAATTAGAACACTAAACCTTAGCGAGGCTCCAGGTATCATACTTCATGTTCTAAGAATTTTTTAACTGTCCAAGAGCGGCCAAAAATAGTTTGCATTAACTGTGTACTAAGTATTAGTATTATAAGCCTTGACCAGTTACCAATCAAAAATAGTATACCCACTACTGCCATCAACTCCATTCTACAAAACAGAACGTTGGAAATAACGTAAGTTCAAACCAAAAATGCAACAAGTAAGCCTTTCAAAAAGAACTTTTTGCAGTCGCAATTAGTGAGTCGTGCTCATGAAAAAAACTTTCTAATGAAAATTGACATACCTTTACAGGCACTTAAGTCTGGACAAAAATATCTTTAGATTGGATATATATAAAAAAAATTGAATAAACAAAATCAATCACAAGTGTTAAATGATTGACAGAACAATTCCCTTTCCAGGAAATTGAATGGAATTAGTAGGCAATGAGATTAATTAGCATCTTCCAATGAAACAGGAACTATTGTCACTGAAGTGAGCTGTGTATGAATTTAAAATCAATTATTTACACATCCGTGGGGAGATCCATACCCTGTTTTACTGGAGAGATATTGATTACAATCCCGAGTTAAACAAGTCCATCAATCCGTCACCAACACCTAACTGATACAAACATGTAAAAGGACATATATCTACTGTAGCTAATGACTGTCTAATTCACAAATATATACATTAATATGGGTTTATATTTGGCCTAACAAACTTGTCAATAAGACCATCAAAGGGACAGTGGAAAATTGGTGTTTAAATCATTTGTTTTTATTAATAATATCTGTCCTAACAAACTGAAATAAAGTCAAACCTGTTTATATAGGAAGACTCTCCAAAGGACATAGAAAAGGCTTTATAATAATATGTGAGAATATAGTGTTGATTTGGCATCAAGAATATAAGACATCAATATATCAAATTATGTTACCATACAAAAAAAAGGTAATTGTTTATGTAAATTTACCATGTAACAAATTTATATGATTAAATCATTGATAAACTCATCATCTGCCAGTAAATTCATGAGTTAATGAACAAACTATTGAATGACCAAAAATTGAAACCGTTAACATCTTATTGTAAGTAATATGGTAAATGAACCGTATACCATATTCCACACATTACAAAACAATCTATGATCAATTGACAAGGCAACCATGAAACCCACCGGTATAATCAATGAAATGTTTCAGCGAGCCTACACATTATACCCCATGTACTTTCAGTATTCTGAGTTCACATTCAGTATTCCGAGTCCATTCTAACATACCAACCTTTTCCAGCCTGTCTCAGTATTTCTGAAAGTTTGTACCGATCCTCTTTGAAAAGTTTTGGTCGAGGTGGTGCTTTCCTGGGAGTCATATAACTGGAGTTGTAAAATGATGGATTGCCTTTCTTAGGCATTTTGTTATTTTAATGACCACTAGTTTTTATCCAAAGTGATTTTAAGGAATCAGGAGATGAAAATAGCACAATACTTTCCAGTATCCGACACACATATATCCTCCATACCAATCCGGAGAGAGAATTTCCTTGTGGTTCTGTCTGTATCCAAGCAGTCTACAGCCACCCTATAACCACTTTAGGGGATCCAATACTTTTCAACTGCTTACAGAGAGAGCAAATTCACTGTATGGGAACTCCACACACAAAACAACAAATCTGACGGCAACAATTCAAAGTCACATTTTTTAAATCCGCTTATGGAAAATATCATGAAAGTGAGAATGTTTGTTTGAGAATGTAGATTTAAGAAAGATGGTGAACCATTTAAAAGATTTGAGAGCTAGACCGGGTCTGATAAACAAGGCGAGCACCAGGATATTACCTGTGTCAATATACACACCAAGGTAAGTCTAATCTACTGCAATGTACAATGTAGCCATATCAATTGAAAGTAATGAGCTAAAGGCCTGCTGGCTTTTTATATCTAATTTAAATATGCGATATGGCTTTTAAAATGTTTCAAAGTATTAAATGGTGCAAAAAGAAGATAAAGGTTTTGTCCTGGTTTATCGACGGGGTCCACTTATAAATATACCTAGCATAAATCTCTCTGAATACAGTGTATATAGCAAACAGAATATGATGGATTATCCCTTAAGCTCATTCTATAGTTAAACCATAAAAATATTCATTAATAGAAATAGACTCCAGAGGGATGTAGAAATGTAATTCACTATTTATGTAGCAGCGCAAACACTAATTCTACTATTGAACCTTAATCTTTCAGATTACGTTTGAGAAATACACAGCCTTCAAAAGCTAAATGTGTCAATGTATAATATTGTATATACATCAAAGTGTTGGAAATTTTAAGTGAACGTTTTCTACAATAAGAATATCAATATGACCCAACTTGCCATTAGCTTCTATTCAATAACACTTGTACACAATATATATGGTCAGAAGTCTTGCAGGGAGCTGCCCTCTGAAAGTCTTTTATCGAAATTTATTGTGATAAATTATACCAATAAAGAAAAGTTTGGAAGGAAGTGTTCATTGTTCAGTGTTTGGTAGTATGGTTGTTAGGATCAGAAAACAATTTAATACTTGTAATACATTTAATTGGTACGTACCATATCCAACACACTAAGCGCCCATGTCCCTATAAGCACCCTTCCCCATTTTGAGGCCTAAATTTCAATTGCACAGTCCAAAAATGTATAGGTTTAAAATAATTGTGTCTTATTAAGCACCTTTTTCATATATTTTTTCTTTTAAACTCCCTGGGGGCTTATTGGGTCAAATACGGTATTACGAGCGATGAAATTTCGACTTTATTATGTCCTGAGCTATCACCAAGCACCGAGTAAGTTATCATAACATACAAGAGTGATTTCTATCCCATAATCTGCCTGATATTTAGTGACTACTTAGCCCATGAAATACTTTCTGCATATGTCAATAGTGTTATATGATCTGGATTTCTTTGGCTGTGCCTGACAGAAAATTATGATTTGATGACTGAGTAAACATCATGCTATATATCATATGTGACGTCAGGATTCAAGTACATCATACAAAATGGCAGTCTCTACATAAACTTCATTTTTTGCAGCAGAATTTCGAAAACGTATTCGGATTATTGAAGTTTTGATTTTAAGGATGATTTTAAATAGCAGCAAGAGCTGTTTGAGAACAGCAAAGCTCGCCTCTGGAATTTTGTTGATTTAATTCAGATTCCTTGTAATGTACGATACCAGTATTATAAAATATAGCAAAGTCATTTCATATCTTAACTTTTCAGCCCTTTGAGCCTCTTGAAATTCTCATTAAATGATTGTCCACACCCATAGCAACTACTATAATTCATGATCATTGTAGAAATCATTGTCAGTTGTGACAGATAACAGTACAGTGGAACTCGGTTAATACGAACTCGAAGGGACCGAGATAAAACTTCGAGTTATCCGAGTGTTCGAATTAAGCGAGTTATCATGTCTACTGACGATCTCTTTACTTAGTATATAATGTGAACAAGAGAGATGTCAAAATCGCCGATTGTAGTTGCAAAATTATAACAATAAAACGAGATATATATTTTGAAATGCTGGAGAAAAAAAAATCGGCATTTTCGGCGAACACGTTGTCCAAAAAATCTCATTTCGAGTTATAAGAACATTTTATGTATGATTTTTGTCATTCGGACCCAAATTTATTTCGTATTATCCGAGTTCTTCGAGTTTTCCGAATTCGAATTATCCGAGTTCTTCAAACAAAGATAAAGAGGGAATTCGGCCGGGACCGGCAAAGTTCTTCGTATTAAGCCGGGTTGTCGAATTATCCGAGTTCGTATCAACCAAGTTCCACTGTATTACAACACTTGCACCAAAACCTGGTTATTTCGGCCCATTGAGCCTCTTGAAATTCTCAATATTCAGCATTTGGCTCCTTTAATTGATGTTCTAATCAACATTATTAATCATCATTAAATGAAATACATGAATATAAACCCAGTACACAATGTTATGTTTGTTCATACCAATGTGTATACAGTGACAACTGGAATCAATTGTAAAATCTATAAAACATTGAAAGATGTGTATTTGTTGCTCAATTTTCAATGATTCTTTTTTGAGTCCTTTTCTTTGTATTGTAAAACACTATGGGTTCAATGTAAAGTCAACTATTTCAAGAAATTCTATGGGTTAGACTCATTTCAATATTTTATAGGAGGAGAAATTTGGATTCAATACTGTGTAGATTATTAGATTTGTCCCTACTATTTCAATTATAACGAAAATCTGTTTCAAAATGAACAATTTTTCACAAATTGACTAATCATAATAATGAATTTATACATGTTGGCAATCTGGCGCGAGAATATCAATATGAGAATTAAATCACGGCGATAATCTTGGGATTTATTGTACCGAGAGTTCTAGCCAAAGAACAATGTACTTAATCCATTTTAAGAAAAGATAAGTCAGTGTTTAACTGACTTAAGTTGTCAAGTTAACTCTAAGTTTCTATGACACATATAGTATACCAACTTAAGTTTACATAATACCTGATATTAATCAACAAGTTACATCATTAGCTGGTAGCAGACCCTTGTAACTGCTTTTAATTGTCTAAATATTCCCAACCCTAATAAAGTAATCTGTTATAAATACCTGGCGAAATCCTGAAAATTTGACTCATGCATAATTTAAGAATATACATTAACTGTTAACATTTTGTAACTGTCACATAGCTAATAAACAAATCAAAAGGAAAAACAGTAATAGTCAGAACAAGGATTTTTACATCATAGCTATTATATTGTGATTAAAAAAGCTTCAACATATGTATGGCTAAATCATGAATTTCACAAATTTGTTAAAACAAATTATGATAAATACTGTTGAAATCTTAAAGGGACAGTTCAGTGCATTAAAGGTTGCACATATATCGGAAACGCACCAGTTCTTATAGAAATTAGATTAGTTAGTTTTATTGAGGTATGCCAAAAAAGCCAACTGTAGTAACTGTATGTGATTTGTTCAAACTTGCTTAGCTGTCCGCTGTTAACCATAGTGGTCGGATGTCTTGTATGCCGAACCCTGGCCCTTGCCAATGTATAAAGAATTTTTAGTCTTGAACTACTCAAATTCCTATGACAGTTGTGTGTTTACCTTATTAGATGTAGATGTTCATGTCTAAAAATAATTTCATCAACTCCTCAGTGGTTTTGTATTGCATTTGTTTAACATGCGTGACTTTGGCTCAGGTATGGGTACAGCATACATGCTGTACCTGCTTAATCATGTTGATCAATGATTTGGAATTTCAATGGTATCAATCCAAATACATAACAATATTGTGAATATTTCTTGTTATATGTTTCATAAGGAATAACGAACAACACATTAATGTCATACAATTGTATTTTGCTTCTTGGTTATGTAACAAAATTAGTCTCATTGAATTATCCCTTTAATTCATTCTTATTAGCAAGTAAAACTTCAAGTAAGAAGTCAAAAATGTCTCCTATTAAATGTAAGTCTATACAAAAAGGAAAAGCTGAAGGTATAACACTTACTGGTAAAACAAATTTTCTCTGCTTCTAAAGATATTTTCCATTTAAAAGTTAATTTTGAATATACTCAAATCGCAATAAATGCAAACCAACTAATTTTCATGTGTGAGTAATATTTCATTCATATCTTAGGCAGTTGATTATAGAATCCATGAAAATCAATAGCTACAAGTATAGGTACAGTAGAACCATCACAATCTAAGCACCGAAATTATAATTCTAAACTGACATGAACATATCGTAAACTGCCTTAAAGCATGAACCAGCACTTACAGTTAATAATATAAAATTGTTTTTTTTTTGTTTTTTTTTAAGGTAAAATTGTTTGCTAACACTGTAGGTAAATATTATGATTTGGTTTTAACTTTTTGAAAGATCCCTTCAGTGCTTTCTGAGAAATAGCGGTAACAAACTTTAACTATCAAAATCCAAGATGGCTACCTGTCGGCCATCTTTTTCACCTGATCAGATCCCAAAATGCAATATGCACTAACTAGGGTCCCTAGGGGAACCTACATATGAAATTTGAGAAAAGATCAGTATGACTTTGGCTTCACGAACTATGGTCGGCAACTTGTTGAAAACATCCTCAGTCCTTTCTGAGAAATAACTAACTATGCACAAAATCCAACTAGGGTCCTAATTGTTAATGGACGGAATTTGAATAGCCCACCATCTGACAGAGTGGTCTAAATTAGTCAAAGTGACTTTAATTAGCAATGACAGAGTTGATGTGCAGTGAATTTATAGTGCAATAAAGTCAAGGGATATGAGAGTTACTTCCCCTCTCACATTATGATATTTTATCTAGGTTTAATTTTAATTTTCTTCTCTACCAAAATCAAAACTTAAAGTTGTAACAAATGTACCACAGAGTCTAATATAATGCATCACCTGTCTCTTAGATTTACAGCTGAAAAATAAATTTGTTTTCATGGAATTACTAAGGATTGTTGATAGAATGTCCTTTTCCCCCTATTTTATAGAGCTTTTGTGATACTGAACATGGATTTTCATGGCAATTTGGACTTATAGACAATATTATGATAGATACTCATGATCACATGGAAAAAAAATTTTGAGATGAAACTACATGAAAAAGTAAGACAATTTTAAGTCCATTAAGAGGACTATTCCATTGAATCATCTTACTGTATTTGCTATTATTTGCACCCATGGCGCTTAAAAATGGAAACAAAGGGGTTTGGGGCACTTATAAGTGAACTAAAATGTAAGTTGTGGACAAAAATATCAGTCCTATTTTAACTCTTTCTGTACTCATGATACACTATCTGTTATTAAATATGCCTTTTTACCTTTGAGACACACTATTATGTCATGATTCACATGTAAAATACTCGGAAGTTCATGTAATATAGGATACAATGCTGATGTCAGAGGCATCATATGTTATAAAACATTGTTAAATCCATGGGATGGGCTTTATACAACTTCAACTCCTTCTACAGAAAATGAGAGTGGCGCTTATAGGGGGAGGGGGCACTAATCAATGGCGAATACAGTATATAATGATATCTTATCTTTATAAATATCTGTTTGCTGATTGACAGGTGAAAAAGATCTAATCTTATTATTCTGGAAGGTGAATTACAACATTGCATCCCAAAATTAATCAACTTTTGATTAAGACTGTAATTATAACAGCCATATTTGCAATATAAACAGTAAAGGTGTGTGTTCTTAGATCAATGCCATAATATAAGTATCCAATTGATAACTGAATCATGATGTAGATTAAGTAAATTAATGGAAAGAATAAATAATGTGAGGCGTACAGCACCTCCAGTTGTTGGCTATATGTGGTATATAGGTGAAGTACCTATGGTATGATGGAAAATGTGAGTGTTTTATACTTATAGACGCACATTTTTTTTATCACAATCACGCAAATATGCAACAAACGATTGAAAACAAAATTCCCCCACAATCAATTATTCTAAAGAAATATTTCAACCACAATTTGTACTTACTCTTCTTGAGATCTTCAACTTTCTTGACATAGCTGGTGACACTGGCACCTGTAGATAATAAAAATTCTTCAAATCAGTCGGCATTAGTGAGAATTCATCATTGATGTTCATGCAGCTATAATCGATTTTTGTCAACCAATCAATTTTTAACTATTAATTGGTAATTAGACTAAAATTACATAATCCTTTGCTCATTTTGACTAAGATTAAATAGGTCAATTTCCTACGAAGCAGAATTCATCACCATTTTATTTTTATTCAATATTGTATCATACAGGTGTAAATATAATACACTTTAATTTTACATTATTTCTATCATCCCAATTCAACATAATAATCCTTATCGAAAATGAACATATATACATGTACCGGTACTGGCTAATATCACAGAGAGGTTGACTGTACTTGCTTAACACGTATACACACACATGCTATGACAAATGCATAAGCTCCCTTGCGGGTAGGTATCGGTTGTTACGTCATTATTTTGTGAGCGCAATTCACGTCGTTTTCTCCAAAAAATGTAACGTTATACTCTCGCAAACACATGACATCACAATCAATACCTACCCGCATGGACTGATAAGTCTGTAATATGAAAAAACAGAATAGATTCAACAGAAACACTGTTGTTTTCACTTTTCAGCGAGTGCATTTTAATAAATTAAACAGTAACAACTCAATCTGACTCCACGGTTTAGGAGATCACTTTATTTCTTTAGCATTATAAATATCAGTTAATTATAACTCAAGATACACAAGTTGATTTATTTGGATACCATTATTGTCATTGTCTACTGCATGAGATCAGAAAAGAATATTTATCAGTTGGTTACCTTAATTAATCCAAAACGTCCTCCTTTCATTCAACTTATTGTGTTTTTAATCAAAATAGCACTGCATTGTTCCTTAATTTGCGTTGGAAGACAATTTCAATGTGGACTCTGCCAATTGCTTTAAAAACTTTTACAACAAATATTAAGCACACATTTTCATCCATAATCGGTATATATCTATTATTGATCGATGTTAGAGGACAAATAATCAATCTTTGATATTAGAGCGATTCCCTGGGCACAACCTGCAATTTATGCCAAAAAAATAATATATTACGTGTTCCAATTAACACCCTTTAAAAAAGAAATGTTTGTTGAAAAGTAAACTTTTTGATAGCTGCCCTCCTCCCCGTTAGCTCAGCATACTCAATAAAACCAGCTGAATCACAGATTAAAGAAATTTTTCCATACAGTAGCACATGTGACAGACTGAATAAATCTCAATAAATTATCTTATATTATATTCATAAACCTTACAGTTGCCTGATATTTATTTCTTTTTAAATGGTTTACCGTTCATAAAAAAATGTTCATGAATAGCATAATCTGCTTCTAATGACAAAAACTGAAATAGGGTTTGGTTGGCAATAGATTTGTCCAACTTGTAATTTTGCCAGCCTACATTTTTTTTTTTTACACAATATCATCTAAATATCTTTTGTTTTTGTTCTTTTGAAAAATCTTTGAAATTGTGTTCAAAGGTTGCTGGCTGCTAAACACTTGAACCAAGAAAGCATGCAATTACTGTCTAGATATATGGTGGACTCAACATTAAGGATTTAGGAGACACTTTTAAAGGAATCTGACATGCCATAGTTTCATTTCTACCTACATCTATCTAGAGGATTCTACAGGAAGCTCCAAGATGTGTATTGATTTAAGTAAGTGTACTAATTGGAAAAATATAAAGTAGGACAACATTGCAAAAGGCAATATACAGTCTTTATGTGTAAAGAGATTTGTAAACAACTTCTTTGAGAGTGAATAAGTCTCCTGTTGACATCTTACTGAGAAATGGAATGAATTAATAATAACAGACTGTCAGTACCAGGTCAAAGTCTTTCCACAAAATTGATTTTCACTATAATATTCTAAAAGATATGAAGAAGAAAAGGTGTCAAAAGGTTCACTGTGCAGGAAAGGATATCTATAGGCACTGCCTGCATTAGTTATCAAATCCCATGGTATTATTTTAGAGCATAATATTTTGAAATTGAATGTTAACGATGAACAAAAATAATGCTATTTTGAAAAGTAAATAACAAAAACTTATAAAATTTATGCAAATATCATGAGTTGGTATGGAAGGCAATTTTCTGTCCTTATGCAAAACTTCTATCAAAAACTTAAAATCCACCATTAGTTTGGGAAAGGGAAAGTTCAAAGAAAAGAATTTAATATTATATAATTAAACAAGATGAGCGTTGGGTTTCTTTTCTTTATATCTTAATTCCTCATGCGAGTTTGTGCAGAAAAGGAATCACTCAGCCCCCAGACCGGCCATATATATGACCATTATTTACAATGAACTAATATTTTGTAGGAAGTCTACTTGAAACTACAGAACCGCACGGATACTCGAGAAACATGGGGAAGAAATTTATTAACTAAACTGTTCGTCAGGTTGCATGGCTTGCTTAGACATCTGATTCAGAAACAAGAAGTTCATCGACAACAACTGTCTAACTGCATGGGTGGACTGGACATATAGAAGGCAGATTTGAAGATAACCTTTAAAGTAAGTCTGACATGCAATTATTTAGGTTCACTCTTTGGTGTATCATCGAAGTGAATCCGAGGATTCTAAAACCAAGCAAGCCGAAAGACGGGAATTGAACAATGTAAGTGCACTATTGCGGAAGATCATTAACACGAATAGCGACTCACTACTGAACAAAGGCAATATTATAGCCTTATACGCAACCTTGAAGAAGATGTGGTCCCAAAAAATGCTTGGAGAGTGATCTTAGTCTTCCTGTTAACTACTTACTGAGTATTTTCTATATGAATACACGATTGCATGACTGTTAGAAACAGGTCATTGATTATCCCAAAAAAACGATTTGCTCTATAACAAACTCAACATTTGGACAAGTGAACGGTTATGGTAAGAGTTCCATGTGCAGCTTAAGGATATTACTATAGGCCACTGCCTGCTTAGGGGGGGGTAGTGGGGTGCGTGTTTTTTTGGCAGTCATTAAGATACAAGCATGGTGAGATCTTATTTTTGAACACATATAATGCTATCTTGAAATTGGTAAAGACGTCTACGTTATACACGGTATGTGATATCACGAACTGGTCTTTAAGATAATTTTCTGTCCTGAAGTTAAACTTCTTTCAATCTCTAAAACTGCACAAATGGTTAAAATTGGGAATTTTCCATTACAATAGTGACTAAGAAAATAAATGTATAGGGACGTTTTACAATCTATGGGAACGACATAGTTCTCCACAGTCATTATTTAACAACTGTAACCAATTGAACCGCAAATGTGTACTTCAGGGTAGATAAAATTTGTAAAAGTCGTCCTGATGACGGCCGCCTAGCGGTCGGGGCAACATGTCGGCCACATCAATATCCTGACCAAAATAAAGGAAAAAGAACACTTCTTGGATGTTGAGGATCCTTTATATTTCTTGATTATATTTATTAATTAAGAATTAATCATGTAAATATTTTTTCCGTGATTTGTATATGTTTTATTTTTTTAAATGTTTGGATGGGATTTCAAATGCAATCGGAAATTTCAATCATATCAAAAATCAAGTCAGGTGTTAATACCAATTGATAGTGGATTTTTTTTGGCTATGAAAATAAATGTAATCATTATCTAATTACTGACTTGAACACGGCTTAGAATTATCTGTGCAAGATTACTTTCAGACAATGAATGTGTGTAATATTTTCACATCATATTTCTCGCTGGCAAGTCGTATGTAACATTGTTGTGTAGTTTCCTCTTAGTGTGAATGCCAATTTATGTCACTTATAGGTTGTGGCAATTGATTTCATAATTTAATTAATTAGCTATTTGCAATTTTGAAGGTTTAGCAGTTCAACTGCAAGCTGTCAGGACATTGATGACACTTGACTTCAATCTGACTTACATGTATGTTATTCAAGTTTCAAAAGTGTGATGCCACCATGTGCATATAATAAATAAATATAATTTGCGATGCTTGAGTTATTCAATTATACATTCACCTAAATTGTGTTGATGTTTATCACACTTTGGATCAATTCAAAATCAAACTTAACGCCTTGTTTTAAAATCACCAGTCAAGTTGAAAAGGTCTGAAAACAATTTGGGTGGCAGGTTAGATCCCTGCCATCTTAGATGATCTAGCTAATTAGGGTGACATGTTGTTAATATAATAAATTTAATATGATACTATATAATGCAGATAATTATAAACTTCATGCTTGTATCATAACAAATGTAAGCTTTATTTGGTCCATTCTAAATCTACTAACCCAGAACTTTCAGAATAAGAGAATTATATATTACTACGTCATTTTATACGATTGTCAAGTGTTAGTTACAATTACTGATTACCGACCAATGCTTAAAAATGGAATGGACCCAACAATTTTGTTTATAATACTAAAAGAATTCTTCTTTCTCATTTATGTTATGAAACAACTGAATTTTGCCTCAACACAAGTACCCCGGGTAGCCGGTACAAGATCGGGTACTAAAATTCAAGTTATCCCAGGGATAAAAATTTGGTACTACGTTGAATACTGACAGTCCTATTAAATTTACATGTCTTTTGAATAAACCTTTGACTCTTTTCCAAATGAAATCACTATAATCATACATAGACCCACATGTTATTTAATGTACCTATTAGTGCATATTAGTGCATTAAATGTACATTTTCAAATTTACTTTCAAAATTTTATTTGATGTATAACCCTGCAGGACAGTCTAGGCAGTGCAGATTATCTGGAATAATCAATTTATTTTACAGTATATAATAGAAAATGCCTACCATTGTACTTTTGGCTTACCACAGGCTATAACTACAGTGCAGGTAATATGCAAGAAATCCCAGTACGTACTGCATCTTGTGTGAAGTCATAAAAACACAGCAGATAAACATACAATATATAAAACTTATTAATAGCAAAGGATCAGGTCGTTTGTGTATGAAGGGCCCCATACGTTTCTTAATATATATCCAACGACCCTACAAGAATACATGAAAAAACAGCACCCTTAGACTTTTTGCATAGTATCATTTACAAAGACCCTATACACAAATCAAAAGACACACAGAAACTACAACACGACCTTGACAATGTCAGGACAATGGGAACAAACAACTACTCGCTACTGCAATTTCACCCCGGACAAGGTGCAACGTCATCTCCAACTACCACCAAAACGCAACAAAATCCACTACACACTAAACTCTCCATAACCACCTCACTAAGAACACGTCAAAACACAGTTAAATACTTAGGCCTCACACTGCCCAAAACTAAAACCTTCCACTGGGTACAAACACATAAAACAAACATCACCGCAAATGCAAACAGTCACTAGATTGAAACCTCACAATCAATTCACCACACATTACAAACAACCGCATATGTTTTTAACCCAAACTTGAGTACTGTGGGACCCACACCATACTGTCCAAATACAACAATTAGAAAACAACTCAATGCACGAGCATCAAGATATGTACAAAACAGGTATCATAACACTTCTTCATCCTCAGACATGTAATACACACTCAATAACATACAAAACACGCCGTCTACAATCACGACTCATCCTCCCTATATAAAATCACACACCCATCTCGTGCCATCCAAACCCAGAACAATACCTAACACCTGTAGACACCCGCACTAGACACACACATCCCTATGCATACAAACACAAACGCCGCCACAAAGGATACATTTAAGTACTCCTTTTTTTCCCACACACTCTCCATCACATACAGTGTGATGGTGTGGTGGGAAACATACAAAACACGACACTCTGGAGGGCTTCAAGGCAAACATCCAACAACGATACCCTTTGAAGACCCCCACTTCACAAATAAAATCACCTCATTTTTTATCATATTTCTTAACCTATCTACTTTTATCTAATATTCCTAGCACCAAAGAAAAAAAAATGTGCACTGAATATAACCCCTTCCCCCACGCCACTGCCAATCACACCACCCAAAAAAACGTCACTATGTGACGGGATGGTGACAACCCAAAGAATAAGAATTAATGTCTGTGTTACTGCGACAAATGCTGCATGCTAGCACTAAATTTTTAAATTTTGCTGAGTTCCAGTACAAAGAAATATAGGGTTCTCAAAATTTTAATGAGTCCCTCAGGAAAATCATGAGTCCACCACTCCTCTGTTCCCTATTAGCGTTTTACAAAACTACAAAATATAATGTACATGTTTTGAAAACTTACCTGTATCAACTGTATGTTCTATGTGACTATATTTTGGGTTGGTAGGGGTTTTCTTCGCCAAAGGCTGTAAATAAAACGAAATGCGAGTAATTAAGATTAACAGAAAATATTTTGACGCGGTTATTTAGCCGGTGGGCTACTGCAGAATGCAGTGTTTTGAACAGACCAAATCATGTTGAAACAACACGACGAAAAACACCACCAAAACAAATCTCCTGACTCCTATGTATCTCGAAATCGTTTTCTTAAAAAGAGCAGTATATTTGGTTAGCGAAAATAGTGAAAACATATATCACAAAGTTAATGAATGATTGTCTATCAACTTACATCACCCTTTTTCGCTCTAGAAGTACTGACGGCAGACATCTTGTTTGCTTCCGTAACTAGCCGGAACCTACAAAAGCGCATGCTCAGTACATTCCACAATTCAAATTTATTTCCGGTGCAAAGGTTTGTGGGATGTATTTACATTTTTAATCACAGACACGTGTTTACGTGTGGGAGGTACCTGTACATTAGTCATTTGTATTAACAAACTATCAATATTGATGTTTTCAATGCATTGACATGATAACGTAAAAAACATACATACGTCCAGATAGCATAGTTTATATTCTACTTTGTTGGTGAAAAAAATGCTGGCACTACCATTTGTTTCTACTTTCGGTTTGTAAAAAATGTTAACAGAACTATATGTTAGCAGCACAAGGATTGGTATGCATGCATGTGCATACATATATGATATTTTATCTCTCTAAGGGGAATTAAAGATTGAATGAATGAAAGGGATACACGTACTGATGATGTGGTCGCTTAATTCTGACCGACTAATGGGATATCTTTTCCGCTAGCTACTGTTGTAGCTGAAAAGATATTACCTTCTGACTGACTTATATCTTTTCCGCTAGACAACAGTAGCTACTTTTCCGCTAGCTACAGTACGTAAAGTACAACAGTAACTATTACCTGTTACCTGTTACCTTCTTCTTAGACACCATAGTTAGCTGGTTCCAGCTAGTTGTGGCGCGTTTTGTTCAGTTACTAGATAGTTGTCCGGTTGTGCCATATAAAAAACTAGGGTTAAACTTGCATGGTACTGAATTCCAGTGAGTGTTCAGTCGGTTTTTTTAAACGAGTTCAGAGTAGGGGCTTCTACTACGAAGTTTGGAAGGGAGTTCCACTCGCCGACTAAATACATGTATACTTTGTGTGACTTTAGTCCTGCTCTGTTTCTTAAAGAGTTTTAAACTATTACCTCTAGTATTAGCTGAAGATAATAGTAAATAGGCTTAAAGGCCCAAATATCCACATCTTTCTTATATTTTTTCATGATTTAGGAATGTGAAAAAAAAATCCCTGTTGTAAATCTATGCATGAGAGTAAATCAAAAGTCAAGATGAGCGATTATGATTCGGATAAAATTCTTAACATCGCTTCCCAATTACGTCCAACAAGCCGAAGTTAGCCTAACATTGTAAATCGTTGCCGAGAACGTAATGTGACTACCGTTGTAACGTCTGACTTTCCGGAATCGGGTCTGAACTTTTCCGACTTTCCTTTCGTTACTAATCGTAACTTCTATGGCGACACAGTTTAAAATGAAGGCATGTTTAAATGTATCGACTTTCAGCAACTGCTGTACTAAAAGTATTAAAAAATCTGATAAATCTTAATTTAAACTACATCTACAAATTACTAACAATATCGGAGTCCGAATTTTTTATTTAACTTGAAATTTTTGTTGATAGTTACTTTATTGTCTTTATCTAGTTTATCTATACCATTCAGAATTTTATAGACTTCGATCACATCGTTCCTTTTACGTCTATATTCTAAGGTGGGAAGTCCCAACTTTTTAAGTCTTGAATGGTATGGTAGATTTTCAATAGAGTGAACTCTTTAGTGGCTCTACGTTGGACGTTTTCAAGAGTGATCTGATCTTTTTTTAGCAGTGGAGACCATACCTGGGTTGCATATTCTAAGTTAGGTCTTATTAGGCTTTTGTACAGGGTTAAGAAACATAGTTATATCTATATATAGACAAATGTCCCGTGAATATTAGCCCCAGTATGCGATTTCCTTTGTTAACTGCTTGACTGACTAAATTTAAGTTTGTTGTCGAAAAGTACACCTAAATCTTTCTCACACTGTACCTTCTCTATTAGTTCATTTTGTAGGAAGGAATAATGCGTGTCTTGTTCTAGATTGCCTATATTGAGGTGTTTGCATTTTTTAGTGTTCAAGGCCATTTTCCAGTCTCTAGTCCAAGTGACTACACTGTCTATGTCTGCTTGAAGTTCTTGAGACTCAGTGGGGTTATTATTGTTTCTAAAAAAATTTCAGCAAATAATTTTATTGTGCTATGTTGGACTACATGTAGCTACATGTATATATATACTTTCATGAAATAATTGCACTTTCCTTCTTGAGATACACAAGCTAATTTATCATTCTTAAACAGTTTTTAATGCTAAAAATGATGCATAACACTTTGTATGGTTTTGATTATATAATACTGTATAACAATACAGTTATGTGATTTTCAAACATTTGCAGGTATAAGTTACGATGGGTTGGCTAATCTACACAGCCATCTTGACAGTGCTGATAGCTGCAACTTTGAGGATGCTTCCAAACCCACCTTTGACCGATAGGGCCAAACTGTGGAGGGATAAAGGCACCTTCTTCAAATTTGGCAAACATGATATATTCTATATAGGTATGTAATAATCGGTAGAATATAGAAAGGATTTGTAGGATATAAATATGTATACATGTATAAAGTAGAATCTAGCTGTTATAAAGGACATCTGTCTATGATACATATTGAGCTTCAACACTTTGTGAACTGTCATATGTCTTTATTATGATCTCTCTAAATCAAAGAATAACTGCTACCTGCAAAATACAAATATAGTTTAGGTAATAATTAGTATAATATATATGTAATAAGTCATAATCAGTAGTATATAAACTAAGTATTAGCAGGATGTACATATTTAACAGTAAAGTCTGTTATAAATGACACCTCTACATTTTATAGACATCCATATAAAGGACATCTATATATAATAAATGAACATTTAATTCCCTTCAACACTTAACTCTCTAAATCAAAGGATGCTCGGCTGTTTTCTGCAATAATTAAAGTACAGACTCATCAACCTCATTTTTGTGCAGTCTCTTTTATAACTAACATCTGGATAAAGGACAACTGTCTATAAAGGATAGGCTCAACAGCCTCATTTTGTGCAATTAACTATAAAATCAATCTCTGTATAAAAATACACCTGTCTATAAAGCACACCTGTCTATAAAGGACACACTTATCAACTCCATTTGGTGCAATTTACTATAAAATCAATCTCTATGTAAATGACACCAGCTGTCTTTAATGGACAGACTCGTCAATCACATTTGGCACAATTTGATATAAAATTAATCTCTGTATAAAGGACACCTGTCAATAAAGGATATTGCTAAGTCCCTTAAGTGTCCTTTTTAAACAGGTTTGACCGTTAATGTAAAGAATTATATTGTAGACTGCATGCTATTGTGTCAATCAATAACTTGCTTTAAGAGAGATGAGTGTCATACTTAATAGTGAAAATCCTGTTGTTGTATAAACGGAAAAGCTGGCTGTATACTGTCAAACCTGTCTGTAAGGACACTCAAGGGACAAAGAGAAATGCCCACATATATTTATAGCAAAGGGACTATGGTCTGATTCTGATCATCATCTATTCGATTCAGTACTGATGGAGCGGAATAAAGGGGAGTATCCTTAATAGATCTTAGAAGTACTTCATGGTCTTAATTTGTACACTTGGTAGTCAAACTGTGTTGATATTAACCATTTGAGATGCCACAAAAGTGTCTTATAAAGCCAAACAGTCCTTATACAGATGTGTTTGCTAACTAAAGGCACATGAATATATGTATGATTGATATTTGAATGTGGTAGACATGCAATGCTCATACAGTCATGTAAACTAAATACTTGTATATCAGATATGGTTGAATGCTAGAACAGTAAGGTTGAACACAGAAGGCTTAGTTTTAAGAAATTTTTGATGGTTTGTATTTTTGTGTTTTTAGATGAAAAAGGAAGACATCCAGACAAGGGTACAGTGCTTATATTTCATGGATTTCCTACATCAAGCTATGACTGGATTAAGGTCTGTATAATACAGCCAAATGCACAGAAGAATAAAATGGTCTTTATAGCCAAGTGGTCATAATACACAGTTCTAGTAGTCAGAGATTTCTCTGTCAGTCTCAAGGGTTAAGACTATTATTAATAATAAGACACTTTCATATGTGGATATGAAGGTCAGCGATATTCTGTACAAGGTCACAAAATGTTGTAAACCCCAGGCTTGCTGTATATCATATCAACATATGAAATGTATCACAAGATATCACGAGGCTGTATTGCATGGCCATAGGTAGCCATGTAATACAGCCTCAGGCGACATGAGTGTATTACATGATACAAGCCAGTAAATTACACCAGCAGATTATAATATACCAGGGACAAAACAATCGTGTGACGTCATGAATTCATCGTACATAATTGTGACTTGCAATGTGTGATGACGTCATAATAAGATTTCATGTGTGGTTGACAATCCCATAATCATTTTGCTGAGATACATGTAATTCTTATTTTTGATACTATCTCATTCTTGTCTCTTGTGTGTGGGAAAAAAATAATCGTTACCTGCTTTGGGTATGGTGACAACGAAATCTTAACCTTGGGGTGAGTTCATGAATGTCCAACTCTCTGCATCTCAACTTGCATGGGAATATAAATCCTCAGGTTGGACATTTATGAATTACCCCTCAAGTTTTAATTTTGTTGTTGGATTCACGAGGCAGGGGGTAATATTCTATTAGTCTATTCCTCAGTACATTTCCAGGCCTATCTTTTCCAGAATTTATGTTGTACTTGTATCATCACTTAAAATTCATGGATACTGTTATTTTTTCCAGGTTTTAGATGACCTCAAGTCTGAGTTCAGTCAAGTTGTCCTGTACGATCTTCTGGGATTTGGATTCAGTGACAAACCGGTAAATTTTGTGAATTTTATAGTGTAATAAACTCTCATAAATGTTCAGATAAATAATCATATGGAAATGTCAATAAGATCAGATTTATATTAAATAAATTTTATAATGCAATTTTATAACATATTCATCTGTAACAGTTCTGGATAGGTTTGATTACTGGCCCCATGGGTTAGAACACACAGCTAGTTTTTGGAGGTTGTGGGACATGAACTCTTATCTGGCCGTGCAATAACTTATAATATACGGTAGCATGATATTTCATTTATAATTCTGTGATATCTAGACTAGCAGAAATGGACTGGGTGGATTATTTGCGACCAGGTACCTGGTATGTAGCTCAATCGCTAGAGCATCTGACTAGTGTTTGGAGGTCCAAGTTTGAGCCCCTGGTCTAGCCACTACATTTTCTCTTCTCTTTTTACAAATTTGCCATCCAACAAAATACCCATGGTGGTGGTATTAGATACTCCAGTGTCTTTGATGACAAAGACTTTGAGAAAGGAAAGAGGAATATAGCAGGACAAGACTAGGTCAATCTTCAGTGACCAGGTAGCTCAATCAGTAGAGCTGTTCAGAGGTCTGGGTTCAAGCACTGGTCTGGCCGTTACATTTTCTCCTCACCTGTTACGCTATTATGAAAAATTAGCTTTCAAAGATTGACAGTCCTGTTACAGTATATGTGTCATGTCAATATATATATTATGTATTGATAGATGGATGGGTATGCCTTCACAATGTCAGAACAGACAGACATTGGCGAGGCCTTGCTGCTGAAACTGGGTATCACTGAGGCCCACATCCTTGCTCATGACTATGGTGATACAGTGGCACTGGAACTTCTGGCGAGGTAATGATAAAGACTAGATACAACACTGACCTTTATAGGCCACCACTTGCTCTGTCATCACTTAATTTACTGACAGTTTATCAAAACTAAAATGTTTTAGGTGTTAAAAGATGGTTTTGTTTTCAGTTTGCCACAATTAATTTACCTTTTAAGAACATTTCCTAAATTCATGGATTTTAGATTTATCTTTCAAATCAAATTTAATTTTCAACCTCTAACCTAAAATTCTTCTTTTTTTGTCATTTTTTGTCAATTCCTACCTTCAAGTTGTTACATAACATTGTCTTGTTTCTTTATATGCAGACACAACAAAGGAGAAAGCAAAATCAAGATTCTGTCACTTTGTCTCTCAAATGGAGGTAAGTACAACCTTAATAGCAATCTATGTATCATAATATATTTTTTGAAAATTTGAAGTTTAAGCTATTCCTGCTTAACACCTTACGCATTGAAAGAAAATTTACATTTTGAGTAGATAGATAGGAACCCCATTCATGGATATAGAAAATAATTGCTATAGGATGGGTTTTTTTGGGGGCTTGGGGTGAAATTTTTAGTAATTGAATATTTCAGTTTTGAAAAAAAAATCAATAAATCAAAGATGTAATTAAACACGACAAAATCATTGCTGATATATTCCTCTTCATTAAAGGGCAATTTAGTCTAAGAGTGTATTAAAATATATCGGAAACAAACCAGTTCTAATGTAAGTTAAAGTAGTTGGTATTATTGTAATATGTCAGAAAAACCCACTTTGGTGAAATGCGTTGGAAATGTTGTTACTGTCCACCATTACACATTGTGGTTGGATGTCTTGTATGCAGAATCCTTGCAAGTGACAGTGGAGTAAGGCAACTTTTGTCTAGAACTGATCAAATCGCTCTTACAGTAGTGTGGTTACCTTATTAGGTACATGCTCTTGTCTGAAAAACAATTCCACCAACTCCTCAGTGGTTACGTTTTGCATTTCTTTTGTTTGGGTATGGGTACAGCCAAGCACATTAATGGTATTGCTATACCATTTGGAATTTCAGCGTTGTCAATTGAAATATCATGGAATTTGTGAATATTTTTTGTTTTATGTTTCTGAAGGAATATCGAACAATACTTTATACTAATTTAGCGTCATGGCTATGTAATAGAATTAGCCCAACTGAAATGTCCCTTCAATTTTGACTCTGTTCTAAACATTTCTCAACAATGAGAATTACCATAGCTAAAATCATTTCAAAGTATATTTCTTTTCATTAATTTTCTGTTTGTAGGTATATTTCCTGAGACAAACAAGCCAATGCTAATACAATGGGTAAGTGGAATGTCCACACCAGATATTATCATTGTATATAAAAAATATCAGAGGCTTTACTGGTCTAAATAAGGATTATGACATATGAACAGCCAAGGTCATTTCAAGACATGACAGATTTGTTAGTGAAGGAAAGCTGCAGTGCCCAAAGAAAAATCACCGACCAGCTGTCAGTACCTGGCAACTACCCCACATGGGATTTAAATTTGCGACCCCCAGGCGGAGGGCTTGTGGTAATATGTCGAGACATCTCTTGACAACTCAGCCACCACAGCCTCTCTGAATAAAGACAAAACAATAACACAGCAAGAAATATGTTCAAGATAAAACATATTTGTTCTGAAGAGAAGTCAATTAAGTGCTTGCATTTGAAATTCAGCTTTGAAAATGGTGATTTCTTAATATGTAAGTTCATTAAATTAGATTAAATAATGCTGTTTCATTCACAGGGACCTGGCACAATTTTTCCCAACAGTATAGATATATTAAGATACTATAATATTTATATTATATATACAGTATATACCATAAATTTTGGCGTTTTTGTATCAAAATAGGATGGTTAAATTTTGTGCATTAAAATTTGGCGTTTCCCTATGTCATGTAAATTTTTGGCGCATAACTTTATTTGATCAAAATAAATTAAATCTGAAGATTTCCTTTGTCTATACACATGCATAGATCCCCCAACAATGAAAAATTGACGTGATTAGATTTGAAGCCTTATCGATATAAAGACAACCCTATGCAATATTGGTCTTCAATAAAAGTGATTACCGTATTTTCTGGAGTATAAGTCCCTACTAATAGTGACACATCTATTTATATTTGCACAAAAGAAAGACATGCACAGGTAACTTTTTTTCCGATTGGCAGCACATACCTTAAATGTATGGTTATTTTCTTAATATATTTTTTTTATATCTGTTCAACAGATCTTGAAGAACCCAGTGATTGGGAATGTGATACCGACATTTTTCTATTTCAAATCCATCTTCAAAATATCGTAAGTATTTACTAATTCTTTTATAATCAGGCGCTTCATCCTAGATATATCTATATCTATTATCACTTATTCTCACGGGTTTGTCACAGGTTGTAGCCATGAGAGATTTCTCTGTCATCCCCTAGGATATATTAGAGGTTGTGCATGCTAACCTTTTGAACCTGAAATTCAGGTAAAACAAAAAAGCGACATCATAACTTCATACAGTGTAAATGTGGTGTGCGTAGTTGATGAACATTGATGTGCTTGCGGTGGAATCATGTTCATGTTGTGGAGAAAATGCTTCTTTAAAGGCTGTTATCTCATCTTATATGGGAGAAAAAGATTCAACCCCTACCTAGATTGTGTGACAACGAAATTACAACTCTTGGGGGGAATTTTGGAATGTCCACTTGACAAGCCTCGGGTTGGTCGTTAATAAATTACCCCTCGGTCAGGTTGTGATTTTGTTATCACCCCATCTAGGTAGGGAATAAGTCTATTAATCATTTATAAAGTTCTATAATTTAAAAATTTATCTTTTTGTTGAACTGTACTAAATTTGATCTTTACGGTTATGGTACAATGAATATGCATTATATGCAACTTGCAGTGTTTATTTTTGGTTGATATCATTTTTGAGTTAAAATATTTGACAGAAAATAACTCTGACTAAAGAAATGAAGGCAGATATGATATTATAATTGGTCTCATTCAAAGTCATTAGATATTTATTTCTTTATAGGCTTCACATATTTAAATTTTGTCAATATCTGCAGTCAAATTGCAATCAATAATCATATCCTTGATCCTGCAAATTATTAAATCAAGTCTCAGTAAGACAGTAAATCTGTGTTTCAGGTTAGGAAGAGCATTTGGACTTCGCCCCTCAGATGAAGAATTTGATGATTTTTTTACAATAAAACTTCATAAAGATGGGCATATGGCTGATAGTCGGTGAGAATTTTATTGTTTTCAATAATGTTTATATTGATTTTTGAACATATCATGTCTTTCAATACTTTGTGTTCTTTCCAGATTCAATAAATGGGGAAGGTCATCCTTAAATGACTTTTAATAAATAACTGTTTATACATAGCATTATGTTGACCTCTTAAAGGTCACATTCTTTGCAGATAATCCCCTTCATTCTAGTTTATAAAAATTAGGGGGTGAGGTGGGAATTGAGGGATCTTATTTCTGGGAGGAGTCTTACTTGCAGTCAAATACTAAGTTAAAATTGGATGTGAAATTACAAATGTACATTGTATAACTGATGATCGCCGTTCCTTACAGCCTCCTTAACTACATCAGTGAGCGGTCCATTAACAGAGATAGGTGGGTAGGTGCCCTACAGACCACCAAGGTACCAGGTATGTATTCCTAAGTCAGCCTCCTTAACTACATCAGTGAGTGGTCCATTAACAGAGATAGGTGGGTAGGTGTCCTACAGACCACCAAGGTACCAGGTATGTATTCCTAAGTCAGCCTCCTTAACTACATCAGTGAGTGGTCCATTAACAGAGATAGGTGGGTAGGTGCCCTACAGACCACCAAGGTACCAGGTATGTATTCCTAAGTCAGCCTCCTTAACTACATCAGTGAGTGGTCCATTAACAGAGATAGGTGGGTAGGTGCCCTACAGACCACCAAGGTACCAGGTATGTATTCCTAAGTCAGCCTCCTTAACTACATCAGTGAGTGGTCCATTAACAGAGATAGGTGGGTAGGTGCCCTACAGACCACCAAGGTACCAGGTATGTATTCCTAAGTCAGCCTCCTTAACTACATCAGTGAGTGGTCCATTAACAGAGATAGGTGGGTAGGTGCCCTACAGACCACCAAGGTACCAGGTATGTATTCCTAAGTCAGCCTCCTTAACTACATCAGTGAGTGGTCCATTAACAGAGATAGGTGGGTAGGTGCCCTACAGACCACCAAGGTACCAGGTATGTATTCCTAAGTCAGCCTCCTTAACTACATCAGTGAGTGGTCCATTAACAGAGATAGGTGGGTAGGTGTCCTACAGACCACCAAGGTACCAGGTATGTATTCCTAAGTCAGCCTCCTTAACTACATCAGTGAGTGGTCCATTAACAGAGATAGGTGGGTAGGTGCCCTACAGACCACCAAGGTACCTGGTATGTATTCCTAAGTCATGATCAGCCTCCTTAACTACATCAGTGAGTGGTCCATTAACAGAGATAGGTGGGTAGGTGCCCTACAGACCACCAAGGTACCAGGTATGTATTCCTAAGTCAGCCTCTCCTATCCAGAGGGAACCAAAAGAGAGGAGAGGGCTTATAGGTCCATTGCACCATTGTTCTGACTATCCATCCAACCCACCATTTTACAGAGCTATATTATTTTCCTGATCCCGAATTGCATATTACATAGTTTATCTGCCCTTGCTGGATAGGTATGACTGTAACGTCATGTGTATGCGAGCGTAACATCATAAATTTTGGGGGAAAAAAGCTGAATTGTGCTCAGAAAATGAGCGTATGACGTCAATATTGGATACCTACCCACAAGGGAGCTTACTCTGTAATATGCAAAGACAAGAATATAGGTATCAATAAGGCTTTGGAACTTATTTGGTACATGGATTCACCAACATAGTAAGATGTGTATTGTGTACCAAACGTAGTAGTTTTTTTGCTCCTTCGATTACTGTATTTATTGGCCCTAAGATCATTGACTAGCCTTAGGGCCTTACAGTAATTACTATTTTTTTACTAATTCAAAATTACTATTACATAGTGTATAGTAAGAGCAGGAATTTGTTTATGGATTGAAATACACTTCAGTACAAGATCTAGACAAAAGGCAATTAGAAAATTCTAATGTTAAACAAGATTTTGGTATTGGTGGAGCAAAAAAAGAAGAAAAGAACACAACAAGAGGCCCAAAGGGCCTTAACGGTCATCTGACTACCTTGGCAATAGTAAAATTAATTTCATATGGTGTCACTTTGTCAGGAGGATCATTTTCCATTTCCTTCAACAAATTTTATTTCAAACAAGAGGCCCAAGGGCCTTAACATGTAGGAAATTAATTAGATATAGTGTCATAGTAGCCTTCTTCAATTTGGGATCAACCAGAGATGTAACAATACTTTGTCGATCCATGTCAGGATCATCTCAGGCAAGTTTCAGCCAAATCACATAGGCAGAACTTGAGAAGAAGTTCAAAATGTGTTTTCAAGATGGCGGCTGTGGCGGCCATCTTGGATTTCGGATCGACCCGAAAAATAAACAACACTTTGTCGGGACCATGTCAGGATCATTTCATGCAAGTTTCAGCCAAATCGAACCAGTAAAACTTGAGAAGAAGTTCAAAATGTGTTTTCAATATGGCAGATGTGCCGGTCATCTTGGATTTCGGATTGACCCGAAAAATAACAACACTTTGTCGGGACCATGTCAGGATCATTTCATGCAAGTTTCAGCCAAATCGCACGAGTTGAACTTGAGAAGAAGTTCAAAATGTGTTTTCAAGATGGCGGCTGTGGCGGCCATCTTGGATTTCGGATCGACCCGAAAAATAACAACACTTTGTCGGGACCATGTCAGGATCATTTCATGCAAGTTTCAGCCAAATCGCACCGGTAGAACTTGAGAAGAAGTTCAAAATGTGTTTTCAAGATGGCGGCTGTGGCGGCCATCTTGGATTTCGGATCGACCCGAAAAATAACAACACTTTGTCGGGACCATGTCAGGATCATTTCATGCAAGTTTCAGCCAAATCGCACCAGTAGAACTTGAGAAAGTTCAAAATGTGTTTTCAAGATGGCGCCTGTGGCGGCCATCTTGGATTTCGGATCGACCCGAATAATAACAACACTTTGTCGGGACCATGTCAGGATCATTTCATGCAAGTTTCAGCCAAATCGCACCGGTAGAACTTGAGAAGAAGTTTAAAATGTGTTTTCAAGATGGCGGCTGTGGCGGCCATCTTGGATTTCGGATCGACCCGAAAAATAACAACACTTTGTCGGGACCATGTCAGGATCATTTCATGCAAGTTTCAGCCAAATCGCACCAGTAGAACTTGAGAAGAAGTTCAAAATGTGTTTTCAAGATGGCGCCTGTGGCGGCCATCTTGGATTTCGGATCGACCCGAAAAATAACAACACTTTGTCGGGACCATGTCAGGATCATTTCATGCAAGTTTCAGCCAAATCGCACTGGTAGAACTTGAGAAGAAGTTCAATATGTGTTTTCAAGATGGCGGCTGTGGCGGCCATCTTGGATTTCGGATCGACCCGAAAAATAACAACACTTTTTCGGGACCATGTCAGGATCATTTCATGCAAGTTTCAGCCAAATCGCACCGGTAGAACTTGAGAAGAAGTTCAAAATGTGTTTTCAAGATGGCGCCTGTGGCGGCCATCTTGGATTTCGGATCGACCCGAAAAATAACAACACTTTGTCGGGATCATGTCAGGATCATTTCATGCAAGTTTCAGCCAAATCGCACCGGTAGAACTTGAGAAGAAGTTTAAAATGTGTTTTCAAGATGGCGGCTGTGGCGGCCATCTTGGATTTCGGATCGACCCGAAAAATAACAACACTTTGTCGGGACCATGTCAGGATCATTTCATGCAAGTTTCAGCCAAATCGCACCGGTAGAACTTGAGAAGAAGTTCAAAATGTGTTTTCAAGATGGCGCCTGTGGCGGCCATCTTGGATTTCGGATCGACCCGAAAAATAACAACACTTTGTCGGGATCATGTCAGGATCATTTCATGCAAGTTTCAGCCAAATCGCACCGGTAGAACTTGAGAAGAAGTTCAAAATGTGTTTTCAAGATGGCGGCTGTGGCGGCCATCTTGGATTTCGGATCGACCCGAAAAATAACAACACTTTGTCGGGACCATCTCAGGATCATTTCAGGTAAGTTTCAGCTCAATCCCACTGGTCAAACTTGAGAAGAAGTTCAAAATGTGAAAAGTTAACGCACGTCGGTACGGCGCACGGCGCACGGCGCACGGCGCACGGCGCACGGCGGACATTTTTCGACCCCTTCGGGGCAGATATTATTTTTATTTATTCTAAGGGCTTCTACTGCAATCACTTATAACAAAACATGAAGATAAATAAATATTTCCCCAAGAAATATAACCATTTTCGACCCAATAAGAGCTAAGGGCACTTAAAAAATGAAAAATTAGAAACAAATTTGAGTATAAATTTAACATTATTGCACAGAGATTGACTAAACCATTAATTTAATTTGAAAAAAAAAAGCAAATTGAGAAACCTGCACAGTTCCATAATTTTAGTCATTATTGAATTCAAAGTACATGTAAGTGAAATTGAGGCCTCAAAAACGGGGAGGGGGTGCTTATAGGGATGGGGAGACTTATTGGGTCGAGTAGGGTACATTGGATACTAAAGACAAAGTCCTATTCACACAAAGTAAATTTAATATCATGAAGAAATACATGATAATTGTTGCACCATTGCCAAGGCATTCAAATACTGTAATTTGGTGATAAGATTTTGGTATCCTTTAATGCGACCCAATTTTACCTTCTTAGTATACAAATAAAACATGATTTAGTAAATATAGGATATGTTACTAGAATCCTTTTTACTCACTATACAATGTAAAATAAACAAATCTTACTATCTCTTCAGTCACATTTTAAATAGAATAGGAACTCTCAAACAGATGAGTACAAGTCAAGGCATTTGGCACATTCTTTAAAAAAGAAGCTGTTGCCTTTAAGTTTGTACAATGTTCACTGTTTGTTTAGGTTTTTTTAATTGCCTCTCTTCAAAAATTCATCTCTCACACCAGACTAGTTAACACCTGTGGTAAATATATTGTGCTAAATATATATGGTAAAATTAAAGTTATTATCCAAAAACATCTCTACCAAAGCTTCAATGTATCAAGTAAAATAATATCACAAATACATAGTATATCATAGTAATATTGGTAGGGGCTGTAAATTACTATGTTATAATAATCATGAATTCGTTGTATGCGTATTCGTTATACACACGTTTTACTGTAGACCATAAATTTCATTAAAAGGTAGTTAATTGCTTATTAAATATATTGTATGTACATGTACTAGGCCTATTAATTATAGGACAGATATAAACTAAATCCATTGTTATTAATGATACTTCTTAATGTCATCTTTTTTGTGAGATATTATTTCACTTGGTACATTGAAGCTTTGGCAGAGACATTTTGGATAATAAAAATAACATATATATTTATGTTGCTATGATGTACAACGTATTTGTGATATTTATATAACAAACTATGTTTAAATGGTTTTGTTGTTCTATAACTGTGTTTTACTATAAAGACACCAGAGCTTTGCAGACAATCTTATGATGTTTTAGAATTTTAACAACCCTTTGTATATCTGCTAGCTTTAACTAGAACTGTAAGCCATTGGCTAACTAATCACACCATTTACTCCTTATTTCAGACCATGGCAACCAAATTGATACCAATTGATCGAGTTTGAATAAAATTGATCAAAAAGCTAATAAGTTATTGGTCATTTTACAAAACCTGTGTATACAGTATAGTGACCTGGCTACCAGGACAACCGAAATCTTAAAAAAATATCCAATAGACAGACAGACAGACATAAACCATGATCTTCATGATGGATGAGAGTAATTTCATGATTGTCTATGATTTTGTACAGTTCACATGATCTATGGACCGGCAGATGTTATCAATCCTCCAGCCTTCATACAGTTCTACAAGTAAGTGGTGACAGCTGCTCATGTAATGATCTAATAATTAATTAAGCCACTTATACAGTGATTAAACATTTTCATTTAAATATTTATGATCAATAATGACCACATTAATATTACTCATTGTGAACCGAACCATTAATATAAAAGTTTATGGTTATAAACCTCTTTCAGTAAAACAAAATTACACTGGCATTAATTACCAAAATGTTATTTTGAAATACATTTCACATATCTAAATACTGTATAACAAAACCTGAGTCCTGACCACTTATTAAATAATTACCACAAACAAGACATTAAACAAAAACAATGACCAATAAGAAGTTCAATAAATAACATATATACCAACAAGAGCTGTTGGAGAACAGCAAAGCTCGCCTATTCAGAAGAAGTAAACATGGAAATATGACAAATTAACAGACTCAAAAACCCACTAAAGGGACCCAAATTGGTTGTATTATCACGTTCAGATCCATACACATTAGGAAAATAAAATCATAAACATTTATGATGACTTGAGCTTAAACAAATGACGAAACAGAAACTTGTTCAAAAACTTTAACATGAAATATGACAAATTAACAGACTCAAAAAAAAAAAATCTAAAGGGCCCCAAATTGGTTGTATTATCATGCTTCAGCATCCATACACATTAGGAAAATAAAATCATAAACATTTATGATGACTTGAGCTTAAACAATTGACGAAACAGAAACTTGCTCAAAAACTTTAACGTGAAACTGGGACGCCAACGCTGACGCCGACGCCGACGTGAACAACATTAGCTCCCCCTATTCTTCGAATAGGCGAGCTAAAAATTAACTTTAAAATGATTAATGAGCAGTTTTAAAAACAGCACTGGCCAACGTTACATTTACCACAACATGACTTGTAGATCAGAAATAGTTTCTATTATAATATCACAGATTTATATCACAACTTCACTCCAGAGTTTTGTTCTTTTAATCTTCCTATTATTGTACTGTAACTATATACTTACAAAACAAGAGGCCCAGAGGGCCTTTATCGCTCACCTGGTTTGTAATGCCAAGTAATGTTCTGGATACAGGTTCATTGTTTCTTTTCTGAAGGAATTTGAATATTTACCTCTAATTCCTCTATGGGCCCGCCCCTCCTGCCCCCTGGGGGTCAGAGCCAAAATTTATAAAAGTTCTGTTCTCCTTCCCCCAAGCATGTTTGTGGCTAAATTTAGTTACAATCCATGCAGAACTCTAGGACAAGTAGTGATTTATAGGATTTACTTCAAATTCCCCTATTGACCCCGCCCCTCCTGCCCCAGGGGTCAGAGCCAAAATTTATACAAGTTCATATTCCCCTTCTCCCAAGGATGTTTGTGGCCAAACAATCCATGCAGAACTCTATGACAAGTAATGAGACGCCAAACATTTTATACAAGTTTCTGTTCCCCTTCCCACCATGGATGTTTGTGGGGCCAAATTTGGTTACCATCCATGCAGAAACTCAAAGACAAGTTGCGACTTTTAGGATTTACCTTCTATTTCACCATATTGGGCCCTGCCCCTCCTGCCCCCGGGGGGGTCAGAAAAATTTATACAAGTTCGGTTCCCCTTTACACCAAGGATGTTTGTGGCCAAAATTTGGTTATAATCATGCAGAAACTCTAGGACAAGTAGCAAATTTATACTACGAATTCCCCTATTGGGCCCAGCCCCCTACTGCCCCCCGTGGGGTCACTAGCCAAAATTTATACAAGTAAGGATGCTTTGTGGCTAAGATTTGGTCACCAATCCACGCAGAACTCTAGGAAAGTAAGCGATTTATAGAATTTACCATTATTTCCCCTATTGGGCCCGCACCTCCTCTGCCCTGGCGAGGGCACAGGTGAGCTAAAAAGTATCCAGGTCTATGGTGATGGAAAATTAAATCAGTCAAAGTAAAATCTGAAAGACCATATTAAAAAGTACTGTTGCACACACTATAAATTCTTGATAATTTCTAGGTAAGTAAGGTATAGTATTTGATTTTTTTTTTTCAGAGAAAAATGTTCCAACCCAAGTATTAATGGTGCTGAAAACCAGAAGATCGGACACTATCCGCAATTTGAAGCACCAAAGGATTTTTTTGTGGCATACAGAACTTTTATAACAGCTAAAAGGCCTTGACTTCAATTCTATACAAAACTTTTATAACAGCTGAAAGACCTTAACTTCGAATTCCATACAGAACTTTTATAACAGCTAAAAGGCCTTGACTTCAATTTCATACAGAAATACCATATTATGTCTTTTAAAAATTATCACATTTTTCATGATGTATCTTTTTGACATTGACACTGTTGCTACAATAATAATGCTTGAATATTGGTGCTTTTATTACCTCATCATTGACAATGTTGTTAAAGGTTATACTTTAACTGTCACTTACCAATTTGCATCATGTACTGCATTTAAATCATATGCTGAAGCTATGCTGCTGTGACTATGCTGGCACCTTTCTAGTACAGGCTTTAAATCATGAATGTAGCTTAGTGTGACCATGCTTTTAAACACTTTACATTAACAGTTATATTACAATATCTATGCTTCAACATTGTCCATTCCCTAGTATACTGTGATATTATTGGGTTACATCAGCATTAAGAACAAATTTACCAATTAAAAAAAAATAACATGAAGTACAATAGTGAAAATATTTGAAATCCAAAGTTTCATGAAGTATCAAGAACAATATTATACCAATATGAAGTAATATGAAAATAATTTAAAATCCAAAGTTTACGTTTTATAACACATATAAATGAATCCATTTGACGCTACCACTAGAAGGTCCTTAAATTCAATTTAAAGATGCTCCACCGCCGACAGAGCATAAATGATATTCATTATTTGAACAATAATTGGTATTCAATCGTGTGTATGTATGTCTAATTAACACAATTTTTTAAATATATTTTCATTTTGCCTTTTGTGCATGCGCAATCAGTACTTCATTCCATATAGGACATAGTGCGTTGGAATTTTTTCGGGATGCAATTAATTATTTTTCATATTTTTAACTTGACGTATAATTAAAAGCTCAAACTTTTCAATGGTGGTAATGGTGTAAAATAAGTAATTTTTGTAACTGAAGAAAAATACTAAATCGTCTGCTCCTGTTTTTGATAATGAAAAAATACTATTTGTCGGCGGTGGAGCATCTTTAACTCAAGGCTTCTGTCATATAAATGTTACATTAGGAGCATATGGCCCCAGTCAATACATATTTAAAGAGTTTAATGTGTGCCCTGACTTAAGAATAGTATCAATCAATATGTTGATAAGTAACTTTCTGATCGAATTTGAATTTCCCATTTGCAGAATACTTGAGCAATGTATTCAAGTTAAAGGAATATTGATGAAAAGCAGGCTAGGTTATCTCCCCTTACCAAGTTAAGTGGAATTATTTGTTAATAAATGTGATCTTCCTCTTGGTCAAAGTATTATAATATTTATAGTTATGTTATACATACACTGTATGTAACTTTTAATAGGTGCTATTAATAGTTATTAAGATCATTATTAATATCAATCTTGTGAATATAAATACCAATGATCAGACAACCACAATGGAAATAAATACCTGTGATATACATGTTCTAATTAAATATCAAGACTTTTTTTCATTTTCAAATAATCATTTCTTATCATTTTTATCATTTTTTATTAGACTGTATCTTTGTACAACATTTAATTATTGCAAAATTTCTCCTTAATATTATTTGAATGACTGAAATAAAAAGATAATTATTTTCGTATTAAGTTGGCTTATCACTGAATTTCTGAATATGTTGGCATCAAATATACAATGTTACAAGACATATATAGCAATGTTATTAAATAGAGATATAACGATTCACTGATGCATCGCGATATCTAAAAATAACAAGGGGCCCATTGGCCTTAACGGTCATCTGACTATTGGCACAAAACAAAATAGTCACAGTATACAGTAGTGACTAACAATTAAGGCAATACAACAGACCCCTTATTTCATGACTTCGACCTTAAAAGTATGTAAAGGTCACTCACACGAACAAACTAGGTAGCTCTTTATCCTAGTAATAGTATGCTACAGGCCAAATATCAGTACTCAAGGCCTCTTAGTTATTCAAAAGAAGTTGTGTAAAGATTTTAGCCTATTTGACACCTGTGACATTTAATGAAGGTCAAGGTAATTTATTTGAACAAACTTGATAGCCCTTCATTCTAGTATGCTGCAGGCCCAATGAGTACCCTGCACCTTTTCAGTTCTGGAGAAGAAGCCGTTTAAAGTTTTAAGCCTTTTTGACTCCTGTGACCTTGAATGAAGCTCAAGGTCATTCATTTGAACAAACTTAGTAGCCCTTCCTCCCAGCATGTCACAGGCCCAATATCAGGTCTCTAGGCCTCCTAGTTAGTCTCAAGAAGTCGTCTAAAGATTTTAACCTATATGACCCCTGTGAACTTGATTGAAGATCAAGGTCATTCATTTGAGCAACGGGCCTTTTGGTTCTTGAGAAGAAGTCATTTAAAGATTTTAGCTGATTTGACCCCTGTGAACTTGAATGAAGGTCAAGGTCTTTCATTTGAACAAACTTCGTAGCCCTTTATCCGAGCATGTCACAGGCCTAATATCAGGTCTCTAGGCCTTTTAGCTATTCACAAGAAGTCGTTTAAAAGATTTTAGCCGATTTGACACCTGTGAACTTGAATGAAGGTCAAGGTCATTCATTTGAAAAAAACATGGTAGCCCTTCATCCCAGCATGACGCAGGCCTAATATGAGCCCTGGGGCTTTCGGTTCTGGAGAAGAAAATGTTTGAATGAAAAGTTTATGCACGGCAAACGGCACACAATGACGGACGGTGCATGATGACAATAGGTCATCCTGACCCTTCGGGTCATATGACCTAAAAATCGAACATAGGATTATCTCTCTTGGTCAACGTCAGCCGAACATATGTTGGTAACAAAATGGTGGAATCCCATGAGGAGCAAAACACTAAACTTGATTCGGTGGCTGTTGCCTATAAGGCCATGCACTTGCTGGTCTTATTCCAAGTTTATAAGTCACCTGACCATAGGTATTCATTGTGATATCATGTGTCTGAGCGTCACGTCATGCCTTTCAGATGAAGAGATGTAATTATGTCACAATGGATACCTACCCGCAAGGGAGGTAACACTATTTAATAATATCCAAAGATGGAATAGGCCATGAAGAAGTTAGTCCACGTCATCATCTTGAATTTTTGGGACTTGTTTTTCCGATTGTGGGATGTCCCATGTCTGGACCATCAAACCTACGGCGTTGGTTCTGAGACATCGTTGAGCAAAGTTTTTTCTACTACACACAGAAGAAAACAAAGATGTTTGCTGCTGAGAAACAAACTGTAAATGACCAGTTTCAGCACCACATTGATATTCGGCACCTCCTGACTGGATGGGTAGTGTAGCTGCTTCAGAGTTGACAGTAATGTTTACTGACCCTATACCAGTGTCTTCAGGGTTATTTGAATTCTCCAGATTAGGATTGACACTCCTCTCCTCTTCAACTAGACTCTCAAAATCATTGTCCATTGGAGGTCCAAGGACTAACTCTGCTTCAGACTGCCACGATTGGTTCCCTACAGAGCTTGGCAAGTTATCTGTTCAAAAATAAGAAGTAACAATTTGCAATTGATTTACAACAGACTTCAACTGTTATCTTCAACTTTCAATAATCTTATAAAATTGTTACCTGTTTACGTTATATAAATATAAATATATATATAGAATAAATAAATACCATTAATTTCCAATCCATCTCCAATAAAAAAAAACCTGAACTGGAACACCTGCTTCACACACTCAAACCGGACATAGTAATAGGTACAGAAACATGGCTCAACAATAACATCCCATCCCACGAATATTTCCCATCACACTCTTACACAACATACAGGAAAGACAGAACTCCAAACAAAAAAGGACAAAGCCACGGTGGAGTTCTGATAGCAGTAACAAATGCATACCACTCAGAACATGCAAAAGAACTAGACACAGACAACGAATCTATATATATTAACATCAACATGACAAATTCACATAACCTAACAGTAGGCGCATACTACAGACCACCCTCAGACAAAGGAAAATCAATCGAACACCTCGAAGACTCCATAAATAGAATAGGCCAAAACAATAACACAATTACATACATCAGTGGAGACTTCAACTTACCCCATATAGACTGGCACACCAACACCACCATTCCAAGCACACCACAACCTAAGCTACACCAACACCTACTTAACATCATCAATGACAAGTCTCTCACTCAAACGACAGCTTCCCCCACTTGTGGCGAACACATATTAGACCTTACACTAACCAATAGGCCATCCATCATCAACAAACAAGAAATATTACCACCACTAGGAAAATCAGACCACGACATAGTTTACACCGAAATTGACGTCCGACTAAAAAGATCAGAAGACCACCTAGAGACATCCTCATCTACAATAAAGCCAACTGGGACAACATAAAGACTGACCTTGAACAATTAAATACACAACTGGACGAACGATCAAACGACAACATAGAGGAGATCTGGCACTCCTTCAAAACAACACTAAACAAATCCATAGACAAAAAACATACCCACAAGCACATCACACACACAAATCCAAACTCCCTCGCCAACTCATAAACAAATCCAAACGCTTACACAAACAGTATAAATCCAAACCAGAAATCAAACATAGGTAAATATAAAGGCAACAAAATCAGAACTACAAAAACAAACCAGAAACGCATACCTCAACTACCTAGAAAAAATGATAACAGACATACCAATAGACGAACCTCGATCCTCACACCCTAACAAAAAACACAATCCCAAAAAACTTTTCTCGTACATAAAAACAACTAAGAAAGAGAACTCTGACATCACAGCCCTACGGAAAGACGGACATCTATTGACGGACACAACTGACAAAGCCAACATCTTAAACCAACAATTCCAGTCTGCTTTCACACAAGAACAGAATACAACCATACCTGACAAAGGACCTTCACCACACCCAATTATGCCAGACATCCACATAACACAACAGGGCATACACAAACTACTGAACAATATAAACCCGCATAAAGCAACTGGCCCCGACAACATTCACGGCAGAATATTGAAAGAACTCAAAGACATCACAGCTCCAATCCTTACAAAAATATTTACATGCTCACTCACCACAGGAACACTTCCCCACGACTGGAAACACGCAAATGTCAATCCCATTTACAAAAAAGGCGACAAATACAATCCCGCAAACTACAGACCAATATCACTCACATGCATCACATGCAAATTAATGGAACATATAATCACCAGCGCCACCATGTCACATCTGGAAAACAACAACATACTTTACGACAAACAACACGGCTTTAGACCTTCCAGATCGTGCGAAACCCAACTGGCCACATTCATACACGACCTCACACAAAACCACAACAACAACACGCAGACAGACATCATAATCATGGACTTTGCAAAAGCCTTTGACAAAGTACCACACAAACGCCTTCAGTACAAACTCAAATACTACGGCATCACCAGGTAACACACATGCATGGATAACAGATTTTCTTTCACATCGCACCCAGACAGTAATACTTGAGGGCAAACACTCACACACAAAATACCAGTAACATCCGGAGTCCCTCAAGTAACCTGTCTGGGCCCCATACTTTTCTTAATATATATCAACGACCTACATGAATACATGAAACACAGCACCCTTAGACTTTTCGCAGACGACAGTATCATTTACAAGACCATACACAACACAAGAAGACACACAGAAACTACAACACGACCTTGACAATGCAGGACAATGGGAACACGACTGGCTAATGCAATTTCACCCCGACAAGTGCAACGTCATCTCCACTACCACCAAACGCAACAAAATCCACCACAACTACACTCTCCATAACCACTCACTTGAACACGTCAAACACAGTAAATACTTAGGCCTCACACTGCAAAACAACCTCCAATGGGACAAACACATAAACAACATCACCGCAAATGCAAACAGAACACTAGGTTTCCTAAAACGAAACCTCACAATCAATTCACCACACATTAAAGAACACGCATATAAAGCACTTGTTAGACCCAAACTAGAGTACTGCTCCTCTATCTGGGACCCACACAATACTGGCCAAATACAACAAATAGAAAAAACTCAACGCAGAGCAGCAAGATATGTACAAAACAGATATCATAACACTTCTTCAGTCTCAGACATGTTATACACACTCCAATGGCCAACACTACAAACACGCCGTCTACAATCACGACTCATCCTCCTATATAAAATCACACACCATCTCGTGGCTATCAACCCAGAACAATACGTAACACCTGTAGACACCCGCACTAGACCCACACATCCCTATGCATACAGACACATCGCCGCCACAAAGGATACATTTAAGTACTTCTTTTTTCACACACACCATCACATACTGGAATCTCCTCCCTGTGGCAACAGTACAAAACACTACACTGGAGGGCTTCAAGGCAAACATAAACAACGTAGCCCTTGAAGCCCCCACTCACAAATAAACACCTCAATTTTTAGCTCACCTTATGCACAAATAAACCGTCGTCCGTCGTCCGTCCGTTTTTTCCGTCTGTCCGTCAACATTTCCTTTAAATCGCTACTAGTCATAGAGTTCTGCATGGATTGTAACCAAATTTGGCCACAAGCATCCTTGGGGGAGGGGGAACAGAACTTGTATAAATTTTGGCTCTGACCCCCCCCGGGGCAGGAGGGGCGGGGCCCAATAGGGGAAATAGAGGTAAATCCTTTAAATCGCTACTTGTCCTAGAGTTCTGCATGAATTGTAACCAAAATTAGCCACAAACATCCTTGGGGGAAGGGGAACAGAACTTGTATAAATTTTGGCTCTGGTCCCCCGGGGGCAGGAGGGGCGGGGCCCAATAGGGGAAATAGAGGTAAATCCTTTAAATCGCTACTAGTCATAGAGTTGTACATGAATTGTAACCAAATTTTGGCCACAAACATCCTTGGGGGGGATGGGGAACAGAACTTGTATAAATTTTGGCTCAGACCCCCCCGGGGGCAGGAGGGGCGGGGCCCAATAGGGGAAATAGAGGTAAATCCTTTAAAAACACTACTTGTCCTAGAGTTCTGCATGGATTGTAACCAAAATTAGCCACAAACATCCTTGGGGGAAGGGGAACAGAACTTGTATAAATTTTGGCTCTGGTTCCCCCGGGGGCAGGAGGGGCGGGGGCCCAATAGGGGAAATAGAGGTAAATCCTTTAAATCGCTACTAGTCATAGAAATTGTACATGAATTGTAACCAAATTTGGCCACAAACATCCTTGGGGGGAAGGGGGAACAGATCTTGTATAAATTTTGGCTCTGACCCCCGGGGGCAGGAGGGGCGGGGCCCAATAGGGGAAATAGAGGTAAATCCTTTAAAAAACACTACTTGTCCTAGAGTTCTGCATGAATTGGTAACCAAAATTAGCCACAAACATCCTTGGGGGAGGGGGAACAGAACTTGTATAAATTTTGGCTCTGGTTCCCCGGGGGCAGGAGGGGCGGGGCCCAATAGGGGAAATAGAGGTAAATCCTTTAAATCGCTACTAGTCATAGAGTTCTACATGAATTGTAACCAAATTTGGCCACAAACATCCTTGGGGGAAGGGGAACAGAACTTGTATAAATTTTGGCTCTGGTCCCCCGGGGGCAGGAGGGGCGGGGCCCAATAGGGGAAATAGAGGTAAATCCTTTAAATCGCTACTAGTCATAGAGTTCTGAATGGAATGTAACCAAATTTGGCCACAAACATCCTTGGGGGAAGGGGAACAGAACTTGTATAAATTTTGGCTCTGACCCCCCGGGGGCAGGAGGGGCGGGGCCCAATAGGGGAAATAGAGGTAAATCCTATAAATCGCTACTAGTCATAGAGTTCTACATGAATTGTAACCAAATTTGGCCACAAACATCCTTGGGGGAAGGGGAACAGAACTTGTATAAATTTTGGCTCTGGTCCCCCAGGGGCAGGAGGGGTGGGGCCCAATAGGGGATTTAGAGGTTAATATCAAAATTCCTTCAGAAAAGAAACAATGAACCTGTATTCAGAACATTACTTGGCATTACAAACCAGGTGAGCGATACAGGCCCTCTGGGCCTCTTGTTTATCATGTTTTTAACCTATCTACTTTTATCTATTCCAACAGCACCAGAAAAAAAAAAAAAAAAAAAAAGCACTGTAGAATATAACCCCTCCCCCACGCCACTGAGCCGATCACTCACCTAAAATCGTCACTATTGACGGATGGTGATTAAACCAAAGAGCGAAGAAGAAGAAGAAGAAAGCGCTCACTAGTCAGTCGTAATTGTTTTTATTTCTCATAGATTTATTCGTGCCGTAATGGAATTTTTCTTTAATTTAGCATCAAGGTTCATACAGGAAATCAAGAATATGAAATTCAAGGCTTTTTCAAGGGCCTTTTATCAAGGCTTTTTGATGATAAAAAAAATTCAAGGCATTTAACACATATTAAAAGCCATAACAGAATTCATATAGAACTCAAGAAATAGCAAATGTTTATCTTTCATTCATCACTCACATTAAATCCTTTATATTGAGATGATAATCTGATGGAATTTAGAGACAGTTATTAAGTGAACAAAAAAATTTGAGAAATTGCAATTTAACCTCATCACATCATTTAGTCAAAAATCACAAAAACCTAGAAAGAGCCATACACGTTAGTCTTCCCGTTATAACTTCCAATTTGCTTGAACAAGATTGACATTACAGATGGCTTCGATTCCTCTACTATTCGCCATACATCACTATATCTAACTCATTACCAACCTCCTCAACATCTGTAAGACGTCCAATCTTTTACGAGATTGTACCGTCACAAAATACCGAAATTTAACTATGGCTTTTTCAACCATCTCAAACTGCGGCGATCTTTAAACTAATAAATTTTGCCTTAAACAAATATCTAACAAAGAACACCCTTACACCTATCTCCAATCACTTGCTCAGAAATTATAATAATAAATATCAAAACTGCAGTCAACATATATTGATCTCCTCACCGTTCTCTACTGACGAATAGCCAGGCTCCGCCTCCCAAGATTTTGTGTAGCTGGCTGAGTGGATTGCGTGGAAAGATCTCAGCACAGTTTTATCTGTCCTATATCTTTATATTCCTTAACCCCTCATAAATAACAAACTCACACCTGATTCATCTGACCCTTGCGAGATCTTCTCTCTATTCACAAAAAGTGATAAAACCAGATGTGTTCCGAGTATCACCTCATCTCGATAACGAGGTGGTACATTACTAGAAAGACTCCACAAAACGTCATTTTCATTTTATCGATCAGCATCCAAAATTGCCTTGATAAGCGAGGTAAGGGTTAGAGATTATTTTTAACGATTTTTATCTTCTCAATTACCACCAAAAAATATAGCAGGTGTCACTTCGATAGATTAAGTTATTTCAAGTGCCTATAATTAGTTATTTGTCAAGTCTAGTACGACCTATTTTTCAAGGCCTTTTATATCTCAAGGCCCATATAATCAACATTCAAAGAGGCCTTTCAAGGCAGACACTCAAACAATTCCACGGCCTTTTCAAGCCTGATGAGCTGAGACCCTGAGCATATATCAAGTTATAATACTATATTATATATTATATACCATTTTGTACATAGAATAAATAAGATGAGAATAGTAGAATATCCTTGTGATGGAGTTCAATATTACGACAAAAACAAAAAATTAAAACAAATCTGCAATCCGTAGCGCTTTTTGCGGCTTGCGCCGCTATCAAGAACACTCATTAAACATCCCCTGAAGAGCAGCGGTGGTGCTGCGAAAGTACTTAGGGATTTTGCAGATTTTGTTTTAATTTTGTTTTTTTTCATATATAAACATGTAAAAGTGAAATAAAAACAAATAACAGAACTGACCAGTTACGAAAAGCGGTCGCATTAACTAGTCAGTGCGTTTTTGGTTTTTATTTTCTTATGCTTTTTTGTCCGAAAGGATTTTTACCCCAAAGCAAAATTTTATGGATCACAACCCAGAGGTGAGGAGAAGCTTGTGGGTAACATTGTTGGGGTCACATTGTAACCCCCAAGGCCACCACAGCCCCTAACACTAGCTTAGATTCTAATAAAGACTGTCTAAAGACAATAAATAACAGTTGTAAACAATGTGCTAGTTTAGCGCGTACAATTGGTGCCTAATTAACGCTAAGTGGTTAAATCCTCAATATTCTCTCTTATTAACTTTTCATAATGCCTTCGATCTTAATCTGCCCACATTAGCAACCCCTTCATCAGTGTTATTTTGAACGTAATATATGAATTAAATTTTGATGGCTTCATGCCTTTTTTATATTAACTTTGCAAAAATCTTTCCAGTAAAAGTATCGTGTATTGCATGATAAGGCCATTTTCCATAATTTTTTTGTTATACTATAAAAACACTAAATCTATTCGGTTCCTTTCATTTGTTTTAAAACTATATCTTAAAATATTTTTTGAGCTTATACCTTCAAGCTGTGATGTGGGATTTTAGTTCTACTTTCCACACCCATCCCCCCTTTGAATCTGTTTTTTTCAAATTTGTTCTCTTTCAATGTGGATGATCAAATGAGTCCCTGTTCAGATGGAGAGTGACTAGACCTCATCAACCTTACTAACACACACAAAACAGCTTATCAATAGGAAATTATGTTAGTATGTTTCTAATGTTACATAGTAAGAATTTACTATGACTGCAGGCTTTTTAAAATTAATTTAATTTCCAATTTTATTTTTCATATTTCAAACTACGCGAAACAAAGAGAAATCCACAGAGGGATCTTATGATTGGCGCACCAAATATTTGATTCTATATTGAACAATTTAAGAGGGATTCTTTTCTCTGCTTTTCAAACTTCGGGGGGGGGGGGGGGGGGGTTGGGGCGAATATCAAATCCAAGATGTCAGCCATCTTGAAGACCAATTGGTCCCAAAATGCAATATGCTCAACTAGGGCCATAGGAACCTACATATGGAATTTGAGACAGATCCCTTGACTACTTTCCAAGAAATAGTTGTAACAATATTTTAACTATCAAAATCAAAGATGGTGGCTGGTCAGCCATCTTGTTGACAGATTGGTCCCGAAATGCAATATGTACAATTGTAGGGCCCTAGGGGAACCAACATATGCAATTTAAAGTGCATGTACACAAAACAGAAAATAATATTTTGATATGTTATTTTTTAGCTCACCTGGCCCAAAGGGCCGGTGAGCTTATGTCATGGTGCGGCGTCCGTCGTCCGTCCGTCGTCTGTCGTCCTGTCCGTCAAATTTCCTTTAAATCGCTACTAGTCATAGAGTTCTGCATGGATTGTAACCAAATTTGGCCACAAACATCCTTAGGGGAAGGGGAACAGAACTTGTATAAATTTTGGCTCTGACCCCCCAGGGGCAGGAGGGGCGGGGCCCAATAGAGAAAATAGAGGTAAATCTAATAAATCGCTACTTGTCCTAGAGTTCTGCATCGATTGTAACCAAATTTGGACCAGAAACATCCTTGGGGAAGGGGGAACAGAACTTGTATAAATTTTGGCTCTGACCCCCCCCATCCAGGGGGGCAGGAGGGGTGGGGTCCCCTTATATGGGGAAATAGAGGTTAAATCCTCTCTACAATCGCTACTAGTCCTAGAGTTTCTACATGAATTGTAACCAAATTTGGCCACAAACATCCTTGGGGAAGGCGGGAACACAGAACTGTATAAATTTTGTTTGCTCTGTTTCCCCATCCTAGGGGGCAGGAGGGGCAGAACTTGTAGGGCCGCAATAGAGGGATTTAGGGTTAATATTAAAATACCTTCAGAAAAGAAACAAATGAAATTTGTATCAGAACATTTCTTGGCATCCAAACGCAGGTGAGGCGATACAAGGGCCTCTTGTTCTTGTTCAGTTACAAAAGTTATTTTATACTATTACCACAATAGAAAAGTTATGAGCTTCTATTTTTACTTCAAGATAAAAATATTAAAGTATAATTAATTGCTTTCCAAAAAAATTCCATATATATATAGCACTATACATGTATATGTATATCTGGAATGAAGTGCTGATTGTGCATGCACCAAAAGCATAATGAATTATTTTTTGTGTTAATCAGACATATGTATACACTATTAAACACCAATTATTGTTCAAATGATGAGTATCGTTTATTGCCCTGTAGGCGGTGGAGCATCTTTAAGTGTTAAATAATTTGACAATATTAGATCAACTAGTTTCAATTTTCTCCTCAATATACCCTGCTAAAGCTGGAGACCAAAGAATTGAAAACTGGCAGTGATAAAGTTTTAAAACAGCTTATCATCAGATAAAAAAGAAACGAAGATCTTTGATGATAACAACAGCCAAAAGACATTCTGTTATAGCTCATCCTCCCCGTATCCACAGCTGCAGCTCATAGGTAGGGTTACGCTGGCCAACTTTCAGGAACAATATTTAGAATTAAGGTATTCTTTAACTTAGAATTCTTCATAGGACAATCTGATTAAAACCAGACATTTGATTATACACCCTGATACTATATGTTCCAGATGTACTGGAACATACAGTATCAGGGTGAGTAATCAAAAATCTGGTTTAAATCACAATTAACCCAGAGGTGGAGAGCTTGTGGTAACATGTTTGGGACATTGTAACCCCAAGGTCACCACAGCCCCAACACTAGCTAGATCTATAAAGACTTCTAAACAATTAATAACAGTTAAACAATGTGATATTTAGCGCTACAAATGGTGCCATATTAACACGCGTAGTGGTAAATCCGCAATACAATATTTAAATTTTATAGCTGCATCTTGTTGATCCTTAGCTGACAACTTATCACCCCTTAGGTGAACCAACATATCAATTTGAAGTATATCTGATATAATATTTTGTATATGCCTTTTTATATACTTGCAATTTCCAGGAAACTTTATTGTCATTGCATGTAGGTAAAATTTAGTATTTTTGTTCTACTTAAACGACTAGTCTAACAGTTCCTGAATTTCATTGCCAAATTAGGGGAACAGAACTTGTATATTTATGCTTACCTTCAAAGCTGTGAGTGTGAGCCCAATAGGAAAATAATTAAATCTAATAACCCCTTTGTATCTGTCAAAAAAATTTGTTTTCTTCATTGATACATCAAAGTCCTGTTCTCTGACCCCCCCCCATGGAGAGTGAAGACTCATATAATCCTATAAACAACAAAAGTTATATCAATATGGATTATGTAGTACAAATTTCAAATCCTTTACAGAATTCATTTTTCTGACCCAACTGCAGAGGCAAATTTAAATTAGGTAAATTAATACAATTTTATTTTTAATATTCAACTACAACGAATATCCTAGAGGGAGGGGAACTTGGCGCCCAAAAATATTATCTATCCCCCTTATGTGACAATTTAACAGAGGGATCACCCCTTTTAATTTAGAGGATAATTTTAATACTTCAAAGTTATCAAAACTTGTCCAACATGTCAGCCAGCATTGTAGATAATTGGTCTCTTTTATTCAAATCAGTTACAAAAGTTAACTGGCCAATTGGGCCTACATATGGAATCTATTGGGACATATTTGAATTACTTTCCAAAACATTTGTAATAATATCAATTATAACTATCAAAATCAAAGATGGTGGCTGGTCAGCCATCTTGTTGACAGATTGGTCCCGAAATGCATATGTACAATTGTAGCCAATTTTGAGTTCAAATGCCCAAGGGGAACCAACATATGCAATTTAAAGTGCATGTACACAAAACAGAAAATAATGATTTTGATAGTTATTTTTCTTTTTAGCTCTACACCTGGCCCAAAGGGTAATATTGAAAAATAGGCAGTTATGTCAAAGCGTCAGTATCATCAGATGGTTCCGCGAAGACCGTTGTGATTTGTGCCAACAGCAATGGGGTAATCGTGAAATAACATTTCCTTTAAATCGCTACTAGTCATAGAGTTCTGCATGAAATTGTAACCAATAATTTGGCCACAAAAACATCCTAAGAATTCCTTTATAGGACAAGATTAAAACAGTAACAAACTTGTATAAATTTTAACTGGAACTATCAAGTAGTTATCAACCCAACAAAAAGGGTTTTGTGGGAGGGCGAGGTTAGAAATAGGAAAATAATAAGGTAAATTATAATTAAATCGCTACTTGTCCTAGAGTTCAATGGTTGCCTAATAGAGTAACACAGCCCTATCAAAATCAAAGATTGTCAAACCATATTGTTATGATTGACCTTTGTAATCATCCTTACTGGGAAGTGGGGAACAGAAGAGTATAAATTTTGGCTAGTTATTTTTTGACCTCCCCCCCATTGGGGCCCTTATGTCATGGTTCCGTACCGGGTCAGGTCTAGGGTCCAATAATGGGGATAAATGATGGTACTAGTCATAGATGAATTGTAAAGAGAAATTTGGCCACAAAATTCTTAAAATGAAATATAAATTGTCGCAGGTGGGGCTGGGGGCCCAATAGGGAAACTTAGTTTTTAGGGGTAAATCTAATATGTAAATTACTTGTTCTGCATGGATTGTAATATTTAACCAAATTTGGCAGTACAAACATCCTTGGGGGGAAGGGGAACAGAACTTGTGTATAAATTTTGGCTCTGACCCAACAGGGGCAGGAGGGGTGAGTAAATCCTAAATTGATACTCTTGGCCCAAACTTCATTTTGTCAATAGAGGGAAACACTTCCTATAAATGTTTAATCACATAGGGGGTTTAGGCCACTAGAGTATTTTACATGCTTGGATTGTGACCAAAATTTGGCCATAAACATCCTAAACAATGGGGGAAGGGGAACAGAACTTGTATAAATTTTGGCTCTGTCCCCATGGGGGCAGGAGGGGTGGGGCCCAATAGGAGATTTTAGAGGTTAATATTAAAATACCTTCAGAAAAGAAACAATGAACTTGTATTCAGAACATTTCTTGGCATTCAAACCAGGTGAGCGATACAGGCCCTATGGGCCTCTTGTTTTCAGTTACACAAAGTTATTTTTATACTATTACCACCATAGAAAAGTTTGAGCTTCTCTATTTTTACTTCAAGATAAAAATATTAAAGATAATTAATTGCTTCCCAAAAACATTCTGTATATATTATATATAAAGCACTATACATGTATATGTATATCTGGAATGAAGTGCTGATTGTGCATGCACCAAAAGCATAATGAATTATTTTTTGTGTTAATCAGACATATGTATACACTATTAAACACCAATTATTGTTCAAATGATGAGTATCGTTTATTGCCCTGTAGGCGGTGGAGCATCTTTAAGTGTTAAATAATTTGACAATATTAGATCAACTAGTTTCAATTTTCTCCTCAATATAGTCTGCTAAAGCTGCGACCAAAGAATTGAAAACTGGCAGTGATAAAGTGTCATAAACAACGAGTCACATCAAAAGCGAAGATACGAGAGTAACTTTGATGATAACGAACCAGCCAAAGTGATGAAAGAACAAAGTGAGCGTAGTTAAAAGTACAGGCTCGACCCCGGTATCGCAGCACGCTTGCAGCCTCATCGTGGGGCGAGGCTTGGTAAGGGTTACGCTGCTGACTGGGCCCAACTTTCCCAGGAACCAAATTTTATTAAGAATTAAGGGTATTCTTAAACGATAGACATTCTATTCATAGGACAATCTGGATTAAAAACCAGACAATATGATTATACTTACATGATACTAACAATGTATCACAGTTTGTAACATGGAAACATACATTAATCATGTTTGAAGCTATGTGAGTGGGAGTAAGAGTTAACGGTATCAATATAGCTGTCTCAGGTTTAAATCACATACAGACCCAGGAGAGTGGAGGAGCTTGAGTGGCTAACCATGTTGGGGGAAATTTGTAACACCTAGAGTGCACACCAACAGCCCCAAACAACAAGCTAGAATCTATTACGGACTTCTCCTAAAAAAATTTAATAACAGATAAACAAACGTTGATACTTTAGCGGCAAGCATATGTGTGACCAAACTTATCTGATAGTGTACAAATTCCGCAAATTCCATAATAAAAATTTTAATAATGCATCGAACTTATCTGACTACCGTTATCAACCGCCCTATATATGTGTCTATCTTGACGTATTATTATGATTAAGTTTGATGCACTTATTATAATTACTTTGCAACTTTTCGCATGGAAGATATGTGTATCTTGCATGTAGGGCCATTACTTATTTTTTGTTCTACTTAAACACTCAGCTATCGTTCCTTCTCATATTGCGTTATTTTAACAATAACTTTGTCGTATTTCATCGCCTTTTACGTTCATCAAGCAGATAGTGTAATTTATTCTCTTTCAACCACCTTTGTATCAGTCAAATTCTGTTTTCTTCATCTTGGTCTTGATCCAAGTCCTGTTTCAAGATGGAAGATGTGATTTAGACGTCATAACTATTAAGCGTAACACACGAAAAGACAAGATCAATAGATTATGTAGTATGTTAGTATTGTTCTAATGTTACGATTGAGTAATTAAGATTTCTATGACTGCAGTTCGTTTTTAAATTAAGATTAATAACAATTTTATGTTTTAAATATTTCAACTACAACTAGAGATTCCCTAGAGGGATCTTGGCGCCCACACCACCCAGAGGATTGATCTATATGTGACAATTTAAAGAGACAGGATCTTTTCTAATCTGCTAGCGTTTCAAACTTCAAATATCAAAAATCCAAGATGTCAAGCGACCATCTTGTAGACCAATTGGGTAAAAAATGCAATCATATACACAACTAGGGCATGGAACCTACATATTGGAATTTGAGACAGATCCCTTTAGACTACTTTCAAGAAATAGTGTGTAACAATATTTTTTAACTATCAAAAAATCAAGATGGTGGCTGGTCAGCCATCTTGTTGACAGATTGGTCCCGAAACTGCAATATGTACTAAGTTGTAGTGGCCCTAGGGGAACCAACATATGCCAATTTAAAGTGCATGTACACAAAACAGAAAAATAATATTTTGATATTATGTTATTTTTTTTTATCTCCTGACCAGAATGTTGGGAAAAACCGCATCAAAATCATAGCCAATATTGACCCTTTTGGCCCCGCCCCTCATAGGCCCCTAGGGGGTCAGCCCAACCATTTTTATACAATTTTCAGTCAGTAGCCCATAAGAATGCTACCAGTCAAATTTTGTTAAATTAAAACAAGAGGTTATATGGAGAAGAAGTCGATTGTTGACGGGTGCGACCGAAAGTCACGGACGATGGACGTCACAGTTTTGCACAAGCTTACCTTGGTCCTTCCTTTTTCAATCTGTAATACTTTCCTATGAACAATCTGATTTAAACCAGATTTTTGATTACTCACCCCCCTGATTACTGTATGTTCCAGTACATCTGGAACATATAGTATCAGGGTGTATAATCAAATGTCTGGTTTTTGTTAATCAGATTGTCCTATATGAATGAAATTCTAAGTTTTTCAGAATACCTTAATTATCTAAATATTGTTCCATTGAAAAACAATTGGCCAAGCGTAATAACACTTACTCTCAGATGAGCTTGCAGCGCAAAGCTGTGGTTACGGGAGAGAGCTGTCTTACTTTTACAGAATTGTAGTCTTCATCACTGATGTTTTGTTAATCATCAAAGATCTTGGTTTTCTTTCTTCGTTTCTTGATTTCGCGATGATGAGCTGTTGTTTTTCTATTCCATACCACTTTTTATGACACTATCAGTTTGTCAATTCTTTGGTCGTTTAGCTTTTCTCGCAGCTTTAGCAGAAGCACAGACGATATTGACGGAGCCGGAAGTAAGGGAACAAATTGGAAACTAGTTGTAATCTAATGATTGTCAAATTTATTTATCACTTTGTTAAAGATGTGCTCTCACCCGCCATACATGACAGGCAATAAAAACGATACCTCATCATTTGAACAATAATTGGTGTGTTTAATAGTGTATACATATGTCTGATTAACACAAAAAATAATTCATTTTGCTTTTGGTGCATGCAACAATCAGCCACTTCATTCCAGATATACATATACATGTATAGTGCTATATATATATATGGAATTTTTTTTGGAAAAGCAATTAATTATCTTTAATATTTTTATCTTGCAGTAAAAATAGAAGCTCAAACTTTTCTATGGTGGTAATAGTAGTATAAAAATAACTTTTGTAACTGAAGGAAAATGTTTAATTTGATTTATCTGCTCCTATTTTGATAGAGAAAAAATACCATTGGTCAGCAGTGGAGCACCTTTAAACTATAATATTGATTCTGCTTTTGATTACATAACACAAAATATATTTGATCCTGTAAGTACTATGGTTCTAATGAGCCACATTTTAATAGCTTTTAATAATTATTCACCACCAAAAGTTACCAACATTTTGAGAACTAATTATTTTTAATACTTATCCTGATCAGAAGTAAAATATATAAGAAGCTCAAACTTTTCAATGGTATAGTAATGGTGTAAATTAATCAATGTTTTAATTTGTAAATGAAGAAAAAATGCCAATTTGTCTTCTCTATTTTTGATAGAAAAAAAATAATTTGTTTAGAATCTATAAATATGTTGTGTAGGAGATTTACTTACCATGGGGAAGTTATATGTACTGGGTGAGTAAGAAGATGAATCATTAAATGATTCTGTACTGGGGGTAACTTACCATGGGGAAGTTATATGAACTGGGTGTGTAAGAAGATAAATCATTAAATGATTCTGTACTGGGGGTAGCGGCGTCTTCTCCAACATCATCCATCTTCTTGCCAGTATCTTTTTCTGCTCTGTTTTTAGGACCTGGGTTATCTTTCTCAGATGTGTCTAAACTAGTACTGCAAAAATAAAACAATATTTCACTTTGTTCAAACCTAAATCATTTCACAGGAACCTCTGTGTGGATGCCACCAACATTAATCTAATTTAGCGACTATTGCATTTGTTTGTTGTTGTAACCTCATGATCTTAGGCCATCAATATAAAATTTTTAATACTTAGTCATGTATGTTGTTGTTTCCGAAAGGTATAGGGCCCTTAAAGCAAGCTTAAAAGATTAACTTACACTTCACATGTGTATAAGGGCTGGTAATTATATATGTGGGAACATTTTAATCACTCATGATCACCCAATGTGCCTCTTGATCAAATGATATGGAAAATTGGATTAACACAAGTAAAACACTATTGCATACTTACTTTGACATCATTGTTGAATCAGTTGAGAATGGCTTTAGAGTGTTTCCCAATCACCACACTGTTAGCACCATACACGTTAATTGTTGATGGAACCTCAGCGGCCGCCATTTGGACTCTGTTGGTGGCTGCGGTGGCTCATAGTGATGGTGATGGTGGACGGTCAATATAGGTATCTGGTCAGCACCTTAAAATGGAAGAGCAAATGATACAGGAAAGTGGTTAAAATTTGAAAGGATGAGCACCTTAAATGGAAGAAAAAAACATATAGGGCATCTGGTTAAAATCAACACATTATAATGGAAGAGGAAAGCATATAGGGCATCTGGTTAAAATCAACACATTATAATGGAAGAGGAAAGCATATAGGGCATCTGGTTAAAATCAACACATTATAATGGAAGAGGAAAGCATATAGGGCATCTGGTTAAAATCAACACATTATAATGGAAGAGGAAAGCATATAGGGCATCTGGTTAAAATCAACACATTATAATGGAAGAGGAAAGCATATAGGGCATCTGGTTAAAATCAACACATTATAATGGAAGAGGAAAGCATATAAGGGCATCTGGTTAAAATCAGCACCTTAACATGGATGTAATCAAAGTACTGAAAGTACTAAATGGCTCGGTCTCGAGGATAGGAGGAATATATTTCTAAGGTCAATACTACTGTAGTTTTGTACAATAAGAAATAAATTTGGATGGTGTTCCTTCCAGTTTTGAAACTTTTGAGGATTCCTTGGACACAGGTGTAAAATAAGAGAACATACTAAAATCTTGGTAAGGATTCCTATGATTCACTAGTTATAATGTCAAATGATTTTATAACACCTTTAGCATTTTCCTTGTTAATTTGATGTTAATGAAAATATCCATTCTTAAGACTATTTGTCATCAAGTTCCTGGGACAACCACGTATCAGTTAACAAGTATTGGTTTTGCAGAGAAGTCAGCAGAAAGAAAGACGAGGCAAACTTTTCTATGTCAAAAAAGTCTTAAATATAGAATATGTCTGTCATCTCTTGAAGACTTATCAATATCACCATGTGATATTTTTTAATAAATTGGTCAATTGGTCTACTCTTAACAAGTTTTGTAATTATTTTTTGTAAAACAGCAAGTTGATTGATATACATTGTATCCGAACTTCAATTCAAAAAAACCCGTGATAACTTGTTAGCTCACACCATAGGACCATGAAATTGTTTGTACACTTTCTTAACTTCAGGATTGTGTTTTACAAAAAATTACAAATGAATTTTCAAAACTACCGGATTTTATTTTTAAACCCCCCCCCATCCCCCCACAACCCCCCCCAACCCCTGATGAAAAAAAACAAAAAAACAAACAACCCATATTACAAGTGAATCAAAAAACAAACAAACACGAAAACATTTCAAAAAACAAACAAACTTTAAGATTACAATTCTTTATTTCCGGCCTTATAAATAGCAAACACCGATTTAATTGTTTTGTTTCAGCAGTTTTTTTCCCCTTTCTTTAAAAACGCTACCATTAACATTATTTTCTGTACCTAGATATGTAAACAATTCTTATAAATCTAATTCTGTATTCCATAACATCAACTGGTGTTGTTGTACCGATTTACGTCTTGAGAATATCACAATTTTGTTTCAGTCTGATAAAGTTCTAATTTCCATGTTATGCAATATTGTTAAAATTCATGTAACATTTGTTGTAGACCATCAGATATTTCTGATATCATAACAGTGTTATTGACAAATAATATGATAAAAAGTTTTGGATATATTCCAATATCATATACCGTAAAAACTGGTATAATTTGCGCAGGTACTTTTGTTTGTTTTCTTTTATTGGCCACCGTAACCTGAAACTGAAATATCTAGCAGATGTCCAAAACATCGGCGGTCTGGTCCGCCGTACTCCGTGCACATGTCAATGTTTTAAGATATTACACATGAATAGTAATCAGGAATATTTTGAAAAGAGTAGAATATATTTACTTAAATTGGCACAATAAGTAATTAGTGTGTTTGAGATCATTAACAATCAACAGCAATCAGCTAGCGGATACATAGTTTAGCTTGCAACAATCACAGGTGTGCATAATTTGTCAAGATTTGTAAGACAAAATATTTTTTTCCACCAGGTAAGATTCTAAGTCATAAAGGTAGATTGAAAATAGGAAGGGAGATAAAATAACCAGATAAATATTTGTAGCGGGATCAGACTGGGTTGATTATCGGTGATCAGGTAGCTCAGTCGAAAGAGCTACATTTTCTTCTCTCCTACCAACGGTTGTGGTGTTTGAAAGGGTCTCGTATGTATTCAAAAAAGGAGGGAGGAGTGTAGCGGGACTGGACTGGGTCGATTATCGATGACCAGGTAGTTCAGTCGGTAGAGCACTCAGCTAGTGTTCGGAGAGTCCCGGGATCGAATCCCGGTCTTGCCGCTACATTTTCTCCTCCCCTGTTACATATGGTACCATACTCTGCATGTAGATATTCAAGGTAAATCAACAATGTTCGCTGATCTTGCAGAATTGCCTTACCAGTGTTATAATGAATGTAGTAAATGTATGTCTCATTGGTGTGATTAATTTAAAGGCAGTTCATGTGTGTGACCGAAAAAAAGGTAAAATCAATACTTTCAGAGTGATCAGGGAACATTGATAGTCAAGGCAGGGAAAACATAAGACGACCTGTGTTATACAAATTAATGTTTAATTGATTTTCATTAAATTGTCTCGAAGGTGATGATTGGTGTGTTTATGAACGATAATTAAGCTTAATATGTTTTTGACAAAAAATATAAACAGCTAATGTCCATATTGTGTTTTAAATTTAAATAATCTTTTATTTATTCATTTCATTTCAAGCATGTACATGTCAAAGAATATAAACAAATATCAGGTATATGCTTAAATCATATTACAGTTAAATTCACAATAAGGAATTTGAAGATGATGATAGTAATTATTTTCGGATTGAAAATGATTACAATATTAAGCTTCCACAGTTGAAAATTACTTCTTTTTGTTCACACAACAATTCTTCTCCTAGACTGTTTCCAGTTGAAATGATACATGCATGCTGACATTCACTGTAAAACATAAGGAAACAATAAATGTATTAACAGAGTAATTACTGAAATGACATTGTTCACACCCTAAGATGTAATCGCACTAAAAACAGTGATCATGTGGGCTTTTGTACGATTGCATTTGTAAGACTGTGCCAGGTGGTAGAGATTAGTTCCGCTCGAGTGATCACACAATGCAAGTGAGAGTCGGGAATATGTTTATGTAAGTTTTAATTGCTAATCTCTGATGCTTGTTGGTAAAATATAACTCAGGATAATTGCTAAACAATTAACAGTTTTCTCTACATTTTTACAAATTGAAACAGCTTTTTAAGTGCCGTTTTACGGAGGTTTTATGGAAGAATTATGTATGAAAAAGAGAATCGACATTTTCGTCGATCTAGTAGTTCAAAAAATATCACTTCGAGTTATATGAACATTCCATATATGATTTATGTCATTCGGCCAAAAATTTACTTCGTATTACCTAGTTTAATGAATATGCTGTATGTATATGATCAGAACGTCAAGCTCCTGTGGTGAAAATAACTAAAATGTTTTAAAAGTATGGTTTAGTGGTTTTACATGTGCTTTAATATGAAATTATGGATAATTATGGATGTGGTAAATATTCATACCTTATTAACTGCCGTTAGTTTTAAGATTACGCCACCTTGGACATTTACAAAATGTTCACCGTCTGTCACGTGCTATTTTATCAGTAGACCAAGTTTGTCCAAAATTTTGTTAGAGTTGTCTTTCTTCCATTGTAGTAAGGCCATGTGCCATAACACAGCCGTGATAAATGCATCTCCATTTCGCCATGGAATGTATTTGCTCCGAGACAAATTTGATTCAAATTACAAAATTCATTATGGTATCAATTTTGATGTTCGAGGTGAAATATTGATTTCATTTTTTTCCGTTGGGGAATAACCGTCTCTAATAGGGAGTAAACGTCTGGGGGGAACCAGCTTCGGAGCGAAGCATTTTTTGGGACGAAACGTCTTCATTCATTGTAAACACCATTTTTGGGGATGAAAAGTCTAGATACTTTGTAAACAATCAGGTAAAAATTTTCAAAAAGAAGATCTTTTGGATAGTGTATACAGTAAGGATATGAAAGCCGTAATATACTATTCCTATTTCAACTTAACCCGTTTTAACTTAAGTGGGTTCAACATTATTGCAATGTAACAATTACAGATAAAACACAGTGATTATAAGGAACGCATTTACAACCAATCAATGGTTATAACGTAGTGACTTTCATTCCCCGTCAAGGTTTCTGTAAGATGCCTGTAATAATTATATAACGAACTATGCTTATAACGAAGTGGTTTAGTTGGTCCTTAGAGGTTCGTTATAACCATCTTTTACTGTATTAAGGATGCTGTATTGTACTGCAGACACAATATGTATCGACAATTATTTTTTTATTACAGCTAGTGCTCGTACAAAGCCTGGTTATTTTGAGGATCAAGATTTTCGTGATTTCAACTAAACACAAAAAGGCTTTAAGGGCCGGTATATGATTTTGATTCAATTATTCTTTTAAAATGTCATGGATCAAATTTTCATGATCATTCGTAACAGTTTCCTGTGAAATTGCAAAAAAATATTCCCGCATATATAACCAGCTATATGATACTGAATTAGTAATATATTGTATACCTGTAAGTAGATTGAGTAGCTGGTTCTGAGAGCTGCCTACTGGGTTATCTTTTCTGTAAGGTGGGGGGTTGATTGGTGGGCTGCCATCAAATTCGCCTTTTGAGGGAGAATTGCCTGCCATAACTCCTCTGCCAACAGGCCGTCCCCTACCAGTATATGTTACTGTGTGTTCCATTACCTCACTTTCATGGTCGGCATTATCCTTTGTTTTCAACTTCTCATGAGGAGCATTTAAATGTACAGCTTCAGTACCTGAATCATTGACAAGATCTGATCCTGCATTATTAGGCTTTGAATCACATGTAACTGCATCAGTACAAAGCTGATCATCATTTTTTTGAGGGATCTGATTTTTGTTTTTCAATGCTGCTTCTGATGAATTGTTTGCTGCTTCACCAAAATCATTCACCAGACTTTTATCTTCCAGGCTTTCCTCCCCAGAGTCATTTTCTGGTTTGTTACGGCCGTCTGAAAGGCGTTGGGTTTTAACTTCAGTCAAAGAGTTGCGTCCAGATTGATATCCAGACTCTGTCATGATGCTGTCACAATGCTTTGAAGATTTTGTACGATCTGTTTCTAAATCACTTAAGATATCCTCATTGGGTTCAGCAGCTTCAGCACCAACTGGTTCTGCATTCTCTGATGTTTTGTGTGCATGTTGCTGATTATTGTATCCAGCAAGATCAGACTCTGAATTTTGTTCTGACACATTTAATCCAGACCTTGGATTATCTTTAGGGGCATTATCCTCCAGACTTGTCCCTCTAGAATTGATGCCTTCAATTACAGTTTTTGATGATGCTGAAAATAAAAATATTATTAAAACAGTTTAGAAAATATGTTTCTTACTCCAGGCATATAATTATGCAATCAAAAATATTGACACCAATACTTAAATAAAATATTGCTTACTTCATGTCTATTTCTAAATTCATTCTTCAGAAAAGGTCAACAGAAGTATCATGTTTCAAATTAATATCATACCTAGCTAACTATTATTTATTTTACATGTCTTTTAATTAAGGTAGGTCCATACTTTTGAAAATCGCGCCAATTCATATGACGCTATACCAGAAGTTGCGGAGGTTGTTTTGAATTCCAGAATGGTTTCGGATACGCCACGACATCACACTTGGATATTTTTTCAATAGGTGAAAATTGTCTGCATATAATATTGAATGTTTAAAATCATTAAATAAATCAAATAAAAGCAGTGAAGTGAAAATTATATGCTATCTCTGAGGTTTTTGCGGTCCCTGTCATAAATGGGAATGGATTTTTAAACACCGAAGTGCCGTTCGTCGCTATAAATCATAAGAGGGGACCCGGCCGGACCAAAATTCCGGAATTCTAAAAAAATCGCATACAAATTTCCTTTAAACACACAATTTGGAGAAAATCATAAAAACAAACAGACATAAACCAGATATAATATCACAAAACGTATGAACTGATGTGGAATTTTTTTTTGTGGCATGATTTTCAAAAAATGGTCAAATATGACCCATCTTATCACTGGATGAAATGGGGATAGGGTTGCGAGTTACAAACTTCAAGCTTACAAAATTGTGAAATTTTGATCGAGGACCCCTTGTTTTTATATGATATTTGAAAAATGTATTACCTTGGGCATATCATATACAAATATTGTGAAATTGACATGGGTTTTCATTTCCTTTTTGGCCTATTCATTGATTTTTTACGGGCGAAAATATGGCAAAACATGATAATTACGTATAGAAACGGTCCTGGGAAATAACAAAAATTAGTTAGCAATTGTAAAAATAAAAAGGTTTTGTATATTGTTCTATCGTAAGAAATTTAGGACAAAAAATCAACAGGATCGAGACTATACATTCACCCTAATATTACAGAAAACATAATTTTATGAATTTTTCTATTTTCGGTCAGCAAATTTGCATGGATGGTATATTTCAAGCTCAAATATCTCAAAAAGTAGTTCGAGAACACCCGTTTATCTTTACAGATTTAAAATCTACATGAAAAATGCAAGAAAATAAGACCTGTTAGAAAACAAGAGGCCCATGGGCCTGAACGGTCATCTGACTCATGGCACAAAATAACAAAGTCACAGTATAAGGTATTGGTTAACGATTAATATAAACAATACAAGGAACTCCTTAGTTGAATATGTAAGTTTCTGAAATAGGTAAATGTCATTTGTTGAACAAACTTGGTAGCCCTTCATCCACATATGGTTGTAACCCATTCAAGGATTAATATAAGTAGGAGTCAGATTTTAAAGCCAAATTTCAGCAAAGCTCCCATTTTGGACCTCCACCATACTATCCCCATGGGTCTTAGCTCGGTCCTTTATAAAATATTATTGTCCTCACCTAAAGTTCCCCCTTCTGAATCAATTAAAACCCCTATAGACCAATTTCCATTGAGATCAGAGACTGAACGCGAAAACAGGAAGTGGGCCAGCGGCCATCTTGGAATACCAAAATCTTTACAAAAATGTATGTATGTTGTTCGGCATCAATTAAAACCCCTATAGACCAATTTTCATTGAGATCGGAGACTGAAACCTTAAAACAGGAAGTGGGCCAGCGGCCATCTTGGAATACCAAAATCTTTACAAAAATGTTTGCATGTTGTTCAGCATCAATTAAAACCCCTATAGACCAATTTTCATTGAGATTGGAGACCGAAACCTGAAAACAGGACGTGGGCCAGCTAAAATGAATAAAATCAGCCTTTTTGGGGCCCCAGTCCTCAGCCCCTAGGGGTCGGACCAGACTCATTTATATAAAATATGATTGACCTTCCCCAATGATGTTTCACACCAAATATGGATGAAATTCATCCAAGGATGAAGGAGGAGTATGATTTAAAAGCTAAATTTAAGAAAATTTCCCCATTTGGGGCCCCACCCCTCAGCCCCTAAGGGTCTGACCAGGCTCATTTATATAAAAATATGATTGTCCTTCCCCAATGATTTTTAACACCAAATATAGATGAAGTCCATCCAAGGATGAAGGAGGAGTAGGATTTTAAAGCTAAAATTAAGAAAATTTGCCCTTTTGGGGCCCCACTCCTCAGCCCCTAGAGGTCAGACCAGGCTCATTTATATAAAATATGATTGCCCTTCCCCAATGATGTTTCACACCAAATATGGATGAAATCCATCCAAGGATGAAGGAGGAGTAGGATTTTAAAGCTTAAATTAAGAAAATTTGCCCTTTTGTCGCCCCAACCCCCAGCCCCTAGGGGTCAGACCTATCTCATTTATAAAAAAATAATTGTCCTTCCCCAATGATGTTTCACACTAAATATGGATGAAATCCATCCAAGGATGAAGGAGGAGTAGAATTTTAAAGCTAAAATAAGAAAATTTGCCCTTTTGGGGCCCCACCCCTCAGCCCCTAGGGGTCGGACCAGGCTCATTTATATAAAATATGATTGTCCTTCCCCAATAATGTTTCACACCAAATATGGATGAAGTCCATCCAAGGATGAAGGAGGAGTATGATTTTAAAGCTGAAATTAAGAAAATTTGCCCTTTTGGGGTCCCGCCCCTCTGACCCTAGGGGTCGGCCCAGGCTCATTTATATAAAATATGATTGTCCTTCCCTAATGAAGTTTCACACCAAATATGGATGAAATCAACTCAAGGATGAAGGAGGAGTAGGATTTTAAAGCTTAAATTAAGAAAATTTGCCCTTTTGGGGCCCCACCCCTCAGCCCCTAGGGGTCGGCCCAGGCTCATTTATATAAAATATGATTGTCCTTCCCCAATGATGTTTCAAACCAAATATGGATGAAATCCATCCAAGGGTGAAGGAGGAATAGGCTTTTGTATAAATAGTCTTACGCACGACGCACGGCGGACGGCGGACGGCGCACGGCGTCGGACAAAACACGATGACAATAGGTCATCCTGACCTTCGGTCAGATGACCTAAAAATGACATGGGTTTTCCCAAAAGTATGGAGCTACCTTTATAGACTAAATAATATGCGAGGTTTCAGATTACAGATGCTGTCATATAAAACATATCTTTGAAATGAAGGTTTTGTATGTGATCAAAAGAATGATATAAAATTTGTGTTCTTTTTATAATATGAGATTGTTTATATGTGACTTATCTTAAAGTTTCAATTTTTGCTAGCCAAATGTCACGAAAAAGAAAAACTTGTAAGACTTATTTATCTAATATGTACCTGGAAGTCCATCACTGCTTGGTTCCACGTCTCTTCCTTCCTGGTTTTCATTTACTGCACTGGGACTTGGCTTCAAAAGAAAAATTGAAATGACAAACTGATTATAACTTGAATGTAAATCAAGGAGGCAAACCCTTGCCACATCCGTCTTTTTGTAACAAAAGGGCATAACTCTGAAACAGGTGGAGTTATCTTGTTCAGATATAGATTACATTTATCTTTATGTATAAGGATTATTGCCACCAAGTTCCATTGAAATCTCTCTAGTAATTACTATAATATATGTTAGGGGAATCTGAATATAAAATCTGATAAAGATCTGATCCCTTTGGTACTTTCTGAGAAACATACGTAACAAGAATTTTGGATGGAAGGTTGGACCACAGCAAAATGTGATTTGAATAGCACGCCATCTGTCAATATTGACATAATTTCCATATTTTCAAAATTTAAGCATATTCAGTTTGGTTACCACATCAATTGTAGCTGCAATAATACACAACCAAAGCAATTTCTTGTTAACAGCAATGCTGCATCAATGATTGGAATTGTTTACCAAATGACATGAAGAAAATTCAAAGCTATCCAAACTTTAAACGAAATCTTGTCCAGTACTGTATATCACTATCCTAGAACAGTATTGTATTTTTATTGTGATGGCTAATCATTTTTCTATCTGAGTTTTTTATTTGAATTCCTTATAATATTATGCATAGTTATTTTAGACTATGCTATATAAGCATGTAACTATGTCTTTTAAAGTTATATGTGCCGTAACTGGGCGATAATTTTGACATGCTATTTTTTCATCATTAATTTATTAAAAACCATAAGGTTTGATGAATAAAGCTGTAAAAATCATTCAAATGGCTTCATATGACTTATAGACGTTAGTTATAACACAGAATTTTTGAACTGTAAAATTGTTGTTTTTATGCCTTAAATATGTTTAAATGTAAACATACCTGCAGAAGTCACTTTACAATTACTAAAAACATTGTAAAAATGTGTAATGAAATTGTAGACCACAATTTGGCTTCATGGTCTCGCCGTATGTACTCATTTCACTTCACTATTGATGTACCGTAAATAAATGATTTTTGGCAGTACTTGAATCATTTTCAGCTTTTATTTGTACATGTAAAATTAAAACCTATGCATTGAAAGCACTGTAATTTTCAAAAAGTTGGTAATTTTTGGTGCTGAATAACATATAAAAAGCTCATCTTGATTCGTGAGTATGAAAAATACGGCACATATAACTTTAATGACGTATTAACTATGCATGAGATTTATGCATCCTGTGATAATTTTAAGTATATTTTCTGTGATATTTTTTGTGATTATTTATAAATTTGCTTAATTTGTCTGCTATTTTAACTAACAAATGATATTGTGTTTTACTAACAGGAGGACCACATGGTAGATAAGCCTTTGGCTTAACATGTAAATCCATCCTCAATAAATAAAGTTTATTATCATTATAGTATTATTATTACAACCATCATACCAGTATTGTATCAATAATGTACTCGATACTTGAAATTCAACAATTCATTCATTAAACAGGTTTGAAAATTTGACAGATTTGGGGCCAAAAAGTGCACAAACCATACATAGATGGCAAGTTGAATATATAGGATCTTACATGAGTGTTCATTTTATATATTTTATGAAACAAGTCTAACAAGTTTTTATTTTTGCGAGCCTTGGCGAACACAAATTATAACTTCGAGACAAGTTTCATAAAATCTCATATGAAATGAACACAAATTTAAGATGCTTTTTATCACATAACAACCAACACCTGCATAACAAACAATTTCACGTCAAAATGTATTCCGAAAATCCAGCAGAGGCTGCCATTTTGTCCAGCCGTCCCCATAATCCAGACGTCACGTTATTTTTCCTGACGTCATTTTATTGTTTCTGTTTGACGTCACAATGAATTTCTAGCCAATGAAAAATCGCCCTAGGTCATATTGCAGTAGTGACATACGCAAAAATATTACACGGGCGAAATCACTGGATATCAGGCGGATTATGGGATAAAATTATACATAGCCCAGCAAATGATACCCCTGTGGAGAGGGGCAGTTGAAAAAGATCAAAGAATCTCTTGATACACATACATATAGCCAAAAGATGTATTTTAATGTGTATCATTTACTGAGTTAGGGACCAAGAGGAACGGCCCTTAGCTATTTATTTACAATGTCATACTTTTCACAGTTATTAAGTAACAAAATAAAACAGCTGAAAATCAACCATTACTATATACCCCATTTTCATATTGACAACCAATACTGAAACATAAACTATGAAATTTCAGAAAGTGAATTCTAGTACATACACGTACTTGTCTTCTTAATGAATAGTGGCCATGCATTGGGATCATCAATAATAAATTAGATTAACACAACTATTAACCAAGAAACTGTATTTACAAGAAGGTCCATTCTGAATGTTACAACATACCGTATTCGACCCAATAAGCGCCCAGGGCGTTTAAAAAAATTGAAAAAGTGCTTATAAGACGAAATCATTGCAAATCTATACAGTTTGTGGTCTTTATTTATGCATGGGCAATTGAAATCATGGCCTAAAAATGGGGAGGGGCGCTTATAGGGACATGGGCGCTTATTGGGTCGGATACGGTAACCCTTGACCGCGATTACCAATTGAATTTTGAACTTACCACTTGACTGTTCATTGGTTGGGATGTAGGAGATGGAAACCCAACTGTGCTGTCAAAGGAAACAGCTTCATTCGTCACTTGATTTTCTAGGATAAATTGGTCTGAAGTGGAATGCTGATTTCCAAAGTCTGTCATGTGTTCGTGTCTTGTGCTTCGACATGGCTACAATAAATAAATACAATAAATTAAACTCAAAACAGTTTTCATAAACACAAAAAAAAAAACAAAACTTTATAAAACACGATGCCACACTAGATGATTATCAGTGACCTTATAGGGTAAGCAATATTATATAGTGTCTTTAGAATTATGTCAAATGTTTTGCTCAACTAAGTGATCTCAAGATAAAATATTTTCACTTTTCGGAAAGCTATCACTAAAACTAATACTATTATTATCATGTTTCCCTTGTTTTGAACGGGAGATTTATGCAATAAAAATGATGCTTTGTTTGGATTTCCAGATGAAAAATGAAGAACTCCTTTAACAATAAGATGCTGAGCAACTTTTAACTGGTAATACTGTGAAATCATTTATTTTAGTTGAGCTCAATTTTCGTGGGTTGTAAAATTTTACTGTTTTGTTAGCACTTAAATTTGTGGAAAAAATTAAACCTTGCATAAATATATTCTACAGTTGAAAAAAATAGCAAAATTGACCCCTTTTGACCCAGCCCCTCAGGCCCCCTGGGGGTCAGCCCCATCATTTGTTCAATTTTGAAACCCCACCCTATAAGGATGCTACCATTGCATTATGAGTGCTATCCCATGTTTAGCTTCAGAGAAGAAGTCGTTTATATGGAAATAGCCAAACTGACCCCTTTTTGACCCTGCATCATCCCGCTCAGACCCCGTGCGGTCAGCCCCATCATTTATACAATTTGAATCCCCAACCTATAATAATGCTACCATTGCATTATGAGTGCTTACCCATGCTTAGTTTCAGAGAAGAAGTCGTTTACATTTGTATATGGAAATAGCCAAATTGACCATTTTGACCCCTGCCTCTCAGGCCCCGTGGGGCTGCAGCCCCATCATTTGTTCAATTTTCAGTCAATGCCCCATAAGGATACGACCAGTCAAATTTTGTTGAATTCCGACCAGCGGTTATGGAGAAGAAGTCAATTGTTGACAGACAGACAGACGACGGACCACAGACAATGGACCCCGGACAACAGACCCTGGACGCCGGACGCCACGGTATCGCATTAGCTAAAAACAGTCATTGCTGACACCTAGTTGTACGTACTATATGATCATTGGAGCGCAACAAAGCTTTGTATCTACGTACAAACCTACTTATTAAAATTAAATAGAAGGCGGAGGTTTCCAACGTCCTGTAGGTATTTCATAATGGTAAGATGTATCGGCAGAGGGATCAAAGGTGGATACCGGAGTATTCTAACAGCGCTCCATAGACGGTGTAGAAATACAAGTATGAAGAAGGATGGAGCATCAACACCAAAGATTCTGTGAATTAGTGGGTATTTATTAGTTTACATGTTTTGAACATCAGAACAACGGTTGGCCTAGCCATCCGAAACATGTAAAATAATAAAATACCGGTACCCACAAATTCATCGAAACCTTTGGTGTTGACTTGTAAACCTGCTTATTAAACAAGATAAGAGGCCTAATGGGCTTGTATCGCTTACCTATTCTAGGCCAAGAACACAAGTACAAACTTGAAGGCTTTTGATTTGAACTTAACCTACCCGGTATATATATCATTCCTACAGAAGGATCTTAAAGAATTTGATACATTTTCCACACAGGCCCCTGGGGAGTATCCAAAATTGTATGGTTCCCCTTAACTCAAGAATGCTTCAGACCTTATTGGAATTAACAAAATCCCTTCATTCATTTTCTGTCTGATATTGAGAAGTTGATCTCTCACTGTTTGTTATATATCTTAATTATTATTTACCAGTATTTAATTTCATTGTGTACAATTAAGTAGATTTCATAATCAGCACAATTCAATAGATTTTATTATCAGTACACTTTGTTTAATATATTAAAAGACATTTTGGTGTGCAATTAATAATAGATTGGTCTAAGACTCAAAGCAGTCTGAAAATTGTATAAAACTTGAGCCATATAGTTTAAAAGTCTTAAACATAAATATACTTTTACACTGAAAAAGGAATCCATAGTTGCATTAATACTGATTTAAATTATTTCTTGAGCTTTTACTTATTCTGAACTTACCTGGGGATTTCTCTCCATCTGAGACACATGCAGCATATGACTATGGTATGAAGCCTGTAGATTTTGTTGCCTCTGATGTTGGCAAGTGGCATTTTGTTGCCCTTGTTGGTATTTCCTCCTATCATTTATTGCTGCCCTGATTACATTTGATGCCATCTTTTCTTTGTATTTTTTGTTCTGTTCTACAGCAAAAAATTGGATAATTGGATGAATTGCTAAAAGGCCTGTAAATCCTATTTTTTTCTCTGTTGTTTGAACCGGCATGAGAGCACTTTTCTTTTGTTGTAGCACACATTCTGTAAGAGAGTCTAGAGGATTTGTTTCTATTCCGATGTCGCTCCCAAGTTTGTAAATGTTTGAAATATGCTGTTTTGCTTCCTCTGCATTTCCAAATCTTGTTAGAAATATCAGCTCTTCCACTATACTTTTGAGTTCCGTATTAGCCATGAAGTGTTCTGTGATATAAACCAATATCTTCATACATCTAGTTGCCATGTCCTCAGTTTTTCTGAACAGGTTTATATCTACGGAAATATCATCATACAGATATATCCTTGCATCTGGTTCGTTGATGCCCATGGCCCTGTCTTTCAACCATGGAATAAACTTGTAACTCGCCACCTCATAATCTTCTTTGGAATATATAACTACCACATCAACAATATGTGGTTGTGGTCCATGAAACTCTGCATGACTGTCACCTGATGCTCCAGATGGAACTTGTTCATAAAAAAACCCTCCTCGATATTGAGCCATAGGACTTGCTACAGCGTCTGGGACTACATCACTCTCCAGCCCAGACCCCTGTGAGACGTGTGGATGTTCTGACACATTTTGTGTAAAAGTAGATCCATCCCCTTGACTTGGAAAAGTCTTGGGCCTTGCTCCTTTATCCTCATATTGCTTGCTTGCCATACTTTAACTGATTTGGTATTCACCTCTTTGGTGTTATCTGTTTTTCTCTGGGTTACCAAGGTCTTGCTCCTGCTTCATTTGTACGCTTGCATTTGGCTTGCCATAATCTGAGTCTGAAACAAAATATTAATTATAAAATGAATAATTTTTGGAAAAGATTAAAAATTATCTTAAAGATTCTCCACCACTGACAAGTAGTATTTTTTCACTATCAAAAACAGGAGCAGACAATTAAGTATTTTTCTTCTGTTACAAAAGTTACTTATTTACCGACCATTATCCACCATTAAAAAGTTTTGAGCTTCTAAACAGTCATTGTGTCCCGCTGACACCTAGTTGTACGTACTATATGATCATTGGAGCGCAACAAAGCTTTGTATCTACGTACCAAACCTACTTATTAAAATTAAATAGAAGGCGGAGGTTTACAACGTCCTGTAGGTATTTCATAATGGTAAGATGTATCGGCAGAGGGATCAAAGGTGGATACCGGAGTATTCCAACAGCGCTCCATAGACGGTGCAGAAATACAAGTATGAAGAAGGATGGAGCATCAACATCAAAAAGATTCTGTGAATTTGTGGGTATTTATTAGTTTACATGTTTTGAACATCAGAACAACGGTTGGCCTAGCCATCCGAAACATGTAAAATAATAAATACCGGTACCCACAAATTCATCGAAACCTTTGGTGTTGACTTGTAAACCTGCTTATTAACAAGATAAGAGGCCTAATGGGCTTGTATCGCTTACCTATTCTAGGCCAAGAACACAAGTACAAACTTGAAGGCTTTTGATTTGAACTTAACCTACCCGGTATATATACTCATTCCTACAGAAGGATCTTAAAGAATTTGATACATTTTCCACACAGGCCCCTGGGGAGTATCCAAAATTGTATGGTTCCCCTTAACTCAAGAATGCTTCAGACCTTATTGGAATTAACAAAATCCCTTCATTCATTTTCTGTCTGATATTGAGAAGTTGATCTCTCACTGTTTGTTATATATCTTAATTATTATTTACCAGTATTTAATTTCATTGTGTACAATTAAGTAGATTTCATAATCAGCACAATTCAATAGATTTTATTATCAGTACACTTTGTTTAATATATTAAAAGACATTTTGGTGTGCAATTAATAATAGATTGGTCTAAGACTCAAAGCAGTCTGAAAATTGTATAAACTTGAGCCATATAGTTTAAAAGTCTTAAACATAAATATACTTTTACACTGAAAAAGGAATCCATAGTTGCATTAATACTGATTTAAATTATTTCTTGAGCTTTTACTTATTCTGAACTTACCTGGGGATTTCTCTCCATCTGAGACACATGCAGCATATGACTATGGTATGAAGCCTGTAGATTTTGTTGCCTCTGATGTTGGCAAGTGGCATTTTGTTGCCCTTGTTGGTATTTCCTCCTATCATTTATTGCTGCCCTGATTACATTTGATGCCATCTTTTCTTTGTATTTTTTGTTCTGTTCTACAGCAAAAAATTGGATAATTGGATGAATTGCTAAAAGGCCTGTAAATCCTATTTTTTTCTCTGTTGTTTGAACCGGCATGAGAGCACTTTTCTTTTGTTGTAGCACACATTCTGTAAGAGAGTCTAGAGGATTTGTTTCTATTCCGATGTCGCTCCCAAGTTTGTAAATGTTTGAAATATGCTGTTTTGCTTCCTCTGCATTTCCAAATCTTGTTAGAAATATCAGCTCTTCCACTATACTTTTGAGTTCCGTATTAGCCATGAAGTGTTCTGTGATATAAACCAATATCTTCATACATCTAGTTGCCATGTCCTCAGTTTTTCTGAACAGGTTTATATCTACGGAAATATCATCATACAGATATATCCTTGCATCTGGTTCGTTGATGCCCATGGCCCTGTCTTTCAACCATGGAATAAACTTGTAACTCGCCACCTCATAATCTTCTTTGGAATATATAACTACCACATCAACAATATGTGGTTGTGGTCCATGAAACTCTGCATGACTGTCACCTGATGCTCCAGATGGAACTTGTTCATAAAAAAACCCTCCTCGATATTGAGCCATAGGACTTGCTACAGCGTCTGGGACTACATCACTCTCCAGCCCAGACCCCTGTGAGACGTGTGGATGTTCTGACACATTTTGTGTAAAAGTAGATCCATCCCCTTGACTTGGAAAAGTCTTGGGCCTTGCTCCTTTATCCTCATATTGCTTGCTTGCCATACTTTAACTGATTTGGTATTCACCTCTTTGGTGTTATCTGTTTTTCTCTGGGTTACCAAGGTCTTGCTCCTGCTTCATTTGTACGCTTGCATTTGGCTTGCCATAATCTGAGTCTGAAACAAAATATTAATTATAAAATGAATAATTTTTGGAAAAGATTAAAAATTATCTTAAAGATTCTCCACCACTGACAAGTAGTATTTTTTCACTATCAAAAACAGGAGCAGACAATTAAGTATTTTTCTTCTGTTACAAAAGTTACTTATTTACACCATTACCACCATTAAAAAGTTTGAGCTTCTAATTTTACTTTAAGGATGAAAATATCAACAATAATTAGTTGTGTCCCGAAAAAAAAATCTGTGGCACTATGTCCTATATGGAATGAAGTACTGATTGCACATGTAATAGCACCCAAAACAAAATAAATTACCAGGTATTTTATATTGTGCAGTTTTTAATTTACCATTTTTTCATGAAGTGAAAGTATAGAAGTGTTCTACTTATATTATACAAATATTTGAGCTACAATAATTGATTAGGAGAGACATTGTATTACACAATAACACATCCTCAATATTCCAGGGGTTACTATCACTGACATTATATCCACCCTTGGACTATCTTAAGTATATGTAGGGCTGTGATCGGTCATTATAATATCAGTGATATGTATTGAGGATGACAATAATCTGGAAGCCAATTAATATTGGGATGATGATGGGCGCATTCTGAGTAAATTCATTAGTACCCTATAGACATTGGTTAAAAGATAGTCACAAATGATATATACCAATTAATTAATGGTGCCATTGTCAACCAACAAAATTTACCATTGGCAACTTTTTTGTAGAGTGATTGTCAGGACTAGAACCGTCAGTGTTCAGTATAACATACATTTTTAAATTAAGAATATGTAGCGGGATTTGACTAGGTCAATCATCTGTGACCAGGTAGCTCAGTCGGTAGAGCACTCGGCTAGTGTTCGGAGGGTCCTGAGTTCGAATCCCGGTCTGGCCGCTACATTTTCTCTTCTCCTGTTACAGAATTGGCGCCCATCTAAATAAGGCATGGTGGTGGTGTTTGGAAGGGTCTCTTAAGTCTTCGAGGGCGAAGACTTTGGGAAAAGAGGGGGAGTGTAAAGTAGGATTGGAATGGGTCAATCATCGGTGACCAGGTATAGCTCTGTGGGTAGAGGACTCGGCTAGTGTTTGGAGGGTCCAGGGTTCGAATCCTGGTCTGGCCGCTACATTTTTCTCCTCTCCTGTTACAAATGTATTATAGCAACCTAAACATGTTGATGTTGTGGCAGCAGTTTTTCTTATATTTGACCATAAATCGATAATCTTAAAAAGCTTTAAAATATTCTGTTGATTCCCGCAATTAGCAGTCATCTGTTTGCCATTTTTGTTTCTCAATAATGCACCATAGGCAAATCCCATCATAGGTACAAATGTACATGTATAATAAAGTCAGGTCAAAGATCAGAGTAGTCTACATTGTAATGTTACTGTACCCCATTTGGTACAAATTTGACATATTTTTTGCGATATATGTTTAATATGCATTCCTTGTGATTCAATGTTTATCAGTTTCTGACAAGGACTGCCTTTGGGGTGTACGTCCATAATAAAAAAATTATCATCTTAACTGCAAGCTAAAAATAGACCGGTTTTATTACTCACTACGTCACTTCCGGTTTTGATACAGCAAGCAGACCCCTTTTGGTACACGGGACATTTGCTTTGAGATTCTCGATTGGTGTGCTGAAAATTTAATTTATGCACTTTGATCGAAAGGTATGGTATTCATTCATCATTCTGTGTGACTGTCTTTGATATTTACCAACGATTATTTAAAAAGTACCGCCATTCAAAACACTACCTAATCTGACGAGTCATTTCCCGTATTTTTCAGTGAAATTGAAAGACGGTTTGGTGTTACAATTAAAATATGGGGAATATCCACTACACTTCTTCATATAAACTGATTTAAAATAGAACAGACCTCTTTTAGAGTATTCTGCAATCTATATTCCCGGTAAATACCAATTTTCCAAACTTTTTGAAATATGTTATCAAAACGAAACAAGCACCTGCTCATTTGCATATAAAATTTGATATAACATGCCTAAACAGTCCATATTATAACTAGGTCTATAGTATAGATCTATCCATTCTCCAAATGAAGCATTAGACATAACGCAAATAGAACATAATTATAAGATATGTTATCTTGTTTTATAAGATCATTTTATTAATTGTACCATGTAGTGTACATTACATATTGTGAAAAAGAGCTTGTTTAGAACTGTTTGTATGTAAAATGTATGTAACCTTATAATGTGCATGTATTTAATTTGACAAGACTTCATTTAGCCCTCAATACACAGCTAATGCATAATACTACTAGTACATACTTGCTGAAAATCTTGTTATGCAACTGTATTTTGAGGTTGAGGTCTTGTTTAAAAATGTTATTTATATTAAAAATTAAACAAAATCATATATAGATACATGTAGGTATATTGGGTAATTAAAAATGTTTTTATGTATTATGTATGTTTAATATTTAAAGATAATTTTATAATTTTACAAAATGAATTTATATACTCTTCTGTTTTAATTGTTTTACAACTCTGTCAATTTTGTTATAATCTTCCATTTTTTATTTTAAAAGGTTTGCATTACAAAACATTACATATTTAAATTTTCCCATATCAATTTAATAAGAGGATTCAAATACATGTGATTCATGTATAATTATTTTATAGCATATATAGATATTTTTATGGTAAAACAAATACCATTCTATTCAATTACTGGGTATATAAATCACCAATGACTAGATATCCTTCCTTCTGTTAACTTATTACATGTAATTATTTAGCTACATGTAAATCATTTTTACCTGGGAGTTTATCTGTAAAATGGTACAAGAGGCCCAGAGGGCCTGTATCGCTCACCTGGTTTTTTGTTAGTAATTATCACAAGACTTTGACAATTAAAAAAATAAGCAAAATTGACTCCCAAAGTTTAATTTTGAATCACAACCATACAATGATGCTATTGATACCATACAAATATGCTATCCAATAAATAAGTTCAGAGACAAAGTAATCTATATATATGAAAATAGTAGCCTAATTGACCTTTTTGACTTCGCATCTATTGCCGTCTAAGGCCCCGCGGGTCAGCCCTATCATTTGTTCAATTTCAAATCCCAACCCTATAAGGATGCTACCATTGCATTATAAGTGCTCTTCCATTCTTAGTTGCAGAAAAGTTGTTTATATAGAAATAGCTAAATTGACCCCTTTTGACCCCACCCTTCAGGCCCCCTGGGGGTCAGCCCCATCATTTGCAAAATTTTGAATCCAAACCCTATAAGAATGAAACCATTGCATTATGAGCGTAATCCAATGTTAAGTTGCAGAGAAAAAGTCATTTATATGGAAATTGACCACTTTTGACCACGCCCCTCAGGCCCCCGGAGGTCAGCCCTATCATTTTCACGATTTGGAATCCCCACCCTATAAGGATGCTACCATTGCATTATGGGTGCTATACCATGCTTAGTTGCAGAGAAGAAGTCATTTATATGGAAATTGCCAAATTGACCCTTTTTGACCCCACCCCTCAGGCCCCCGGGGGGTCAGCCCTATCATTTGCACAATTTTGAATCCCCACCCTATAAGGATGCTACCATTGCATTATGGGTGCTATACCATGCTTAGTTTCATAGAAGAAGTCGTTTATATGGAAATAGCCAAATTGATCCCTTTTGACCCCGCCCCTCAGGCCCCCAGGGGGTCAGCCCCATCATTTGTACAATTTTGAATCCCCACCCTATAACGATACTACCATTGCATTATGAGTGCTATCTCATGCTTAGTTTCAGAGAAGAAGTTGTTTATATGGAAATAGCCAAATTGACCCCATTTGACCCCGCTCCTCTGGCCCCCGGGGGGTCAGCCCCATCATTTGTACAATTTTGAATCCCCACCCTATAACGATACTACCATTGCATTATGGGTGCTATCCCATGCTTGGTTTCAGAGAAGAAGTCATTTATATGGAAATAGCCAAATTGACCCCTTTAATTGGCCCCGCCCCTCAGGCCCCCGGGGTGTCAGCCCCATCATTTGTACAATTTTCAGTTAGTAGCCCATAAGCATGCTACCAGTCAAATTTTGTTGAAATCCAACCAGCTGTTATGGAGAAGAAGTCGATTGTTGCCGGACGCCGGACACCGGACGCCGGACGCTGCGGTATCCCATAAGCTCACCTCGGTCCTTCGGACCAGGTGAGCTAAAAATTGGGAATGATATATCCTGTCCATTTTTACTGGGAGATCACAAATAAGAGGTTAAGAAAAGTCCTCATAATGGTCATGTCATGCATCAATGCAATAATATTTTTACCTGTACATAGTGCATTTTGTTCCCTATAGAACAAAGATACCCTATAATCCAGCCATGATAGGATATTGTTAAGATCAATATCTCTGTACCTGGTATAATTTTTCATGTCTAATTTTTAATTTTGTTTATGTTGCAGGCATGGAAAACCCCAGAATATAGGAGGAATTTCTTGAGGCTACATATACTTTTTCTATATGTAAAAACCAGACAGTATTAAATGCATGGAAACCATAATATCTTTTTCTTTTATTTCCTGAGTTCATCATCTGTTACAAAATTTCTTTTGTTCATTTGAAAATTGCAGCATTCACAATTTAGCACAATAATTTTGGAACATATTGTCATATACAAACCTATATGAAGACATGAATGTCTCAGAAAATGGTTTTATTGTAAAATTAAGTATAAAATTTAAGAAAAAAGATCTAGTTTATAACTGGAATTGCCCTCATACTTGTTAATTTTCAGTAAATACATTTCAGCACTCATAAATATATCAGTTTGTTCTTTCTTTAAAATCATAATACTGGGAATCACAAGATAGAGTATGCATGGTAATAGTATAGGTACAGTCAATATATACCTGGTACATGTACATTTATACTTGTAGGTACTAGGTAATACATGCAGGTACACTGTATAATTGCATATTAAGTTGATTAGTGGATAAAAAATGGATGCAATAGGGCCTAAGGAGGTAGTACAGGTTCATTTAATCACAGTAATACTGAACACAATGTTAAAGATTCTTACAATTTCTTCTTACAGATAAAAATAAATGTATCCACATTTGTTCAATTCAGGATCACTTGGAATATGAATTATCTATACATGTATGTGTATACATGGCCTCACATTGACAAATTGATATTAGTTTTGATGCTATGCACTGACCATATTTTGATTGGTATATCAATATTGATTCCTAAACACAGTTTTCAGAAATGCAGAATTTGTCATACCTGTTTAAGAATTATATATATTATATCTTATAACATTGCAACTTTAAATAAAGAATACAACAACACTTTTAATGTAAATAGAAAAGATGGAGAGAGAGAATATATGAAATATTTGTGAGCAATGTGATTGTCTTCTATATAATGAAAGATCTAGGATGTACATGTAAGTTCAATGTTATATTTTTTCCATGACTGCATGTGACATTAAATCCCTATGGTGATTCTCAACACTGATCCAGTTTATTGCTGTTTTTGTGTAATGAACTCTATTAACTATAAAATAGTGTTTGCCTGCAAATCTGGATTAAGTCATTTTATAATTTTGAGGAATCATTTAAAAAAAATCTACTGAGCTACTGCTTACATGTAAGTTACATGTATCTGTACTGAGTACATTTGTATGTCATTGTCTTGGGGAAATGTCACTGGTCTGTTGTTTGATTATCTCATTTGATTTAAGACAAAAGTACATTCATATGGTGCACATGTAGGTTATCTTACAATCTTAGTGATAAATAAACAAAAAAGTAATAATTGACACCAACACACAATGTGTATCTTTGCTATAAATCCGGATCATTAAACCCCCAACCGAGCACCTGGCCTGGTAGATCGTTTTAGTCAGCAACTTTGAGGTAGTAAAAACAACAATGGCGAAGCGGGATGGATGAATTGCGGTGTTATACTCAGAAAAGTGGCGTATCTGCGCTAATAAAAGAGGTATCGTTATGGAAATGATATCCGAAGAATTTTAGTGATATAGAGATTCATTTAATGCGTTTACTTTAGATGAAAACGGATAACAATGTAGCATAAAATAGCCGTCGAATGGCTCTACGGCACCCACTGCTAACATTTACGGCCCTTTCGCCCATTTCGATGTAGGCGTATACGAATATAATCTTGACGATCGAAGTCAAATTTGAGTTAAATTGTCATTTTATACTTGTATTTTCATATCACAATAGCATAAATAACAAAACAGAGTAACTAGGATTTTAGAGGGGAAAACCCGATTTTTGTACCAAAAGGGGTCGTGTACCAAATGGGGTATGGTCCCGTTAGTGGTTCTAATGGTACCAACAAGCTATTTTTCTGGACAAACCCAATATCAGTTATTGAGTCACATAGCTGTCTACTTTCGTTTTCAATCTAGGCCAAAACACAACTAAATTATTCGTGAAAAATAAATTACCATTGAATTATGTGAATGACAGCCATTTGAAAACGTCTAATTTGCTCAGCTGCCGTCATATACTTCAAACTTGGTAGGCCTATGTGTTCTTCGTCCTCGCGGTCCTTTCAACCACAGTTGGTTAAAATGCTAAAAATAGAATATGGGAATCCCGGCGTCCCGCGCACATCTATTGGGACTTCCTAATGACAAGATAAAATAGCCAGATGGCCAGTTCCTGTACGAGGAATGGAATTCGATATTTTTACAATTCGCATTGAGTATTAATGATTGCATACATACGCATTCAATCACTGGCATACTATATCTTTGAACTTATACTTGCGAACTAAAGAGTATTCACAGCACACGTCAACATTTTATCACCCCATTTATTTATTTCCTCTCTTTACCGTTACCACAGTACTACCGGAAATCATAAATCCGGAAGCGAACTCTAATTTTGGAACCAACATTGAAACTTGAAACGGAAAAAATGGATGCATCCGACGAAGATGAAGATGTTTTGTTTGAAGTAAGTAAACTATGAAATTTTAATCTCGTATTTAGTTTAAAATAAATATTTATACAAGATCTTTTATCGCATGGTTTGCATGTGCATTAATACATTCTTGTACTATTTTTCTATATTTTCTATTGTGTATCTCTATATTCTGTAGTATTTGTCTATACATCATTATTTAGTGCTTTTCTATAGCGCATCTATCTGTTGACAGCTGGTAATTAGATGGAGAACACGCTGGACCCTTAATCCGTGAAGTAATTAATTATCCACGGCCGTGGCACTTATCGTCTGCGGGGCTCCCTCAATTTTATTGCCCCCCCTATTTGAGAGGTATTAATCGCCTCCCATCCCCATTATCTATAACAAATGGCTACATCGGTCTGGAAAATCTGCCAGTGTCCACATCTATATTACACACGGTCAACATTTACTTGTGGCTAATCGTTTTTCTAAGTGTTATGTTTTAGTGTTATTGTCAATTTTGGTAACCAGAGCCCACCGCTCCTGCAAAGGAGCGGGGTGCTCCTGCAGCGCTCCTGCGCTCCTGCAGGGCTCCTGCAGCACTCCTGCAGGGCTCCTGCATGTTTGGTATAAAAGGGGCACGAAACTGAAGCTCGGGGAGTTCAAGTGTTAGCTAGTTTGGATTATTGTTGAAGTGCACGTTTCTATGCTAGAGAGAGCGGAGTGGTTATCCTGTGAACTGTAACTGTACCCTGTAAATGCTATTGTTGCTGAATACACGTGGAACTTTATTACGGCGTTGAATTGTGTTTTACTCGACGACCCACACTATCTTAATCAAAACTCGGGTATTGTGGCGGGTGCCTGACGTTACCCTAGAAGGCATCTACCGAGGGCTGCGGGCTTGGAATACGTAATTATATAACTCCCGCAGTTTTTCGCTACAATTGGTGGCAGCGGTGGGATCAGCTCGCAGTTTTTCGCTACAATTGGTGGCAGCGGTGGGATTAGTCTGAGATTATTCGCGTCAATTTGTTATGGAACAGGATAAATCACCTCTAGTGGATTCAGGACTCGACGTATCGCCGTTAAGTCCGCGTGAAACCAGCACACCCAGATGTATGATGGCGGCTAGAACTCCCCTAAACAGGAGCCGTCAAGATGAAAGCTTCAACGTCCTTCACAGATCCGATTCAGAAAACGCGACAAGATTGTGCTGTTCGCTGTTGATGTGCACATTGTCCTTAATGATTGTGCAATCTGGATTAGCTATTTGGTTGATGTACTGGAACCATGATAACGTTCCCAGTTACATGCAACAATATACAAAGCTAGGAATGCCCTGTGGACTCTTTGTTTTATTCCTACTCATCATGACAGTGTGGAATACTTTTAAATTCAACAGGAGTAAGGACCATGCCAATGCAAGTGAGGCAAATGTGTGCCGAAATTGCAATAACTTTCCGTTCCAAAAACCACGTCAGTTTGAATACAAAGTACAAAGAACTTTCAGTGGAAAACGCACAGATATATGGCCAGAGTTCATCGATTATTTTGAAAACATTGCCGACCTTAATTTGTGGAACGAGGAAAAGAAAAGACGAGTGCTATTAACCACTCTACGCGGTCAGGCTTCAACATATGTATATGGTCTACAACCGTCATACAAAGGCAGCTATAATCATTTGCTGCGGAAAATGGACGAACGATTTGGATTCAAAGCCATGAAAGAAACCTATGTAAAAGAAGCCAGATTACGACGACGGAACAAAGGAGAGCCACTTAGAGATTTTGCCCAAGCCTTGGATGATTTGTACAGGCGTGCCTATCAGGACAAACCTGATTTAGCAAGAGAACATTCCCTTCAGGCATTTCTAAATAAGTGTGGTGATACTGAGGATTTTCGTCTCGCGGTAAAGAGAACGAAACCGAGGAACATTTCAGAGGCAGTGTCCAATGCTATTCATGAGGAATATTTACGCATTGGAGAACGAGAACTACAGAGAGAAAACATGTCAAATATGAGACGGGGTTTTCCGAAGTTTTGATGAAGAGACGAGAGATATATATGAACAATGTTCAAAGAAGAAACCGTGTGTGTAAGGGAAACACACATGATGGCATGTCTCATCAGAGTAATCGGAGCTCTGAAAAGAACCCGACAAGAGGCTATGATCGCCCAGGTCATGTAAGTGGACTAACTCAACATGACAATCGGGCAAACACGACTAAGGGGATAGGGGATAAACGGGTAACCGATTGTACCAGGGAAAATCTCCGAGCCTCTTGTCGGGAAACGGGATATAAACTCAGGTACAAAAGGTCGACCAGAACACCCCATAAACACCCAAGTCGTGAAAAAACTCGTAGTCAATGACAGGTCCGGATCCACTTCTTCCGACGAACGGAACCTGTGTCAGAAGCCATATAAGGCTCGGAACAACATTGGAAGAGGTGAACCAGAAGTGTCAACTACAGCCGATAGTGAGCAAGAGTATCGAAAGTCAATAGAAGAATTCACTTCAAATGGTTTGAAGTCATACAAAGGAGTTGACGAAGAAACTTATTCCGTGGGGATAAATGTAAAACCTATATCGGAGGATCCAGAGTCAGGAAGTGAAAGTGGCTATGAAACACTGACAAGCGTGAAACGAGAAATGAGGAAGAAACCATACAAATGTAAATTTACCCACGCGATTAAAAGCGAAAAGGGACTGAAACGATAAATTCACTTTCACAATTTAAGAAACGCAGAAGACGCAGAGCAGTTATAACGACTTTAAAAAAATGTATTATTACTGAAGCTGAACTGTGACATTCCTGTGGATTATTACTAAAGCTGAACTGTAACATTCCTGTGGATTATTACGAAAGCTGAACTGTGACATTCCTGTGGATTATTACTAAAGCTGAACTGTGACATTCTTTTGGATTATTACTAAAGCTGAACTGTGAAATTCCTATGAATTATTACTGAAGCTGAACTGTGACATTCTTTTGGATTAATCGAAAGATAGAATTGTGACATTCATTTTGGATTACATATTAACGCGGAACTGTAAATTCTATTTGGATTATTATAATAGTAAGGCAGTGACATTTATTTTGATCAATTTTAATACTAAACGTTTTGAACGTCCTCGTCAGATTACGTTGCCTCCATTATAATTATGCATGTATGATATATAATTATGTGACTGAAAGTGTGTGAGTATCGTAATGTCATCATTCGAAATTTTGTGCTAGGAATTTCTTAGAATTTAAGCTTTGGATTGATTATGTAAAATTGAACTTCCGGTCGTTGAGTTACTATTTGTTTCACGAGTTACTATTTGTTTCATGAGTTACTATTTGTTTCACGAGTTTGTTTTATGAGTTGTTACAAGTTAAGTTGATAACTCCCGATTATTCAGGCCGATTAATTAGATGATCATGAGTTAACATTGTTAACGTAGACGGGTAATTCCAGTATAGTATTGGTATTGCTACAGTAGTATACATGGAACTAATGATTGTAGTTAACATTTGATTTTACTGGTATCAGTAATATCCAAGTGTAATGTTAGTTTAGTAGGGACAAGGTAGGTAATGTCTCCGTAGTTTTTGGGAGATCGATGATTATCATGCTTGATAGATGTGAGATGTTGTTAGATGCTATTTAGATGTAGTTTAGTTTTGGTATGTGATGTAAATAATGTTTTCTTTTTGTATTCATGCTCATAATCACGTTAACGTCTTTATAGGGATAAGGAGTTTTAAGACGGCAAGCGTTTAGCTGAACAGTGGAAGTTCAGTGTTTCAAAGGAGGGGGAAGTGTACTATTTTTCTATATTTTCTATTGTGTATCTCTATATTCTGTAGTATTTGTCTATACATCATTATTTAGTGCTTTTCTATAGCGCATCTATCTGTTGACAGCTGGTAATTAGATGGAGAACACGCTGGACCCTTAATCCGTGAAGTAATTAATTATCCACGGCCGTGGCACTTATCGTCTGCGGGGCTCCCTCAATTTTATTGCCCCCCCCCCCCCCCCCCTATTTGAGAGGTATTAATCGCCTCCCATCCCCATTATCTATAACAAATGGCTACATCGGTCTGGAAAATCTGCCAGTGTCCACATCTATATTACACACGGTCAACATTTACTTGTGGCTAATCGTTTTTCTAAGTGTTATGTTTTAGTGTTATTGTCAATTTTGGTAACCAGAGCCCACCGCTCCTGCAAAGGAGCGGGGTGCTCCTGCAGCGCTCCTGCGCTCCTGCAGGCTCCTGCAGGGCTCCTGCAGCGCTCCTGCAGGGCTCCTGCATGTTTGGTATAAAAGGGGCACGAAACTGAAGCTCGGGGAGTTCAAGTGTTAGCTAGTTTGGATTATTGTTGAAGTGCACGTTTCTATGCTAGAGAGAGCGGAGTGGTTATCCTGTGAACTGTAACTGTATCCTGTAAATGCTATTGTTGCTGAATACACGTGGAACTTTATTACGGCGTTGAATTGTGTTTTACTCGACGACCCACTCTATCTTAATCAAAACTCGGGTATTGTGGCGGGTGCCTGACGTTACCCTAGAAGGCATCTACCGAGGGCTGCGGGCTTGGAATACGTAATTATATAACTCCCGCAGTTTTTCGCTACAATTGGTGGCAGCGGTGGGATCAGCTCGCAGTTTTTCGCTACAATTGGTGGCAGCGGTGGGATTAGTCTGAGATTATTCGCGTCAATTTGTTATGGAACAGGATAAATCACCTCTAGTGGATTCAGGACTCGACGTATCGCCGTTAAGTCCGCGTGAAACCAGCACACCCAGATGTATGATGGCGGCTAGAACTCCCCTAAACAGGAGCCGTCAAGATGAAAGCTTCAACGTCCTTCACAGATCCGATTCAGAAAACGCGACAAGATTGTGCTGTTCGCTGTTGATGTGCACATTGTCCTTAATGATTGTGCAATCTGGATTAGCTATTTGGTTGATGTACTGGAACCATGATAACGTTCCCAGTTACATGCAACAATATACAAAGCTAGGAATGCCCTGTGGACTCTTTGTTTTATTCCTACTCATCATGACAGTGTGGAATACTTTTAAATTCAACAGGAGTAAGGACCATGCCAATGCAAGTGAGGCAAATGTGTGCTGAAATTGCAATAACTTTCCGTTCCAAAAACCACGTCAGTTTGAATACAAAGTACAAAGAACTTTCAGTGGAAAACGCACATATATATGGCCAGAGTTCATCGATTATTTTGAAAACATTGCCGACCTTAATTTGTGGAACGAGGAAAAGAAAAGACGAGTGCTATTAACCACTCTACGCGGTCAGGCTTCAACATATGTATATGGTCTACAACCGTCATACAAAGGCAGCTATAATCATTTGCTGCGGAAAATGGACGAACGATTTGGATTCAAAGCCATGAAAGAAACCTATGTAAAAGAAGCCAGATTACGACGACGGAACAAAGGAGAGCCACTTAGAGATTTTGCCCAAGCCTTGGATGATTTGTACAGGCGTGCCTATCAGGACAAACCTGATTTAGCAAGAGAACATTCCCTTCAGGCATTTCTAAATAAGTGTGGTGATACTGAGGATTTTCGTCTCGCGGTAAAGAGAACGAAACCGAGGAACATTTCAGAGGCAGTGTCCAATGCTATTCATGAGGAATATTTACGCATTGGAGAACGAGAACTACAGAGAGAAAACATGTCAAATATGAGACGGGGTTTTCGAAGTTTTGATGAAGAGACGAGATATATGAACAATGTTCAAAGAAGAAACCGTGTGTGTAAGGGAAACACACATGATGGCATGTCTCATCAGAGTAATCGGAGCTCTGAAAAGAACCCGACAAGAGGCTATGATCGCCCAGGTCATGTAAGTGGACTAACTCAACATGACAATCGGGCAAACACGACTAAGGGGATAGGGGATAAACGGGTAACCGATTGTACCAGGGAAAATCTCCGAGCCTCTTGTCGGGAAACGGGATATAAACTCAGGTACAAAAGGTCGACCAGAACACCCCATAAACACCCAAGTCGTGAAAAACTCGTAGTCAATGACAGGTCCGGATCCACTTCTTCCGACGAACGGAACCTGTGTCAGAAGCCATATAAGGCTCGGAACAACATTGGAAGAGGTGAACCAGAAGTGTCAACTACAGCCGATAGTGAGCAAGAGTATCGAAAGTCAATAGAAGAATTCACTTCAAATGGTTTGAAGTCATACAAAGGAGTTGACGAAGAAACTTATTCCGTGGGGATAAATGTAAAACCTATATCGGAGGATCCAGAGTCAGGAAGTGAAAGTGGCTATGAAACACTGACAAGCGTGAAACGAGAAATGAGGAAGAAACCATACAAATGTAAATTTACCCACGCGATTAAAAGCGAAAAGGGACTGAAACGATAAATTCACTTTCACAATTTAAGAAACGCAGAAGACGCAGAGCAGTTATAACGACTTTAAAAAAATGTATTATTACTGAAGCTGAACTGTGACATTCCTGTGGATTATTACTAAAGCTGAACTGTGACATTCCTGTGGATTATTACTAAAGCTGAACTGTGAAATTCCTATGAATTATTACTGAAGCTGAACTGTGACATTCTTTTGGATTAATCGAAAGATAGAATTGTGACATTCATTTTGGATTACATATTAACGCGGAACTGTAAATTCTATTTCGATTATTATAATAGTAAGGCAGTGACATTTATTTTGATCAATTTTAATACTAAACGTTTTGAACGTCCTCGTCAGATTACGTTGCCTCCATTATAATTATGCATGTATGATATATAATTATGTGACTGAAAGTGTGTGAGTATCGTAATGTCATCATTCGAAATTTTGTGCTAGGAATTTCTTAGAATTTAAGCTTTGGATTGATTATGTAAAATTGAACTTCCGGTCGTTGAGTTACTATTTGTTTCACGAGTTACTATTTGTTTCATGAGTTACTATTTGTTTCATGAGTTACTATTTGTTTCACGAGTTTGTTTTATGAGTTGTTACAAGTTAAGTTGATAACTCCCGATTATTCAGGCCGATTAATTAGATGATCATGAGTTAACATTGTTAACGTAGACGGGTAATTCCAGTATAGTATTGGTATTGCTACAGTAGTATACATGGAACTAATGATTGTAGTTAACATTTGATTTTACTGGTATCAGTAATATCCAAGTGTAATGTTAGTTTAGTAGGGACAAGGTAATGTCTCCGTAGTTTTTGGGAGATCGATGATTATCATGCTTGATAGATGTGAGATGTTGTTAGATGCTATTTAGATGTAGTTTAGTTTTGGTATGTGATGTAAATAATGTTTTCTTTTTGTATTCATGCTCATAATCACGTTAACGTCTTTATAGGGATAAGGAGTTTTAAGACGGCAAGCGTTTAGCTGAACAGTGGAAGTTCAGTGTTTCAAAGGAGGGGGAAGTGTACTATTTTTCTATATTTTCTATTGTGTATCTCTATATTCTGTAGTATTTGTCTATACATCATTATTTAGTGCTTTTCTATAGCGCATCTATCTGTTGACAGCTGGTAATTAGATGGAGAACACGCTGGACCCTTAATCCGTGAAGTAATTAATTATCCACGGCCGTGGCACTTATCGTCTGCGGGGCTCCCTCAATTTTATTGCCCCCCTATTTGAGAGGTATTAATCGCCTCCCATCCCCATTATCTATAACAAATGGCTACATCGGTCTGGAAAATCTGCCAGTGTCCACATCTATATTACACACGGTCAACATTTACTTGTGGCTAATCGTTTTTCTAAGTGTTATGTTTTAGTGTTATTGTCAATTTTGGTAACCAGAGCCCACCGCTCCTGCAAAGGAGCGGGGTGCTCCTGCAGCGCTCCTGCGCTCCTGCAGGCTCCTGCAGGGCTCCTGCAGCGCTCCTGCAGGGCTCCTGCATGTTTGGTATAAAAGGGGCACGAAACTGAAGCTCGGGGAGCTCAGGTGTTAGCTGGTTTGAATGACGGAGTTCAGGTGTTAGCTGGTTTGAATGACGGAGTTCAGGTGTTAGCTGGTTTGAATGACGGAGTTCAAGTGTTAGCTGGTTTGAATAACGGAGTTCAGGTGTTAGCTGGGTTAAATGAAGGAGTTCATGTGTTTGCTGGTTTGGACTATTGTTTAAGTGCACGTTTCTTAGCTAGAGAGAGCGGAGTGGTTATCCTGTGAACTGTAACTGTACCCTGTAAATGCTATTGTTGCTGAATACACGTGGAACTTTATTACGGCGTTGAATTGTGTTTTACTCGACGACCCACTCTATCTTAATCAAAACTCGGGTATTGTGGCGGGTGCCTGACGTTACCCTAGAAGGCATCTACCGAGGGCTGCGGGCTTGGAATACGTAAATATATAACTACCGCAGTTTTTCGCTACATTCTCATAATAAATGATAATCGTGAACTTACTGGCTATTTTCAGCACTCTCCTCTGTACTGTACGAAGCCTAAAAGATGCTGGTTTGAAAGATACAGATTTGCACGTGTATAGTAAGGAAGAAACTCCAATTAAATCGCATAGGAAAGCACACACAGAGGTAAAATTAAAGTCTTCCGCTCGACCTACATAGTAACAGTAGTAGACTGGGTACCGTTTCACAACTTGCGTAAGTCATATTTACGAATTACTAAGCATTTCACAAAACTTCATAACTTACGAACGTTCGTTAGTTACGTCAAAAATCTTGCGTAACTTTACGCCAACTCTACCCTGTCGTAACTTCTATGCATTTTCAAGTCGGTGTTGGAAAACTCGTCATATCTCCTTCATTTGTTGATCTATCACAATACTATTTACACGTTGTAAAACTACAGATAGAAACGGAGAACTTTTGTTCTAAGAAAAATTTCATTTGGCAATGACCACTTTCTCTTTCAGTGAGTTAAAAAATCGTGCCAAATTAGTCTTGCTACATTCATACACGACCTCGCAAACAATAATAACAGCAACAAACCGACAGACATTATTATCATGGACTTTGCCAAAGCCTTTGACAAAGTCCCACACAAACCCCTACAATACAAATTAAAATACTACGGCATAACAGGCAACACACACAAATGGTATTTATGAATTATGATTAGGTATCAAACCTCTCTCTAACGAATTCCTGGTATTCTGAGAACAAAGTTACAATATACTTACTTTTATATTGCAGGTGCAATTTGCATAAAGTTGGATCAAGCTAGCCCGCAATAACTCAAGTTTTAGTTTGGTCGACCTATTCGTACTTCCGGTTTGCTTATCGGATATTCTTGTCTGATATAGCGTTATAATCGAAGTGGAGATGTAAAAGGTAAACAAATAATATTACTTGAAAAATGATATTTTGGTTATTTTTATTATGTAGCTGAATAGCAAACACTTCACTTTACATTATGCAAGCCAGATTTACTTTATTTCATTGAGACTAATTGATCCTATTTCGAATTTTCGTGAAATGCAACTTCTCTGTTCTCATAAAGTCTTTAAAGATACTTTTAAATTATTACCACATTTCTGTTTATTTTCAAAGAATATTATCATTTTGACTAACTTCTGCAGTGGAATGGACAATGGCACAGTCTACATTGTACATATATGTATATATACTTGGAGGATGGACACAAAATAGATAGGGTAAAGCAGAGATTTAAATAGTAATTATATTTAAATCTCTGGGTAAAGTGAAGATAATTCCATGATTAATTAATCTAAAATTTACTTAAGAATATATTTAAATAATTATATTTAAATCTCTGAGAATATAGAAGTAAAGGTTTTATAAATTTTGATGAATTCATCAGATTTATGCCGTTACTTTTACATAAAATAATTTTAAATACATACTTTAGATTTAAATGCACCATGGTTACATGTACATGTATTTATAAATATCTTAATCACTTATTCACTTGTTATATTATTAATATTAAGATTTGTACTGTATACAGTATATCATTTATTGAGTAAATTTATAATGATCCCTCCTTTTTGATAGACTGATCCTGTCATGGTTAGCAGTGTAGCCAGAAGTGATGTGTGGCAATTAACAGTGGAGACAGTATCAGTGGTGGTAATGAAAATCAGGTTTGGTGCGATATATCGAAACGTGTACAGTTGAATTTTATTGTAACTTTCCTGTCTTTTCACAAATCTTCCATATCAATATATATACATTTGTATTTATGAAAAGAAAGAGAAAGGTGACCTTTAAAGAAAACAACTGACTTATCTTTAGGTTTTATGCATATATGTAATAATTTAATTTGTATCAATATATTTACATATCATTGTATATGGATAAGAGAATAATTAGTTAATTAGAGTCAGTGAAAATTTTAGTGAATAGCATATGCCTCAATTATGTTTGGAGTAAAATTTAAAGGAATTAATAATACTAGCAATATTTATTTTCTTAATACTTGTAGAAAAAGTTTTAATAATTAAAATCAACAGATTTTTATCAATTAAAATTACATAAATCTTTATTAAAGATCGAGTTAAACACAAGGACACAGAAATGTTTTCAAGGAAGATGGAACTTCTCATCAATGGTACAAGAGGAGGAACTCCAGTAAGTGCTCAGGTTCATTTCTCTTGCAGAAAACATACAACTTAATTTAAGATAGCTACCTACCCAAATGTACCCCTAGGCAATACAAACTAGAAAACATATGGTATAGGGTGTAACACCTCCTAGTATAGGGGTCAGGGGTCAACATGATTTTTATCCTCTTTTTCTATAGTGTTATTGAGTGGTAGATTTTCCAAGTTTTATAAAAAGAAAACGTCTGACTTAATTTAAGATAGCTACCTACTCAAATGTACCCCTAGGCAATACAAACTAGAAGACATATGGTATAGGGTGTAACACCTCCTAGTATAGGGGTCAGGGGTCAACATGATTTTTATCCTCTTTTTCTATAGTGTTATTGAGTGGTAGATTTTCTAAGTTTTATAAAAAGAAAACGTCTGACTTAATTTAAGATAGCTACCTACTCAAATGTACCCCTAGGCAATACAAACTAGAAGACATATGGTATAGGGTGTAACACCTCCTAGTATAGGGGTCAGGGGTCAACATGATTTTTTATCCTCTTTTTCTATATAGTGTTATTGAGTGGTAGATTTTCTAAGTTTTATAACAAGAAAACGTCTGACTTAATTTAAGATAGCTACCTACTCAAATGTACCCCTAGGCAATACAAACTAGAAGACATATGGTATAGGGTGTAACACCTCCTAGTATAGGGGTCAGGGGTCAACATGATTTTTATCCTCTTTTTCTATATAGTCTTATTGAGTGGTAGATTTTCTAAGTTTTATAAAAAGAAAACGTCTGACTTAATTTAAGATAGCTACCTACTCAAATGTACCCCTAGGCAATACAAACTAGAAGACATATGGTATAGGGTGTAACACCTCCTAGTATAGGGGTCAGGGGTCAACATGATTTTTATCCTCTTTTTCTATATGGTCTTATTGAGTGGTAGATTTTCTAAGTTTTATAACAAGAAAACGTCTGACTTAATTTAAGATAGCTACCTACTCAAATGTACCCCTAGGCAATACAAACTAGAAGACATATGGTATAGGGTGTAACACCTCCTAGTATAGGGGTCAGGGGTCAACATGATTTTTATCCTCTTTTTCTATATGGTCTTATTGAGTGGTAGATTTTCTAAGTTTTATAAACAAGAAAACGTCTGACTTAATTTAAGATAGCTACCTACTCAAATGTACCCCTAGGCAATACAAACTAGAAGACATATGGTATAGGGTGTAACACCTCCTAGTATAGGGGTCAGGGGTCAACATGATTTTTATCCTCTTTTTCTATAGTCTTATTGAGTGGTAGATTTTCTAAGTTTTATAAAAAGAAAACGTCTGACTTAATTTAAGATAGCTACCTACTCAAATGTACCCCTAGGCAATACAAACTAGAAGACATATGGTATAGGGTGTAACACCTCCTAGTATAGGGGTCAGGGGTCAACATGATTTTTATCCTCTTTTTCTATAGTGTTATTGAGTGGTAGATTTTCTAAGTTTTATAACAAGAAAACGTCTGACTTAATTTAAGATAGCTACCTACTCAAATGTACCCCTAGGCAATACAAACTAGAAGACATATGGTATAGGGTGTAACACCTCCTAGTATAGGGGTCAGGGGTCAACATGATTTTTATCCTCTTTTTCTATATGTCTTATTGAGTGGTAGATTTTCTAAGTTTTATAAAAGAAAACGTTGACTTAATTTAAGATAGCTACCTACTCAAATGTACCCCTAGGCAATACAAACTAGAAGACATATGGTATAGGGTGTAACACCTCCTAGTATAGGGGTCAGGGGTCAACATGATTTTTATCCTCTTTTTCTATATAGTCTTATTGAGTGGTAGATTTTCTAAGTTTTATAAAAAGAAAACGTCTGACTTAATTTAAGATAGCTACCTACTCAAATGTACCCCTAGGCAATACAAACTAGAAGACATATGGTATAGGGTGTAACACCTCCTAGTATAGGGGTCAGGGGTCAACATGATTTTTATCCTCTTTTTCTATAGTGTTATTGAGTGGTAGATTTTCTAAGTTTTATAAAAAGAAAACGTCTGACTTAATTTAAGATAGCTACCTACTCAAATGTACCCCTAGGCAATACAAACTAGAAGACATATGGTATAGGGTGTAACACCTCCTAGTATAGGGGTCAGGGGTCAACATGATTTTTATCCTCTTTTTCTATATAGTCTTATTGAAGTGGTAGATTTTCTAAGTTTTATAAAAAGAAAACGTCTGACTTAATTTAAGATAGCTACCTACTCAAATGTACCCCTAGGCAATACAAACTAGAAGACATATGGTATAGGGTGTAACACCTCCTAGTATAGGGGTCAGGGGTCAACATGATTTTTATCCTCTTTTTCTATATAGTCTTATTGAGTGGTAGATTTTCCAAGTTTTATAACAAGAAAACGTCTGACTTAATTTAAGATAGCTACCTACTCAAATGTACCCCTAGGCAATACAAACTAGAAGACATATGGTATAGGGTGTAACACCTCCTAGTATAGGGGTCAGGGGTCAACATGATTTTTATCCTCTTTTTCTATATAGTCTTATTGAGTGGTAGATTTTCTAAGTTTTATAACAAGAAAACGTCTGACTTAATTTAAGATAGCTACCTACTCAAATGTACCCCTAGGCAATACAAACTAGAAGACATATGGTATAGGGTGTAACACCTCCTAGTATAGAGGTCAGGGGTCAACATGATTTTTATCCTCTTTTTCTATATGGTCTTATTGAGTGGTAGATTTTCTAAGTTTTATAAAAAGAAAACGTCTGACTTAATTTAAGATAGCTACCTACCCAAATGTACCCCTAGGCAAGACAAACTAGAAGACATATGGTATAGGGTGTAACACCTCCTAGTATAGAGGTCAGGGGTCAACATGATTTTTATCCTCTTTTTCTATATGGTCTTATTGAGTGGTAGATTTTCTAAGTTTTATAAAAAGAAAACGTCTGACTTAATTTAAGATAGCTACCTACCCAAATGTACCCCTAGGCAAGACAAACTAGAAGACATATGGTATAGGGTGTAACACCTCCTAGTATAGAGGTCAGGGGTCAACATGATTTTTATCCTCTTTTTCTATATGGTCTTATTGAGTGGTAGATTTTCTAAGTTTTATATAAAAGAAAACGTCTGACTTAATTTAAGATAGCTACCTACCCAAATGTACCCCTAGGCAATACAAACTAGAAGACATATGGTATAGGGTGTAACACCTCCTAGTATAGGGGTCAGGGGTCAACATGATTTTTATCCTCTTTTTCTATATGGTCTTATTGAGTGGTAGATTTTCTAAGTTTTATAAAAAGAAAACGTCTGACTTAATTTAAGATAGCTACCTACCCAAATGTACCCCTAGGCAACACAAACTAGAAAACATATGGTATAGGGTGTAACACCTCCTAGTATAGAGGTCAGGGGTCAACATGATTTTTATCCTCTTTTTCTATATGGTCTTATTGAGTGGTAGATTTTCTAAGTTTTATAAAAAGAAAACGTCTGACTTAATTTAAGATAGCTACCTACCCAAATGTACCCCTAGGCAATACAAACTAGAAGACATATGGTATAGGGTGTAACACCTCCTAGTATAGAGGTCAGGGGTCAACATGATTTTTATCCTCTTTTTCTATATGGTCTTATTGAGTGGTAGATTTTCTAAGTTTTATAAAAAGAAAACGTCTGACTTAATTTAAGATAGCTACCTACCCAAATGTACCCCTAGGCAATACAAACTAGAAGACATATGGTATAGGGTGTAACACCTCCTAGTATAGAGGTCAGGGGTCAACATGATTTTTATCCTCTTTTTCTATATGGTCTTATTGAGTGGTAGATTTTCTAAGTTTTATAAAAAGAAAACGTCTGACTTAATTTAAGATAGCTACCTACCCAAATGTACCCCTAGGCAATACAAACTAGAAGACATATGGTATAGGGTGTAACACCTCCTAGTATAGGGGTCAGGGGTCAACATGATTTTTATCCTCTTTTTCTATATAGTCTTATTGAGTGGTAGATTTTCTAAGTTTTATAAAAAGAAAACGTCTGACTTAATTTAAGATAGCTACCTACCCAAATGTACCCCTAGGCAATACAAACTAGAAGACATATGGTATAGGGTGTAACACCTCCTAGTATAGGGGTCAGGGGTCAACATGATTTTTATCCTCTTTTTCTATATAGTCTTATTGAGTGGTAGATTTTCTAAGTTTTATAAAAAGAAAACGTCTGACTTAATTTAAGATAGCTACCTACTCAAATGTACCCCTAGGCAATACAAACTAGAAGACATATGGTATAGGGTGTAACACCTCCTAGTATAGGGGTCAGGGGTCAACATGATTTTTATCCTCTTTTTCTATATAGTCTTATTGAGTGGTAGATTTTCTAAGTTTTATAACAAGAAAACGTCTGACTTAATTTAAGATAGCTACCTACTCAAATGTACCCCTAGGCAATACAAACTAGAAGACATATGGTATAGGGTGTAACACCTCCTAGTATAGGGGTCAGGGGTCAACATGATTTTTATCCTCTTTTTCTATATAGTCTTATTGAGTGGTAGATTTTCCAAGTTTTATAACAAGAAAACGTCTGACTTAATTTAAGATAGCTACCTACTCAAATGTACCCCTAGGCAATACAAACTAGAAGACATATGGTATAGGGTGTAACACCTCCTAGTATAGGGGTCAGGGGTCAACATGATTTTTATCCTCTTTTTCTATATAGCTTATTGAGTGGTAGATTCACTCACACGTCATACTACTCAGATACTACCACTCACTCACTCCCCTACTCACACACTCTCACTCACTCACTCACTCACTACTCACTCACTCACTCACTCATACTCACTCACACTCACTCACTCACTCCTACTACTACTCACTCACTCTCTCACTCACTCACCACTCACTCACTCACTCACTCACTCACTCATCACTCACTCACTCACTACATCACTCACTCACTCACTCACTCACTCCCACTCACTCACTCACTCACTCACTCACTCACTCACTCACTCACTCACTCACTCACTCACTCACTCACTCACTCACTCACTCACTCACTCACTCACTCACTCACTCACTCACTCACTCACTCACTCACTCACTCACTCACACTCACTCACTCACTCACTCACTCACTCACTCACTCACTCACTCACTCACTCACTCACCACTCACTCACCTCACTCACTCACTCACTCACTCACTCACTCACTCACTCACTCACTCACTCACTCACTCACTCACTCACTCACTCACTCACTCACTCACTCACTCACTCACTCACTCACTCACTCACTCACTCACTCACACACTCACTCACTCACTCACTCACTCACTCACTCACTCACTCACTCACTCACTCACTCACTCACTCACTCACTCACTCACTCACTCACTCACTCACTCACTCACTCACTCACTCACTCACTCACTCACTCACTCACCACACTCACTCACTCACTCACTCACTCACTCACACTCACTCACTCACTCACTCACTCACTCACTCACTCACTCACTCACTCACTCACTCACTCACTCACTCACTCACTCACTCACTCACTCACTCACTCACTCACTCACTCACTCACTCACTCACTCACTCACTCACTCACTCACTCACTCACTCACTCACTCACTCACTCACTCACTCACTCACTCACTCACTCACTCACTCACTCACTCACTCACTCACTCACTCACTCACTCACTCACTCACTCACTCACTCACTCACTCACTCACTCACTCACTCACTCACTCACTCACTCACTCACTCACTCACTCACTCACTCACTCACTCACTCACTCACTCACTCACTCACTCACTCACTCACTCACTCACTCACTCACTCACTCACTCACTCACTCACTCACTCACTCACTCACTCACTCACTCACTCACTCACTCACTCACTCACTCACTCACTTCACTCACTCACTCACTCACTCACTCACTCACTCACTCACTCACTCACTCACTCACTCACTCACTCACTCACTCACTCACTCACTCACTCACTCACTCACTCACTCACTCACTCACCTCACTCACTCACTCACTCACTCACTCACTCACTCACTCACTCACTCACTCACTCACTCACTCACTCACTCACTCACTCACTCACTCACTCACTCACTCACATCACTCACTCACTCACTCACTCACTCACTCACACTCACTCACTCACTCACTCACTCACTCACTCACTCACTCACTCACTCACTCACTCACTCACTCACTCACTCACTCACTCACTCACTCACTCACTCACTCACTCACTCACTCACTCACTCACTCACTCACTCACTCACTCACTCACTCACTCACTCACTCACTCACTCACTCACTCACTCACTCACTCACTCACTCACTCACTCACTCACTCACTCACTCACTCACTCACTCACTCACTCACTCACTCACTCACTCACTCACTCACTCACTCACTCACTCACTCACTCACTCACTCACTCACTCACTCACTCACTCACGGTGAGGGAGGCAAGGAGTGAGGGAGAGGGAGGCAAGGAGTGAGGGAGAGGGAGACAAGGAGGGAGTTAGGGAGAGAATGTGGGAGAGGGGCAAGGAGTGATAGAGAGGGAGGCAAAGGAGAGAATGTGGGAATGTGGGAGAGGGAGGCAAGGAGTGATAGAGAGGGAGGCAAAGGAGAGAATGTGGGAGAGGGAGGCAAGGAGTGATAGAGAGGGAGGCAAGGAGGGAGTGAGGGAGAGGGAGGCAAGGAGTGAGGGAGAGGATGCAAGAGTGAGGGAGAGGGAGGCAAGGAGTGAGGTGAGGGAGACAAGGGAGGGGAGAGGGAGGGAGTAAGGGAGAGGGAGACAAGGGAGGGAGTTAGGGAGAGAATGTGGGAGAGGGAGGCAAGGAGTGATAGAGAGGGAGGCAAGGGAGATAATTTGGGAGAGTAAGTGAGAGGGAGGGAGTGAGGGAGAGGGAGGCAAGGAGTGAGGGAGAGGGAGGCAAGGAGTGAGGGAGAGGCAAGGGAGGGAGTGAGGGAGAGGGAGGCAAGGAGTGAGGGAGAGGGAGTGCAAGGAGTGAGGGAGTGAGTGTGGGAGACAAGGAGGGAGTTAGGGAGAGAATGTGGGAGAGGGAGGCAAGGAGTGATAGAGAGGGAGGCAAAGGAGGGAGTGAGGGAGAGGGAGGCAAGGAGTGAGGTGAGGGAGACAAGGAGGGAGAGGGAGGCAAGGAGTGAGGTGAGGGAGGGAGTGAGGGAGGGAGACAAGGGAGGGAGTTAGGGAGAGAATGTGGGAGAGGGAGGCAAGGAGTGATAGAGAGGGAGGCAAGGGAGAGAATTTGGGAGAGTAAGTGAGAGGGAGGGAGTGAGGGAGAGGGAGGCAAGGAGTGAGGGAGAGGGAGGCAAGGAGTGAGGGAGAGGGAGGCAAGGAGTGAGGGAGAGGGAGGCAAGGAGTGAGGGAGAGGGAGGCAAGGAGTGAGGTGAGGGAGACAAGGGAGGGAGACAAGGGAGGGAGTTAGGGAGAGAATGTGGGAGAGGGAGGCAAGGAGTGATAGAGAGGGAGGCAAGGGAGGGAGTGAGGGAGAGGGAGGCAAGGAGTGAGGGAGAGGGATGCAAGGAGTGAGGGAGAGGGAGGCAAGGAGTGAGGTGAGGGAGAGGGAGGGAGGAAAGGGAGGGAGACAAGGGAGGGAGTTAGGGAGAGAATGTGGGAGAGGGAGGCAAGGAGTGATAGAGAGAGGGAGGCAAGGGAGGGAGTGAGGGAGAGGGAGGCAAGGAGTGAGGGAGAGGGAGGCAAGGAGTGAGGGAGAGGGAGACAAGGGAGGGAGACAAGGGAGGGAGACAAGGGAGGGAGACAAGGGAGGGAGTTAGGGAGAGAATGTGGGAGAGGGAGGCAAGGAGTGATAGAGAGGGAGGCAAAGGAGGGAGTGAGGGAGAGAATGTGGGAGAGGGAGGCAAGGAGTGATAGAGAGGGAGGCAAGGGAGGGAGTGAGGGAGAGGGAGGAGGGAGAGGGAGGCAAGGAGTGAGGGAGAGGGATGCAAGGAGTGAGGGAGAGGGAGGCAAGGGATGGTGAGAGAGGGTAACAAGGTAGGAAGAGATGGGAACAAAGGAAGGGACACAATGGAAGGAGAGTGATACAAGGGAGAGAGAGACAATGGAGGGAGGGAGAGGGATGCACAAGTGAGGGAGAGGCAAGGGACGGGGGGAGAGGGATACAAGGGAGAGAGGGAGACAAGGGAGGGAGGGAGAAGGATGCACAGGTATGAGGGAGAGAGAGGCAAGGGGCTGAAGTGGGGGGAAAGGAAGTGAGGGAGGCAAGGGATGGTGAAAAAGGGTAACAAGGGAGGGAGAGGAAGATGAGGGAGTGGGAGACAAGGGAGTGAGCAAGTGGGAAACAAGGGAGAGGGACTGAATGAGAGGCAAACAAGGGAGAGGGAAGCAAGGAAATGAGGGAGAGGAAGGCAAGGGAGTGAGGGAGAGGGAGGCAAGGGAGGGAGAGGGAGAGGGAGAGATAAGGGAGAGGGAGTGGGAGGCAAGGAGTGAGGGAGATGGAGGCAAGGAGTGAGGTGAGGGAGACAAAGGAGGGAGACAAGGGAGGGAGTTAGGGAGAGAATGTGGGAGAGGGAGGCAAGGAGTGATAGAGAGGGAGGCAAGGGAGGGAGTGAGGGAGAGGGAGGCAAGGAGTGAGGGAGAGGGATGCAAGGAGTGAGGGAGAGGGAGGCAAGGAGTGAGGGAGAGGGAGGCAAGGGATGGTGAGAGAGGGTAACAAGGTAGGGAGAGATGGGAACAAAGGAAGGGACACAATGGAAGGAGAGGGATACAAGGGAGAGAGAGACAATGGAGGGAGGGAGAGGGATGCACAAGTGAGGGAGAGGCAAGGGACGGAGGGAGAGGGATACAAGGGAGAGAGGGAGACAAGGGAGGGAGGGAGAAGGATGCACAGGTATGAGGGAGAGAGAGGCAAGGGGCTGAAGTGGGGGGAAAGGAAGTGAGGGAGGCAAGGGATGGTGAAAAAGGGTAACAAGGGAGGGAGAGGAAGATGAGGGAGTGGGAGACAAGGGAGTGAGCAAGTGGGAAACAAGGGAGAGGGACTGAATGAGAGGCAAACAAGGGAGAGGGAAGCAAGGAAATGAGGGAGAGGAAGGCAAGGGAGTGAGGGAGAGGGAGGCAAGGGAGGGAGAGGGAGAGGGAGATAAGGGAGAGGGAGTGGGACAAAGGAAGGGAGAGAAGGGAAGGAGGGGGATAGAAGGGAGGGAGATTTAGGCAAACAAGGGATTGAGAGGAAAGGAAGGGAGTGAGGGAGAGGAAGGCACGGAGGGAGAGGGAGGCAAGGGAGTGAGGGAGAGGAAGGTAAGGTAGACGGAGGCAAGGGATGGAGTGAGGGAAGCAAAGGAAGGGAGAGGGAGACAAGTGAGGGAGGGAGAGGGATGCACAGGTTTGAGGAATAGAGAGACAAGGGAGGGAGGAAGAAGGATGCAAAGGACGAGGGAATAAGGAAAAGGGAGGCAATGGAGTGAGAGGAGGTACATTGATGCACCACCATGAGGAGGGAAGCACCACCAGTGAGATGAAACATAGGGAGAAAGGAGACGACAGAGTGAGAGGAGGGAGGGATTTAGTTAAAGAGACAGAGGTCATAAGGCACCACCTTGTCAAGAGGGAATTAATGGAGGAATATGAGTGAGATGAGAAAGAGTGGGGAGGGAGGTAGGTAGGGAGATGACCGGGATGGATGGAGAGAGCGGAGAGTTAGTGAGAAAGAGGGAGATAGAAAGAGGAAGGTATCACCACATCAAATGGGAGTAAGTGAGATGAGAAGGGAGTGAGTGAGTGAGTGAGTGAGTGAGTGAGTGAGTGAGTGAGTGAGTGAGTGAGTTAGTTAGTTAGTTAGTTAGTTACGTAGTAGTTAGTTAGTTAAAGGGAGGGAGCCACTTAACTACCATCCCATGGCTGTCTTTACTGAAGTCCTACTTTGTGTAAAAGCATCAAAATTCACATTCTTATAAAATCATATTTTGATAATTTCAGAAGGGAAACTGTCAAATTGTCCCGGAGTCTGATGTAATATGACCAGAATCAAGGGATAGGAAGAGGCTGATGGGAAGATTTTTCAGCATGATACTTCTTAGGAAGGCTTCCACCAACAGGAATTTAAACAACATCCAAGAGGAGGTCATTTGTCTGTGAACCAGTGTACTGCAAAAAGACTTGTCACAAGTGTCATATAAATTAACCAAGTAGAAGTGAAGTCTATATTGCAATACTTAGCATCTAAAACGTGACCATTTTGATGTAACTAATGTTGCCACTTGCCATAGAAACATCAACTGATCACTTTCAAAAATAGCTGTTCTATCTAACAGTAATACTAATTATGTGATGTTAGCAGACATTATTAATTTTGTCTGCAAAGCTCTGACATCTATACAAACCAGAGATTTAAAAAAAATCAGTGCAGGCAGTGTTGATTGTGTTGCTCCGTGGGTGAAGACTTATTTTGAACAATATTATCACACCAACAAAGGCAGAATTTGCATATACATGTTGAACATGATCCGTAGACTTTGTTTTGTGTAACATTTAACTGTTATGGATTCACAATCATAAGATTGTATCATAATCAGGTGACATATTATTGTGCCAGACTATAAAAATGTGGTATTATTCATACACACTATAATTACATGTGGTATGAATAATTTTGCACTTGAACATTATAGACTGTATAGATATTCATGATTACAGGTACATGTGTACAATGTATTGAGTTTAATATCATTTTTAGGAGAGGGCGTGTATAGGCATGTTGCCTGTTGCCCAATTCCGATTGTCTTTAACATCCGCAATAAAATATTCTAAAATGAAATATTATTTCTAATTTACAAAAAAAAAAAAAAAAAATTTCATCTATTGGAAAATCACATGCATCAATATTGTGTTTCTCACTTTTCGGCAAATTATTTTGAGCAATGAATATTTCCATTGGCTTATTATATATATATAAACTTTGGCCTTGAGTTGAGCAATTGACCCAGTGAAGAAGACTCTGGGTTCCGTCCTGTCCCTTTGCGGAGACACCATAGTAAAAATAAAAGTGGTAGTTTTTCCTCCTGCTTAGCATTCAGTTTAATGTAACTGGACAGTTATTTGGGTGTCTTCAGCAACATCCATACACACTGCAATTCGTTGCATACAGGGTAGGTCATCCTTTATCATTATTAAAGACCTTAGCTGTGAATAGGACCTTAAATCCAATCAATCAACCATTAAACAGACCTGTTAAAAATATTGTTTAGAATTATTACCTCCCTTTATTGAAATATTTTGGCAAATAAGTCATATTTACTGGGATCGGACTTGTATGCATCAGTCATATTTACTGGGATCAGACGTGTATGCTCTAAATGCTGTGAAATGCTGAAGGGTGTATTGGGGGCATTTTGGGTTAAATACATCTATTCTTCACATCCGATTGTGTCTCGTATCCTTTCAATTTGAAGGCAGAACTTTTCTTGTCTTTTATTTCAATCTAAAATGATATATATGCATGCAAACAAACGCGTGTACAAGTATATTTGATTATGTCATTGCTGTATTGTTAAAAAGTATACAAATGTATCTACACTTGTATTTAATTTTTTCTAATTATAACATTACCTTTTTTCTGAGGATGTGGATGTGGCATACTGGTGTAAGCTGCACTGTATATTTAGCTAGGCGATTTAGTGCCGTATGTACATGTATACTTAGCTAGATTGTGAGTTTTATTACTTATTATGTTATTATGTACATTATATGGTTTTTATATGTAAATAAAAAAAACCCGATAAAATCTATTTGCCTTAATTCATCTATACCATTGGAATATGATCTTAGGCTAGTACAGTGTATATATACACAAAGTTCTTGTCTCTGATCGGATCAAATTAATATGAAGGCCGTAATTATAATGTTTAGAACAATATACTTATAAAGCTAGTTCAATAGAATCAATACTGTATAACATCAAATGTTTTCCTGGTTGCTATGAAAACAGGAAAATGATGATAAAAATAGTCATTCATTTAAATCTCTGATTTCATGTAGTGTTTTGATGCAAAAAGTATATATAGTTAAATTGGTTATTTTTAAATGAAAAATGTTAGGTTTTACAGATTAAGTTATTTTATGTACAAAGACTGTACAGGTACACGTACAAGTACATGTACACTATACATACAGAATGTATATGACTATATGTACAATTGTATACAACATGTACAGTGTACATGTATAGTGTGCTTTGCTTTGACAGAATATATAACACTCACACGTTATTAAATATGAACATGTATTCATCATATCGTAACCAACTATTGCAATGCTTTGTCTATTATTGGGAAAGAAGACAATCAAGACAAGACCTACAATGCATGATGTGGTTACAACAGTATAGTACCGAGTATATATGCAGCACGATCTGACATGCCGACAGTGTGTCAGTCTATCAAAATACGTTTACGGAACATTGAATATATTACACATTAGTATTATTTACACTGTGTAGTCGTACAATACCATAATTTGCTTAAAAAATGATTTTTGCTGTGTATCTAAAACCTCAAATCTTCGCGGTGACATTAACTTCCGGTAAGGTTTTGAAAGGCTAAACTAAACGATAACCTTATTGCGGGCTGCTATTGCGGGCCAGCTTGACGTTAGCGTAAAAACACAGTGGGCTACAAACAGCAATAAGAAATGCAAAAATACAAGTAAGTAATATTAATGTTATCACTACTGTAAAGCGACGATTCACGATAAACAAAAGACTACCAAAACAAGTGATAATTATCTAATTTCTTATAAATTCATTTATACATTGTACATGCACCTGTATGTACATTGTACATGTACATACTTAGTCTACTGTAACTTCATAGGTGCTCGAGTTCTATAAATACAGTTAAAAATAAAGCAATCTCTTCAAGATATGCTAAGGTTTTTTTCTATAGTAATCCTAGCAAAAGCAAAATATACCGAAACGTTTGAAATTATCTCCCCTGTTTTGTCGTGAAAATACATGTATATTTATTAAGGATGCATGTTTAAGGGTGGGGGAAGTGGGGGGGGGGGGGAGGGGAGTGGTTGCCCCCACTCTTTGTAAAAGAGGCGAAATATATCGTTGTGCACCCTCCCCAACTCCCTTTGTCGTTCAGGGGCGTAGTCAGGGTTGAATCAATGTGGATGCAATATCATTCCCTGCCGAATACCCTCCACAGCAACTTGTCCCGGAACAGTTCAAACAATTGAGGAAACTGGATCATTTCTTCGACACAGGTTTTGATGTATTTTACAATGAGGCAGTATAAAATCCATATAAATAGTGAGAATCAGGATTCCCGTCGCTGTATTGCCGGACACTTTCAGTATCGTAGGTGTATTCATAATTTAATTTAATCTGTGCCTTTGCATAACCATTTGTAAAGAAATAAATGTCCATAACACAAATATTGTACAATATCTAACAACAGTGAAGATGGAAACTGTGATATTTTCAAACTAGTCTATACATGTACGCAAAGACTAAGATAGTATATTAAATTATCTTTTTCTCTGATGTACATTACACTTCGTACGACTGCATTTTTCTTCTCATTTACCCTTCCTCCTCTCTCCCTAAATAACGCTCACCATCTGGCTTATTCCACACCATTACTCCCTATTCCCCAGGTCAATTACCGCATTCACTATCGCACTGACTATCGGATTCAGTTTTATATGCAACCGATATGATTTTGACGAGGTGTAATGACAATAAAATTACCCAAGACCTTTTATTTGTATTGTATATTGCAGGTGCAGTTAGTGTCCTAACATTCATTGTATTTCCATGTGCAATGGCTACGGGGGAGCAAAGTTCTTTAAACACCATTGCGTACAAAGTCCATTCCTTCATTGGAAATGGAGACCTAATAGGACTCAGACAACTGTTGGAAGACAAAACTTTAGAAGAAAGACAAGCGATTGTTAACGAAAAGGTTGAAAACAGTACCGCTCTCGTCCACGCATGTTTTTGCGGAAGAATTTCCATCGTCAACTACCTACTTACTTCCTGTAGGCCCGACATTGAAGCCACTGGTAAACATAAAATAGAAGAAACAGACGATACTGAACGTGTAGTTCCGCCACTATGGATTGCAGCAATTTCAAATAAGTTAGATATTGCCAAAGCCCTTATTGAAAATGGAGCAGACGTTAATGGATGCTCCGATACCAAGTCGACAGCGGTACTAGCCGCTTGTTACCGCGATCATGTGGATATGGTCAAATATCTTGTTAAACATGGAGCTGACATCAACCTTCCTAAAGAAAACGGCACAACTTGTTTGATGAACTCAATAGAAAGCACAGAACTTTGTGAATTCCTCATGCAAGCAGGTGCAGACGTAAATGCCCAGGAAGCGGACAAATTAACAGCTATGCATTGTGCTGTAGAGTACGCAAATCTTGATACAATCAAAGTTTTGCTTCAGCATGGCGCGGATGTGAATTTGAAGAATGTTTTGAAGGTCTATCACCTTTGCTATTGGCCGCTATCTATAACCTTAGTGATATAACATACTTTTTCATCAACAAAGACGATTTACCTATTCCCACTGTCGACAAGATCAACGCTATAGAAATGCTGGGGGCCAAAGCTATTGACTATCAAGCATTTGACGAGGGAAAAAAACTCTGGGCCGAAGGGATAAGGAGGCGAGATATTCATGGGATCCCAAAACAACTACCAGACTTTGGCGACAGGTATGATGATGCGAAGGAAGCAGAAACGCTTGGAGAACTGACAATCCTTCCTTTTACACCGACTGACATGTATCTTCACGCAGCACTAGTTAAAGAAAGGATACTTGGGCCACATAATCGGGAATCGATTTTAGGTGCTATCATTTTTGGACGGAGACTGAAAGAATCACGAAGATTTCAAAAAGCACTGAAACTTTACTCATGGTGTTACGATACGTTCATTGCAAAGGAATGGTACTTGGTTGACAACTGCATTTTTTCAATATCACAAGTGCTGAATCTGACAGTTATTATTCTGAAAGACGATAAAGACTCTGGGAGAAATGAACAATCCGTAAACATGTATAGCCTTCTCCACAAACTCACTGAGCATACGTTTAAAGCTTCACCGCAGCTGGAGGACAAAATCCCCCACGAACATGACATGCGGAACTACTACCAGTTGTTGCTGCTATTATTGGACTGTATCGCTCTGTTGATACACATGGCATCTGAAGAGAGCGATATTGAACAGCTCATTTGGGAACTTAGAAGGATTCTAAAGTTTGACCCGCGTGCCCAACAAAGACGGACATTACTCCATTTAGCTGTTGACAAAGTCGAGTCAAAGAGGTTGTATGGATCCAAAGAAATGAAGACGATCATAGACTATACTGCTTTAGTCAGGTTTCTTCTCGAATGTGGAGCTAAGATTAATTCAGTCGATGCAGGCGGCAACTCACCGTTACACTGTCATATTAAGGCAATCGGAAGGCGGGGAGTCATGCACGATACGGAGATATTGAATCTTCTCCTAGAACACGGCGCCCACGTAGACATGGTTAATAAAGCAGGGGAGACACCTCTTAGTATTGCCAGACGGAGTTATGTCACCATACACGAAGTCAGGTATATCAAACTCCAATGCCTGGCAGCTAATATTATCAACAAATTCAACATTTCTTTTCGACAAGAATTACCAAGTGACCTTATTAGTTTTGTCGAGATACACGGAGCACGATCACATACAAGTTGAGTTCTTAATGATGAGCATGTTAAATTTTGGTGTCTATGTCAGCGGCCGAATTGTTAAGATGTCCCGACATATTGCCACAAGCTCTCCATCAACTCGTATTGAGTTATGTCACCATATACGAAGTCCGGTATATCAAACTCCAATGCCTGGCAGCTAATACCATCAACAATTACCAAGTAATCTCATTAGTTTTGTCGAGATGCACGGAGCACGATCACATACAAGATGACTTCTTAATGACAAACATGTTAACTTTTGGTGTTTATGTCAGCGGCCGAATGGTTAAGATGTCCCGACACAAGCTCTCCATCAACTCGTATGGAACAGTTGTCAGGGAGCGGACTGATCAGGTGCTGACCGCTGTCGGTGTCTTTTCTCCGAGTTCTCCGGTTTTCCTCCACCTCTTAAACACGACACTTCCATGAATGACCGAGACTGTTTATAAGACGTGAAACCAATCAAACCAAAATTGTGCCTGTATTTTTGCATAAATCATCAACATGTACAATGTATATGACTTCAGAATGAGACGTTTACAGAAATCAGAATTCCTATGCTGTTAACCAACTTATTTTCGTGTGCGATTGAATTTCGCGTATTTGGTAGATGGTGAGAAATCGCGAAATAATTCACTACGAAATTGTTACACACACATATATATATATATCGCGAAACTATATCTCCGTAAAAAGGTACTAGGCATGAAAACGTGACATTAAGTCGACAAGGAAATAAGTTGGTTTATAGTTAGAACGATAAACCAAAAATGTATCGTTTTAATTCTTCAATAATTTGAAAGTTTATTTACTTTATTGGCGGTCGTCAATGATGGGCCCGACAAAGACGCCAGTTGTTATCATAACATCACAGAAAATTATGCTATTTATTAACTTTGCTGTCTTTAAATTAAAATTATTTTAATTTCCTCGTGTATTCGGTTGGATATTACAGTTTAACAGTAAATGTTTACTGACTACACCGTAACATTGTCCAAACATTTTGTGTCAGGTAACCGACAAGTAATACCATATAGCAGTTTATTTTCGAGGGTCGAAATTTTCGCGATTTGGACCTAAAACTTGGAAATTAAATTCTAGCGTATGGAAATTTCGCGATTTGAATCCAAGGGTATATATAAATAAACCGTATATTGATTATAATTTATTGACTCATTTTTCGCGAACATGGCGTTGACCCGCGAAATCGCGAAAATATCAACCCTTGAAAATTACCGGCTGTGCGTTTTATGGTAATAGACATTTCGTTCATGCTTCATACGGAAAACTTTGTCGTACCAAGTAGTCAGCATATCTTATTGAATGAAGATTCATTATGGATTGAATAACAATATTATTACTATTTGTATAACGTTGATTGTAGAGAAATTTACACGTTTAATGTCACAGGATTAAGGTATCAGTAGCTCTGTGTAGGTTTAAGAGGATTATACCCTATTGTAAACCAAAACAAACGAAGAGTAGGTTGCATTACAATATTTAATACAAAATATAATCAAGAACAAGACAACATACCGATTACAAACAAGCATATGCAAAAGTAAAAAAAAAAAAAAAAAAAAAAAAAAATCATCATCACAATTATACAGTATGTACTAGTATATTAATTAATTCAACTGTAAGATTTTGAATTGAGAATTAACCATGATAATTAATTACAGAATTACAAACTTAAACGCACATATAACTTGCCAAATCTATCGAGAGCTTTCGATTGCAGCTGTCCATCATGGTCACTTTAATTGTTGACGCGAGGTGGCGCTCATGTCACTTTAATTGTTGACGCTAGATGGCGCGGCGTCGTCAGTTGAAGGAGTCTACTAAAGATGATCTTTTAGTTATAATACAATTGACGATCTTCAGCTTTCATAAAAGATAAAAACGTCCTATCATTTCTACAAAATAACTAATAAAGATGATCTTCTTGTCATCAATTCAATTGACGAACTTCAGCTTGTATCAAAAATAAAAACGTCATATTAGTTAAATGATTTTGATTATTTTTCAATTATTTTTGTTGAAAAATGGCGATATTGTTAAGATAGCTTTTTTTTTCTATTTTATGACAATGATTATACATTGATACAGGACAAATTAAGCGAATAGTAGTATAACATTATACACTATTATAAAAATACACGTGCATCGTGATATTTACTGTAAACTGTTTAATTTTTACTTTTCTTGCATAATTTCGCGAGAGTTTGAAAGCGAATTCTCAACTGTTTCGTGAATTATTAGTTATTTGCTTTTTTGCGAGTAGGTATTGATTTTGACGTCATGCGTTTGCGTTTTAAATGATTAAAGCACGATTTTTTAAAATTATGTTTAAGGTCAAATTCCGTCTTTTAAAGAAATGACATGAATTTGGCTTAAATTTGGCGTTGTAGGAAATACCCATTTTAATGCAGTTTTGGACGTTATCGTCTGTTCACGATTTCTAGAAACAAGAATCAACGGCTTAAGTAAAACTTAATTCATCTCCTTAAGTAACCTAATGGCACAATTTTCAATTTAAGTCCGCTTTGAATTAAGTTTATTTCGAGAAATAGCGGCCAGGCAACTAAATGTGTAATATCCCTTAGTAAGATTTTCTGGTATTTTAAACTTAATTTATTAAATTGTCATGTAAATTAATGGATAACTTACCACATTTTGGAAATCCAGAAGGATGTTGTCGTCTGTCAAAGGTCCATTTACCAGTTCATTTCCGTGTAACAGTGACATTCCACGCACCAGGTCCAGGACTACCTTGAACATACAACGCACTGTAGGTTTGTCTTGTAACGTCACATCATGCAGAGGCCTATATGTCGTTGGGTGGTCCCCAAACATGAACAGCTGATTTTGACTGAGTGCAGTCAAGACTTTCCATGTGTTAATGTCGCCTGTGAATTAATAGATAAAGTCGATTCTTAAAACACAATTATCCGAAATTATCGGCTATAATACAGATTCAGGTTTAAATTATTAATTTAAAAGTGTCACATATTGAAACAGAGAATAAACATTTGTTTTTATATTTAAGGATTAACTTGAATAGATTTTTTATGTTATGGAGATATAACACAAAAATCTGAGTGTAATCTATGTTTATTTATATCTCCATGACATAAAAAATCTATTCAAATTAATCCTTATAATTCAATTTACTGTAACGTTCTTTGACTACTGTTGTTTTCTCTTGACTAATCCCACTTCTGACACCAGTTGTAACGTTCTTTGGCTACTGTTGTCTTCTCTAGACTACTATCACTTCTGACACCATTTGTCGCGTTTCCAATAACCACAAATTCACTTAAAGTAATATTTACAATTTATTTACAACACTCAAAATATGTACAGGATGACGAAACACAGTTGATACGAAATAAAACCTAAAATCCTAACGTAACTACGTTGACGATCCCAACTATCCAATTAAGAAACAAATCTAAGCGGAATATCTCTAATTCCCAGCGAAATGAAGAAAAGCCTAAGTCCCGCTCCCAGCGAAACACTACTATCCAAAAGCGCACTCAATTAGTCCCAATCCCAGGGTAAGCACTCTTGTAAAATCCTGTCGAAAAAGCCTACGTCCCGCTCCCAGCGAAACACTACTATCACAAAGTACTCAATTAGCCTCACTCCAAGGGTAAGCGCTACTTTAAAATCCGGTCAGGAAAAGCCCCGGTCCCAGGGCCGCAGCCCTTTTTATACCCATTCATTAATGAGCTCATGCATAAACATAACCTATATCTACAAAATACAAATATAGAATCTACCAGCATCTAAATTAAGGAATCTAAGTAAAGATTTAAGGAAATACCCTTAGACTAAATATAAGCTCAGCCGAGCATCTAAATTAGGGAATCTAAGTAAAGACTTCAGGAATTTCCCCTATACTAAATATACACTCGAAACATCCAAAATGAAGCTAAATATACTTTCCAAGCAAAGCTAAATAAAAACTCCAAGTGACCCCTAAAATAATTCTGTGAATTCCCCTAAACTAAATATATACAATGCCATCTCTCTGAGAAGTAGGTCAACTGGACCCTAAAAATACACACACACATAGGTTGCCTAGAGTTCAGGCTCCTGTACACAGCCTCCCTATACACTAGTACCATTCCTAATTAGTTACGGCTACTTGACCAAGTGTCTAGGTTTCCCCCAGACCCAAACTGGACAGAACCGACCAATTTAACACCCTTTAATGAACATTTGACTCGGGTAATAAAATAATAATCTAGACACTATGGAACTAATTTCTTACTCTTACCACCAAATGAATGAACGTAACATTATCTCCTGCCTGGTGTGAGCTCCTGCGAACACAATTAAATCCCATTGAGATTAATCCGTTATAGAAATCACAAAAATGAATTTAAAATCCCAATATAGATAATAAATATCTCACTTATTATTGTCAAGTTCATCACTGCTGTTAAATCCCAATTCAGAAATGAAATTTTCACAAAATTTTACTGTCAAAGTTCTTCACGACTGCTAAATCCTAATTAAGGTAAGAATTGTCACACAATTAATGTCAAAGTTCTTCACGGCTGCTGCTAAATCCCAATTTAGGTAAGAGTTTTCACAAACTTAAATGTCAAAGTTCATCACTGCTGTTAAATCCCAATTCAGAAATGAAATTTTCACAAAATTTTCCTGTCAAAGTTCTTCACGACTGCTAAATCCCAATTAAGGTAAGAATTGTCACGTAATTAATGTCGAAGTTCATCATAGCTGCTACTAAATCCCAACGTTTGCAAAGAAGTTCACAATATTGATTTCAAAGTTCATCGCGGCTGCTGCTACATCCCAATTCAGGTAAATTTTCACAATATTAGTGTGAAAGTTCTTTACGGCTGCTGCTACATCCCAATTTAGGTAAATTTCACAACATATGTTAAAGTTCTTTATGGCTGCCACTAAATATGTCAAAGTTCATTAGTGCTGCTGCTAAATCCAAATTCAGGTATGAAACTTTCATTCTTTTGGTAATATTTCAAAAGTTTCACTGACTTGTATAACAAAGTTTATCATAAGGTGTCATCGTAGAACATGGAACACTACTGCAAGGTGATTGTTAGGCCCCTCAATTGATTCTGGTTTTGACATATGCATTTTGTTGATTCTTCACTCTACTTTTCATGTCGCTGTCGATCTTTGAGGATGTCAATCTTTGATGATGAAGATTCTTTACTTTTTCTCCTTTGATATACTTTTCTACATTTCTTTGTTGGTGCCGTTGATTCTTGACGTTACGTTTGTCGCTGTGGTGTTCCAAACACCAGAGTCGTTGTTTGCCCCAACGGTTGCGTTGTTCCATATCTATCCAATCTTTGAGCTGTTGATCGTTGCGCGAAGCCGATCCCGTCGAAATTCCTCCCAAAGAATGACACTCATTCTTAGAGCCTACACTAGATACCTATACTACAATTTTCATAAGAGCTTTGATCAATTTCAAAATAATTTTCACTATCATCAGCCAGATTTAAATCATAGACGAGAATTTTAGTGCCAAATAAGATGAGGTGCCAATTTTGAACATAATGAAGCACACAGCATGATCACTTCTTTTTAAATCCAACGAATATCAACACTAAAATATTTTGCAATATATACACACTTTTTGTAATCCACATGGAAACTAAACTTAAATCACTTTAAATATATACACTTTCTCTAATCGACACGAATCTACACAAATAGATGCACTTGATGTAATCCACATGAAAAGCAATACTTAAATCACTTCACTTCATATGCTATCCCTAATTCACACAAATAGCAATACGGAAATGATTTTTACTATAAACACTATTTAATCCATAGCAATAGCACAATAATCCATACGAATGGCACAATAATCCATACAAATGGCACAATAATTCATACAATAGCACAATAATCCATACGAATAGCACAATAATCATACGAATAGCACAATAATCCTACGAATAGCACAATAATCATACGATCACATAATCTACGAATAACAATAATCTACAATCAATATCCATACGAATAGCACATTCTACGAATACACAATAATCCATACGAATGGCACAGTAATCCGTACGAATAACAGCACTGAAATCACATTTATATACACACTAATTCTAAATTTCTATTCCTCAATAACTTTTCACATCACTTTCTAAATCTAACACCACTTTTTTGTATCGAATGATTCTAGCACAAAGACTATTTAGGCACTTCAATAATTTCTTACACAATGATTTCTCCAACGCATTTTTGGCACTTTTTCTAAATTCTAACACTTTGATTATTGGCACTTTTTTGGCTAATTCCTATCACATTGAATAATTCCATCGAATTCTGACACTTTTGCTAAAATTTCTAACACTTTGAATAATTCCATTGAATTCCGGCACCTTTGCTATTATTTTCTAACACTTTGATAATTGGCACTTTGCTAATTCAACACTTTGATAATTGGCACTTTTGCACTTTTGCTTTAACACTTTGATAATTGGCACTTTTGCTCAACACTTTGATAATTGACATTTTGCTAATTTCAAACACTTTGATAATTGCACTTTTGCTCTAACACTTTGATAATTTTCACACTTTTGCTAATTTCTAACACATTATTGGCACTTTCTGGCTAATTTCCAACACTAGTAGGCTCTAAGACACTTTTTCTTGGCTTTACTCCAAAGAATAACCGGTTCCGTTTACTGTATTTCCTGAAGTTTTTGGTTGCTGAATTTGATGATCCTGGAGATATACTGTTGTGTTCCTGAATTTAGACTTGTAGAGAGTTTCTCCGTTGATGTTGTATTTCTTGTCTTGATTTGTATTTCCTTCGTTACAGATTCAGGCGAATACATGTTTGCGTGTTGGTTCCACACTAGAAAATGATGTTCTATCTCAATTGCTTGTTTCCTGATTCCAATCTCAAAGTCATGTGACAGATAATGACAACCTCCCCCTCCCCTCTCAGTCTAAATTTACTGGTGCCAAATCAGTGTCAGTACAGAAAATGTCCATTTTAACCACACGAAAAGAAATTTAGAAACACTAAATCAGTCTGGATGGAAGTAACCATGGCCGAAATGTTCATCTTTGATTTTGACAAATTCATTTTCTCCTCGTAACTTTTACTAAATTTCCACTGTCCACACTATCTTGACAACACAGGTGGCCCTAATTTCTTCCATTTACATTTAGGTAAAGTCTTGACATACAGCATGACACTATTTACAGACACACACACAAGACAACTCCAACGGTGTTACACAGTCACTAGCAATAAAATCCCTCATCACCCGCGAGCCCTTTCTTAGCCAAGCCTATTAATCCGAAGCGGCCGGGCTGTTTGTGATGTCTACTGCCCCGTCTCAAATAAGTTCATTCATCTTGATTTTGTGGATCTCCTGCCTAGAGTAGACCCCCACTCCAGTACTTTCATTAAAGATACACAGTTATATTGTTGGCCATATAGTGAATAAACATCTCACCTACGTGAACCAGTGAGACTTATGTTTTCAAATTTTCGCGAAAACACAAGATTGTCCATCACCTATCTCAAACCAACATTAATTAATAACTGATACAGTACTGCGAAACACTTCCAAGTCTCTACATATCATTGGCACAAATGGACAATATCTCCAACACATTTCCACGTTCCTCTCCATGACCCCTAGTTTTAATACCTCATCAAAACTTAGCATGAGAACTGGCAAATATGTCTATATTTCCAAATCTCTCAGTACCTTTTGGCAGTTTTGAAATCGCACCAAAACTCCAAAAATGGTAAGTGTTACGACAGTCATTTAAAACTCTAATATTTCTACATTATAATCCGAAAAAGTCACATCATCAGAACCATACCTCTATTTGTAATATCCATTATTAGTTCCAGTCGTAAGGCTTATTTACATATATTAAAACTTCATTTATTTTCCTGGATCCCAATTTTGGTCCGATTCAAGATTCACAAGATATTCCCTTGAAACCGACAGATAAACAGGAAAACTGCGTTCTCTATTATTATTCACACTTTCTTTTCTATCATAGTTTTCATGTAAAACATACGAGTTGTCAAACATTAACTCACATGAAAGAAGAATAATTGCTAATCCACACACCATGGTGTACAGAAGAACCATCTTATATTACTCCAGCAGGTTAAATAAAAATTAAATCCAGTATAAGAATATCTATGTTACATATAATCCAAAAACTTTCGAATTTCGCTGCATTTAAATCCCAAGCACAAATATAATGTAATAAATCCCAAACACTTTCGAATTTCAATGCAGATAAATCCCAATCACACAGGATAATCCAATATAAATCCCAATCACTTGGAAATTCGAATTTCTCGGCACTTCTCAAAAATCTTGAGTTTTACGGCACTTAAATCCCAAACATACACGAATATCCGAATTCTTAAAATAATCCCTTTGAATGCGCGTGTTTAAGTACGAATCCCGCTTCTGGACACCAGTTGTAACGTTCTTAACTTCTGTTGTTTTCTCTTGACTAATCCCACTTCTGACACCAGTTGTAACGTTCTTAACTACTGTTGTTTTCTTTTGACTAATCCCACTTCTGACACCAGTTGTAACGTTCTTAACTACTGTTGTTTTCTTTTGACTAATATCACTTCTGACACCATTTGTCGCGTTTCCAATAACCACAAATTCACTTAAAGTAATATTTACAATTTATTTACAACACTCAAAATATGTACAGGATGACGAAACACAGTTGATACGAAATAAAACCTAAAATCCTAACGTCACTACGTTGACGATCCCAACTATCCAATTAAGAAACAAATCTAAGCGGAATATCTCTAATTCCCAGCGAAATGAAGAAAAGCCTAAGTCCCGCTCCCAGCGAAACACTACTATCCAAAAGCGCACTCAATTAGTCCCAATCCCAGGGTAAGCACTCTTGTAAAATCCTGTCGAAAAAGCCTACGTCCCGCTCCCAGCGAAACACTACTATCACAAAGTACTCAATTAGCCTCACTCCAAGGGTAAGCGCTACTTTAAAATCCGGTCAAGAAAAAGCCCCGGTCCCAGGGCCGCAGCCCTTTTTATACCCCTTCATTAATGAGCTCATGCATAAACATAACCTATATATCTACAAAATACATATATAGAATCTACCAGCATCTAAATTAAGGAATCTAAGTAAAGATTTAAGGAAATACCCTTAGACTAAATATAAGCTCAGCCGAGCATCTAAATTAGGGAATCTAAGTAAAGACTTCAGGAATTTCCCCTATACTAAATATACACTCGAAACATCCAAAATGAAGCTAAATATACTTTCCAAGCAAAGCTAAATAAAGACTCCAAGTGACCCCCTAAAATGATTCTGTGAATTTCTCTAAACTAAATATATACAATGCTATCTCTCTGAGAAGAAGGTCAAATGGGCCCTAAAAATACACACACACATGTACAGGTTGCCTAGAGTTCAGGCTCCTGTACACAGCCTCCCTATACACTAGTACCATTCCTAATTAGTTACGGCTACTTGACCAAGTGTCTAGGTTTCCCCCAGACCCAAACTGGACAGAACCGACCAATTTAACACCCTTTAATGAACATTTGACTCGGGTAATAAAATAATAATCTAGACACTATGGAACTAATTTCTTACTGCTTACCACCAAATGAATGAACGTAACAAATTTGTCAAAATGCATGGAATATGTATAAAAAAATATAGCATTCATGTTCAAGTATTTTGTCCGGTCTTTGCACCTCACAGTACGTAATGCAGATATGATTATTGCTATACATATATATATATATATTATAATTATAATGGACAAATCTCAGTTCATGGGACATTACGTACAGTTTATTACGATGATAAACACTTCAATTTGCATTGGATCGTTCGATATAAAAACATCGGCTATACTTACCCATATGTAAATCCATGCTTTATTGGGAAAACTCGCCGTTTTAATTATATATGACTTAAAGCCATGATGAAAAAAAATAATAAATGATAAAAAATATTTGAATATCATTTCAATTTATAATAAGATACTCGTCAGGTTGAGCATCACTATTGACACAGCCCCTGTACATTCAATAGTAACTTGAAATTGTGTAAATAAAAATGTATTTATTTAATTTTCTTGATAATAATTAATCATATTAATAGTTGCTGGTAGCAGTGGACCAATTCAGTAATTGCACATGGACTTTTTGTTCAAACCTGCCAGTGACTATATATGTTTAATATATGATAATCAAACTTTTGCTGTAAATGTTGGTGTAAAATATTATTTGCGTGTATCAGGTGTGTGAGGTTATTCCCATATGAGTTATGTTCCACTACGTGTGTTATGAATTGTTTCGCATTATTTTTTATTTATATATTTATGTCAAATTAGTTTCATTGTTTTTTTTTCGCATTCGCCACTGTTGGAGAAAACTTATATAGGCTTTTGCCTGTTGTTTAATGCAGTTGAACGTTAGAAATATCTGTCAAACTAAAATTTCATGAAATGAAATGCAATCCATTTGCATGTATATATTCTTATATTCCTATTTACATCTTTGTAGGATCCAAGTCCATGGACAGTTGGTGATTGTATTTGACACTATTCCATCGTTTTTTTTTTATCCCAATAACACGTATTCTAGAAGGTAAATACACACTGTTTACGCTATATTCACAGCGTTATTGACATCTTTTTAAAACGAAATGATCAAGACAAATGTGGTCAACTCAAAGCACACAAAACGATATAATCACTGTATAAATTAAAAATGCAATTAATTGTCATTTAGCAGATGATGATAGTATCCTTTTTGCTATTAATGGAATATTCTTAACAGGATTCTAGAAATATATCTTTATAATCATGGTGCATGTAATGGATTGTAGCATCTGTCTTACATGCTAAATCGAATATAAAATGCTCCTAATAAGTCTTTTCTAGTTGGTATGTATGCATTCAACACACACGTATCAAATTGAAGTGATTTCCTTGATATGTTTTTTTCTCATTTTGTTTAATACTTTGTATTTGATATTGTAGAGTTATCTGCCTTTGTTTTTTAAAACATAAGGCGCGATACTTACTTTCATATTTGTTCACAGACAACTACGCGAGTTTGCTTACAATGTATATCTACTCACAAGGATAAAATATAACACCAGTTGAGATACAAACCATACATACAATATGTTATCCATGTGTATTATTCTATATCCATATTAATATTTTTGTAGGATCCAAGTCTATGGACAAGTTGGTGATTGTATTGGACACGTAGTACCGGGTCTTACTCTATCCAAATTGCATGTGCTCTAGAAGGTTACGCCTTACACTGTCTACACTATTTATCTACGCTAATTTCATATGTCATAAAATGATGAACATACCGTAAAGTATGTGGGTACCAACGCATGTTATACAGATTGTTGAAAATACATAATCCATTGAATTTAAAGCTGTTTTTAATTCCAGATCATACCTGCATCTACTTAGATTTAATGCATAGTTCTTGGAGTATTCTCTCATCACTTCATTTTTTAAGTTTTATTATCTTTACGTGTAAATAATTCGTTATAGCCTCTGTGCTTATAAGTTTTATCGGGCGTATCTTCAAGTCTATTCTAGCATGCTTGTATCTATACCCGCAGGACGTATCAAACATAAGTAGGTTTTTGCGTTTGCATTTACGTTTCTCATTTTGTTAAGTATTTTATTATTCCCATATTATATAAGTGGATTTTCTGCCCTTGCTTGCAGTTATTTGATATTTTGATTAACTTTATAACATCAAGACCAGATATTGTGCGTCGGTAAGGTAAAGTACATGTATAGGTTTTTTGTGTCTTTTTCATTCAAAGAGACAGATTTTGGAAAATGTGAAAAAACACTAGTTTCTGTCCTTACAGTTATAATTTACCATCGTTGGTCCCATATTTTACTATTTTATAATAAGTATCAAAACAAAACATACCTAAGTTTGATTCAACTTCTCTGACTCAATGTTGTACACTTATTTTTAGTGTAAAATGAATGAAAATATGTGGCAAATCAATGATTACGGCTGCTTCCTGATATCACAACCATGATTATTTTTTTTATTGGCATATTGATATGGATACTTCATCAGTGACATCATTCAACGTACGTACGTAATCATTCATTTTGCTTTTTTATATATGGGGAATAATGCAGTATTGGTGAACTTTCACATGTTCATGTTTTTTCCTAAATGAACGAGCTACCAAAGATTGTTCAAATGAATGGATTGATCCTAATTTCAAGGTCAAGGGATAAAATACTGCTTATTTATCTAAAAGACTTCTTGTCAATAATTTCATCCTGGACCATGCGACCCGATGTAGCTATATGGATGAAGGATTTGGAAGTTTGTCCAAGTAGAAAAAAAAATCTCGACCGGTAAATCAATATAACATAGTTAAAGTAGGCTGATGATTTCCCTATCCAATATACTAAGAGGCCAAGTAGAAACATGTATTATCTCAAGCATTGTTAACCATTACTGCGAATTTGAACAGCTTCAAAGTTGTTTTTTTAAATTGACATGGTCTTAAATCTCTTAATAGGATTAATATGCTTAGGTTAATAAAATTTCTGTTTTCCTGATCACAAACTCATGACTGAAGTAATTGTGATACATCGGACGTGTGTAAATAAGTAAGGTAATAGTCTGTCGCAAGAGTTTTCTCCTTCACTGCAAACTTCGCTAACATCAACAATCGATGTGATTTGTTCAGATGCACGCTATACCAAATATTGTAATTTACTGTTATCTTTATGGAGTTTGTTCTCTATCTCGCATCCGACGGGGCTCGAAGGGAATATTCGAATCTATTGATGCGAGTTAAAAAGTGTGTTGTGTTATAATAGTTCAAAGGAATATTAACACACGTGGAGCTAGAAAAACCGTGAGAAACCATATTGAGAACTACGTAGGATTAAATCGTTTAAATATGTGACCGATATTGGAATGGTCTTGTTTCAGCGAACAATTACTAATTTTTTACGCCAGTTTTCACTGACCAAAATCAATATTATTTGGACTTTTCCGGTGATGGATGGGAAAGCGTGTCAGTTTTGTTATTTTGGGGAGGAGCCCTTATATTACGTAATTTGGACTGTTCTTTTGAAGAAAAATGCGATGCTATTATTTTGTGTTAGCCTGCATTCTTCATTATCAATGTTACACGGATTCCTGGTTTATGTCTTTGTTTGTTTCCACTAGGTCTTGCATTCCAGACTGGTTTAATGTAAGGTTAATTTGATATCGAGTGACAGTTTTAATTGCATATACATTTTTGTGTTAGTTTTTACAGGGTTTGTTTGTGTCATGTTGGACTTCAAATATTCCCAGGACAAGCACTTATTATGGCGTATATCACTCACTGTGAACTTATATTTTAGTCAAAGAAAAACCGCTTTCTTAGTTTTAAACAGAAAAAGTGAAGAAAAAAAGAAACATGATCGGTAAACTGTTAGTCTTCGTTTTTATGTCTATATAATCTTCTTATCAACACAATTTGTCACAATTGCGGAATACTATCGTACATTCTTTTAATTTTTCAGATCCGACACCATGGTTGGAGTTATGGTAGCCTGTAGATAGTGAACAAGTGTGTCGTATTGTAACTTTCAAACTACTCATGTAGGAGGTGGTATTCGCTAATGATTTAGTGACGTGTATTTTCTCAACTTGTGTATGTATGTACTAGCAATTTCTTATGTTTATTATTAGGTCCCCCCCCCCCCCCCCCCCCCCCCCCCCCCCCCCCCCCCCCCCACTGTTAAAGGGACTAAACTACGTTTAAAAAAATCATGTCATAAAAAAGTTAAAATGAATTATAGAACTAAAAGGAATTTGTAAATTACTTGTGTTACTTATGTTGTTAATTATCATATTTTTAAAAGTTTGTATAACAAATTTTGTTCAAAATAAGGAGAAAAAACTGAAAATAAATATGGAACGGGACCTAGTCTCAACTATATCAGAATTATTATCTTTTCCGGCGGAGTGGTAAAACAAACCTCTATGGTGCATGGCGCTCGACGCTGCGGTAGTGGGACCAATTCAAACATTCCGATCGAAGGAATTCGTCAGTCCTATGGACATATATGCTATCCGACTGGAAAACACAACTTTATCGACTACAGGTTCCTGTATTACTGCAAAGTTAATCGTAATAGACGTTGAAACCGTATCAAAAAGTTTTGTGAAAGTTTCTTAAGTGTAAATAAATCCTTTACTGTACTAGGTTTTTGTTAGCTATAAAGAAGGTTTTTCTATTGATATTATATGGTTTTATACATTTTTGTTACTTACTTCTTACCATTTTTTTATTTTCATTTGTCATGATATTATGTACTATTCCGCTAAATCTGCCAATATTATAAGGCTTTAAAATAATGGGCCTAATATATAGACTTTATGATAAGGAAAAATGTGGAAAATACTAATAATATAGGCATGTTTAGCGGACTAAGTAAGTACGTGTATTTCTTTTTCAATTATATCAATATTTGACATTCCATATTAACATTTTATATCCTTAGTTATAATGGTCGATCCAGTCTAATGGGCATTCCCTATACTATCTCTAGTTATAGTCTTGTATCCGCTATAAATGGACATTCCTTATATAGCCAATTGCGATAATATTTATCCGTCTAAAGGAAATTCCCTATATATCCTTAGTTATAGTGTCTATCCGTCTAATGGACATTCCCGTATATATTACCTAGTTATAGTCCTCTATCCGTCTAATGGACATTTCTCCTGGATATCACAAGTTATATAACTTTTTTTTCCATATGATTTACTAAAAAAACTCAGCCTAACTATATATATCTAAATTTGTATGTGTATTTGTATGTATTCAAAGCAAAAATATACCTTACATATACATTGTAGACCTATGCTTTATGTTGCTTTATAATGTACATGTACACCTGTATTCATGTATAATATATACAAAATGTACATAATTAACGGGGTGAAAAATACAGATTATACCTCCCACTTCTTGTCTTATTTCCATCAAATACTCTAAGGCTTCATAGAAACTATGCTGTTTTATTTTGGCAATGTAAATACAGGGGCGTAGGAAGCGGGGGGTGGGACGTGGGGTCGGGGTTTGGAGGGGGTTCTAGGGACACATTTGCCTACCGTTTTTCCCAGGGGACGGGGGCAAACATTTCTTGTTGCCCCCCCCCCCCATTTTTCGCCGAATGAAAATGTTCTAATAAATTGCACATTTGAAAGGAAAGATAAATTAAGGGTCTCCTCCTGCACGATTTTCGTGAAAACTTAGACTAAAAATGTCATTCCATGCGGGATCATACGTTTCTATCTTTAAAATGTCTCTTATTAAAGGATTTCAATCTGTTTATATGACTTAGCTCAAGACATTTTAATTCATTTTGATTTGGTGTTAAACTAACCCAATTGTACCGATGGTGTTGAAGCCAGTATGTTCCGATCGAGCATAAGTTGCTTAAGATATGGACGACGTTCCTCTATTACCAATTCTTAATGCAGGTAACTTTAAATAAAGAAAAAAAATATTATGTTAAGAACGCTTTAAAATCATTTAAAATACATCGTTTTAAAAAATCTCTATCACAGCCATTTCTTAATCGTAATTATTTTTACCCGGGGGAGAGACCCTCGGACCCCCTCAAACACCCAGATTCTCGCGGCTTCGGCGCTCGCAAATTCATCAAAATGCATCGTTAAACTCATCTTAGCCGATACTAAATCGTCATATGTTTTTTTCAGTAGGAGATTGTCGGCCCCAAACACCAAAATATCGCACTTTGGCGCTGCATGGCAATTTTCGTATTCATTAGATTCCGTTTATCGAACGCCACTGTCTATAAATGTATACAAGGATTCTACCTTAACGATATATGAAAAAAAGTTTATAAAGTATACTAAAATTTTAATTCGTTTTTTCATTACCATTAATCATTTTAATGTTCTTAATCATCATGCACAGATTTCATTAATTTTAATGATTTTAATTATTGTTAAACCAGTGATTAAGACAATCAAAAGAAAATTAAAAATTATCAATTTTTTAATTCATTTTAAAATATCATCAATCAAATTATTAAAACCTCATTAAGTTATTTTTCGTTAATATGATATTTTAATAGCATTAAAGATGATCTTTTGTGAAAAGATTAAGAAACAATTAATGTTCTTATTCATGCATGTTTTTCATGGAATTTTAATGAGATTTTAATGCAAGAAAATTAATGGTATTTTCATGACAATTTAATAGCCATTCTATACAGTAGTGTATCTTGTTCAGATATAGATTACATTTATCTTTATGTATAAGGATTATTGCCACCAAGTTCCATTGAAATCTCTCTAGTAATTACTATAATATATGTTAGGGGAATCTGAATATAAAATCTGATAAAGATCTGATCCCTTTGGTACTTTCTGAGAAACATACGTAACAAGAATTTTGGATGGAAGGTTGGACCACAGCAAAATGTGATTTGAATAGCACGCCATCTGTCAATATTGACATAATTTCCGTATTTTCAAAATTTAAGCATATTCAGTTTGGTTACCACATCAATTGTAGCTGCAATAATACACAACCAAAGCAATTTCTTGTTAACAGCAATGCTGCATCAATGATTGGAATTGTTTACCAAATGACATGAAGAAAATTCAAAGCTATCCAAACTTTAAACGAAATCTTGTCCAGTACTGTATATCACTATCCTAGAACAGTATTGTATTTTTATTGTGATGGCTAATCATTTTTCTATCTGAGTTTCTTATTTGAATTCCTTATAATATTATGCATAGTTATTTTAGACTATGCTATATAAGCATGTAACTATGTCTTTTAAAGTTATATGTGCCGTAACTGGGCGATAATTTTGACATGCTATTTTTTCATCATTAATTTATTAAAAACCATAAGGTTTGATGAATAAAGCTGTAAAAATCATTCAAATGGCTTCATATGACTTATAAACGTTAGTTATAACACGGAATTTTTGAACTGTAAAATTGTAGTCTTTATGCCTTAAATATGTTTAAATGTAAACATACCTGCAGAAGTCACTTTACAATTACTAAAAACATTGTAAAAATGTGTAATGAAATTGTAGACCACAATTTGGCTTCATGGTCTCGCCGTATGTACTCATTTCACTTCACTATTGATGTAAATAAATGATTTTTGGCAGTACTTTAATCATTTTCAGCTCTTATTTGTACATGTAAAATTAAAACCTATGCATTGAAAGCACTGTAATTTTCAAAAAGTTGGTAATTTTTGGTGCTGAATAACATATAAAAAGCTCATCTTGATTCGTGAGTATGAAAAATACGGCACATATAACTTTAATGACGTATTAACTATGCATGAGATTTATGCATCCTGTGATAATTTTAAGTATATTTTCTGTGATATTTTTTGTGATTATTTATAAATTTGCTTAATTTGTCTGCTATTTTAACTAACAAATGATATTGTGTTTTACTAACAGGAGGACCACATGGTAGATAAGCCTTTGGCTTAACATGTTAATCCATCCTCAATAAATAAAGTTTATTATCATTATAGTATTATTATTACAACCATCATACCAGTATTGTATCAATAATGTACTCGATACTTGAAATTCAACAATTCATTCATTAAACAGGTTTGAAAATTTGACAGATTTGGGGCCAAAAAGTGCACAAACCATACATAGATGGCAAGTTGAATATATAGGATCTTACATGAGTGTTCATTTCATATATTTTATGAAACAAGTCTAACAAGTTTTTATTTTTGCTAGCCTTGGCGAACACAAATTATAACTTCGAGACAAGTTTCATAAAATCTCATATGAAATGAACACAAATTTAAGATGCTTTTTATCACATAACAACCAACACCTGCATAACAAACAATTTCACGTCAAAATGTATTCCGAAAATCCAGCAGAGGCTGCCATTTTGTCCAGCCGTCCCCATAATCCAGACGTCACGTTATTTTTCCTGACGTCATTTTATTGTTTCTGTTTGACGTCACAATGAATTTCTAGCCAATGAAAAATCGCCCTAGGTCATATTGCAGTAGTGACATACGCAAAAATATTACACGGGCGAAATCACTGGATATCAGGCGGATTATGGGATAAAATTATACATAGCCCAGCAAATGATACCCCTGTGGAGAGGGGCAGTTGAAAAAGATCAAAGAATCTCTTGATACACATACATATAGCCAAAAGATGTATTTTAATGTGTATCATTTACTGAGTTAGGGACCAAGAGGAACGGCCCTTAGCTATTTATTTACAATGTCATACTTTTCACAGTTATTAAGTAACAAAATAAAACAGCTGAAAATCAACCATTACTATATACCCCATTTTCATATTGACAACCAATACTGAAACATAAACTATGAAATTTCAGAAAGTGAATTCTAGTACATACACGTACTTGTCTTCTTAATGAATAGTGGCCATGCATTGGGATCATCAATAATAAATTAGATTAACACAACTATTAACCAAGAAACTGTATTTACAAGAAGGTCCATTCTGAATGTTACAACATACCGTATTCGACCCAATAAGCGCCCAGGGCGTTTAAAAAATTGAAAAAGTGCTTATAAGACGAAATCATTGCAAATCTATACAGTTTGTGGTCTTTATTTATGCATGGGCAATTGAAATCATGGCCTAAAAATGGGGAGGGGCGCTTATAGGGACATGGGCGCTTATTGGGTCGGATACGGTAACCCTTGACCGCGATTACCAATTGAATTTTGAACTTACCACTTGACTGTTCATTGGTTGGGATGTAGGAGATGGAAACCCAACTGTGCTGTCAAAGGAAACAGCTTCATTCGTCACTTGATTTTCTAGGATAAATTGGTCTGAAGTGGAATGCTGATTTCCAAAGTCTGTCATGTGTTCGTGTCTTGTGCTTCGACATGGCTACAATAAATAAATACAATAAATTAAACTCAAAACAGTTTTCATAAACACAAAAACAAAACAAAACTTTATAAAACACGATGCCACACTAGATGATTATCAGTGACCTTATAGGGTAAGCAATATTATATAGTGTCTTTAGAATTATGTCAAATGTTTTGCTCAACTAAGTGATCTCAAGATAAAATATTTTCACTTTTCGGAAAGCTATCACTAAAACTAATACTATTATTATCATGTTTCCCTTGTTTTGAACGGGAGATTTATGCAATAAAAATGATGCTTTGTTTGGATTTCCAGATGAAAAATGAAGAACTCCTTTAACAATAAGATGCTGAGCAACTTTTAACTGGTAATACTGTGAAATCATTTATTTTAGTTGAGCTCAATTTTCGTGGGTTGTAAAATTTTACTGTTTTGTTAGCACTTAAATTTGTGGAAAAAATTAAACCTTGCATAAATATATTCTACAGTTGAAAAAAATAGCCAAATTGACCCCTTTTGACCCAGCCCCTCAGGCCCCCTGGGGGTCAGCCCCATCATTTGTTCAATTTTGAAACCCCACCCTATAAGGATGCTACCATTGCATTATGAGTGCTATCCCATGTTTAGCTTCAGAGAAGAAGTCGTTTATATGGAAATAGCCAAACTGACCCCTTTTTGACCCTGCCCCTCAGACCCCGTGCGGTCAGCCCCATCATTTATACAATTTGAATCCCCAACCTATAATAATGCTACCATTGCATTATGAGTGCTTACCCATGCTTAGTTTCAGAGAAGAAGTTGTTTACATTTGTATATGGAAATAGCCAAATTGACCTTTTTGACTCCTGCCTCTCAGGCCCCGTGGGGCTGCAGCCCCATCATTTGTTCAATTTTCAGTCAATGACCCATAAGGATACGACCAGTCAAATTTTGTTGAATTCCGACCAGCGGTTATGGAGAAGAAGTCAATTGTTGATAGACGGACAGACGACAGACCACAGACAATGGACCCCGGACAACAGACCCTGGACGCCGGACGCCACGGTATCGCATTAGCTAAAAACAGTCATTGCTGACACCTAGTTGTACGTACTATATGATCATTGGAGCGCAACAAAGCTTTGTATCTACGTACAAACCTACTTATCAAAATTAAATAGAAGGCGGAGGTTTCCAACGTCCTGTAGGTATTTCATAATGGTAAGATGTATCGGCAGAGGGATCAAAGGTGGATACCGAAGTATTCCAACAGCGCTCCATAGACGGTGCAGAAATACAAGTATGAAGAAGGATGGAGCATCAACATCAAAAAGATTCTGTGAATTTGTGGGTATTTATTAGTTTACATGTTTCGGATGGCTAGGCCAACCGTCATCAGAACAACCGTTGGCCTAGCCATCCGAAACATGTAAAATAATAAATACCGGTACCCACAAATTCATCGAAACCTTTGGTGTTGATGTTTCATCCTTCTTCATACTTGTAAACCTGCTTATTAACAAGATAAGAGGCCTAATGGGCTTGTATCGCTTACCTATTCTAGGCCAAGAACACAAGTACAAACTTGAAGGCTTTTGATTTGAACTTAACCTACCCGGTATATATACTCATTCCTACAGAAGGATCTTAAAGAATTTGAAACACAGGCCCCTGGGGAGTATCCAAAATTGTATGGTTCCCCTTAACTCAAGAATGCTCCAGACCTTATTGGAATTAACAAAATCCCTTCATTCATTTTCTGTCTGATATTGAGAAGTTGATCTCTCACTGTTTGTTATATATCTTAATTATTATTTACCAGTATTTAATTTCATTGTGTACAATTAAGTAGATTTCATAATCAGCACAATTCAATAGATTTTATTATCAGTACACTTTGTTTAATATATTAAAAGACATTTTGGTGTGCAATTAATAATAGATTGGTCTAAGACTCAAAGCAGTCTGAAAATTGTATAAACTTGAGCCATATAGTTTAAAAGTCTTAAACATAAATATACTTTTACACTGAAAAAGGAATCCATAGTTGCATTAATACTGATTTAAATTATTTCTTGAGCTTTTACTTATTCTGAACTTACCTGGGGATTTCTCTCCATCTGAGACACATGCAGCATATGACTATGGTATGAAGCCTGTAGATTTTGTTGCCTCTGATGTTGGCAAGTGGCATTTTGTTGCCCTTGTTGGTATTTCCTCCTATCATTTATTGCTGCCCTGATTACATTTGATGCCATATTTTCTTTGCATTTTTTGTTCTGTTCTACAGCAAAAAATTGGATAATTGGATGAATTGCTAAAAGGCCTGTAAATCCTATTTTTTTCTCTGTTGTTTGAACCGGCATGAGAGCACTTTTCTTTTGTTGTAGCACACATTCTGTAAGAGAGTCTAGAGGATTTGTTTCTATTCCGATGTCGCTCCCAAGTTTGTAAATGTTTGAAATATGCTGTTTTGCTTCCTCTGCATTTCCAAATCTTGTTAGAAATATCAGCTCTTCCACTATACTTTTGAGTTCCGTATTAGCCATGAAGTGTTCTGTGATATAAACCAATATCTTCATACATCTAGTTGCCATGTCCTCAGTTTTTCTGAACAGGTTTATATCTACGGAAATATCATCATACAGATATATCCTTGCATCTGGTTCGTTGATGCCCATGGCCCTGTCTTTCAACCACGGAATAAACTTGTCACTCGCCACCTCATAATCTTCTTTGGAATATATAACTACCACATCAACAATATCCAGAAACACAGGAATTGCGTCTGGGACTACATCACTCTCCAGCACAGACTCCTGTGAGTTGCATTGATGTTCTGACACATTTTGTGTAGAAGTAGATCCACCCCCTTGACTTGGAAAAGTCTTGGGCCTTGCTCCTTTATCCTCATATTGCTTGCTTGCCATACTTTAACTGATTTGGTATTCACCTCTTTGGTGTTATCTGTTTTTCTCTGGGTTACCAAGGTCTTGCTCCTGCTTCATTTGTACGCTTGCATTTGGCTTGCCATAATCTAAGTCTGAAACAAAATATTAATTATAAAATGAAAAAGTTTTGAAAAAGATTAAAAATTATCTTAAAGATTCTCCACCACCGACAAGTAGTATTTTTCTCAATAAAAAACAGGAGCAAATTAATATTTTTCTACTGTTACAAAAGTTACTTATTTTACACCATTACCACCATTGAAAAGTTTGAGCTTCTAATTTTACTTCAAGGATAAAAATATCACCAATAATTAGTTGCGAATTAAAATGCAAAAAAAAATCTGTGGCACTATGTCCTTTATGGAATGAAGTACTGATTGCACATGCATCCGAAGCAAAATATTTGATTTTTATTTGTTTTCCTACTTCATTTGAATATCTGACTTTCTGATTGGCAGATAATTTTTCTTCATGATCATATACTTTGAAGAAAAAATCTGAGAATGGCGCGAAAACCCGACGTTATCATGACGTCACAATAGAGACGTCGACGTTGCGTATTGATTTATAACAAATAATCCATTAAAAAATCAATGGAATCGTACGTTTAAACATATTTTATATTATCAAATAATCTGAAAAACTTTGTGAGAATCAGCTACGCGGATTCACTCAGTTTGCAAACAAAATTTCTTTCATAACCCGATGAAGAAAAAAAATAGTGACATCAATGCTTAAATGAATCACCAGGTATTTCATATTGTGCAGTTTTTCATTTACCATTTTTTCATGAAGTGAAAGTATAGAAGTGTTCTACGTTCTAAATATTTGAGCTACAATGATTGATTAAGAGAGACATTGTAAGTACACAATAACACATCTTAAATATTCCAGGGGTTACTATCACTGACATTATATCCACCCTTGGACTATCTTATAGTAATACTTAAGTATATGTAGGGCTGTGATTGATTATTATAACATATAAGTATTGAGGATGACAATAATCTGGAAGCCAATTAATATTGGGATGATGATGGGCGCATTCTGAGTAAATTCATTAGTACCTTAGACATTGGTAAAGATAGTCACAAATGATATATACCAACAAATTAATGGTGCATTGTCAACCTACAAAATTTACCATTAGCAACTTTTTTGTAGAGTGATTGTCAGGACTAGAACCGTCAGTGTTCAGTATAACATACATTTGTAAATTAAGAATATGTAGCGGGATTTGACTGGGTCAATCATCTGTGACCAGGTAGCTCAGTCGGTAGAGCACTCGGCTAGTGTTCGGAGGGTCCTGAGTTCGAATCCCGGTCTGGCCGCTACATTTTTTTCGCTCCTGTTACAGAATTGGCGTCCATCTAAATAAGGCATGGTGGTGGTGTTTGGAAGGGTCTCTTAAGTCTTTGAGGGCGAGACTTTGGGAAAAGAGGGGCAGTGTAAAGTAGGATTGTTAAAAACTCGACGTCTACAGCTAGAATAACATCCCCTACTAACATCCAGGTATGTGTCAAAGCCGTGTTTGATCGGAATAATTTTTGACAAGACATAATCGATGGTCGGTCGTGCCTGATTTGGTTTCCCACACCTTTATAGAGGGACCTTGCAGTAGCGGAAAAGTCAGTCAGAAGGTGATATCTTTTCCGCTACAACAGTAGCTACTCTGTCGGTAGAGGACTCGGCTAGTGTTCGGAGGGTCCCGGGTTCGAATCCTGGTCTGGCCGCTACATTTTCTCCTCTCCTGTTACAAATGTATTATAGCAACCTAAACATGTTGATGTTGTGGCAGCAGTTTTTCTTATATTTGACCATAAATCGATAATCTTAAAAAGTTTTAAAATGTTCTGTTGATTCCCACAATTAGCAGTTGTCTGTTTGTCATTTTTGTTTCTCAATAATGCACCATAGGCAAATCCCATCATAGGTACAAATGTACATGTATACTAAAGTCAGGTCAAAGATCAGAGTAGTCTACATTGTAACGTTAGTGGTTCTAATGGTACCAACAAGCTATTTTTCTGGACAAACCCAATATCAGTTCACAATGGAGTCACATAGCTGTCTACTTTCGTTTTCAATCTAGGCCTTAACTGTTAAAAGTCATTTCATGTAAAAACACAACTAAACTATTCGTGAAAAATAAATTACCATTGAATTATGTGAATGACAGCCATTTGAAAACGTCTTATTTGCTCAGCTGCCGTCATAAACTTCAAACTTGGTAGGCCTATGTGATCTTCGTCCTCGCGATCGCGGTCCTTTCAACAGTTTTCACAGTTGGTTGAAATGCTAAAAATAGAATATGGGAATCCCGGCGCCCCGCGCAATGGCGGAGTTTCAACCCGCGCACATCTATTGGGACTTCCTAATGACAAGATAAAATAGCTTGATGGCCAGTTCCTGTACGGGGAATGGAATTCGATATTCTTACAATTCGCATTGAGTATGAATGATTGCATACATACACATTCAATTACTGGCATACTATATCTTTGAACTTATAATTGCGAACTAAAGAGTATTCACAGCACACGTAAACATTTTATCACCCCATTTATTTATTTCCTCTCTTTACCGTTGCCACGTGCACAGTACTACCGGAAATCATAAATCCGGAAGCGAACTCTAATTTTGGAACCAACATTGAAACTTGAAACGGAAAAAAATGGATGCATCCGACGAAGATGAAGATGTTTTGTTTGAAGTAAGTAAACCATAACATTTTAATCTCGTATTTAATTTAAAATAAATATTTAGACAAGATCTTTTATCGCATGGTTTGCATGTGCATTTATACATTCTCATAATAAATGATAATCGTGAACTTACTGGCTATTTTCAGCACTCTCCTCTGTACCGAAGCCTAAAAGATGCTGGTTTGAAAGATGCAGATTTGCACGTGTATAGTATAGAAACTCCACTTAAATCGCATAGGAAAGCACACACAGAGGTAAAATTAAAGTCTTCCGCTCGACCTACAGAGTAACAGTAGTAGACTGATCTCTAATAATTTATTATTTATAAATCATTTACTGTAAGGTTCATGTAATGGCTTTAACCAGTGATATTTTGCAAGCCTAAAACTCATTACTGTGCTGCTATTGAACAGAACTAATTTCATTAATTGTTGGTATATACCCTGGCTAACTGTCAGTCTTACTGTTGATGAGTAATTTGTGAAGCTGCTTGTAAATTTCAGTAAAATAAGAGAAAAATGTATATTTCTGGAGAAGACATAGAGCTCGTGTGAATTGCATTGATGGCACCAAATAAACATGCTATCGTGTTCAGTAGTGACTATGCCAGGTACTCCAACAGTTTGTTTGGCAAAATCGGACCAGCGAATAGCGCAGGAGCCTATTGTTGTAAATGCATATGGCTGCTTTAAATGGCGGATCACAAATATAGCATATAAGAAGACATTTTAATTGATACAAGTGCTCTTATATACACTATTAGGTACTCTGAACATGACAAGAAGAATATTTACGAAAAAAATAGTTAAAATGTGGACTTTGAGGCTCTTTCCGGAAATTTGCATTTTTCGCCCCAAACAGATTGTTTGAACTATTTTTTTCGTGAAGAGTCTTCCTGTTGAGTTAAGTGAGGCGATGACCTGGGGCGGTGGCCAGGTGTTCTGGCCGACGGTTCACCTGATGACAATATGACACCTGTACATAGCAGTTGCAAATCACTTTCCGTTAATTAGATATCAAATTATGCTATCTATCACAGCTCGATCGGCACTGTATCTCTTCACCATGATATATTGGGTACCTTCAATAATTTGTTAACACTTGTACTTGAGCTTTAAAAGTTTCCATATGTACAAACTCAATCAATAGAAAATTAAAATTTGAAGTACTTTTTGAGTATTTTGAGTACGTGGTTTTAATTGTGCTATCTTTCACGACCCTATCTGAACAGTATCGTCGCCATTATAAATTTAGGGTAACTTCGATGATTTGTGTACAGTTTTACCATCGAAAATTCAAAAGGTTCAATATATTCAAATTCAATCAATTTAATATTTTATCATGTAAAATTTACCAAGCAACAAATATTTGAAAACTAAATGGAAATCGGTCAATTATTGCAATCAGATTACGTGGGTTTTATTATATTAATATTTCACGGGGGGATCGATTGTACCGATCGAGGAAGTAACCATGCCGAGATCAGGATATTCACTGTTAACATTACGTTTATTTATATAATTAGTTTAACACCTCTACAATTATGAAAATGTGATGGATTATTCAAATAAATAACATTTTCAATAAAGAGCAAACTTTAAGCTATTTGGGGGTTTTTCTGTTCATCTCCTGAATTATAGTCTAGATCGCTTAATCGGACGAAGCGTAGTTTCAATATTGCGTCGTTAGACTGTACTCGGCTGTAATTTAGACATGCGATGCATCGCGGTGGGATAGCTTCCGCTGCGGGCGTCGTTAAGTAAGGCTATGAGGTACCTTCTTATCCCTACTATTTAAAATTCTGCTATTTTCATTTCATTTCATCATGAATTTATAAAAGGCAAATAAAATTGAATGAATTAACAAGGAGGTAGACTTATAAATCTTGGACTTTTATTACCAGAGCCGCGGGTTGTTCAAAAGGTGATTTAAAACTTACGATTAGTGATTTTTTTATTAGGTCATCTGACCTGAAGGGTCAGGATGACCTATAGTCATCATGCTTCGTCCGTCATCGTGCGCCGTCCGCCATCTGCCGTCCGTAAACTTTTCACATTTCAATCTTCTTCTCAAGTTTGACCAGTGGGATTGAGCTGAAACTTACATGAAATGATCCTGACATGGTCCCGACAAAGTGTTGTTATTTTTCGGGTCGATGCGAAATCCAAGATGGCCGCCACAGCCGCCATCTTGAAAACACATTTTGAACTTCTTCTCAAGTTCTAAAAGTGCGATTTGGCTGAAACTTGCATAAAAATGATCCTGACATGGTCCCGACAAAGTGTTGTTATTTTTCGAGTCGATCCGAAATCCAAGATGGCCGCCACAGCCGCCATCTTGAAAACACATTTTGAACTTCTTCTCAAGTTCTACTGGTGCGATTTGGCTGAAACTTGCATGGAATGATCCTGACATAGTCCCGACAAAGTGTTGTTATTTTTGGGTCGATCCGAAATCCAAGATGGCCGCCACAGCCGTCATTTTGAAAACACATTTTGAACTTCTCCTCAAGTTCTACTAATGCGATTTGGCTGAATCTTGCATGAAATGATCCTGACATGGTTCCGACAAAGTGTTGTTATTTTTTGGGTCGATCCGAAATCAAAGATGGCCGCCACAGCCGCCATCTTGAAAACACATTTTGAACTTCTTCTCAAGTTCTAAAAGTGCGATTTGGCTGAAACTTGCATAAAAATGATCCTGACATGGTCCCGACAAAGTGTTGTTATTTTTGGGTCGATCCGAAATCCAAGATGGCCGCCACAGCCGTCATTTTGAAAACACATTTTGAACTTCTCCTCAAGTTCTACTAATGCGATTTGGCTGAAACTTGCATGAAATGATCCTGACATGGTTTCGACAAAGTGTTGTTATTTTTTGGGTCGATCCGAAATCAAAGATGGCCGCCACAGCCGCCATCTTGAAAACACATTTTGAACTTCTTCTCAAGTTCTACCGGTGCGATTTGGCTGAGACTTGCATGAAATGATCCTGACATGGTCCCGACAAAGTGTTCTTATTTTTCGGGTCGATCCGAAATCCAAGATTGCCGCCACAGCCTTCATCTTGAAAACACATTTTGAACTTCTTCTCAAGTTCTAAAAGTGCGATTTGGCTGAAACTTGCATAAAAATGATCCTGACATGGTCCCGACAAAGTGTTGTTATTTTTCGAGTTGATCCGAAATCCAAGATGGCCGCCACAGCCGCCATCTTGAAAACACATTTTGAACTTCTTCTCAAGTTCTACCGGTGCGATTTGGCTGAAACTTGCATGAAATGATCCTGACATAGTCCCGACAAATTGTTGTTATTTTTCGGGTCAATCCGAAATCCAAGATGGCCGCCACAGCCGTCATTTTGAAAACACATTTTGAACTTCTTCTCAAGTTCTACTAGTGCGATTTGGCTGAAACTTGCATGAAATGATCCTGACATGGTCCTGACAAAGTGTTCTTATTTTTCGGGTCGATCCAAAATCCAAGATGGCTGCCACAGCCGCCATCTTTAAAACACATTTTGAACTTCTCAAGTGCTACCAGTGCGATTTGGCTGAAACTTGCATGAAATGATCCTGACATGGTCCCGACAAAGTGTTGTTATTTTTCGGGTCGATCCGAAATCCAAGATGGCCGCCACAGCCGCCATCTTGAAAACACATTTTGAACTTCTTCTCAAGTTCTAAAAGTGCGATTTGGCTGAAACTTGCATAAAAATGATCCTGACATGGTCCCGACAAAGTGTTGTTATTTTTCGGGTCGATCCGAAATCCAAGATGGCCGCCACAGCCGCCATCTTGAAAACACATTTTGAACTTCTTCTCAAGTTCTACCGGTGCGATTTGGCTGAAACTTGCATGGAATGATCCTGACATAGTCCCGACAAAGTGTTGTTATTTTTCGGGTATTGTTCGGGTCGATCCGAAATCCAAGATGGCTGCCACAGCCGTCATTTTGAAAACACATTTTGAACTTCTTCTCAAGTTCTACTAGTGCGATTTGGCTGAAACTTGCATGAAATGATCCTGACATGGTCCTGACAAAGTGTTCTTATTTTTCGGGTCGATCCAAAATCCAAGATGGCTGCCACAGCCGCCATCTTGAAAACACATTTTGAACTTCTCAAGTGCTACCAGTGCGATTTGGCTGAAACTTGCATGAAATGATCCTGACATGGTCCCGACAAAGTGTTGTTATTTTTCGGGTTGATCCGAATAACTTGCAAAGCTTTATCCAAGATGGCGGATTTGGCTGAAACTTGCATGAAATGATCCTGACACATATCCCGACAAAGTGTTGTGTATCGGTATTTCGATACTGGATAGTATTTTCAATATAAAGAACACACACATTTTACCCAAATTCAAACATATCAAATCTCAACAAACAAGTTATCTACAATCATCTGAAAACTTGCATGAAATGTAAATACATTAATGTAAACTGTGGATTTTAGATCGTGAAATATACTGATCAAACATCATTTTTGGAACATGTGGATAGATACCTGGATAGTAGATTCATGTGTTATCATCTCAACAAATATTTAAACACTGTATTTGATGGATAGATACTGGATAGTAAATCATGTATACATCTTTTCAAATATAACACTGTATTTGTGGAGATAGATACTGGATAGACTAGATCATGTATCAATCATTCAAATGTATTTGTGGATAGACACTGTATTTGTGGGATAGATACTGGATATAGTAGATCATGTATCATCATCAAATATAAACACTGTATTTGTGGGATAGATACTGGATAGTAGATCATGTATCATCATCAAATGTAAACACTGTATTTGTGGGATAGATACTGGATAGTAGATCATGTATCATCATCAAATGTATACACTGTATTTGTGGGATAGATACTGGATAGTAGTATCATGTATCATCATCAAATATAAACACTGTATTTGTGGGATAGATACTGGATAGTAGATCATGTATCATCATCAAATATAAAACACTGTATTTGTGGGATAGATACTGGATAGTAAATCATGTATCATCATCAAATGTAAACCACTGTATTTGTGGGATAGATACTGGATAGTAAATCATGTATCATCATCAAATGTAAACACTGTATTTGTGGGATAGATACTGGATAGTAGATCATGTATCATCATCAAATGTAAACACTGTATTTGTGGGATAGATACTGGATAGTAAATCATGTATCATCAATCATGTATCATCATCAAATCATGTAATCAAATAAACACTGTATTTGTGGGATAGATACTGGATAGTAGATCATGTATCATCATCAAATGTAAAACACTGTATTTGTGGGATAGATACTGGATAGTAGATCATGTATCATCATCAAATATAAAACACTGTATTTGTGGGATAGATACTGGATAGTAAATCATGTATCATCATCAAATAAAACACTGTATTTGTGGGATAGATACTGGATAGTAATCATGTATCATCATCAAATGTAAACACTGTATTTGTGGGATAGATACTGGATAGTAGATCATGTATCATCATCAAATGTAAACACTGTATTTGTGGGATAGATACTGGATAGTAGATCATGTATCATCATCAAATATAACACTGTATTTGTGGGATAGATACTGGATAGTAGTTTCATGTATCATCATCAAATATAACACTGTATTTGTGGGATAGATACTGGATAGTAAATCATGTATCATCATCAAATGTAAACACTGTATTTGTGGGATAGATACTGGATAGTAGATCATGTATCATCATCAAATGTAAACACTGTATTTGTGGGATAGATACTGGATAGTAGATCATGTATCATCATCAAATGTAAACACTGTATTTGTGGGATAGATACTGGATAGTAGATCATGTATCATCATCAAATGTAAACACTGTATTTGTGGGATAGATACTGGATAGTAGATCATGTATCATCATCAAATATAAACACTGTATTTGTGGGATAGATACTGGATAGTAGATCATGTATCATCATCAAATATAAACACTGTATTTGTGGGATAGATACTGGATAGTAAATCATGTATCATCATCAAATATAACACTGTATTTGTGGGATAGATACTGGATAGTAGATCATGTATCATCATCAAATATAACACTGTATTTGTGGGATAGATACTGGATAGTAGATCATGTATCATCATCAAATGTAAACACTGTATTTGTGGGATAGATACTGGATAGTAGATCATGTATCATCATCAAAAACATGATTATACACTGTATTTGTGGGATAGATACTGGATAGTAAATCATGTATCATCATCAAATATAAACACTGTATTTGTGGGATAGATACTGGATAGTAGATCATGTATCATCATCATCAAATATAACACTGTATTTGTGGGATAGATACTGGATAGTAAATCATGTATCATCATCAAATGTAAACACTGTATTTGTGGGATAGATACTGGATAGTAGATCATGTATCATCATCAAATATAACACTGTATTTGTGGGATAGATACTGGATAGTAATCATGTATCATCATCAAATGTAAACACTGTATTTGTGGGATAGATACTGGATAGTAAATCATGTATCATCATCAAATGTAAACACTGTATTTGTGGGATAGATACTGGATAGTAGATCATGTATCATCATCAAATATAACACTGTATTTGTGGGATAGATACTGGATAGTAAATCATGTATCATCATCAAATGTAAAACACTGTATTTGTGGGATAGATACTGGATAGTAGATCATGTATCATCATCAAATCACTGTATTTGTGGATAGATACTGGATAGTAATCATGTATCATCATCAAATGGGTATTTGTGGGATAGATACTGGATAGTAGATCATGTATCATCATCATCAAATGTAAACACTGTATTTGTGGGATAGATACTGGATAGTAGATCATGTATCATCATCAAATATAAACACTGTATTTGTGGGATAGATACTGGATAGTAAATCATGTATCATCATCAAATGTAAACACTGTATTTGTGGGATAGATACTGGATAGTAGATCATGTATCATCATCAAATGTAAACACTGTATTTGTGGGATAGATACTGGATAGTAGATCATGTATCATCATCAAATATAACACTGTATTTGTGGGATAGATACTGGATAGTAAATCATGTATCATCATCAAATATAACACTGTATTTGTGGGATAGATACTGGATAGTAGATCATGTATCATCATCAAATGTAAACACTGTATTTGTGGGATAGATACTGGATAGTAAATCATGTATCATCATCAAATGTAAACACTGTATTTGTGGGATAGATACTGGATAGTAGATCATGTATCATCATCAAATGTAAACACTGTATTTGTGGGATAGATACTGGATAGTAGATCATGTATCATCATCAAATATAAACACTGTATTTGTGGGATAGATACTGGATAGTAGATCATGTATCATCATCAAATGTAAACACTGTATTTGTGGGATAGATACTGGATAGTAAATCATGTATCATCATCAAATGTAAACACTGTATTTGTGGGATAGATACTGGATAGTAGATCATGTATCATCATCAAATATAACACTGTATTTGTGGGATAGATACTGGATAGTAGATCATGTATCATCATCAAATATAACACTGTATTTGTGGGATAGATACTGGATAGTAGATCATGTATCATCATCAAATGTAAACACTGTATTTGTGGGATAGATACTGGATAGTAGATCATGTATCATCATCAAATATAACACTGTATTTGTGGGATAGATACTGGATAGTAGATCATGTATCATCATCAAATGTAAACACTGTATTTGTGGGATAGATACTGGATAGTAGATCATGTATCATCATCAAATGTAACACTGTATTTGTGGGATAGATACTGGATAGTAAATCATGTATCATCATCAAATGTAAACACTGTATTTGTGGGATAGATACTGGATAGTAAATCATGTATCATCATCAAATGTAAACACTGTATTTGTGGGATAGATACTGGATAGTAAATCATGTATCATCATCAAATGTAAACACTGTATTTGTGGGATAGATACTGGATAGTAGATCATGTATCATCATCAAATGTAAACACTGTATTTGTGGGATAGATACTGGATAGTAGATCATGTATCATCATCAAATGTAAACACTGTATTTGTGGGATAGATACTGGATAGTAAATCATGTATCATCATCAAATGTAAACACTGTATTTGTGGGATAGATACTGGATAGTAGATCATGTATCATCATCAAATGTAAACACTGTATTTGTGTGGGATAGATAGGATAGTACTGGATAGTAAATCATGTATCATCATCAAATATAAACACTGTATTTGTGGGATAGATACTGGATAGTAGATCATGTATCATCATCAAATATAAACACTGTATTTGTGGGATAGATACTGGATAGTAGATCATGTATCATCATCAAATGTAAACACTGTATTTGTGGGATAGATACTGGATAGTAGATCATGTATCATCATCAAATATAAAACACTGTATTTGTGGGATAGATACTGGATAGTAGATCATGTATCATCATCAAATGTAAACACTGTATTTGTGGGATAGATACTGGATAGTAGATCATGTATCATCATCAAATGTAAACACTGTATTTGTGGGATAGATACTGGATAGTAAATCATGTATCATCATCAAATGTATAACACTGTATTTGTGGGATAGATACTGGATAGTAGATCATGTATCATCATCAAATGTATAACACTGTATTTGTGGGATAGATACTGGATAGTAGATCATGTATCATCATCAAATGTAAACACTGTATTTGTGGGATAGATACTGGATAGTAAATCATGTATCATCATCAAATATAAAACACTGTATTTGTGGGATAGATACTGGATAGTAAATCATGTATCATCATCAAATGTAAACACTGTATTTGTGGGATAGATACTGGATAGTAGATCATGTATCATCATCAAATATAACACTGTATTTGTGGGATAGATACTGGATAGTAAATCATGTATCATCATCAAATGTAAACACTGTATTTGTGGGATAGATACTGGATAGTAGATCATGTATCATCATCAAATATAAACACTGTATTTGTGGGATAGATACTGGATAGTAGATCATGTATCATCATCAAATATAAACACTGTATTTGTGGGATAGATACTGGATAGTAGATCATGTATCATCATCAAATGTAAACACTGTATTTGTGGGATAGATACTGGATAGTAAATCATGTATCATCATCAAATGTAAACACTGTATTTGTGGGATAGATACTGGATAGTAGATCATGTATCATCATCAAATGTAAACACTGTATTTGTGGGATAGATACTGGATAGTAGATCATGTATCATCATCAAATATAACACTGTATTTGTGGGATAGATACTGGATAGTAGATCATGTATCATCATCAAATGTAAACACTGTATTTGTGGGATAGATACTGGATAGTAGATCATGTATCATCATCAAATGTAAACACTGTATTTGTGGGATAGATACTGGATAGTAGATCATGTATCATCATCAAATATAAACACTGTATTTGTGGGATAGATACTGGATAGTAGAATCATGTATCATCATCAAATATAAACACTGTATTTGTGGGATAGATACTGGATAGTAGATCATGTATCATCATCAAATATAAACACTGTATTTGTGGGATAGATACTGGATAGTAAATCATGTATCATCATCAAATGTAAACACTGTATTTGTGGGATAGATACTGGATAGTAGATCATGTATCATCATCAAATATAACACTGTATTTGTGGGATAGATACTGGATAGTAGTATCATGTATCATCATCAAATGTAAACACTGTATTTGTGGGATAGATACTGGATAGTAGATCATGTATCATCATCAAATGTAAACACTGTATTTGTGGGATAGATACTGGATAGTAGATCATGTATCATCATCAAATATAAACACTGTATTTGTGGGATAGATACTGGATAGTAGATCATGTATCATCATCAAATATAAACACTGTATTTGTGGGATAGATACTGGATAGTAAATCATGTATCATCATCAAATGTAAACACTGTATTTGTGGGATAGATACTGGATAGTAGATCATGTATCATCATCAAATATAAACACTGTATTTGTGGGATAGATACTGGATAGTAGATCATGTATCATCATCAAATGTAAACACTGTATTTGTGGGATAGATACTGGATAGTAATACATGGTATTGTAGATAGATCATCATGTATCATCATCAAATATAACACTGTATTTGTGGGATAGATACTGGATAGTAGATCATGTATCATCATCAAATGTAAACACTGTATTTGTGGGATAGATACTGGATAGTAGATCATGTATCATCATCAAATATAAACACTGTATTTGTGGGATAGATACTGGATAGTAGATCATGTATCATCATCAAATATAAACACTGTATTTGTGGGATAGATACTGGATAGTAAATCATGTATCATCATCAAATATAAACACTGTATTTGTGGGATAGATACTGGATAGTAAATCATGTATCATCATCAAATATAAACACTGTATTTGTGGGATAGATACTGGATAGTAGATCATGTATCATCATCAAATATAAAACACTGTATTTGTGGGATAGATACTGGATAGTAGATCATGTATCATCATCAAATATAAACACTGTATTTGTGGGATAGATACTGGATAGTAGATCATGTATCATCATCAAATGTAAACACACTGTATTTGTGGGATAGATACTGGATAGTAGATCATGTATCATCATCAAAATATAAACACTGTATTTGTGGGATAGATACTGGATAGTAGATCATGTATCATCATCAAATATAAACACTGTATTTGTGGGATAGATACTGGATAGTAGATCATGTATCATCATCAAATATAAACACTGTATTTGTGGGATAGATACTGGATAGTAGATCATGTATCATCATCAAATATAAACACTGTATTTGTGGGATAGATACTGGATAGTAGATCATGTATCATCATCAAATATAAACACTGTATTTGTGGGATAGATACTGGATAGTAGATCATGTATCATCATCAAATATAAACACTGTATTTGTGGGATAGATACTGGATAGTAGATCATGTATCATCATCAAATGTAAACACTGTATTTGTGGGATAGATACTGGATAGTAGATCATGTATCATCATCAAATGTAAACACTGTATTTGTGGGATAGATACTGGATAGTAGATCATGTATCATCATCAAATATAACACTGTATTTGTGGGATAGATACTGGATAGTAGATCATGTATCATCATCAAATGTAAACACTGTATTTGTGGGATAGATACTGGATAGTAAATCATGTATCATCATCAAATGTAAACACTGTATTTGTGGGATAGATACTGGATAGTAGATCATGTATCATCATCAAATGTAAACACTGTATTTGTGGGATAGATACTGGATAGTAGATCATGTATCATCATCAAATGTAAACACTGTATTTGTGGGATAGATACTGGATAGTAGATCATGTATCATCATCAAATATAACACTGTATTTGTGGGATAGATACTGGATAGTAGATCATGTATCATCATCAAATGTAAACACTGTATTTGTGGGATAGATACTGGATAGTAGATCATGTATCATCATCAATTAACACTGTATTTGTGGGATAGATATGGATAGTAGATCATCATCACAATATAACACTGTATTTGTGGGATAGATATGGATAGTAATCTGTATCAATCAAATTAACACTGTATTTGTGGATAGATAATAGTAGATCATGTATCATCATCAAATGTAAACACTGTATTTGTGGGATAGATACTGGATAGTAGATCATGTATCATCATCAAATATAAACACTGTATTTGTGGGATAGATACTGGATAGTAGATCATGTATCATCATCAAATGTAAACACTGTATTTGTGGGATAGATACTGGATAGTAGATCATGTATCATCATCAAATATAAACACTGTATTTGTGGGATAGATACTGGATAGTAGATCATGTATCATCATCAAATATAAACACTGTATTTGTGGGATAGATACTGGATAGTAGATCATGTATCATCATCAAATATAAACACTGTATTTGTGGGATAGATACTGGATAGTAGATCATGTATCATCATCAAATATAAACACTGTATTTGTGGGATAGATACTGGATAGTAGATCATGTATTGTGGGAAGATACTGGATCATCATCAAATGTAAACACTGTATTTGTGGGATAGATACTGGATAGTAGATCATGTATCATCATCAAATGTAAACACTGTATTTGTGGGATAGATACTGGATAGTAGATCATGTATCATCATCAAATGTAAACACTGTATTTGTGGGATAGATACTGGATAGTAGATCATGTATCATCATCAAATGTAAACACTGTATTTGTGGGATAGATACTGGATAGTAGATCATGTATCATCATCAAATATAACACTGTATTTGTGGGATAGATACTGGATAGTAAATCATGTATCATCATCAAATATAACACTGTATTTGTGGGATAGATACTGGATAGTAGATCATGTATCATCATCAAATATAAACACTGTATTTGTGGGATAGATACTGGATAGTAAATCATGTATCATCATCAAATATAAACACTGTATTTGTGGGATAGATACTGGATAGTAAATCATGTATCATCATCAAATATAACACTGTATTTGTGGGATAGATACTGGATAGTAAATCATGTATCATCATCAAATATAAACACTGTATTTGTGGGATAGATACTGGATAGTAGATCATGTATCATCATCAAATATAACACTGTATTTGTGGGATAGATACTGGATAGTAGATCATGTATCATCATCAAATATAAACACTGTATTTGTGGGATAGATACTGGATAGTAGATCATGTATCATCATCAAATATAAACACTGTATTTGTGGGATAGATACTGGATAGTAGATCATGTATCATCATCAAATATAACACTGTATTTGTGGGATAGATACTGGATAGTAGATCATGTATCATCATCAAATATAACACTGTATTTGTGGGATAGATACTGGATAGTAGATCATGTATCATCATCAAATATAAACACTGTATTTGTGGGATAGATACGGATAGTAGGGATAGATGATCATCTGGTGGGATAGATATGGATAGTAAATCATGTATCATCATCAAATTATAACACTGTATTTGTGGGATAGATACTGGATAGTAATCATGTATCATCATCAAATGTAAACACTGTATTTGTGGGATAGATACTGGATAGTAGATCATGTATCATCATCAAATGTAAACACTGTATTTGTGGGATAGATACTGGATAGTAGATATCATGTATCATCATCAAATGTAAACACTGTATTTGTGGGATAGATACTGGATAGTAGATCATGTATCATCATCAAATATAAACACTGTATTTGTGGGATAGATACTGGATAGTAGATCATGTATCATCATCAAATGTATAACACTGTATTTGTGGGATAGATACTGGATAGTAGATCATGTATCATCATCAAATATAACACTGTATTTGTGGGATAGATACTGGATAGTAGATCATGTATCATCATCAAATGTAAACACTGTATTTGTGGGATAGATACTGGATAGTAGATCATGTATCATCATCAAATGTAAACACTGTATTTGTGGGATAGATACTGGATAGTAGATCATGTATCATCAATACATAGATAGATTCATGTATCATCATCAAATATAACACTGTATTTGTGGGATAGATACTGGATAGTAGATCATGTATCATCATCAAATGTAAACACTGTATTTGTGGGATAGATACTGGATAGTAGATCATGTATCATCATCAAATATAACACTGTATTTGTGGGATAGATACTGGATAGTAGATCATGTATCATCATCAAATGTAAACACTGTATTTGTGGGATAGATACTGGATGGTAGATCATGTATCATCATCATTTTGCAAAGAGAAGGAACAAACAGCAACCACACTATCCAAAAAAAAGCCGTAAGTGACGTCATCGTTTTCTCTGCAGAACTGCAGATGCAGATGGTGTCACTCACAAACCTAATAATTGATGTGTGTGTGAAAATAGCGCTCCGGACAATATACATCTATTACATATATACAATTATATTTTAACGAAAATATGTGAAATGCTTAATGTATATTCAACTTATTTCTATTTTGTATGATACAGGACACCAATAAAAAATGGTGGCTTTCACTAGCATCCCTAAAGAGAGTAATCCTGGCTTTGATGGGACTGACAATACTGTCAGAGGACCTACAGAGACTTGTAAGTAGTCTTCAGCATTCCAACTTGGAACTAGCTCCTCTGATGTAACTGTCATACATTGACAACCTAAGATGTGATACAAGAGCATCCATTTTGAAGCTAATAACATCATGTTTGCCTTCGACAGCACTCCCCCTCTAAAAGTATCAGTTCATTGTTGCTCTGTGTTGTCTATCTTGAAGGAGAAAAGGTTACATTAATTTCTAAAATTAGGCTTTAATCACATTTCAATAACAAGCTATTTCCTTACACGCACTTAGGGCATAATAATATGGTTTTCAGGCAAAAAAAAAATGTTTAATTTTCTTAGTATACATATTCTTACACCTTTTACATTAATTTTCTTAGTATACATATTCTTACACCTATTACATTTTAGTTAATGTTGTACATCCAAGGAGTTCTGATTGACGACATTGTTGTCTATGCCATAGACAAACTACTCCTTCACAAGTCAAATATGAACTCTTACTCATTGTTTGATGTGAATCAGCTGTTTAAGTATTAGGTAATGCAGGCATAAAAAACTTAAATGAAACATACTTATGAATAAAACCTTACACACAAAGGAGTAAGATAATCATTAATGTACAAGCAGTGGCTAATTATGAAAACTTTAATCTCAAAGTAATTTTTAAATCATTAACACTTGAATGTTGTTATGACTTACTTGTTGTTACATTAATTTTTCAGACAAGTTTTTATAAAGCCGAGGTTTTGAAATCGATACTCAAGTCAAAGCTGTTGACAGATGAAGACAAAGATATTTTGAGTACAGCTCTACCTTTGCCGAACAGACCTTTTCATAAACTGACAGTCAGGCCAACAGTGTAAGTATGGGTTGTACATTTACTGTAAATGGGCCGCAGTGGTAATAAAGATGTCCCAACAGTCGTACACTAGCCGTCCACCTCTTGGTCGCGAATTTGAATCATAAGTAAAGTCAGTCGTCTTTCTTCAGGTTCTCCAGCTTTCTTCCAACATATTACACAAGCCCTCCACCTCTGGGTTGCAAGTTTGAATCCTATATGAAGAAGTTGCTAGGTATATGGCCGTAGGGTGGTGGTTTTTCTCTGGGTATTTGGCATGTTCTTTAATGACCATGGCTGTGAATAAGATGTTACACTGATCAAACTAAATTTATAATTACCCTAAAGTAAGTTCATAACAGATATCTGGGCACTTGTAAGATACCGTTTTGATGTGAGGAGTAAAATACTGTACTGTACACTAACAGTTACTTTACATAAATATTATACATTTATAATGAATTGTTATAAGTCAAAAACGGTTTTAATTGTTAAAGCAAGACTGAATGCTCTCAGCATTCAGTTTTTCCTATGACATACTTCAGGGGTGAATTTTACGACAGTGATAGTAACCCCTTGATAATAGTATAGGCCTTGAAATTCCTTGTTATGTAACTAATGAATATTTGTTTGTGATTTATTTATGACTATCTAGTACTAACAATAAACATACACTGATTGTATACTTGAACAGTCTTGTGACACTTTCCTTGCCATGCCTCCTGGCCTACTTGTACGGACGTGTTGTATACCCGGAGATGCCATGGAAGTACCGCAGTCTTACTGACGTGACAGCTAGCCTGTGTTTGTGTTACATGGTATTAATGATCACCAGATGGGCTGTATTGTACCGTCATCAGTCCAGACTCATTTGCGCCTCCAAACATATCCACCAGCTTGTCACATGCTGTGAAGGACTGTTACGTTGTACCACACGAGCCTTAAGGCTGGTCCAGGAGGCTGAACTAGTGGCCCGTGGCTTTACTCTGTAAGTGTACCTGAACTTACTAACTTATTCACCCCTGAAACCACATTTAGACTCTTCTAAAACAAAGATTAGACCAGTCCATTATGGAATTTCAAAGGTGAACAAGTTAATAATCAAGCTGGGTGTACTATTAAAACTTAAAATGTTTCACTGTGACATTGTCATCTTTATATCAAATTAATGGATCATGCATTTTAATATCCATGATTTGTAAATAATCTTCAAATAACTTGTCATTTCATGATTTTCATCAATATCAAAAATAAAATAGAAACCTTGCTGAACAGATGAATGTCCTGCTTTCATTGTAATTAGTGTAATATATATATTATATAAAGTTGATGATAAATGTAATATTATATTAGCATGTTAATGTCTCATTAGAGTAATAAGCCAACCTTTATTTCAGAGTGAGTCAACAGAATCCAGTGAGCAGACTAGAACAGAACAGCCTACACAGTACTCAGCGACAGTGTCCCAGGCTACGCTCCTGTCTCTTCTGTGTCGCCAGGGAAACCATGCTCCTGGCCAAAGATAAGACCATGTTGCTCATCAATTGGTATCCTTTTTCTGAATTGTACAGGAAATGTGTGATGGCTTAACTCATTCACATGGAAGAGTTTAAATATGTCTTTTGGGTGTCAGTGAGTTAATTATGATCCTAGGTTACAAAGTATTTGATTATACATTGTCATAATGCCCATCTTAGTATTAAATAATTTAGATATCAATAGTGCATACATATGCAGTAATAATTGCTGAATTCATCTAGTTAATGAATTCAATTTTTGTTTCTTTTAATTTTACATCCTAATAAAATAGCCACTCGTGTCATTTTAGGATGTGTGAGGTTTAGAATTAAAGTGTAGGAAAACAGGCGTTCCCAGAGAAAAAACACCAACCTTTATGGTCAGCAATTGATTCGCATTGGTTTTGGGCCTTGCTATACCTAGAGGTATGGAGGGCTAGTAGTAAAGTGTTAGAACTGTGTTACAGTACAGTAAAACGTGTTTATAAGGTAACTCTGGGGACCAAATAATCACTTGGTTATAACGCAACTCTGGGGACCAAATAATCACTTGGTTTTAACACAACTCTGGGGACCAAATAATCACTTGATTTTAACACAACTCTGGGGACCAAATAATCACTTGGTTATAACGCTACTCTGAGGATCAAATAATCAATTTGTTATAACGCTACTCTGGGGACCAAATAATCAATTTGTTATAACGCTACTCTGGGGACCAAATAATCAATTTGTTATAACGCTACTCTGGGGACCAAATAATCAATTTGTTATAACACAACTCTGGGGACCAAATAATCAATTTGTTATAACACAACTCTGGGGACCAAATAATCATTTGGTTACGAACATGGTTTGTTAAACACATAGTACAGATTAATAATCTGTTAATAGAAACATGGACCGGGAATGAAAATGACTGTTATAATCACGGATTTGTTGTAAATATGTTCGTTATAAACATGTTTTACCGTTATAGTATAGTAGAAATATGGAAAGATCGAAATTCAGTTTCAGACAGACACATGAATTTTCTTTACGTCCTAATGTTAATAATTGCTTGGATATGGAAATTAAATGAGCCCAGCCTGTACTGTTAACGCTTTACATCATGAAAATCTGGTACCAGGAACTAGATCTCTATGCATTACGGTCAATAATTTTTCTCCAGGTACTCAGGTTTTCCTCGCCCAACAAATCTGGCACATCCATCAGACGGGCCTGGCTGTTAATAGGAAGTTAAACTAATAAAACCAAACTATGCATTATATTATACAAGTTCAACATGTTGTTAGTACCTTAACATGGTTGACTAGTTATCCCCTGGGTGGGGACATTGATGTGGCCTTAAATTACCTCGCCCAAGTACCAGTAGAAGAATACGGTCCCTGTGTGCAGACTAACGGGAAAGGGGAGGAGGGCAAGTCACACCTGTATGACATCACAGACGGTTTCTCTGTAGCTTCGTTAAAGGTAAGTGAACAAATTCTGCTTGATTTCATGTAAATAATACTTGGCATGATATTGTATAAAATACTATGAGGCAGGTTAAGATAGTGGAGGAAAGTCTTACCTAGAGATAACCCGACCAGCAGTCAGTACCTGACAGCTGTCCTACATGGAAGTCAAACTTGAGACCCAGAGGACATCTTACCCACTCGACCACTGTGGCTCCAGAAATAATTAACTATTATTGACATTCCAAGGGTTACTATTAAACTCACATTCTTTTTTGAAGCTACCTAGCATATATTTATGATCCTAATCCAGACAGTATTAAGAATGATGGCATTTATTTGGTAAAAAATGTACACTGTTACTAACTTTTAATAACAGAAGTTTTTTCCCAGGGGATCAAACATTTATGTGACCTGCACATATCTGAGCTGTTCCGACGTTTAGCCTTCTCATTGTGTTATTCAGGTGAGTTATAGCCTTCATCATCCTTGATACTCCAGGGGTTCCGATCACTTCCGATCTCTGAACTCCTTGACTATCTCATAATAAAATTTGAAGGCAGCTCAGCAGAAAACATTGGACCAATCACAGGCCTGCAAAGATTTCCTTTGAAGACTACAGAGAGAGTGACACCTAACATCAAAGCCACACAGTCAACAGCATACCGTTATACAGCTCTTTTGATATACATCAAACGACTAAATTACCTGGTCTGTTCTGTTGCCTCCAGTTTTATTATGAGATAGTCCATGGCCAGGGGTGTAGAGGTCATATGTGATCGAAACCCCTGGAGTATCGAAGATGAACTTACATGTACCTAGCTCATGTTGTTGAAACAATGATAGCTTAATCACATGATCAGTGAATTTTTCTTTTACATTTAAGTCATTATCTTCTCTAAAGTGGTTATAGATTCTGAAATTTAAAAAAAGATTGTCAGGTTAGCTTTAAAAGAAAATATGTGTATTTTAATATTTTAAAATTATTACTAAATTGTCAAAAGGGGAATGGTGTTAACATAGCATTAAATGGTTGTTTATGTTTTTAGAGCATTTGTTATATATCAATATTTCATAGAAACCTTCTCACTTTGCTTTCTTTGTATGAAAGGAGTCTGAGCTAAAAGTGTTAAAATCTTTTCTTATCTTGTTGCATACTTTGGCTGAAAATCTAAGGTTGTTAATGTATTGTAATGAGAATCCCATTCAGATGACCAAAATACTTGTGAATTTCAGATTTCAGTTCATATTTCAGAATCATTATGCAGAGATTTTAAAATCGGTTCATAGCTACCTGGTATAAATCTCTTCAAAACGAATTTATAATTTAAAATAACTGACAAAATTGCAGCTTTATGTATAACATTGGATCTGACAACAAATTCTTAGAAAATAAATGAATAAATAAGGATCAGTCTATCTGCTTGTGGCATTTTTTACAAAGTACTGTGCCTGAACAATAAACAAACCATAAATAGATGATTTTAAACAGATTGATAAAGATTAATGTGTCCATTTCTTCATTATAAAATACATGTATATGTGACCAGGTTTATGGCTGTGTTTATAGATCAGAAGTTAAGTCTGAAGTGATATATAAGTTGTGTTAGCTGAAACACTGCTTATTGAGAAGGTTGAACTAAGACTTGGTTCATATTAAACTCTGATTGTGGACAAAATTGAAATAAAACTTGGTCTATAGATGAAACACTGTTTGTAGGTGAGGTCACACTCAGACTTGAGACGATGGAGGTAGAAACCATTTTGTCTGGGATTCAGAACCCCTTGTCTGAGGAGAAACAAAAGCTGCAGCAGGTGTACGACTCCCATGCCTGCCTGATAGACGGGAGAGGAACACAGACCTCTCAGAATGCCCCTCGTGATGATGCACACCCGCTGAGAGAGACATATATGGCGGTTCATAGTCTAGACCTTCATCTACAGGCAGCCTGGCTCAGGTGATTTATAAAAATGATGAGGACTTGGAGTAAAACACAACATATGTATATATAGCTGTTCAATTATTTGATGCTGCATATACAGTGGAACCTCCCGAAACCGATCATGGTCGGTGCATATAATTTCGGCCGGTTTAGAGAGGGTTCGGTTTGGAGAAGTGCACCGAATACCGATCATCACGATCCGGATTTAATCGATCGGAAGTCGTTTTTTACACTAGTGTACCGCATGTATGCCTAGTGTTTGTTAAAACCGACCGATATTGATTGCTTATGTGTATGTTATCACAAAAGAGAGAATCATACGTTTAAAAGGAATGGATTACAGCAATCTTGACTTTGATACCGCTTATAAACATAGTTTAGTTAGTTAGTTGCGTGAATGTTCTTGGGGATGTTCTCGTCTGCAACCTACATACGACCGATCGCTTCCGGTTACGTCAAGAATCAAATTATATGGTCTAATTACACGTTGATCAGTCGATGCCGGTCATTATATGACATAGCCATTTTCTAAAACAATACATGGCTTCGGCTTCTTCATACAGATAATTTACGTTATCCGACAACTACATATGTAAATAAAAAACCTGTGTGATTTGAATACGAAACTTTCTCTTTATTACTAGCTCTGCTTGTTTTCCTACAGTAAACAAACCGCGTGCACATGGTAGACCTTCGTTAGATATCTAAACACATAATAGACATGATTAAATAATTACACCACCATCTCGGGTATAATTACCGTGTACCTATAGCCTTCACATCTGTATACATGCCCAAGGACATGGCATGCGACAACTATGGTACAGGTACGTGTGTATTTCACGGTCGGTTGATCAGACCTCAATGCAATCTATCGGTGTCGCTCAGGTAAGGCCGGTTTTCAGAAGTGTATTTTAGTTACATTTGACTATTCCGATCTTAAAATCGGTCCGGTATTCGGAATTGGGAGGGATCGGTTTTGGGAAGTTTTATACACTATTAATAAAGAGGAATTCATTCCGTACATAACATCCATGTTCGGTTTCTAGAGGTGATCGGTTTTGAGAAGGTTCGGTTTTAGGAGGTTCCACTGTATCACCATTACTGGAATATTCCTTCGTCCGAGACCCACACAGTTGATTGTGCTATGAAACATTTATTAAAGATGCTCCACCGCCGACAGAGCATAAATGATATTCATCATTTGAACAATAATTGGTGTTAAATCGTGTATATATATGCCTAATTAACACAAAAAACAATATAAAATAATTCATTTTGCCTTTTGTACATGCGCAATCAGTACTACATTCCATATAGGATATAGTGCCACAAAATTTTTTTCAGGATGCAATTAATTGTTTTTCATATTTTTAACTTGAAGTAATATTATATGCTAAAACTTTTGTAACTGAAAAAAAATACTGAATCGTTTGCTCCTGTTTTTTGATAGTGAAAAAAATACCATTTGTCAGCGGTGGAGCATCTTTAGGTGTAGTATGGAGTTATCAACCATGGGTCTCCAATGATGATTAGCTATCTCCAGTCAGTTTAACAATTAGTATTATTATCATTATTATTAATTGATAGCAGTTTTTATATTAATTTTGTTTTATTGGGTTAGATAGGACTAATTTTCTGGGGCAGGAATGGCTGACTAGACCTACAGTAAAGGAGGGAAACATTATATTTAAATCCTTTAAATCTCCTCTGGTCAAAAAGTATCAAATGAATTTTAACCAAAATTGGTCTAAAACATTCTTTGGGGAAAAAGAGCAGAAAAATAGGAAGTTAAGAACTTGATGAAAAGTTAACTGATGTTATTCCTTCCCTTTTGTTTGTAGGGTACGGTCCCTTTCCTCACTCTTGGAGACTCACCTTGACCAGGGTAATAGAGGTCATCTTGACCATGATGATGATGTCCATACAGACCAACTCAAAATGAACGAGGCATATGACAAACTCCGCCTGCAGGTAAAACACGAGCTACATGCCTGTAAGGCTTGCTGGGAAGAAGGGATTAGTCGTCTCGAGAAACTGGAGAAGGTCAAGGAAAAGAAAGAAGGTGAGGTGCAAATATACATGGTGATTATATACACTGTAACTTGTCCAAACTGACCCTTGTGTAATCTGGATACCTGTCTATTCCGACATAACTAAGTGACATTTCCCTTCATGATTAGTAATTGTAAATAAAACCTGTATAATCCAGAAACCTGGCTATACCTGCCAAATATGCTGGTCTCTTTGGCATCCAGTTTAAGCAATTTACACTGTACTTTGATTAGGAACTCAATTAAATTTAATTTAATGAAATTGTTAGAATTATTAAAAGGTTGAAAAAGTCACATCATTTTGCATTAAGTATGATTTTTACTTTTACTTTAAGTGTTACAAAGGAACCCCTTATAACCCCTTATAATATATTTAATAGAACGAACTAAAGAATCTTGTGTTTCTTAACTTGTTAAAATAATGTACAGATAATCTTATGATTCTTTTTACTTACAATGTATGTGATCACAGATTAATAGATTGTTTTTATTGAAATACTTCCTGTGCTTACCCTTCAGCTGAACCTGCAAAGCTAAGTACCACAACCCCAGAGGTCAAGGCCAAGGCTCCGCCCATTCCTTTATTTGAAATGGGTGACCCCATTATAGAGGACCAGGTAAATTTTTTACAAATAATTAAACACAATTAAACTTGCTATAAAGGATACCTGTTTATAAAGGACAGACTCATCAAATCTCTGTATAAAGGACACCTGTCTATAATGGACAGACTCATCAAATCTCTATATAAAGGACACCTGTCTATAATGGACAGACTCATCAAATCCTTGTATAAAGGACACCTGTCTATAATGGACAGACTCATCAAATCTCTATATAAAGGACACCTGTCTATAATGGACAGACTCATCAAATCTCTGTATAAAGGACACCTGTCTATAAATGACAGACTCAGCAACCCCATTTGGTGCAATTTACTACATACAAATTTACCTATGTATAAAGGACACCTGTCTATAAAGGACATGTTTGCTATGTCCCTTCGTTGTCCTGTATAGACAGGTTTGACTGTAACTTTAGCTACATAGCTATCATTTTGGATTCTGCATGAAAATGAACACTAGGATCCAGTTTTGTGTAACAATGTAACAAACAAACTACATGTACTCTAACTATGGATATGGGTATTTCATTAGACCATGTCCAATGGATTTCTTGATTGTGTGGTTGAGTGTTATGTCTATGTATCATAGTTACAATTAAGCAATATTAATTATGCACAGTTATTTGCCCTCTGTACATGAATACATTATTTGTTCGCAGTTAATTCAATTTGTTTCAAGAAGAACTCAATTCATCACCCCGTGCGATTGACCAAAGCAAGATGCAATCCTTAAATGATTCAAAGGAATAATTAAACTTTCATACATATTTTGGTGCAATAAAATTTTAGCAAAAAAGCAGTCTTTAACAGGTTTATAGCACAGTAATGCATTATTAGTCCAATCACCATAATGTGTACATAAACGATAGACAGAAAGATTAATTAGACAAATCTTATTTTAGCATGAAGCATTTATGATGTAAAAAGTGCTGAAAAAATAGATTACCGCTAAAGCATATAGGTTTTCAGTCTAGACTAATTAATTAAAAACATAGTATAAGACCTTATTGAAATAAAAATCCCAAAATAGATATAAAATGATAAAATATGCATATTGGACAAATATTAAGTACATTGTCTATTAGTCTGCTAAACCTGCCTATATTATTAGGCTTTTTTATTTTTTTGCCTAATGTATATATTTAAGGCAAAAAAAAAGATTTAAAAAGCCTAATAATATGGGCAGGTTTAGCGGACTAATTGTCTATGTGTTGTCTACGAATTCTGAAATGGCTAAAGAATTAGATTAAAACCATATTAATTCATTAAGTTCATTGTATGGTTAATTTTGCCAGGTTTTTGAAGCCTACATCACTGAAGATCCTGTTGATAGCTACCAGAACAGTTGGGACGAATTTATGTCACCAGCAGAAAAGGTAAATAGCTAGCAAAGAATTTATTTGCTGTATGTGTGTTGGTAAAAGTCTTTTATTCCATTCTAGCATGTTACAGGCTCAGAGTTATCTGCCTTTGCGAGTAGGCATGCATTGATTGTGATGTCATGTGTTTGTGAGTGTTACGTCATGTTTTTCAGAGAAAACAGCATTAATTTCGCTGACACAAAATAATAACACATTAATGGATACCTACTCACAAGGGAGGTAACTCTGAAATATGCAAAGGCAAAATCACCAGACTCAATGTTATCTCGATAGGTTAAGTTCAGGGCCATTACAGTCACAAGTTATGGTTAGAGTTGAGGTTAAACCATCACATATAAGATGGTTTTGGTTTCGGTTTCTTCGACTACCATGATACCCTTTTAAAATATCATTTCTCTTGAGCATATTAGCTGTCTGTCTGAATATTTGATTATCTGAATGAAATACTATGCTGTTGCATTTACAGAAGGGTGATATTTAATTGTGAAATCTTCTTGTTACTAACTTTCCTAATCTTTTGTCTCTGAAAAAAAGAAAGAAAGTGTGTCAAACGTAATTATTATAATAAAATATTGGCTGGCTGAGGGAGTAAGAATTTGCCGACTCATTTATGACTTCTTTCTATTTCAGGAGAAAAAGAAGAAAGAAAAACAAGAAGCAATGAGACTTCTGACAGAGTTAAAATCTGTGATTTCTGTGCGTGCCACAGAGAGGGAGATACGGGAAAATAAGGCATTGGAGAAGGCTAGATTACAAAATAATGGACCAACATCTGATACAGATGGAGAGACTTGTACAACTTCAGGGGCTGTAACTCTGTCACAAAATGCGACATCTGATGAAGATATTGTTAATAAAAATGTTACACAGACAATGAACATGGCAGACATAGTCTGTTCACAGAAGTTGCAAAGCGACAGCCGATCTACTGATGATAAAATTGATGTGTGTATGAGAACTGAAGCAGGTATCTTGATACTTCAACAAGTGAATGACAGTCGCAGTTCAGATGATCTTAAACACTGTAAACAATTAACAGAATGTGATGATCTATCAGAATCTGAAGACAAGGAATCCAAATTGAATCTAACTTATTGTGATAATAAAAAGACAGAAAAATGTCTTCAAGATAGATCTGGAGAGGAAAGCCAAGACTCTGAAGAAGAACGTTTTTCTGGAGGATACATTAAACGGAAAGTGAAACTTCCGGAATACACAGACTCAGAATCAGATGAGGGTGAAGAAGTTTTAAAAGACTGGCGTAGCGTTATTCAATCAGAACATATTTCATGTTACAATGATGAGAACTCTCAGACTGGTTTACCAGATGAGAAAGACAATAATGACGACGGTTACAATCCGTTAATCAGGGACCAGGAATCTCTAGCTGAGAGGATGGCTCGGTTGTCAGGGGCAAATTTGTCCTTCTCTTCTAATGTGGCTGCCATGGCTGCGGCAAGGTCACGTGACATGGGGTTGTCCGAGGCTACCTTCGGAGACGACGATGATGATGAAAGTGATGATTAGTAAACAACCAAGTTTCGTTCCGGTGTTTAAAGTGTGCAATATTTACAGCTGTTCATGTCGCCAAGTAATTCATATGACTCTGTGCATTATTCATTATTCACTACATTTATTGTACTTTGTAACCTTGATATATAGGGAACAAATCAAACCTTGGCTGTTTTCGATAATGCGGTTTGACTGGTTGGACCTAGTTGTTCGTTTATGAATTAAAGACGGACCTGGTGATTTTATATTTTGTTCTGACGAGCTTTGACAGAGCCCTCACATGCCTGTATCATAAACTGCAGGTCTGTCAGGATTTATACTTGAAATAATGATTTTTACAAACGGTCGAAACGAAAACTGCCCTAGTTATTACTATATAATTGTTTAATTTCACAGGTGCAAATTTTTGTTATTTACTGTTTGGAACTTATAAGCAGGGGGTTATTTTTGCGAATTATCGTTGTAGTCTTTGAAAGCATCCTTCATAAGACAAGTGGTAATACAAATGCAAAACCATTATTTTGATAATTTTCAGGAGGTATCAAATTTCGAAAATTCAGATGAATCCCCAAATTGAGGGAAATTAAAAAAAAAACAAATATTAGTAACTATACAGATGTTCTAGGGTCTCATGGAAAAATCAATGTTTAGTCTGAGTAAGTGATGTAGTGAGATTTTTTCACTATTAGCCATGGGAATAATTTCAATTGAGAAGTACATACCTGATGCATGTTTATGTTGTTTTAATTGTAACACAATCAAATGCAGTTGCAAGTTATGAAAACTTAATAACTAGATCTTCTGAACATGTAACAATATAAAATGGGTATTTTTATTATTATCATAATTGATGTTATTTAAATTTGTTTCGTCATTATGAAAGTTACAATGTGTAACTGAATCTGTTGTTGGTATATTGTATGGTTCATATGCTTTTTAATCCATCAGTATTAAAATGAGATACTGTTTAAACAGTAAATTTTATGTTGTTTTTAATATATTACTTTCATACAATTTAGTCAGAATACAAGACTTAGTGCAGTTGTTATAATAGCTCTCTTTTAGACTATTTCATATACTGGTAATAAGCACACATACAACAAATACATGGTGATAACGTAGAGATTACCATTCCCTTCAATTCAACGTTCCTATTCTGTATTTGCATATGACAGAGTTCAGTTATCTACCCTTGTGGGTAGGTATCGATTGTGACGTAATGTGTTAGAAAGCGTAACATCATACTTTTCAAAGAAAATATGCACATAGTATGTATAACGGTAATATGTTTGTAATGTGTTTAAACAAATTATGCTAAGCCTTATAAATCACTCACCTGCTACGTGGTGATATTGGGGCATGCTTGAGGCCTATTCAATGACCTCTCAGGATTAAAAGTTGAAAAGGGAAAAGTGGATGTCTGACAGACGATGGATGTTGAGCCGTGGCAAAAGCATAAGCCTATGGTCATACAGTACCGGACAACTATCCCATACAGGTCTTTAATGAAGGCGGAGTGGTTAAGGTATCTCAACATGTCACCACAAGGTCACCGAGTCACAATTTTGAATCCCATGTAGGGCAGGTTTCAGCTACTGAATGCTGGCTGGTGGTTTTTCTCCAGGTACTCTGGCTTTCCTCCACCAATAAACCTGATACGTCCTGAAATGACTCTGGCTGTTAAAAGGGCGTTGAACTAATCAAACTAAACCAAATTTTGGCTCTGCAACAAAATGGAAGTAGGCTATAGCGGTAGTTCTAACTTTACTCCTGATGCATATATCAAAAAATAAATCATCTGCTCATAGAAACAGACACTTTACAAGGCATGGCATCAATGATCCACTTTTAATGTGATTGATTTTACTGTAATCTGCTCATTTGCAGATTATTGGAGCTAAAATGGTGATATATAATTGTCATAAACACAATTGTCACCAATGTTGACCTAGAAACTATCACTTTCAAAATTGCTGTTCCATCTTGTGGATTATATCGTCGTTGATAAACGTGTTCCTGGTCTAACTTTCAAACTTCTAAGACAGAGTTCCTCAAAATGAGTTAATAATGTAAATAATAAGCCCTAAATTATCTTCCCATAGAAGTTATGGTCTATATAGTTTTAAAGACAATAAATGTATAATGCGTTAGCTTTGGCATCTTACCATAGATTCCATAAGAAGATATTCAATGCTCCAATGTCCACATACTTTGACAACAGAGAAAATTGTGTTCAGTAGTAAATATATTTTATTAATTCACATTGTACAATAACATGGCTTTTTGACATGTAACATTGAAGAGTATATAAATATAATAATATTAAGTAGTAGAAAGTGAAAACATTTCTCAAAAGAGATGATTGAAACTGAAGAATAAACAAAACTGCAGTCTCACGAATTTATACATGGCTTTAAAAATTGCAGTTATGGACCAGTACTAGTGATATTAAATAAATGTGTTGATACGAAATCAGATATCTGTGCTTCAGTTTGATATTAAAGTCAAAATTAACACTATTTTGAAAATAAAATGAATAATTATATTAAATGATGATTTAATAACTCCAGGAATGGCAACAACAAAAAATTTAAAAGAGGAGATAATCGATGAAATGAGGTAAAAGTTGTATATAAACTTATTTTAGGTACCTGTTAATTTATCTTATTTTGTTTTTTAATTACCCAATCAAACTAATTTTCACTAGTCTTCAGATTAAAAATAAGTTGGGTATGGGGAAGGTAGCACCAGACAACTTATTCCATCTTTACATATTACAGAGTTACTTCCCTTACTGATAGGTATCAATTGTTATGTCATTACTAAATAATTAATTTTCTCTTTGTTTCTGGCTTTCTGATTGGCCTATTCATTTTTTCCATTCCACGATGGAAACAAAAATCCGAGAATGGCGCGGAAACCCGACGTTATCGTGACGTCACAATAGAAACATTGACGTTGCGTTTCGATTTGGAAAAAATAATCCCTTGGAAAAATCAATGGAATTGTACGTGTAAACGTATTTCATTTTATTAAGTAGTCTGGAAAATTAATTATAAGCATTGAAGTCACTATTTTTTAATTTCATCGGGGTATGAAAGAAATTTTGTTTGCAAACTGTGTGAATCTGCGTAGCAAAATTCACATCATGTACATGACATCAAAATACCTATCCATAAGGGCAGATAACTCTGTAATATGCAAAATACAAAATAATCAAAATATTAAAACACTGAGATGATGAAAAATAAATAAATAAGCTAAAAGATACTTGTAATAGACATGTACTTATTAGAGGGATAAATACAATATAACGGAAGTTGAAGTATTTCTATTCTGCTATTTTTAATGACCAACCAGCTGAGGAATCGGTGATGCATATTACAAGTGATAAACAAAGTGTGCAATACACATTAAAAATTTCATGATCATTCTTTCCCAAAATTATATATAAAATTATTAATTAGGTAAGTGTTCAGCTAAATTGCAAATTTGTTAAAATTTGAAATCAATTTTCCCATTGTGTCAAAATCACAAAATTATTTGACTAACGAAATTAACCAACTATACAGTAAAATCCAAAATCAATAAAGGTTTTTAATTAGCACTTAATTCTTCATGTTAAATTATAAAACTAAATGTACTGTACTACTGTTAACATGTTATAGGAAAGCAGAGTTACTACTGTTAACATGTTATAGGAAAGCAGAGTTATTCACCGATTTAATTTTGTAAGATGTAATTACAAAATTGTGTTTAAAATGTATATCAAATAATTCAGCCCTAAACTTGTTGAACTTTTCTTAATCTAAGATACAGGGTGAACAAAAGATGAATGATTAGGCAAAAAATGAAGTGGAGGAAGAAAAAGACTAGTTGAGTAAAACCAAGGAAAATCTCCCTCAATTAGCTTGTCTTGTATGATTACGTGTAATTTACTTTTTGAAAAGACTCAAAAGATTTATACACATTATTAGTCACTTCACACTTTAATATTCCATCAATCTCACAGCCAGTTTTGATAGGAATTTTTAACTCATTCACCCCTAAAATTTCATAATGGACTGGTCTAATCTTTGATTCAGAAGAATCTAAATGTGTCTGTAAGGTGAATGAGTTAATTTTGATTTTGGAATTCCAGCCAAACATCTATTGTGAAACGATATAATCCGATGTACTTGAATGAGGATTTTCTACAACTGTACATTACAGTTCTTGTAAATAACTGCAATGAATGATTAAGAAAAGATTAAGAAAAGATTTGTTATAAAAATAATTTATCGAGTATGCACCTTACTTATATAGGACACAACCATCAACACCAGGTTCACAGTACAAATCACTATCACAGATAAATAAAGGCTTGGAACAGAAGAAACGCATCAGCTAGACTTTTCTGTGTCAGCTTTTTCAACACTTTCTGTATCGTCATAATCATCTTCATAATCATCAATGTCATCTGCTGCAGTAGCTGTAACATTATCCTTGATGTTTGTATCCCTTACTGACGGCGGCCTGTCATCGTCCATACCAGGCAGGGAGCCTTTAAACGTACTATGGGCAATCTCCTGTAGCTCCTCCAGTTGATGTTGTTGGTTGCTATCGACGACATCCAGACGCTGTTTGAGCAGACGCAAATCTTCCTGGTGTTTCCTCTCCTGAAACATTCGAACAAAGATCATTATTAAAACATGCCTTTCAAAAAATCGTCAATTGTAACAGTTTCACTTTATAACTCAATTTTCAAAGACTTCTGTTGTTCACATTGATTATAACTTTAACACTGCAGACGATATTGTGTACCAAGAAAGTTCCACTGTATCTGATTTGTTCCCCAATCATATTTTAGCACTTGATTTACAACTTTTTGACAGATCAACAGAAAGTTGTCTAACTATAAGGTTTTCTTGATATGAAGGTCCTGATATTTAATTATGATTTATCAAAATGTTGGGAATAGAGCTACCAAGTAATGTTCCCTATCTACACAAAACTGAAACCACTGTCATTAGAAAATTTGATAAACTTTATCTGCAGAGACTTTCTCCCAAAAGACAGCATTATCACATCGTACAATATTTACAAACTTAAGCTAAATATGTAAATAAAGGCTTAACAACGCCATGAAAAATATTCATTTTTCATAAATTGTATTATTATAGTAAAAGCATATAACACAGGATTCAATTTCTGATTTCGATGAGCACATTAATTTTTGTTTATACCAGATGTAAAGGTTACAGGATATCAGAAGATTGATAAGTCTTATTAAGATGACAATGTGATATATCCTGGATTCTTAGTGTACAAATTAAGATAATTACAAAACAGAACAAAACATAATCACAACATATAGACATGCAGGAACATGCAAGATGATCAACTTTAACAAGACATTGATTTCCATTTTAGATAGCCACTTTTGTAAATTCACTATACTGGTATTCTGTTTAAAACAATTCTGTGCTTTGCAAATATTGTATACTGAATGCTATGAAAATTGAGAATTTATCTCTTATAAGTACATATCCTTATATTATTTACCCTGATTCTATGTATCGTCAAGTAAAATAATATCTTATTTTCTGCAGCGAGAAAAATCACAAGTTTTCAAATCATATGTTTTCTCATAAAGTAAAGTTACAATCAATACTCTTCAAAAGAGAAAAGTTTGAACTGATTTTTACCCCTGTAAAACTTCTCAGCATTTCCATTCTGCTTAGTACACAGGTGCTAGACTAGTAATGCTACGTATCTACTGATTAGGGTAAGGACGTGACAGGTCGATGTTTGGACCACATTCTAGAATAGCTGATCATGAATGATGTAAAATACAATTAGACTTGTCAGCCCCTACAGAAACAGATCTTAAAACCTTTGAATGCATGCAAATATATAAAAGGTCAGCGCTGAACAGGTAATGTCATGTATAATTTATTGATTTTTCCCTTTTTTTTTTGCCATCTAGAGCCGCTGTACTGGGATCTTGTCAATGAAATGTTGATGTCATTAAAGTTTGAATGGGACTAATTGATGTAACAAATGATACCCCATAACGCAATTGCGGGACTAGTATCTCCAGTAGCGATGGAACGATATTCTTTGTAATCTTCCCGCTGAAATGACGTTAGCACGGGGTATCATCTTTTGACGTCATTCCATCACCAATAGAAACAATAGTCCCACATAAATGTTATCAGGTATCACATAGTACGTGAATGAGTGCCATTGAAATGACCTGAATTTAATCCACTCAGAGTGATAACTTAATAAGAACCTTTCAATGCTGATCCAATTAACATCAATTAATATTTTGCCTGTTCATTGAGGAATTTCACATCTATCTGCACCCTGTACATCATTAAATAATATAATGTCGAATGAGTTGAATTTAACCTTTAACTTGATTAATTAATGAAATTAGACAACTGCCATTTCAGTATCAACTATATATATATATATGATAAATTTAAAGAAAAATCCTTACGGACGAAATCTATAAGAAATAAAAACAATAACGACTGACTAGTGAGCGCTTTCGCCCCTTTCAAGGGAGCTCTTGAAACAGTCTGAAGAGCTCCCTTGAATGGGGCGAAAGCGCTCACTAGTCAGTCGTTATTGTTTTTATTTCTTATATATATTTATATATATATATATATATATAGACTGCCATAAAAAAAGAACAAGAGATCCCAGAGGGATCTTGGCGCCCACCAAAGAATGATCTATGTCTGACAATGGAAAGAGGGATCTTTTCCCTGCTTTTCAAACTTTCTCAAACACACTACATATAAAATTTGAGACAGATCGCTATAGTACTTTCTAAGAAATAGTGGTAACAAACTTCAACAATGAAATCTAAGATGGCGGCCGGTTGGCCATCTTGTTTACCGATCAGTCCCGAAAGGCATTATGCATCAGTCCTAAAAGGTACTATGCACAACTAGGGTACAAGAGGAACCTATCAATGGAATTTGAGAAAGATCCCTTACGTACTTTCTGAGAAATAGCTATAACAAACTTTAACTATCAAAATCCAAGATGGCCGCCTGTCGGCCATCTTGTTCACCGATCGGTCCCAAAATGCAATATGCACAACTAGGGTCCTAGGGGAACCTATATATGAAATTTGAGAAAGATCCCTTCAGTACTTTTTGAGAAATAGCGGTAACAAACTTTAACTATCAAAATCCAAGATGGCCGCCTGTCAGCCATCTTGTTCACCGATCGGTCCCAAAATGCAATATGCACAACTAGGGTCCTAGGGGAACCTGTATATGAAATTTGAGAAAGATCCCTTCAGCACTTTTTGAGAAATAGCGGTAACAAACTTTAACTATCAAAATCCAAGATGGCCGCCTGTCGGCCATCTTGTTCACCGATCGGTCCCAAAATGCAATATACACAACTAGGGTCCTAGGGGAACCTGTATATGAAATTTGAGAAAGATCCCTTCAGCACTTTTTGAGAAATAGCGGTAACAAACTTTAACTATCAAAATCCAAGATGGCCGCCTGTCAGCCATCTTGTTCACCGATCGGTCCCAAAATGCAATATGCACAACTAGGGTCCTAGGGGAACCTATATATGAAATTTGAGAAAGATCCCTTCAGTACTTTTTGAGAAATAGCGGTAACAAACTTTAACTATCAAAATCCAAGATGGCCGCCTGTCGGCCATCTTGTTCACCGATCGGTCCCAAAATGCAATATGCACAACTAGGGTCCTAGGGGAACCTGTATATGAAATTTGAGAAAGATCCCTTCAGCACTTTTTGAGAAATAGCGGTAACAAACTTTAACTATCAAAATCCAAGATGGCCGCCTGTCGGCCATCTTGTTCATCGATCGGTCCCAAAATGCAATATGCACAACTAGGGTCCTAGGGGAACCTATATATGAAATTTGAGAAAGATCCCTTCAGTACTTTTTGAGAAATAGCGGTAACAAACTTTAACTATCAAAATCCAAGATGGCCGCCTGTCGGCCATCTTGTTCACCGATCGGTCCCAAAATGCAATATGCACAACTAGGGTCCTAGGGGAACCTGTATATGAAATTTGAGAAAGATCCCCTCAGCACTTTTTGAGAAATAGCGGTAACAAACTTTAACTATCAAAATCCAAGATGGCCGCCTGTCGGCCATCTTGTTCACCGATCGGTCCCAAAATGCAATATGCACAACTAGGGTCCTAGGGGAACCTACATATGAAATTTGAAAAAGATCCCTTTAGCACTTTCTGAGAAATAGCGGTAACAAGAATTGTTAACGGACGGACGGACGGACGGACGGACGGACGGACGGACGGAGGACGGACGGACGGACCACGGACGAAAGGCGATTTGAATAGCACACCATCTGATGATGGTGGGCTAAAAACCAGTCAATGATAACAAAAAAATATGTAAGCGTGCATCAAACACATTATAATATATGAGTAAAGGGTTGTAATGTGTTATTTAACTATCATGGCAAATAACTACATTTTTATAGTATGTTGAATTTTCTGTGCAAAATTGTTGCATTAATTATGAGAGATCACAGTATAAAACAGTATTTTCAAAGTGCAAAGAAAAGCATTACACCATAAAAAGTACAGTGTGTCTAAAACAAATAAACAGATAATTAATTATAATAGAAATTCAAAGCAAAGAACAGATTTAAAAAGAAGTTGACCAAAGCAGTACTTATAGCAAGCTAAGGGAGATATATATTCAAAGATGGTTTTATGTTATATATAATTTGACAGGATCGGGTATGCAGATAAACTTGAGCATGTGAAATTCCCCTTAACCAGGAGTGTATATTTATATACAACAGAGGTGAACAGCGGTGATGCTGGGCATCCTACCTCAAGCCTGTTTCTATCTACTGAGTTTTGGGCTGGAAATTAAAGAGGTGAGGTGACGGGTAAGATGTATGATAATCAACAGATAGGGATGCCAAACCTTAGAGTTGTTTCCCTTTAATACCAGATGACACATTTATTACATGCACAAAAAATTCAGTCATGATTTGATTTTAATTTAAGGTTACTTATAAATAATTGCACAAGTACAAGATCTCACAACTCCCTGTTCGGGTCACCTCAGCATGACCCCTATGGTTAGCCAATCAGCGTGTAGTATACGAAATCTTCGGTGTGGTTGATTCATTCAGAAGTGTAAATGGCTAACATTACGTCCTGAGATGTTCCGATTCTACGCCAGGGGTAATGCTGATGTGACCCCGAACAGGATGTTGTTATATCTTGTATTGGAGCGTAATATAGACCATTGTAGTGGAGCGGAATAATATGTCTAATTTTAATCATATTGCCATACCATATACTTATCTTCTGTCGTAAAATTTGCATTTTGTTTGTTTTTAGAATACATTATTGTACAATGAGTAAATTTCAAAATGTGCAATTTGGATGTAGCAGAGTTTTGTTTGGCATCCTTTGAAATTTTTTACATATAAAACAGTACAGCACTAGACTAAGTAAAATTAAAAAAAAAATAACAATCATACTTCAAAACTGTAATTTATAACTTTTGATATACGTAGGTATACAAGCATAAATAAAATAAATCACTTTCAATATCTACACAAAATGGAGAGGAATCTAGGCTAGGTATATATGTAAACACATTCAAGTGATTAATAAGACTTTTGAGTGATCAAAGAAAATTATACAAAACTCTCACGTGTTAAAGTTAAGATAGAATATAAATTGAATGATTTAAAAATGATCTGAATGTAACAGATATAATGTAGTTGTGACTCTGTCTTCCGGATTTGCATAGTACAGAGCAATCTGCCCTTGTGAATAGGTATTGATTGTGATGTCATGTGTTTGCGAGCATAATGTCATACTCTAAGAGAAAATGACACAAATTCTGCTCACAAAATGATGACTTCACAATGATTACCTACCCTCAAGGAAGGACTGTAACTCGGTATTATGCAAAAACGGAATATGTAAATATATTTTCAATCTGTGGACAGAATCAACTGAGGCCTGACACAGCCAAGCTAATCCTATGGAGACCACAGCGATATACTGCATACCTGTTCTGTGAAGCTGACGTTTGGTAAAATGGTAGTATCCATTCCCAGGTTCACAGATCCAAATGACATGTCTCCTATGGCAACTTGCTGTAATCCTCCTGTGGAGAGAAGAAATCGGCGGAATTCTCCGTGTCGACGCTGTAGGTCCTTCCACTGTTTTTTAAGTTTATTATAGGTATCCTGAGGCACACATGATCTACAGAATAAAGAAAAACATTTACATACCAATACATTCAACTTATTCATACATCAACTGAACTCACAGCAATTCATTTTTAACAACAATGTATACACGTACAGCAGTTCAACTTTAACTGACATTAACTTTTTCAAATACAATATATTACATAATTGTCCTGAATTTCATCAAGACCCTGTATTTTATAATGTACTACTTATAATATCTGTCAACTGGTACGGTGTACAGTATCACCAAGGCATGCTTATAAACATACACATATCAAATTGAATATCTATTAAAACATACAGTTTTATTTAATAATTTACATCATTTTGCAAAATAATGTTATTAGTTACACAAATCACTTTTGATGGCCTGGGTGGAAGCGAATGAATATTATAATTCTTATAGAGTAAGAGGAATCCAGATCTAGAGTGCCTGTAGCAAATCCATGTGGTTGGACAGGTGACCCCTGAGCATGACCTTTTAACGCCAAGCCAGGGATCAAACCCTTGTCAGCCAAGTGAATGGTGAGTGGCATTTCCTATTGATAATCAATCATTACTAATGTAACATTTAAATAGGTTAGCGATGCAATACAGAACACAACTGTTAAACAAACTATAGATTTGTTGGTGAAGAAACTTACTCTAAAGCTTTCTTTTCTAACTGTAATTCTTCATTCTTTGCCTCCATCAGCTGAAGACGATCTCGAGTATTTTCCACAACATGTTGACTACGCTTCTTGTACTGCAAATAAAAAGTAATTGTAACGATAGTTCATTGCTTCTATTAGATATGTTACAAATACATGTTTTCTATCAATTCTGACAAATTATAGTTTTTAATCTTTAGTGGTTACCATTAGTAATGTGACCCAGAGCATCTATAATCTGTGCTCACATTTTTACAAAATTTTATAAAACTCAAACTTGTCAGGAATTTTTCAGTTTTGTTGAATTGTTCTCAAACGTTAACAAAAATGTAATCGTAAAATCATTTCTTGACATATTGAATCAAAATCCTATACAAAGCATGGCAATATCCCCCCTATACCTCACAGTAGTTTATATTTTGATGTAGAACCTATATGAAGCATGCTTTCAAAGACAGAATCCAAAACAACCATGTTTCACAGGGGATAAATAAATGAATACTAAGAATATATTATCCTATCATTGATAGATTCTATTCTATATTTGCATATACTACAGATTTATCTCCTTGTGAATGTAGGAATGGGAATAATTCACGCACCACTTGCTACCCGATAACATTTGTGTGGGACTAGTATCTCCAACAGTGATGGAACACACAAATGACGTAAGAGTGGGATAGCATCTGTTGACGTCATTCCATCACCAATAAAAACATTCGTACTGCACAAATTTGAATTATTCTCATTGATTGTGACATCATGTGTTTCTAAGTGTAACTTCATATTTTCTCTGTGAAAACTTTCTAAATTGTTAATTCCAATTCAAAGACCAACTAGTGACATAAACCTTACCTGCACTTATTAGAGTTTATAACATTTCTTGCCATACAAAGATGAATGATCTTTCAATCTCTATCATTTAGTATAATAAGATTTTTTTCTGATTTATGATGTACACCTATATACAACTATCAGTAAATTAACTATTCCTGTTCCTAAAATGGATATAATAGGGGAAAATATGCACATAAACAAGAATTTACATAATACTTTTGGTATATGTTGATAATATACATTATTTTTGGATATAATACCTTTTTATAGATGCTACAAGCTTTTTGATATTTCTTCTGGGCAGTACCAAGTTTGTCTTCCAGTTCATGTACCCGTAACTCTAGTTGTGTTCGGTCATCCGTGAAGGCAGTTTTTTGTTGAGCGACTATTAAATCATGGTTATCCTGAATTCTGTGTAACTGATCTTTTGTTAGTTTCACTTCTTCCTTTAAGAGTTCGACTTGATTGCGTAAACGAATATTTTCATCAGTCATTTCATGTTCACTTCCCATATAAGTGTTAAGTTCAGTCTCAACTTTGTTGAGTTTACTTTTCAGTTCAGAATTTTCACGCCTCTCTCTTTCAAGTTGGTCTGCTGTTGACTGCGAGTGAGTTAGTTTGGTTCTGTAAAACAAGAAAAACTAATTGTGATTGTCCATTTTATGTTCAAAATTGGAATAAGGAGATTTTCTCCCTTATATCGATGACATCTGAATAGGGGAAAATGAAAGTCATGTTCTACATGACACCATACAATTGTTGTAAATTTGCAAAAAAGTTGAATATGTTACTTGTCTTCATAGAATGAGAAGAGATATTGTTAATCCCTACACTATCAAAACTGGACGTCCATGACCAAGGTCACAGTATAATATGCAAGAAGATTCAATAAAAACAAATTACTTACTATAAAATCATTCAATAGATCAATCCACTTACTTAATCACTAAAAGTTCCCTTTCAGCAATGTCTTTCTGGTCATTAGCTGCTCGAATTCTCTCCTCTGTCTTTTCTCTCTCTGCATGCTTTTGAGCTTCCTCATCAATTTTCCTTCTCTCAATCTCTTGCAATTTTGTTTCCATGGCAAGTCTGAAGAAATTGACTCATAGGGTGTGAACATGATATCAATTAAAAACAAGGAACAGTATCTATTATTAAGTCACAAAATTAAGCTAATTTATGTTTATTATTAATTCCAGACGACTTCAGCTATTTGCATGATGGTTACTGTCGGTATTTGAATTAAGATTCTCAGAAAATATCAAAGTGCATTGCATACATAAAACTATTTCAGTTTCAATATTAGAAAGTTCTGGCTCTTTATTACAATAATTAAGGAATCTAAAGCATGAGTTAGAAGTAAATTAATAAAGTCTAAGTCAAGTTTTAATTGGAAATGATCTTGATAGTCTGGAATTAATTTCTTCAATGCAGAGAAGCAGATAACCTTATGTTGCATCTTACTTTTCACTCTCCAGCCTTGTAAATTTTTCAAATTCCTCTTCGCGTGCTCCTTGAACCCGACGCACTGCCTCCCTCTCTTTCTCAGCCAGACTGCGGGATTGTTGATCAATGGTATGCTTGGAGATTTCGAGTTTTGTTTGCAGATCTATTCAAAGTTATGAAATAAAACCCAATAGAAATTTACAGAACTGACTATTAAAGCACCTTTGATTATTACATACTTACTTATATTGCATAAACTTCATGTAGTTCTTTAAAAAGATATTTTGTTAGGTAATAAGTAGATCAAGGATATAGGGGTAAACTGCAGGTTAAAACCAGAGAGTTTGTCTTACCTGCCCTTTACTTGTGATACAATATTTAGGTTGGTTGTACATAAAAATTGCTTTAGGGAATTAGCCAATACATGTAGTTGAGTTCTTTCTAAACAACAATAACTTCAAATAATTTACAAAACCTGGAACATCCTCCAATTGAACACGATAACTTTTCATTTATCATAGGACACAGAAGACAATATAACAATGACATGACCAATGCTGGAAGACCTAGCCACAATCTGATTATTCCTGTTAGGTATCTGATGAAATATTTAAATATTTAAAGCTTCGGTCACTAGCTAGTAGATATTCCGTACCATCAATGAGGTTGGCAAGTCTGTCCCGATCACGCTCCAGGTCACCCCTCTGTTTCAGCATGTCCATTTTGAGATTTGTGAGGTCAACTTTGCTCTTGTGGGACACTTCGTCTGCCTTATTTTTGAGTAGGATGTTCTCCCGTTCTACTTGGTGAGTACGAGATATGAGTTTGTTGTGAGTATCTCCTGTGCCTGACAGGTCTCGTTGGAGCTGTTCTACTTGCTTACGGAGTGACTCTCGCTCTGTCTGTAAACGACAAGTGTGAGTAAATTTCAGGATGATTTACATGTTGTATCATTTTTTCAATAACTGTGTATTAAAATAACACTAGATTATATATAACGACACAAAATATGAGAGACACTTATGAAACACTTGTAGAAATGTGTACCGCAAACAAATGATTCTTTTTTTAAATTTTATCATCTAAAATACTTCATGAATCATTCATTTGGATGCACAATATAATTCATTTAGATTTTAAAGTACCAATCAATGACCATTGTGTCTCTCGATTGATAAAATCATAATATTAAAAGTAAAAAAATGGCTATTTCCCACTATGGCCCTACCTCCATAGATTTGATAGATGCAGTAAACTCAGCGATCTGTTTGGCCTGTACACGATTTAAGTGGTCCACATCAAAGTTTTGTTTCTCTCGCTGTGCCTGGACCTCCTCCATTTCTGTTGTCAAGCTCTTCAGTTTGAGGTGCAGCTGGGCGTTCTCACGCTGCAGTACACGCACCCGTTCAGAATCCAGACTACTCTCCGCTTTTATCTTAGTTAAAGTCACTTCACGTTCCTTCCTAAGATTTGATACCTATAAAAAAAAAAAGATTTATCTAATGCATAGGCTGAATAATAATATGAATACAGATATTCCTTCTTTTTTCAGTATGTATGCATACATAAAATGTTTAGTTTTCTTTGACCATTTACTATAATGATTCATATAAACAATATACAAAATAAATGTAACTCTTGTTATGATCCAACTGTACTTACTATTTATAAACTCTAAATTTTCTTACTCACACAAAAATGTATCTACACAATCACTTTTTTTCGGTAACACAGATAATTACACAACTAAAAGATCTGTGGTTTATAAAAACTACGAAGCAGTTTCTTCTTTCATTACAAATCTCTGACATTTTCACATGTATTTCACTATTCCAATGAAAGGTGGTGAAATACATCTACAATATATAAATATCATAATGATTGTTTTATTTTCTGAGTCATAGATGGAGTTGTTCAAAAGTAATCATAGATGGACAAAATTTCAAATTCAAACCAATTCTAGATCTAGTATATAGTCAACTTGATAATTTTAAAAGTATGTCAACAGCTAGTCTCAGCCACTCTCCATTTACAAAAAAATATAATCCAGATTATTTGAATATCCTAATCTTCTATTGAACAATTGGGTCCTAATCGTGATCTACCAACCTCTGCCTCCTGTTGTAGACGCAACTCATCAACAATACGCTGGTTTTCTAGTTTATCATGTTCAAACTCAGACTTCACAAAGGCCACCTCGTACTTGAGTTTTGTACAGGTGGTTTTGTACTCATCCAACTCTGTCTCCTGTTTGTGGAACTTCTCTTTGTATGTCTTCTCCATGTCATCCACGACCTGCATCTTAAGGATCTCAAGGCGTTGGGGTGTCACCACCTGAACGAAATTTGATAAAATTAAAATTGATGTCTAAGGATCTTAACCTCATTAAAACACAGATGGGAGACAGGTTTTTTTATTTCTTTTTATACAGATTGATTGGTGCTCCTAACAGTATTCCACAATATTTAAAATAATGAAATTGTTGTACATATATTTTTATTGTAATCTTGGTTGCTCATGAACCATAAATATTGATTTCAACAAATTTTATTCCTACTGTATATATGTTGTTGTAATTATTGTACCGATGCATATAACCAGAAATATTTTTGATCAAAAAATGATTTGGACACCCAAAACAACATCAAAATGAACACTTAAAATTCATGTAATACAGTGTAGATCTAGACCATGCATTATACTCAACATTTCCACTACATTTCTGTATTATAGCTATATAATAAATGTGTACCTTGCTGCGCAGCTCCTCCAGCTGTTCTGACTTAGCTGCTAAATCTTTACGGGCTTGTTCATACATTGTCCTATATTTCTCCTGGACGATCTTACTCTCCTCGATGGTATGTTTGATTTCATCTTCCAGTTTAGAGTATTCATCTTGAAGTCTGTAATAAGTGTACATAAAAAAATTCAAAACTGAAATCTATTATGGTTTACATACATAGACGCATGTACATAAAGAAACATAGATGTCAAGTCTCTCTGTTTTAGCACATTGTGATCTTTCAAGTAGAATCAACAAAATATATTGTTAACAATCCTTCATACCTAATTACATGTAGAAGCGGTAGATTTTAGTCCTGTACATGTACAGACGGTCTTAATCAGAGGCTACACCCTCATGCCAACAGAACACTTCAATTCATGGTCATTTGAGTTCAGTCGCTGAGACAAGGCAGTCATGTAGGTCATGATCAACCTCTATTTATATAATTAACTAACTCTGCACCCCTCCACCTTCAATTTGTAATTGTAAGTTCAAAACCTGTATGGTGTATCAGAAGGTTCTGACTATTGGTCAATGGTTTTTCCCCAGGTACTCTGTTTTTCATTCATCTCAAACCCTACCATATTAATATTCTTGAATGATCAGCTGGCTGTTCATAGAAATCTAGAATGTGTAAATACACATATATGTATGTGCATCTTACAGAAACAAACCTTCTATGCTCTTGTTTCAACTGTTCATAATTGGTTCTGTGCATTTGACTTCTCATTCTCTCATCAGTCAACATTTTCTGTAGTTCTGTTTCTGTTGCAATTTGTGGCAGTTTTTGAGCCAAGTTCTGTCCGGGAGAGGGAGGTAGAGGAGGGAGACTTGCATTTAAACCTCCCCCTCCAGAGGCTCCAAAAAAGCTGCTACTAGCCATCGCCTTTGTCTGAAAAAATAGCAATGCAAAAACAATTTGTTTCAAAGTTCATATTATGGGTTTTAAATTACAAACTGAAAGTGCAAGATATCAATGAGCTGTAAAGAATAAGTTACTTCCTTGTCAAATATTCTTGCAACTTATAATTAACTGTTTATACATGTATGTTTACGTTATATATATACAGCACATGTGATTGCAAAACTAAATCTGTATGTACACGTGTGTACCAAAGAAGTGCAGCAGTTAATTGTTCTTTTTTAAATCAAGACAATACAATCTGCAAAATACAATATACTGTGCATGTCTAAACTTTGTTATACCACAGGCATAGGAGTTTGACGTTCTGTCAATAATAAAAAAAAAATCAGTAAAACTTCTATAAAATTTGTCTGGGCATTGTCTCCATGCATATGTGTCACTGCACAGATAATGCAATAAGATGTTTTTCTATATATAATATATATCAACATTAACCTGTTGACTACCACCACAACAAGTTTCTAAACTTAGTTATATCACAGGCCTAATGCCTTATTAAGGTTCATGTAATGGCTTTAAACAGTGATATTTTGCAAGCCTAAAACGCTTTACTGTGCTGCAATTGAACAGAACTAATTTCATTAATTGTTGGTATATACCCTGGCTAACTGTCAGTCTTACTGTTGATATGTAATTTGTGGAGCTGCGTGTAAAATACAGTAAAATATGAGAAAAATGTATAGTTCTGGAGAAGACATAGAACTCGTGTGAATTGCATTGATGGAACCAAATAATCATGCCATCGTGTTCAGTTGTGAATATGCCAGGTACTCCAACAGTTTGTTTGGCAAAATCGGACCAGCAAATAGCGCAGGAGCCTAGTGTAGTAAATGCAAATGGCTGCTATAAATGGCGGATCGAAAATATCGCATATAAGAAGCCATCTCAATTGATACAAATGTTTTTATAGACACCAAAAGGTACTCTGAACATAACAAGAAGACTCTTCACGATAAAAATAGTTCAAACAATCTGTTTGGGGCGAAAAATGCAAATTTCCGGAAAGAGCCTCAAAGTCCACATTTTAACTATTTTTTTCGTAAATATTCTTCTTGTCATGTTCAGAGTACCTTATAGTGTATATAAGAGCACTTGTATCAATTAAAATGTCTTTTTATATGCTATATTTGTGATCCGCCATTTAAAGCAGCCATTTGCATTTACAACAATAGGCTCCTGCGCTATTCGCTGGTCCGATTTTGCCAAACAAACTGTTGGAGTACCTGGCATAGTCACTACTGAACACGATAGCATGTTTATTTGGTGCCATCCATGCAATTCACACGAGTTCTATGTCTTCTCCAGAAATATACATTTTTCTCTTATTTTACTGAAATTTACAAGCAGCTTCACAAATTACTTATCAACAGTAAGACTGACAGTTAGCCAGGGTATATACCAACAATTAATGAAATTAGTTCTGTTCAATTGCAGCACAGTAATGCGTTTTAGGCTTGCAAAATATCACTGGTTAAAGCCATTACATGAACCTTAAACCCTGTAAAGGCTATATTATGAACTTGATCACAGACTATAGAAACTAAGATTTTAGCAAACTTACTTTTACGGTTTGAATATTATTCCTCCTCTTTCATCAACATAATATTGGTTTTTAAAGAAAATGGCGTTTCATTAAGACCAATGCTTCTATAATTCAGTCATTTAGATATCGTTAGCTGTCAGCCTGTGACTGTACTGACAGCATGCAACATGCCTGAACACATCTGAATTGTTCCCGGCTATAATATTATAATGCTCCATATCGTAATGAGTAAAGATTGTTAAGGGATATTATTTTGCAAATAGAGTGGGTTTTTTATAATTAGTTCATTTATATCTTACCTATTGTTGACCTAAAGGCAAATGGTACGGAATTTAGCAAACCACCACCACATGCATGTTTACGTTGTTCAAAAATGTCAACACTGAAGCCACGCATGTGCAAGCTTGTGTTCCGGTAATGGTAACGATCTAAAATATTATTGACGGACCCGGGGATCCGGAACTCAGATCACAAAGATCATAAAAAATCACTCTTTCGAAAAAATTGAAAATATCTTGCACATCAGTAAGCGCATGTAGTATAATCTTTTTACAAAAAAATAATGAAAATGAATAAATGAAATTGACACCAACTGAACAAACTTAAAACTAGAAACCACGATTCTGCCAAAAAGGATAAAATTTTAATTAATTTTTGTGCAAATAAAACTAAACAATAACAAGAAGTCTTGAAATGCGAAAAAATACATATTTTTTTTATATACGGAAGGATTTTCACTTGCTAACAACTGGAAAAAAGGCACTTTAACATATAAAACTGTAATTTGCGCATAATTTACTTTTTACTTTTTGAATATGACTTAAAAATAAAAACAAAACCAAACAAAAACAAATGGAAAAAAAGGCTTTTCGAAGAAAAGCCAAGTATAAAATCCTGTATTTTGTCGTCACTTTCGATTTGTCTACGAGCACCAGCCCATGTCTTAGAAATCGGTTATCTGATTGATAAGCCACGATCGCGATCCACGTATATGCTGTATAATGGCCACGATAACATTGCTGATTATAACCATTCTGGTTTTTTCATTAGCTCAGTCAACATTTGGTAAGCATATTACATGTACATTAATGTACACAATCACGTTTAAATAAGAGCTAGATTATCTTTTTTATTTTCTCACTTTGTTGTGATTTTGTAATATCTCCACCGAACATGACGTCACATGTATGATACGAGTCTCACGACCATACGTTAGTTAAGCATACACCTTCTGATATCCAAGACAACAGTATGGTGATTTTTGAAGTTAGTTAGCTCAAACGACTTCTATAGATAGTCATAGATAATGATGTCTCCTTCAGAAAATAAAGATAATTTACATGCCAGTGGGCCATATACATATATACGTGTACGTATATTCTTATATTCTTTCTAGAAGTTGTTTGGTTGCTGTTTCAAAATTACACATAAACTTGAATCTTCTATAATTTTGAATATATTCGAAGTAATCAAGCAATATTTTTTTTTGTTTCATAGGCTGTACTTCTGGCTGGTTGTCTAACGACAACAAGTGCTACCTATTCAGTTCTTTCAAGGCGTCTTGGCCAGTAGCAGCTGTATGTATTAAAGCAGTGGGATCAGTTTGGGCCATCTACTGCTTGTGGCTTTCACCGATAAATCTTTATTTTTTTTTTAAGTTTGTTAAAGATAATCTAGCGTAATAGATATGACATAAAACTAAATTTGGTATTGTCTTATCCTACTAATTGTCGGAAACCCACGAGTTGTGTACCGCTCTACATCATCCATAGAGTTAGAAATTAAGAGTTATTTTATAAAGTCAAATCAGAGACTGTGACCTGTATACGTTTTGACGGTAGGATTTGTTTTCAATTTGATTTATTTACGACATAGCAATGCATAACATTTAAAAGATCAAATAGCAAGATATCCCAGAGGTATCTTGAAAAGTCCACCATCTAATGATGGTGTTCAAAAATTATCATTTCCTTTCTTCAAAATTGGGCCAAACAGAAAAAGGACCTCCCTGTGGAACGCCTGATAATTTGAAATGGTTTCCCATTATAATCTTCCTTTAAAATTATGACCACCTAACCCCAATATATCTAGTAACTAAACCTTAATTTTATCCGTGATGGCAATGAGAAAGCCCGTAATGTCACCCCATTTTAAAGTACACTTACATTTAATATGAAACCTTATTCATGCAAAGTTGACTTTTAAGCCTATCTTAACGATATGTCCAAATGATAGATGCAATAAGTCAAAATGCTATAGTTCATTGTGCAAATATTTCTTTTAGCAGTTTTTTTTATTGCAGAGTTATTGCCGTACATTTAATGCCAAATTGGCGGAGCCAATGGACCAATCTTCTGTAGACTTTCTGAGTGGCGAAGTAAAAGGAAGCGTACGTTAGTATTGTCGGTACCTGTCCTTGATGGATACAGGGGAGGAATTCAGGGGCTCAATCCAGTCTCTGAAACATTTACAGGAGGCCAACAAAAATATGTCTGTTTAGGATTACCCGACCGACCCTAATTTTTAACCCCCGACCTTAATTTTTTTCCACTTTTCTACGAAAAAAAATTGATTAAATTCAGGATTTCGATCTCAGACTCCGGTTCCAGCCATTATTTTAGGGTGAAAGCAACTAAACAAAAAAAAAAAAATCCTGACCTACCGACCATATTTTTTTTGCCAATGTAATCCTAAACAGATTTTTTTTGGCCTGACGAAGTATGAGTTTTCTTATGATTGTGATAATAAAACTCAAAGCTAAACTGTAACGCATCTACTGCATGGGTAATGTCTTACTGAACAAAACATCCCATAATTTCGAAAACCAGTTTCTCACCCCTTCCTCTCATTCATTTAGATCTTTTCAAGACTTACAATATATATCGGATACAACGGAGCACATATGGGTCTGAGGATTAGTGCATACATGTACATACTATAGTACCTGTAGAATGTGAATTTTACAGATCGTTTTTATCTAGATCCTAAAAACGTCTTAAATTGTCTATTGTCTAATTGACTAATTCTCAGATACCTATTGGCTGTTATGAAGTAGGTTTTTTTTTGTTTTGTTTTTTTTTGGCCAAAAAACCAACAACAAACAAACAAAGAAACAAAACAAACAAACAAACAAACAAACAAACAAACAAACAAACAAACAAACAAACAAACAAACAAACAAACAAACAAACAAACAAACAAACAAACAAACAAACAAACAAACCACAATGCATTATATATGCTAAAAAAAGAATGAAATTATGAAAACATCCACGATTTTTTGACAGCACTGCACGGAGAGTCCTATTACCTAGGCGGAGGGGACTTTTTTGTGGAGGGACAGTGGCTTTGGATGTCGACCCAGGGGAGGATGAGTGTCACCAACTGGGGGCCCGGGGAACCGAATGATGCTGGTGAAGACGAAGATTGTGTGGAAATAGTACACTCCGGCCTGTGGAACGATGACGTCTGTGACAACCCAAAAGGCTTCATATGTGAAATGGAGTAAGATTACAAATTGTGTTTTTTAATATCTCTTCTTTACATCTTACAGATTAACCTCCATTGCGAGTGTGTATCGACGGTGACGTCATGATTTGGTAAGATCGAATTCTGCGTGGTTTTTTTTAGAAAAAGTTTGACGCTGCGCTCGCAGACACATCAAATGTAGTTCTACTCACAAGGGAGATAATTCTGTAATATGCAAACACAGAATACAGTTGTGAATCTCGTTAACTCAAAACATAGATTACCATCTATATATCTCTGCTCGAAATAATAGTATAAATATATGACAAAGAAAATAGTAAAAAAAAATATACAAATATATAAAAGTGCTCTGCTGGTTACGACCAAACATTTCACACTACATCTATGTACACTTTTATAACTCCAAATATCGGATTATTCGAAGTTTTATCGTGTTCTGGTTGGTTTTGAGTTAAAGAGGTTTGACTGTGCATGCATTTTGATCTATCGGAGCTATCTCCCTTCTTTTCACTCGCGTCAGTAAATCAGTTGGGTTTGTGTTTTATTTATTTAAACGTTCTATTAACAGCTAGATCATGTAAGGACGAGTCATGTTTGTTGGTAAAGGGAAGTAGGAGAACCAGGAGAAAAAACCACCAATTAACTCTGATAGATCAGAAGGCTGTGCGTGTATATTCGACATCATCACATTTGGTCACGAATCTGCGTAAAGACTCATGCATTTTGTACATTGTTTTGACTTCTGTATTTTCTCTTATTTCAGTGTCGAGGTAGCTCAAAGCCTGATCGGCCGATGAGTCGCTGTGTTCAATATTTCAATAATATTTAATATTAATTTTAAATAATATTAAAAACATCTCTGAAATAGATATGTTTGTAATGGTTTTATATTGTAAAACAGAAAGTGCCTGTTGTCTTTAGATGTACATACTTTTATGCATTTGATGTTATACAGATTGGGAGTTTGGGGATATTTCGAGGCGTATGTACAACACGGATGTACACAATCCCCAATGAAACACAAACTTTGACTTTATAGCCTAGCTATGATATTGTATACGTACATTCTATATGTGTAATAGTATATCATGATATTGTATACGTACACTCTATATGTGTAATAGTATATCATGATATTGTATACGTACACTTCTATATGTGTAATAGTATATCATGATATTGTATACGTACACTATCTATATGTGTAATAGTATATCATGATATTGTATACGTACACTCCTATATGTGTAATAGTATATCATGATATTGTATACGTACACTCCTATATGTGTAATAGTATATCATGATATTGTATACGTACACTTCTATATGTGTAATAGTATATCATGATATTGTATACGTACACTCTATATGTGTGTAATAGTATATCATGATATTGTATACGTACACTCCTATATGTGTAATAGTATATATTATGATATTGTATACGTACACTCTATATGTGAATAGTATATCATGATATTGTATACGTACATTCTATATGTGTAATAGTATATCATGATATTGTATACGTACACTTCTATATGTGTATCATGTATTGTTACGTACACTATATGTATATTGTATACGTACACTCACTTCTATATGTGTAATAGTATATCATGATATTGTATACGTACACTTCTATATGTGTAATAGTATATCATGATATTGTATACGTACACTTCTATATGTGTAATAGTATATCATGATATTGTATACGTACACTTCTATATGTGTAATAGTATATCATGTGATATTATATATTGTTTACGTACACTCCTATATGTGTAATAGTATATTGAATAGTATATCATGATATTGTATACGTACACTTCTATATGTGTAATAGTATATCATGATATTGTATACGTACACTCCTATATGTGTAATAGTATATCATGATATTGTATACGTACACTTCTATATGTGTAATAGTATATCATGATATTGTATACGTACACTTCTATATGTGTAATAGTATATCATGATATTGTATACGTACACTTCTATATGTGTAATAGTATATTTAACTAAATGATATTGTAATACGTACACTTCTACAGTGAAGTGATGCAATGTTTTTGGTATATAATATATACATTAATGTGTAATGATTTGTATGTTTTGATTCACGTAAATCAAGGTTTAGAGTTAACTCTCCAGTACCCCGTCTGAGCGTTCTCCATAATCATACATAAGTACAAGTATATATATTATCATATGTCATCATTGTAACGACCAAACTATCACGGACCTGTTTAATCCACTGTCGCCGCTATCGTTGGCGATAATTACCGGGGTTATTAGTAGTAATCACTAATATCACAAGGGTATACATGCATAATAGAAAGAAATCAGAGTTACCAGGATTGCATTCACAAAGAAATAATATAAAACGAAAAAAATCCCAACTCTACTTTGTAAGTGATGATATAAATCCAAGATAATTTCAGTATGAATGTTATAAACTTACTTCATGGTGTTTTATTATATAGTTAGACGTTAATGTTGGACAGAGGTGCAAAGATATATGTATTAAAAATATCAATATTTAGAAAGATTGATTTTAGTTGCTAAATATAATGAAGTTCAATTCTGGTGGTATGTTTCTTTCTTCTTTCAAACACAGGTACACATATTGTACCAAGGTGTAATCAAAGCTCCCGTAAACCCTGATTGGCCTTCCCGTATATTTGCCCTGATACAAATGTAGAGTGTAACAGTGTTTTAATACTACACTTACATCTACGTTTGTCTGTTTTCTTTGTTGATGGGTGGATCGGAGTTCACTCATATGGTATGGCTAGGTGACCTAAATAGGAAGATTCACCAAATGGTTTTTTATGCAGACATACGGAAAATGTTGCTGAAATGCCATCAAACTTGCATGCATCCTACGACAGTACAATTTATAAGCCCCTAACTAAAGGATGTTAAAACCTTTAAACTCGAGGTTTAAGGACACAAGGTTCCACCAATCAATGACGTGAAGCCTACGAAATTGACAAGGCTCCAAATCAAGGAGTTGATTTTCGTCGAATAGAAAATATGGAGAGTAGAGAACTAAGGGAAGGGAACCAGTCTAAATCACTGGCAAGGGAGATAATCCAAATGCTTAATTTCAGGAAGTTCACAGAAAAAATATATAATTTATTCTTTCCATTTCATTTTTCTACCCAATTTTATCATTGATTATTTTTAACCAATTAATGCTTATTGTTTTAGTATAAATAGCATTATCAAGCAATGTATCGACTTTGAGAAATTTTTCATTACTTTTAGCAACATTTCAACATATTTTAACTAATATTTTGGGGGTTTCCGGCCTCTTGGATCTTAAGAAAATCATAAAAACATATTTTTTGTTATTTTTTTCACACGCACATAAGGATTTAATCAGTTTAGAATGTTGTGCCTTCTGAATCATGGCATAAATTTTAAGAAATTGCGTTATTTTTAGATTTATGCATTTGTTCACATACATAATTGTATATACCCCCGGTTGCCATGGATACACAAAATATTTTTTCGTATCAACCAACTTTTTATGAATAGTTCTTTTTATGTTACAAATTAGCAAACAATCATCAACTTCTGTGATTTACAAACTTTCCACTAATATAGTGTACGAAGCTCGATGCTTATTGGCATGGCCTCTTAAAAATCACTTATAAAATGATTAAAATGCCATAAAACAAAATATTCAAATGTCATTGACATGCATGTCGATGACCAGCTGGTATTTTTTTAAAGATAAAAAAAAAACATTCATTTTCTCTATGGATGAACAATGAAGGAAGGTTATTCATTTATTACAATCTTATGAAAAAATATCCACTTATAAAATTTAAATCTGATTGTATATCAGGAATTTTCTTGTAATGATCGGAGAATAAGTTTGTTCATCAATCGACAATTCATCAAAAAATAATTTTCTGAAATTGGTAAGGTAAATGATAGAGTGATACAAGGCTCAATTCTTGGCCCACTATTGTCTTGACGATATCGCTAAAGAGCTTAAATCAACCACGCGTCTTCCTCATACTGACAGAGAAAGTAAAGGAGGGCAAACATGCCTTGTTCCTTTTAACCCTGATAAAACGAGTTTTAATATTAAACTCGGATGACATTGTTGAATTTAGGTTTGAGTTTGACGGCATTATATTTAATTTGTTTGAGTTTAGTGAATTCATAGATACCTTGATGAAATTTCTAATTCATAGTCTGAGCGCATCATTGGGATCTACAAGGCTGTGACGAAGAAAAAATGGGTACTGTCTTCAGATGTGAAGTATACCACCTATTTTAGTATATTCTTTCATCAATCTAATAAATTGTGCTTTCATAATTCTTAGGATGGATTCTCTACCATAAAAAATTCGCTTTTATTTTCTCTTTAAAGGCTCGCTATCTTTCAGAAACGGCTTTTAATTTTTAAAATGGAGATTGATTATTTTGTTGAGACGAAAAAAGTTATAAACTTTCCCGTTTTAGTTGTATGTTTAATCAACGAAAAACTGTAATTGTACAAACACATTCGACCTGTGATTTTGTATCTTACTGATCTCCAGCAAAATAAATATTATAAATATTAATGGTGATGTATGTCAGGGGACAGCCATTCAACTATCATTTTCTGTCATTATCGTTGTTTTCCCTGATATTATTTTTTTTTAATTTTTTAATGTACATGTACGTACGATGAAAGAACATCTGCTAAAATTATCAAATGATGATATTGAGGATTCGATTCTTAACAGTTGTTTTGTCTTATCATGTAAATATATCTCTTTATACACGCCTGAGTTCGAACGTATATTGTCTCAGTCGTAATTGACTTTTGTCTATCAGAGTTACTTCCCTTCGTACATAGAACCAAATTACATGTAAGTTGGCTGATTTCGATCATGTCGCAAAACTGCATTGGCGACTTCGCCATACGACATTGCGGCAATTTGCCAAGCGAGGAACGAATGTGACATGTATAATTTACCAAGAGAAGAGCAACAATGCGACATGGCCGAAATCAGCCACCTTAGATAATGTTTTTTTCCTTGGGCTCACACTCTTCGTATACAACTTCGTAAAGTGCAATAATGTACGATGTCTGCTCCAATGTGGTGATAAAATCCATGCAAAGCGAAACAGTGTGAATGGCTTATGTTAGGAAACACTCAACTCTAACATCTTGAAAATAGAAATATATTATTTTTAGATGCCTGATTTGAATGAATTATAAAGCAACAATGTGTAAGTTGAGATATTGTTTTCATTAAAAAAAGAAGGGGGGGGGGGGTTCTTGACTCGTCAGCATACAAAAGGCGCTAAACGTATTAACACTTGTTTAACGCTGATTTTGATGACCGAGTCTCAGTCTTCTACTGCCCGAATTCTCCGTTCACGTTGAGCTCGGCGTTGTTCTAGAGATTCGGCGTACAGTATCAGGAAGAACAGAATGCTGTAAAGAAGCATATATGGAAAGAACCCACTGGATATAAGCATAATGGATATTGTGTATCCGCTCCAGACAACCGCCATCACGGACCTGTTCGGACATCTGATGACGTCACTCACGACACCAATTACATCCGTCAGAAAGTGTCTGAGAAGTGATGTAAATGAAAATGTGGGGAGGTTCTGTAATAGGTGTCGCACTTCGAGCTGGTTGTCTTGAGTCGTAGTGAAACTGGCGTCCGAGTCGTCCGAAGAGCTCCCGCAACTTGACGTCGGACGAGCCCGTCGACGTTGATCCACTTGGTTCACTATCGTGTCCACTTCACTGTTCGACATTTCAGGCAGGTGGTGCCGAACGGGAACATCTCCGAACTCCGTACGGGAAACTTCTTCGTTACAATCCTCTTCTTCGCTACCCTCGTCAGCACTTTGTGACGCGACGGATCGAACCCGAACAGTCCGGGTTCGAATCTGAAATAGGAAATAGAGACACATGTTATGGATAGGTGTGATCCTTCTATTGTTAGTACCTATCTTTGGTGTGCCCATATGTAACAGGAGAGGAGAAAATGTAGCGAACAGACCGGGATTTAGTCCCAGGACCCTCAGAACACTAGCTGAGTGCTCTACTGACTGAGCTACCTGGTCACCGATGATCGATCCAGTCCAATGCCGCTACACATATATACTTTTAGAAATTTCAGGGGTCAATATTACAATTACACAATTTTATCTGTATCCTATCTCTATGAAAAGTGAACACATAACTTAACAACACGCCAACAGTCCCGCTTTATTTTGGTTTTCTCACTTAAAGCATCATTCATAGACGACTTTCAAATAAATTTAGTATTTTGGACATGTTCATATATGTACTTATAATTACTTATAATTCCGCAGATGAATTCTTTTGCGACCACATCACCAAGATATCCCGCAAAGATTACAGCTCTTACATATTACATTGATCTAAGTTTCAATTTTGATATAGTCTACAAACTTTTAAAATACTAAGATATGAACTTAAGCTTATATAGATGTAGAATCTTTTCTGTTGTTCACTATTTTATCATTACCGTCTTCTGTTCGCTGAGCCAGTTTTCCACGAACTCCTGTAAAGTGTAGTTAACAGTCAGTTTCCGCTTCCGGATGCTCTTAGCGCTCAGTGGACAGCGACATGTTGGACAGCGTAACTTTATTTGGTTAGGGCTCGTTCCGGGATTCTGCTCTCTGCCATTCCGTTCCAAGAGGCCAAGACAACTATAGAGTGTTCAACAACAAAATTATCAGATAGACAGCTTACGTTTAATGTTAATGATTCCACGATTGTGGATTTCACGGTGAAATTGAATTTACATATATATTACTCTCGAAGACTTGAAATCAAGGACATCTGTAGTTACAGCTAAAATGTATCTGCTCAAAACTGAGGTATAGAGTCTATGTGTCAGATCTAGTAGGTCCTAGATTTCTACATGTATGGCCGATACCTATAAAATACATGTAACTCTTAGGCATATAACATCAAAGGTTCTTCATATAAACTTGCCTGATACAGAAGCTGTGTCCACATTTCAGGGTATGCGGATTGCAGTAATAATCCAAACAGATGCTACATTTGAGGTACTTGTACCATAGTCTGTCTACAGGCTGCGATGCTTCCGAGTCTTGAAGCATCATGGCAAATGCATTGTTATTGTCGCCATGGCAAAGCACATGACGTCATTAACAATAAGCCAAAAGCGTTAGTTTTGATGACGTGGAGAGCAAATGCAAATGAAAGGTATTCCAAATGGCGTGTGATGGTCGGTTAGGCTAGAATGGCTGACAATGTTGAAGGGACTGTCAAACAACGTGAAAAACATGTACGATTTTTATTGGACGAAGAGAGTAACGTCAGACCACAGGTCCGATACAGAAAAACACCAAAGAAGCTTCAGCAATTACGAAAAATCCGCTCAGATACAGAAGACGTGTGCGAAGAAATCGAAAAGAATAGAGACGCACTCACAGAAATATACCGAAGAGTGATGCGAATGACGGAAGATGCCGAAAAGTTGAAGCTTGAAACTCGACAACTAGTCGGTGATTATGCCGACCTCGGCAAAAAGTTTGCTGGTCTAGAATTGGAGAAAAAAGCTTTCGACGACAAAGTGGACAAACATCTCGATGACGTAGATGAAAAACGGTATCTTGATGGACTTATTAACCATTTAAATGAGGTCGACCGGAATATGACTTTTGAACCATGCCAAGTGTTGGGATGTTCCATCGATGAAGGATATCTACAGAGCAAGTGTTCCCTCTCCGAGAGATGATGAGTTTATATCGTTACAGCATACAGTATTTCGTTTAAATGGAATTGTAGAAATCTTTGTCAACAAAAATGTTAAAATCATCAAGCGTTTAAGAAATATCTGTGTGGTGTAATAAAATTGGGGGAGATTTTGTTTACACAAAATGTGTCTACAGCAACCAAATTCAGGCAAAGAGAAAATAACAGCGTAATCGGGAAAATGTTTTTTATTCTGTCCTGAAATAAAATAAAAAGAGATGGCTCGTATTCTTGTTTGATGTTATAAGTTCATACAAACTTCATGCTTTCTCACGTACCCAAAACTCATTTGAGTGCTTATGGATATCTAATCAAAAATACCTATACAAAAAGAAATTTTCACTGGAAAGAACGCGAAAGCATTAAACACGCCTCTTTAACGGAAGTCTACAGTACAGCTTTGAAACAATGAAGTTATTCATGTTAAAATCTCCCGCTTTCTACAACCGTAAGATTTCCCAAATTGGTTGCAAGAAATCTGAAGTTTTACGTTACATTAAATAATTATTTCCTGGATGCGTGCGATACTATAGTTTTTGAGATGTGAATCTGCCGAATATTTACCATCGGAAGTGAACATGTTAGAAAATGAAATGAAACATTTTGCACGAAAACGATAGCATTTCAGGTGAATGTCATGGTATGCAATATAAACTGGTAAATGTTTTAGCTTCGGCTCTCTCATCAAAGCTTCCAAAGCTTTCAAACTTCCGGCTGTGGTCTTACGGAGTGTCTGAGGGAGGTAGCAAGGCAAATATTTGTGTCCATAAATCTTTTGTAGATGACCAAACAAAGAAATACAGTAAAACAAAGTTATAACGAACCCCTGGAGACCAACGGAAATATTTCGTTATAAGCATAGTTCGTTATAGACAAATTGTGTTGTATGTAGCAAAATTGATAAGGACTGAAATTTACTGAAATTTTGTTTGCAAACTGTGTGAATCCGCGTAGCGGATTCTCACAAAAGTTTGCAAACACAATTTATTTCATACCCCGATGAAATTAAAAAATAGTGACTTCAATACTTATAATTAATTTCCCAGGCTACTTTATAAAATGAAATACATTTACACGTACGATTCCATTGATTTTTTCCAAGGGATTATTTTTTCCAAATCAATACGCAACGTCAATGTTTCTATTGTGACGTCATGATAACGTCGGGAATTCCGCGCCATTCTCGGATTTTTTTTTCATCGTGGAATGAAAAAAATGAATAGACCAATCAGAAAGCCTTTAACAAAGAGAAAATTAATTATTACTTTATAACCATAACTTTGTTGTAAGCATGTTCGATATAGTCCTGTTTTACTGTATACCCCAAACTATATATAAAACTGTTCTTTAAATGAATTTGTTTTGCTGTTTAAAAAAACTATTTGGAGATATTCTTAATTCGTGTCGGGTTTGCAACAATCAGATTGGGTTTGCAACAATCAACAAAAAATTACGCCAATAGATGCCAACAACACGGGATAGTTATTTCGAGCACAATAAAGCGTCAACCTGCAGGCGCTCGCATTACTATCGGAATAGATCTCGTGAATAAAATCATAATAATATCGTGATTACTTTGTCAGCTTTTTCAAACTGTATATATTTGACTGTTGTAGGCCGAATATTTCTGTAGATAGTTGTAGTTATGTATATTGTGACTTTGAATGCTGTCATGTGTTATGACGTTCCTGCAAATGAATTTCCCTAGAAAACGCGGTTACCTTTGTTCACAGGAATCTGAGAATAAGTTACAGAATATATAGGGATTGGATTTCGTTTTTATGTTAACCATGCTTGTATGGAGCAATTCCTCTAAGAATATATTCTATGGGGCGCGTTAGCGCCCCATATTGAATATATTCTTAGAGGAATTGCTCCATACAAGCATGGTTAACATAAAAACGAAATCCAATCCCTATATTTACACTCACACGACTTTTCATTTATATTTTATGCAATAAAATCGTCATTTGAAAGTGACGTAATTATTCAATAAAAGTCGGTCAAAAGTGGGAGGAGCTTACTCAATTGAACAGCGAATGATGACTCTTCACGTAAGATAGAATTGTCATTTGAAAGTGACGTAATTATTCAATAAAAGTCGGTCAAAAGTGGGAGGAACTTACTCAATTGAACAGCGAATGATGACTCTTCACGTAAGATAGAATTATTCATCCGCGACAAAAAAAAAGTTCAATATTTTAATGTAAAATAAAAATTTTATTTAATCATATCAGAACTTTAAATAGGTATTCAATTTTGCTAAAAGTTAATATATAGCGTAATAACATAAAGTATTTGTACTCGGCCACATGTGTGAACTCTGTGACCGTTATTGTGAAGCGAGGCGAGGCTGACGCACGCTTACACACGCTTACACACTGGAGTTTTCCGAAGTTGTCAAAACACCGATGTTCAAGTAGCTAAATTTGTTTGAGATTGTCGTCTGACTTGATGATATTACATCCTTCGGAGTCATGTGATTATATAATCTACGCTTAAATCCATCGCCATCTATAGATGGAACAACTTCACTTGTGTTCGATGGATACAATGTATTTGTGGTCACGTGTAACTGTCAACACGTGGATTACTGGCGGTGCATGTTTTATAATACACATGATTAAATTCTCAAAGAACAAAGACAAGAGAATATGTTTATAACTGACCTAGCTCTGTCAGAGGGTCTCACGCCCGTCAACCCCAAAGACTCGATCGTAGGACACAGCATCCTCGATACTCCAGGGGTTCCGATCACATACGATCTCTACATCCCTGGACTATCTCATAGTAAAACTGAAGGCAGTTCAGAAGAAAATATCTGACCAATCCACAGGCCTGCAAAGATTTCCTTTGAAGACTACAGAGAGAGCGACACCCAACTTCAAAGCCACACAGTCAACCACAGTGTACCGTTATACGGCTCTTTTGATGTACATCAAAGGACTAAACTACCTGTTCTTTCCAGTTGCCTCCAGTTTTACTATGAGATAGTCCAGGGGTGTAGAGATCGTATGTGATCGGAACCCCTGGAGTATCGAGGATGAGGACACAGACACAGAGGTAATGTTTACATTTGACATCCATCATTTGCAGCGCTTGACAAAAATGAAAGCGCTGCACGTCGCCCCGGTCGGGATATTTTTCCCGTTACTTTATATACAATTGTTAATTTTAAAAATGTTTGTATCATATATAAATATAAAACATATATGTATTGTTTACATTTTCCCCAAATTCTATGAAAAACAGCAATATACACGTAATGTTACGTCAAAATGTAAACAAAGCCATGTGTTTCTTTTTTTAAAAAAGTAGCCCCTTTACGTTGCATAGAATATTTTCATACGCAAGTTCAAAGTTCAATGTTACCATGCAGTTATGGTAAACAAAATCGGCTAGTACTTACGTATAGTGATCAAGCCTAGCAAGTGTAAATATATAGTTATGGACCCACCAAAGTGTCCTAAGACCATTTCAGACGTTCTAGAGCTATAGATAAAAAAACGATAAAAATCATACTCTACATGGTTCTATATACGAGTATAGTACCATGTAGAGTATGATTTTTATCGTTTTTTTATCTAGAGCTATTAAACGTCCAAAAAAGGTCTTAGGGCACTCTGGTGGGTCCACGATTATATAATCTGTAACTAATTCTCATATCCCTGTGCATTTGTTAAAACAAATTACATTGACCTTCATTCAAGGTCGCACGGGTCAAAACGAATTGCCTTTTAAAATGACTTCTTCTAAATAGCTTAGAGGCCTAGATATTTGGCTTGTAACATGCTTGGATGAAGGGCTACCAAGCTTGTTTAAATGAATAACTTTGGCCTTCATTCAAGGTCACAGTTGTCAAATATACTAGCAGAAACTTCTGGAGAGCTTATAGTATATGATTTTTTTGAATGTTGAAGAGAAGGTAAACATTTCCATTCTTTGTATTGTTTCTTTTGCCCTACTGTTTACTTTGACTGTGCTGTATTGGCCGACTCGGCCTCTTGTTGATTTCAGCTATGAGCCAATACAAGATTCCTCCTCAAGATTTCCTCATCAGTTTGGAAGTTTTGCTCCCGATATCAACGTACTATTCATAAATGATTTTCATAAACCATTTCGCAGACTAACACCCAGACAAATATAACTAATCACGTGTCCATGCTTTCATTAAGGAGAGAGGCAGTCAAATAACTTACGACAAATTGAACTTACAAATTGAATGGTTACAGAGAGGAGGTATGTAGTACTATCACTGCGGCTGTTGTACCCCCGGTCTGTTTCATAGCACTAAAGGCAACCTAGGAGTAAAAACAACTGACCAATCACATGCCTCAAGTATTCCTTTGGAGATTATGTAGAATACAACAGAGCCTTTAGCTGTGCTCTGGAATAGTCTCGAATAGTTCAGGGTGGATATAGGGAGTGGTAGCAACCCCTGGAATATCGAGGAATCTGCAAATTATAATTATATAGCAAGACCTACCTGAGTGTCTTTAAAACATTTTAAATGTCTTAGGGTTCTAGATAAATATACATCTGTGTACACCATGTAGAGTATGTGTACTGTTCATACGTTTACAACGAAACGTTTACATTTTCGTTTTCTCTTTGCTATATAACCTTACCAACTGTGATATCGTTTACACTTGCGTAAACGCAGTGGTTACCACGCAAGAATACACACACCGGAACTGCGCTTTCGATTAGGCCTATTGTATCTGTATGACAAATATTCAATATACTGCATGTATGAATGTAATGTAAATTTTTAATTATGTATCGGCAAATAAATATTTAACAAATATTGTATAAATGGGATGAAAATAATAAAGTTAATGTAAAACTATATTTTGTGTACTCTCTGAATTTGACAACATTTCCCGCCAAATTGAAGCCAGCTGTTCCGGGATTCCATCAACAGACCGACTGTTTCAACAATCGTATAATATTGCAAAAAAAACACAGTTTTATTTTATTTGAACACTTAATTTTTAGTGAAATGATCGGTCGAAATGAAAATATAAGGAATGATTGTTATTGTTTGTTGTTTACCGGTGTGTAAACTGCATTTTTCTACAGATATTTCAACATGACGTGCTAACGCGCGTCATTTATACAAAAATGCAGTTTACACATTTAAAGCCCCATTATGTTTTGGGGTGAAAAAATATCGTCATAAAGTACCAAACTTTGCTGAATAGTAGAGCATATATCCTTATGAAAATATCTGCTAATAAAAAATGCCCAACATTTCCATGTTTTTAAAAAACAATAGAAAACCCCTCTTCGGAGAGGGGGAAATCCGTAGTTCCGCCCCAGAGCCAAAACAATCTAGTACGCATGCGTAGGCACAAAAAAGTGGAATTTCCCTAACAAACTTCAACATCGTGCATGGCGAACGCACTGAAGACTCGCCAAATACGTGTCAGCGAACACACATGGGTCCGTTCTTCACCACGTGCACGTTCCTTCAAACAACGACAATTTAGCGGTCAAGTTGCATTGCTCGATCGCGATCGACTGCACGTTACGATCCCACGCATTCCACGCATGGACCTACAAATACATGTTGTACATGCATATATTTACATGTAGTTTCTATATAAAACTAGGCTAAAACTATTCAAAAAGTGTTTGTTCTTGAATGGAAAGCAAGCAATTAACAAAATTATAATTGCAATGGTATTTGCTGATCTTATGTATTTTGTAATAAAGATTTATAGATGCCTATAGGGTGTAATCTATCTTTATTGAAATGTACATCGAAACCGAACACACGTTTAATTTGTGTACATCGAAACCGAACACACGTACGTTTGTGTTACCTGATGAGGCCTCCCACGGGATGACTCGCCAAACTCGTAAACAAATGAAAGTAAACACAAACACGCCATGTCGTTACCTGCTATATAGATATACATACATACATACATACATACGAAGTCTGGAAAACCTACATGTTCTACTCCATCGCAGACCGATCGCGAACATGTACATGAAACTTAGACCAGTGTTTGAGACAACATGTAGGGTCAACGACGATATCGGCATTATCGGATATATCAATGACAAGTGATCATGATCATGAATTACTAACTGAGTACAATCCACATTGTAGCATAAGATCATTATTATGAACTTTGTAATTACTACATGCAAAAACATATATACATAATATATATATATTATATGTTTATGCAACATATAAAGATACATGTATATGAACCACAGGTGTTTGGCTCTATAGACTCTCTATATGATATATACATGTACAAATGTATATGTAATACTGTGTCAATATATAAAGAGAGAAAAAATGTCTATAGAGCCAAACACCAGTGCATGAACCACATATGTAGGCCAATGTGATTCATTTTATCTCATAATTCATTGCATGCACGGGACAGGAAAAGGAATGCATGTACAAAATGTAGAATAGTTTGGTTTGATTGAATAGTACTAATTAAAAAATGGAGTATAAAAACAGTCCGTTAATGATTTCTATACAGTTCATCGAGTGAAGAAGATCTGATGGAAAAGTATACCAAAACAGCTAAAGAAAACCTGGATCAGCCCTTCATTAAAAGCAGAGAAAATGGGGAAAATATCCGTTTAAATAAGACTGGTAAAGTCCTAGCAGGCATCACGAACTTATTTTTTCTCACATATTTTATTTAGCGCATAAACTTTTAGACTTGCTCCACAAATCGAACTTTTCCTATGAAAACAAATGGGCTGAATGCTAATAAACATAATTCACGTTCAGCGTAAAATGGAATGCACACTCGTGAAATTAGAGAAATTTCAGTTTCAATTCCCTTTTCCTTTTTACTACGTACATTTAAGAATTACGTACCGACGGCAAATGAGGTAGTATCAAGGGTCAAAATAATATATGTTGTGTCTTTTTAATGATGAAACTCTGACAATATTTATATCCCCTTAGTTCACTCTAATACTGACGTTTGTACTAATATAAATGCGAGTCTTTGATAGTTTAATTCGCTCCGTGTACATAAAATTGTAGGCCTATATTTAAAAATGCCCATACGATAATTAGGACTCATACACCTGGTAATCACTACTTGATGTATATAATGATCCTTTTCTAAATACACGAAACGTAATCGAAAAACATTTAATCAGTTAAGTATATATAAATGAAATCTCGACAGGTATCGGTATATAAATACAACATACAGATTGATGTATATCGACTAGCGTCGATTCCAGTGATCTTTCATCTATATGTACATGCATGTACTATCACATATTTCATAGACGAATATCGTTATAAAATACCCAAAGAATAAATAGAAAGCAGTTATAATAATGTATATAGTAAGCTATTAGTCCACCTCTTTACCTATGTTCTAAGTATTTAGATATACTGTGCTCTCCTTACTCTCAAATTATGAATAGATTAGTAGCATCATGGTATTTATTTATCTATATATAATTTTGGATTAATACTGTATTTATCTCAAATTATTACACGAGAGGAAAGAAAATCAACCGATCATCACCAAAAATGACACGGTCACGTGTTTATATTTGTACGATAAAATACCCCATATGGTGCCCCATGTATGCATTTCACTATTTACATCCACTATTTTTCGATAAATACTTTTTTGTATTAAGCTTTATATAAAATATATGTAACATTTGACAGGACACATTTATAATCTGTGGAATCTAATATGTATCATATACTAAACAATTATAGAACATTGTATTGCTCACCGTTTCCTCAAAACTGCCCTCTGTCTCGGTCATGCTTGTTTTGTTTACTATATCCGGGTATCGAACACATACGTATACACGAGGTATTTTTAACTATGCAAATCAACCCGTTCTATTTTAAGAATTCTTTACTAATTGATTATTGCGTAATTATCTTCATTGTAAAGAAACCAAATGAAGAACCTTTCATAAGGGATGTTAATGTATATTTTAGCAAAGTTTGGTGAAAGCATAATGGGACTTTAAACACCAGTAAACAACAAATATTAAAAATCATTCCTTAATTCATGGTCATAGCATAGTAATTTTGATTCCCTTTTGATGTTCCCATAAAACGATTGTAATCTAAATATAACAAACTTATAACGAAATAATTTTATATGTCCTATGACATTCGTTATAACCGTGCTTTTACTATTAAATACATTTAAATATATATGGTTAATGGACACTGCTAGTTCCATAAAATGAAACTAATCCTCAAATCCCCGTGGTTTAATCCCACACTCTCTTTCGTGCATATGTCTGTTGTCTACGTACCCTTTCCTACATTGTCTATGATTGGCTGTATTTTAACACAGGGATATGACAAAAATTTTCAACAAACAGTTTATATATTGTTATTCATGCCATGTCCCTGTGTATTTTAATGCAGTTGAGTAAAAATATTTTATTGCGTTTGGACAAATTAGGAGCCATAAATGAGATAAACACAGACCATAAATAAATGTTATCTTTATTGTAAAATCAAAAGTGCCAGTCTCTTCGATGAAGGTTAAATACAACATACACGCGGTGTAAAATGCCGATATTCGCGTATGATAATAAAATAATTTATATAAAAAGATGAAGAATAAATAATTTCTTCTGTTAAAAAAAAGCTAAGATATTTTCTTCAAATTATGATAATTATATCCAGCGTATATCTGCCCATCCCAAAGTCCTATTAAAACTGCCATCGTCGCCCAAACAATATTTTCCCTTTCCTCATATATTCCAAATCGAAAACAACCAACATTCAAAAATAGAACTTTATATAGGCCTAACTATCATTGTTTATTTCGTTAGTATTCACCTAAAACAACGTATTTTATATACATGTAAATATATGAGGGAAGGCAAAATAACTGTTTGGGCAAAATGTTCCTTCCCCTCCCCGTCACCCTCCCAAAGTCCTTCATCAAGGTTCAGTTGTGTCTCGCCTAGCACTCTGGGTTCATCTGCCAAGGTCCGCTGTTGAAAGGGATCATCTGAAATGGCGGCGGGTAAAAATTCATGTTGCTTCCGATCGAAAGAATCGCTGGATCGATGGCACCGGGATCGTTGTGGTAAAAAGGCGGTACAGAAAATCCGGGAGGTGGCGCTACATGTTCTCTGCTACTTCCGGAAACTGATCTTAGTTCGTTATATAACTCGTTTGTCTGGCAAGCGGTATTTTGTGGGTGTAAGGACATTTGATTTTTTATGTAGTTCTGGTTTTCCTGCCTTATGGTATTTATTTCGTTCATACATCCTTGAAGAATCGACGTTTTCGCTTTTGTAGCTAACATTAAGGAATCTAACTCGGAACTGATCTCGTCAATTCGTTGGCCGGTCAACGCGAAGGTATCTGTATTTGTAGAAGCGTCCACCTGTATGAAAAATATGTCTTTTTAAACTGTGCTTAAAACAAGTTCAATTACTATTTTATTTGCAATTAGAAGAAAAGATCAGTTAATTTGTTTCCTATCTTTTCCGCAACACTAGAAAATACACGTGTTAGTATCATTCTGCTTTGCCGAGAAAGTTTAAAACCTCAGCTCCTGTTTATTCCAACAGACCAGTTCCATGTCTTTATGTTATACAGACAAACTTCTTATTTGTGATGTGCTACTGATCAACTTCCTGTCTAAGCCAGTGAAACATACAACTTCCTATCTCCATGCGATACAGACCAACTTCCTGTCTACAAGATTAACTTCCTGACTAGGTGTGTACAGACCAACTTCCTGTCTATGTGTGTACGGACCAACTTCCTGTCTAGGTGTGTACAGACAAACTTCCTATCTAGGTGTACTACAGACCAACTTCCTGCCTCCTGTCTAGATGTGCTATAAACCAACTTCCTGTCTAGATGTGTACATACAAACTTCCTGTCTAGATTTGTTCAGACAAACTTACTGTAAAGTGTACTTCAGACCAACTTCCTGTCTAGATTTGCTATAGACCAACTTCCTGCTTCCTGTCTAGATGTGCTATAAATCGACTTCCTGTCTAGATGTGCTATAAAACCGACTTCCTGTCTAGATGTGCTATAAACCAACTTCCTGTCTAGATGTGTACAGACAAACTTCCTGTCTAGATGTGTACAGACAAACTTCCTGCTTCCTGTCTAGATGTACTACAAACCAACTTCCTGTCTAGATGTGCTACAGACCAACTTCCTGCTTCCTGTCTAGATGTACTACAAACCAACTTCCTGTTTAGATGTGCTACAAGTCAACTTCCTGTCTAAGTGTGCTACAGACCAGCTTCCTGTTTAGATGTGCTAAAGAAAAACTTCCTCTCTACATGCGATACAGTCCAATTTCCTGTCTAGATATGCTACAGACAAACTTCCTGCCTAGGTGTGCTACAGACCAACTTACTGTCTAGATATGCTACAGACCACTTCCTGCGTAGATGTGTTACAGACCAACTTCCTGTCTCCTGTCTAGATAAACTTCAGACCAACTTTCTGTTTAGATGTACTACAGACCCAATTCCTGTCTCCTGTCTAGATGTGCTACAGACCAAATTCCTGTTTAGATGTGCTATTGCCATCTTCCTGTCTCCTGTCTAGATGTACTTCAGACCAACTTCCTGTCTAGATGTACTACAGACCAACTTCCTGTTTATATGTACTACAGACCCACTTCCTATCTCCTGTCTAGATGAACTACAGACCCATTTCCTAGATGTACTACAAACCAACTTCCTGTTTAGATGTACTACAGACCCACTTCATGTCTCCTGTCTAGATGTACTGCAGACCCGTTTCCTAGATGTACTACAGACCAACTTCCTGTTTAGATGTACTACAGATCAACTTCCTGTCTCATGTTTAGATGTGCTACAGACCGATTTCCTAGATGTGCTGCAGACCAATTTCCTAGATGTGCTACAGACCAACTTTCTGTTTAGATGTACAACAGACCCGCTTCCTGTCTCCTGTCTAGATGTATAGCAGACCCATTTCCTAGATGTACTACAGACCAACTTCTTGTTTAGATGTACTACAGACCAACTTCCTGTTTAGATGTACTAAAGACCAATTTCCTGTTTATATGTGCTACAGACCAACTTCCTGTTTAGATGTACTACACACCCACTTCCTGTCTCATGTCTAGATGTACTACAAACCAATTTCCTAGATGTACTACAGACCCACTTCCTGTCTCCTGTCTAGATGTACTACAGACCAACTTCATATCTACGTGTGCTACAGACCAACTTCCTGTTTAGATGTACTACAGACCAACTTCCTGTTTAGATGTACTACAGACCCACTTCCTGTCTCATGTCTAGATGTACTTCAAACCAATTTACTAGATGTACTACAGACCTACTTCCTGTCTCATGTCTAGATGTACTTCAAACCAATTTCCTAGATGTACTACAGACCCACTTCCTGTCTCATGTCTAGATGTACTTCAAACCAATTTCCTAGATGTACTACAGACCCACTTCCTGTCTCATGTCTAGATGTACTTCAAACCAATTTCCTAGATGTACTACAGACCCACTTCCTGTCTCATGTCTAGATGTACTTCAAACCAATTTCCTAGATGTACTACAGACCAACTTCCTGTTTAGATGTACTACAGACCAATTTTCTGTTTAGATGTACTACAGACCAACTTCCTGTTTAGATGTACTACAGACCAACTTCCTGTCTCCTGTCTAGATGTACTACAGACCAACTTCCTGCCTCCTGTCTAGATGTACTACAGACCAACTTCCTGTCTCCTGTCTAGATGTACTACTGACCAACTTCATATCTACATGTGCTACAGACCAACTTCCTTTCTACATGCGATACAGACCAACTTTATGCAATCTTGGTAGAACAACTTTCTTGTCCTTTTCATGTACTATTGCATTACACTAACATGATATACATGTTGTCTTGTTTAATGAACACGCTTGACTATTTTGTCATACTGACCTGAGCGCGAGGCTGTTCCATTTGTTGATAAGATTCGATGATGGACATGAGGGCGAAGTTTGAGACGACCCCGTTGGTCTTGGTCATTAGATTCGTGTATGGTATAGCACAGCGACAGTTCGGACACGGTATTGTTATCCCCATCAGTCCGAATTCGTGATGGAAATTTCGCTTCTTGTGTTTGGCCAAATCTAAGAGGCAACTGTAAAGGTGAAGGGTGATCGTAAGGTACATTGTATATGTACATGCAATTTTATTTTAGTACACTGTCATTTATCAAGTACTTTATCAATTCAAGAATAAACATTACTTGGCATGACAAAATTAAAGCAATGCATGTCCCTATTTCTACAAATTTTCGTCCTCTTGACCATTTTCATGTAAATCAAGAAGTACATCTACATAGTCGTTTTTATTTCCATGTACCTGAGGATGGCTAAGATACAAAAGAAGAGACATTTATACTGTTTAAACTAGAGATAATTTCTCCCTTGTTTGAGAAATTATACAATAGACTATTTTCTTTGTGAATTTACATAAATCTCTGAAATATTGCAGCGTTTTCTTACCGAAGTTACATAAAAAATCGACTTACTTGTAACAAAATGTGTGACCACACGGGAGTGATGTTGGGTCGTTGTAGATCTCCATACAGATGCAGCATTTCAATTGTTGAAGTAACTGACCCCCAATCTGATTATCCAGATTGACCAAGTCCATCCCGAATACGTAAAACAAATAAACAATTTAAAAATCGAAATATTCTAGAACCGAAAAAAAATCGCGACTGAACCCTCGAACATAAAAACGGAAAAGTGTCTTGTTATTCCTAGCAACCGAAAACGTCATAATCTTCATGACGTCACAATGTTAGGGAAGGGGAGGTTATCTTATACCTTTATTTCAGGTGACACGTAATATTAATTTAATACTGGAAAATGTTTTTAAACTTTAATTTTAGTGTAGATGATGTATTCCTTATGGATATAAACTATATCTACTAAATAAAACCGTTTTCATGAGCTCAATATAAAAAGTAAGTCTAAAAGAAAATTACTTTTAACAAAACAAAAAGCACAAAAATAAAGCATAGAAAACAAATTAAAACAAATCAATAAAAATATTGTTAATTTTAATACCTTTTAATAATCGTCGAAGACCCGTGGTTGATAGTGTAGCGTAGCTTAATTAATGTTAAACTATGTACGATATTAGAGTCCATGTTTCTTGTTGGAGTTATGTCCCTTGAAGTATAGGATTGCATGGAAAAAAAATAAAATTTCGAATTCGTCTGATTTCTTTGGATTCTATGATAAGTTGCATAACATGTGTACGTTTAAAATGTTAACACAGTTACACGTACCTTTTGCAAAGACGACCAGGGTTCGACTCCTCTTTCGGACATTTCGGGTTCACCTGCCTGCAGAGTACTTGTGTTTTCGTCACGTATACATGTACCCTGGTTTCCATCCGTATTAAACAAGAAGCATAAATATGATAATGATTAATTCAATGCGTACTCATGTGAATGGATGTACGTTAGGGAGGACTAAAGAGTACATGTAATTGTACGCATATCTGTAATGTGAAAACTTGGGAAATAGAAGATAACTTGTTTCGCTAGTGTACATAGTGTACATCAGATAATGTTTGAATTCAATAAACACAAAGATGTTTTAGATGTATTTTATTATTTCTTCCAACTCTAACGTTAGTTCACATAACTTTCTTTGATCTGTCCTCAAATTTCGCTTTTGACAATTAATGACAATTAAAGTATTCGGAATCGAACATTGATCTCATAAAACAACGCTATATATTGAGAAACCAATACCGTTTATAGATATATAAGTAAAACGATTACATGTATCTATATTTATATAATGTATATTTCACATGATACAGTCGCCTTTGGTGTTACTATAATGAAGCAATTTAGTAATTACACACATAGTTGATTGTCTATATGTTTCTACAAAGTCTGCATACCTCCAGGAGCGTAAATATTTGTACATAATACATCATTATATAAGCTGCGTGTGTTTTTTGTTTTTGTTTTTTTCAACTTAGCTCCTATGGTTGAAAGAAAGTTCAAACATTTTAGGAATGCTAAAAACACATTTTGGCTCTGTTTTCTTAATTTCGTTTGAGAATTATCGCATGTCGGAGTAAATTATTTCTTTTTTTACTGAAGAAGGCGAGTTACACAGCCGTTATACCTATTGACAGCATGACAATGCCCACCTGTGCATTATAACGTCAGTCATGGATCATTGCTCACACTCCGTCCAGGTATATTACCGGTACCGTATATTGACATTGGGAGCGGCAAATATTTGTACTACAATATACACGAGTGTTTAAGATTCGTCACGGAGATAAATATGCTGTACTTATATCCAATAGAGTCAAAAGATAATAACATGGTTAAGTTCTTTGACCAATTTTAAATTGACTAATTACAAAGAAAAATAATAAGTACTCTTCGAAAACTGGAAAGTCGAGTCCGGTTGTTGGTGTGTGTGTGTATATATATATGTGTGTGTACCTTGAGATAGATCGTTATTTCTACGAGAGTGCACAGAAAGATTTACTGCCGATAAGTCAGTTTTACACTGCCTTGTGCATGGCTTAACCCTGGGAATCCCTGTAGTCCATTCCACAAGGATCGGTCGTCTGCTCGTGCAAGGCCAGGCAAAACACGTGCATGTGCAAATACCTACCTAGGATTCACCTTATCTACATATCTATCTGTCGCTTGATTGAATACAATAGTATCTCTTAGTCATGGGTGACGTATTAAAAAGTGAATTTGCTTGGAAAAAATTTGGATTTTCTCACAGGAATCGGAAATCATTTTACACTTGCCAAGTAAGTATATAAAGTACACCTATATGATAGTATAAGTACATTCATTACCTATCGTTGTTAAGGGTTACGTGATAAACTAATTACATTTATATAATAAATATGATTTAAGTAAATAGAAACAAAATAAATAAATAAATAAAAACCAAGGATGTCACATACATCGTTTACAACATGACCCAATATATATTTTTTTCCTGTTAATTGGTACAAATAGAATGGTGGGTGCCAACTAGGCCAGGTTCAAAGCAACAATACACATTAATTAGTTTCGTGGCTATTGCGTAATGTACCAAGGTGCATGGGAACTAGTTATACATGTACGTTATAAATGTATTTTTATATCACGTAACTACCAGGTAGCCTACCAGAAACATATTTTTGGCTTGAAACTTTTGGCTTGAATTTACCTATTTTTTATTTGTCACGATTCCAATTTTATTTGTATTATTTTTCATGTCACTGCTGAACAAAATATATACTTCAGTGCACTTATAGCAAGTAAAACAAACCGTGACAATTCTGGTCCTTCTCTCACTGATAATATACTAGTATATCTCCAATATATACAAAATGTAAGTGTTTATTGGGGCGGTTGATTAGAACGAATATACGTACCCGTCATGCTATTCTTTCAGACGACACCATTGCTGTAAACCATTTTTTTTTCGCGGGTACTAAATTTCGCGATTTTCATTTTAAAACAAGTTCGCGAAGATTAAACTTCGCAGATTTAAAAATTGAATCGAAATTCCAATCAATATAAATGATGTTGATTCGCGGTGACAAACTTTCGCAGATTGACTTGGATCTGGAAAATCGCGAAAGTAAATCGCACGCGAATGAAAATTGTTTAGAAGTTTTTGAGCTACAGTACTACAGCTATGACTTGATAGACTATGTTATATTACGGAACAATCACGAACATATCCATGATTTTTCCCTTTTGATGTATATTAAAAAAAAACAACACCGTACATCCACTATTACATTGTATACTAGCTATTAGTGTCTCGTAAGCCATAATAATATAGGCTGGGTGTCAATTTTAGATATAAAATCCCGTAGAGTTACACTACTTTTTGCGATCTATGTAAATATATATTGTATTCTACTGTAGTATTTTAGCGTGTAAAATTATAGAGAATGTATGTAAACATACCATATCCCTGCTAATTTGTTACATTTATTGAGTATACATGTGTCAGAGCAATGAAAATAACACGTATTATCTACTAAACACACATGTTCGTATGTAAATTGTAAGCAGCGTGTGAAATTGCAATTAGTCATGGTTTTATGGTGTTGTTAGGCTTTTATGGCGATTCTGTCAAGTAGCAGGTGTAAACATCTCTGTTTTCAATACATCTTCGCTCTTCCACTATTTCTCAATCTTCCCTCCCATTTCTAACTTCACAAGTTCTGCATATCACTCTGTTTTCAATACATCTTCGCTCTTCCACTATTTCTCAATCTTCCCTGTTTTCAATACATCTTCGCTCTTCCACTATTTCTCAATCTTCCCTCCCATTTCTAACTTCACAAGTTCCGCATATCACCCTGTTTTCAATACATCTTCGCTCTTCAACTATTTCTCAATCTTCCCTCCCATTTCTAACTTCACAAGTTCCGCATATCACTCTGTTTTCAATACATCTTCGCTCTTCCACTATTTCTCAATCTTCCCTCCCATTTCTAACTTCACAAGTTCCGCATATCACTCTGTTTTCAAAACATCTTCGTTCTTCCACTATTTCTCAATCTTCCCTCCCATTTCTAACTTAACAAGTGCCGTACCTCCATATTAATCTTTGACTTATGCCTGCTACTTGTGATGTTGACCCGAAAACTACCCCTTTTAACCCTACTACCCCTTTTACTCCCTTATCCAATTATCGCCTTGCGTCCCTTCCTTCCCCCATGCTAATTTTGTATTTGTTTTCTCTGTGAGTCCCTCTCGGACTTCATGTACCCCTTGACCCCTTTTCATCCTACCTCCGACGTCGTTTATTCCTTTTCCGCTATACATTTCCCTTGATTATTTCTGTGCTACAGTTTCAGAACATATACATGTATGGTGTAAATATAGTTCTGTAAAATTGTATTAGTTGGTTTTCTTGAATCTTATTTTCATATTCATATGAAGTAACATAGTGTTGGACGTTGCAACAAACGGATAACTGTTGATTTGATTTAGATTTGACAAGATAATTATAACTATCAACTATATGCTAAATTCAATTGGGACTCCATCTGAAGACGAAGTGAATAATTTCTGAGGATCGAATATGGAGGAACACACCTTCCTATTTCGTGTCGACCTCATCCTACTCCAAACATGGTTATCCCAATTTAGCTTTCTTCTTTAATACCTACAATTCCGTCTTTGCATATTACAAACGCCCTTGTGGGTAGGTATCAATTGTGACGTCATTATTTTTGTGAGCGTGATTCACGTCGTTTTCTCCGAAAAGCATGACGTTAGTAAACACGTCACAATCGATGCCCCCGAGGGCAGATAACTCTATGATACATGTATGCATATACAGAATAACCCCAACTTCTATACCCGTTACGTAATTACAGTCTTATCGATATGTTATAATTCGTTTCCATATAACCTCCGCATGTTATCGTGTCTCTGATGCAACCGGCTTTCCCGTTCAGGATTGCTTGTTTCGGCTTTACTTTGTTAGTTGTGTCGTTGCCCTAAACCCACCCCCAAACCTTTGTCATGTTTCGCCCTATGTAAGTGTTCAATCCGTTACAGACCCATTCCTTTAACTTGAATTCCATGTAACTACAGAACACTATATATTGTCTTCCAATCACTGTCCTCTCACCCCTCTCTCCGACCTACCGCCTTGTATCCTTCTAATTGCCATCCTGCTGCTTCATTTCTCCCTTTCCTCTTGTCCTTTCTGATTATGCTTCTACTTTCAATCATTTTCTGTTCTCTGAAGTGCTCTCTCAACGTGCATGTCTTTCTGTAAACGTCTTTACTCTCTTTGCATCCACATTTGATATTGACCTCTCTGAGTACTTTTTTTTTCTTTTCTCACTCGATATTTACCTGTACCTCCCGATTTTCCTTTTCCATAACTTAACCACAGTGTCCACCTGCTCCTCTCCTAAATATTACAACACACACTTTTGCTCCGTTCTATTAATATTGCCATTTATTTCCTCTCCATCTTTCCGTATTTAACCACATTCCTTCAATCCATTGTCCCCTCTCCGACCATTAGCAATGTACACAAACATCGGCGTCAGATCAGAAGACCTAACTATCATCGCACTATTGCCAATGCAGAATATAATTTTCACTCCCTTTTCTCACTATTGCCCTTTATCCTCACCAAATTTCCCTATCAATTCAACAACATCCATTAACTTCACTCCATCTATTGCAAATACAAAAATATAATTTTAGCCCCTTCTTTCTTACTATTGTCACTTACCCTCCCCAACTATTAATTTAACCACATCCCCAAACTTCACACCATTTCTCCCTCTCAGCAGTCCATAAGACCCAAGTATCACCATTATGTATTGGTGTTGATGGCGGTGGTGTTGATGTGTGAAATTAGGGGAGACAAACAGAAACATCATCGACGTAAACAACACCGACCCCCAGAGCATTCCCCACACCATATCGCGAGTCGGCTGTACCGTTTACACATCTGGATCTGCAAAACCATTCAGTGAAAAAAAAGCCTTCCTCACCGCAACCTATAAACTTATCGCAGATACAACAATGTAAGTACGAGCACTATCGGTGTGGTACATGCTTTGTGGATTAGCAGAGTCTGAGCGGATTAAGAACAAAGCCGCTAACACGACAATTAGTCACATCTATATAAATATGATATGACATTTCTTCCTGTTTTTGTCTTTATGGCGAGAACCGTTATGTTATGTGGCCCGCTGAATAGACAAAGGCCACCGAGTATCAGATATTTTTTTGCTAAATATAAAACCGCGTGAAGTCATGTATGTAGGACTTGTGACATCTGTATTACAGTCCTATGTTACATGTTTACTGTAAAACAACTTTATTTCGTGGCGACATAATTTCGCGTTTTTACACTAAGGATGCTTTGACGGATATTTCATTTCGCTACACTTTTGCTGTGCTTTTTACCCTGAATATAAAGCAATTTAATTTGACGATTTGTTATCTCCCTCTTCGCCATTTATATTTCACGATTTGTTATCGCCCTCTTCGTGATTTAAATTTTTGCGCTTTGTTCTCGCCCTTTTCGTGATTTAAATTTTCACGATTTGTTATCGCCCTCTTCGTGATTTAAATTTTTGCGATTTGTTATCTCCCTCTTCGTCAATTAAAATTCCGCGATTTGTTATCGCCCTCTTCGAAATCTAAATTTTCACGATTTTTTATCGCCTTTTCCGCGTTTTGTTATCGCCCTCTTCGTGATTTAATTTTTCGCGATTTGTTATCACCCCATCACGATTTAATTTTTCGTCATTTGTTATCCCCCTCAAAATCCACGAAATTTAGTCACACGCAAAATAATTTGGTTTACAATGAATGAAATATTAATTCACAGCTGTCGTTTTCACTGCTATCTTTATATCTAAATTATTTTTCTTTGTATTATAATGTCAGGAAGCAATGGCAATAATAGATATTTCACATTAAACATCTTCCAGTCTTAACATAAATATCAGATAACTCCATGGTTATTAGCTAAACTAATCTTCCTCCAGATTTTAATAGTCAAGATATACAGAAATCCTTGTGTTTGTGATAAAGCTAATAATATGGCACAGAGTATAATTTCTATTATCCTTGTTCTAACATAACAAAATTCGTCAATGAAAAGAGACAGGTTACCATGACTACCACATTCATCAGAAGACATGTATCAATCGGAGTTATTTAATTGTCATATATCATATCATTTAGAGCCGGCCACGAACGTTTGTCTTTGATATTTGGCGCTAAAATTGTATCACCATTCCCAAAGACATGATTATAAAAGACGACAAAATTGAGATATTATCTTTTCAGCTTTTCATTGTTATTTTCTACTCTCGTTATGACTTGCGCATGGTTTGCCATCTGGTCGATACACTCTTACTCCTATGCAAATAGTAGTTCAAACTTTCGATCATTTTTAAAATACAAAAGAACTGCAGAGTAATGAGGACTAAGCGAATGGTAATTACTATTTACTTATTGTTCACAATAAGAGGAGTGGGACGACTGGTTTGCGTGTTCTCAGTACAGTGTTACCGGGTTGAATGTGCGATGTGTTGTCTATGAAGTTGGCTTCAACAAAATAGAATTAAAATGTCCATAAATTATCAACGCAAACCTAATGTACTGCGTGCAGAATAGACTGTCCATAAATAAACTTGGTATTAAACATAGTCAACTAAGCATAACTAAAGATATAATTATTTACTATGACAAAAACATGTTGCGCAATGGCGTAAAGGTAGAGACAGTCGCATACCATAGCACCGTTCCGACCTCACAACAGCTTATATGGCTATACCATACTCTGTGGGCGTTAAAGATTAAACAATTTAAAGCGATGCAGGAGTGGATTATAAAATAATGACTTAGACAATTTAATCCGTATCAGAACCTTCCATCTCCAAATTCTACCTCCATAGTCGCGATAAAACAGATCTTGACTGCATTAGCAGGTTTTATACGTATTTGTTAAATCCATCATGGAATGCATGTATTACTAATTCAATAACGCGATGTTTAAGATAAAACGGATTCCTGTGAGCTCTTTCTTCCTGTTTAAGTTACAGCCCGATCGTATCCCTCATCCTAACACACATTAAAATTACTCCGACAAAAGGTTTGTTATTAACATAAAAAGTATATGTAGATCATCGGAACGTTAAAACGTGTACTACAGATGTTCTATACTATTGTTTGTTATACCAACAAAGGCCGCGCGTGTAATGGACGTGCATTTCGAGAAGATTGAAGTAAAAGCATCTTGTAGTAATGAAAACCTGTGTTATCTATGGGAGGGTCGATGATGGGTTTATTATGATTGGTATATGGATTCTCAAAGGGAAACAGTGAGGTTGTTATCGTACAGTATAAATTATAACACAAAACTAACTATAAACATACCAGTGTGAATTATCGTGGAATGCTTTCTCTATATTAACGGCCGAAATAGTGGGAGTTACTGAGGTTCCATATTGTTTCTTTGAATACGTAAGACGTCCGATATATTAACACCCAACACACAAATTCCTGGGTCACTGTGCTGAGTTGATGCGTTCGACATTTTAACATTGCTCCAACCCTTGTTTTCAATGTACAAGTTTAATTCAAGGCCATGCAGGTCAAATGAATCATTAAAACCTTGTTTAACTTCCCTTCAGTCATTAACTTTAAATTCGCTATAGAAAAGCATTACAGAAGTTAAAGAACTTAAAGTCAAGGAATGTTTTAACCAGTAATTGATGTGGTCAATAATAATCTGGCATATTAACATTTGCTGTTGATTAAATTTGTTATAGAGAAAGCAAATGATCGAATAAAGCAAAATAACAGAACGAGATAAACTTTCATCAAAAAACAATTTCTTCAACTAATAGGAAGGTATGGCTTCCTGGCGAGCTTACGATAACTACTAAATGACGACTATGAAAGGGTAATATGTTTTACATTTATATTTCAAACGTGCTTGTGTTTGTTTAGTGGGACCTAATGGTAGGCGAATAGGTTATTGTACGTGATAATGAAATCCCGACAAAGGAGAAGACCGATGTTCTCATAATCCAGCCACAAGTTTAAGGAATACATAATTATCTATGTTGATTGATGTCAACGATACAGATGTGATAAGAAAACCATTAATTCCAAACTTATGATCGGTTAAATTTTTTTAACTGAAACAGTACAGACTACATTATATCTATGAACTGTACCGTTTCGGCTTTCCCCAGTGCTATTTTGGAGGATTCTCTTGTTGGATTGAGCTTTAGCATAGGTACTTATGATTTTGAGAAATATACAGAAATATATAACTGATATTCATTTATTAAGACGGCAACTTTCAGCGAGATAGCACTATCAAATTACAAGAGTTCCACAATTACAAGAAGACACAACACATATATACCGCAGCCCCCCAAAACATACGTGTATCCAAACACCGCAAACATTTCATATGTGGGAGACCGTCCTTAAATGACCGTGGCTGTTAATATGACATCCAACCAAACCAAATCAATGCTACTTGGTAAAAGTCAAATTAGTAAACCATCGGTAGAGCATACCCGGAAACCGTTTAGTTTTGGTATTACAGCCTCAGACAAACTGTTTAGTACTGTTTCCTCTCAGATGGAAGATAAAAGATATACTTGTTCTGTGGTTTCCCACCGACTGTCTTACGTAATTATAACAAAATATTAACCACATAAATGACATGAATTACCTTAATCCTTCTTTTCATATTACAGAGTTACCTCCCTTGAGGATAGGTATCGATTGTGACGTCATTATTTCGTGGGCGCAATTCACGTCGTTTTCTCCGAAAAGTAGATTATGACGTTACGCTCGCAAACACGTGACGTCACAATCAATGCCTACCCGCAATGGCAGATAACTGTGTAATATACAAATACAGAATGTTTGATTGTTTTGTTTTCTGTTTGCAGTGGCACTGGCCTCCCTGGTTCTTCCTCCTGTTTCGACTCGTTATCCTTGGATACTTGGTCGGAGCATTCATACCAGTGATCGTACCATCAGACGAAAAATCTAAACACAGTTTATTTGCCTACCTAACCATATGGACATATCTAGTGCTCGTCGCACACAATCTCGTCGCCACAATCGTCGCATTATTTTATCATTGCATGCAAGAGAGAGACGAAGATGATTTGTCGACCAGTGTTTCATCTCATCGATACCGTGTCAGTGGGAACAAGAATTCTTCATACAGTTCATTTAAAGAGAACGCATTCCAAACGGAAGACGAGACTACTTCCTATATAAAAACGAAGGCCTCGGATAACGCCGAGACGAAATATCAGGCCGTCAAAGACATAGATAGAGTAGATATGTCTCTTAAAGAACAATCAAATGGACGCACGGTTTCGGAGTCAGAAACGCGATCTGTGACAACAATAACACCAATGATGTTTGATGAAACAGAAGACAACTTGTCGTGTTTGATGAAGTTCTCTTGGTTTCTTTCAGCGCTTGCGCAACACTTTTCAATATTTGTGACATTGTTGTATTTTTCTGCTGTGTTTCCTTTCCTTAAGGTGAGGGCTGGCCTCGTCAATGACATCAATCTTCACGCAGTCAACAGCTTCATGATCTTATTAGATCTCGCGGTGAGCGCGAGACCTGTGCGACTACTGCACGTGCTGTACCCTGCGATTTACGGGTGCGCATACGCAGTATTCTCCATTGTGTATTGGACGTTCGATAAGGAGAATAACGTGTTATACGCTATTTTGGACTGGAATAACCCTGCCCTAGCAACAGGCGTCATAGTAGGCGCAGTTCTTATCGTCGTACCGCTTATACAACTGATGTTGTTTGGCTTATATGAACTCAGGCTGAAAATATACAAAATGTGTTACAAACATACATACACGTGATATAACAAATACGATTTTTAATAGCATGCCTACACAAGAAAATAAAATGAACAGTTTATTTTTGTATGTCATCTTACATGCAATTTACATTGAAGTTCTCAAAATTTTTGGACGGGAGAGAATGTAATAAAGCAGTTTATAAGAAATATGCCCTATGTCTATATGTCCATCTTAATACGCCCTTTCATGTGATAGAAAATATACAGAATGCATAATACACATGCAATCATGCAGATGAGAAAATCTGCACTGACTGTACATTGACAAAGCAATTAATGCATAAGTTAAGTAGTAGAGAACAGGTTGATATCCGATATGTGCCACCAACGTTCCTCCAGAGAACGTGGACATTGACATTGTTACATAGCATCATATATTCAATCTGATTATCATACATTTAAATGATTTTATGTTATGAAATGCATCGACACAATCAATTATTCTTTTATCTATTTATATTCCATGATATGCTTTTTGTGCATTAAATAGTAATATTCATAAACTTCAACTTTGAAAGTGCACTTTATAAATAATCTATGGTTCAGAATATTAAAATAGAAATTCTGATGACATTTTATAAATTCTTATGTTCTACTTATATCATAGTTCACTGTAGTAAAAATATATTTATGTTTGTATAAAATTAACGCAAAGAGATTAGATATAGTTATGTCACATTTGATTTCATTGGCTTACACTTTGACATCATTTATTTCAAAACTTAAAATGGTGCAAAATTTTGTAACGTTTACGATTGGCTGTTGAAGTGGATTTTTATAGTTCAAGTATAAAGCAGAATTCCTTAAGGATCTGTTCTGGTGAGGTTTTAGTCTCGTCGAAGTCTCTTTTGAGTCTCGTTTCAACAATAATCAAAGTGTTTTGGTGATTTTTAAAAACCAATTGTCTAAATTCTTAGCAGGTTGTCATATGTCATAAATGAGACTTATATTGCTTGTAGAATGGTTTATACACTTATTTTAAGAAATGACCAATTTGTCGACTATTTTGAAAAGGTGCATTTGTTACACTTTGGAAAGAGGTGTGTATGATCAAAATAGTGAAATTCTAGTAAAATCAAAATTTACGTCAAATAACCATATTTGATTCACAATAGCTTAAAATAAAGCACACTACCATCTTATATTAATTACATTTTTAACTTTGGTATGGGTTTCTGTTCCTAAAATTTTCTTAGAAAAATATTGTTCCAAATAAAGATATATATCTATACAGGATTATTCGTATTATGCAGATTGGTTTGTGATATTGCTACAATTAAAGATCTGTGAAGAATTGTCATCATTTCATCTCATTACTGTAAATGTTTTTATTATGAGCCAATCCTGCGAAATTTCGCAAGCCTCAAAATGTTTACTAATGGGTATCTCTCAAAAGCAACTTGAGTAGTTATTGTTGTGTAACATGGCTAACAAGGACCCGCATGTATAACACTGATTAATTACCGAGATTTCCAAGCTCTTGTATTTCCCATAGACAAAGTTATGTTCATTATTGAGATGATTTATACACGTGGAGCATTATGTTTTACTGTTGTTGAACAACTTGACCAACATTTTAGCAAAATACGGTATAACCAGCGATTTTCGCATAATACAATTTTCGCCATAATTGCGAAATTTATTTTCGCAACACGGTTTAATAATATATTCATCAAAAATGAGATAGCTAAAATTTAAAACCACTAAAATTACATTTCAATGTTTTCTTACATTTTGTAAAGAGGTGTGTATGCTCAAAACACTGAAATTCAACTAAAATCACAATTAACGTCAAATGGCTATCATTGATAGCTAAAAATCAAGCACACTACCATATCATTTTTACGTTTGGTATGAATTCCTATTTCCAACAAATCTATATCAGAAAGAAAGTTAGTCATCAGAAATTTTTTTGACTTTTAACCAGAGCAGTTTTAACCATAGCGAGAAAGCGAAAATTTAAGACCTCTAAAATTACACTCCAAATTTTCATTCAAAATCGCAAAAAGAGTGCTCCGCGTAAATGAATGATTATATGGTACGCGAAAAAAATGCGTATTTCATGTACAACTCGCAGATCTTTTTGATCACCAGTATCCATAGGGAAGTGCCAACGTTCGTTTGTTTGACGGGGAACTTAGTTTGTGAAGGTATACTCATATATGCTATAAAGACTTTCCAAAGGGCCGAGAATACACACGTCATATAGTGGTAAAGTTACCGATTTCGGACCCCTAGAAACAAAACTTTCATAAACAGTTATATACAGAATTTTCCTTTTTACCTTGGAATGATTTCGTAATTGTATCAGGAAATGAAATCAACACGTACTTATAATGCCAAATTAATCAGATTGATAGGTTAGTATATACAACCTGTTACCTTGGTGTGTATACGATTTTAATTACACGGCCTAATGAGGAAAAAACATGTCACTAATACTGAAGCATTTTATAAGATTGGTTGTATTTACATAGTGTTAGGTATATGTAATTTGTACCAAGTAATCAAATATGTTGCTAAATGGGTTTTTTTTTTGTTTTTGTTTTTTTTTTTTTTTGTTTTTTTTTTGTTAAAATGTTGCTAAATGTTAATCCATTGTAAATTGTAATAAATACTGAATATTTATTCGTAATGAATTTCCATCATCTACATCTTAGTATATAATATTGAATTTATTTTTCTGGTTGCAGATTTTCATACTGAATTTTACTTAAAACACAATTTTTTTAGAATGGCATTCCTTTTCAGTGCTAACGAACATGAACCATAACCATAAATATAATATGATAGAAATAATGTGTAAATCTGACCTGTAACTAACAGTACTATATGTTGAAATTCAAACCATATCTTCCGCTTTTGCATATTACGGAGAGATGTGAGCAAAACCAAATACACACCCCTTTCTCTGAAATATATATGTATATATTGTATTATATTTACCTTGATTATTTCATCTTTATTTTTTATTATATTACATGCAAATGTATATAACGTTATTTCACAAACACCTGGCACAAGATTCAATACTTGCCCACAATGACAAATAACTCTTTTTTACACTTATACCTGGTAGGACAGGTTGCTGTAAACAGGAGTCAACCTAGCAAGGGAAGTAGTTTTATTTAGAAAATGTCTTATATACTTTATAAGATATATGATATCTTTTATTGGATATTATTTCATTAAACAAATGAGATATCGTATAAAGGAAATATTTCACATGATATTTTATTATAGAATTTAATAATAATATGAGTATTTCCTGTTTTTGGAAAAATTGTAAAATTTAATTAGGGAATTAACTTAAAGATACTCATTTAACTGGAAAATATTTCCTTTGCATATCAACATGCATAGTACGTGATTAATGTCTCATAAAACACAATTAAATCAACATATATTTACTCAATCTATACATTATCCATGCTGTCAGTTCATTCCGTGTATCTTATCCGTTCGGTGATCTGCTACTACAGAGTTTTTGAGCATTTAATATCAAAATTCAAGCTACATTTCAAAACTCAATTTATCTCTCAATTTTATTTCAATGAAACAAGGTCTCAGTAGAGGTAAAAAATACTATGCAATGTTATCTATATTTTAGTTGGGAAAACCTAAAACAAGACATTTTCAATTTCCAATAAATTTCATGACGTTCGAGTATAGTAATATTTCTATATTTATAGCTACAGTCAAACCTGTCTATAAAGACCATCCCATGTGCAAAGGAAAAGTACACAGGTCAAAATGTGCTATTAATGGCCAATTGGGATCCTAAGAAAGTTTTCTTGTTAAGCAAGTGGTCTTTATACAGAGGTGGTTTCTAAAGCAAGTACACTGTGTATGTTTTCTTAATCGTTAACTGTAAGCTATTATTTTCGAGTCGACTTCATTTCGCACTTTTCTGCCGAACAACTAATCACCATGTTGGGTCGAAATAACTCGCCGTATACATCAAACGGGTCGAGACAAACAAACATGTAGACGAACACGTTGTGTTAATATTATTATGAACTGAAGAAGGCACTGAATATATATTCCATAGAAATGATTTTGATTTTACTTTGAATTTTTCTTCTTCTTTTTCTTTTATTTTGGATTATTAATATTCTAGATTTATACCGTTTTTACCTCATTATGAACTTATCGCCGACGAACAACTTTATATATCCTGACTGCTTTTGCAGTTTGTACGTCTTTGCATATAACAGAGTTAGCTCCTCTGTGGGTAGGTACCGATTGTTACGTCATCATTGTGTGAGCGCAATTCACGCCGTTTTCTCCGAAATGTATGACGTTACGCTCTTAAACACATGACGTCACAATCCATACCTACCCACAAGGGCAGATAACTCTGTAACATGCAAATACAGAATATAAATCCACTTTACTTGTGTTCGAATATAAATTGCACGTGAAATAAAGTTGGTTTACAGAGTTTTAGATATAAATAATGTCATGGAGAAGTTTTCTAAAATTGGCATTGCATGCTTAATACTATGCAAGCAAAAATAATACAATAATTATCACCAGTAAACTCCAACAGAAGATTTGTTATCTAAAACTCAATTCCATGAGTCTATAATGAATAGTGTCTATTCGTGTTCATGTGAACTATGCAGATTTTATTCCGAAATGTGTAAACTTTGAAAAAAAAATCCGAAAAACAGAAACTAAGTATTTGATGGGTTTTAATATGCATCTTGCCATTTTCAATTATTGTAAGAATATCATTTTGTAATTCTTAATTGAAATTGATCCCTTTATTATCTTCATTAACCCTGCAAATGCTAAAGACAAATGCAGAGGTGCTAATTTCCGTATCCACTGTGCATCTAACCCTACTAGGTCATATTGGTAATGACGAAATAAGGTAAATCTCTTATCACGCCCACATTGTGCTATTTGTGTTGACCTGAATTGACGTGTCCATTCGGACAGCCCAACCTGTAAAGATAACAGCTGTCTTTGGTAGTAGAAATATCTCCGACAGTGTCGTAGCGTAAATTTATATTAATGGATGATAAGTGAAATAAAGCTCATTCAGAAACAAACCACGTGGGTCTATAAATAGGCATGTATCATCCATTGGGTTACAACCCGTCTAGAAGGAGATATCTCCTTTAGTTGCCATCAAATGCAATCGTATCAGACGTGTAAGAATAGTAAGTCTTGTGATTGATGGGTAACGTCCTAATATAACGGCGTGCTGTTTGTAGATCAGGTGAACGCTTTAGTGCAGTAGTAGAGTTGTATATGGTTATCAAGAGTTTAATACCAAACATGTGTGATGTTCTGAAGCGTGAGTTTTCTTGGAGTAACTTCCAACTCTCTCATGAAAACAAGACAGACTTTTACACTTCACAGGTAAGTGTTACATTGCATGCTGACGAGAAAAAATCTCAAAAAAATATTACTTTTTTCATTTTGTTTCTCATATTTTTTCGAAGAGAGATAATTTTTTCAAGTTATAATAAGTGTTTTTTCAACAGCGTTTGTTGAATGTTAAATTGATGATATTGCAAAAATAGCCTAAATGTCAAAAGAAATCAGACGCTATCGAGAGCAGAGCCATAAATAATAAACTCCGCCGAAATTAGTTTTGCACTCAACAAGTATATAAATAACCTCAATCATTTTTTAAATGGGTGTATGGATACTTATTGTCATAACGTGTGCCTTCCAGCTTCAAGTTAAAGACTCATTTTAATAGCATGTCGCGACAAATGGGAAATAAATGTAAAACTGTTCTGGTTTTCGCATGTTCCATGTACAATTCACACATTTAATTATATAGAGGGTATAGTTGGATTTCATTCAAAACACTAATTATCCGTACACTTATTACAATAAAATACTTTCACAAAATTCTCTCTTAACACTGACAGGTCGTTGTAATTTTAATTTGTTGTTATAGGTAATTTAAAAGGAACATGGAATAGCACTAATGGTTCATTTTTGAATAGCTTATTATCATTACTACAATAATGTTGTGATGTGTAATCATCAAAGAATCGTTGGGTGGTTTTGTATAATTTGACTTGATTACATAAAATTCAAATTCTAAATCGAGAATAGTTGTCTAGAAACAGTAAAAGTTTTCAATGATTGGATTAATATTTCGTTGTTATACGCATATTACAATATACAATCACATTATAAATCAACCAATATTTACTGAAAGGAGGAACATTTAAAGTGAATGGCAAAGATGGAGAAAAGTCAATTTTGTTATTTATTAAAAATGTTGTGTACTAAGTAATCAATATCTTTTCACGGAGATAATGTGCTTCCGAATAATGTAATATTATGTTTCAGTTAATGTTTGATGTGTATGGTTAATTTCAATAATATTTTCTTCTTTTAATGAATTAAGTTATTCTAGAAAAAAATCCATGTTAAAAATCTAATTTCATGTTTTACACTCATTTATATGGCTTAAATAATCAAAATTTAAAGCCGCTCAAACAAAGCCAACTCAAAAGAAAAATGCATGGTTATAAAACATATCAGTGATAAAATAATATAACCTGACACATTGATTTTTACCTGACGAAAATGATATCTTCACATGTTAGTCTATAGCCGATAAAATGTGGTAATACAATAATAAATACAATTGACCTACATAATGCGGACTATAACCGCTGATATTGTTACCGTCATATCACGTAATGATTTGACTACTATTGTACTTTTAAAAGGACAAATACATGATACTCTTTCTGTCTTCTTTTGTGTTATTACTCAAAACTATCGAAAACTAAAATCAGACGTCATTACTTAATATCATTTAGGTAGAAATACCCTGTTAACGTACAAACAGGAATAAGATTCATCCTCCGATTGAACAACATTTATGAGCAACAAATGATGTCAGATGTGATTTGAACCATCATAAGATTCCTTAGTTAAGACATTTTCTTCGTTTTCTGACACTCATGTCCCATATTTTAGCACTTATAATAGTTTGGCGCTAGCCGCTTTGGAAATTGTGCTTTTATACCATTACCATTACAAATATTCCGAAAGGGTAAATCCGTCCCAAATCAATCTTGCGCGTGAATGCAATTGTTTCACAACAATTATGTTTGCATCAGTAACCTATAATTACAGACATAGTCATTTCATAGTCAAAGCATTTGAAGTGGGTTATCCTTATAAGTAACGAGAAAGAAATTAATGTTCATGTCAGAGAAGAGAGAAAACTCGTAATCGACGAGATCAAATATTTATCATACACAATAACTTATGCATGGGTATAGACAAAATGTTCGTGCCAAAAAACCAAAACATTAACATAGAAAGTATATTAAAACAATTATTATTGCCATTTCTGCTCCTATGCAATGCCCTATAAATAATAGAGAACGCTGATTGTATTTTTGAGTGTATGGTAGGGAAGCACATTTTAAATATTGCAGATTTTAAAACAACAGAAGACATAAATAAAACAAAATTTAATAACACATATTCTTTATTCATAACTCATAAATCTATATACAACATGCAATATATCTCATACGTAAATTTGATTATAGTTATTTCTCAACGCCGGATCTTGATACTGTAAAGTAACTTATTGTCGCGTTTTCATCGCAATAAGGTTCAACTGTACTTATGTCTAGCACATTTTCGCGGAAGTGGTTAAGATGTCGCGACATATTAAAACACAAGCCCTCCACCTCTGGGTCGCGAGTTCGAATGCTATGTGGGGAAGTTGCCAGGTACTGACCGCTGGCCGGTGGTTTTTCTCCGGGTACCCCGGCTTTCCTCTGCCAACAAACATGTCACAAGCAATTCGTTATAAACATGGTTCATTATATACATGTTTTAGATATCTTATAATAAACTTGACAGGTACTGACCTATGGCCGGTGGGTTTTCTCCGGGTACCCCGGCTTTCCACTGCCAACAAACATGTCACAAACAATTCGTTATAAACATGGTTCATTATATACATGTTTTAGATATCTTATCATAAACTTGACGGGAATGGAAATTACTACAATATACGCATAAATTCGTTGTAAGGGTTTTCGTTATAGGAGTGCATTACTGTAAATGTATAACTATATTTTGTTATAGTTCAGCATAAATGCATTTGTATCCATTCCGAACATAGGTTTATTCATTAGTTATTAAAAGTTCTTCGTGTGTTAAACTGAAAATAATATGGTAGGGAACAAAGAGATAACAGTGCACAGTAATAATGCAATGACCACTAAACCAAAACACCATATCCATCATGTCTCTTCTGAATGACGGCCGAATGTAAAAAGTACGACAGTGATGATTTGAAAAATTAGTAGGAGAGAAATTTCCATCATCGTTCACCTAAAACCATCTCTGGAATGTCCGCTAGACCTCAGACGTCTGGTACAGTTAGCGGTAAAACTGGAATAGTTCTATCGAAAACAGCGTCTTGTGTTACCAGAACAATATGCCGAATGTCAACGTTTAGAGTACCTGTGTTGTCGGTGATAAATTAGCCGTCCAGTCCCGTCAGCACCATTCTGATAGTCTGGCGGATTTAAAGTACTTGGAATAACATAAAAAATGCAATACTGTTAAAAAGTTTTTTTTTTTTTTTGTTTTTGTTTTTTTTTTCTCCAAAGGTAATAATTCCTGGATTAAAACTGTATTATACAGGCATTTCACCTATCTCCACATACCACATTGCTCGACTTATATATCGACGAATAAATTATTTCTTTAAAATGAAATGAGCATTTTTAGAAATGTGTAACTCATACAGACGATATTCGAGTTTTACAGTGTTTATTTTAACCCATCTTAGATATGATGAAAAAAAAGAAACACTTTTCTTTGCGCTGAAATTATGTTTTAACGTATACTGACGAAAACGTTTGTTTACTAAGTAACATTTGATAAAAACGTCCATATCCCACTATATACGTGACTGTTTACACTTACCGATTGATAACATTACACTGTGATACACTATTGATTATTTACCACTACAACCTGTACATGTCTAGTGTAGTTTAGAGTAGTTTGATACACCTGAAGTGTGTTCTACCAAAGCTCCATTTACAACATGCATTACACCAAACGCCGACTTGATAATTTATTACAAGCATAATTCAACCGACTTTATCACAACAATAAAAACAACAGCAAGTCAACTTGTATATCCTATCCGCTTGTTACTTGTTCGCTTATTTAAATGAGATAAACAATAAATCACGGACTTTTTAGATAACAATAAATTTTTGGCTCCAAGTTGTCATAGTTGCCATGGTGACAGTAATGACATCATACCATGTACGAAGCGTGTTTTTCTCAATACCCAAAATCTTGAGATTCCGACTACTTTAGCACATATTGTTTTAACAAACAATAGAAAAAACAGTGTAAAACACTCATTGCAATATCATGATAATACAAATCAACATTGTACATTAAATTACAAAATACTTATTGTATAAAATTAACAGGCATCCAATCAAATTCCTCAAAAGTAGAGTGAAAGTTAAATTCACAGTTGTAAAAGTGTATGGAAACGAACGATACATATTTGTGGTTCTCGTAAAACATGCTCGTATTTTAGTGGGACTTGCGTGAATGAAGGGAATCAAGATAATTTCTATTCAACCATTAAACTTGAAAAAAAATCCTTTTAGGACATTAATTTCCTGCTTTCGTTCATCTATCGTCCCATAACACTTAAAATCGTCACATTTAATTTGATGGAAATCACATAAAAATGTCGAAAAAACTATATATGAAACCGGATTTATAAACGATATGTTATTTATGTCAACTGCTTTTTTGATGTTTAACAGATGAAAAACACATTAGAATGTCATAGACAGAGAATTTTAATTCCGTCGCTCAAAAACATATTTAATTAATGAGGTTATAAATCGTAATGCCAAATTAATAAACATGTACTCTATATTGAGATATCTACGACTTAAAAACATATTTCTTTTCAGACCAAAACTTTTTATGTGGAAAGAGTTACAGAGATAGTGAGGAGCAAACTGGCCATTTGATAAGGGAATCTTGATGCAGCTTTCTCTTAGATAGTACAGTACAATCTCGCTATACCCTTCGCATTATGACATAAATTCAACATATCTTTGAAATATCTGGGGTGTTATCGATTTCGAATGAGTTTATGATAATGATCCACGTGGTTTGAAGTTCAAGTGTTATTTGCATTTCTATGTTGCTATTAAAAGTAAAATGAGACGCGACGTGCATGAGTTTTTATTGCACAATATCTTATGTAGTGCTATCTTTTAGGGCACTTCATTAATATACACAAATTATCAACCACAATATCAGAATATATCAATTTGTACATTCCTAGATGATCTATTTTACAAATGTGTGTGATGGTCTCACAGAGGCTTTAATAACATCACATCAGGGTCTTAATTTAATGTTTGTTACATTCTAGCCTTGAAGAAACGTCATATACCATACTTCCTCTGCATTAAAGAAGAAGTATGTATTTGGGTTTCAACAAAGGTTTTAATAGTTTCTGTAAAAAAATGAATGGAAAGCATCATATTCAATAATTATTAGAAAAAAGGATAATCGCTAAATACAGCGTCAAACAAATTCAGAATAAGTTTCATTTCACCTGCAAATTTAAAAATGCAGTTTACGTTAACCATATATATATATATATATCTTATCCAGCCATTTGACATTTACTGTCCTTAGTGTTGTACAATACTTGACAGTTTACCTTGCTACCACAAGTTTTGAGAGTACAGATTGGAGCCAAGATAGCGTCACCAATTGGTCTTTTAAATTTGATAATCCACCGGATTACAACTACTAGATAAACACTCGAAAAGCATTCATCCTTTCAAGCTTAGAATACTTGAGAATGGATGCGCGTGTAGGACTTGTCGTTCGCTGTGATTGGTTGGTCGGCCAGCTACGGAGGGGCTTCATACCGTGAGTGCTGAGTGATGTTATCCGCCAGAGTACGTGTGATTGTAATTACGGGGCTGTCTGAGAGCGATGAAATACGAGGCCCGTCATCACGATAGCCAGACTCGATAACCAATTACATGGATTTATAATAACTTACACAGAGTTATAGCAATCATGTGATTTCAAAATGTTTTTGTCTTATTCTTTAAAATATACAGCAGTACTGACTTTTTGAAGAGTTTCTTCTTTCTTAAATCAGTTCATTTTATTATTACAGTACTTATATTTAGGAAATCAAAAATGTGTACTAGAGATATTGATGAGACATTTTCAAGTTGCTTCGTCATTGGTTATTTAGCTAATAAAGAGATGATTATCGAACTTTATTTGGCAGGTGTCGTTGCGGTCGCTGATATCTTTCCAAGGAGTTATATAGAGGCTTATATTGATTAAAAAAGAGTCTCGTAAAACCTCGACATTCTTCAAACGTGAAGTCGTAAAACGGATTTACCTTATCAACAAATTTCGAAAAAGTCCTGAAATAAGTTGTTATTAATACTATATCTCGTTTCTGCCCCGTTTTACGGGAATGTATCGAGTGCAATTCCATTTTACTGCTCTAAGAGCTGTTGTTACGACGTCTGTAAAGCATGTTCTTCACCGCTAAAGCCATTACGATTTTATTTTTAATAATACTTTTGAATTGAAAACATTATCATTAATTAGTTTATTTGAAGATAGTAACCCTCCATTGAGTGACAGACGAGATGATAGTGGCCAGGGATTTACTGTTGTTTGACAGAAGTCATTACTGGATATTTGTTAGGGCGGGTGTCTGGACTTTCATGGCCAATCAAAGAGCTGCAAATGCCTTTATAGTCCGTTGGATGTTTGATTTATTTGATGGGCGTGTTTATGCTACGATATTAGGATTTGGAATAAAGACAGACTATTGATTATATTGATGTCCGTCCCTCAATCTTTTAGGGAGATGCCCAGGTACATTTGTATCTAATCCTGAATCAACTGATTGCTACTTTTAGAAAATAAAACTATAAATTGTTGACAATTTAGGGTATTAAAGTAGTTCCATATCCTTTGTGGTAATTCTTGATTTAATTTAATCGTGTGAAACGTATTTTAATTAATTATTTAAAATAAATAAATCAATAATTTTCGCGGCAATTTAACTTAGCGTTTGTATACCTGTCGACCTTTTCATCATTGTGATTTGATTTTACGATTTGGACTCATTTGTTTTATTGTGTCTATGCTTGAAATATTTTCGTGATGACTTATGTTTGCGGCTTCTAAAGTAACTGCCAATTTCCGGAAATTTAATTGCACGCGAGAAGTATATTTTCTACCTTTGAAAATTAACATTTTAATATTTATGCTTCAAGCATTGTTTTAATTTTATATATTATGCAATAAGACCAGAACAAATTCCCCTACAGAAATAACATGTGCTTGATTATAAACTATTTCCATACGTATGACTCGACTATTGAACTTACATGTATTATTATGAGTAATATCGCTTAATAAACTGCTGATATTACTTGATATACGAATTGCTGATATCACCTTTCAATTGGACAAAGTGATATAAACTTTTTTAAAAGTTCATAATTTTCAATTTAGCAAACGAGTAGATGATATCAGTTATTTAAATACGGTGCAGGTAATTTTACTTATTCAAATAAATTATGTTATTTAAGAAAAAGTTCAAAAATTTCAACCTTATTATTTGTGATTTAAGAGGAATAAACATATAATGTAAACGGGGATATTTTCTCGAGCGTTTAATTTCGCGATAAGCACGTGTAAACATTTCGCGATGTTGTTAATTTCGCGATAAGCACGTCTAAACATTTCGCGATTTTGTTAATTTCGCGATAAGCACGTGTAAACATTTCGCGATGTTGTTAATTTCACGATAAGCACGTGTAAACATTTCGCGATGTTGTTAATTTCACGATAAGCACGTGTAAACATTTCGCGATGTTGTCGCGTGATAAATACATCTGTTAACTTTTTGCAACAAAGTTTCATACATATACCAAATAGTGGGAAATGTTCGCGCTAAAATGACGCAATTAGCTTAAGTTCCCCCTCGTGCAAATTTCCACGTTCACAGTAGTTATGAACATAAATATCTAAATTATACGTGTTTGATAGCATAGTTTTTTTGTATTTTCATTTTCTTTAGTATCTCTAGCTTTTTAGATTTCATATATTTTCAGATAGCTTTAAATACGTACTGCTATTATTTACAACACTATCGGCATGTCCCAATGACCCATAAATAGTAGTAAAGGAGGCAATGCTGATACTTGACGTGTCAAGTAAATATTACGATAACATTAAGATAACAAAATAAAATAAAAATCTTGATACGTTTTAACAGCACATAGGTATTATCTTCATTGCATTTACTTTAATATGGACCGCCTAACTACACTCCTAACTGCTATTTACTTTTCGTGATACATACCTGCACATTTATTATATAAAATGGCGTTAAATGGGACAGAAATGCCTGTGTTTCTTAGTATGGAGAAAGTTCGATCATGACTCAGTGTTGATTTCGCAATATGTCGTTGGAACACTGCTAAATCAATATGTGGAATAACTATTTACGTCATATGTACTCGCCTATATTTCAAATATAGATAGAATCACATGTAAATATCTTTCTTTTTTTGAATTACAAGAAATGACATTCATGTCCATTTACTTTATCTATGTACATTCTTAAATACAAAACATCGAAGTGTTTCTGGTTTTTTTTCATTATTTTCTTTTTTCCGTTATCTCACTAAAAATGTACAATACAATACTAATATAATTTGTCATGACACAAGCAGTGTTTAAGTGTTCATTTGAATATTTGAACATATATCGATATTTTGACATTCTTGTTCTTTTGATTCACAAAAAAGACAATTAGTCAATATGCACGGAATATAAATTACACAAGATTGATGACGAGCAAAATCAGCCCGAAAATTGCGTTTCGTTATTGATAAAAAATCGATACATTCAATTTCCTACTCCATCAATAAAAAGAATATAGAAAGAAAGAAAATGACCTTGCATGTTAATCCAGCTCTTGTTATATTTCAACTATCACTTTTCCTGCCTAGCCCTAATACTTTGATCTTTGCACGGAGAAACCTGAACATCCATATGGATTGAAACCCTTGGACCTACTTTTATAAACCTCTATGTATTAGCCTATGGTACAAATCGTACAGTGTACTAACGAGCTCCCTCTTCACGTTTCATCAACTCATTAGGAAAACTTCAAAGCTCGGGCACCTCGAACTTAGGGGCAGATCACAGATAACGACGATTTACTGGAGATACTCTGTAGGTATGGTCAAAAGTAGTCCCGTGCCTCCCAGGAGCATGGCTAACAAAATCGGTTTACATGAACTCAGGTTTTATCTAGCATATCATGTGTAAACATTTTGGCCAGATGTGAAACTCGGCACCTAAAACTTCAAAGTTGATGTGGTATCATATGGGTTTATGATCTTACTTTATGGTGAAAACTGGTAGGAAACCACTGATATATACAGTTATTAACAGGAGGAAAGTCTCCATATTTCACATAAATGAATTCGACTGTTCGTATAGTGTATCAATCTTTGTTTATCTAACTAGCTCTGTACCATAATTACCATAATTGGTAATAAAGGCAGTCTAGTTTGGCCAATGAGGTTAATTGGTAAATCCAGATGAACACAACTTGGAGATATGGAATAATAGATAAACGTTCAATTTATACCAATTTTCATCTTAACTTATTTTTCAGATGCTTTGAATAGGGACTCTTTTACAAAAAAACCCTGATAAATGTTTCGATAGGTCGTGTTACAGTTCTCTGATAACGTAACTACATATCACCTGTGTACATAATACTTACATCAAGGTTTGATTTCAGAATGGAAACCAAGTTATTCAGCAAGAAATCGAAATTTTATTTCGGGAGTTAAAGGGATAAAAATGTCTGCATATGATAGAACAGATATGAAGGGTTCTTACGTGTGGGTACATGTGGGTCGGCCATGTTTACGTCTAGTGGGCAAACAGTGACGCCAGCTCGGGAAAACTTAAAGAGAATAGGTGTTATAGAAGAACCCAGCGTATAATTACTTATATCACTATATCTCACATCAAGGAAAACCATATTATAGATACATTTACTTTGATTTATTTTACTAAATGACTATAAATAACGGTTTATAATGCTAATTGGGAGCATTTATACAATTCTGTACTTCCATCAAATACCGTTAATAGGAAGGAATGAGGGCATGTACTGACACGTTCACCTAGGTATGATACCGTGTTCTAGATGAAATACAAGTATATTCCTTCGAGTGTGTAGAGAATTGTAGTGCAAAAGATGTAATAAAAGCAGCCATCTTGCCAAATGACGTTTAGTAGGTTCATCCATTTAAACTTTCACTTTGCGTTATTACACATACTCAATCACATTTTTATTCAATTTTTAATCATTTCTTTTGGATGAAAATCCAACTGTTTTAGAAACGCCATTTGAAAAAAAAACCTGTAAATGATATTTCTTACATTTCCTCCTTTTACACCTACACCGATGTCATGTTGAAAACATAGTCCCTATATATATGCTTCAGGAAATGTCTTTGTATTTAATGTTAACGGCCCCTTAGAAACCTATACTATTTTTGAAAATCCTGAAAATTATCCATGCATTTTAACCAAAACGATCCGTGATTCACGGATGTATCTAAAAAAGTTAGGTCCCGGAGTCTAATATTCTTGAAATTAATGTTATTTAAAAGTAAAACAATCGCTGGAACCCATCCTTATTTACATATCTATAACAGCAATACTTTTAGTACAACAACGTCATCATTACTGAAAAACATTTTAATGATTTTATTATTATTTTTTTGTTTTTATTTTCATTGTATTTCCTGGGTATGGCAGGATAGACAATATGGAGATGTTTTAGTGCAACAAAAAGTGAAACTTGCCTGAGTTGCCTATTAAAATATAAAAGCCAAAAACAAAAGACTATTTTTCCCTAAAAACATATATAAGGTACAATTGAACACTGAAATTTTAATACTAAAAAAATGACCTCGGTGATTAGAGGTGCATGTCAAAACTAAAGTACATGCAAACTATCGGCGTGAAATCAGTGAGAAAGTGCACGAAAGCTTGCAGTTTAAAATTTAAGTATAATTTTCCCGATCGATCGCACTTTCTGGGTATGATTAATTAGTTTTTTTCCCAAACATTTAGATTGACCTGCATTTTTCATTGAATCATAAAATAGATACAAAATGTACGAAAGATGTTATGGAAGCACCATTTTTCACGTGTTTCAATGAACACATTTGTGATATGGCATCTATTTTAAATCATTTCCCATGAAGTGTTGGTCTATTTTGATAAACATATGTGCTTTAAAAACACATTTAACATCCTGACAACACTTTGTCGAGTACGATATGATGGTGAAGATGTAAGGACTGATTAATAAGCCAAATGTCATTATCACTTTCTCCATTGAATTACGTTATTCTTCATTGAATTATTTGACACAAATCTTAATGTATTTATTCTGAAATTCATATTAAATTTGGGAATTATTTGATACTTATCAGGTAATGAGATATCATATATTTGAAAACTGATACGAAAATTATTTGTACAATCAATCTAAATAAAAATGTTTTTTGAATGACAAATTAGATTTTAGCAACCATGTCGTGCATCAGTGTATGAAGATAATGTATCAGAAAAGATAGGCTGATTTTATCATTATGTGCCGCCAACTACTGGTAGAAACTTAATAGAGAGCATGTTAATTAAGATTGTTTTTCATCAATCCTTATTAAAAGGATATTAATTGAGCCGATGCGTTATATATTCTATTTTAAAAGAAGGCGAAATGTAAACAACTTGGAGCCTGCGTAACGTCTACCAAACACAGTAACTAAACACAACGTTTAGTATATGGTTTAGTTTTTACATTTACGTTTAGTATAAGAATTGTCATGTTAAATGTGAGATTTAATTTTTACATTTAAGATTAATCTCGGGCATCTTTTTAAAAAAAATTGTTTGCAAACTTTAGTGAGAACCCGCCGTTATTTCAAAACCCGATGAAATTAGAAAATAGTGACATTAAGGCTTAAATACCATATATCTTTCTTTTTTCATTTCAAAAGAGTGACAATTCAATAATGCTCCGAACGGAGGAACCTACATACATGCCAGTATACAAACACATGGCTAACAATATTCACAAGCCAAAGTATCTCTATGAACCAGAAATGAAATCTACAAAATCGTTCCTTTTTTCAAATCTCTTTTATCTGTATCTATGTATTTTTAATGACCGTGCCAACCGAAAAAATTATGCGCTCTTTTCTCAAATTTATGGTGAAACCCAATTTTCATAGGGTACAAAGGCCTAAAAGAACAGTTTGCTTTTCATTTTACACAACATATCTTACTCTTGATGTTTGTACTTTAAACTACATATTTTCAGACAATTTTGCAATATAACTTATTTTTATGATCATAGAAATCTTTGAGATAAACTGATATGGTTCGTAACGCTCGAAAACGGGCCTTGTGTACTATAAAACAATCCGGTTTATAGCTGTCGTCTACAACAAGCCATGTTTATAGTATATATATGGGTTACGCTATTGGAGGTTAAAATCACTTTTCCAGAGGTTTGTAATGGTAAACTGAGAGAAAAGGTGTACTCATGTCTTTAACGGTAGTTGAATATGGCGTCGTTCGCGGTTCATCAAAACCAGAGCACGATTTTGAATTTGTAATTAATCATCGGCTTGTAATTGATTCTAACGCCAAGACAGGAAACCTGTTGATTTATCAGTAATAAAAACGTTATGTTGTATATAGCATCTCTGATGGTTGATAGCAGAACTATCAGTGAACCTCGAACACAACCATCAGTTTAATCATCTCGCAGACAATAACACAAGTGCCACTTCTGTATTTTCAAACAATAAGAAATTAACAATGGAAACAACTCGTCAGGAGTGTTATACATGGCAACAGTAACCAGACGTTTACAGGTGTGTTGATGAAGAAACCATGCTGTCTATTCCAATTTATATAGTTTCATGGTCCGATCTATTGATTAAAAAAATCAAAACTCTTGAACATCTCCTCCCACCTTCGTATCAGGTAGAGATGAAATTAATTTCAAATATAATTTCATTTCTTGTAAGGTAGATGCAATGATTTATCCCTGACAGTTTATATTGCCTATCTCTATCGCTATTTCTTCACTTGGCAATTAATGTCAGAACAGTTCTTCACAAGATCGTCTTCCGTTTGTTAAGAGTGATTTCCCCAAGTACCAACACGTATACATTTTCTATAAATACTGGTAAAAGCATGTCTAGGATTGAGACTTTATGATACATTCACATGGAAGTTACACTTCAAAAAAGCAGAGTATGCCTTAAGAATGTTTTTACAAACTAAATATATAGAATTATAATCAATTTCTAAACTCTGATATCATGTTTTCTTGTCCATTTTTCGGAAAATACATTCACGTAAAGTTTTCCCATCAGTGTTATATAACATTGGATTTGACTCTGATATAATTTTGAAAACGATGGTGACGTCAAAATTTTGAGTTTGTATGTCCATTTTCCCTACTCATTTTCACTTCTGAATCTTTATGGCTTGTGTATCATGACAGCGCCAACTTTAAACGCAATCTTGTTGTATTTCTTGTAATTTTCACGATCACAAACTGTTATAAAACATACGATGTGTGAACATAGATGCTTATATATGATGGTTCAGATAAAGAAAAGCACCACCATACTTTTGAAATAGTAGTAAATGTCGCATGAAATATCACACGTTTGAAAGAACCGCCGCAGTCAATGCCATGTTTCAAACTTTCGGGTTATATCGGAAAACCGAGTTGCATCGTGTGATCGACATCGGCGATACTCGTATAGATTGGAACCTCCCAAGTCGTCTCACGTGGCCAACATCGCCAATACCCACAGATCGGAACAGTTCGGAGACTTCCGAGCTATTTTAAACGTGTACACGTTAAAAATCAATATTTAAACTTAATTGTAATAACAACTTTGCGGATACGAACTTTACAAGTCAGTAAATATCGAAAATTTAAAACTAAGAGACGCAGAGAAAAATATGTCGAACACTTCAAATACTGTTTCTATGCCAAAAATACAGCAAGTCACAGACCATACAACTTTTAAGTTTTACATTTTGATACTTGTCTCTCACAATTGAAGTTTTATACATACATGTATATTTCTTACCAGTGTTTGCAAGGATAGAATCTTCGCAGACACTATCAATGAAGTTTCAACAGCTCTTTTTCAAATACTTTATCCTGTTATGTTTTGTTAACTCAGCATTGTATTTTTCATCGTTTTATTTTTGTCTGTTTCACTGGCGGTGGCATCTACAAACACTGTAAATAGAATAGTATATTCTGTTGTGTGTTTTGTTAACTCAGTACTGTAATTTTCATTGATTACTTTTTCCTGTTTCAGTGGCGATGGCATCCATACATCTTCCTGGTATATCGGACCTTGATGTCGGCGTACACGATTGGTTCTCTGTGTGCAGTGTTGGTGGAAGGTGGTGGCCCACACAATGTCATGGTATACCTCACTATCTGGACATACCTGACTCTAACATTACATTTCCTGTCAACCGCAATATTGGCTTTTGTGTGTCACTGCACACGCTGTGCTGAAGACCATACCAACAGCATTGTCCTCAACCACGTCCAAACTGAACCCATCAAAGCTGTCAATGTTTCCTTCCAACACGACGATGGTCGACAAATGTCAAACGGCAACATTTCGATCGACCATTCACCCAACACATTAGCTGAATCTAACAAATCTCTACCGTGGTACTTCCAGTTGTGCTGGCTGATATCCATTGTCGCCCATCATTTTACTGTGGTGGTGACGATAGTGTACTTCACGGCGTTGTTCCCATTTATGGGTATCCAGGGCATAGCAGTAAATGACATCAACATGCATGGCATCAGTACCGTCTTGGTGCTCATAGACGTAGCCGTTAGTGCTCGCCCTGTGCGGATACTCCATGCAATCTACCCAACAGTGTATGGCATCGCATATGCTGTATTTAACGTGATCTACTGGAGTCAGGACACTGTCCATAATGTTGTATATAACATCATGGACTGGAACAACCCGGGACTGGCGGCAGGAGTAGTCGCCGCACTGGCGTTTGTAGGCGTACCTCTTATCCAGCTTCTACACTTCGGACTGTATAGGCTTCGACTGTTTCTGTACGATCGTATATATAATAAGTGATTACGGTCCATGTATAATATATACAAAATGAGTATTATACTGGTGATGTACGACTAGGTATACCGCAAGAGGTGATAAATCGAATGGTGACGTACAATATATGAATTGGGTTATGCTCCGGATGCATACAAGACACCTAATAAATCGAAGTCTGTTCTTAGAACCTAACAGGCTTGTGACGAAAACTAAAATTACAACAAAGCATATGTATGCAAAGTATTTAAACAATCCAAGCAGATATTATCTGTGTTTTCATCATTCTCAACAAAACGGTGCCGTGACCAAGATTGGTTCACCTGTCTTTGTCGAGAGAACATGTGCATTTATTTGATGTATAATTAACAAAAAGTCGACAGTCATAGAAAAAACACTTCTTGGTGTCAGACACTTCCATTATTATTAGTTTACATTCCTTTTGAACACGTTTTTTTCAATCATAGATATACATGTGTGGTCAGCTAGTGTGTGTTTATAATGAATTCGATATCAATGTATCATGTAGTGAGGGCATCAATGCAGTTACGGGTTACTGGCAGTATTTATTGCCAGGACAGTATTTATTGAAAGGGTAATAGTCGGAATGACGGGATGTGGAGTATGTATTATGAAAGCTGAAACCACGTGCTTTTATTGGTTTGATATGAAAATAAAAACAAAACTTCTGGTTATTGAATTAATGCGTTTTAATATCATGCTATATCAATATAACGTAAATGTCATTATATATATAAATATAAAATCTATAAAATCCAAAGTTAGTCAATATTGTATATCCTAAGTTACTTGACTTGATCATATTTGAGAATGCAGTTGATTGAACCATGATTGCATGGGAATTACCACATATACTTCGACATAACAATCATAAATCTGATAAATCGTGATGTTACTTGTAAATAATACTTTCGTGACTTTTCATTTATTCATTAATTCTTTTCATGGAAGCCAGTGTCAATGAATTACATAATCAGATAAACCTAAGACACAGTCACATATTGTGTATTTTATTTATAAACATATTAGTACGACGAAGAAGGTTTTAGCGAATAGAAGCATTACCACTGAGCGTACAACATGAGATACCCAGTACTGGGTGGCCGAGAGGTTGAAGGTCGTCTATCCAAGTCATAAGGTCACGGTCAACATCCAGACATTCAGTGTCCATAAGAGCTCTTCCCTCGTCTGAACTGACTCCTCCGATAATGTAGATTCTAGAATCTAAACACAAAAAAGTTAAATAAGAATATGACCAATTCAATATATAAATGGATGTCCCAGTCTTTGTGCTCATTATATTTCTCCGCATACATATTTTCATTTTTTTTTTATATTTCCCCATATTATACCAAATTCAGGAAATAACTTGCAATGCCAGTACACTTGTTATTAATGTTAACTATTTTGTACTTGCATTAAAAACTTTTGATAAACTCTACTTCGAAAAATATGGCAGACTTACTATCAAATCAAATTTCATATCTTATACATCCCAAGAAGCGCCAGCGCAAATACGCGGGACACCTCTTTAAAGATTTTAATATTACTTATTAAATGTCCAGTAAATTACATATATACTACGCCTACCAATGACTGCGGCTCCTGCGTCATGTCTAGGTATTCTCATGCTGGCCACCAGCTCCCACAAATCCTCGTCGTCACAGTAACGGTAGACCGAGGATAGCGAGCAAATGGAGGACCTACCGACGGGAATGGTGGACCCACCCAGAAGGTAGAGCGAACCCCGAGCCTCCACTAAGTTGGCATGGCAACAAGGCACCGGAAGGACGTTCTTGATAGTCCAGCTGAAAGAAAAAAGTGTCAGGTTGGTTGAAAAAAAAAAGTTTTGCAAAATTGTTATCACAACAACGAAGCCATGAAGCTAAGAGGTAATTGTGTTATTGGGATCCACTTCGTGAAATCGTAAATCAACGACAAAAGTTATAAATGTTATGTTTATATGCGTTTTAATGTTCTTCAACAGATTGTTTAGAGTCTTGTGTCTCATGGTAGCTCATAAAACCATGTTTTGAGATGTCCATAAAATGTGTGTTATAAAGAGAAACTCATCGAAATGTGTCGACTGAATTTCGCGTTTGCCTCATGTTTGAATGAAGAAAGTGGGATAAGAATATTTTAAAATGAATCGATCGAACGCCAATAAATCCAAATCAATTGAACGTCCGTTAACATTCTGCAGAATTCATTAAAGATAACCAAGGAAGTGGACAAATTAAGCTACCAAACGTGAACAAAGTAACTCATCTAGTGTCACATTAACAGCAGTCTGGTGTAGGCTTCCAACAACTCCTATCTTTATAACACGCCTATAACGCGTCTTACAATAGGTTCGATATTAAAATTGTGACCGGAGTGACACTCAAACACTTTAAAAGTGAAATGAAGCGGAATATACTCCTTATGATAACAAAAATAAACAAGATCCTTCATACTTCGAAATTGATTTTGTTCCTTTCGTCCATTTAGTTATAAGAGAACCTGGCATGTTTCCATTCTATCTCGTCGACTACATATCTACCTAGAGATCTCAGAGTAGTAGTAGGTCAGTAGGTCCACCAATATATGTCAGTAGTGGCGATGTCTAACCGCGTAATCTGTCTATATAAATATCCCACGGATGTAAACACGGACTCACATTTGCTCTTGTCGTCATCAACAAAAGGGAAAATAGCCAAAACATGTATAATTTACGATATCTGGGTTTGTCGGTCAACGGATCATAATATGGGATGGTGGGAATTTGTTTGACAACCAGAACAGTCTTAAATCAAGGTTTCTGGAAGGTCGTACCCAGGACGACCAACATCCTGGTTTCAATGCCGTATACTAACACGTTAATCTTTTATAGCTAGATTTCCATTGGCTTAAACATTATGCAAGCAGCTTGTAAAAGTGTCACTGTTTGTGACCTTGCTTTAAAAAGGACAAAGAGTTATGTCATAAAAAGTGAGAAAAGTATAAAAATAACCACGAGCCAGTCGTACCTCTTACAGAACGCTAACTACGGGCCATAACATTTATCTTTCAGGTTTTGTATGTCTTGTTGTGTCCGCAAGTGGTACCCGTGTATTATTAAGGGGAGCACAAACATACCAAAAGTGAGACAGTGCTAAGGGAAACACTTGGAAATAAGTCTTTTAAGAGAAAGAAAAAGAGTAATGATCCATAATTTTGTATCCTTTGCGATCAATCGTGTAAATAATATAATTGCCCACTTCCTGCATGACAGACAATTGTGGTTTCCCAGACAGAACACTTGAAAGGTACATGCTCTAGATTATATGATATTTTGGTCTGATACTCTGCCTTCACAACTCCGTCAAAACCGTAATTTCTGAATGAATTAAGTTGTTGTTAGATGTAGAACACAAACAATGTCACCAACAGATAATAGCAAAAGTTGTTGTTTAATTCAAAATGTGTAAACAGTCTCCGGCATGTTGAATCGACTATTAGGCAATTAGTACCGTCAAACCTGCTCTCAATGACATCTGTTTATAAAGTATTTGGTGACATATACTACATAATTGGCATCTGTATAAAGGGCATCTGTCTTTAAAAGACATCTTTGTTATGTCCCTTTGGTGTCTTTTGTAGACAGGTTGGGCTATCTGATTATGTCAGCATCAGAAGAATAACATCACAAGCATGCGCTGTAAAATCTATTTTGCTGCTAAACTTAATCGAATGATAAACATGTAGCTTTCAATCAAATTTGTTATAATGTAGATAATTTCATGTGAAAAAAAACCAACAACTTTGATTTCGAGATGCCAAAAAACGTGGATTAAGCACGGTTTACCGTCGATCAGATTCTGACGTCACATTACTTGAAGGCGGAACTAATCGACAGTACTTTGCCAACGTTGTTGTGGTATCTCAAAATCGAGGTATAAAAATATGTTGTTTTTTTTTGTATTGACGTTTTCCCTTATGTGAACTGTTGCGATAGAGGCTTTCGTAATAATGTCTTGGATGATGTCCTTGTGAGGTGACCTGCTAGATAATGTAGCATGACAACACGACCTTGTGGTGATAAGAATGGCGCGAACAGGTGACTAAACCACCTGATGGTTTGTTTACGTCTGAGATAGATAAAAATAGACCGCTTATCTCCCTTATATATGTTATTGTGGTGAAATATCCTGTTATCTTGTGAAATCTTAATGGCCAATTATTAATGAATGGCGAAATGGGTGCCCTGATTACCCTTCACCAAGCAACGTCAGTTTGTGGTCGCCCGCTTTTGATATGACACTGAGAGAACTAATGTTACATGTTTTATGTTGATAACGTATTATTTTTTCAAAGTAAAGTATCCTGTCAAAGTGAAATCGCTGAATGAATTCTCGACCATGTTGGTCCTATTCTTACTGCTTTTTGTTTTTATTTGTTTGTTTGGTTGCTATGATATCAAGTTTGCAATACACATGTTTTTGTTTTGCTTGTTCGTTAATTTCAATGAACTTTCACAACAAAGGTCTTCTGTTGCCGAAATTTAGATTTTGGTTGCCATGCATGCTAACCATATAACTACACGCAGGTTTTGTGAAAATGTTAATAATCATTAGCTGTTGGATATAAGTTGTGCTCAAATTAGTTCATATTGATGTCTATTAATTAATCATTACACATGCTTCAACAACTGTTACCATGGAAACATAATGGAGGAATGTCTGTTGTGATTGTCTCAAAAGAGGGGCAGCAGGATATTGATAAGCTACTGGCTTACAATTCTGGTTTAAAATGTGGGTTTTATGATATTATGTTGGCATTAAATTCATTTTGTCGCATGTTGATGTATATATTACATCACATTATTTATCAACATGTTTAAGCATGTCATTCCTCTTTCGTGTAATAAAATTGCAACATTTGGGTTACGTTTCATGGCAATATTAAACTGGTGGACAATAACCAAATTATGGGCGAAGGGAAATTGAATTTTTAGCAATCTTCCACTCCATTCACTTTATGCTGAACAAAGAGACAAGTATCCATTTCGCCTGCTCAACTGTAAAAAATAACAAATCCAATTTCATCTTGTAAAACCATCACATCGCCACTTGCCATAGTTAGCTAATGATAGCAAACCTGATAGCTGATCTATGATTACTAATTCATATGGTGACCTGGATAAAACCACAGCGTGTGATTTCGATTAAATGGGCCATTTATTCCCAAGCATCAAACGAAATGAGTATCCCGTACCAAGTCGATATTGGAAAGGCTGCAGCGACGCCTGACAAACCATCTGGGACCTAATTACGTATACAGCACCGTGGGTTCACAAGCTGCAGAAGAAACTGCATTCATGTGAAACTGCAAGGGTCAAAATTGACGACACAGATACAAATCGGGATATTCATATCTTGGCATATAATTTTCTTTCTGTGGGAACGCATTAGTCGTGGTAACTATATCTGTGCACTACTTCTCACACTTCGACGTCTTAAGCTTCCTACGAATACCTGTGGGGTTGTCAATGGTTGTGATCCTTATGAAATTAGATGGACAAAAATCTCTTTACATGAAGTGAGAAATCCCTAACATTACTGACCTGTTTGTTCGCGGGTCGTAGCATTCGACGTTATTGAGGACTGCCCTTTGACCTGTTATTTCCTGAAATCCCCCGACGACGTATAGCTTTCCTCTGTACCCAGCCGACGCGACGCCTATCTTTGGCGAGTTCATTGGGGCGATAAATCCCCACTGGTCCATGTCGGGATCGTAGTATTCCACGGAATTCAGTGACCTGTAACGAATACGGAACAACGTGACATTTTACGTTCCTGAGAGGACTATACAGACATACCAATATTGAAACAGCGACTCATCGGAAAGGAGCCACTATGTTGATGGTATTCTGATGTAAAATCTTGATATCATGTTTTATTTTAGTCGCTGCTATTTCTTTTGTCTAGGTTGAAATGACATTCTCCGGAAGGGCTTTCATTTTTGCGCTCGTTATTCCGTCCTTGTATTATCTGCCACTGTGTGTGGGTATCCATTGTGACGTCATTAGTTTGTGAGTAAAAGGTACGTCGTTTATTCTCTGAAACAAATGACGTTACTCTCACAAACTCATGAGCGTTCGTTATTCTAAGATTAATTCAACGTGTCATTCGTTACGATACAATGTATATGTTTTACGTCCGTTACCTGCCATAAGAGTCGTTCCCACCTATGGCGTACAGTATGCCCTCCAAGACACACACACCAAGGTACATCCGCGGCTGTCGAAGGGAGGCGATTCTCGCCCAGGAATTGTTGATTGGATCGTACCGGAAGTTGACGTCAGTTGGATTAGCGAGATTATCCGTGTCACCGTTAAGTAGAACAGATCCACCTACAAACCATATAATAACAACCATGAATAAAAACAATTTAGACAACAGGATATTTAAGCTTATTTAGATTTTTTCTGGAACACAACATATGTTTGTAACGTAAAAGGCAGCGTGCGTTGACAAGGACAAGATGTACTTAGTCATGAATATACGTTCCTTATATCGATGATACTGTAGATAACCCATTCTCAATCTTCAAGAGGGAAACAACCAAACATTTGATTTCATTTTAGACCAATTTAGAAAATTACAGATGCTGATGTTATTGGCATTTTTTTCACCATTTGATATGTGGTTTCTATAAACCAAATCGATATGGACAGAGTACGATTATAGTTGAATAGTCCCACCTTCCGTCGCTATAGGGACGTCAACACGTCGTGTTACAATCACCGGAAGGTGGGACTAACCAACAATTATCGTACTTTATCTTTGTCGTTACTTTTGTGATATCAAAATCAATGTATTAGACCCTTCAACCATGGGATTTTAAACCATGCAATTACATTTATTTGTATGGATGAAAACCCCTTGGATGGCACTCACCTATTACAAACAGGAAGCCATCTAGCATCGCCACGCCCAGGTGGTGACGTGTTTCCGGTAGGCTGGTCACATGACTCCAGCTATTGGACAGCGGATTGTACTGTTCCACCATCCGACAGGCTATGTCTGCTGTGGTATTGAAGGGATCCACACCTCCCACCGCCAACAGTGTCGGAGTGTGCGCACTGGTAGGTGTGTTTGACGTACCTCTGGTGAGTGTGTGATATGATTTCAAAGGACTCGACTTTGTCGGAGAGCTTGACTTTTGTGGTGACAGACATCTTTCCTTCACGGGGCTACTAAGTGTCTGAAATCAGAAGGTGATGATTTAGACATATTTCATCTAGTTCTCTTTCAAATAATCTACGCCTATTCAAAAGTATATGCAAAAATAACGGGTTTAGGTATTAGATATTACCAAGGTTAGCGAAGAGGATGAGTGCAGTATGAGGATATTTTTTTAAGAATAAAAATCACGATATTCTTTTTCAAAAATCTTCTGTAAAATATAATTTGAAGTATCCAAATGCACACCGTCCTCCACATCTACCCCATCAAACACGATGCTATTCATTCCATGTTTATTTTGGAAGAAAGGGTTAAATGTAATATTACGTGCTGGAGTTTTTGACATTTATAAGTGTGGTAATTTTTGTTCCTGCTTCACGCATTATGAAGAGAGTGGGACGACTGGTTTGTCCATCGTGATGCTGTGGTCAGTTGGGTGTGCTGTTGGGTGTCTTTTTCAGAATGCTTCAGTGTTAGCAAGATAACATTATATAACAATTTGACACAACACAAAATACCGCGGTCGTCCAAAACACAAAACTAAACACCACATACAACATATTGTATGCGGAGATACCATCCTAAAATGTCTTTAGCTGATAAATCAAACAATCACTCAATCAATGTTGTAACAGAAGAAAAGTGAGTGCGTATTTAATAATCCTCTCTTTTGTATTAAATGGACATGCACATAAATTAATGGTGGTTGCTCTCGGCCTTGTAGCACTGTCGTCCCCGCCATGCGACAGTGCAACAATGAAACAATGCGCCATGCGACAGTGCGATTGTCGCAAAGGTCATTGTCGCACTGCTGCATAGCGCATTATCGCTATTTGTTACCTGACTCTCTATATAAATGTAAATGAAGTAATTTCGCCTATTGACCGGTCAATAGTTTGACTATTGATCAGTGCAGAACGTTTGCATGCGTTTATTGTTGACGTCATAATTAATTGTTGACGACCGGTATTCTAGCTCAGTTAAGCTAGATAAGTTTAAGATTGCGGTTCAGGTAACAAAAAACTTGTTTCGTGCCTTTTCAGTCAACAGTCAAAATTCTTTCCCTCGGTGTTGGGACCAACCCCATAAACAGTTCATCAGGTTAGTCCCATATGTGGCGCATTGTTGCTCTTTGCTTGGCGCATTGTCGCGCTGCCATTCTTCGTATGGCGCATTGTCGTACTGTCGCTTGGCGCACTGTCGCTCTTCGCTTGGCGCATTGTCACTCTTCGTCTGGCGCACTCTCTCATGGCGTATTGTCGCACTCTCGCACTGTCGTATGGCGCACAGTCGCTCTTCGCTTGCCGTATTGCGGCACTGTCGCATGGCGGGGTCGCAAATGCGACAGTGCGACATGACCGATATAAATCAAATATGTAACATACTTCGGTGTTTTGGTGCCAATAAATGACTGATTTATAAACTTGTAGTTACCGAACGGGGTGGAAATGCGTTGTTCTGACAAAAATTCTGCCCCGTAGGATCTTCGCCGGCGGCGATGGCAGGAATTCTCGGTGGCGGAACATTAGTGGAACTGACTACATCACTTCCGCTATGATGAAGGGCGTGATACCTGGAAGAGCGCGTATCGAAATAAAAGTGGTATGCCAATCAAACAATGAATTAGAATAACATAGATATATATAAACAGATTTCGTTGTTCCATTACAACCAAGAAAACAAATGTTTCTATACGAACGAACTTTAATTGCTTACAACATAACACCATAAAAGCTTCTTCAAAGTATGGAAATATTGCAATATATAAACAGATCATTTTTCTGTTGGTAAAAATATCAGAAGTTGTCAATTGCTTTCTTTTATTTGTATTATCGACTAAGATCTAGATATTTGTAATAATTATAACTCAATAAAATCGACAAATGTTAAACGGAACCCACTTTGATACATGCATGTTGGCATATTTTGGTTGTATCTGGCATCACTTATCATTATCAGTGAAAAAGGGACTGTAATTTGAAGATTATTTTCATGCCTAAGTGGCTTCAGTATAAAAGAATTCGGCAGTAAGTTGAATGATCTTGAATTATAACGACTTCTCTTTCAGTTATGATAGCAATCGCTTTCTTTTGCCATCAAATCAAGGGCATCCACTACGTGGATATAACGTTAGTTATAGTAACCCCTGGAGTATCGAGGATGAATCAAAGGTAACAATGCTTAATGCTACAATAGCATCACGATGATTCTAAAAGTCAATAAATTCTAAGAGTGGATGGGAGATATCGATAGATTTCTGAGAAAATTATATTTAGAAGCTTCTTCAGTTAGCATGAGCATCAATTTCAGTCACTATGGGAAAAGGAAATAGGTACTACTACTGTATACAGAATATCAATAATGTAGGTTAATATGGCCGACAGATGTGTAGACAATTACTCGATACTGACATTAAAGGTCCATCCCGCCTCCACGTGTGTACTGTACTACAAGATATTGTCATGTTCTCATAATCAGTGACTTTTCTTGTACGTGTGGGTGGACTATGTAGGCAGACATATGGTACACCAGTAAAATCAGCTGATGCCAATAACTTGTAAATAGTTGTTCCATTTGCTTTAGAGGACACTGACCTAATGTAATGATGATTGTTGTTACACAACCAGTGAAGATTCAATGTGTGACATTCCGATGACTGACTACGTGAACCAGGGGTGCCAATCTACGTCATCATTACTACACTTTGAGTTCGTAATAGTTTCACAATTTTCCAATGTTTTCAAAATATTACCATTTTTAGTACCGCTCATAAGACAAGGTTTTCTCAAAAAGTACATAATTTATGAAAATATTATGAGTTGAAAGTGAAGACAATTCTCAATATCCTTGTACTTAAGTATAAAAGATAAGTGTATATCATTTTATAAGTATGCCAAATTTGGGTAAAATCCATCCATAAATGAAGTCAGGAAAATTCAAAGAAAAAGAAGTAAAATACATGAAATAAGTAGTAGGTGTCTAATTACTTTTGTCGACTAAATATAAATTGAACATACTGTACCTGTAGGCAGATAACAACAAAGCATTGCAGGCTGGGATCTGGAACAGGTAGTCCACCACCTCGACCTGTGTGGCCAGCATTTCCGGTGAGATATGAAAAAGACGGACACAGGACAGGAGCTCCTGGGCGTGACGTAATCGGTCCTGTCTGTTGAAGTCGATCCAAGACACCACCGCCAAAAATACGTCAAGTTCGTCGCGGATGCAAAGATTGTCTTTGCAAATAAAATGTCGGACTTGGTCAAAACGGCTTTGTAGGTATCCTACAGATGTGTAGATCTGTCCGAAATGGTCACACACGGCCTTCTCCAGACTGGACAATACATCCAGGAGGTCGTGTTTGTCGGCAATCCACCACATGTTGAAAATGTTGTCCGTGGTAAAGTCGAGTAGAAACTTTTTACAAATGTTTAAAGCTGATTGGATGCCTAGTTGCCTACAACACCCAATCACAGCGTCGATGTTGTCCATCGTTAGGTTAAGTTCTGACGTGTAGATGTACAGAAGAACCTCCTCCACGGCCTCTCTGGACGAGGAAGAGAGGTTTACTTCGGAAATAGAGGTTGGCAGTCTCTCGCAGTACTGGCTGGTGAACTTGTCGCTGTAGGCGGCCAGAGCAAGTTTGTGAGCCTTGTATTCCGTGCCTCCGACGCGGATGACAATGTCGCACATTTCTTGTCTTCTCCACAAATTGAACAAAAAGTTCGATAGTTCCACGTGTGTTGACGGAGACGCACGATTATCAGCCGTTTGAGGCTTTGGAAAAACAACATTTCCTCCGGATGATCTTCGGGTGTTTCCAGCAGGAGAGTTGGAAGCACGTCGGTTGTTCCCGGGAGGTTCGGACAGTCGGCGTTTGTCTATGACGGAAATTCTCGAGTCCTGATAGATCAGCGATTCCGGTGTGACTTGTACAGGACCTCCGCCAATAGGAGAGAATCCCATTCCAGTTCCCGTGTCCCGTACGGGAATTTCTTGCATGTTTTGAAGACTTTCACGTCGTGCCCGTACCTTGGACGGGGTTCTTGGCAAACCATTCATGATATATAGCAGAATCCAATATTCGTTTAAGAAATATCGAAAATCTAACCAGAGTCAGCCAGGGACATGTTTGCTGTTGTCACCTTGACATTTTTTTTCTGCAAACGTCATGGCATGTATTATGACGTCATAAACAATTGGACGGAAAGTCACATGATATTGGGGCCGTGATAGGAGTTTCAAAGAATACCCAAGTATACTGAAGTATTACCAAACCTCCTTCACCTCTGCATGGCCTAGTTCGAATTCCATGTGGATCAGTTGCCCCGTACTGACGGCAGGTCGGTGGTTTTTCTCCGGATATTCCGGCTATCCTCCATTTCCCAAACCTGACACGCCCTTAATGGCATATTGAATATTAATTCACGTAGGACGTCAAAGGTAGCGTTAAACGTTTTGTAAAAACCCATGTCATTTTACTGTTCTAACAGATCTGGTTTTCTTACACTTTTGTGTTAATTTCAAATTTGTAAAGAGATCATTCCGCAGTGTTGACCAAAACACTGTAAAACAATCGAAACAATTCGTTCCTTCATAAGATACACACTTGAAACACAATAAGACACGAGAAGAAAGAAAATAGTATAGCAATAGAAAGCGCGTATAGTGCGTTTCGCATATTTCCCTTTTGTTGAAAACAAGACGAAATAGATTTTTATTCGTTCAAATGTTATTTATTATATATTTAAACGCATTCGGAATTTTTGAGTATTGCTTTTTATATTTCTTATGTTCTAAAGATAGTGAATAATTACGTGTAGTTTTAAAATTCAATATGTATCTTTCACGTGTATGCTGCCATATTGGAAAAATCCTAATGCTAGAAATCGAATAAGTAATCAGGAAATCGAATAAGTAATGGAAAAGGGAACTAGGAATTTACTAGGAATCAACTTTATGGAGGTAAATTCAAACGCGTTCCTTTACGCGGCGCCGTATCAATTCAGTACAACTGGTACGAAGCAGCAAAGGGAATGCATGGAAGGAAATATGTGATCATGAGATAACTTATTGTGTTAAAAATGTCTACTTTTTGTGTTTTACACTGTATGCTTTAGGAAATAATGAAAGAAGCAATGAGAAAATGACAGACCTCTTGAGCCTGGACCTGTTTGAAAAAGAAATCAAGAAAATCACAAATTGTCGGCCTGTTGAGATCTACAAATCATTACTGAAAGGACTCTCCATTTTTTTTTTAATTTATAGATGTCCACTTAGTTCATAGCTGTTCGTATTGTATTTGGAAATTACTGAAAAACATAATCGACAGGAAACCTCCTTGCAGTTTTCCTATTGAAATATTTATCTATATATATATATCAAATTACTTAAAATCTCTGACAGCAAGTTTCGTTTGTACAAGTAGGCCTCTTTGGTTCCAGTTACGCAAAATTCAGCTTTTGATTCTAAAAGCAAAATAAAGAACACGTATGACGATGCTGATAAAGAATTGACATGAATTGATTTCCATCGTATGTAGATATAACACAAACACAGAGTATAGTCTAAATAAACTTATACGCTGATTTTTTTTTACCTAAACTCCAAAACATGATTTTTTTTATTCATAAAACACTTATGAATCAATTTTATCATTTAACTCTTGCTCATGCGCCGTTGTATAAGTCAATAAGGGGCGACGTCACAATCAGTGAGTGACGTCATTGTTTTAAGCATTTAACGTCTTTCAGTTGGCATTCATAGCCAATATGAATGCAAACTGGACAGAGGCAAAAATGCGTGCGCATGTGGAGTATACATGTAGACTAGTTTCGCTAAACCACCCGACGGTTAGTTAAAACACGCAATATTTTTCTCGCGAAAAGCAGTGTTTTTTTTACCTAGTTAGAGTTCGAACAATGACTTTGTGGGTGTGGGTTTACCTAGGTTCGGCAGGAAATACGACAGTACATTTAATTCAATTTAATTAAAAATGAACGTAGACTGACAGTCTCTAGGTCCATATCTTAAGACACAATTCTGGCAAACCCCTCCATACATTACGAACCACATTCATTATTCCTGCATGTTGGGCGATATTGGTGTCTTTGGTTATTATGTAATTGTCTTATCATTTTAGTATCATTGATTTATATTCCACTAAACGTTTGTGTGATGTTACAGGTATCTACAGTGTAGATGTAATGTTTTTGGTGTACAGTAATGTGTAATGATTCATTGCACGATTCATTGTACATTGTTCATTCGTACACGTACATTATGTATCTCGTCGATACTTTTCCCCCTGAAATAGTTTATAATACACGTACTTCAAGGTTTTAAGTTAACTCTTCATTGTAACAAGCCAAACTATCATGGACCTGTTCATTCCTTATCGCCGCTATCGGTGGCGATAATTACAGGGGTTAGTAGTAGTAATCACTAGTATCACAAGGGTGAACTGGTATAAAAGACAAGGAAATCAGAGTTACTGGGATTGTCTTTATAGAGAAATACTGTAATATAAAATGGAAAAAAATCCCAATCCTACTTTTTAAGTAACGATATAAATCCAAGTTCATTTCTGAATGTTCTTAACTTACTTCAAGATGACTATATCATAATAAAACTGGATGCAGTTCAGGAGAAGAAATTACCAATCACATGCCTGCAGAGACGTTCTTTGAAGATTATAGAGAGAGCTACGCCCAACTTCAAAGCAAATCATCCACAGTGTACCGTTATACAATTGTACATCAAAGGACCAAATTACCTGTCTTCTGTTGCCTCCAGATTTACTATGAGATAGTCCAGGAGTGTATATAAGATCAGTGGTAGTAACCCCTGGAGTATCGAGGATGGTACCAATTGTAAACACGTTTATTCTGTTTGAGCTGATATTCAGCTGATATTCAGTTGCTTATGTTACTTCAATCTGATTTCCGTGTCTGTGTTCTGTTAAATTGTATTATCTTTTTACACTACGTTTCATGTGTTTCTCATCCTTACTATCTGTATCTGTGTATGGCAAATGTTCTCCCAGTTGCCTTTAATTTTTGTTATCATGATGAGTTTTACGATGTATGTTGATGATTTTGCGAGCGCCGAAGGCGCGAGATTTTGGTTTTTGGGAGGTCCGGGGGTCTCCCCCGGAAAAAAATTGTACGATTTTGAATGGCAGAGATGAGTTTTACGATGCATTTTGTTGAATTTGCGAGCGCCAAAGGCACGAGAATTTGGTGTTTGATGGGTCCGGGTGTCCCCCCCCCCCTGAGAAAAAAAATTACGATTTAGAATGGCTGAGATGAGTTTTATGATGTATTTTGATGAATTTGCAAGCGCTGAAGGCGCGAGATTTTGTTATTTGGGGGTCCGGGGGTCTCGCCCCAGAAAAAAAAATTGGAATGGCTGAGATGAGTTTTACAATGTATTTTGATGATTTTAAAGCGTTCTCAACACGGTAATTTGTGAGTGTCGTCATACCATTATGCAACCAAGCTCGATCTGAACATACCGGATTCACACCATCGGCACATTGTTGTGTACAAAAAATGTAACTCAAAAAACCAATGATTTGATTGTCTTGCTAAGACATATAAACAAATTTATCTTTTAAGAAGCATTTTTTGAAATAATATAATCCCTTGATGGACATTTTTAGTCTATTAAAATTTGAACATTACGTGCTTGAACGTTTTAGGTAATGCGTCGCGCAGCGGAAAATTTTCTAAAATGAAGTACAAAAATGTGCAGGAGGACCTGCTACATTTTCTATGAAAATTGAGCAAATAATGTTCATAAATGTGTTTCCATATATAAACTATGGTAAATTTGACCCTCTCCTCCAGGCCATGAAATTCACAATATTAGTAGAGGGCCTTGAGACCTTTCAATCTATGAAGCAAACCAAATGATAAACTAATAACCAGTAGTATCTAGGCATTTTCGTACGGGACCTATCGAAGCATGAGTTAGGTCCTACACATATATATGTGTAGGTCCCAATTTAGCACATAAGCCCGTGCATGTACATCATTTTCCTTAGTATGTGTACAAGTACATGTATTAGATTCCCAAAAAGCTAAGTTGGCTACGCGGAAGCTTAACCATTTGTTTGGAAAGAATTTGGAAATTAAACAATGATATGATAGTATTGCTTAGCAATTTCAAATGTTGGAAATGAAACCACGATCCGCGGGGGATTTTCCCCATAAAAGGTACAAAACACGCGTTCTTTGTAGTCAAACGTAGTGAAACAAGTCACGTGCTTATACCTCATTCATGCCATTGGCCGAAATAAATATGGAATTGTATTATGGGTAACTAGTGATCACATGAGTATGTGTTTACTTCCAAATATAGTGATTTCTCTTACCTGGTATTTAGTATATATAATTTGGTCTTTGACGAAGATCATATTTTCTCTGTGTTATATGTATCTGTTCTGAAACCTATAGCAGGTAATAATATTTATAGATATAAATTTAGAATTCTACGAATTTAGCCGGGAGTAGCCGATCTTCGCTGATCCTAGATTAGACGGTTAGACCTATTGAATTGGTCAATTCGCATTATATCATTTATTTACAAAACGAAGAAATGGCAGTTTTATAGCTCATTTCAGTTCATTATTTATACTAAAACAGTACATATGTGCAAGTCAAAATGATGTGCATGCAATATTAATAACATTTTGGAGTATAAATATTTTCAAAAAAATCATTTTTTCCGAAGAAATGGCAAGCAAACAATCACCATATTTGGAAGTAAACACACAATCACGTGATCACTAGTTACCCATAATCCAATTGTATATTCCGGCCAATGGCATGAATGAGGTTAATTAAGCATGTGACTTTTTTTACTACGTTTTTACTACAAAAAATTGATGGTGTCAGGGGCAGAGTATCTCGGGCTAATCCCGAGTTTGAAGCTAAAACCGCGTCCCGGGAGGATTTTTAGCCCATATGTTGAATCTGGCCATTAAAACCGTATCAAGAATTCGTTGTGCCTTTATATAAGTGTATTGAGGGACGTAAATATTTACGTATATGTATATATATATATATAGACAGGGCAAGCTAACAAGTAAAGCTGGTTTTCCAATGTGTATTGTTTACCTGTTCTGTGACCTTTATGGCTTTTAAATTATGTAACTGGTATTTTTCGTGATTCGCAAGAAAATAAAACATGAAAAAATCATTGTTTTGCATTTTTATTCATTCTTTTAATATAGTATAGGACGGTATGTACCACATGGACTTGGTACGAATGCTAATCCACAAAACACACATAGCTTTTCAACGAATTTTCAACCCACGGTTATATATATTAATAAATGATTATGGCCAAGAGGATGGACACGCAGGATACAGCTGCGTCGTGGCCGGGATGTGCAGGGTCACAATTTTTACTTTTGAAATCAAATAAATAAAAACCTTAATTGTATGGTACCTGAAATGGTTGCCTTTGATTTCCACTTTCAAAACCAGATGTTGACATCTTTTAGTTTAGATGTCGACATCAATAACTGACAAGTCGGTGTCACACTCGAGCATAAACACGATTAGTCGCCGAGTTACCGACTTTCTATATAATTATCTTGGAATCGTACAGTACATGTGGTAAGTCGACATATTCTTCTGTTTATGCCGACATCTTCCTATATGATGTCGACATAATGCCTTAATAAATATTTCGTAACACCCCCCCCTCCCCAGGAGATACTTGATATACTTTTTTCATATTTCATTATATATAATCCTTGTCCTATAGACAGTGGCGTTGCTAACAGGAAATTAATGATTACCGGGGTATCCCCTGGAAAAAATATTACGATTTAGAATGACTTAGACGAAATTTACGATATATTTTGTCCGGAGGTCTCCCCCGGCAAAAATTACGATTTAGAATGGCTGAGACGAGTTTTGTGATGTATTTTGATGAATTTGCGAGCGCTGAAGGCGCGAGATTTTGTTATTTGGGGGTGCGGGGGTCTCGCCCGAGAAAAAAATATTACGATTTGGAATGGCTGAGATGAGTATTACAATGTATTTCGATGATTTTAAAGCGTTCTTCACACGATAATTTTTCGTTTTAAAGTTACCTGCATTTAGAAATGATAATTGTGAGTGTCGTCATACCATTATGAAACTCAGCTCGATCTGAACATACCGTATTCACACCATAGGCACATTGTTGTGTACAAAAAATGTAACTCAAATAATTATGATTTGATTGTCTTGCTAAGACATATAAACACATTTATCTTTTTAGAAGCATTTTTTTGAAATAGTAAAATCCCTTCTTGGTGGGCATTTTTAGTCTAGTTAGTGTGTATTGAATTTTCATTATTAAAGATTTGAACATTACGTGCTGGAACGTTTTGGTAATGCGCCCCGCAGCGGAAAATTTTCTAAAATGAAGTACAAAAATGTGCAAGAGGACCATTTTTCTTTCAATTGTGCATTTTTAAAGCATTTTACTCAGCAAAAATGGGGAGGGGGGCAAAAAGACATGTCTGCCCCCCTCCCCCTCCGTCCTGGGGAACCCCCGCTTCCTGCGCCCCTGGATAACTGTACACTGTGGTTGACTGTGTGGCTTTGAAGTCAGGCGTCGGTCCATCTGTAATCTTCAAAGGATTTTTTTGCTGGCCTTTGATTGGTTCAGATTTTTTCCTCTGAGCTGCCTTCAGTTTTACTATGAGATAGTCCAGAGGCTACTGGAGAATTGAGGAGGGTCTGGGCCCAGTTTCATCAACATTCCTTAACTTAAAGGAATTCCTTAATAAATTCTTCATAAAAAGCATAACAAAGGTTACGGAAATGATCTTAAGTTAAGGAGCCTTCCTTCTGTAATGCTGTTCACTTACACTTTTGAAAGTTCATTTTAAACATTTTCCCTGAGCACTTTTATAGTTCAATTCAAAATTCTAATCATTTAACACCTTTCCCTTTAAACACTTTTAAGTTTGATTTTATTAATGAATAGTTCCTTTTTAAACAGTTTAGCTACTGTGTATAAATATACTGAAGTCTTGCTGCTAATGTAGTCCTATCATGTAGAAACTAAACAAAGGGGCATAACTCTACATTCACAGTGAGTACTACAATGATTTTATTGATGATAAAATGCTGACAATAATGATGAAAATAAACAATGGTCATGAGTTAGTCACAACAGCTTTTGTGATTTTTATATCGTCCACAGGTTTGTCGTTTTGATCAGTCTCACAAAATCCAATCCTCTGTACAACTTGCATACCAGATGATACACGTCCAAATATTGTGTGTTTGCCATCAAGCCATTGAGTCGGGGCGAGTGTGATGAAGAATTGACTTCCATTAGTGTTAGGGCCACTGTTAGCCATGGACAGAATCCCAGCACCTGTAATAAGGAAGAGAGAGATTACAATTTATCACATAATGTGTATATTCACCATGTCATAAATCCTTGGTATTCCAGGGGTTACTATCACTGTTGTTGCATCCACCCCTGGAGTATTTAAAGCAAATCTGTGTGGGACATCACAATCATTTCATAACTATACTCAATATGTGTGACTTTGCATGATTTTCTTATATACTAAAAGATAGCAAGGCATCTAAGACGAAATTTCAAGTATCTTATGATTATGAAGAAATAACATTGAACGTGTTGTCTGTACATGTATTTCCAATTTCCATTAATAAACAGCTATTTGACAAAAAGAATCTTAAATTCTTGCCTATATGACACAGACAGATACATGTAACAAATTTATTGAGATCCTGTTATCAAATTTGATATACAATATACTACTCACCTAAAGGCTTGTGGCAAATCAAATTATTAAACTAATTCACTAAATTTCATATAAAAATAGCCATTTGTGTAAAATCCTATGTTCACATTACATAATTTTTTTATTATAAATAATTTCATTAGATATGTTTCAACTTGATGATATTGAGAAATTGTGGGTGGGGATTACTTACCTGTATGTTTAAGATCATCTGCAATCTCATCATCAAATTCTTTCCCATAAATAGATGCTCCTCCTCTTCCTAAGATAAATCAATAAAATCCTTTGTATATACACAAATTATACATAATCTCAAACAGGTGCTCTTAAATCACAGATTTTTTTTAGATCTTGCACGTTTTTATTACATGAATTGCCTGAATTTTTGCAAATGTCACTAGTGTAATATTTTTGTTAGCTGGTATTATTTATAATTTTCAAATTTGAAAAGGACATTATAATGGTGCTACTGTACATGGTCTTACCTGTGCCTGTGGGGTCTCCACCCTGTATCATAAAGTCCCCAATAATTCTGTGAAATTTCGTTCCATTGTAATATCCTCTTCTGGCCAATTCAGCAAAATTTCTACATGTGTTTGGTGCATGTTTCCAGTACAACTCCAGAATAATAGTGCCCATACTAGAAAAGGAGAAATTATTTAATAATATAAATATAAATGTTTGGCAATATATAGGGACTAGGGATATAACCTGGACTCATCATATTGAACTGGTGACAGACTTCTTTGCATGGGAGATAACTTGCATTGGGTCCACCATAATGAACTGATGAAAGGCTCCATTGTAAGGGAGATAACTAATAGGGTCTAACATACTGAACTGGCGGTAGACTCCTCTGTAAGGGAGATAAGCTGGGCCTACCATATTGAACTGGTGACAGACTCGATTGTAAGGGAGATAACCTTGGTATTGCATACTGAACTGGTGGTGGACTCCTTTGTTAGGGAGATAACCTAGGTCCCCCATATTGAACTGATGACAGGCTCCATTGTAATGGAGATAACCTGGGTCATACATATTGAACTGGCGGTAGACTTCTTTGTAAGGGAGTTAACCTTGGTCTCACATACTGAACTGGTGACAGACTCCATTGTAAGGTAGATAACCAGGGTCTAACATACTGAACTGGCGGTAGACTCCTTTGTAAGGGAGATAACCTGGGTCCACCACAATGAACTGGTGACAGACTCCTTTGAAAGGGAGATAACCTGGGTCTAATATATTGAACTGGTGGCAGACTCCTTTGTAAGGGAGATAACCTTGGTCCACCATATTGAACTGGTGACAGACCCGGTTGTAAGGGAGATAACCTTGGTCTCACATACCGATCTGGTGGCAGACTCCTTTGTATTGAACTGGTGACAGACTCCAATGTAAGGAAGATAACCTGGGTCTTACATATGGAACTGTTGACAGACTCCTTTGTAAGGGAGTCGGAGATAACCTGGGTCTAACATATTGAACGCGTGGCAGACTCCTTTGTAAGGGAGATAAGCTGGGCCTACTTATATTGAACTTAAAGGCACCTGTGTGTAATGGAGATAATCTGGGCTTACCATATTGAACTTAGATAGGCACCTGTGTGTAAGGGAGATAATCTGGGCCCAACATATTGAACTGATGATAGGCACCTGTACATGTGTGTAAAGGAGATAACCTGGGCCTACCATATTGAACTGATGATAGGCACCTATTACATAGTAAGGGAGATAATCTGGATCCACCATACTGAACTGGTGTTGGGCGCGTGTGTGTAAGGAAGATAACCTGTGCTTTCTCGTCGTACTACATTAATTAATTTGTAGAAAAACGATATAACCTGGTGTCAGGCTAGGGAGATAATTTACAATTTAATTGATATACATTGTACATTCGTGTATCCTTTTTCTTCTTATTCACACAATACCCCAACCTTAGACCTATGCATAGAACATAATATACAATGTAGAGATTGTTCAGAGATTTTTTTTGTGATTAGACCATTCGTCCCGTATTGAAATAATACAAAATGTTTTGGACGAAGTGTCGTTAATACCGGCATCACTGTTGTGAATCACTCATGTAAGTATACGCGATGTCGCTAAGACTAGATTATGTATCATTTCACCTATATACTGTTTCCTTACCTTGTTTCCAAAGTGATATTTGATGGCTGCCATGATTTGTTGGGTATTCCAGAACTTGAAGTGAGCGCCATGCCTCAGTTTATTTTGATGCTAGAGAACCTAGTTAGTCGCACTCATTCATTGGGACAAGTGAACCTTTCATGATATTTTATTAGTTTCGTATTCCCACCAAATTTAGTTTTGGATGAAAATTGTTATTAACTACACATATAATCTTATCATTTATGTATTTTTTTATATTTATGCATAGAAACTTATGAATATTTTCATATAGAAATTTACTTCGAAAAAAATGTAATATATTTTCGTACTAATTGCTAGCTCTGTATCAATGGCGGCATAAAGAAGCTAAAACCTCCTTCAACAATCGGTTGGTAATTTATGTGTCAATCACGTTTGAAATAACATTGAAGCTTTAAATAGCAGAAGTGTTTCACAATCATAGTATTCAGCAAACTCGTGTTGAGTGTTTTAATTCATGATGTCATGAATAATCAAGAAGCTGTTAGCTGTGATATGGTTGCGCATGCTGAAACAGATGGCTATGATTTGTTGGGTATTCCAGAACTTGAAGTGAGCGCCATGCCTCAGTTTATTTTGATGCTAGAGAACCTAGTTAGTCCAGCACTCATTCATTGGGACAAGTGAACCTTTCATGATATTTGTTTAGTTTCGTATTCCCACCAAATTTAGTTTTGGATGAAATTGTTATTAACTACACATATAATCTTATCATTTATGTATTTTTTTATATTTATGCATAGAAACTTATGAATATTTTCATATAGAAATTTACTTCGAAAAAAATGTAATATATTTTCGTACTAATTGCTAGCTCTGTATCAATGGCGGCATAAAGAAGCTAAAACCTCCTTCAACAATCGGTTGGTAATTTATGTGTCAATCACGTTTGGAATAACATTGAAGCTTTAAATAGCAGAAGTGTTTCACAATCATAGTATTCAGCAAACTCGTGTTGAGTGTTTTAATTCATGATGTCATGAATAATCAAGAAGCTGTTAGCTGTATAACCAACTGTCTATGGTTGCGCATGCTGAAACAGATGGCTAAAGTCAGATGTTTCTGCTAAAGTGGATATTTCCTTTTGGCCGAGTAGGCCTACCGTCCAAGTAGATCTTGATGTCTGCGTTGTTATCCTGCGACGTCAGCGTCAATTTCTCTAGATCCTTATAATGTAGATGTATCATAAACTGCAGGTCCGTAAGGATTTATACTTGAAATAATGACTTTAACCAACGGTCGAACCAGTTGTTCCGAATAAACGAAAACGGCCCAGGTCTTTTTTTGTGTTTTTTTCATGGCCGAAAATGAACCACCATATTTTGTTATTTTCCTTCAATGTGTATAGCCATTTTCCCAAAAAGTAAAATGTACATGTATATATAGATCTATTCCTGAAAATTCTATACTCAGTATCAACAATACTTTCATGTTTCAATCTTTTGTTTTTCATTATCAGACTATGGTAATTAAATTTTAGGATTTTCATCGTCTATTATCTGAAAAATGTGCTATGATTTGAAATTATTATAATCATCAACTAATTATAATTTCCTGCCTGACTGTGTACATGTACCAGGTTCAATTACTTATGCCCTTTTTATAGGCCTACATGTACTTCAAATTGATACATTTTGTATTTGTCTAATTATAATTGTCAAATAGCTAAGCTAGCTATAGTTGCACATGTATACCTAGCTACTGTTGTAGCAGAAAAGATATCACCTTCATTCAATCAGATGGGGATATCTTTTCTGCAACAACAGTAGCTTATGTATATAAACCAAATACATAAATAAATATTACATATATATACACAATGACACCCAGTAACACTGTATATAGCCTCTGGGCAATTTACTATTTAATATACATATATATGTAATTATGTATATATATCTTGAACTCATTCCTTCCTGTCTTCAGATTTCTAAAGGCCTATTCACATCGATATCATGGCTCTCAGTTTAGACGACAAGATTTTGGGAGAGAAGGTAAACAACTACTGTAGCAGTAGTGAGGATGAGGGAGATGAGGAGGACAACAGAGGCTCAGACCCAGAGGAAGACGAAAGGAAAACCATAAAGGGACCAAAGTTCATTCCAGAACCAGAGATACAGGAATATCAGGGATATTCTACTAATGTAATCAACTGTCTATTTACCTAGGATCAAACCCTCAAAAATCTAGATGGAAGCATATGTTTACCTAGACAATTAGCTAGTCAAATAGTTTCTTTCTGAAAGTATGCTTTCATTTTTATCTTGTACATTTTGTAAGTGAAAAAGTATGAATTTTAGTGAGTACATGTACTTGAAGATGCATACAGGTTCAAAATGGTCTCAAAGAAAAGAAATTAGAAAACTACCTTAATTTTATCAGATGATTTAATGGTTGGCATTATATAAGATCTGATCCATATGTATATTTAGTTATAGATACAAATGTTCAGGAATTGTTTTAAAAGGAATAATCATACCTTGCCTCCACTCCCAACTGTCAGAAGTTGTTCAGAGCTACATCATTGCAGCTAGAATTGTTTATGCTTGCTTCTGTCAATTAAGGCAGTGGGAAGGAGAAGGGGAGGACACTGTCTTTCCCATTCTGAAAAATTATCAGTCATTGATTTATGACATCTCTGAGATCTCTCTCAATTTTGTTTCAGACGGGTCCAAAGGGTGTAATTAATGACTGGAGAGAATTCAAGCGTTTAGAAAGTGAAAGGAGGGAAGCGCAGGAAAAGGAAAAGTTAGCATTGATGAAAAAATTGTCCATGACTTGTCGATCTCATGTAAGTGAATGATACAGAACTTGCTTAGTTGGTGTGTTAAGCTGTTAAACTAATTATCATGGCCCAAATATTCTTGTCATAATTCTACCATGACTGTTCAAAACATTCCATTTACACCATTTCAAATATTCAAACAAAATTATAAGCATATATCTAACTTTAGATTAGATAATCAGTCCAATTTGATAGCGATATCAAAATGATGTTCGAATCAGTCTGGACTGAGTTTTAGATAGCATATTATGTAAATTTCTGTGTAATAAAAACAGTATAATGTAACACTATCTTCTTACGAGTAAAGTCACAAAAAAGGCATGAATTAATCTAGAATGGTGTTTTTATATCAAACTTCTGCCATAACAATGCAAACACGGCACAGTTCTTGAGTAAAAATTAAATATGGACGGTTATCAGTTATGTTATATTGGAGTAACAGTACGGAACTTATACCGAAAATAATATGTATATCTGTATTGTTGCCTTTGAATCTTTATCCATAATGTTTACTAAAATGCATAAATAATCAATGATATTTCTGATGTATAATTCTAAATTACAGTATAAGTGCAGATATACATTCAATATATCAAAATTATACTAAATCCTTAAATCATTATACATTGTATTCATTGTCGATCCTTTTGTATATCATACCGAGATTTAAATAGTATGATATATGAACATTCATCGTATAATCCAAAAAGTAACCACATAAAGTGTTAAAATGAAAAATGAAATTACTTGTATACAGGCATTATAAATAGATATAATATCTTGTACCTTTTTAAAAATATACTTAGTGATATTTAAATAAGTATATTTAATGTGGTAGTGCTGTAACCCTTCATATATGACTATTCATGTAGATTCGAATCGGTGAAAATACATGCTTAGAATTCTTACTAATACCTTAGCTGTAATTGCAGTACTTGACTGGAATAGTTTTTAAGGTTAAACCTTTAGTTGAAATAGTTCTTAGAACCAACACACAACACAATGTTTGTAATGATCAATCATCAGTGTGTGCGTACATCAAGCATCACACCCTTGATGCTTTAATCAAGGGTTTCTTTAATTGTCACGTAAAATTTCATTTTACAGTCACAAACTTTGCAATTCACAATCTATCAGAGATAGAGACTATGGGAAAATATGATCTAATTAAAGCTTATTCGTTGCTGAACTCCTCGACAAAAAAAAACAAAACTTTTATTTCTGTGTGGATTTTCTTTCATAAATATACGAAGATACCAGGAATTAGAGCATAAATTAGAGTATTTGAAACATCAAATTTCACATTTTTAGTTATTTACATTCGAGCCAAAGTTATTGTACGATTAACTTCACTCAAAAGTAGTCATAAAAAATAGTTGATTGGCTTTTCCTGTGATCGTCGATATAAGTGATAGCTCATAAGTTATAGTACAGCTATAAGCCACGGACTATTATAACGTCGCTTCCGGTTTAGGGCTAGAAAATATGCATAATCAGGCGGTCAGAAAATTTGACCTCAATATCGACGGCTTACAGGTTATTCCGGTCGTGCCCGACACGGAGAGGTTTCTACACATGCTAATAAAGTCATTTCCAGCATTAACTGAAATTATCATTTTTGACTGCACAGATCCTTTAATAGAAACAAATAATGACTAGTCTTTCATAAAATTAATCTTCAAAGTAAGCCATTATTCAATCAATTTTCAAAAAAATATCAGTAGAAACCAACACAGTTTTAATCATTTCAGTCAGCATTTAATTTGAAGTAAGTGAAATAGAAGTCTAAAAAAGGGGGAGAAGCTCTAATTGGGTCGAATATGGTACATAGAAAATATCATGATAGTTATAATGGTCGTGATAGATTTTGAATTGGATAATTTTACTTTCTGATATCTGTACACCTGTATTGTGCTCCGTTGTTCAAAACTATGATTCATTTATCACATCGTTATGTAAATCTCAATGACCCACTATATATATATAAATGGGACAAGGAAGTAATTCCAACCGTGTGGACAAAACAAAATTGTCAAATTTTCGAGGTGATTTGCCCCTTTATCAAGACAGACAAAAAGAACACGATTACATAATGGGATACGAACGGTAATGCGGGACAAATTAGAAAAATATTAAACTATATAGCAAAATGGAGCGCAATTTTCCCTTCAGCAAGTGGCAGCCGAAGGCCGGATCTACAAAAATGTATCCATGCTGTTCGGCAGAACGCTAAAATATGTATATATATGTTTATAGCTAACTATGGTTTAAGACGTTGTTAGCTTAATTATAATTTGAACAACCAGGCCCTATGATTGATGGATCTAATTGATTTTGGCAGAAGTGAAATTTATTGATAAAGTAAACATGATTGAATGATTAATTTACAGTTAGATGATGAAAAAGAAAAACAGAAAGATGAGGAACTTCTTCAGGAACTTGAAGAATTAGAGGATGATTTTTTGAAAGAATATCGAATGAAGCGTCTGGAAGAAATGAGGAAAGCTCTTCAGAATGTGTTAGTATTTACTTTATACCTGAAGTATATCACCCTTAGGTTTTAAAAGTTTTCATACACTTTTAAGGTTTCTTGAGTGTGTGTGACATCATACAAATTAAGTACTGTTTACCTCCCTTTATACAGTAGCTAAAATTGATTTGTTGGTGTATTTTCTTTTGTTATTTCATCAAAGGCATTGATTTGTATAGTTTGTACTTACAATAATGTACTTATTAAAAATTTGTCTTTTTTCCATGTAAACAGGCCAAAATTTGGAAGCGTTGTAGATCTGAACTCCGACAGTTTTGTGGAAGCCATTGACAAAGAACTTCCACAAGTCACAGTTATCATTCATTTGTATGAAGATGTAAGTTGCCAAATATATATAAAATGTCAAAATTAAAAGTTTTAGCCTGGTATGTGAATATTTTATATTATCACTAAATACAATCATGGTTAATATAAAAAAAACAAAGTAGACTGTAGTTTATCACATTTTAGTATAAAGGTGAACAATCATGCATGGTTTCATTTATTTTAATATTTTCCTCTTCAGAAGGTGCCGGCATGTGAGGCAATGAATGGATGTTTAGCTTGTCTGGCCAAGGACTATCCTTCGGTAAAGTTCTGTAAGATCAAAGCATCAGAGACCCAGCTGAGTATTAAGTTTGTAAGTAAACTTGATATACCTACCGTATTCGCAGTAATTAGCGCCCCTCCCCCTATAAGCGCCCATTTCCTTTTATGGAGAAGAGTTGAAGTTGTATAAATGTCCCCATCCTATGGATTTAACAATGTTTTACATCATGTGATGCTCTAACATCAGCATTGTATCCCATATTACATGAACTTGGGAGTCTTTTATATGTGAATCATGACATGATAATGCGTCTCAAAGGATAAAAGACATACGCATGTTTACTGTAGCAGATTAATGTACCATGATACAGAAAGATTAAAAATATTGCTGACTTTTTTCACCCACAACTTACATTTTGGTTCATTAGTAAGCGTCCCCTTTGTTACAATTATTTAAGCACCCTGGGTGCTAATTACGGTGAATACAGTATACGGTGGATGCCACTTACTGTCACCTCTATTAATGTTGCATTTTGTTTATTATAACTTTTTCTTGATTTTTCCTCTATACATTCTTTGCAACTTTAACAGAGATGTACAAAACTTTCATGTAAAAATCTATGTTTAGTGGGTTAATGCCATCAGAGAAGTCATTTGTCAATCATTTAATGTAGCTATATAGCTAGGATATTTTCATATATTTTACCATAAAGAAAATGATAGATTTATCATCAAATTTCGTCACAAGATTTTAATTAACTTTATAAAACTATTTTCATTCCTGCTTTTCTGTTATTTCTAAATATCTTTCAATATACTTTATTGCAATGCAAAAAGTGCAGTCAGATAGAAAATAATCCTAAGACTTCAAAACTATTGTGTTTCAGGCAAAAATGGGTGTGCCAGCATTGCTAGCTTATAAAGGGGGAGAACTCATCGGGAACTTTGTTAAGTTGACAGAGGAGCTGGGCAAAGATTTCTTTTCTTCTGATGTAGAAAGTTTCCTGTATGAGTGAGTAGATCACACATCTGCAGAGAATTTGTTTCTTTAAAATTATTGAATTATTTGTTTCTTTAAGATTATTAAATTATTTGAAATTTAAACTTTTGAATCTAAACTATAAAATGGCTCAAAAGAGAGGATTTGTTTTAACTATTTTGAATAACTACCATGTTGTAGAAGCTCTCTACTTTTAAGCACACATTTCAAGCTAGTCAAAAGTTTTCAATGGTGACTGTCTATCTTGGTCACTCTAATTGTTGAGGTAATATGTACTACTATGGAGAATTATGGTTGATTTGTTGTAGTTTTGGACTGTTACCGTCAAACGACATTGTTAACCAGGCAATCAAGGATTCAAATACAGGAGAGCTACGGGGTAAACTCCAACAGGACGAGGACAGTGGTAGTGAATTTGAACTAGATTAACACCAAGGGGTGGGACCAGCAGCGTTTATATATATATGTAAAGTGCAATATTTACAGAGATCAGAGGTGTGGACTGAGAATGACCTTTGTATCTTCATTATGAATTTACTATAGAATGTAATAGTAAAGGGGAAAATAAGTGTACAACTAACTGTATTATACAGTTATTCTTTGTACTACGTGGCTTATTTCTTATACTTTAAGGTGCCATTAAAAAAAAGGTCAAACAATTTCATCAGAAAAAAAAATCTTCTGTTTGAGAATTTCCTTCTTTTGGAATTCAATTTTTAAACTTTAAGGTAAATGTTTTGAAACTATCAAGCATTATAATGTGTTGTTATTTGTCAATTAATCTGTTACACATTTGTTATGATTGGTCAATTAGTCGGTTACACATGTGTTGTAATTGGTCGATTAATCTGTTACACATGTGTTGTGATTGGTCGATTAATCTGTTACACAAGTGTTGTGATTGGGCGATTAATCTGTTACACAAGTGTTGTGATTGGTCGATTAATTGTTACACTTGTGTTGTGATTGGTTGATTAATCTGTTAGACATGTGTTGTGATTGGTCGATTTATCTGTTATACATGTGTTGTGATTGGTCGATTAATCTGTTAGAAGGAATAAGATATCTTATAGGAAGAGTGGTTTATGAAATTTTAGTTAAAAGGGACAACATGTACATGTCTGCCTACATAGAAAGAGGAGTTAATTTGCTTCCTTTATGGAAGTTAAGAAGGACATGGAATCTCCCTATGCTTGGGACTTTTATGGAGCTTCATTCTTCATTTCGCTCCATATCAAAACTAAAAGCAACACTTTAAATGAAGATTTACATGATTTTCTAAATTTGAATGTTGTATTCCATTTTTGAAAACAAGATGCCATAATACAGTATTTTTAATACCAATAACTGTGTCAAATTCCCTGTGATTTACTATCACCACACAAAAGATTTTTAAAAATTAGAAAAAATGAAGTGTATTGCAGAGCTTCAAAATACATTGTATGTGTATAATAGGCTAAGCATACCATGTATGTATCATTGATGAGATCAAACATCTCTGAAATCAACTGAAATTTAATGTAGTAAACCAACCCTCAAGTTTGAGGAAACTTATTGTTGAGCAGACTCTGAAAATAACAACACTCAAATCTAAGGTTAGAAACCAATGCCAAAATCTATGGAAATTTATTATTGAGCAGGCTCAGTAAAGTTGCTAGAAAAAATAAATGTGTTATCGAGCAGGCTTCGGAATTATACACTAACCCTCAAATATAGGGAAATAATAGGAGCGGGTTCTGTTAAAATTAACTGTTAATGAATGGAGTTGAAACTCATTTGTCAGTGTGCAAGCTGTAAGATAAGAAAAAAGAGGTGATTGTTTAGTTATATCATTTGAAGAAGAAAATGAAAAGAACTGAATAAGTTTGTGGTTTATTTATATATTTGATAACATTATTTATTGTAAATGTCAATTTTGATATTGTTTAAATGTTTATACATTGTACATACTGATTACATACATTTAGTAACATCCCTTGCATTTATAGCGTGTCTGAAACAATGGTGTATCTTAAGATTTTTGTTAAATATCATTTTAATAATCTATATTACTTTTAACTCATTGACCCCTAAAATTCACAATGAACTCTGCTAGCCTTTGAATTAGAAAAGTTCAAATGTGTCTTCAGGGAGGAATGAGCTAAAGCAGTAAACAAGACCATTTTGTTTATTTTTATATGTTTGATATTGTGTTTAAAATGGAGGATGAACACATTTATGTTAATCAAAATGTATTTTGTTGGTAAAATTGTTGTCAGTAATTCTGATCTCTTGGTATCGTTTCAATAGTTTTCTGACAAAAATTTGATTTTTCTGGGAAAATTATACTGTGAATTTACGAAAACTTCTTTCATTTCCAATGAGACATTTTATCATTTTTGTTTTAATAAACAATATACATATTCATGTTGATCAATATCTTGCTCATTATTTTTCCTCAGTGGGCCCAAAATCAAGACAATGGTGCATTTAGACTCTCGTGCACATATGACCAGGTATTGGGCAAAGAGTAGCGTGATCTAGTCATTTCAGTCTAGCATAGTGTTGTATACTTCAGCAATGCTGAAATAACATCAGCTGTCGATCTTTGACTTTCATTTTGAAGCCACTTCCTACACATTTAACACGTTTGTGTACTTGTGCTACCTGGCCATTTGTCTGATTAAAAGCTGACAATGTACACCTCATACTAGTCATCGAAAACTTGATTCAAGAAATATTTACTTGATGTGTTACAATATCATTTCATAAATCATGTGGAAGAAAATGTTTAGAAATACCAACCTTTCAAAGTTTACAGCAGTTTTGGATAGCTCTAGCTAGCTAATTGTGCATCATTGAAAACCACGAGTCACCACTCTCTCTCTGGCCACAAACTATACAGCATTGACTTGTGGGATAGGACATTGAACACCGGATCTGTCAATCTTTCCTAAAACTTAAAAAGAATTGACGGGCCTTACCAAGATCAGATGTTAAGTAGCATGCTAGACCGTTTTCGATTATACGGTTTGGCTGGTTGGACCTAGTTGTTCGTTTATTAATTAAAGACGGACCTGGTGATTTTACATTGTTTCAGACGAGCCTTGGCAAAGCCCTCACAGGCCTGTATCAAAAACTGCAGGTCCGTCAGGATTTATACTTGAAATAATGACTTTAACCAACGGTCGAACCGGTTGTTCCGAATAAACGAAAACGGCCCTAGTGCTATAATCTCATTAATTAGAATGTAATCAAGTAAAACTTCCAACAATAATACCTGATTACAGTATGTGTTTGGGCCAAGTGGTTAATGTGTTTCAATTGCATCACTGGCCTTTCAACTCAGGGTTTCAAATTCGAATTACATGTTAGGTTGTTGCCATGTACTGACTTTTCCACCTAAACCTTGCACGTCCCGAATTGACCCAGAATGTTAATAGGATGTGAGTAATACACAGCATACAGTAAAACCTGCTATAAAGGACACTTCTGTACAAAGGACACCTGCTTATAAGGACGTTTTGCTATATCGCTTTGGTGTTCTGTCATGTGTGACTCTAAAAGAATTGATGCCTTATTTTCATTTTCCCAAAATCATGGCCATAAGAATTGTTTTTGATAGAGAGACCACACATCTGTCTTTAATTTATTGAAATCTACTCATTAAGAAGCAGTATGATGACTAATTAGCAATATTTACATTTCATTCAATGTTATTTGCCTCTACATACTGACCTTGACCTTGACCTCAGTCTGAACACCCTGACATCAAAGAAATGTCAAAGTTCACATCAATAGTATACTATTATAAGGAAAACTACAACAAAACTAGAATAATGTTTTAACAAGCATATTTAATTATCACAGTAGGTCGGATTTGTTTTTGCATTCACAATTTTTAATTGAGATGAAGTTAACTTTCTGTAGGACGATGCTTAACAATTTCATATACATCTCTGTTTAACATAAAACAATACATATGTAAATATATATATACAAATGCTTTTCCAATATATATATAAATGGGGTACATGATGAACATGATCTTATGCCAACAGGATTCGTGTTCATAACGGCATACTAAAATAATCTGTGTACGTTGTAGATAAACATACAAAGCTAGTATAGTACAACATAGCCACAGCTGATAAAGTATGTAAGGGGGCAATTCATATATCAGATAATCAAACGTATTAACTGTACATTAGGAAAACACGTTCTGAAATAGATAGATAACATATAGATTATAGAAACGTTTGCTTTAAAGCTTATATTGTTATCGTTTAGGTTTAAACGGTTACTGTAAATAAACTTTCTTTCGTGGCTATATTAAATGTCGCGATTTCCATTTCACAACAAGTTCGCGAAGAATAACATTGCGGATTTAAAAATTGGATAGACATTAATGTTAATTAAAAAAACCCACCAACGAGGTACAATTTCAACAGGCCAAATTAAACCTTTGTATCAACAAAAATACATAATGTTTAAGTAATTAGACATATCAAAGAAACAATTCAACAAAGGATGACAACTTATTGAAAATTGCTCGTGCCCTATCCGGGCCTCGAACTCACGATCTAATCATGGTTCGCGTTCAAACGAGTTTTCCAGCTAGGTGACCACAATGCAATCTGACTGATGTCTCTTTCGTCTTACTAATTATCTGTTAAAAGAGTGTTAACGTTTGTTTATCGATTTTCTTAATGTGATGCTGTTACAATACTGTTATATATTAATATATCAGACTGTTCTTTGACTGATTAAAGCACAAAGGAAAAGATTGAAAGATAGCTGTACGATTTTAATTTAGAAACTAATGGGAATATCGCTTTGTATGTATTAATAATAAGCAACAATACTATATACATAGAATGTATCCGTTTTAATTTTGAACACTTTATATATATATAACTATTTTCGGTATTGAAATCGATTTAATGGCGAAAACAAACAAAACAAATCAAACAATATCAGGAGAAATTTGAAAGATCTGCTTTTAACCGCTATGTTTGCAATATATTGATAGCCATCTATGGAAAATCGTAATTAACAAATTTCATTATCAATATAAGCTATTGTAAGAACATATGAATCGATCGTTTTTGTTTGTTTATTCAAATATAACGAAAACAAGAGGCCCAAGAGGCCTTGACGGTCACCTGAGTGCTGCTACAGAAAAGCATTGCAAAGTTGGTTCAAATCTGTAAAAAAAGTATTTATGAATTAGAATAAACTTTATAGTTGAATATTTAAGAATTTTATTTTTTGTTTTTCATTATGATAGTGTATTATGTTACCAAACCTTATGCTTAAAATTCCAATTTGCTTTGCCAACGTTAAACAACAAAAACCAAACTAGAAGTCAGTCAGTGTCAGTAATTTTATAAATTTCACTTTTTAATCTATGAAGATTATTAGGTTCCATTGAACTTGTGAATTCAGAAGAAGATTTTTGAAATTTTAGCCATTTTGACATTTTGGCCGCGGCCCTCTGGTCCCTGGGAGTCAGCCAGGATCAATATGGATACGGTATTAAAATGCTATTTCAGGCTAATAATTCTAACCCAGTTTGACTCATTTCCTATTAAAACTAAGCAAATAATGTTCATAAATGTGTTTTCCTATATAAACTATAGTATATAGTAAATTTGACTCCCTCCCCAGGGGAAAATCTGAGATCCCCGGGCAAGGAAATTCACACATTTTGTAAAGGGCCTTAAGACCTTTCAATCTATGAAGAGTATTTGATTTCATCGAATCTGTGAATTCAGAATAAAGATTTTTGAAAAGTTTGCAAATTGGACCCTTTTTAGCCCCGTCCCTCTGGCCCCTAGGGGTCGGCCAGGACAAATATGGATATGATGATAAAATGCTATCTTAGGCTAAATATTCTAACCCAATTTGACTAATTTCCTATGAAAAATAAGCAAATAACATTCATGAATGTGTTTTTCCTATATAAACTATAGTTATCTTGACCCCCTCCCCAGGGGGAAACAGGAGGCCCCAGTGTCATATAATTCACAAGTTTTGTAAAGGACCGAAAAACCTTTCCGTCTACGAAGAATATTTGATTCTACAATTTCCAGAATTTCAGAAGAAGATTTTTGAAGTTTTAGCCTATTTGACCCCTTTTGGCCCCGCCCCTAAGGCCCCTGGGAGTCAGTCATGGAAAATTTGTTAATAGAATTCAATGGCCATTTCATAGGGATAATTCTGACAACATTTGACTAATTTTCTATTATAAATGACCAAATAATGCTCCAAAATGTGTTTTCGCTATATAAACTATAGTAAACTTCCCCAGGGGGAAACCTGAGGCCCCAAAGTCATATAATTAACAATTTTTGTATTTGGCCTTGAGGCCTTTCTATCTATGAGGGTATTTGATTCTACCACATCTGTGAGTGGAGAAGAAGATTTCTGAAATTTTAGTCAATTTTACCCTTTTTGGCCCCTCCCACAGCCCCCTGGGGGGCGAGGGTCATACAATTCACAATTTTGATTGGCCATATGCCTTAGAAGGTTTGTGCAAAATTTCATTGAAATTGCTACAGCGGTTTTTGAGAAGAAGTCGAAAATGTAAATTGTTTACGAACACACGACAGAAGACGCACGACGACGGACAAAAGGCGATTAGAATAGGTCACTTGAGACTTCGTCTCAGGTGACCTAAAAGATAATTGGTAATTATTTATTCACAATTTTAGTAAATCAATTGATGGATTAATCTTAAGAAGAAACCTATGTTATTCTGGGTTTGCTTTCATCCTTCAAATTAATTTGATTTGATGAAATCTTCATTTCAGCACAAAGGCACGACTGATTTAATCATTGTCAGTATAACGTGGATTTGGCGGCATGCTTCAGTGAGATAGCGTTATAAATAAGGACAAGAGTTAACACAAGGCGACGCAACACAAATATACAGCAGCCTCCCAAAACAAACTGACATCCAAAACACACTATCGCAAGGAAATACAACACTAACATACCGAAGCCTCCCAAAACACACTATCACAATGCGACACAACACAAAAATACAGCAGTCTCCCAAAACACACTGACATCCACACACCCAAACACAAATATACCACAGCCTTCCAAAAAACACTGACATCCACACACCACAACACAAATATACCACAGCCTCCCAAAACAAACTGACATCCACACACCCAAACACAAATATACCACAGCCTTCCAAAATACACTGACATCCACACACCCCAACACAAATATACCACAGTCTCCAAAAATACACTGACATCCACACACCCCAACACAAACATACCACAGCCTCCCAATCATACTGACATCCACACACCACAACACAAATATACCACAGCCTCCCAAAACATACTGACATCCACACACCACAACACAAATATACCGCAGCCTCCCAAAACATACTGACATCAACACACCCCAACACAAATATACCGCAGCCTCCCAAAACATACTGACATCCACACACCCCAACACAAATATACCACAGCCTCCCAAAACATACTGACATCAACACACCCCAACACAAATATACCACAGCCTCCCAAAACATACTGACATCCACACACCCCAACACAAATATACCACAGCCTCCCAAAACATACTGACATCCACACACCACAACACAAATATACCACAGCCTCCCAAAAATACTGACATTCACACACCACAACACAAATATACCGCAGCCTCCCAAAACATACTGACATCCACACACCACAACACAAATATACCACAGCCTCCCAAAACATACTGACATCCACACACCACAACACAAATATACCACAGCCTCCCAAAACATACTGACATCCACACACCCCAACACAAATATACCGCAGCCTCCCAAAACATACTGACATCCACACACCCCAACACAAATATACCGCAGCCTCCCAAAACATACTGACATCCACACACCCCAACACAAATATACCACAGCCTCCCAAAACATACTGACATCCACACAGCACAACACAAATATACCGCAGCCTCCCAATCATACCGACATCCACACACCACAACACAAATAAACCGCAGCCTCCCGAAACATACTGACCATATACCCCAACACGCACATACCGCAGCCTCCCAAAACTTACTGACATCCACACACCACAACACAAATATACCGCAGCCTCCCAAAACATACTGACATCCACACACCACAACACAAATATACCGCAGCCTCCCAAAACATACTGACATCCACACACCAACAAATATACCGCAGCCTCCCAAAACATACTGACATCACACACCACAACACAAATATACCGCAGCCTCCCAAAACATACTGACATCCACACACCCCAACACAAATATACCGCAGCCTCCCAAAACATACTGACACACACACCCCAACACACACATACCGCAGCCTCCCAAAACATACTGACATCCACACACCACAACACAAATATACCGCAGCCTCCCAAAACATACTGATATCCACACACGCCGTGCATTGTACATAGTGACCACCGTCATTAGATGACCCTAGCAGGACGTTAAACCTATCTAACCAAACCAATCAGCCGATGTATTGATCGGATACGTATATTGTGGACATAACATTGTCAAATTATCGAAACAATTGGAACCAATCGATCGGTAGGCAAGGACCGGGCGAGAATATTAATATACAGCAACGACAATTTCCTGTTTCCTGTGCTTGATGAAAATGTCAGTACCGCATAGCGTGGTGTCGGGTGCCACACAAACCTAGTTTTAACAGATAATCTGTTAAATTAAATAAATGTATCCTTATTTGGAACCTGTAATGTATATAAACAAAGAAGGGGATATTTAAATTATTTGTCTCACGCAAAAAATAATTATTAAATGTTCTAATTTATTGCTATTCGCCAATAGTTTCGGGAATTTTGTAAATTACTGAAACACATAAGCATTAGCACCGTCAAACACAAACTTTATACATGTATGTAAATATATGTATATAGTTGATTAAGATTGAGTCCAAGTGTTTTCGTTCTTCTAGAACACGTCAGAGTAATGCCAAAATATTTAAAAAGACATAATTTACAAAATGGACAAATAACGTAGCGAAAATCTAATGTGAATGAACTTGCGACGTTTTAATGACACATATAACACGCAATGGACGGTTGCCTTCGTTGTAATTCAAAATTATGCTTTAAACATTAAGCCACGCTACCCTGCTTAAATTAGTTAAAGCTTCAAACAGTGTTTTTATATGGCTCTGCAAATCTGCAATACAGAAGGGAGATTAACATGAATATATTTTTGTGTTATGGAGATATACACTTGTAACATAAAAAATCTGAGAGTATGATGAGAATCGATTATTGTGTTATATCCATAACATTAAAAATATATTAAAATCATTCCTTATAATTCAATTTACTAAAGATAGTCTCTTCTGAAAATAAATTAATTTTGGGACTTTTTTTTTCTATAAAATATCACGCCGTTGTCTAAGCCAATCAGAAGCGATGTCAACGTTACAAATGTCGAGGCCAGTTATTCCTTTATGGATTTATAAAGTAATTTTTAAGCCAATGAAATGCGAGTTATAAGCAAAATTCAATTATTTACTAGTATACACAGAAACAGCATATTTTCGTCTGATAAAAATAGTAACACAACTCAAAGTTAATTGAAAATCTCCATTTTTCTCTGTGAAATTCCCTGCAGTTCAATAATAAAATCAAAATTAAAATTGAGCAGGAGAGGCCTAATAAAGCACTAAACTTTGCACTAGTACATCCCAAATGTATTTAGATAAACTACGCACTTCCTACACGGAAATACGACATTATAATAATACTAAGTTAGCTTATGACACCACATGATAATGGAAACGATGGGAATTCCGGAAGTCGTGTGGTCAGTATATGGAGTAATGGATTTTCCGGAAGTTGATTGGTCAGATGATCACGTTATCAGCTAGGCAATTCCAAAGAGGTAGCTAAGTCACTTAACATCGCTTCCAGGCTTTCAAACGCATCTTTGTTTTCCTTTGACAGGTTTGATGTTGGCTCTGAATTCCTTCACGCTTACACACAAATGAGCCTGCAGTTGTCCATGGACCTCTGAGAAAAGAGACAACCACTTTTTATACCACGAAAGGTACTTCACTCATAAGGAGGTGGGGTACTTAACTATCGAAAAACACCTACCTTAGTACATTGTATATTTCAGAATTTTTACAATTACAGCAAATAGATTTGCACGATTTCGTTTAAAAAAAGAATAATTCTACGCTTTATTGGTGATTACGTATGTAAAATGTAGATTGTTTACCGATAGTTACTAGTTTGTTTTGCGTTCATGACCTCTGCATGTGTTTGTCAGAGAAAAAAACAGTATATTGAAGTTTCATCTCCTCTTTTAAAAAATAGTACTTACTCCAGGTGAACACCTCTTTGGATTTCAAAACATTTCACCATCTCTGGACTGTCCCTGAAACAAATGATTTTAGAAACAATTATCGGCTATATGAACTCTATTGTTTTGATTAATGATCTCTATGGCAGTCTATGTGGTTGGTTGATTGGTTGGTTGATTAATTAGATTAACGTCCTATAAACAACAAGGGTCATTTAAGGACGACCTTCCGTGTATGTGGTGTTTTCCATGTGTGTGTGTGTTAGGAGACTGCAATATGTTCGTGCCGGGTTTCTAAGTAATGATGGAACGCGTGTCCACTTTAGAATGTTATTTCTCAATGCAGCAGTGAATAAAAACCTACCTATTAATGCAATGGTATATTAGTATGCAGTGGGATGATATCATCCCATATCCTGTAAGACATCGATATTCCAGGAGTTTATATCACTGTGGTCAGTGACTTTTACGACAGTGATAGTAACCCCTGGAGTATCGAGAATGACCTTAAACATAGAAATGTTAGCAGTGGTCATATTTATTGCTTTTTGTGCCATAATAATTATTATTATGTTCATTGTCTTTCATGTTGAATTCGCAAACACACTGTTCTTCTTAACTGTTCAAAATTGAGTTTGCGCATAAGTGTGTTTTACAATTTACATTTTGTGATTTCAAGATACAGGAGGATTAATGGATGGGACGTTCTTTTTTAATTAGCAGACATTCTCATAAGGTTTCTGGTCTATTAAATCCGTTTTTTCTTCAAAATTAAAATAGATACCATATGTCCCGTAAAAATATCACCCCGCGAAAATAACCGGCTATTCGGCATATTTGATATGCGAGCTTATTTATCAAGAAAATGGAAGGAAGATAAAATTAGGTATCTTAATAGAGAAGATTATTAACGGCAATAACCCCACAACTGCTTAATAGACTTTATAATCCGAACTGGGCCCCAGGGTGTCTGAGACATGCAGACTGTTTATCTATCACACTCGTGATATAGGCGAGTGTTTGATGACACGTATGACTAACCATCCATATATGGTAATGCCCGTAAGTGTATGGGAATGATGTAAATCCAGAACCGTCCATGCGTGGTGTGCATCTTGCATGATCCAGAACGTCCTCAAGTTACCTATAAAGTAAATACAAGAGTTGCCTCAGGTACTTAACAGATTATCATCAAAATGTATATTGAGTTTCAAAACGTATCGAAAAATCATTTATATCAATGCTTGGTTACCACATTAGATTACAGAGTCTTTCTAAAAATATTTTTATATGTGTGATTTGCAATATCCCAAATACAACTTTTTAATTATTATTATTTAATGCCATTGTTTGTGCACTGATAAGTATACAGTAAATAATGACCTCATTGTTTTATGGCTACCAGTTGAGATTTTTGTATGATATATTAAAGATATCTAAAATAAGAACCGACATAAAGGGTGGATAAATATTTTCAGATTTAACATTTTACCGTCTAGAAGATTGGTGTTAGGGTTGTTGGGAGTGGAGCTGTTGCAGTATTCCGGCGTATTTCTAGTCCATGTAGGATCCGTCGGTAACTCGGGGTAACCTGGCAACACAACCATATGTACATACTGTATAAATACATTTCGCGGGGATTTCGTTTCTCTATAGTCGCTGTCAATTTCATCTTCGGGAAATTAATACCAGGGAATAAAATTGAAAGAATTTGAAATAAGTATAAACAAATGTATATGTCACATATTCTTATATTATTGTTTAAGAAATTAAAAAGAATAACATCGTTATGACATTTTCGTACTTTAAATGAATCATAATGAATCAAAACTTGACGTCAATTGTAAATGTATGTGATTCGATACCAGAAAAGGACTGAAATGAAATTAGTAGCGGTACATACATTTTTGTGGAGCTGCAAAGAATTCGCCATTTTCATTTTCTATGAACTTTGGTGTTGCTGTAGCACCCGAAACCTTGAACTCTGAAAAAATAAAACAAAATACTTGCGTGATACGTCGTTTATTTTGCATGCGTTAAACAGCCTATTTTGATAGAATGTTTCAATTCCAGAATTTCCCATGAGTATTCTTCTCATGAAGTCTGTTTCAGGATTAAATGAAGTTTGCTCTATGCAAGGCTTTCAATTTTAACATCTAAAAATATTTTTCTAAAATAGTCAATTTCAATTTAGGAATACAAGCATGTGAGTAGATTAAATCTTCCTTTAACTTGGACAAATGCTCATATGACACGTTTGGATATTGGTTGTAGACTGTTTGGAAGACTTACCTTCAAATGATTTCAAAAATTCTTCACTCTTTGATTTTGGTAAACCGTCCGCTAAAGACTGAGGAGACTGAAATTAGTAATTAACAATCTTCAAACAAAGGCAATATGACCCATTTTATCAATGGATCTTATCTTACAATATTTAATAATTTTCTTTGTTTTGAAATTGCTGTATTATCAGGTTGGATACACGTGAACACAGTTCAAAGCTAGTGAATAACGTTCATTGATGTATTGACGCATTGCTATAAAACTATGAACTCTTATCATAACAGGAAGAATTTTGTGCGATGTGATCTCTTGGCAATACATGTTTCCATACACATGCCATCAATATATTGTTATAAAAAGATAACAGAAGTTGAATGCGAATAACATATATACTGTTAAACGACAAATCCTAGCTTCGTGTCACAAGGTCAGTACTATGTTTGCCTATTATGTTTCGTTGAAAATTGATTATTGATATGCTTTGCAAACATATTATGCTATTGAAGATTGACATATAGATGAATCTCGTTGATTTTTATCTTACTTCATTTTTCATATTCCTCACAGCTGGATTAGCACCATATTTTAGGAGGATCTTGGCAACTTCAAGTCTGAAGGAAATCAAAAATAAGATTAATATATACAAGTGAATCAAGTGTGCACCAAGTACAGTGTAATCTGTCAAACCGGTCATTATCTTATCCGGATCCCTGTCTATACCAGACATGACATTACATGACACTATCCTCCTTAATTATAGTTAAAATTATATAAGTTCATTAAAACCGATACATCTCAGCCAAATATTTTATTATGATGACATCCGGTTTAGGCAGATATTCAGTAGTTCCAAATCATTTACTGATTTCAGAATAATGTGATCAGAAATACAATGACAACTATCGAATAATTCTGCAGTAGTTTTGGGATTGCATTGTTGTGAATTTGGTTAAACACACAAATTGTATTATATGTGTACATGAACGCGTATCAAATACAAATCGTAAATGTTGTATGGTTAAACACACAAATTGAAAACTCAATATGCTATGCCATTTTGTTTTAATTTCATTTTTAAAACATGAAGTGAACGCCATACCTACAAAACCTGGTCGCTTCGTGTAATGGACCGGTTTCCTTGAGGTCACTGATGCTGTTGGGACTGACACCATAGTCTAACAGGAGCTGGACAATCTCGCAGTGGCCACGGATGGCTGATTCGATGATCGCTGTGGTGTTGAACTTCAATGAAGGATCTTCATCAAGTATGGCGGACATGATGTCTGTGAAGGACAAATAGAGGTTATACCATGAGTGGTTGTTGGATATGGAATTTATTTCACACTCGTTTCACACGAGTTGTTTTTTAAAAGTTAGAAAAGACACGAGCTTTAGCGAGTGCGAAATAAATTCCATGTCTAATTTTTATTCGAATCATCGAGTGTCAGTTACCTATGATTCTATAACAAATGATCCATGAAAAAAGTTCGATACATCGAGAACTTCGATTCATAAAACTTCTATTCATACATGGGTTAGTTAGTAATGTTATATAGTGAAGACATTCGGGACCAGACAAAAAGTTCGATACAGCAAGAAATTCGATTCATCGGAGTTCGAATCATCGAGGTTTGACTGTAAATAGTAGCAGTTACGATAAAGAGATCTAACCTTTCTTGTTGAACATCGCAGCTATATCAAGCGGTGTTGCTTGTGCCTTATTCCTGGTGTACAACATCGGTGAAACCTGTGAAAATAATATTCTGTTTTAGTAAAGGGTTTTCAGGTGTTGATGGATTCATGAATAGATACTGTATATAACAGGCACAAAAACATGAGTTAATATCTGTATCTGGTCTTTGTTTGTGATAATAGATTGTATATTTGGTTGGATCTAAAAAAAACCAGCTTAAGCCGTGTCTGAAACGAAAATAATCAGCAGTAAGCTCAATAAACAACAAAAGTAATCCAAATCAATGACGCTCAAGGGATTGTCAATCTGTCTTTATGTCGATATTTTTTTCTAAATATATACCCAAATTATACTCATCGTTAAACACCTGATACGACAGGCCTTTATCTCCTGTTTATCATGATAGACCCTGATCTATATATAAAACACTAAATTAATCTGATATTTAAAAAAACAAGATAATTGACAAAGAGATCATTAACTTATGGAAGCCAAAATCGCTATTCACAAAGCGTATGCGTATAGATAAACGAAGGAAAGAAATAAAGAAAGACAAAATATGTTTCTGGGGAATTCCATTGTTTTTGTTTACCAAAGAAACATTTCATTATCTGTATTGATTAGTATTTAGAAGGTTTATCAACATCTGATGAAGCAAAAATATACCATAGAAACATTTCTTTAATGACGTAAAAATCGAAAAGATGACCAATAAAATGATGTTCTGTGAATGGAAATCCGGGTACAAAACAAAACAGATTCTTGCATTAGATTACATCCCATGAATAAAAATCAAAACAAGTAACCATTGATACGGAATTATCTATTCATAAGCCGATTTCATTCAATAAAAGTTGTACCTTGAGTAACCTCAGCAAGACTTTGATCCGGTGATCGTAGTAACCTCAGCAAGACTTTGATCCGGTGATCGTAGTCGCACTGTGCAATGATGTGTAATGGGGTGTTTCCATCGCTGTTCTGGATATCCACCTGTATACAAATTCAGCACAAGATAAGTTTTGTACACAGCTATATATGTTTTGATACCTACAGCTAAACTGGCATGTTATTTCCACACTTTATCCTTATATAATATGCTAGATGTTTTTTCGAATAAAGATTGTATTTGAAAAAAACTATTCGCAAATCATTGCAAAGAGAATAGATTCTGCAGTAAGTTCTGCGAAGTAGCAAGTGTTTTCTCTTTGACGAAAGTTACATTTTCTTTTGAGAATCGAACATGGACCACGAAACTGCAACAGAAATAAAACAGCACATTTTCTTTTACGCATTATGCATTTTTTATTTGCTGTTGCCTTAAATTGCATTATCATTTCTCATTCTACCGATCACCAGAATTAGACGCCTTTGACGCTTAATTGCATCATTTGACATTTGCTCTTTTCAAGCCTGTGATATAATTAGGTAAAAGAGTACCGATCATTAAAGCTCGAAAAGAATCGAACGTCATGTAATTTATACCAAAGAATTGTACAATTTGAAGTTGTTCAAATTGATTGTTCAAATTTATTAACAATGGCCTAGCCTCTATAATTGTTATTAATCGAGTTAGTTAGTTTACAGTATGTGTGTGTTACGCACGTAGGTCAAATAAAGGATGTGTACGTATTTACAATATTGTAGCTAATACCAACATTGTGTGAAGTTGTTTGGGTATCCGTAGGACTCATTACACCAAATTGAATACCAGATGGTGATATCATAAGATTTGAAGTGATGAAGCCATAAATAATGGGTTTCGGTAGATACCTTCGGAATGGATTTACAAGCATATTGTTATAAATTGAAACAAGAATAGTTCAATTTCCAATGACGTCATTGTTTCAGATACAGTTAAATATAAGTAACCTTCGCCGGTTCAAATGTCAAATAAGGCAAATGTTGTGTGTTGAACACATAAATGTGTATATATCAAAACATCGCATACCTAATACATACACTTCAACTTTTTGGTTACATACTTAAAATGTGACTTTTTTCTTCAAGTATTGAATTTGTTGTACTAATTATTGTAACATAGCAAATATGATGCTTAATTTGATTCGTTACGATACCTTAGCATTGTTCTGTAGTAATAAGTCGATCATATCTGTCTGTCCGGAGAAAACTGCTAAGTGAAGGGGAGTGTTACTGTAATGCAAAAACATACAGTTGAAAGATTACACGGAATATACATTTAGGTGTATCGTACATATTATTTTTGATTCGTTTTCTCTCAGACATTTAACTTAAATAAGGACAATGTGTTTGCTTTGCAGGTGAACACTAATATTGCTCTCTGTGGAAGCTCCGTTTGGTGGGTAAAATTCCAAAACATGAAATACAAAGTATACCAGATATTGATGAAATTGAGAATAAACCAGAAGATTTTATGCTTTTATCAGAAAAAAACATTTATGGCAGAAGTATTTTGAAAATAAAAAATTTGTAATTGTAATGATGATAAAAAAAATGATCAAGTGCTACATGTATACTAGTATTCAGTATAAACCTAGTGCACGTGAACTTCAGAGTAAATATATCGGTCACGACATTAAGATGACAAACATGATAACGGAAAAGATTATAAGTTAATGACATGCCCAAAGCTATGTCGTATTTTTCGTATTTGTCGAAATGTTTTGTACATTTACCCTTTGTTGTCGGGAAAGTCGACATCGGCGGAATGAAAGAGTAAAGTCTCTGCTACGTCTTTGTTTCCTGGAAAACAAACGAATCAGTCCATCAAAGAATTAGGTTGATATCTAATCTCGTCTAACAGTGTCGTCCATGCGTTGGATGTCATAGTATATGTAAGATTACTATCGTCTTTTGTTATGTTCATCCTCCCCAGCTTAATCTTAGAAGTTACGATTATCATATAGACATCATCAATATCGTGTCACCACATAATACAGTGATTTTCTTGCATAACTTCCATACGGTATTAGATCTTTTATATGAGTGTCGATATCTTTATATCGATGAACCCAGAAGTATTTTGTCTGGTATTTTCCATTTATTTATTTCTGAATGGGTTTTCCCAAGGTGAAGCAGAAAACTTCATAGAGGAGGGATACGTATAAATTGAGATTCTTAAAAAAAAAGCCATACAAAGCCTAGATTAGGTGACCTAAATAAATGTAACGGTATACAGAATCTATTAAACATTACACCAAAATCCTAGAATATGTTGACCAATTAAACTCTTTATAAAACTTAACATCGAATTAACATAATTAATATTGAACTGAATCTAGACCAAATTGACCTATTAAATAATTAACGAAATCTAAATCAAATTGACCTATAATATATTGAGCAAAATCTAGACAAAATTGACCTATTTATTATTGAACAAAATCTAGACAAAATTGACATTTTATTATTGAACAAAATCTAGACCAAATTGACCCATCTAATATTGAGCAAAATCTAAACAAAATTAACCTATTTGATATTGAACAAATTATAAACAAAAATTGACCTATTTAATATCTAACAAAATCCAGACAAAATTGACCTATTTAATCTTGAACAAAATCTAGACCAAATGGACCTATAACATTGTACTTCCAGCTGATTAATGACTTAGTCATGTCATTGGTTGGTTGGTTACTGATTTATCGCCTACATGCCTATTAAACTCATACGCATCTTACCATACCTTGCTGAACGGCCAGGATGAGTGGGGTGTAGCCGGAGGAACCGGTCACCTCACGACAGTTAATGTTGATATGGTCAAGTTGTACACGGATCCGACCTCCTGGTATACGTGGTGAGGATGGCATTGCAGTCTTCATCACCTGATAACCCTTATCCGGTAACAACAGTTTCTAAATGCAGAACAAAAAATATAGCTTCGTTAAATAATAATTAACGATGCTATTAGGTGTGTTAGAGGTATGTTTTCACAATACTCACTTTAACAAATATATTACCAATGAATTTCAACAGGTATGTACAATATCATGTAATGTAATCAATTGGCGAATAGCAATTCATTTCGAAGAACCAAAAATAGGCTACCTCTACCCCCCCCCCCTCCAAAAAAAAAAAAAAAAACGACACAGGTCCAATCACAATAAAACGACTGCATTGGTGTCATTATATGCATTGTACATCGTGTATGATGAAAGGCTTTGCAGCTGAAATTGAGTCAGAACCAAATTTGGCATATATTTATACAGAAACACTTACTATCTGATAATATATTGTTTTAATTCTTGTAATTCCACATTCTGTATTTTGCTTGGTGAATTGTGAGTTGGAATATAACCTTTGTTAAAATATCGATATTCCGCCTTTACATATAAAATAGGTATGTGCCTTTGCGGGTAGATTTATTGCGAAAGTATCATTACGTTTTTCAGAAAAACCGACGTCAATTTCGCTCACAAAAATAATATCCAAAGTGATATCTTTCCCACAAAATTGAAAGGCTGCAGTGCCTTTGTAATATTATCTAAAATGATTTGTTATAGTGCGACCATCGGCACAATCGTTTTCCCCATATCATTTGGTTAAATGAATGTATAGTGTCTTCCGATTCAAGTAATTAGTATTTAATTGTAGCGCTTCGATAATTATTAGGACACGTACTTTGTCACTTTTACTGAATAAATGAACAGATACAAACATTGTACACACACAAGCATAACATTTGTACAAACTTCTTTAGTATCCTCAGAAGCTAAATAAACATTGACCTTTGGGTACTGATATATATTTACAGCTAAATATGTATATATGTAGCCCTAGTCCAAAGTCTGATAAGGTGACTAAGGACATCAATACGAGTCATAGAGACATCATATTTAATAATCATGGAACAGGATTCCTTACATAAATATTGATATAAACATTTCCTTATTTAGATACGTAAGAAAATAACCATTATGCTGCACATGCATGCCAGTACATATAAGATAAAGTGTGTCAGCAAAGATAGACATGTTACAGATCAAACCCAGCTCTGGTCGACCCCGATATAACCAGATTAGTGTAACAGATAATCCAAAATCAATTTATTTGTCATTGGTTAGCGGCTTTTCATCAATTATTATTAAAGGGAAATGTAATACGTTGTGGTATTAATGTCCCGGAACGTGACTTGCTATTACTTTTACTTCAGTAAAGGAACCTCCCGTTGGTCTGAGATAACATACTTATTTCAATTCCATTCCGCCTACGGATCTAAAAATTACATGAAATGTACGTGCAGCTATAATGCTCTGCATCAACATACATTGGTATCCTAGTAAACGAATTCAATTCAGCTTTTCAACACCCGGTAAAACTTATAGTGTTAATACCTAGGTGGCTTTATAAATGATTGGATCGAGTGACACGTACTTAAACAATCGCAATATAATTGTCACTTAATGCTCAGCAAGTACAAACAAACACTTTGGAACTGTTTAACTTCAATTTGGTTATAAATTTATATCCTTATGGTAAATTTTGAATCGACGTCATGAAATATTCGATTTGAACACGTTTTTCAAAACATTTGATAATGACTTGAGTATACTTCGAAATTCAAAAACAGAAATTTTATTGAAAATTATTTATTAGAACGTTTCAAAGTCAACTGAATATCAATAAAGAGACCTCAAGTATCGAATTAATTTCAAATGGTAGGTATCCAAAACATCGAGTTATATCCAAAACATCGAGTTATAGAGCCATTTACTGATAAAACATGAAAACAGCACCAGAATACTCATACTAGTACGTGGGTTAAACTAAAATTTAGTAATGTTAGTTATCTTATAAATCATTATTACAATATTATATATAATATATATATTATATAGGGTGTCATTTGTAAATTGTATAGTTTTGACTTTAATATGATAGCTTTTATAGGTTTGACCTGTTGAGCAATTCCCCTTGTTAACACCAGATAATGTAAAAATTTGAAATAAACATATATTGCAGAACTTAATTCACTGGATCCTTTTATGTAGTGTCCTATTGTATATACATTAATATATCATATTTAATGTTAAGTGGAATAAAATAAAATAATATAAGTAATAAAACTTGTACGAGTTAACCTGCACATTTAATGAACGTAAATAAATTCCAGCGTGAAAATAAGTAAGAAAATACAGCTTAGATTTTATAGTAATCATGCTATCACGGTTAATTGTTTGACTAAACTCCCTGAAACATTACAATATCGTGAATGTATAGAACCATTAACCTTAGAAGCACAGTGATCTACGAAGTAATAAGCCCACTACTGGTTGGTATACGTATATGTTTTCGCTATCATTTCACACGCTGCAGATATAATATTGAGATAAGATTTCGTGGAAATCTATTATCTTTGTCACACACTATTGTGTTCTATCGTAAAGAAATTTACTTTCCAACATACAAGCAATACAATAGTATAATAAATCAAATAAAATGTAATTTTGTGCAACAAATAATAATAAAATGATGTGCAAGAAATGCATGTAAAACATCTTTTTCATATTTATGTAAAATTAATATGTATGTCCCTATGCGTTTTCTGTCACTTTTGATGAAGAGGGAAGTGAAGAATGAATGAATACAATGCTACACCACCCGATGTTATTTTACACCGGGCACAGTCGTCTCGCTAAAAGGATGTTGAGTTAAAGTAATTTACATAACGTACACCACGTGAATAGATTTCAAGTGTCCCGTATTGCACTGAAATTTACGTATACATGTATATATACAAATCACACCGACACTAACGTAAAATATGTACTATTAAAACATAGGATATTTACATCGCCAGTAGGACATTTACATATATTTGAAATTCCGATCAATTTTATCTACATATGTATATTGTTTATCATACATAAGTGTGTCCCGTTTGGCCCAGACTAATACTATCAGTAGAGAGTGTTGGTGACATGACGTCCTGTGTTGTAGTCTATATCGACACATCCGCTACGTCACCGTTTGTGATATTTACCTGTAGTTTTTTCTGGTCATTAGCTTTGACCGCGTTCAGTAAGTCCACTTCCTTGCCCATAGTTTCCTTGGTCAGATTAAGCTATAACTCTTCGTAGTACAGACATTAGAAAATCGTATCAGCAGGAAGTGAAATAATACAATTGTTGTCCTTTTCTTAAGGTTCAAAGTTCAAAGTTCAATGGAGTTTGTGTTTATATTATGTACTGGGGAGTGATCTCAAGCAGGAAGTTGCCCTTTGTATATATACATCAAGGACGTATATAGATCTCACGTATAAATCCCTGATATACATTCATTGAATAATTTCATAGACAGACAATGGCTTGTTGCAAGTTTTGCATGTCTATTTTGATGTTTGTATGAAAAACTACGATTACTCATACAAGTATAAATTCAATGATGAAATACAATATTAATGTAATTTAAGGATCTCTATAATTATTTTATAATCCTGATATCGGTTTGTTAATTGAACATACTTTTGATACGTTTTCCAATTAATGATGCTTTCTAAGAATCAGTTTAAAATAAATCTAATCTCAATTCTATAGTGATGTTTGATAAATAAATAAATTGTTTATCAAATAAATCATAGATAATATCCGAAGTTAATTGGAAAAGAATGTTTACGTTTTATTAGGAATTACATTTATTATTTATTGAATTGTCATTATTATGGACTTGATTTATTTGGATCCTTCTGTTGCTTGTGTTTTACCTGCTCTAACGTAACAGGTTTGGTCATTAGGCACATGGTGGGTATTATTACTCCCCCATCCCTCCCCGGGATATAATCACCGATCCCCCATGCGGATGTCTGACTGGGAACAAGAGGAGGCAAGCTAGATTGAATATCAAACAATATAATAGTAATAACACAGCAGTCTCCTAAGAAGGTCATTGCTTTGTGATTGTATCAGCTTTGAAGTTCTTAGCCATTGTTTCCAGTAAGGTAGTTGTGTGATTAATAACATAATCTAATCATGTGTACTGGTGATTTAAATAATATCACGAATTAGTATGACAGAATCGGTTAAAGACTTCTTATATTCGATAATTCAATTTATATATCATATACTATATTTCTAAATACATTTCATGAAAAATATCAAGTATGATCAAAACGCATGTTCTCCTTGTTGTTTTTCAATATTAGACTAGAAGTCCTAAGGATGTAATACCATGGCAACCTTTTAGGTTCTGTTACTATGTCATTGTTGTTACACAATGTCATAGAAGCGCCGTCATTGTTAATATCTCCTCAGTCATTGGCAGTATACAGGTGTTATGGGTCAATAGCATTACTTACAGATCGGTATACCACCACCGCATCTACCTCTGTACTCACACCAATCAACGCCGCGATACCCGACACCTAACGGAGAACCATCCTTTGATTTTGTACACTAGCATCGTGTGGAAGATAGGGTGACGATTGTCTGATTGTTGGCTGTAACTGGTCAGTGATTACCTGCACAGAGCTCAGAATGAGTAACTCCACCGAGGCTCCTGCTAATTTAACGTCCATTGATGATACAGTTCCAACAGAGATATGGAGACAGGTCGTAATTGGAGTAGTTCTCTACGGAATCGTCATTTTAACAATCAGTGGAAATAGTCTTGTGTTGGTGGCTGTGGCAAAGACTAAACGATTACAAACTGTTTTTAATTTCTATGTAATTAACTTGGCCATCACCGATATCCTAGTAGCTGTAGGTGGTATGAGTTTGTACACAACCAACACTGTCCTGGGCTACTGGCCTTTTGGTTCCTTCTTGTGTGGAGTGTGGATTTTCTTTGACTATGGGATGACATTCGCATCTGTGTTCACGCTTATAGTGATTTCAGTCGACAGGTTTTGGTCTGTCACGTGGAGCGTGCACTATCGGGCGCATCATAATAAACGAAAGTGCATTCGTCTTATAATAGCTGTCTGGTAAGTTGGTAGCAAGAATGCTGTATAGTTGTCTGATTTTGCGGGGGTTATTTTCAGAATAAGTTGGTAGCAAAAAATACTGTACAGTTCTTTGATTTTGCAGTGGGTAAGGTTTGCGATTTTCTCCTTGATACTTCATTACGAATAAAGATGTCCACGTATTTGGCTAATTACAATAACATAATTCGTCTTATAAATGCTGTCTGGTAAGTTGGTAGCAAAATACTGCACAGTTCTTTAATTTTGCAATGGATAAATTTCATGATTTCCTCCTTTGATACTTCATTGTGGTGTATTATCAATTTCAAACAGTAATGTTTCCATAAATATCTTTGTTGTCGGTTCTATCATTTTATTAACGAGTATTTGTGTTCGTGAGAATTAACTTGAAATTCCCCATGAGAATAGGTAATGTCCTTCTTAAGGTTAATGTAATGATAAAATCAGCCGAAGGGTAATGACTAGTTACAGATGTAAATGAGAACTGCACGGGAGCGTATGGCAGTTTACAAAAAAGTATTACATTAAGTGGATCATTTATCTTATACAAGGCGGATATATCACATGACGTCATTGTATTATTGTCATGAAATCTTTCCTCGTTGCTGTGATACGATTTGCAATAAATGGATATAGTTATCTATGGTGTTTGAAGATCGTTTTTGTTTGAAGGATATGACAAAATACCGTTATCATAATTATGGCAAAACATATTCAAACAGATATTTTATATCTAATACATGACGAGTCTTATTGCAATAAAATACTATCGTCTATTGCTCAAATTACCTATAAAATATGTTGTTGGTAATTGAACGTAATGTAGATGTTTCTTCACGCGCCAAAACTATTGTATTCAGTGTCTTCTAAAATACTGAATCACTTTTAACATATTAATATTCAGTGTTTCCATCAATTATCTCGCTCATATATTACAATGGGTTTGTGATAATAACATTTTTTGCTCATAATAAAAAACATTTTGCAATTCTTTTTATCTTGATTCTTCAATATCCAAAATTGATCGTCGTAATAATTCATTATTTCATTTGTATTTTTTTCTTAATATCGAAGGACATTGATTTGTTGAAGCATGACATAATGCCAGTTTTATAAATGGTTTCTTTAAATTTTCAGCAATTAAATTCATTGATTTTTATTGTGTCACATTAAATGAAAAAAAATTCTTATGAACAAACATCGACAAGAGTATAGATAAACATTACTTTTATAATCACTATGGAAGGGCTTGTTGTGTTGGCGTGTGACATACGGGTAATTGAATCTAAACAATAAGTTTGGCTCGAGTATCTCTTATATGAGTGCTATTTTGTTTTTTATGTTTCATATTCAAAAGATTTTTGGCCGTTGCCCATTAAAGATACATTTATCAATTGGTATGCAAGCATTGAAATGTCGACCATTACAACGTAGACAAATTATATGGCAGCTGTTTATAAATCTAATCGATGTTATTTAACTAAGACTTGCAGCTCCGATAAATTGATATTTTCATGTATGTATATATTTGATATAAAAAGCTTGAACCTACCACATTTATTAGGAATGATAGTGACAATTAATTTTTCTACCGTATGTAACCGTCTACTCGTAGACGTATTCATAATCCGGAAGGTCGATGTTCTAATAACAATGGCCGCTAAATTGGATTCAAGACATCCATTAAAGCTAACAATGATTACTGGCTATCGTGCGTTCTGTTATAATGACGCGTTCCATGTAGAAATATCGTCAATAAAACTAAGTCGTAATAGCCGATCGGAACTACAATGTTTATCGCGATTTTGGTTTGATTTTATTAGTTGAACGTCCTATTAACAGCCAGCGTCATTTAAGGACGTGCCAGGTTTGTTGGTGGATGAAAGCCGGAGTACCCGGAGAAAAACCAACAACCAACGGTCAGTACATGGCAACTGCCCCATATGTGATTCGAACTAGCGACCCAGAGGTGGAGGGCTTGTGGCTATATGTGGGAACATCTAAACCACTCCACCACCGCGGCCCCTATTTTTTTCATCGTGCAGTTGCGAAATTTAAAGTATTATATTGAATACATTTATTTGGAAACGGCTATATATGGTTTGGTCCCTTTTTGACCCCCATATTTAGTGTTTTACAAAACCACAATATTTATTATATGAAGGATGTACTGAGTATCTGGAATTCCACTCTTTTTTATCACTAAATGCCAGGTTTGAATGGTTCGGAGGTTAAAACGGACACAAACCATGCATATTTCGTTATTTATCGAATAACATAAAAATGACATCAACGGATTAACATCGCCTCTGATTGGTTGATACAACGGCTTAATGATTTCATGGAAAAAGAGTTCCTCAAGATATGTCAGATTTCCAAGAATTATATTGGGTTATAGGTATTAACTTGAAATAGACTTGTTATGTTGATAAAAAGAAATGGCAGTACATTTTAATCATAAAACGTGTCTCTGCTTCATGAATGACATCTGCAATACAAAACAGTTTTGAAGTTGCAACGCTTATTTTCACAAGTGATGTATACCTACCATAAATACGCGATTAACGTTATTCAGCTGAACTCCCAAAAGAAGAGAGAGAGAGAGAGAGAGTGTGTACAAAAAGAAACTTCGAGTTCAGATGATACTTACGTGATAATGTTTTATAATTTCATAATGAAATATGATATTTCTATTTGATTTTATACGTATTTGTTACTATAGCTACCATTTGAATATAAAAGTTTTGTGAAATTTTGTTTTATAATTCTTATTTATTCTTATTCTATTTTCCTTACATTACAGGGTGTTCATGCTTGTACTGTGGTTACCTGCCTGCATCATGGACAGAGTCAACAATGCCGTGCCGGGTGAGTGCATTTGGGAACCTTCGCATAACAAAGAATTTGTGTTTGTTATAGCACTCATTGGCCATCATGGATCGTTTGCTATTCTGCTGGTTTGCTACATTCGTGTGTTCTACATTTTGAGGAAAAGGAATAGTTTCAATTCCGTCGGACCGAATGAGAGAATCGAAGACTTACCCAGTACGTCAAAGGTTGTAAACGGTGCATCGAACAAGACCGAAGAAAGTCACTCAAAAGATTCCATCGAGGAGAGTGCAGCTGTTAAAACTACAACTGAAAGTGAAGTGAAGAAACCGCCAGTAAACCTGACACCACCTGACCGGAATACAATCCACCTGGATCCGATTTCGATTATTACAATTCCGTCCACTAGTCATATTAAACCGGGAACAGTCACCAAAGAGGACGTCAAGAGGCAAAAACAACTGCTTAAACGCGAGAGGAGAAACGATAGGCATGAACGTCGCGTGTTCATCACGTTGACCTACATTTTGATTGGTTACATCATTAGCTGGCTGCCGTTTCATATTGTCTTTGACGTTAGTGCCATAGCCCCGGATAAGGTATCAGAAATGGTGTATGTGGTTACGTTTTGGATGTCATATTGTAATTCCACAATCAATCCATTCCTGTATAACTTCAGTAGTAAGGACTTCAGAAACGCTTTTCGTGACCTGTTGTGTAGAAAGTAATTCTGAAAAGAACTTTAAATTTTGTTAAAGAGAGTAAAGTGTTGTGAAGGAGAGTATAGGCTGAATACATTAATGATGTTTTAAACATCGGAATCATTACACAATATTTTATTCAGACAAAAATGAATTATTGTTATATAAAGAGGTAAATTGAAGATAATTTTGGACTTCAGATGGTTAAACCGTCCTGTAAATTTAATGAATATTGTATCATTGATGTTTATGATAGAATTTCGTATGTAGATTATGTAGAATGTATCGTGTGCAATATGAACAGAACTCTCTCAGAATCAGCTCAAAGAAAAGGCACATCGAAAAAAAAATCATCAATTTTGTAAAGCCACCCTAAATATTTAAATGTATTTTCGTTTTTCGCTTTTTGATCCGAAAAGTAAAGCCATCAGCCAATTAGTTACAGCGGCATATAATATAGCAATGACTTGGGTCTCGTCTGTATTTTTATCTCAGGTTTCGCTATTAAAATGGCGATAAATGTTTAATTGTTTATATTAAGATTGATTTAGGAAACCTATAATTGTATCATTGTACATTTTCATATTCATCAACATTTCTATATTTAAGTAAAACACGGGTTATAAAGAACATCTGGAGTACAATAACATTACTTCGTTATAAACATTGTTCGTTATATACATATTGCATACTCAATAATAATTATATATTCTTACAACTTTTCTTTGGAAATTTCGTAGGAGATTTTACTAGTTTTGATATCAGTGATTTTATCAACATTGTTTTAAATGTTGTATTTTGCGTCAAAACAATTATTATGAGAGAACTATGTAGTTATGTTACATTTAAACCGTCGATGGTAGCTAGATTTATATATAAACATTTTTAATTTGAAGGTTTTGTTTTACTACGAATGTTTACATTTTTGTACATCATCGAATATTTTCTATTTTAAAATAATAATAACAACATACTGTATACAATGTACTCTATCTAACCATAACATACTGTATACAATATACTGTATATAACCATAACATCATATTGTATACAAAGTACTGTATTTAACCATAACACCATACTGTATACAATATACTGTATATAACCATAACATCATATTGTATACAAAGTACTGTATTTAACCATAACAACATACTGTATACAATGTACAATGTACTGTATTTAACCATAACAACATACTGTATACAATATACTGTATATAACCATAACATCATATTGTATACAATGTACTGTATTTAACCATAACAACATACTGTATACAATGTACTCTATATAACCATAACAACATACTGTATACAATATACTGTATACAACCATAACAACATATTGTATACAATGTACTGTATTTAACCATAACAACATACTGTATACAATATACTGTATATAACCATAACAACATACTGTATACAATATACTGTATACAACCATAACAACATATTGTATACAATATACTGTATATAACCATAACAACATATTGTATACAACGTACTCTATCTAACCATAACATACTGTATACAATATACTGTATATAACCATAACATCATATTGTATACAAAGTACTGTATTTAACCATAACAACATATTGTATACAACGTACTCTATCTAACCATAACATACTGTATACAATATACTGTATATAACCATAACATCATATTGTATACAAAGTACTGTATTTAACCATAACAACATACTGTATACAATATACTATATATAACCATAACATCATATTGTATACAAAGTACTGTATTTAACCATAACAACATACTGTATACAATATACTATATATAACCATAACAACATCAATTGTATACAAAGTACTGTATTTAACCATAACAACATACTGTATACAATGTACTGTATATAACCATAACATCATATTGTATACAATGTACTCTATATAACCATAACAACATACTGTATACAATGTACTGTATATAACCATAACATCATATATTGTATACAAAGTACTGTATTTAACCATAACAACATACTGTATACAATGTACAATGTACTGTATTTAACCATAACAACATATTGTATACAAAGTACTGTATTTAACCATAACAACATATTGTATACAACGTACTCTATCTAACCATAACATACTGTATACAATGTACTCTATATAACCATAACAACATACTGTATACAATATACTGTATACAACCATAACAACATATTGTATACAATGTACTGTATATAACCATAACATCATATTGTATACAAAGTACTGTATTTAACCATAACAACATACTGTATACAATGTACAATGTACTGTATTTAACCATAACAACATACTGTATACAATATACTGTATATAACCATAACATCATATTGTATACAATGTACTGTATTTAACCATAACAACATACTGTATACAATGTACTCTATATAACCATAACAACATACTGTATACAATGTACTCTATATAACCATAACAACATACTGTATACAATATACTGTATATAACCATAACATCATATTGTATACAATGTACTGTATTTAACCATAACAACATATTGTATACAACGTACTCTATCTAACCATAACATACTGTATACAATATACTGTATATAACCATAACATCATATTGTATACAAAGTACTGTATTTAACCATAACAACATACTGTATACAATATACTATATATAACCATAACATCATATTGTATACAAAGTACTGTATTTAACCATAACAACATACTGTATACATGTACAACGTACTCTATATAACCATAACATACTGTATACAACGTACTGTATTTGTGGTTGATTTAATACACACGGGGTCAAATTTCTACCATCGTGATCAAGTTAATTGTCAATGCGAATGAAATTAAATACTAATTTGTGTTTGATTACTACTTACCACTAAGTAATGATTTTTATATTGTCAATTTTACAATTTATCTGTCATTACATTGAATTTCTAGGCATTTGTTTCAATACAGATTCTTTACGTTAAGTGATTGCAATCGTGATGAACAGTTAAACCGAAAGTGATGACATGGCTGATAATATGTTTTAGTGTTTAAGTTTTAGTTGCATAGAAAAAATCTTTTTACTGAGAATAAGAGCTGACATTTGATTTCAAAAATAAATTTGTCACACAATTACAATAATAAACACTGTACATATGGCCCCCAGTTAGGTCCTAGGTAATGGAAAGTATAATCAAATTACATGTACATGTATAAATGTCCAGATTTTGAAACATCACTAAAAAGGACAATTAAAATACACGTGAACATCCATTATAATTAGCTTCATACATTATTTCAAACAGAGTGGGTTTCACACTATCAGGTTGAATTGCAATAGAATATCTATTGATAAGTAAACAAATGTAAAATTCATTAAGATGACACATAAACACGTGTTGTTTACATGTAGGGATGAGTAGATAAATAATAAACATCCGAAACCTTACAATGGACAGAAACATACAAACAATACAAATCTAATCCGGAACTTTGGTCGATTGCTTTTCGTACTATCATCACAGAACCATCATTTAACGAGTCAGGTGTGATATACTGAGCCAATCATGTCCAAGAGGAGATTGGAAACTAGTTAACAAGCCAACCAGGGGCTTCATCAATCGAAATCACCAGTCGGCACATTTACACCGCTCACAGTTAATCAGTTTGACCATATAACCGTAGAAAGGACTGTTCGGAAATACAGGCAGATTACAGGTAATAATTCTACGCGAAATATCGATTACATATTTCTTGAAACGAATTGCTGGAAACTTTATTGCGACAATAAAAGGATTTGTGAATATAAGTGAAATAAATACTTATAATCCTCCTTTGTATGAATGGTTCGAGTTAATAAGATATATTCTTGTTTGTTTTGCTTCATATTGATTTCCAATATTTCCTAATATTCCAATTTTTATTAATTATTTTGATTCATTATTGTTATTAAGTATTGTTTATTATTGTTGATAAAACAAAGACGTGCAGCTATATTTACATGAGAACAAAAAATTGTAAAATCATGCTGCTTTTTGTTAATAAGAATTTCTTAATTTCGCGCAAAAATAAATTTGAATGAGCAAGTGAGTGTAACCGTGCACATGTCATTGGTATAACCAAGTGCACGAGAATGGATGTGTATACGAGTTTGCGTTTCTCTTGTGTTTCATTTTGAAAAAAAGCCTATTACTATATTTCATTCTTTGTAGATTCACATTCTCAGGCCGCCAATCATACACATTAAATGAAAATAAAGATATTCCAAATTAATTTGTTTTTGTAATTCTTAAAAGTAAAACATCATATGTATACATAACTTTAAATATCCATTGCCAACACTTTAAATTGAATGCTTTAAAACATGGATTTAGAATACCGAATGCCCATCTCAAATATTTGTGCATTTCGAGAATTTTGAAGTTCAGTATTTTTTTATATCTAATACAAAAAGTTGTGGTGAAAAGGTGTTTATAAAATAGTTACCTTTATTTGTACGATTGAAGTGTAGTAACTATTTTGCTTAATCCTTTAAAAATCTAGAAGCAATGATTTTTTGGTATGCTCGACTTTATCGAAAGACACTCTTGCTAGCCTACCCTCTTAAATCGAATGACATATGTCTAAGCTATACCAATAACGCTTTCAAATGTCATTTTGGGACGTTTTAATCACAGTTAGTTTGTATACCCTATCAAAGTACAAGATACCAAGATAAAATGTAAATCAGAGTCACGATTACCGACCTAGGACAAACCCCGTCCTAAATTTTAGGTTCAAAATTGATTAAGCAAGGCCATAGCATGAATTCAATGTGAGTGACCATGACCCTCTGAGAGAGAAAGCGTTCCCTGTTTACCAACATCGGTCATTGAAATCTTTACGATTTCCGAACAAGGTAAATATCACTTATAAGAATCGGCTGGTGATAACAACAGAAGACACTCAAGGCAATCTCGATATATCTGGCTGCGCGTAGTAAAGGAAAACACGTTATTCCTAGGATCGTACATCGTAAATCCTTGTCGATCGTAAAACTTATCCACAGTCATCTTCAACGAGAATACCTTGATTAAATGTTTTGTTCATTTTCTTAAACATCTGACCTAAACGATGTATTTTAAATGCACCAATCCATGGAAAGGTGGACATGGCAATTCTACGGGTATTAATTTTGTTTTCAGAAAATAGTAAAAAAAAATATATTTGAAGAACAAGCGAGGAAAGTATAGTAGAGAAGTACATTGTTTTTGACATTCAATAGCTGAATCCCATGTTTTGATGTAATCCGTAATATCTGTATTGATTTGTACGTTTATATGTTACCGTTAACGTAACAGGACAATAGAGCTAGTTGATTATTGGCATCAATCGATAAATAATTTTGATTATTTTCTTGTTCTTGTTAATTTACAGGTAGGTCGGTTAAATTGTACTTGCTGCCCAATTGTCTGATCGTTAAAGGCGACTAAATGTTGGATAGTATCTTTACTATAGTTGTTCACATTTCTCTTGATATCGCTTTATGTTTGGCCCCGAAATGAGCTTTCTTGTAAGGAAGACTTTCACATTTTTTCTGTATTATTCTCCTTGGTTACCATTTTATTTATCGAGTTCGCAGTTGAAACGGCTAATTAAATTTTGGAATGAACTTATGTGTCAAATTTCTAAAGTTAAGTTTTTTTATCAGATAATTCTTAACAAGGCTGTAACATGAATACAGTGTAAAGAAAATCCGGGATTCCTGTCCCTTGATTTCTGCACACTTTTAATATTGCAGGTGCGTTCAGAATGATTCAATTTGTAAATTTGCATAATCACTTTTAAAGAAATGAAAAAAATAGAACGTAAAATAAATGAAACGGGTATAATTCAATATACAGAAACAAAATTGATGATAAATACAGAGACATTTTAAATTGCTTTTTTTAAATGGTGTAGATCTATATGCGAATATCATGTTTCTACTCATTTGCCCTATATCTTTACCCTCTCTCGCCCCCACTCGTCCTCTCTCCGCCTCAACCCTTTGTCTCCGTCATTCATTGTCTCTCTAGTCCATCCGTTACCTCTCCCGCCGAGTTATACCCGATATTCCAAGGGTTACTTTCACTGCCGTTATGTCCACAACGATAGTGATAGAACCCCTGGAATATCGAGGATGCCGCCGACTCTACACTGACGCCATAATTAAAGGGGAATCCCAAGGACACAATCACTGAGAGGTGCATTCTATGGGAAGTCATCTACTAACGAAAGGTGTTCGGAAAGAAATATACTAATTTGAAGCAAGTGTAGTATAAGTACACTGTTACAATCTATTGGGCGCTTCATTGAGTCTCAAACAACATGTCGTCTTTGACTATTGGTTAATTTTCATCTGATTTTTAACTAGATTAGTAGATATTTTTCATTATTTTTGCGCCCGATATCCCTCCCGGTGATATAAATTACAATTGGAAGCTCAGACGGAAAAGCATACCCGGTATTAGATTCGTTCTAGCTTGATTGTAATACTATATTTTGATTAACGCGTTTATATCATTATCTATACAGACGATGGATTTACGCGTGTCATCAAATACTATTGAAGCTTATGACGGTATGTATATTAATGCGTCAGTAGTAATGTCAGATTTCATATACATCCAATATACTGAGTATCAATCCAGTTATTAAATAAATAATGATGCCATATACGATCGTTGGACTAATTAACGTACGTGATACAACGTTTAGCGATGTAATCTAAATTATCGAGATTAAAACATTTGTATGTACATACATGTATCTCTAGCGTAATGGTCGATTTACCTATTTTAACTGACCTTAGTTATGGAACCAACATTAAAGAATCGCAGAGACACAAACCATAGCCTAAAGTCAGTTTAACTAGGACAAGACACCAAAACATTCCAGGCATAATCAAACCTGTCCCTAGTGAAAAAAAATGCAAAATGGTTTTTATATACAGGTCAAATTATGTTGATTTACCGTTAGAACTGTAAGACCTTATATAAGAGTGGTAGCTAAGGCGGGCTTGACTGTAAAAAGAAAATGAAATTTCAAAAAAATTATTTGTATCATTGGGGGATTGTAAGATAGCATGCAATATAGGTCTGACTTACGTTAGGTCCCTTGGCACACACCACAGTTCATTAAAAGTGGTAGTTGCTGCTTCATTAACCTCAGTTGTTCTTTAGCAACATTGTTGTGTGAAAGACAACACTATGAATAAGACAAAATTTTACACAATGATAAAATTGTTAACTTAAAAGGTTGTGTAACAAACCAACTGATTTTATTTGTCTGTTTTCTGTCTTTTAACCTTTATTGTTTTCATATTGTAGCAATGACATACTGGTATGTTCTAGAAGGATGTAACGCACGACAATGTGCAATGTTCTTTTCATTATCTTGTGAAATGTGCGCATACCTGTAATAATTTCCTGCTGTATGGTTATTAAAATATGACGCCATTTCATTTATCATTTCAAGTATGGCGAATTGCCATACAAAGGTAGTCATGTCTTACATATCTAGTGACAAAGATGTCACACTTCAGACATTTCAAACTAGGTTTATAATGATTGAACGTTTCATCAACTTATTCCTATGTGACTCACCAACGCGAAATTGATCTAATTCATCTGACTTAAAAACTCGATAAATTAGCTGCGATTTCCCAATACGTTATCTCGCTATTCATATCCGGGTAACAATTGTTTTCATACAATATCTCTATTGAAATGATGTTTCTCATTGCTAGAGGTTTATGATGCTAGTCATGGGTATATTTCCTGAGTTCAAATTTTCAAACAACAACGCAAACAAAATGTAACATATGCTAGTCATGAAATGATAATAGTATGCTGCCGATGAAAGATATCGAAATATCCCCAATTGTTTTAAATCAGTGACTGAACTCAACTTAGATAATTATATCAGCTTTAATGAAAATTCTGTCATATTTTCGTGGGAATTAATTTATATCATTTGGCAGGAAAATAACAGAAATGCAATGAAATTGACCTTATATAAAGTTGTTGTCGCCCATGTTTCTATCAGTGTGAGTGACGACTATGTCTAGGGCTGGTGTTGTGGTGGTGGTATTTTTGTTGGTAGGTCTACTCCGGCAATCTAACACCTACATAATCCCGAGTGGTCAGGAGACAGGTAAGATATCATCTTCAGAGGTAAGATGCTTGTGAAACGTAAAACGACGCAAGTGTTATTCAATAAGTAAAAAACGAAAAATATTTTAGGTTTGATCAAATACTACACGTTTTGAACAAATGTTCATCATGTTTTTACACTATTTTTATTTTTTAATAAAAAAAACTAGGTTTTGAATACATATTGCATTTTTATGTATATAAAGTGATATTATAAACAAATATTTATGTTTTATGGACGACTTTTTAAGAACTACTGTTTTACATTGTATTTTATGAGTGTTGCAACGTTTTAAAGGCAATACATTTATTTGTATTACTTATCAAAGTATTATTTACTATATGTAATCAAATTTAATTTGTTCTTACAATGGTAATTACATGTTCTAAGGTTGACAACTCTTCCGAATATCATAGCATTCACTTTACAGTTAATGCTTAACATAACAGGTCATGCTTTGAAGGGAGACATGAAGGGTTACTGGGTTTGCTTGATATCATGGATTTGTAACGCTCAACAATGCACTGTTGACAGTTTTATAGTCATGTGATATATACAGTTGTCGTTGATAGGGATATAAAAAAATCAGGATGAAAGAGAAAACTAAACTGCTATTTTTGGATTCAATTATCAAGACCAATATGTATATATTAAACAATTCAAATAGTTTTGGTATCATTGAAAAGTTTAATTAATAGAGCATATACTTTTTAATATGACATACCACACATACATCGAACGTATACATGGTGAATATATAAGCTATATTTTGGCTAGGGTTAAAGTGTCGAACCCCACATTGGTTCTTTCTGTTCACAGTCAAAAACACAGCTGACACAACATATCGGGTTTATTTTTCATCCTGCAGCATTCATAAACAGCATGTTTAAGTTAAGAAAGTTTAAGCGTGTTGAGATTCTAAAATACACTAAAATAAATGCGGTAGGTGTGTTTCCGACAATGTCAACGCTTGTTGCATAAGAAACCCCTATCATGGTTAATGTTTTATTATGTTTTGGTTATAGTTTGTCCAACAAGTCACTGTGAAAATGGTGGAGAACTGGATGAAGAAACATGTGCATGTGTTTGTGCTGATGGGTTTATGGGGCTGTTCTGTGAACATGGTAAGTACAATTACTCATGCAAATATCGTTTAGATTTTATTCCTGGTTTTCAGAGTCGATAATGGATTTGTTTGTTTGTTATTTTTGTTTCAATTATTATTATTTTCCTTTTAAACATTCCTTGATTTTCTATAAAAAATGGATGAAATTTTGATCAGCAGAAAACGAAACCAATAACACTATGAAGTATATCAATATAGTTCACAGTTTATAAGTACTGTTAGTTTCTTTTATTCATGTGTGATTAAAATTCGATATACATTCGGTCAAGGTGATTTCCATAAACTTCAATACCCCGAATAAAATGTAAAAACAAATAAGTACGATAACCTTATAGCTTAATACTGTTTGAGATTTGCAAATGCGCAAACATTTCTTACCACGAATAAACATAAAAAAGGAGACCGCGAAATATTGTCTCCATGAAATTAAACAAATATACAGTACAAACCCTAGCCATCTTTCAAGCTTCTGAAGGTATTGTTGATGTTGTTTGAATTTGACGTTGCGCATTCGGATGACGAGTGGTGTAGTGGTTAAGCCTGACTGGTGTTTACTTTTTTTATTTGACATTTATTTAAGCATTGATGACAGTATTTTTTAACTTCATCGGGGTATGAAATAAATTCTGTTTGCAAACTGTGTGAATCCGCGTAAGATCCCAACCTATGCAATGTTAACATTTTGATTTGTGATCAGTGGGTCATAAGGTTCAGAAAAATAATGGGTGGTAGGCTTGGGGGGAGGGGTGCATGTTGGAACCTCCTAGCCCATGGCCTAATATGAAGAAAGTCGGATTTAGTTGTATTAATCTTATAAAGCCTGGACCAACTTATCACTTTAAATGATACACACTATTTACTACTTGCTAATATGTTCATATAAAACTTTCTGTTTACCTGTGTTATTGTCACAATTATATTCATCAAACGTTTGTACGATATTGAGGTTTAAGTTTACTTATCATTGCATATATATATTTTGAAGAGTCCCTCCAAAGTGCCTGGCCTTACGGAGACTATGCGCTACCCATGTCCAGCTATGGCTGCCCGGAAATAAACCTTATTTGATGGGGCCTTATCATACTCATTCGTTTCAGTTGAATTTCTGTGTAAAACGAAGGGAGTCTGACCCCTGGACTCTGAACAGGCCAGAATGGCCAGCAGGCAACTACTGTTTGTACAGAGTTGGAAGACAATGCCCTGCAGGTGAGGCTGTTTTATTTGTTTTAAAGATTGAATTGTTACTTTCATTTTTCTCATATGTAATTTTTGCAAAAAAAATTCAATGGCTGAATTAAAAAAGCAAGTCACAGATAAGAGATTTTGATTTTTTTTTAATCTACATGTCTTGGTTTGTCCAACAGACAGAAAGTTTATTCATCAAAAAACACTTCTGTTCCAATTTCACATTTGTTTTATTACAATCCATGAATAACATGTTGTATAAGTAAATGTGGTATGTAATTATTCTTTTACCACGTTGTACCCGGGCTTTTGATCCTTTGATGAAAATCTCGTGACTGTTTAGTTGCAAACGATGGCAACATCACAAATTAAAGTTGTATTGCTGCTAATTTCACTTATGTAACATATGTAACTTAAACATTTGATATTCAAACATTGAAATGTAACTTGGTGATTTAGCTCCCCAAAAGCATATGTCGGCCTATAAGAGAGCCGAAATCTAGGAATCATATATTCCTGGTTTTGAATAAAGCGCCTTCAATCACCGCCATATTCAGTGACTTCGGATTCCGAATCGTATCACATGACTGACGTTCGACACGACCGGCACGTGGTGAGCAGGATAAATAGCGTAAGCGCACATGTGTTTGTTTACGTTTTCCTTCTGGCTTATATGAGCAAATCATGCTGGTATATGTCCACAGATAGAGTATTTGAAACATCCAATTTACACATTACCGTAAAATATTGTGTGGATCAAATATAGTAATGTGAGAGCATTATTTTCTTTGTAGATAGAGTCTGATGAGGTCGACCACATGTTTTGTTTATGAAAAATTGTTGATATTTTCTCTTGGTTTCACAACTCTCGTTTTACTTCGAGATTGTCGCGACGATGTTCGGAAGAGTTCGGAATGATTCGGCATCTTTCGAGTCTATTTTTCACGTGTACACGTTAAAAAGATTTTTTTTTTACTTTTATAATTAAAAATACTTCCAGTGCTGCAACTTTATAAAAAGTGGTAAAATTAGAAAGTTTAAAACTCAGACAGACGGAGAAAAATATGTATTACACTTAAACAGTTTTCACTATGACAAAAAGTGGCAAACGATGGCAACATCACAAATTAAGAAATGCATTATTATTTCTTTATAGAGCTGGTATTCTTACATTATTGAAGACATAAAGATAAACATGTTTAAGGCAAATCAGGGTCTGCGTCAAGGCGATATAATAAGCCCATATTTGTTATTACCAATTAAATACTTTCACGTATGTAAACATTTATACACTATTCTTCCTGTTTCCTTAGGTTTCACAGATGGTTCCATTACAATAACGGGGTACCATTTCCAGGATTCAGACCTGAGTGGAGTTCTGTCGGACCTGGAGACAAGAAATAATACTGGGCTTACGTTGTTTTACTGTTGTCGCGCTGATGCCGTTGGTAATGCAGCAATGATTCTTCCCAAGTCATTTCCATTTCTCCTGTTTTCTGTAAGTCAGTGTTTCACATGATTCATTAATATCTCATACACCCCAAGGCATCATGTTTTGTTTTTGTTTAAGCATATACTGCAAACCATTGTATGTCCGCGTCTTTTTTTTTTATTTCAACACATTTGTGAATATATAAATTCGCCATCAAGGGGAGATAAGTATATTTTATACATTCTGTAATAACGTGTTTTGCAATAATTCACGAAACATTTGAATTCGTGGGTGTGCTCTCTCGCGAAAAATTATCTCGTGAATGTTTTTACAATAGATTGATCAAATCGAGTCATAAACAGTGGTGCGAGTTTTATAGATAATGTCACTTGTTTTCCTATAGGGTCCTGCTAAGCCTGCATGCCCAAGCATTGTTGGAACGACCGTTCAAATGGATTTTTTCAACATGACCGACTCCACACAAACGGGTGGATTTATTCTGGAAACCATAGCTACGTTGAAAAGAATACCTCGAATACCACTGATCATGTCCAGTTCTTCTACTGTCACTACATACCAGAAGGTATGTTTTATGTTTTCCGCACGTCATTTATCAGGGTTTATCTGAATGGTTACACATACATGTATTGGGAAAGTCGTCACTTTAATCCCAGAGTGTGACATATTTCGTATTGTTCATCAATAGTTATTCTGTCTTCGCAAACTACAGAGTTAGCTATCACCCTTGTTTGTAGGTACCGATTGGGACGTTATTACCAAATTTTGTTGTTTTCTATGAAAAAAAATTGACGTTACACTGACAATAAATGACGAAACAATTAATGCCTATCTATAAGGACAGATAACTCAGTAATATGCCAATTTCATCCACGGTAGTATAAGTTTGCAACAATGATATAACAGTCCTTTTTCTTAAGGGTGGTAATGAATTTTCATTATATTTAAGTTTTGGAATTCTTGCAATGGAATCTTACGATATGTTATAAAGTCTTGCATATCATTATATATGTTTCAGATATAGCTATTTGAGTGAGATAAAGTCTTTATATATTTTACACTTTGCTTCGTATAGCAATTTCTTACCATTCTCTTGACAAACAAATAATAATAATATGCAATATGATTGCGATCTTTTTGTTATTTAGACCAGAAAGAATGTTACCATACCGACGACTTGGGGGCGTCCTATCGAGGCCATACCAATGTAAGTCAGAGTGGTCGGCCTTGCATGTTCTGGTTGGAACTTGGGGACCCGGGATTGCAGAACTATCGAATATGGTACGGGGAGCTGAAACAGAACTTCTGTAATACTATCCACCATGTCCCAATAGAAGGAAACCCGTTCTGTTTTGTAGATACAAACTTTACAAGAGAAGCGTGTGATATACCAGTGTGTGGTATGAACATTTTTCTATTAGTATGTCCTGAAAATTTGTTGAACTCAATCTCAATTTTACCAGTATAAAATAATCTATTAAGTTTCGGAATTGGTCGCCTTCTTTTCACTAGGCCTAAGTGTAAACCATTTACCACGCTCTAAATATTCAGAGATTTCATTGGTATCGATATAAATTGGATAACAATGCACTTTCAGGCTAATCTAAGAACAATAGGAAACTTAAAGATGATTTTTATAAACTAATTCACGATATACCGTAGACACAGTCATTAGCTTAAAACGATAAAAAATGAAATTTGGCGATTTCAAATTTTCACAGTCTGGCTTTCAGGATATAAATGATGCTTGATGCAACGATTTCTCAATAATTATAAAGAATTTTACCCATCACGAAAAAATGTCGTCATCACAAAAATAAACAGATGTACGGTAATATGTATAACTCGAAACAAAAGATTGCATTGGTCTACTTTATCTATGACATGATGTTTTTGTTTTTGTTCAGTATCAACATTATCTGGTTATCGGTTTGACTACTAGCATTAACTTTTCGTTCATATTGGGTCAAGATCCTTTCTCACAAATGAAACGTAAGAGTATGGTAACATTCCATTGTTCTTTCTACCGCAAAGGACGAATACCCTCGACAGACGATAAGTAAACAGAAACCTGTGTTCACACATGAGTTTATGAAGGATCCTTTCCACGCTGTTGATGGGATCTTTGGTGAGTTTTTAAAAACATTGTCTACTAATAATATCAACTATATTTGGCTTCCGTTTTCTCAGATTTCGTTAAAACGATTGTTAGTTTGCTTTTCACAACCCTATTTATTCCAAAAGCTTAAAAGTGACAAAATGAAAAAAAAAAAAGAAAAGAAATTGGCTTAATTTAATCATTTTCTTTTATTTGGGCGATTCTATGATCAATGTACATGTATCACTGCATCCTAATTTTTTGCAATGATGTAATGAGATTAAAACTTATTTTATGTAGGTCAAAGGTCATTTGCCAACAACAGACCTCAGACCAAGCCGTATGTACAGTTAGATATGGAAGAATGGTTTGAGGTTCACAGGATATATGTGTACCGTACTTACAGTAAGTTCATAGTTAGCCTTGTTCATTAACGGAATTCCAGGGGTTACCATCACTGCCGTTTTATCCATCTCTGCAATATGTAATAGTAAAACGGATGGTATTTCAGGAGAAAAAAACCTGACCAATCACAGGTCTACATAAACGTCCTTTAAAGATTACACAGAGAGCGCTCCTAAATTCAAAGCCATACAGTGTACCGTACTTTGTTCTTTTGATACACATCAAAGAATCAAACTATCTATCTCTCCTGTTGTCGCACACAGAAACTTTGACCATACTCCTGAAGAAGATTTAACGACCATGATAAACCTAAATCTGAAGCTAGTATTTGTTTCAATTTTATGTATTGAATGTCTTAAGTTATTTTTAAATGAACCTTTACCGTCATTAGATTACGTGTATTTCTTTTGTGCATATTGCAATTTTTATATTTATTTTTTTTTTGTGTGGGGGGGGATTTTTTTGGGTAAAAAAAACAACCCAAAAAAACATGTATCATGTTGTTTCCTCGCATTATTTTATTTCCTTTAATTATCAGATAATAATGATTTTCTTTTCTTTTCCTCCTATTTCTTTTTCTAGCTTGGTATCCTGTCAATATCCGATTGGTCGGTACCTACGTTAGTAAAGATCAATAGGATTTCATCAATTACGGTGCCCTAAGATGTGACGATATCCGGTATCCTAATGGCTCTATGAGGTTTGTGTTCGACTGTCGTAGACCTATCATTGGTCAGTACGTCACTCTCCGGAACTTTGACACAACGGACCCACTACATAACGTCGGGAGGTTCAATGTTCTGTCTATCAACGAAATCCGAATTATTGGAAAACAAAAGTTTTATTTAAGACTGAACGCGATAAATATTTTGGTCTATCGATGTATAGACTGAAAACCAACGTACACTCTTCATAAAGCGCTGGTTTATGAAAAAGGTGCACTGCTTGTCAAGATTATTATTGTATTCTGTCCTTGTTATTTGATTTTAAAGCTGAATCAGGGAGACAAAACATTGAAAATGGGAATGACATATTTTTTTTTTTTGCGCAATGCTTTTGACTCAAACCAAACCCAGAGTCTAAAATGCATTGAAATCGCATGTTTAATGCATGTCATGAAAAGAAAATATCCCGATTCGTCATAGCATACCGACTGCAAGCACAAAATTATACTACATCTTGATAGTCGGGAACTGTAGAAAATTTAATCCTTATGTACATAGTAGCATAAGTATCGCATGGCTGGTTACGTGTAAAAGATTGCGTTTTGAACTTTTTATTTAATAAAATCATGTAAATAACAATATATTTCTTTTTCGCAGAAGGGCTCCATACCAATTTTTTTACTTCAAACACAAACATACCTCACCCTCACTTCATTACATATATACATTTGTATTCAGCATTTACACTTTCATTTCATTCTGTGTTTTATTTACCACCAAAAATGTACGTTTGGTAGTTATCTCCCTTACCACATTTCGAACTCACCCGAACTCTCATTCACATCTGTTCAAATAAAAAGTTATATAGTTGATTAAATAATATAGTTTTTCCAGCAATTCTGGATTTTTTATGACGTAATTATATGTTATATATTAAAGAAGCAGAAGGAAGACACTTATACTTAATCAACGTCAACTTCCCATTGGTCCATATTCCAGCTAGAAGTTTTGATTTTTGAACATAACATAATAAACTAGTATTGTCTAACTGTTAAGTAAAACTTTGCAATTTTCATATAAACGTCTTAACATTTATTGACTTTATCTGTATTGTACAGTACTTTCAGTACTTTACAGTCTTTTGCCTTTTTTTTTCTTTTCTTTTTGTACATTAAATGTAACCTCGTTTGATCATTTGTCAGATATTCCTTATGGGAAGCGTTTGGGGATGACACCGGGTGACATATTTGACTACCAATTAGAAGTGTCCTCTAAGGCGTCAATCCAGACCCACGTTAATGATGGACGAATCGGACATCTAGGCAAGGGATGGTGTCCTCATATAGCCGACCAGGACCCTTGGTTCTTAGTAAGTGTCTTTAAAATGCTTTAAATCGCTTGTAATCTTCTATTTGTGGTGCTGAGAAACATATCAAGCATTGGCGTAATATTTAAATTTGTTTTCGATCTCTCTCACGAACTTACCCGAACATAAAGTGGTTCGTACAGCGAATATTAATACGGGGGTTAGAGATCCTAAAACGACGTAGGTAAAGTACAATTTACCGTCGATTAGTCTCACTTTCCGGTGTTTATGACGTCATAAAATCACGCCAAATGATAAGGTCATACTCACCAGATGGTGGGACTAATAGACGGTAAATTGTACTTTACTCACGTCGTTTAGGAATCTCGAAACCCCCGTATTTATAATGTTTTTTTTTTTATTTCCCCTGCATGAATTATAATAATTTATCTTTCATTTTTTGACTCCGTTTTGTATATCCTATATATTGCCTTGTATATATAAGAGATTTGCGATAATAGAATTAACGTTGAAATAATTCATTTTGTTTTCGAATTTCAAGCAATTATAATATGACGAAATATAGGCTAAGGAAGGAATCAAAGTGCTCTATCTAGAACGAAAATGCAACAGAAACGAAACTTTCATATTCAGACAGGACATGATATGATGAACCACCATACAAAATTAGAACACATTCATTTTCATACCAGAGGAATGACGTAATTTAAAAGACAAATGTAAAAGTATATAAAAAAACGTCTTATCAACGCAAAAGCTTCACTTTACTTTAACAGATGGAGATCGTACCGATCGTCGTACAGGGAATTCTGGTCCAGGGTTGGGACGACGGAGCCACAAGGGTTCTAGTGGACGAGTTTGTTCTACTGTACGGAATCAGAAGACAAAATATGACTACATATCATGATACTGCCAATCGTATCCGGGTAAGTTTAAAAGATTTCGTTCACCTCAATTATTATCAAATATGTTTTCTTTGAAATATTGAAAACGATAAAAATAATATTAGGTTTTTTTTAACAATTAGAAAATGAAGTTATCTTTGCGAATCTTTGAATCTTTGTTTTCTTCCTTAAAACGATGTACATACGTTGATCGAAATATGTTATTTTTGTTGCCGCCTTTTAAAAAAGGATGTTGTATTTGCGGTTTGCGGTGATCGAAAGAAGATTTGATTTTTTATTTCCTTTTTTTTCCTTTTTAAAAATGATGTCATAATCATGTTTCTCGAAAGATCACAATTTTCTAGTTTTGTTTCCATCTTTAAAATACAGAAAATAGGTTTTGCATTTTTATGATCGTAACATTCGATTGAATTTTTAATCTTTTCTGTTAAGTGTAGATAATGTAAACAAGGTTTAATTCTGTATCATCTGAATATGTTATTACGTAATGAAAATTGGGTCAGTGGGAAAATCATTATGTAGATGTAAGAAATAAATTTTATGAAAGGTAATATTTGATTGAAATTTGGTGTTCTACGAAGGTTTTCAGAACGTTGGACTATTTGAAAAGTATAGCAATTCAACGATTCATACTTAAAGAAGAAATCCTGGCGCGTTATCTTAAAATAAAACCAACCAATAGCCAATGGAATCGCGCATGTTTAAAACTGGAGTTCATTAGCTGCCCAAAGCGAAGTAAGTCGTACACAATGTTCTAGTATAAAATAGAAACAATTGTCACCCACAGATTTATCATAGAATCACATACTGTAAAAATGAAAATTAACGCATGTTAAAATTTTACGCTAATTATATAGAAATTTGTAACCGCGGGAAAAGTATCCCGCACGTAATATTTTGAGTATGTAAAACTATGATGCTAGAAGTTCTAACACGCGTGTATCGCGAAAACGTCGCTTCGCTAAATGTTAACATTTGTCCAGCTCAAATCACTAAATTAAACACTCACGAATGTATTCGCGTGTACACTAAATGTCATGGCAACAATATATATTGTAATTTTACCTCTTCTGCTCTAAACTCTTGGATTTGGACATACTATGCACATCGTTGCCAATCTTGATCACCGATGTTATATCCACTTCATTGTTGATCCAATAGTACCACTTCATTGTTGATCCAATAGTACCACTTCATTGTTGATCCAATAGTACCACAACCAATTTTGACATGCTTTATTTTGAGTGATATTATCATTTGGCCAACTTCTTTTTTGCGAGGCGACGTCTCAAATATAATAAAAAGCATTGTTGTAAGGGTGATCTCTAACATAATCAAATTTATGACACGTCATTACAACTAAAATTGAACAGCACGAAGACTTAGGTAATATCCTGATCCTTTAGATGCAATCATTGTTTTTATTATATGACTGCTGCTTTTGCTGTCTTTTGATTGGCCAATACGCTTCTCAGAAGTATTCATCAACTGCGATATCAACCCCGAAATCGGCGGCGAAAAGCGAGTCCAGTAACCTGTGTCAAAAATAGATCGAGGAAATATCCCTTGAGATGTGACGTCATAATCATTTTTGACGTCGTGTCGTACCCAAATATAGCGTAACGGGAGTTTCCCTAATTCAATGACGTCAGGATAGTCTATTGTGACATCATTATTATGGCAGAAGGCAGAAAGAACGCGAGGTTACTGGACTCAGTCCAGATACCTCTCGCGAGTCCAGTAACCTGTGTCAAAAATAGATCGAGGAAATATCCCTTGAGATGTGACATCATAATCATTTTTGACGTCGTGTCGTACCCAAATATAGCGTAACGGGAGTTTCCCTAACTCAATGACGTCAGGATAGTTTATTGTGACATCATTATTATGGCAGAAGGCAGCAAGTTTACTGCGATCAACGGTTATCAACGGAAATGAACTGCAAAATTTCAATTTATGGAAACTGTTCAAGAATGCCAGACGGGCTGCAATTGATACAATATTCCGTTTCTACCAGTCTACACCGTTAGCAAGGAGCATTTGGATATTTACCATTAATACTACATGTAACTACTTTTGTAAACAGAAAGTTTGCAAATACCATCCTGTTTTGTAGTTATTTCTTTTTAAAGAGCCGGGTAAATATATGTAAGTTTCATATAATAAAACAGTTATCGACCTATTTTCAGGTGGATACGGTGAGTTATCAACCCTCGTAAATGATATAACCCTCGGCCTCCGGGCTCGGGATATATCACTTACTCGGGTTGATAACTCACCGTATCCACCTGAAAATAGATCGATAATTGTATAATATCCCGATATTGACGTCTGACCTGTAGTTTGGCCCTATATGACCTTAGTTGGCGATGGACCGTAAAACCTTAACACAATGAGGTAATATACAGCTATGTATTTTTCATGTTTAGCATGAAAATACACATGGAACATCGTTTTATCATATGTTTCATTGAAATTAACCTGAAACCACGAAACGAAATTTTCAAAAGTATCCGTTGGAGATAAAATTTTTGCATCAACTCATCAAAGTAAAATTTAAATGCCATTTAACGCCATGTTTGTTTTAAGTAACCAGAGATATGCGATGCCGACCAGAAAGTTTGGACTATGGTTTCAAAGAACAGCAATATCATTCATAGTGGCTGGATGAAAGCGGAAGAATTGACAAAGTGTTCTTCAGAAACGTAACCGGTGAACAGTGTCGGGCACTTGCAAAGACAATTATATCAGTTATAGCTTGATCCAGTCTCCTACTCGTCGGGACTGTATCATCCACGAAGGACACAGGTACGAGACGGAATGGGCCGGAGCTTGGGTTACTAGTGTCGTGGACTATTACTATGCTGGCCAACGACTATGTATCAAAGGTAGGAATATGTTGTACGCTATTTTTTAAATTTGTTTATTTACCGTTAAACAACCTATTTTCGTGGTGACTTAATTTAAGCGATTTAATCTCTACTGCACTTAATTCACAATTGATTATCTTTTCAGCATCTTAGCCATAGTTCCAACCCGTCTACCCATTTAATAAAATGATGGAGTTAATGAATTTGTAACATTTTTCGCTGATATTAATATCAACGATTTATAATAACCTGCGAAATACTCGAAATTATTATTTATTATTATTATTTTTCTGATAGATACATGCTCATGTGTTTATAAAATACTATTGTAGTCGCCAAAAATAATTTTGTTCTAGGATTATGGTAATTGCGAATCGTCATATGTCAATCAAACCGCCCAAGTACCGCACTTGACTTTACATTACGCTTCCATATTGAATGGGTACATATGTGTGTGCGTGTATATGTGTTTGCGAGTTTGAGGCGTGGCAACATACCGCCCTGCAATCGGTTGATTTCATAGGAGCTTGATAGCCCTATATACTATACCCTAAGGACACGTAGGTATTTTTATATCTTTTATGCTATATATTATTACTGACAGTACGTCAAGCTTCTGTAGTTAAGTTATGATACGTATAACCATCGTAGGTTAAAATCTTTGTAATGTTTAATAGTTTTACCTATGCAGGTTATCAACATCGTCAATCTTTGTAAATTGATAGAAATCACTGAGATACAAAGTTGTGGCGGTGAGGTGTGGATGGTTGGAACCACAGAGACCGTTATACAGTCTCCGTCATTCCCGTTAAGTTACGGCCCGGGTGTTCAGTGTTCGTGGACCTTTAGAAGCCATTCATACATCGAACTGCGGATTGTGGAAACAAACTTTGCCCCTCCTGTGATGTGGAATGATGTCGTAATATCAGAGGTAAAGAAATGATGTCGTAATATCAGAGGTAAAGCAATAACTACATTATTATAAGAGTACTGCCTGAACGTACTGTACATGTAGTTTATGTCTTTGTTGACATAACCCAATTCTGAATCTGATTTGTATCTTGGCCAACATTCGAGTATGTTTTGTATCGCTAGCGTCGTTGATTCTGCAAATAGCGCTTCCTCTTCTAAAGCCGTTTGTATAAATCGTACATATAAATGTATATTGCGGTGCTTTATTTTCTGTTTCAATATCTACATTACATGTTGTTATTCATTAACACGTTTCTCTGAATTTATAGGATAACTTTGCTAGCGAAGACATTGTCGTGTGCAAAGATGAGCTGATAATCTCGAGTGTTAACAATGAGGAAAGCACCAAAAACAGACTGACGTACACAAATGCTGATGCCTTCAGAGGAACCATTATAATAAGCTCAGCTAACGAGCTTCTAGTGCAATTCAACTCATGTTTTCTCTATTCGAAGAATACATTTCGCTTCTTCGAGCTTCGTGCCAAAGAAACAGGTACACATGTAAACTATGTAAAATTTTTGACTTTAATTAGCACGCACACGCTATTTTTAATAAGTATGTATAACATATATTATAATCAAATTAATACATGTTTCTAATTAATAACGATTATCTTACATCTTACCCCATGGGCCATTTAGACATCATAGTAGATCATTGTATTAAGTTAATATTAATGCAACACTTTTCGGAATAAAAAAGAGAGAAAAATATTTGTAATATTTTATTAGTTCTATAAAAAGAAAAGAGGGATTTGGATGTTTTTGCGTGATACGTTAATTTTTTTCCTACAGTTAAATGTTATATTAAAATATGAAGGACGAATAAGTCAACATATTTTTTCCGTTTTGTTTATTCTTATGTTTCAGAACATGGAGGTTGTGGGATTAAAACTGGGAACTGCTTTCAGACCTGTACGGCAATGACAGGGTACATCGCCACCGAGCGTTATCCATCCGGTATATTTCAGACAGAAGCATGTACCTGGTCAATTGAAGGCGCCTTTGGACAATATGTCAGTTTGGAGATTCTGCAGCTGAATCTCTCAATGGATCATGCGAGGGCACTTTTCTATCCGTCTACGATGTCTCTCTTAGCAATCAATTGTCGCTGATGGCATCAATGTGCAAATACAACCGGACATACAACATTCTCATATCTGGCTGGCATAAAATGCAGGTGGAGTTCCGAACGTTCGGAGGAAGTGGGAATGGGTTTCTCGGTTTTTATCGTCTGCTTGAGTTTACACAAGAATCATCACCGGAAATGAATAGCGATGGTATTATTATCATTTATAAATGTATCAATATAGCGTTATAAAAGCGTACTAACCAAATTAAGTAAAAGAAAATGTTAAACAACGGCGCATATCATTTCTTTTTTCCCAAATATCTACCCGAAAAGAAATCATTGCTGTTTATTGTTTTATTATTTAAGCGAGGAATTGTATATCGCCAAATTCGCGGTAATTTTTTGCGCGAACCGAAATACTCTGGAAAGAATGAAAAGTATAACTTATTAATATTTAAAATAAGCAAATACAGAAAATTCCCTCCGTGTAAACGAGAATAAAAATGAAACAAATAAATTGTACTTTATTTGATCGATCCATTTGATTGCATTTTACAGGATGTCAAGGTACCGACTGGCAGAGGTTCCAGAAGAGCTGTTACAGATTTGAGAGTAAGGAAAACATCAGTAATGATGACGTCATAACTTGGCTTGACGCCCGTGACAGATGTCGACAATACCACGGTGGTCATTTGGTCAGTATCAACAGCAAGGACGAGATGGCCTTCCTGCACTTCATGATGACCAAAGTACGGACAGTGTCCGAGACAAGTGATGTATATATAAGTAAGTTTATTGGAATACAGTGATTAAATCATCCCCGATACTCCAGGAGTTGCTATCACTGCCGTAATGTCCATCCCGGCCTTTATCATAGTAAGACTTGTGGCATTTCAGTGGAAAAAAACCCTGGCCAAAAAGTCTACGAAAGTCATTTGAAAATTACAGAGAGCGATTACAACTTCAAAGTCGAACAAAATAATGTTGTTCCATTTATTGACTTATCCCGTCATCTGGTTTTAATCTTTACAAAATCTCCAACTTAAGCATGAAATCATGTATAGTCTGTACTGGTGTTTTGCACTTCTTACGCTAGAAATTGTTCGCCAATAATTCTTGAATTTTATATTGTAAAAAGGTCTTCACAAAGTCATAAGTGACGGCAGTGTAACAGATTATGTTTGGGACGATGGAGGACCTGTAACGTATACGGCGTGGTGAGTCAAACAATAAACTATGTATATCACTGTCAATACACCCCTAGTCTAGATATAAATGCTGGGATTTTAAAAGGAGGAACTTATTACTTAAATCATTTGTAGAAGGTTTTTTTACGCCCTGGAGTTGGATGTTTAGCAAACGCAAATGAATGAGTGTAGTTATATTGCTTATCGGTTTAAAATAGATGTTTTGCTTCTTAACCTTAGATTGAAAATCAGTTTTAATTGATTATGATTCAAATTACTACTTCGCGTAATAAAAACGTGTGTGTCTTATAGTCGTACGCTTGTCTTAAGTTTATCACATGTGGTTAGTAGGACCATTAAGATGTTTTCTATCGACAAGTACATGTGTTGATAACTAATATACTCTCAATGACACGACACAACACTTTTGCAAAATTTATAGCTTTTATCGGATATCTAACTGCAGTTTAGACAAATTGTCGATACATGGCGTCTTCACTTTGCACTGTTTAGACTACACAGGCGAAAGTTTACTTGTTTAAATACAATTCACAAATAGTGTGTACATTTGATATTTTTTTTGTGACCGACATCAGTATAATTTCCAATGTTTTAACAATCAGGGCAATCATGACAGAAGAAAAACCTTGTATGAATACTAAATAAAAATGATTTTAATATTATGAGATCATTTCTTCTAATATTCCATACGTTAAAAATGATAAATAATAAGACCGTTAGAAACAATCCTATACATTATATGCTTCTACGTTTTCACATTTGAGCAGTAAGACGACACTTTGCATTTTCAGGTACAAAGGCGACATGTCACAGCCGGACGGTCTAGCAGGAGAACAGTGTACTGCTATACGTCTGTACAGCATACATACCATCGATAACTGGCATGACATTGCATGTGCTTATGACCTACGTCTGTACAGCATACATACCATCGATAACTGGCATGACATTGCATGTGCTTATGACCAGATATATAACTATATCTGTGAGACAAGTGTTGGTGGCAATGCTTCACACCATGTTCTTAATTCGTCACATTACTTAAACGTTAGGGTAAATTATATTTATAATTATTTGAAAAACAAATTGTGTATCTATAATTTTTTGTATATTTATATAGTCTGTATTTAAAGACTGAAATAAAAAAAAGTTTCAATTTCAAACAATATCATTGACAAATGTCTAACGGATGAGGCATATTAAATGGAGAGATGCGATCTATGTATTACGGTACGGGACAATAATTCGTTTAAAACTTCTGAATGTGCATAAACAATTATTTCTCAAAATCCATAAATCGTCTAGTGATAATTGAAATGAAAGTCGAAGATCCATGCTCTATTTCACAGTGTTGTATATTAAGTATCAAATTCGACATTGAGCATTGATCTTCGACTTTTATTTTGAAAACAACTTGATCACCTTTAACACCACCAATTGCAGGGATTGTTTTGTTTTTACCCTACTATTACCTGTTTATGTCATGGATTTTAACAATTTCCTGTTGTTCGAACGAAGGCATTAACATTTAAGTAAAGTAGCGCGTTTGTACTTTCCTCTGAGAGTAACACATATACTGCACACTACACGATTCTTTGATATATCAACTTTCATGCAGACATGGAGGGTTCCTCTAGAATGCAGCCCGGCAGTTTGTCAGTTGCCTCACAACAGAACGACACACTTTTTGAGTGTGATAATGGAGAGTTGATAGCCAGGACATATCTCTGTGACAGACGGTGGGACTGCACGGACAACAGTGATGAACATACAGAGTGTGGTAAATATACCGAACATATATATCATACAGCGAATTGGTTTTGTTATTTTTTTCTGTTTCGTCGACACTGAGAACCCCATCTATTCTCTCATATTGCTACAACGCGATTTCTAAATATTATATAAAAAAACACACAAAAAATGAGCAAAATATATCAGGATTCACCTTATGTGTTGATGTTGTGTAATTTGATAAAACCTAATTATGATGATTTTAATTAATGGAATTTAATGAATTCCAATTCCAATATGATGGCTTATTGGTATGTTGTGACCTCACATGTTTCTATGTTTTGTTTAATTGTGTGCGTTTCCTTGTCGATATATACTAACTAAATGACAGCAATGTTGGCGTATACGGTCTTAAATAGTCAGGAAATGGTATGACTGAACATTGAAATCTCTGCCAACCTCTTAAACAGAAGGCTCATAACATATCAAGCAGCCTTGAACAAACAATTTAATTCTCAATCAGTAAGAATTCACAAAATCAAGACATCGAGAAAAGAAGATGGTGGTTTATTTTTAAGCCATTTTCCAACATTAATTTGAAATTCTTTTAAAGAATACTGCTCCTCCTCCCAGTTTCGGTGTGACGATGACGTCACGTGTATATCATTGGACCGTTACTGTGACTTCCGGCAGACTGTCCCGATAACTCCGACGAAGCCCATTGTGGTAAGTAAAAGGAATCTAATGGTTCTAGGTATAAAATGTTTTTTTACTTGCAAAGTTCCTTTGAAACATACCTGATACGTGCGCTTATCATATTCAATACTATTTTAGACCGGATACTTATAAATATCAAACATTCATAAATTCATACTTGTACTTTAATGTACACCAATTTAATTATAATTGTAACATTTCCAGTCCATGCTGATAGACCCAATACACTGAAACCTAACTATAAAGATCACCTGAGGGACCAATGAAAATTGTCCTTATGGCCACGTGATCTTTATACACGGGGAGGCTTGTCTTGAAATTGATTATTAATTGACCATTTGGGACCCTAAATATGTGTCTTATGAAACAGGTGGTCTTTGTACAGAGGTGATCGCTAAGGCAGGTTTGATAGTATGTTTAATCATCTGTTCTGCAGTACGTGTTGAGTGTTCTGACCACCAGACAGCGTGTAACAACAAACAGTGTATCGATAAAGACCTCCGCTGTGATATGAAAGTGGATTGCATCGATGGTTCCGATGAGGAAAATTGCAGTAAGTTTACCGCATTGATATATTTGAATACTGTGAGTGTACGGTACTTAAACAAGCGCTCTCAAATTTATATTGACTTATTAGCGTATTGTAATACAGGACAACAGCTCGGCCAAATTTTAGCGCTGTACTTGTATTCGCGCAATGACGTAAAAGGCGCTAAAATTAGAATACCGCAAAAATGAGTACACTTATAGTATACGTTGATGGTCTATTTGCTGTTTGAATATGCCACTACAGTTTATTTCTTTGCAAAAAGAGATAATTGAGCTATTTTGTAAGCCCTGAAATTAATTTTTAACTATTGAAATAAATCTTCCTATAAGTAATTAGCTCAGAATGTTCAAAAGTGGAAGACATTCGCATATTTCATATTCTGTTGTAAATGATAGAATTTTTTTTTTAACAAATAATAACTGAATCCCAAACTTTAAACAATATATAAAGTTACTGCGTGCGGTTAAAATCCAGGGAGAAAATCACCCTTAAATCATTTTATTTACAGGAAAAATTGCAAATTTGTTTAGGTACAAAAAATGTATTATTCCAAATTTAACCAAATGGTATATACACAACTGTGGCCTCTCACAGGGAGGATCTATTCAAAACACCTCATTCATACCAGGAATGTACTGCTTTTATCTTAATTTTAAGTAAAATGTCAATGCATGAAAGTGCCAAATCAAATCGCATATCTAACATAGCATTTTTTCTTTTTCCCCAGACGCATATCCTGTAACTTGCGAATTCGTCAAAAAAGACGGTAAAGATCTCGTTCAGACAATCATCCATCACGCTTACGAGGAACCAATCACAGTTACACAGGGGACGACTGTTGAACAACTTATCACATACACCCTACCACAGCATATGATTGAGAAAATCAAGGAAGAGGATGTGTGCCACTAGACAATAAGTATAACATGTCACTTCACTATTCTCCAGAGCACTTCATGGCAAGGTGGATTCCCAAATGAGACGAAAACATTTTCTTTACAGACCACTGACGATACATGTTCCTGTCCGATGTCCGAAGTGTGATACGAATAGAACGAGGTAAGTACCAATAATATACATATAAGTTGATTTGATTATATTGATTTAATTAATTCAACAGTCATGAGCATTTAAGGACGTGCTAGCTATAGGTTGTTGTTGTTGTTGTGTAGCTTCCTCCGTTATCGTACTCGGATCCTAGAATCAAATGTTAAAGGAAAACCGAAGTATTGGATAACACACACCGGCCGACGGTCAGTACTTGTCAACTGCCTCACATGGGATTCAAATCCACAACCCAGTGCGGCAGGGTTTGTAATTTAATACATCTTGATATCGTTTTTGTGTCGCCTTCAACGCAAGGGCGACACTTAGGTATCACTATGTCGGCGTTGGCGTCGGTTTCGGCGTCGGAGTCCGGGAATCGATTTCCGTGAGATAACTTGAGTATTTATTGTCTAATTTCAACAAAATTTTGTATATTGCTTTATATCAATAAGATGTCGGAAGAGTTCGATAATGGTCAAAATCCGTCAATATTTGCAAGAGTTACGGGACTTTAAAATTGTCAAAACAAATAAATCCATGGTTTCCGCTCGAAAACTTTAGTATCTGTTATTTGATGTCAACCAAAATTGGTATGTTGCTTTATATCAATGAGATCTTAGATGGGTTCAATACTTGTCAAAATCCGTCAATATTTGCAAGAGTTATGCGACTTTAAAATAGTCGAACATGGCTTCCGCTTGACAGCTTTAGTTTTAATTGTCCGATTTCAACCAAACAAACTGGTTATTAACAATATTTTCAACTGTAAATAACTATTTTTGTGATGCTGTGCAGGCGACACGTCCACTTCCGTGGAATTCTTTTTGATTAAAATCATTTGATTTTCCTTGTCAATAGGAACTCCGGGAGTTGGGTCCCCCGAGGTCCCTCAAAAAACAAACATTTACATCCTCAATGCGCGGCCACCGCAGACATATAAATAGAATGACATGGACTTCAGCTTCACCATTGCAAAACCTAGTAATAGGCAGAGTCATATAGGCGTTAAACAAGTGAACTAAATAAAAAGGAGATAATGTTCAACAAGAAAACGCATTGTTTAAAAACACGTAGAAAAACCGTATATCTATTATGATAATATATATTTAATTCCTTGTGCTTCTTTTCTTTCTCCGATAAGGTGCAATTGCTCTACGACAGCCCACGACTGGTACACTACCACGGCCACAGAGGTACGACAAGATTCTGGAATCATCGCTGATGAGCGCTACCTTCCAGTGGTACAGATAACCGCCACAGTGCAGGCAGGACAACAACGGAACCTTGTTCTTCATGTCGGCCCTCTCATCTGTGAAAATGGTCCATACAAAATATGCAGCATTTGATTCAATTATATATCTTAATCAAAAGTTTAATTACAATATCTAGATCCGTCAGTCGTATATCTTAACCAAAAGTTTAATTACAATATCTAGATCCGTCGGTCGAACAAGTTGAACATGTTCGTGCATTGTCATGTCGACGGGTTAGTTAGTTATAGTTTATCGCTTACATGACTCCGCCTATTTCTAGGCTTTGTCTCAAAGTGTTCTGTCGCCATCTGTCGATGAGAAAGATGGGACGCTTCAACAATTGATTTACAATTGTACGAGTCGATTTTACGTTTTAATTCAGTTGCACATATCGTGTCTTGATAAAAAAACTAACTGCAAGAGTTTGCTGGAAGAGTGTAAAATGGCTGTTCAATGTTATATAGAGTACTACTGTATTGTGTAAATATTTTTGTTTCAAGATAATGAGGTACAGAGCGAGAGATACCTGTGTCGAAACAAGATCTCAATCAGTTCTAAATACAGGTGTTTACGGGACTATGACGAGTACGGTGAACTGAAAGGCTGCCAAGACCTTTCTCACCTGGACGATTGTGGTACGTAGTACTCATCAGTGACATACTGCAAACTACATATTTTAGTGGTGGTCTTATTTCAGCGCCTTTAGAACCATAAACGTAATGCTAAATTATGTTTGCGCTACTGGTAATTTCTATCTATCGTTTGTATAGCTATTACGTGTATTGTGTTTCAAGCGCGAATTCATCATTGCGCTAACATGTTCAAGATCGTTTTTGCACTAAAGTTTGAAAACGTCAAAAATAAATACGTTTTCAGTGTGTCAGAAAGATAGACAATATGAAATTAACCAAACCGATATGATGTGTTTCTAGCGTTATAATACTATAATACTAATTATGAACATACAGTAAATACCTGGCCATAAGATGCGATAAAAATCTAACATGATCGACTTGATTATTTATATCAAGTTATAAGATAAGGAGTAAGGAGAGATGAAATGGCGTACATTACGTCACTGATATTGTTTGAATATTGTTTTTTTTTTTTTTTATACAGAACACTTCGTTTGTCCACCAAACTATGTGAAATGTACTGGACGATACTGTATTCCAGCCAGACTGGTGTGCGACGGGACTGACCACTGTCCAAGCGGTCAAGACGAACAATACTGTAGTAAGATATCCAATAGAAAATCATTTAATACAATTTGATCTAGATTATCTCAATATTCCTGAATTACATGATTGCGATATGTGCCGTGAAAGCTTTTAATATTTTATTCCCCACAAAAATTACCAACATTTACAGTGAATTCTGTGTTGCAACTAATGTTTATAAGGCATCGTACACGTTTGCCTGTCCATTTCTGAATGGTTTTTACAGCTTAATCCATCAAAACTCATTTTCAATAGACTACTGAATAAAATGTCAAATTTTAGTCCAGTTATGACACATTACGCGGTATATATAGGGATCAATACTGACAACGTTACTGTAATGAATTCACGCAATATGGGTTCGCTTGCTGCCCTTAATTTATCACTAAGCTCGTCTTTTTGACATGAAACATGCGTTAAAATATCATTACTGAGATATGAATACTATTTGAGATTAGGTAAAATGAATGGGAACATCTGAACATGCATCGTTGATTACAGTATTTTTAATTTCTGGTTTCATTATATATTGGTAATTATGTTTTCTCATTTACAGATGAAATTTGTCCTGGCTTGTACCATTGTCATGCCAATAACGTGTGCATTCCAGATAGTTCAGTTTGTGATGGGATCCAACAGTGCCCCAATGGGGATGATGAGGCACATTGTTACCGCCAATGTCCCGACACGTGTACATGCCTTGGTAACATCGTCACGTGCCAAGGGTTTCCTCTCGGAAATCGTGTCACTAATATTCCTACAACAACCAGAAGATTGAGTTTCATCCAGACCGATTTCTCGGCAGACTTACCTGAATTTAACCTAGTTTACTTGGAGAACTCAACCTGACAAATTCTGGAATCACTTTGCTCCGGTCCGGGCAGTTTTCTTTTCTTAAAAACTTATATAGTTTGGATCTAAGCCATAACGGCATCAGTCGATTACTGCAGTGTTTGAGGGGTTGGCGAATCTTAGATGTCTAAATCTTGAAGGCAACACACAGTTACAATATGTATACGAAGGAGCGTTCAATGGATTGTCGCGATTGCCAGAGCTCATTTTATCGTCAACGCGTGTAACGACTCTACCAAAGGGAACATTCAAAGGATTAGATTCAATTCAAAGTTTACATGTAACCGATAATAGCCTCACCAAAGTAGAAGACGATGCATTTGAATATCTGTTATCTTTAGCTACTTTGGATATGAGAGGCAATGCGATAATCGAGTTTTCGGAGGCCATATTCAGAGGGTTGTCGAATTTATCAAGACTGTTCACAGACGCGTACATCTTTTGTTGTCTCAAACCTAAGAAAGTCACTGAAGCAAACTGCTTTCCATATCAGGACGAATTTTCCTCCTGCGACGACCTGATGCGAGAGGACATGTTAAGATCATTCCTATGGATTATAGGCCTTTGTGTGTTTTTCGGAAATATCTGTGTGGTCATTTATAAATTTACAGCCGACAAACTAACTCTGAAGAAAGCACACGGCATTTTTATAACCAACCTGGGCGTATCCGACTTTAGCCTGGTAGTGTATATGCTTATCATTGCATCTGCAGACTCTGCATTTCGAGGGAAGTATGTTTGGAATGACCTGACCTGGCGCAATGGTAGCACTTGCAAACTAGCAGGCGTCCTCGCGACAGTGTCCAGCGAGGCATCGGTTATATTTCTACTGTTGATAACAATAGATCGCTTTGTGAAAATTAAGTTCCCGTTTGGCCAGGTTGAATTCAGTGCAAAGAAGGCTAAACTGGCTTGTGTTGTCGTATGGCTGTTTGCTATGCTAGTAGCGATTTTACCTCTGATTGCCTCGGGTTATTTCAAGGGCGGTTTCTATTCCCGATCAGCAGTTTGCTTCGCTCTGCCCCTGACACGTGACAAACCGCCAGGCTGGGAGTTCGGCACGATCCTCTTCATTTTTCTCAATTTCTTCATGTTTCTTGGAATTGCTATAGGCCAGATCTTCATATACAAAGAAATTTCATCGACCACAAAATGCTGAAATCGCAGCGTCATTTCCAAGATGCAGCGATCGCGCGAAGCTTATTCTTGGTTGTGTTCTCCGACTTCCTTTGCTGGTTCCCAGTCGGTGTCATGGGTGATAGTGATATAAACGTGAAGGAGAAGTAAAGCATTGTTATGTTGTACCGTCCGTCGTCTGTCCGTCGTACCGTCCATCGTACCGTCCATCGTTTGTCCTACCGTCTGTCGTCCGTCCGTCGTCTGTCGTCCGTCTGTTATCGATCGGCATTGCTCATCAGAATTGAACCAGATTTGGCTGGGAAACATACCTTTGGCGTGAAAGCTCAGAATTATACAAAAGAATGGGCTGACTTTCAATTCGACTGTACAGCTCCATATTTTTTAACGAAAATGATATTTCTTATAACGAAATTGAAGTCTTTCGCTATAAAAGCCATCCCTTATGAACATGCACTAACTATTTCATCATTTTTGTGAAAATAATGTCATGTTTGTCATTTTATAACGTGTCCCCTTTCTCTCGCAAAGTGGCATAATCGTCAATAATTCCTCCGTCGTCTCGATATAGTTGCAGTTTGTATTTTGTTTTATTAGGTCTTTTGGCTCTGTCCGGAGAGATGATCCCTGCCTCAACGTACGCTTGGACGGCTGTGTTCATCCTACCTATAAATTCTGCTCTCAATCCAGTCATATACACCTTCACTGCCATACTAAAGAAAAAGGTATCAGTCTGCACATTCACTCATGTATCAAAGGGTTTTTGGGTTGTATAAGTTTAATGTTCTATTAACAACCAGAGTTCCCGGAGGAAAACCACCGACCAGCGGTCAGTACATGGCAACCGCCCCACATGAGTTTTGAACTCGCAGTGGAAGGTTTGTGGTAATATGTCGAGACATCTTAACCACTCGGCCACCGCGGCCCGGCCCCCATGTATCAAAGGAATGCAACACTATTCAAGTATGTCTTGAAAGTAGGCCGTCAAATGACCATGATAGTTAATAGGGCGTAAATATTAATTCAAAACATAACTGAAACTAATACATTATCATACATATATGAATTTTTGGCTTGGTTTAAGCATATCTTATAATATATAACTTACATACGGATTGGGCACACGTTAGATTAAGTTTGTATCATATTGTGGAAATGGTGCTTATACCGGATTTTTTGTTCATAGTGACTTAAGCAAAATATTACTAAATCACTTGGTAATGATAAAACCAAGGTAAGCGAGCATATACATATGTACATAAATAATGAAATCGTCTTGTAAGAAATTGGTATTATGTCTCCTCACATATATATAATAATCCACGTATCATATTATATTTCAGTTATATACTAGTAGTTTGTATCTCTACATTGAAAGTGCTAATTTTAAATGTATGATTTATGATGATCTGTTATATTTTATCCAACAGAAGAACCAAGCGCTGGCTTTTGGACGAGGTCTAAAGAAAACGGGATGTGAGTATTTACAGTGATATTTTTTCGGTATTATTTCCAAACTAAAGCGATTAAATTTTAATTCATTTTTTCATTGTAAACCGATACCCTATGTATAGATTTGTTGTATAACTCTATTTCGCTTTACAGTGGAATTTTTGAGAGTTCTTAAGGTTAACAATACAGATAAAACGGCTTTTGTATAAGGATATATTTTTTTTAATTTCAAAGATGTAATAACTATATTTACACCAATGACACGTTTCAGGTGAGTGTAAAATTATTTTCAGAGCTTTTGTCTTTGCTTTTACATGCATATTGTAAACATCCAATGTTGAATTGGAATTGGATAATTAAGGCGTCTTTTTATACCCGTATATTGGCAATCTCTCATTCAAACAGACAACTACTCTGTTGTTATTCTAAAATATCTACCACAATGGGAGAGACAATGAGAGAAAGATACAGTAATCACAGAGCTTAGCAGATTGTTTACTTCAATAAGAAAGCGCTTGAACTTGCAATGCCAACTTTAATTTCTATGTGCCTATCGTTTCCAATCTTGATTTTCTTCTGAAATGCTGGTAGTAATATTAGTATTTGACCTGGATTTGCATGCAAGTACATAGTCATTGAAGAGACTACAGAGAAGCTCCTTGTTCTTATTTCATTGTTCAGTTTTCAAATTATCTGTAGAAATTAAATAATTCGTATAAATATTTGCCATTGTAAATTAGACGTAAAATTGTGTCTCATAAGCAAAATATGACTGAATATTGATGTATTTTTAATATCTAATAATTCAATTTTTCTTGTTACACGCATTTTCATTGGCTTAAAAATTTCCTTTATCAGCCCATAAAGGAAAAAATGGCGTCGCCGTTTGTAACGTTGCTTCTGATTGGCTGGGATGACGGCGTTATGATTTTATAGACAAAAGAGTCCCAAAATGAATTTTGAATATTGAAGAAATCATCTTTAGTAAATTGAATTATAAGGATTAATTTGAATAGATTTTTTATGTCATGGAGATATAAATAAACAAAGATTACACTCAGATTTTTGTGTTATATCTCCATAACATAAAAAATCTATTCAAGTTAATCCTTAAATATAAAAACAAATGTTTGTACTCTGTTTCAATATGTGACACTTTTAAATTAATAATTTAAACCTGAATCTGTATTATAGCCGATAATTTCGGATAATTGTGTTTTACGAATCGACTTTATCTATTAATTCACAGACGACATTAACACATGGAAAGTCTTGACTGCACTCAGTCAAAATCAGCTGTTCATGTTTGGGGACCACCCAACGACATATAGGCCTCTGCATGATGTGACGTTACGAGACAAACCTACAGTGCGTGGTATGTACAAGGTAGTCCTGGACCTGGTGCGTGGAATGTCACTGTTACACGGAAATGAACTGGTAAATGGACCTTTGACAGACGACAACATCCTTCTGGATTTCCAAAATGTGGTAAGTTATCCATTAATTTACATGACAATTTAATAAATTAAGTTTAAAATACCAGAAAATCTTACTAAGGGATATTAAACATTTAGTTGCCTGGCCGCTATTTCTCGAAATAAACTTAATTCAAAGCGGACTTAAATTGAAAATTGTGCCATTAGGTTACTTAAGGAGGAGTGAATTTAAGTTTTACTTAAGCCGATGATTCTTGTTTCGAGAAATCGTGAACAGATGATAACGTCCAAAACTGCATTAAAATGGGTATTTCCTACAACGCCAATCTTATGTACAACTCCCTGTCTTTCATCATGAAGCGTTTCTTTTTTATTCTTGAAATTGAAAATCGCTTCGGGTACAAATTCATTCGAAAAATTACTTTTAGACATTTTATCGAGGGGTAAGAATTTGCGAGTGTTTTAAAACTGCAAACGAGAAACTTATTTCCAACGAATGAAACATTCTGTCTAAAACAGTTCTAGTATATGAGATCCATTATTTTTATTATATTATTATTTTGGCGTCCAAACCAATATCAGTCAAAAATACGAAAATATTGTCCCCACAAGAATTACCAGTAACACGAACACTTCTGACTTCAGGGTATGATGGTGGTGTTTTTAAGTATATTAAATAATGCATTTTACTAAATAATAATTCAATTTCATTCTATCCGCTTTTTAAATCAAACGTTTCAACATGTTTTTAATTTAGATGTGTTTTTTTTTTTTACTATATACAGAAAATCACGTCAGTTGTCATTCGCCTGGACTTGGCATCCCAGGAAATGGAGAAGACCGAGAACATTGGGGACATTGGGAAAATCACTATCAAATTACTGCGGTGGTATCAGAAGTATCGAGGCAAACAAAAGTAAAGGATATCGAAACTCGGTCCGCAATAAATCCGAGTACATGTCAACTTTATCCCGAAGTGCTTGGTTAAACTGAAATGGCTGGACCAAAACGGATGGAATGTATTCGTAATATTATTAGATATGCAGTAAAACCCGTTCATAACGAAAACGCTTTCAACGAATTTATTTCGTTGGTGCCTAAAGGTGCGTTACAACCGTGTTTTGCAAGTATTAATAATGGATTGGTGGCGATAGATACCATTATATGAAGGACATCAGAAATATTGTAATAGTCATGTTGCTATGGACGGAATGAAGCATCACCTCTTCAATTTAAATATTATTAACTTCATGTGACATTTTCAATGATTAAAGCGTGATTTATTTTATATGTTTAAGGTCAAATTCCGTCTTTTTACATATTACAGTTACCCCATTGTGGCGGGGTTTTTTGTGAGCCAAATTCACGTCATTTCTTTAAAAGACGGAATTTGACCTTAAACATAATTAAAAAAATCATGCTTTAATCATTTAAAACGCAAACACATGACGTCAAAATCAATACCTACTCGCAAAAAAGCAAATAACTAATATGCAAATACGGAATCGTTCTATCACTTTAGGAACCGTTTGGCAATGGACTTCTATGTCAAGGCACGTCTTCAAGTAGTTGTTAAAATTCAAACATCATTAGAACGATCGATCTGATTACTGCAAACCACTTTAATTTTTGCGTGTAAGATACTTTGCTTCTTTGTTATTTTCCACATATTTGCCAATATTTTGTACATAAACTCGCTATCAAGGGTTCTTGTCGACAACCGTACATCTATACATTTTTGTAATTAGCATTGTATGTTCTTTCTTGATATTACACAAAAATTGTACAATAATTCACGAAACAGTTGAGAATTCGCTTTCAAACTCTCGCGAAATTATGCAAGAAAAGTAAAAATTAAACAGTTTACAGTAAATATCACGATGTACGTGTTTTTTTATAACAGTGTATCATTTTATATTGCTACTCGTTTAATTTGTCCTGTATCAATGTTTAATCATTGTCATAAAATAGAAAAAAAAAGCTATCTTAACAATATCGCCATTTTTCAACAAAAATAATTGAAAAATAATCAAAATCATTTAACTAATATGACGTTTATATTTTTGATACAAACTGAAGTTCGTCAATTGAATTGATGACAAGAAGATCATCTTTATTAGTTATGTTGTAGAAATGATAGGACGTTTTTATCTTTTATGAAAGCTGAAGATCGTCAATTGTATTATAACTAAAAGATCATCTTTAGTAGACTCCTTCAACTGACGACGCCGCGCCATCTAGCGTCAACAATTAAAGTGACATGAGCGCCACCTCGCGTCAACAATTAAAGTGACCATGATGGACAGCTGCAATCGAAAGCTCTCGATAGATTTGGCAAGTTATATGTGCGTTTAAGTTTGTAATTCTGTAATTTATTATCATGGTTAATTCTCGATTCAAAATCTTACAGTTTAATTAATAATTTACTAGTACATAGTGTATAATTGTGATGATGATTTTTTTTTTTTTTTTACTTTTGCATATGCTTGTTTGTAATCGGTATGTTGTCTTGTTCTTGATTATATTTTGTATTAAATATTGTACTGCAATGTAATCTTCGTTTGTTTTGGTTTACAATAGGGCCTTATCCTCTTAAACCTACACAGAGCTACTGATACCTTAATCCTGTGACATTAAACGTGTAAATTTCTCTACAATCAACGTTATACAAATAGTAATAATACTGTTATTCAATCCATAACGAATCTTCATTCAATAAGATATGCTGACTACTTGGTACGACAAAGTTTTCCGTATGAAGCATGAACGAAATGTCTATTACCATAAAACGCACAGCCGGTAATTTTCAAGGGTTGATATTTTCGCGATTTCGCGGGTCAACGCCATGTTCGCGAAAAAATAAGTCAATGAATTAGAATCAATATACGGTTTATTTATATATACCCTTGGATTCAAATCGCGAAATTTCCATACGCTAGAATTTAATTTCCAAGTTTTAGGTCCAAATCGCGAAAATTTCGACCCTCGAAAATAAACAGCTATATGGTATTACTTGTCGGTTACCTGACATAAAATGTTTGGACAATGTTACGGTGTAGTCAGTAAACATTTACTGTTAAACTGTAATATCCAACCGAATACACGAGGAAATTAAAATAATTTTAATTTAAAGACAGCAAAGTAAATAAATAGCATAATTGTCTGTGATGTTATGATAGCAACTGGCGTCTTTGTCGGGCCCATCATTGACGACCGCCAATAAAGTAAATAAACTTTCAAATTATTGAAGAATTAAAACGATACATTTTTGGTTTATCGTTCTAACTATAAACCAACTTATTTCCTTGTCGACTTAATGTCACGTTTTCATGCCTAGTACCTTTTTACGGAGATATAGTTTCGCGATATATATATATGTGTGTGTAACAATTTCGTAGTGAATTATTTCGCGATTTCTCACCATCTACCAAATACGCGAAATTCAATCGCACACGAAAATAAGTTGGTTAACAGCATAGGAACTCTGATTTCTGTAAACGTCTCATTCTGAAGTCATATACATTGTACATGTTGATGATTTATGCAAAAATACAGGCACAATTTTGGTTTGATTGGTTTCACGTCTTATAAACAGTCTCGGTCATTCATGGAAGTGTCGTGTTTAAGAGGTGGAGGAAAACCGGAGAACTCGGAGAAAAGACACCGACAGCGGTCAGCACCTGATCAGTCCGCTCCCTGACAACTGTTCCATACGAGTTGATGGAGAGCTTGTGTCGGGACATCTTAACCATTCGGCCGCTGACATAAACACCAAAAGTTAACATGTTTGTCATTAAGAAGTCATCTTGTATGTGATCGTGCTCCGTGCATCTCGACAAAACTAATAAGATTACTTGGTAATTGTTGATGGTATTAGCTGCCAGGCATTGGAGTTTGATATACCGGACTTCGTATATGGTGACACAACTCAATACGAGTTGATGGAGAGCTTGTGGCAATATGTCGGGACATCTTAACAATTCGGCCGCTGACATAAACACCAAAAGTTAACATGCTCATCATTAAGAACTCAACTTGTATGTGATCGTGCTCCGTGTATCTCGACAAAACTAATAAGGTCACTTGGTAATTCTTGTCGAAAAGAAATGTTAAATTTGTTGATAATATTAGCTGCCAGGCATTGGAGTTTGATATACCTGACTTCGTGTATGGTGACATAACTCCGTCTGGCAATACTAAGAGGTGTCTCCCCTGCTTTATTAACCATGTCTACGTGGGCGCCGTGTTCTAGGAGAAGATTCAATATCTCCGTTTCGTGCATGACGCCCCGCCTTCCGATTGCCTTAATATGACAGTGTAACGGTGAGTTGCCGCCTGCATCGACTGAATTAATCTTAGCTCCACATTCGAGAAGAAACCTGACTAAAGCAGTATAGTCTATGATCGTCTTCATTTCTTTGGATCCATACAACCTCTTTGACTCGACTTTGTCAACAGCTAAATGGAGTAATGTCCGTCTTTGTTGGGCACGCGGGTCAAACTTTAGAATTCTTCTAAGTTCCCAAATGAGCTGTTCAATATCGCTCTCTTCAGATGCCATGTGTATCAACAGTGCGATACAGTCCAATAATAGCAGCAACAACTGGTAGTAGTTCCGCATGTCATGTTCGTGGGGGATTTTGTCTTCCAGCTGCGGTGACGCTTTAAGCGTATGCTCAGTGAGTTTGTGGAGAAGGCTATACATGTTTACGGATTGTTCATTTCTCCCAGAGTCTTTATCGTCTTTCAGAATAATAACTGTCAAATTCAGCACTTGTGATATTGAAAAAATGCAGTTGTCAACCAAGTACCACTCCTTTGCAATGAACGTATCGTAACACCATGAGTAAAGTTTCAGTGCTTTTTGAAATCTTCGTGATTCTTTCAGTCTCCGTCCAAAAATGATAGCACCTAAAATCGATTCCCGATTATGTGGCCCAAGTATCCTTTCTTTAACTAGTGCTGCGTGAAGATACATGTCAGTCGGTGTAAAAGGAAGGATTGTCAGTTCTCCAAGCGTTTCTGCTTCCTTTGCATCATCATACCTGTCGCCAAAGTCTGGTAGTTGTTTTGGGATCCCATGAATATCTCGCCTTCTTATCCCTTCGGCCCAGAGTTCTTTTCCCTCGTCAAAGGCTTGATAGTCAATAGCTTTGGCACCCAGCATTTCTATAGCGTTGATCTTGTCGACAGTGGGAATAGGTAAATCGTCTTGGTTGATGAAAAAGTATGTTATATCACTAAGGCTATAGATAGCGGCCAATAGCAAAGGTGATAGACCTTCAACATTCTTCAAATTCACATCCGTGCCATGCTGAAGCAAAACTTTGATTGTATCAAGATTTGCGTACTCTACAGCACAATGCAAAGCTGTTAATTTGTCCGCTTCCTGGGCATTTACGTCTGCACCTGCTTGCATGAGGAATTCGCAAAGTTCTGTGCTTTCTATTGAGTTCATCAAACAAGTTGTGCCGTTTTCTTTTGGAAGGTTGATGTCAGCTCCATGTTTAACAAGATATTTGACCATATCCACATGATCGCTGTAACAAGCGGCTAGTACCGCTGTCGACTTGTTATTGGAGCATCCATTTACGTCTGCTCCATTTTCAATAAGGGCTTTGGCAATATCTAACTTGTTTGAAATTGCTGCAATCCATAGTGGCGGAACTACACGTTCAGTATCGTCTGTTTCTTCTATTTTATGTTTACCAGTGGCTTCAATGTCGGGCCTACAGGAAGTAAGTAGGTAGTTGACGATGGAAATTCTTCCACAAAAACATGCGTGGACGAGAGCGGTACTGTTTTCAACATTTTCGTTAACAATCGCTTGTCTTTCTTCTAAAGTTTTATCTTCCAACAGCTGTCTGAGTCCTATTAGGTCTCCATTTTCAATAAAGGAATGGACTTTGTACGCAATGGTGTTTAAAGAACTTTGCTCCCCCGTAGCCATTGCACATGGAAATACAATGAATGTTAGGACACTAACTGCACCTGCAATATACAATACAAATAAAAGGTCTTGGGTAATTTTATTGTCATTACACCTCGTCAAAATCATATCGGTTGCATATAAAACTGAATCCGATAGTCAGTATGATAGTGAATGCGGTAACTGAGCTGGGGAATAGGGAGTAATAGTGTGGAATAAGCCAGAGAGAGGGTGTCTGATAGTGAGCGTTATTTAGGGAGAGAGGAGGAAGGGTAAATGAGAAGAAAAATGCAGTCGTACGAAGTGTAATGTACATCAGAGAAAAAGATAATTTAATATACTATCTTAATCTTTGCGTAAATGTATAGACTAGTTTGAAAATATCACAGTTTCCATCTTCACTGTTGTTAGATATTGTACAATATTTGTGTTATGGACATTTATTTCTCTACAAATGGTTATGCAAAGGCACAGATTAAATTAAATTATGAATACACCTACGATACTGAAAGTGTCCGGCAATACAGGGACGGGAATACTGATTTTCACTATTTATTTGGATTTTATACTGCCTCATTGTAAAATACATCAAAACCTGTGTCGAAGAAATGATCCAGTTTCCTCAATTGTTTGAACTGTTCCGGGACAAGTTGCTGTGGAGGGTATTCGGCAGGGAATGACATTGCATCCACATTGATTCAACCCTGACTACGCCCCTGAACGACAAAGGGAGTTGGGGAGGGTGCACAACGATATATTTCGCCTCTTTTACAAAGAGTGGGGGCAACCACTCCCCTCCCCCCCCCCCCCACTTCCCCCACCCTTAAACATGCATCCTTAATAAATATACATGTATTTTCACGACAAAACAGGGGAGATAATTTCAAACGTTTCGGTATATTTTGCTTTTGCTAGGATTACTATAGAAAAAAACCTTAGCATATCTTGAAGAGATTGCTTTATTTTTAACTGTATTTATAGAACTCGAGCACCTATGAAGTTACAGTAGACTAAGTATGTACATGTACAATGTACATACAGGTGCATGTACAATGTATAAATGAATTTATAAGAAATTAGATAATTATCACTTGTTTTGGTAGTCTTTTGTTTATCGTGAATCGTCGCTTTACAGTAGTGATAACATTAATATTACTTACTTGTATTTTTGCATTTCTTATTGCTGTTTGTAGCCCACTGTATTTGTTATGGTATACTTTACCTTTGACCTTTGATCGTTCCGGTGTAATGTTATATTAAAGATGCATATCACTTTATTATTATTTCATTTATGGTTTCTTTTAAAACAATGATATATTTTGACAAAAAATAGTGTTATTTCCATACGTCATGAAAATGTATTTTCTTTTAAAAAATATTCTAAAATTAGAAAAATGTCTTATTTATTACTCCAGAAACATTTTTCCGGATTTTAAAACTGATTTTACTTTTATCTCACTGTACTGCATTTCCGGTTGTCACGAAACGTCAACAAGATAACCGCAGGTAGTGGTTGCATGTGTTTCAGAGTTATATTTGCTCATTGTACAACAGTTTGATATGATTTATGTAATTGTGTTTATTTGATAATGTTTCAGAAAGTTATATTTGATTATAGAAAGTTCATTAATGATTGATTGGAAGGTAAGTTTTTGGAGAATATTTGTCTTCGAGCCACTTTTTTTCCCCTCAGAATCCCCAATATCAGAAACACGAATCGGAATATAATTATGACCATCACTGATTGTGCTTAGACAGCGGAAGTAAAATTTCAATATATATGACATCTGCGAATTATGAAATTAAAGAAAAGTTACAAATGTTCTCAATTTTGGAATGTAGTTGTGCAACTTTAGAGGAGTGCACATTATCGGCTGATTATATTATTAAAAGTTACAGGTAGGATGTAACTTGTTAGAATTGTACTTGCTGTCAGCTAAACCCATATTTCTTGAGTGTCAAAGAAGGCAACTAAGCTTAGGTTGTTTTTTTCTTTTTTTCCTAACTGACTTTATTTTTTCTGACTTTATTTTTCCCTAATTCTTCCCTTGATACTGCCTCAATTTTAGTCTTGAATTGGATGTTTGCACCTATGAGGAAGTCTCTGGGTTCTTTCTCTTTGGCAACATAAATAGGTGCTTATTAGCATTATGGAGAGTGGGATGACTGGCTTGCTTGCTGTCAGCTAAACCCATATTTCTTGAGTGTCAAAGAAGGCAACTAAGCTTAGGTTGTTTTTTTCTTTTTTTCCTAACTGACTTTATTTTTCCCTAATTCTTCCCTTGATACTGCCTCAATTTTAGTCTTGAATTGGATTTTGCACCTATGAGGAAGCTCTGGGTTCTTTCTCTTTGGCAACAAATAGTGCTTATTAGCATTAAGTGGGATGCCTGTTAACGTATACTATATATTGACTAAATGAGGTGTGTTATTTGGTAGCATTGGCAGCATTGTTCTGTAATTAGATAACAATATGGAAATTAAGGGCAAGAGTCTGACAATAATTCTACGAGAGAAAAAACACGAAAATACTGATCATTACATAGCCTTCAAAAACATACTAACACATTGCACATCAGGAAAATGACCCTATCAGTTAAAATGTTAATAGAATGTTAAACCTATTTAATAAATTAATTAAACCAAACTTGCAATATAAATAACTACTTGGTATTGGATACAAAGAAGAACTCTCCCTGGACTATAATTGTTATCAGGTATCATGTCTGGATGTAATTCATTAAAATACATTTGTTTAAATAATTTAACACTCTTTGATTTATATGTTCTATTGTTTTCCTTGTCCCATTAATAATATCAATGTTATGTTTGATTTTAGATCTTGGAGGAAAGTTACACGTGACATGACAACAAGAAGTATGGAATGGGCAGTCTGTGGCTGTGGGTGCTTAGATATAACATCAAACACCAAGAAATAACCAATTCAAAGACATAGGTAAAGTGTTTGATTATTCGATTTTTATCCAAAATTCATCAAGTTTAATTAATACTTTACTGTTTTTTCTGTTACCTTATTTTATTATAAATATACACGATCTGATTGTCATTAAACTTATATAAACCACATACCATACATAGTGCAAAATATTTGATGGATTTTGAGCCCAAAAAGTGATTCTAAATTTTAAAAATACCGGAAATCTTCTCTTTTTAACATAGTTTTCTATTTCTTTTCATCCAGGACACTTTTTGTATGCGATAACACATACTACCCTATCAAGATGTTGGACCGACAGATCTTCACTGATAGCCATGCTAAGTCTATTCTCACTACCATGAACAATCTTCGCAAGGTCAACAAATTGTGTGATGTCATACTGCGTGTGGAAGGGCGAGACTTCCCGGGACATCGTATAGTGTTGGCAGCCTGTAGTGATTACTTCTGTGCCATGTTCACCAATGAGGTGCCAATTTACTTGATCTTTTAACCTTATCTAATATCGGGGTATTTCTTCCTATTAATGGAAAGTAAAAATTTTAACCATTTTCATGTATTCATAATTATAGTCACTTGGATTCCTGTCATGTTCAGGATTCAGAAATGTTAAATATGTTAAAGTCTGTCAGGATGACTGGATTTCAGTTTTACAAAATACATACATACTTTCAAGACATGTTTAATTGACTGAAACAACAGCTGTTTGGGGGACTTCACCAAAAGTTGTGTAAAAGTTGAGATACTAAGATCATATCCTATATATTGTCAGTTGAATAGATTACCGTATTAACATATATTTGCTTTGTCTGGAAATCAAAGCTTATAAAAGGATGGAGGATACAATAATAGCAGCTGAAAGTTTGGTCCGATCAGTGAGATATTCTAAGTTTGTGCCACATTAATGCAGACAGGATAGTTCTAACTACTCTTTCCTGTTTATTCTTCATTGTATAAAACTGGTATTAATATAGAGGTTTCACTGTGTAGATGTCCGAGAAGGATAAACAGATCATTGAGCTACATGAGATTTCCAGCAGTGTGATGGAAGTGTTGTTGGACTTTGTTTACACTGAGACCGTCAACGTGAGTGTTGAGAACGTCCAGGAACTACTTCCAGCAGCGTGTTTACTTCAGCTTACAGGTACATTCATAATAGATTGATTTACGTTTTTAACATTATTTTCTTCATATTTAAATTCACTTTTTGCTGTCAGAAAACATATTTCATTTATTATGTAATATGTATACTCTTCATTTGCTATATAAATCAATTTATTGCTAGTTTGTGAGTGAAACTTGGGTCACCTTTCTCTGAAAAAATATGATGTTATAATTGCAGACATGTAGCTTCACAATCAATACCTCTCCGCAAGTGCAGATGAAAACTCTTTGATATGCAAAGACAGAATATGTCCAGTTTAATGAAGCTTTTTGACATTTAACATCTAACCTGAAAAATTGATTTACCTCCATTTACAATATATTTGTGAAATGGATGAAATATATTACATATTTGCATATTAATATCTTAATTTATTATCTATTTGTGGACTTTTTAACTGTTTAGGTGTAAAACAGGCATGCTGTTCGTTCCTAGAGAAACAGCTAGATTGTACAAACTGTCTTGGTATCAAGGTGTTTGCTGAACAACATTCCTGCGAGTTATTGCTGGCTGCTGCCGAGTCTTTTGGCCTTAAACATTTTGAAGAGGTCCTTATGCAGGAGGAATACAGAAACCTGCCATTGGAGCAAGTTCAGTGTCTGATAAAGAGTGACGAACTCCAGGTAAGATCTATTCCGTCTTTGCATTTTACAGAGTTAACTCCCTTATGGGTATGGGACAAAGAAGTAATTCCAACCGTGTGGACAAAAAAATGTCAAATTTTCGAAGCGATCTGTCCCCTTTTTCAACACACACAGAACAGACACAATTACATAATATGATACAAACAGTAATTTGGGACAATGAAAATAGACAAATATTTAGCAGCACAATGGAGCAAAATTAACCCTTAAGCAAGTGGCAGCCGAAGGCCGGATCTACCAACATGTAGCCATGATGTTCAACAGAAACTACGATATGAGCAGTGACTGGAAAATGTGCCACATGTGACGCCAAATGTATGGCGAAATTTATAGGTAGTACTCATTTGTATAGGATACAAGTTTAGTCGCCTTTCCTCCCAGTGTGTTCAAAGGAGCAAAATTCAAAATTTAGTCACCTTTTACGGGGCAGCATATGCAAAGGATCAATAAAATATAGAAAAGAACGAGAAAATGCTGGAAGTGGGGATATGAATTAAAAAGCGAGTGATCAATTGATGTCAATTTGTAACATATATATATTTTATGTTCGCTAATGCCTTTGGGATAGCAGGTCTGTAGATAGATAATCCAGAATCTCTCTCAATCAATGCTTGGTTTGTGTCTAGTAGGAACAGTGCTCAATCGCAATCACCTACATGTCTTTCAAACTATGGCTGGGTTAGTTGAAATGTCTGGCAACGGTATAGTCAGGTTTGTTTTGTTTGATAGACCAACGGTGATTGTTGATTCTGACGTTGAGTGGACTGCAGGTTTCCACAACATATTGCATTGTGCATTTCCAACACAAGAGGACATTGCTGGATTTATATGTCAGGTTCTGTTGGATGTTGTATGCTTTGTTGTTGATTGCACATTCAAAGGTGTCTGTGGATGCTGTGTATATGGACACATCTCAAGCACTGTTTATTGTTGCATGTCTTGAATGAACCTGTTAGTGCAGCAGGAGCAAGAGAAGGAAGTTTGCTGCTCACTACAAGGTCTTTTACATTTTTTGGTCTGCGGTAGGCTAGTAGCGATGGTTCTGGTAAATACGCCTAAGTGTGGTTGATGACTCGATGATTGTCCAGTGGTTCCTAAGGAAGAAGGGAGATGTGGTAAGTTAGGATGGAATGTTACCACACAGGGAACGAGTTGGGTGGCAGTTCCGGTTTTGTATACAAGAAGATTGGCTCTATCTATGGCGCGAATCTTGTTGGCTCTATCTAGGGCGCGAACCTTGTCAATTTCTTGGTAGATCAGATGTGATTTGTATCCTCTAGAGAGAAGGTGGCATTTCATCTTTTCACACTGACGTTCAAAGATGGTATTGTCAGACACTATTTGTCGGATTCGTAAAGCTTGTGAATAGGGAATGCCAGCTGAAAAGTTTCAATTAACTCTAACTTTCTATGTGTTACAGGTAAACTCAGAAGAGCCCGTGTTTAGGGCTGTAATGACATGGGTAAAATATGATGCAGACAACCGTAAAGAGTATCTCTCCCAGCTGCTGCAGCATGTCAGACTAGCTATGTTGTCGGCACGGTTCATTACCGATGTGGTCGATGATGAGGTAAGGATTAGACCCTGTATGAGAGATGCTGGAGCCCTGTAGTAGTTAATATGTCTGCCCATCCGTCCAGTCTTCCGTCAGTGTGTTCATAATGTGTGTCTGGAGATTTCCTTGAAAACCAATAGGCTAATTGTTTTAATGGTAATAACTGATAATATATAGAAGTCCAATAGTATTTTAATTTTACTCTCGAAATCCAAGACGGTTGCAATGACCCTAAAAGGGATCAAAAATTTGAAAATTATCCAATTTTAACGAAAATCTGTATACAAGAATTTTTAATGACACTGAATCCAATGGTCATAGTTTTAAAGAGGTCTTGAAATCCAAAATCTCATAGGCCATTTATTCCAGCTAAGGGTAAACTTATGGGGAAGGGGGCTGGGGGGGAGGGCTCTTTATTGAGGATGTTGGTTTCCTAGTTAGTGTTTATATCTATATACAAGTGCTACTGGTTAACGATATCAGAATTAGATTGACTTTGCAGTTACATATATTGTCTGCTCTATAACACTATAATTTCCATTTGTTGATCTGCAGAAAGCAATTTCTGATTTTACTGAATATTTCATTTCACTATTTCCAGCCACTGATTAAAAGATGTCATGAATGCAGAGATCTGCTGGATGAAGCAAAGAAGTTCCACCTGCGACCAGACCTTCGCTCTACGATGATAGGACCTAGGATGAAGTCAAGGATAGGTTGGTTTTCAAAAGCTGTCTTATTACAATTATTGACATGATATGAAGTCAATATAAGGATTTATTATAACAATTATTGACTTGATATGAAGTTAATATAAGGATTTTTATTACAATTATTGACTTGATACGAAGTCAATATAAGGATTTGTTATTACAATTATTGACTTGAAATGAAGTCATTATAAATATTTGTTATTACAATTATTGACTTTATATGAATTCAATACAAAGATTATATTCTGAAACTATATAGCATGCACCAATTGAAGACGAACTACCAACTAATCATAGCCCAAGTATAAAAAAATAATGACCAAGGGCGTAGCCCGGGTTCACATTATTTGAAATTCTACAAGAGAAATATAACACCATATGGACCGAAACAAAGGCCCTTAATTTTTATGAAAATATGGCATGTATGCAATAGGCTAATTGTTTTAATGGTAATAACTGATAATATATAGAAGTCCAATAGTATTTTAATTTTACTCTCGAAATCCAAGACGGTTGCAATGACCCTAAAAGGGATCAAAAATTTGAAAATTATCCAATTTTAACGAAAATCTGTATACAAGAATTTTTAATGACACTGAATCCAATGGTCATAGTTTTAAAGAGGTCTTGAAATCCAAAATCTCATAGGCCATTTATTCCAGCCTAAGGGTAAACTTATGGGGAAGGGGGCTGGGGGGGTGGGCTCTTTATTGAGGATGTTGGTTTCCTAGTTAGTGTTTATATCTATATACAAGTGCTACTGGTTAACGATATCAGAATTAGATTGACTTTGCAGTTACATATATTGTCTGCTCTATAACACTATAATTTCCATTTGTTGATCTGCAGAAAGCAATTTCTGATTTTACTGAATATTTCATTTCACTATTTCCAGCCACTGATTAAAAGATGTCATGAATGCAGAGATCTGCTGGATGAAGCAAAGAAGTTCCACCTGCGACCAGACCTTCGCTCTACGATGATAGGACCTAGGATGAAGTCAAGGATAGGTTGGTTTTCAAAAGCTGTCTTATTACAATTATTGACATGATATGAAGTCAATATAAGGATTTATTATAACAATTATTGACTTGATATGAAGTTAATATAAGGATTTTTATAACAATTATTGACTTGATATGAAGTTAATATAAGGATTTTTATTACAATTATTGACTTGATACGAAGTCAATATAAGGATTTGTTATTACAATTATTGACTTGAAATGAAGTCATTATAAATATTTGTTATTACAATTATTGACTTTATATGAATTCAATACAAAGATTATATTCTGAAACTATATAGCATGCACCAATTGAAGACGAACTACCAACTAATCATAGCCCAAGTATAAAAAAATAATGACCAAGGGCGTAGCCCGAGTTCATTATTTGAAATTCTACAAGAGAAATATAACACCATATGGACCGAAACAAAGGCCCTTAATTTTTGTATTAGATATGATAATTATTTGAAATGTTTGCTTCGTGCTAAATAATATAGAAATGCATGGAGAATGGCTCGAATGCATCTTCTCGGGGTATTGTTATAATTGCAATATCAACTTGGGAATGACGTCACAATAATTATATCGAATTGAGTGTGACGTCACAATAGGGAATATTGACCCATGTTTCTAAAAATGGAAACATCGAGTCAATATGCTTTCTAAAAATGAAAACATCGAGTCTATATGCTAAATGTCGCCCTCCATGTGACAGTGTATCAGCCAATGAGAATGGCAGAAAATCAGAGCTTATCTGATATATTAAAATATGTGATAGCCGATAACGTTTGTGCGGGACCAGCTTCTCTAGTTAATGATAGAAGATAATTCTTTGTAATCTGCGGAAATGACATTAACGCAGGATATCATCTTTTAGTATCATTCCATCACCAATAGAAACAATAGTCATGCACAAACATTATTAAGTGTCACCTGGTATGTGAATTAGTCCTAATCACAGTTATTGATATTTAACCACAGAAGTTACTTGTAAATTAATTTTAATTAAAGAAAAAAGTAACAAAAGCATACAAACGCCTGTTAACTACATGATTTTTCGTCTTCTGTAAAACAAATAAAAAACAGTACAACACAATCGTTTCTTATAACATTTATTATTCCATTGATCAAATCCATCCTCCAGTAAATGAAAAATATAAGTGGGGTCTTTGTCTTATTTTCAGACCCCCCTCCCTCCCCCAACTCCTCCAAATTCTGGAATTTTTTTCACAATATATGTGTGTGAGGTTTATTTGTGAGAGTGTTTTATTTTTGGTGAAATACAGTATGCTGTTGTTATGTGTTACAGGGACTGACGACATTTTGGTGGTGATGGGCGGGTTCGGGTCACACCAGAACATGGTAGAGGTTGTGGAACAGTATGATCCTAAGTGTAGTGACTGGAAACGACTCCCGGTAAGTCACCGATACTGTAGGGTTTTGGTCCTTTTTTACAAAGTACTACTAGTCCTGCCCTCAATGTCATGAAACAGTATTATGTCTAACACAGTCATATGTCTAACACAGTCTTATGTCTACATCATGTAACACAGTCTTATGTCTAACACAGTCTTATGTCTACATCATGTAACACAGTCTTATGTCTAACACAGTCTTATGTCTACATCATGTAACACAGTCTTATGTCTAACACAGTCTTATGTCTAACACAGTCTTATGTCTAACAGTCTTATGTCTACATCATGTAACACAGTCATATGTCTAACACAGTCATATGTCTAACACAGTCTTATGTCTAACACAGTCTTATGTCTAACACAGTCTTATGTCTACATCATGTAACACAGTCATATGTCTAACACAGTCTTATGTCTACATCATGTAACACAGTCTTATGTCTAACACAGTCTTATGTCTACATCATGTAACACAGTCTTATGTCTAACACAGTCTTATGTCTAACACAGTCTTATGTCTAACACAGTCTTATGTCTAACACAGTCTTATGTCTAACACTGTCTTATGTCTAACACAGTCTTATGTCTAACACAGTCTTATGTCTTATGTCTAACACAGTCTTATGTCTAACACAGTCTTATGTCTAACACAGTCTTATGTCTAACACAGTCTTATGTCTAACACAGTCTTATGTCTAACACAGTCTTATGTCTAACACAGTCTTATGTCTAACACAGTCTTATGTCTAACACAGTCTATGTCTAAAGTCTTATGTCTAATGCAGTCTTATGTCTAACACAGCCTTATGTCTAACACAGTCTTATGTCTAACACTATCTTATGTCTACATCATGTAACACAGTCTTATGTCTACATCATGTAACACAGTCTTATGTCTAACACAGTCTTATGTCTAACACAGTCTTATGTCTGACACAGTCTTATGTCTAACACAGTCTTATGTCTAACACTTATCTCTAACACAGTCTTATGTCTAACACAGTCTTATGTCTAACACAGTCTTATGTCTACATCATGTAACACAGTCTTATGTCTACATCATGTAACACAGTCTTATGTCTAACACAGTCTTATGTCTAACACAGTCTTATGTCTAACACAGTCTTATGTCTAACACAGTCTTATGTCTAACACAGTCTTATGTCTAACACAACACAGTCTTATGTCTAACACAGTCTTATGTCTAACACAGTCTTATGTCTAACACAGTCTTATGTCTAACACAGTCTTATGTCTAACACAGTCTTATGTCTAACACAGTCTTATGTCTAACACAGTCTTATGTCTAACACAGTCTTATGTCTAACACACAGTCTTATGTCTAACACAGTCTTATGTCTAACACAGTCTTATGTCTAACACAGTCTTATGTCTAACACAGTCTTATGTCTAACACAGTCTTATGTCTAACACAGTCTTATGTCTAACACAGTCTTATGTCTAACACAGTCTTATGTCTAACACAGTCTTATGTCTACATCATGTAACACAGTCTTATGTCACTGTCTAACACAGTCTAACACAGTCTTATGTCTAACACAGTCTTATGTCTAACACAGTCTTATGTCTAACACAGTCTTATGTCTAACACAGTCTTATGTCTAACACAGTCTTATGTCTAACACAGTCTTATGTCTAACACAGTCTTATGTCTAACACAGTCTTATGTCTACATCATGTAACACAGTCTTATGTCTAACACAGTCTTATGTCTAACACAGTCTTATGTCTAACACAGTCTTATGTCTAACACAGTCTTATGTCTAACACAGTCTTATGTCTAACACAGTCTTATGTCTAACACTGTCTAACACAGTCTTATGTCTAACACAGTCTTATGTCTAACACAGTCTTATGTCTAACACAGTCTTATGTCTAACACAACACAGTCTTATGTCTAACACAGTCTTATGTCTAACACTGTCTTATGTCTAACACAGTCTTATGTCTAACTCAGTCTTATGTCTAACACTATCTTATGTCTAACACTGTCTTATGTCTAACACAGTCTTATGTCTAACACAGTCTTATGTCTACATCATGTAACACAGTCTTATGTCTAACACAGTCTTATGTCTACATCATGTAACACAGTCTTATGTCTAACACAGTCTTATGTCTAATGCATCTATGTCTAATGCACAGTCTTATGTCTAACACAGTCTTATGTCTAACACAGTCTTATGTCTAACACAGTCTTATGTCTAACACAGTCTTATGTCTAACACAGTCTTATGTCTAACACAGTCTTATGTCTAACACAGTCTTATGTCTACATCATGTAACACAGTCTTATGTCTAACACAGTCTTATGTCTAACACAGTCTTATGTCTAACACAGTCTTATGTCTAACACAGTCTTATGTCTACATCATGTAACACAGTCTTATGTCTAACACTGTCTTGTCTTATGTCTAACACACAGTCTTATGTCTAACACAGTCTTATGTCTAACACAGTGTCTTCTTATGTCTAACACAGTCTTATGTCTAACACAGTCTTTATGTCTAACACTATCTTATGTCTAACACTGTCTTATGTCTAACACAGTCTTATGTCTAACACAGTCTTATGTCTACATCATGTAACACAGTCTTATGTCTAACACAGTCTTATGTCTAATGCAGTCTTATGTCTGACACAGTCTTATGTCTAACACAGTCTTATGTCTAACACAGTCTTATGTCTACATCATGTAACACAGTCTTATGTCTAACACAGTCTTATGTCTAACACTCTTATGTCTAACACTATCTTATGTCTAACACTGTCTGAAGTTTACACTTATATAGCCAATCATTTGAATCAAAGATGATGTTGCAAAAGGTTCAGTCATTTTTCGATGAAATCCAGGATTGCTTTCATCAATTTGATTGATAGAGTTGAAGCATAATTATAGCTAATATTACATAAATGATGTATACATGTAATTAAAATTATTACGTGGACTGATTCCAGTGATTTATGTGATCAAAATATAATCATGACATTAGAACTTCTGAAATTATGGTTTTCTGTTTGCATATGTAATGTTGATTGAATCCATCTTAGAGAGAATAATAATTTCAGTATCTTATCTGTTGTCTCTCCTGTTGTACATTTTGACAGAATTTGACTAAAAGAAGAAGATATGTTGCGGCGGCCTCGTTAGCAGGGAAGGTATATGTGATAGGTGGTTATGATGGACAGTCGCGTCTCAACACTGTCGAGTGTCTAGATATATCAGCTCAGGAACCTGTTTGGCAAACTATAGCTCCAATGTCCCACCGGAGAGGACTGGCGGGGGTTTGTGTTTATAAAGGTAAGTACATAGTTAGTGTATAGAGGATGTAGTTTAAAAAGCATACATTGAGGTTGAAGTTAGTGGCATATGGTCAACCAAAGTCATTGTTGTTAGCCTTTCACCAGTAAAGCTTTCCTTGTTAGCCTATATACCACTTCTCCTATCTCACTGAGATCCTCTGTTCATCTGAGAAGGCCAAAAATGTATGAAGTAAGTCACAAATATGTTTAGGTCGATGATGATGTTTCTGTTCTTAAATGTGAAGAGGTATAATCAAATACAGCATTAACAGGTGATTTATACAGGCCCATTAAGCCTCTTGTTCACAGAAAATATTTTTTTATAATTCTTCGGTTAATTTTTAGCCCACCATCTGATGATGGTGGGCTATTCAAATCGCTTTTTGTCCGTGGTCCGTCCGTCCTTCCGTCCGTCCGTCCGTCCGTCCGTCCGTCCGTTAACAATTCTTGTTATCGCTATTTCTCAGAAAGCACTGAAGGGATCTTTCTCAAATTTCATATGTAGGTTCCCCTAGGGCCCTAGTTGTGCATATTGCATTTTGGGACCAATCGGTTAACAAGATGGCCGCCAGGCAGCCATCTTGGATTTTGATACTTAAAGTTTGTTATCGCTATTTCTCAGAAAGTACTGAAGAGATCTTTCTCAAATTTCATATGTAGGTTCCCCTAGGGCCCTAGTTGTGCATATTGCATTTTGGGACCAATCGGTTAACAAGATGGCCGCCAGGCAGCCATCTTGGATTTTGATACTTAAAGTTTGTTATCGCTATTTCTCAGAAAGTACTGAAGGGATCTTTCTCAAATTTCATATGTAGGTTCCCCTAGGGCCCTAGTTGTGCATATTGCATTTTGGGACCAATCGGTTAACAAGATGGCCGCCAGGCAGCCATCTTGGATTTTAATACTTAAAGTTTGTTATCGCTATTTCTCAGAAAGTACTAAAGGGATCTTTCTCAAATTTCATATGTAGGTTCCCCTAGGGCCCTAGTTGTGCATATTGCATTTTGGGACCAATCGGTTAACAAGATGGCCGCCAGGCAGCCATCTTGGATTTTAATACTTAAAGTTTGTTATCGCTATTTCTCAGAAAGTACTGAAGGGATCTTTCTCAAATTTCATATGTAGGTTCCCCTAGGGCCCTAGTTGTGCATAATGCGTTTTTGGATCGATCGGTCAACAAAATGGCCACCAGGCAGCCATCTTGGATTTTGATAGTTAAAGATTAATATCGCTATTTCTCACAAAGTACTGAAGGGATCTTTCTCATATTTCATATGTAGGTTTCCTAGGGCTCTTGTTGTGCATAATGCGTTTTTGGATCGATCGGTCAACAAAATGGCCGCCAGGCTGCCATCTTGGAATTTGATAGTTAAAGTTTGTTATCGCTATTTCTCACAAAGTACTGAAGGGATCTTTCTCATATTTCATATGTAGGTTTCCCTAGGGCTCTTGTTGTGCATAATGCGTTTTTGGATCGATCGGTCAACAAAATGGCCGCCAGGCTGCCATCTTGGAATTTGATAGTTAAAGTTTGTTATCACTATTTCTCAGAAAGTATTGAATGAATCTGTCTCAAATTTCATATATAGGTTCCTCTATGGCCCTAGTTGTGCATATTTCGATTTGGGACCGATCGATTTACAAGATGGCCGCCAAGGAGCCATCTTGGATTTTGATAGTTGAAGTTTGTTACTGCTATTTCTCAGAAAGTACTGAAGCGATCTGTCTCAAATTTTATATGTAGTATGTTTGCAAAAGTTTGAAAAGCAGAGAAAAGATCCCTCTTTCCATTGTCAGACATAGATCATTCTTTGGTGGGCGCCAAGATCCCTCTGGGATCTCTTGTTTATGCAGTCAAACCTATATGGATCACCCAAGAGACAAAGAAACAAAGTGTCTTTGTTTATAATGAAGTAATTTTTGAAGGGACATTTCAGTCTAAGAGAACATTTGAACATAGTTCAGAAACAAACCAGTTCTAATAGAAATTGGTTTAGTTGGTTTTGCTGTAGTATACCAGAAAAGCCCACTGTAGTGAAATGTATGTGAAATGTTCAAACTCACTTACTGTCCGCCATTACACATAGTGGTTAGATGTCTTGTATGTCAAACCCTGGCCCTTGCCAGTGTAGTAAAGAAATTTTTGTCAAGAACTACTCAAATCGCTCTTACAGTAGTGTTTTAAATTTACCTAATTAGATGCATGTTCTTGTTTTGAATAATTTCATCAACTACTCAGTGGTTATGTAGAATGTAGGAATGTGGAATGTAGAACAATACATTTATGTCATGTTTTGCTTCGTGGTTATGTAACAGAATTAGCCTCACTGTGTTGTCCCTTTATGCAAGAGTTGAAATGTGTTGATTGACCATATAAAAAACCCTATAAGAAAGTGATATTAGTATGTAATGTACAGTATGTAATACAGAGGTGGTCTTTAGGACAGGTTTTAATGTTTGACAGGTGAGATATATGTGTGTGGTGGCTTTGACGGCTTTACTCGACACACAAGTATGGAGTGTTACAACCCACACACAAACCAGTGGCACATTCTCAGTGGCATGGCCGTTGGGCGGGAGGGGGCGGGACTGGTGGTGGCTGGCGACAGGATCTACGGTATCGGAGGATATGATGGTGTCAACCTACTGGACTCGGCCGAGGTTTATGATCCCATGAAGGAGGAGTGGTCTAACATTGCACCTATGTCGACCAGACGATCAGGTTTGTAATTGTTGACTTTTCTATGTAAGTTTTATTACATATACAGTCAAAAATTGTTGACTTGACATTGCATGAGTCAAAATTTTGCTTAAATCCGCTGAGTCAAAATTCTGCTTGTCATGAGTAACTTTGAATAACTTTTCAAGTCTCAATTTTCATCCTTCTATAATATATTCATGTATTTTTAATTTAGATTAATCAAATTTTATTGAATCAAAACTGACCAAATTGTCAGGTTTCATGCTTGCACACACATCTGTACCTATTCAATGTCTAAAAAAAATCTAGCATACACAATGTAAAATACTAAGTCATCTGCTGTTTGATTGACATCAGGGGAACTGTCAATTCCACATCAGTCAAAGCAAATTTCCAGTCCTTCCAACTGATGATCATTTGAAAAGATATTTTTTGTCTCCAAAATGAATTTCTGTCAAAAGCCCTCCTCATCAAAATAACCTAATATGCATTTGACCATAGTGACCTTAATGTATTAACAGGGGCTGGAGTAGCAGTGGTCAATGACCTAGTGTATGTGTGTGGAGGATATGATGGAACAGACCACCTAGCCAGTGTAGAGAGCTATAACATACATACTGGACAGTGGTCAGCAGTCACACCTATGATTGTCCCTCGCTGTTACGTCGGGGCGTGTGTATTACGGGGAAAGTTATTTGTTGTGGCAGGGTAAGTGGATTTCTTGTTATGCTTTGTTCTTGAAACGATGCTTTGCTCATCAGCTATGACCCTTTTAAAATGTACTCACCTACAAGTAAACAGCCTGTGATGAGTATTCGTGTATGTTTATGAGTATGATGGCTTTCAGATACATTTGTTTGTCTTTTTGTGATGATACGGAAATCAATGCAAACTCTGTGCTGTTATCAAGCTAAAAATTAAAATAAATGATGCTCGAAGTGGTTTAAAGAATAAGCTAGATGGCTGATGCTGCATTGTTGCGCTGTTGCATGGCTGGATTGTTAATGCGATAGCCCGACATGGCCGAAACACTTACCATAAATAAGTCCCAATTTTTATACTAAAATGTATAATTTATGTTTCTTATTATGTGTGAATTTACTCAAAAATCTTTAATCATTTTAATTCCAAGGATTATAAAATGTGTTTTCGTATTTCATACGACTCTTAATGGTAATTAAAACACTTTTTGCTGTCTTTGTAACCTTGCTTATTTATTATTTATTTTTTTTTGCAAGCTATGACGGTATTGCCCTGTTGAACACCGTGGAGAGCTATGACCCAACTACTGGTAAGTGGGAACTTTTAGACAGTGCCATGAAGACACAGAGGTGTGACGCGGGAGTAACCGTGGCACGGAAGTTATGACACAGGTCCTCCGGCGGTGCTACCAGGATTTTGGAACAGCTGCCTACAGATTCTTTGGAGGAGGATTTGCGAATTTTACATATTAAAAGTCCCTGAGTGTTAAACTTTCCACTTAATCTCTTGGATACAAATTTAACTCCCAATTATGTCATCGCAATTGTGTGTAAAATGTCACTGAACAATTGGCTACATTTACGTCATTTTAATATGTTCCATAGCCTTTTTGAGATTCGTGGATTGACTCATTCATCCCTGAAGATTCATAATAGACTCTACCAGTCTTAGATTAAGAAATTTCAATGGGTTTTTAGGGTTGAGTGTGATCACCTTTAGGGGTTGTATCCATTATACAGTACCTGTATACAGTGAAACCTGTCTATAGAGACCACCCAAGGGACGTTGGAAAAAATAATCTTTTTAGTCAAGTGGTCAAATTGTGTTTAAATTGTTCATTTTGAACAATTAAAAAGTGGTCCTATTAAGGTATTCTTTAAACTGAAATGGTATAGAGACCAGTCAGCTATCAAGACCTTTTTTTGCACTGTCCCTTGGGTGTTCTCTATAGACAGGTTAGACTTAATGTAACTTGTACAAGTGATGTCAATGTTCATTGAATGTCCTACTCTTGATGTGCAGGATTTAAAAGATAATAATTACACAAGCAATATGAAGTCTGGTGGAGTATCAAAATGAAAATGTGGAAGTGATTGTTTGCTACAAGATCTGAAGGACTTGTGTGAAATGGGTTCCTGGTACAAATCATATTGTGATGCAAGATTGGGTTGTTTTTTCTGAAAAAAAAAATTGTTCCGTGGCTTTGCTGCAAATATTTATACCTAAAGACAATACACATGCTTAAGATGCCAATCTTGCCTTTGAACTTTTTGTGACATTTCAAAGATAACTATATGTGATTTTTGAGTAGTTGAAACATGAACTTATGCTTTTTCACAACCCATAATTATGTTTTTTTACAGTCGGGACTAATTCAATTTTTACCAAAATGTTTGCCACAGATACTCCAATTATGACAACTTTATACAATTTATTTCTTCCACTTTCTTCCACCATGAAGAGCAACAAAACTGAGGCCTCTAATTGGTCAAAATTAAGATGGTGCTTGAAAAAAGATTAATATTGGTACAAAGGGGTTATGAAGGATACTTAACGACTTGTCTGTGGGGTCGTTTAGGGGATAGAAGGATACTTAACACCTTGTCTGTGGGGTCGTTTAGGGGATAGAAGGATACTTAACACCTTGTCTGTGGGGTCGTTTAGGGGATAGAAGGATACTTAACACCTTGTCTGTGGGGTCGTTTTAGGGGATAGAAGGATACTTAACACTTGTCTTGTCCTGTGGGGTCGTTTAGGGGATAGAAGGATACTTAACACCTTGTCTGTGGGGTCGTTTAGGGATAAAGGATATTAACACCTTGTCTGTGGGGTCGTTTAGGGATAGAAGGATACTTAACACCTTGTCTGTGGGGTCGTTTAGGGATAGAAGGATACTTAACACCTTGTCTGTGGGTCGTTTAGGGGATAGAAGGATACTTAACACCTTGTCTGTGGGTCGTTTAGGGATAGAAGGATACTTAACACCTTGTCTGTGGGTCGTTTAGGGATAGGATACTTAACACTGTCTGTGGGGTCGTTTAGGGGATAGAAGGATACTTAACACCTTGTCTGTGGGTCTGTCTGTGGGGTCGTTTAGGGGATAACTTGTTATGTATGTATTTTTTGTTTCAAATTTTATTTATTACTTTGAAATCATCTTTGAAATCTCGATACTCAAGGGGTTCTAATCACTAACAATCTCTACACCCCTGGACTATCTCATAGTAACACTGGAGGCAACAGAACAGAACAGGTCATTTGATTCTTTGATGCACATTAAAAGAGTCATTAATGGTACATTGTGGTTGACTGTGTGGCTTTGAAGTTGGGCGTAGCTCTCTCTGTAGTCTTCAAAGGAAATTTTGCTGGCCTGTGATTGGTTCAGATGTTTTCCTCTGAGCTGCCTTCTGTTTTACTTTGAGATAGTCCAGGGGTGTAGAGATCATAAGTGATCGAAACCCCTGGAGTATCGAGGATGCTTTGAAATGTATAGTTGTTTGTTTACAGGTAAATGGCGTATTAATTTATATTTAACTTAATACTGTACTTCCCAGTCTGATGTATGATATGTTTGTATTTTATAACATTCTGATCCTTTAAGTTCCTTTTGACCAATTGTTGTAAAATATTTCCGTACCGGTATATTCTTAATGAAAAATTCCATAAATGGGAACAAGTACACTTTGTGGTATGTATGTGTAGTAAAAACGTATTCTTTATTGTGAACAATTTTGGTTGTAGGATTTTAATACATGATACATATTCATATGTATAACGTTAGTATGAAGTTGAAATATGAAATGAATTATTAATCTACTCAGTTCTGTTTGTCTTTTTCTGACAGTATGAAATAGTCCAGGGATGGATATAATTTCAGTGATAGTAACCCCTAGAATATTGAGGATGTAGCTTAGTACCATTAGTTGAAATGGTTTGTATTAATACCATACAGTTGTCTAATTTCAAAAGTGAAAAAATTGCCGATTAACTGTTCAGAATTTATTCACGGAGGTTTATTTTCTCGAATTATCTATGTAACCCTTGAAATTGTCATTTAGATGTAAAACCATTATTTTGATTTTCGCAATGTTTTAAATATCACAAATTTGGATGGATCAACGAATTTAGTGTAACTAAAAGCCTCACAAATGTAAGCAACTATACAGTAAGTAAATGATATCGTCTCATTATGTAAATCATCATAATTTCTTATTGTTATGCCTATTTTGAAAGTTGTGCTGTTAATATTTTTTTAATGGTTTGTATTAGATATTGACAAATAATTGAATAATTGTGTCTTATTATGGTATGTCAATTATCTTTTTCATATTTTTCTAATTAGTGTTTCAAAATTTTGTTGCACATATTGTTTTAAATATGAATGCATGGATTAAGGTTGTATATTTTTATATCATTCTGTAATTGTAAATTGTGTTCGGTTGGCCATTCAAGCTGAAGCAGGAACTTCAGTTTTAATATAAAATAGTGACATCATAGATATGATATTAATATATAAACATTCTTATAGTGCTTAATGATATGTATATTGTAATGGTCCCTGAATAAGAAAATGTCTTCAATTGATAAGATTGTCTCTCTTGTCCAGATTTTAATTGAATTGTATCTGAATTATATAAGTTTAGTATCTAAATTATAAACAGTAGCTTTTTGGATGTATTTCTAAGGGAATCTCTAAATACAAATTCTTGTTTGATCACAGTTTTCATATTCTGTCTTTGCATGTTACAGAGTGATCTTCCTTACTACAGAGTTGTCTCCCTTGTGGGTATAGGTATATACCTATACACAAGGAAACATAACTCTGTAATATACAAAGACAGAAGAATATGATTATCATACTTATCAGGACCCTGTATCATGATGCAGATTTTCAATTTCAAATGGATTTGGCATCAGGCAAAGCCTCCAATACAGATACTTGTGGTATTTATTGTCTTTGTTGGTTTATCCACTATTGCTTTCATGAAATTTCCACAAAAAATCAATAAAACTGTACATGGTAACAGCTGATGGTATGTAGAAGTGCAATAGGGGTGTCGATTTCTCCTGAGAAATCCTACATAACTACCATATATATGACATACAGGATACTGAAGGTCTTGGTCATAGTTTTGAAGGGATCTAAAAATCACTGCTGCATAGATTCACTTCAGTCACTTTCTGACAGATACATCAGTTTTCTAGATGTTTTATTTTTTCATTTAATCTAATAATTAAAAAATATTAAATTATTTAGTTAAATAAAAGGAGAATACCTTTGGGAGACAGTATGATGCCTTTTTTGAGTAAGATGAAAATGTATGAATACATGAACATGTACTGAGAGTGTCAAAGCTATACTAAAATAGACTTTATTGATGATTAAATACAAATACAGCTGGTGCTATCAAAGACAAGAGGAAATTTATGATAATTAGTTTAGATGGGCTGTATCTTGCCTGTACCGTGGGTACCGTATTTACCGTAATTAGCGCCCTTCCCCTATAAGCACTCCTCCCCTTTTCTGGAGAAGAGTTGAAGTTATATAAACGCCCCAATCCCACTAGATTTAACAATGTTTTAAAACATGTAATACCTGTAACATAGCATTGTATCCAATATTATATGAACTTGCGATTCTTCACAAGTGAATCACGACATAATAATGTGTCTCCGGGGATAAAAGGCATATTCATGTATGTGTTTACTGTAACAGATTAATGTACCATGAGTACAGAAAGATTTAAACTATGGCTGACTTTTTTCGTCCACAACTTTGTCACAATTATTTAAAGATGCTCCACCGCTGACAAATGGTATTTTTTCACTATCAAAAACAGGAGCAGACGATTTAGTATTTTTATTCAGTTACAAAAGTTACTTACTTTACACCATTACCACCACCATTGGAAAGTTTAAGCTTCTAATTTTACTTCAAGTTAAAATTACAAAAAATAATTAATTGCATCCCGAAAAAATTCCGTGGCACTATATCCTATATGGAATGAAGTACTGATTTGGCATGCACCAAAGGCAAAATAAATTATTTTATGTAATTTTTTGTGTTAATTAGACATACACTTACACGATTAAACACCAATTATTGTTCAAGTGATGAATATCATTTATGCTCTGTCGGCGGTGGAGCATCTTTAAGTGCCCTGGACACTTATTATGGCCAATACGGTATATATTCTTTACCACTAGGTTAGCATTGAGATTTATCAAAATGTTTAGGCTGCATCGATCTTAGACTGAAAGTATTTCCAAATTGTTGCCCACCAGAGGGAAAAAATCACATAAACCAATATGAAAGGCACATTTTTGCTTCAATGGCCACTTTGTCATTCCCAGGCATATGGAATCAAAAGCTACATGTAGCTAAGTAAAATCCATTGTGAATATCTAATGTATATAATTTAAAAAAAAAATGCCCTCATCAATGTCACCATGAAAGGACAAATTTAAGACAAGACAAATGTTTTGTCTAGTTTATATGAAAATTCTACATGTATGAAAGCCACTTCAGCATATTTTGGCAAATTCGTAATTTTATGACTTGTCAAACATTTCTCTCCTTATAGTATTCTTTTATTATAAGCACTGCCAGTTAGTCCTTAGGATCATTATTTATTGTTGTTAATTTTTCTCACAAATATTATATTATTATTGTTTGTTATTTTCTTATTTATTCATTTTTTTTTAAATCCTAGACTAGAAGTCCATTTATTGTTATTTTCATAATTCATAATTATTCTTATATCATGCATTACATCATTACACACCAAATGTAGATGTATATATATAAAATACAATACATATAAAGATAAGCAGATGTAATTGTTATGTATTACATGGTAGTACACATCCACTCAGATGATTTTATGTTTTGTTTATTTACTCATTCACCCACGAAAACATATTTTAAAGCTCTTCCACCTCAATGGTTGGAACACTTTCTTATCAACATATGAGAAGGTTTTTTTTCCCATTATAACAACATAATAATCACAGGTATCCTGCCATTTTGATTTTTGTTTCGGTTATAAGAAAACCGCGACTGCAAATCAATTTTCCAAACATGAAAATTGTGAGATATTTTCACATAAACCCCACTGTTTCTATCCTTAGTAATACTAGTCTGGTCTCTCAAACAGCATTTTGTTGACACCATGTAATACAGCCCCAGCAATGAGTGTATTGTATGAAATAAACCAGTATTACACCGATAGATATTAAAGAAATGAGTGTATTGAAATGTTTTAAAAAATTTACAACACATGCCAAGATCTGTTTGAACTTGATGAGATAGATCTATTTTAATGTAAACTTGCTAATTATTGTGTTTGACTAATTTTCATGTTTTCTATATCAGATGCACTTTAAGTACTTTCACTGTGAAATAGTTCATTCCAAATGCAAAATTATACAGTGATACTTGTAAAAGATATGTTCTATGTAAATTTTAAAGTTTAATCATGGTAGAAAATCATATTACTTAAGCGATAAATAAGCGATAAAAGTGCCATGAAAAGAATTTTGTATACAGTAAATAATAAAAAGATGCCAGCATTTTATATTGATCAATGAAAATAATGTAGTTTTCTTTTTTTATTTAAAAAAATGATATGTATTGTTTGATGGACATGTTTTGGAACATGTTGCATGCTTGCTTAGAGGTTAATGGTATAAGTTTGAAACTGTGAAGTTGAAAAGGTTTTGTTACTTAGTAAAATTTCAGGGAAAAAATAATTTCAATAATTATATTAATTTTTGCAGTAAAGAAGCTAGTGCACTTGTTTTACAGTACAAGCATTGATGGTACAATATACAATGTATTACTGGTATGTTTCCAATGTACTTTCTGATCTATCAAACATACTTCCCTTCATTTCTATCTGTCAGTACTAACGGACAATCGCAACACCTCGCCCACTTCTGCGAACATAGAAAATGACGAGATGAACCAATTTTGTAACAACGGAGTGAAACAAAGGGAAGTAACCCTGATAGATGAGAATACTGATGTTTTGAGAGTCCTCTTATCTGTAGATTTACTACTCAACCTATGTTAGCGGTATTCCATATTTGCGTATTACAGAATTATCTGTCCTTGTGAGTAAGTATTATGACGTCATGTGTTTGCGAGAATTATGTCAAACTTTTCATAGAAAACGGTGTGAAATTTGCTCACAAAATTATGACGTCACAATGGATATCTACCCGCAAGGGAAGTAACTCTGTAATATGACGGAATAGCATGACAACGCTTTTTATCATTACATTGTGTCAATATTGCCCATCAGAAGTTTCCCAATATTGACATCTAATATTATTGGATAATATGTTTACCAGTATTAAGATTTTTGTCTATTTTTGCTTATTGTGACAATGTAGAGGTTGATAAAGATATGGTATATTGTATACATTTTGTCCAAAGCTGTGTAATATAGCAGAAATCATATTAACAATGTATAAGATTTAAAATGATATACAAAAGATATATTCATTAAAATTAACATGTTAAAAAGCTATTGTTTATAATAATTCAGATTTGGAATAAGAAAAAATGTTGTTTTGTTACACCTGTACCAGTACATTTAATTATAATATGATTCCTCCCATGGAAGTTTATCCATTTTAATACAGTTCCTATATATGCTTGAAGTCTGTTCTTTATTAGTGTTGATATTAAGCATCACTATGTAGATATATGTCACTATATAAAGCAGATATTTTTTGTATCTATGTTTACTGGCAAGTAAATATCAAAGTCTATTCCGTTAACTTCAAAACAGTATATAAAACAGAATATAAAGCTTTGAAATTTCCACTATTAAATAAATATTTTATGTATTTGTTACAAGTGATGATTAAAAACAACTTCAATATGATGTTCGAGGTTTGCGTCTTTTTGGAGTAATAGCAGATTGGTCCATCTGGTACTTCTAGTTAGGGGAGTTAACTCACTGTGAGAGCAGTGAAAAGTAAGTAACATACTGTAAATGTGGATATGTAAGTATCACAAATAACAAATCTGATAAGAACACAAATCAATTTGGCCTCTGGAAATCCTACCATTATCTTTTATCTTATAGTCCAGAGTTATGTCCCTTCCTTCACACTCTTCTCTAAATATGAAATGATTTGAGCAAACGTTTTCATCCTTTAAGTCCAGAGTTATTTCCCTTCCTTCACACTCTTCTCTAAATATGAAATTGTTTGAGCAAACTCTTTTATCCTTTAATTAACTACTGCAAAGATCTTTAATTTACCAACATTCACTGATTTGTCACCAGTTTTAGCCATGAGGGATTTCTTTGTCAACTCCTAGGGTATGACAGACTGTGTGTGGTAACCTTTTGAATCTGAAGACGATAACGTGACTTTATGACTTCATGCGGTGTAACCATGGCATGCATTGTCGATGATGTCATCCATATTGATGTGCAGTCGACAGAACAATTTCGCCGTGAAAATACTTCTTTAAGCCATTACCTCGTCTCCTTTGTCTGTAGGAGATAAAGAATCATTCCCTACCTATGAGCATGTGACAACAAAATCACAACCCTCTGGCCAATTCATGAATGTCCAAGCCTCGGGTTGGAAGTTCATGAATTACCCCTTAGGTCGTGATTTCGTTGTCATACCCTCTCGGTAGGGAAATATTCTGTTAATTAAGACACTGAACTCCTGAATAACAACAGAACGCATGTCACTATAAGTGTACTTTGTCTTTATTCCAGAATAGGGTAACAAAACCATCACCACTTACAACTGAACATTCCATATAGCCATTGACTAGACTGAAGAAAGCCCAGGTACAAACAACAAAAATATCACATTTAGTACTTCATTAAATAGGGTTTGGTATCTCATTACATCAAATAGGGCTTACATATCAGTCTGTCAAATACAAAACTGAGGAGAAACAAATTAAAATCATGCAGTTTAATGGTAACTTCTACTCAAAAGTCAGTTTTCAATTAAATTTTGAAGAATTCTTCTACTCAAAGTCTTGATCAGTTTGAATTAAATTTTGAAAAATTCTTCACGTTTCATTATCTGTCACGGCTACTCATAACATGTACAGTATACATTGTAATCTGTCTTGGTTTTAATTATCACATCAGGATTGAGTACTTTTATATGAAATAATGTAAACTGTTTACACATTCACTTTTCTCTATAGAACTTTCAGAAGAAACACTCAAAATGTCTCGGCTTAAATTAAGTAAAGATTTATATCTCTCACAAATCAGTCATGGTCACGGTCCATATAGACACAACTGCTGAATCTTTTCCACAGATATCCAATAAAGGAAACTGAATTTTGACCTCTGTATTGAGATTTGTTTTTAATAAAGCACATTGTTTTCTTCAGTTATTAAAACATTTTGTAGCTTAAAGAAAAAAGCTATTGTCAAAATCTAAAAAAAAACAACAACACCTATTTGAAACAAGTAGCCTATAAAACTAACCCTACAAAACTTTGTTAATATAGTCTACTCATACAAAAAGATATCGTACAAAAAACAGGGATTGCTATTTAAGAAATCTAGCAAAATATCTACCATTAAAAATCTCTCTTCACTAGTTTGTATCGTGACAACCAATAACACATTTGTCTTATCCAGACTAATTTAACATAAATTTTGATTTTAAAGAAAATATGCATGAAAATCTCAACAAAATTAAATTATCAAAACAAACTGCTAATAATAGTTAATAATATGCAAATAGTCTAAACAACTTCTTATTTTTAGTTTACCATATGTAAATTCTGTGCAAAGGTCAGAACTTTGGGTGACTGAGAATAGTTCTTTTACCATACACTCGCACTGACAAACATCACATACTCAGTAGCATACATGTATATATTTAGTATAAATATGTACATTTTTACCTAGTTCCATTTAATATTATGCACTTGACTTAACAAGCATAAATGATTTTAATCCATATATATATATGTATATTAAGTACAATCATATAAATATTGATGAATAAAAAAATCTTCAGACAATTGTAAAATAAGTATCACAATATACTAATTGCACATATTTACAAAGTGAAATTTTTTTGGACATTTAACATAACTAAAATAATGCTAATGAACGAACTAAACAACTTAGTTCAGGACAATTAGCCTTCAAGATATTAATTTAATTAATTCAAAAATTAACCTCAATGCATTTGCTTTACCACAATCCGTTTTTAAAGTAAAATTGAAAAAAAAATTACATATATATATATATTAGTCAGAAAAAAATCCATAGTGTGATCTGAAGACTTTGAAAAAACAAAATGCAAGATTAAAAAATATTGGTACGGTAAACATTTCTAATACATTGACTTAATTCAGGCATTCTTGTACTAGCTGACTTGAACCTCTGGCACAGACAAAAGGCTAAAATGTTAGGAAAACTCCAACAACTAAGGTCGACATATGGATATGGGAATGTAAGTTACACTCGAGTCACCTCTGGTACATCTAGTACCACTGATAAATTAACAGTTACCACCGCAAAACAAAAATTGATAAAATATTAAACCACAAATCAAGCTTCTTGATGTTTTTTTTTTATAACGACATCACAACGATTATCAAAGGAACTACGTAACATTAACATGTAATGCTCTTATTTTCATGAGCAGTGTGTCTTCGGTAATAAAAGTATGGCACACATCTAATTGAACACTCTTAATGACAGATCTAAATAATGATTGTACATGTCTGATGACAAGCTTCGTAACAACTTAAACAAAATATAAAAAAAAAAATTTGACATGTTTTTAAACATTTTGTCATTCTGACTTGCAGTTCTGAATTCTCTTGCATAAATATTACTTCAAAAGTATAGAAAATTATTTGCTCCATCATTTAATATTTTTTTGTTGTATATATATATATTGCTTAAAAACCTTCAAATCTGGTATTAAAACTTGCATACCATATTTGACTCAGTAAATGTTCCGAGTGCTTTCAAATTACTAATCGTGAAAATTAAGGGACACCATGTACCATGTGAGACCAAAATGAAATCTTTTACAAGATAATTGAACAGATATATATGCCACAAATCAATTTGCATGAAAATTAAAGCGAAGAAATTCTATTGTATTCATATTTTCAGTCTGTATCTAGAAAAGATTTAAATTCACACTTAAGCAAATTTCAGGTCTTGAAAACTTGGTACTTGCTGATTAGGTTAATTACAGTAACTTTTCTTACACTGTCTACCAACCTCAATCATATTGATATTTATATTTCAGTAACATCAAAGAAAGGATAAATATTTTCATCAGCTTACGTATATCTAAATATGTGTCATTTGATAAGTTAAAGCTATGGAAAAATTAATGTAAAAGCATCAAGACATTGAAACATGACTTGTTGAATTATCTTATTTATATTTTATAAGAGTTTGATAAATTAAATCTTGCAATGTTTTGGTCAGAGATACTGGCCTCCTGTAGTAAAAGCCTCATTCAAATAGCAAATAACAAAAACAAATTGTTACTTGGTGTTGTAAAAAAGGTCAATAAAATTTTGTAGAAATGAATAAAGCTCATTTTTCATATTGAGAATGGAACACATACATTTTGAGCATGCTAGAAAAAAAGCATTACATTTTACAAGAGATTCATAACATAATTGGTTATATTCCCTTTCATATTATGCTAGTATTCAAACTCTCGAATAAAAAATGGTGATGATCAATGTTTTAAAGCTATGTTGAAAAATACAAAATATCTAATTGTTTAAAAATAGTTACAAATTTTGCTTTGAAAGAATAGAAAAATAGGACTGAAATAGTCATTCGTTCTTAATGCTTTCAAAAAAAAATTATAGAAAAAGTTCCTACTGTATTTTTCTGTCATATCAACCAGATGAAAATGAGTATATATTCTTTCAACTATAAGTATGTAAAATAAAGCAGACTTTTCTAACTGTATGGAATATGATTGTTAATCGCAAAATCAAATTCCGTTAACAGTTTTTAAGTCACTAGCAAAACCAAGGAACAGGATATATCACAATGACATAAAATTGAGATTAATTTCAAAAGTGAAGAAAAAAGGACAGGAAATGAAAATAAATCTAAATAGCACCAAAACCAAATGTTAAATTTAGGATGAATCATTTGTTTTAAGTGTTTTAACTAGTGGTAAAAAAATTAATGAAATAGATGAAAGAATGTCAACACTAGTTGTTTATTCATAAATGTACACCATTTCCGAAACTGATTATAACATTATTGTGTACAATATGATCGCATCATACAGATGTGTTGGTTAATATGACTGGTATATTAGGTGTTTGGGTAACTTTGGTCCTTGTAAAATTGATCAAATAAAATTAGTTAAAAAATTAGGGGGAAGGGGGATGATGATTGTTGAAATTAAAAAAAGCTACACAGAAATAATGTTATCATGTTCCACTGCTAATTTTACAATGATCCTCTTCTCCATTGTGGAATCTAAAATATGCCAAACATGCAAGAATAATTCAAAAACTTATAATGTAGAATATAAAAAGTCTTTGGACAAAAATCTAAAGAGATCTAAAGCTTGCTGATTTGAAAATAATAATCAACATTGTAAATTTCCAAACATTCTGCAAAAGTACTTCATTTTATATTTATTTTATTCAATAAAAGTTGTTTACTTTATTCTTCATATTTGGGAATCACTGGGAATATACAGCAAAACAAAATCAATTATCTCACATTCAACCCTTAGATTCGTGCATATATATGTATTCATACAATTTACAAATAATCCGGAGAACAACTTTCGGTAATTTGTGGATAGTAGATAAATATGGCTTAATATATTAATTTAAAAAATAATTACAACAACCATGAGAAAAAATGGCAACTTCATTCTTTACAGTAACAAGAGATCCCAGAGGGATCTTGGCGCCCACCAAAGAATGATCTATGTCTGACAATGGAAAGAGGGATCTTTTCTCTGCTTTTCAAACTTTTGCAAACATACTACATATAAAATTTGAGACAGATCGCTTCAGTACTTTCTGAGAAATAGCAGTAACAAACTTCAACTATCAAAATCCAAGATGGCTCCTTGGCGGCCATCTTGTAAATCGATCGGTCCCAAATCGAAATATGCACAACTAGGGCCATAGAGGAACCTATATATGAAATTTGAGACAGATTCATTCAATACTTTCTGAGAAATAGTGATAACAAACTTTAACTATCAAATTCCAAGATGGCAGCCTGGCGGCCATTTTGTTGACCGATCGATCCAAAAACGCATTATGCACAACAAGAGCCCTAGGGAAACCTACATATGAAATATGAGAAAGATCCCTTCAGTACTTTGTGAGAAATAGCGATAACAAACTTTAACTATCAAATTCCAAGATGGCAGCCTGGCGGCCATTTTGTTGACCGATCGATCCAAAAACGCATTATGCACAACAAGAGCCCTAGGGAAACCTACATATGAAATATGAGAAAGATCCCTTCAGTACTTTGTGAAAAATAGCGATATTAATCTTTAACTATCAAAATCCAAGATGGCTGCCTGGTGGCCATTTTGTTGACCGATCGATCCAAAAACGCATTATGCACAACTAGGGCCCTAGGGGAACCTACATATGAAATTTGAGAAAGATCCCTTCAGTACTTTCTGAGAAATAGCGATAACAAACTTTAAGTATTAAAATCCAAGATGGCTGCCTGGCGGCCATCTTGTTAACCGATTGGTCCCAAAATGCAATATGCACAACTAGGGCCCTAGGGGAACCTACATATGAAATTTGAGAAAGATCCCTTTAGTACTTTCTGAGAAATAGCGATAACAAACTTTAAGTATTAAAATCCAAGATGGCTGCCTGGCGGCCATCTTGTTAACCGATTGGTCCCAAAATGCAATATGCACAACTAGGGCCCTAGGGGAACCTACATATGAAATTTGAGAAAGATCCCTTCAGTACTTTCTGAGAAATAGCGATAACAAACTTTAAGTATCAAAATCCAAGATGGCTGCCTGGCGGCCATCTTGTTAACCGATTGGTCCCAAAATGCAATATGCACAACTAGGGCCCTAGGGGAACCTACATATGAAATTTGAGAAAGATCTCTTCAGTACTTTCTGAGAAATAGCGATAACAAACTTTAAGTATCAAAATCCAAGATGGCTGCCTGGCGGCCATCTTGTTAACCGATTGGTCCCAAAATGCAATATGCACAACTAGGGCCCTAGGGGAACCTACATATGAAATTTGAGAAAGATCCCTTCAGTGCTTTCTGAGAAATAGCGATAACAAGAATTGTTAACGGACGGACGGACGGAAGGACGGACGGAAGGACGGACGGACCACGGACAAAAAGCGATTTGAATAGCCCACCATCTGATGATGGTGGGCTAAAAAACAACTTTCACTCAATTACACACATACAGAAATATTTTCAATAACATTTCAAACCAAAAGTATCGCAGCAACACCGTTAACTCATTCAAAACAACAAAATAGTCGTCAACATTTCATAAAATATTATTTGAAAATAAACACCTTCCATTCACTTCTCACTTGCAAATTTCCAAACACAAACAGTTATATTAGCACACTTATGCAACAGCATGTTACAACGGTCATTACTTTTCTTTTTCAACAATGTAGTTTTTGGGGTATGAAAAATGATTATATATACATGCACACATGAAATTCCATTTTTGGTAATTGCTTTCTTTTAGCGGTGAAGCTTGTGAAAGTAAAAAATAAAAAATAAAACAGTTTTGCATCGTTCATGTTTAACCTTCCTACAACAAAGTATTACATACATTGAACTTCACACAGGATTGTCTCCCCTTGGTCACGGAATCCAGACATCTCATGCATTGTCATTTCGGTGTAGCACTAATTAACATTTATTTTCTCCAGTAAATTAGATTTCATGATGCTAACCTACTGTATGATCAAAAATTTGTTCAAGAACAACTACTAAAAGTGCTATTTAGCACGTTTGGCTCTGCTTTCCGGAAATTGGATTATGATGGTTTTGTTCTTGGAATGATGTATTAAAATAATACATGGGAGTATGGCAAGAATAACTTGAATCCCATACACTGTCTTTGGCTTACAGGAACTTGTACGAGGTTCACTGGAATGATAGGAACTCAACTCTTTTAATCCTACAGATGCCACCACACAAACACACCTCACATAAAACACTTACTCCTTATATAAACTTAAGGTTCTTGTCTCTTCTACATGAACTTTGACGTCGACTTACACAAATGTTGTATCTGGCATAAAATGGATTCTATCTAGAAACCATAGACTTCTTGAGTATCATCTTCATGCATTCATGTACAGGTGCACTATTTCCTCTGGAGAGATCCACCACCGCCTTGCTGTATATATACGATCTCCTAGACACCTAGGAACCACGACACAAGTGGTACATATTATGTAAACATGAAATGCTTAACACAAAAAAATGTCGGTAAATTGTTCACATGTCGATGTTGGTCTCTTGGTCTGAATTCATGGACAGGAAATTACTATGATATGCTACATGAAGTAGCTAGGACGCCATCGTTCAGACTCCGTGAGGAAAGCGTAACTATTCATCATACACTGTAACTAGTACAATGTCACTCTTGATAGCTACATATCCATCTTATTGTCTTTTTGAAATAGCGTTTGGAGTCCTTGATTAGATTACAACATTACACCAGCTTCTACAGGCATTATCTGTCTGTCAACATTAATGCGGACACCAGTGATGCGATGGTTGCTATGACGATGACGAAGGTCGACACGGGGCTGGTGTGAGGTCCACCACATTTAGATGTATCCTCCTGTACAATAGAAAAGCAGGTCAATAGATGTATAAGGACACGTTGGAGATAAGTTTAAATAGTTTATGTGAAGAGAACAATAAGGTTTGATTAGTTAATGTCCTATTTATATATTTATAGACGTGCCAGGTTTGCAAGGTGGAAGAAAGTAGCGGAGAAGTACCTGGCAACTGCATTACGTGAGATTCTAACCTAAAACTTAAAGCGATGGACGGCTTGCGGTAGTAACATCTTAACCACTCTGTCCTCATGTAAGAGAACAAAATTGATCTATACAACTGTAATTTCTGCTGTAAGTTATGAAGCAATGCATATATATTGTAGTTTTAATTGAATACTTGTGTTGTAAATCATTTGAATTTTGTATGCAATTTAGCTTCTTATTAATTTGTCAAATAAGAGTATTCCCATCATCATATCTTTAATACATACAATACAATTACATATCATGTAAGTATTAATCAATATTGGTGATATTTGAATTGTCCATTAAAAGAATGAGCATGTGCTAAGTGACAAACCTTTTCATCATAGTCGTAACATTTCTCGGGGTTGTTCCTGTATCGTGGTGTTAGATTACAGTAGTCAGGGCCTTCATCTGAGCAAAATGAACAAAAAATTTAGCCACATCCTAACTTTGATGAAATAAACACCAATGATAGAAATAAAAAATAAAATCATTTTTATTTCTATTAATGCTTCAAATTTCTAGACATATTTCAATTATCAATCTGAAAGTCTCTTATATAAGATCATGAATAAGCCAAGATTTGATTTGACATAATTCATGTCATGGAAAAATACGCTTCCTTTCTGGGAGTACCTGGTCCACTTACCATACAATGTTTTTTTATCTAAAATGGATTTTATTCTTGTAATTACGTTAATCAAAGAATATGACATTGTGATGATATTCCAGTATATAAATGTAACTGATGTTTTTAATATTTATTTTTTCAATTTGTCAAAAGGCTGAAAAACAGTTGCCGAGTCAATAATAACATCAAATCATATTACCCTTCTGTGGCTCTTGTATCAGTTTTTCACTCTCGGCTGACAATACACAGTCCGGACACTCAGGAGTGGCCACCAATAACAACAGGTTAGTATTCTTAAAACGTACCGCGTAGAAGTCCCTACAAAAAACAAACAACACTAAATTGTACAATGAGATTTCAAAATATCAGCAAATTTGTCATGAATTTCTTTCAGCAGACATTTTATAGAAGGTCCTAATAGCTATTTTATAAAAAAAATTTTGAAGATATTGTTCGCCCATTGTCAATTTCTTGCAGGAGATATTGCTCACCCATTGTCAATTTCATGCAGAAGATATTATTTGCCCATTGTCAATTTCTTGCAGGAGATATTGTTCGCCCATTGTCAATTTCTTGCAGGAGATATTATTTGCCCATTGTCAATTTCTTGCAGGAGATATTATTTGCCAATTGCCAATTTCTTGCAGGAGATATTGCTGAACCATTGTCAATTTCTTGCAGGAGATATTGCTCACCCATTGTCAATTTCTTGCAGGAGATATTTTTCGCCCATTGTCAATATTATTTGCCCATTGTCAATTTCTAGCAGGAGAAATTATTTGCCCATTGTCAATTTCTTGCAGGAGATATTATTTGCCCATTGTCAATTTCTTGCAGGAGATATTATTTGCCAATTGCCAATTTCTTGCAGGAGATATTGCTGAACCATTGTCAATTTCTTGCAGGAGATATTGCTCACCAATTGTCAATTTCTTGCAGAAGATATTGTTCGCCCATTGTCAATTTCTTGCAGGAGAGATTATTTGCCCATTGTCAATTTCTAGCAGGAGAAATTATTTGCCCATTGTCAATTTCTTGCAGGAGATATTATTTGCCCATTGTCAATTTCTTGCAGGAGATATTGCTCACCCATTGTCAATTTCTTGCAGGAGATATTATTTGCCCATTGTCAATTTCTTGCAGGAGATATTATTTGCCCATTGCCAATTTGTAACAGAAAGAGATATTATTTGTCAATTGCCAATTTGTAACAGAAGGAGATATTATTTGCCCATTGCCAATTTGTAACAGAAGGAGATATTATTTGTCAATTGCCAATTTGTAACAGAAGGAGATATTATTTGCCCATTGCCAATTTGTAACAGAAGTCATACAGATCATCTTTCTTGTTATTCATTCTATTTGATTCACAGATATATAAGTACACAAAAATACCTTTGATCACAAATGAAGCGATATTTATCCCCAGCCAATAAAATCATCAATTAACAGTACATACCTAGTGCAGTTCTTGTCACAGGGATAGATGGTCTCTTTAAAGGCACCTGTTCCAAGTTTGTCACTAAAATAGTATTGAGCCTGTTTCTTAATACAGTGATCCGTCTCATCCGAGCTCTCCATCATCTCCTCTGGGATTTCAACATAAGCTGTATACCAATAAGTAACAATGTAAGCACTAGCAGGCATAAATCCAAGTGGGGACCCACTTAATGAAATCAGATACTAATAGATATACAGATTGATTTGAAATAGATTATAGTGCCAAGAAACGATCACGTGGCGGCACGTAAAACTCTTCAATTCAAATAGATTATAACGCCTTTACCATGGAATCGGCTGATGATTGCAAGTAATCAGCGGTATTCCAACAGCATATTCCACCCTTGGGAATAAGTATTGATTGTCACGTCATGTACGAATGTTATGTCATATTTTTCAAGAGAAAATGACCTGAATTTCACTCACAAGATATTTACATTACAATTGATACCTCTCAGAAAGGGAGACAACTCTAATATGCAAAAACAGAATAGGTACAATTAATACAGAAAAAATATATAGAGAAGATTAATTATGACAACGATAAAGAAAATGGTCTTACCAGCATTAGTCTCTGGTGTCAGCCAACTGTGGAATAAAATCAATAGATAAAATACGATTTATGTATTCAAGCTATTCAAGTATTACATGTACAGTCTAGTACATTAACAGCATTTTTTTTACTCATAGTTATAATCTCAAGCTAAATTTGAGAATATATTTCCAATATGGTTGTGTAACAAACTTTGCCTTGTATCTTGACTACAACTTTATTTTGCATGAGCTAAAATATTAAATAACTCCTATCTTAAATTCTTTCTCAAAGATGCAAAGATCTAACAGATATAGGATATTTTGAAATAATTTGTAAATAAGTTTTAAAATAAAGTATTTTTACAGTTGTTGTGCATCATCTCGTCCATACTAACCTGAACAGATTGAAGTTGAAGGCAGTCCTGAAAAGTAACAAAACATACAATGGTTAAATGTAATGCAAATTTGTCTAGGTGTTCATTGACTTCAAATATTTTCTTTTACTTCATTTAGAAATAAGATGCTCCACCGCCGACAAATGGTATTGTTTCACTATCAAAAACATTTTTATTTAGTATTTTTCTTCAGTTACAAAAGTTACTTACTTTACACTATTACCACCATTGAAAAGTTTGAGCTTCTAATTTTACTTAAAGTTAAATATACGAAAAATAATTAATTGCATCCCGAAAAAATTCCGTGGCACTATATCTTATATGGAATGAAGTAATGATTGCGCATGCACCAAAGGCGAAATAAATTATTTTATGTTATTTTTTGTGTTAATTAGACATATAAATACACGATTAAACACCAATTATTGTTCAAGTGATGAATATCATTTATGCTCTGTCGGCGGTGGAGCATCTTTAACTTCTTTTAAAAATAACATTATTTACACTCATTTCATTACATCATAAGTTATATTATTTATAGTGTACATGAACTTTTCTAAACCAGCTGAGGCAAATGATGACAAAGTCTCGTTCAACAGAAATCAACAGCCTTTCTTGTAGCTTTCATACTCTAACAATAGTATACATACCATGTCCAAAAGCTACTGAACCAGTTGACAGTCAGAAGGTCAAACAACAAGTTAATGGACGGCTGGAAAATATAGAAATATCAACTCTTATAGATACAAAAGTACTGCATTTCTTCATCTGACATAGTCAACAGAAACAAAAGTCAGTTGTTGTTTTCATAATTTAAATGACTAGTTATAACTCAGGCATCTTGTATTATAAATTGTACATGTATTAATTTATATAAATAGATGTCATTCACAATATGTAAATTTCAAGTACAGGAGAGATATTGAAGAATCTAACGTCACAAATCAAATTACACATACTAATTCTACACTCACAATTCTAAAGGATAAAGACCCAGCACTGTTACTGTCGTCTTCACTCTTGGAACAGGTGGCTTGGTAGTCATACTGCTCTAGTCTGAAACAAGCATCACAAATCTCTATAAGTGGAAACAGTACATTAAATAGCAAACAGTACACCAAATTAACTCATATTATTTTGCATTTCCATGCCAAACATTTTCACATGGATTTAATTTTGCAATTTACAGGTAAAACATTCCACTCTACAGTACTTGTAAAAAGAAATATCTACAATGTACTGACAATTTACAACTTTCCAACTCCCTTTGATACAAGTTTTCTATATTCAAACCCAAACCAGATAATCATTTTCTCTTTTCGTTCTTTTCATACTGAAACAAACCAACTTTCTTTCATGGCAACTAAGTTTCAAGATTTCTGTTTCAAAATATTTTAGCAGAGATTAATTTTTGAGGATTAAAAATTGAATTGAAATACCTCTGTATTAAGATAAATCTTTGAATTCAGTTTTGCAAGAATGGTCAAAGATATTATTTGGTGGAGAATAACTTTCACGAATTTGCCTTGATCTTGTAATTCGCAAAAGACGCGGTAGAAAGTTGCTTTATAGTATAGTATTACTAGATATATTTGAACTATTGTATTCTACAATTCTCAATGAACGATACTGACCTTTGGTATGTAGTGTTGTATAGAGCACTCATCAAGCCAGCATCCACATGTCCAAAGAATCGACCAATCTGTAAGACAATGGCAGATACAAGGTATTCAGGGCAAGGCTTATTATGACAGACCATAGTCAAACCAGTCTATTCCGAATTTGCATATTACTGCACTAGCGAGTAGGTATACATTGTGACGTCATGTGTTTGCGAGCGTAACGTCATACGTTTCGAAAAACAACGTAAATTGTGCTAACAAAATAATGACGAAACAACTGATACCTACCCGCAAGGGAGCTAACTCTGTAATATGCAAAGACGGAATAAAGACTACCCAATGGGCAAAGGAAAAGAGGTCTCTAAATCTGAGTGGTCTTTATACACAGGTCAAATTGTGTTATAAATGGTCATTTGGGACCTTATGAAAGTGGTCGTCATAAGCAGGTGGTCTTTATACAGGGGCAGTAGCTAAGGCTGCTTTTACTGTATTTTGTCTTGCTGGGCCCGGGGATAGACTACTTTTTTTTCTTCTTGTAGGGGATTGAACTAAAAATGTGAATGCTTTTTGATAATGCCATCATCTCATCTTCCGGAAATGTAAATTAAACATGCCGTATAAAATAACGCTATAATTGTGCTTTCACTAATACCTCTTGTAAGACAGAATCTTTTTCGTATCTCTTTCAAAGAGTTAGGATCTTCAAGTGCGGTATGTAAAAAAAGCATTGGTTTCGTTAGATTAGTTTAACATCCTATTAACAGCCAGTTACTTACGGACATTCCAGGTTTATAAATGGAGGAAAGCCAGAGTATCTAGTGAAAAACCATAGACCAGTACCTATAAGTCTTTAAAAAATAATATAAGCTAGTGTAGAAGCCACTCTCACCTCTGTAAGTTTATCATCCTGGTTTGTTGCGATAAGGAACGCCCCATCGTCCAGAAGATAACATAACATTTCAGCGTTGTTGCCACAGTTGAGAGTACCGGCGTCAGTGTGTTTATTTATAGTCTTTATCATCACTTCCATCAAAGTGTCATGGGCGATGAACATGCCAGCAACTAAAACAGTCAAAAACATTAAATTCAAAGTCAACAGCTAGCACTTCATGTTAAATCTGCCTCTGTCCAGTTGGCATTCATATTGACTATAAATGCCAACTGAAAAACATTTAATGCTTATATACATTTAGTAATAATTTAATGATGAAATCCCAACCAAGAGATTTTGCATCTATAATGAGTAAGAAATTCATTATCTCCAAAGACAAATAATTCTTTGAACAGCCATCTTCAGTGATCACTGGCATGGCAATGGCGTCAATTCAATAATGACATCATAATAAGCGAATGGCAGCTCATAGACTGATGAATGCCAACTGCGCTTGCTAAAATAGGGCTAGCTCATGTACATAAATGTATGTTCTTCAAAGTCATTTTTATCTAAAAGAGTAATAAAATTAACTTGGTCAAGTCTTTGACCAGAATTTGACCTGAAATTAATTAACAAAATATTTACATGTCTATTTCAGGAGAAATTATCCTAAAGTTTATACCAAGTTTCATACATACAATGACGCAAAACTTAAATCTGATGAATCATTTTCAAGCATATGTTTGATCAACTTTATGTGAATTTCAGGTTAATTTAACATGAATTTTAAGTCAATTTCACAAGAATTTTATCTGAATTTCAGACCAATTTCACATAAATATGAGGTCAAATTCATGTGAATATCGGGTCAATTTCACACAAATTTCAAGTCCATTTCAAACAAACAAGTCCATTCAAAGTCAAGTCAAATTCATGTGAATTTCTCGTGAATTTCAGATCCATTTCAAGTGAAATTCAGATCAAATTTACCTAGAGACATTGCATGTTACAGTATCACACCTGCTTATCCCAATAAAACAATGAGAGTACTTACCTGCTGGTTTGTACTTGTCACCAGATATATCCATAGTGATTGACTTGGTGATACGGATATGGGGCACACTATCGTTGACACTCCTCTTGGCTGACAAGAAAAAGTTTTTAAATCTTCAAAATACCAAGCAATAAAACCTGATGAATTTCATAGATCCATGAACACAAATACAATTTACAATTATAAAGGTAATATTACTCAAAGTCATAATTATCACATCACATTTGTCCAGGGATTGTATAATATTTACCTAGAGTATAGTCTACACTGAACATGTATTTGTCAGTGTCCAGAGCACGTCTGTAGTAGATAGCTTTCCAGGTGTCTCTGTCATTCTCCAGTAATCCAGCCTCGCTGTCAGTAGAAAGTACATCAGTTGGTAAACATGGACATTATACTACAAGTTGTTCTTTTTAAGTGTTTTTCATAATTTACCCCACTTGTTGTACAAAATAACAGTATTCCAAGGGTTTCTTGATTTTGTGTGATTTGGAATGAAAATCAGTTGCCACAAGGGAATATATTACATAGAATGAAATCTTCAAATTCAATAAAAGAATTAATATAATTCATTATATTAAACTGCAATGAAAGATAAATCCTTGTCTATGCAGCACTTTATAACATAAAATGATCATTGTGTAGAAACGATCATTGTGTCCATGGTTACCATTAAACCATGAATACAGAAACTTTATATTTTGTGTCTATATTAATGTCAATATTGCTCCATCAGCTAATTACCTTGAAGATATCTATCATTGAAATCATATCAAATCTCCAAAGTAAACATGAATATTTCATGTAATACTGTATTCCTCCTTTTCATATTACAGAGTTATCTGCCCTTATGGGTAGTCTGGAAGTATATTTTGGTTTTGGCATACAAAAATGACGTTGATAAAGTACAATTAACCGTCAATTACCCCGTGTTAGTCCTACCTTCTGTTGATTTGTGACATTACAATTGTTGGAAGGCCTAGGTGGGACAAATGGTACATCATTAACTCAAATAGGAAATGTAACTGCAAGCTTTTCTCAGATAGGCAAATATTTCAGTTCGGAAATGTGGTTCTCTTACCTTTTGGGAGAGACGGTGGTGATACCACTTGCTGTTCCCATGAAATGTGCTACCACTCTGTAGTATTAGAATTATATCAATATCAGAATTATAACTCGGGAATCATAGACAATGCACAATCATAAGAATATACTTGTTAATCATAGCAAAAATCAAAGTTCTTTTTATATGTATATATTCTGAAACTTGTTTATAATATCTACTCAAGATTTTTATTACTTTCATAGTTTTAAGAACAAATATTTCAAAATTGAATTATAATTGTATAACTAAAGGATAAAATATGTGCTAATACAGTTGTACTTAAATGGTACACAAAAGAATTATCAAATAAAGCTTAAACAAAAATAGATTAACACATAACTTTATCTTATCTAACATGAAATCTTTTCTCGGTTAAAATTATTAATAATGTTAATTAAATTGGTACATAAAATGAAAAAATGTTGTTTTTTTTTTAATAATATATAAACATGCATCCTACAGTATAAAACAATGCATTTACTGTAGTTATAAAGCTAACAAGTTAACAGCCTCTAGTAGCTAGGCTTTACAAGTTGAAAACTGCTTCTCCCAAGCCAATAAGGAAAACCTTTATTTCTGAATCATGCAATAAAGAACTAATTAATCCTTAATAAAAGGAAGAATATCGGAAAGAAAAAAAAAAGTCCCAAAAACATCCTTTGGGTTAAAATTTCTGTTGAGATAATTTGTAAATTTGGATTAAGAGATGAAATAGTTTTATTAAGATGCAGGCAGAATCATTTACCATAAAATGCATGCAGAAGTATTCTACCAATAATCATATATCAGTGATCATGTGGTCATATTGCGGCAGTGTCAGCTACGTGTCTTAGACATCAGATTCCATTCTGTGCAATCTGCACTGAAATCTTATCTTATACTTAAACCACATGCTTTAAGCCGCAACCAGGATGAAATGTTCAGTTAAAAGTTCACCTTTTATTCACAAGTTACTTTTTAGGATGATGAACAAATGTCCCCATAAACGATTTTCAAACAGAGGACTTTCATTTATTTCTGAGGTTTAACAACAGATAATGACCTGAGATTTATCCTTTCTTCAGCCAGGGTCATATACAAGAATAGAAACTGAATCCTTTTTCTGAGCCAGGGAACACTGACAGGACAAAAAGCCACTATGAGCAGACGTTAAATCATGGGAGGGATCAAAGGCAACTCAGAACCATAGGTAGCAGGTGGAAGGATATCAACCATTTTGACAATTGTTACCTGTGTAAATTACACTGGTGTAAGCTTTATAAGGTTTTTACTGCACATCAAAAGCTACTCCAGTTATGATCACAACAAGACTAAAAGCCAAATTCAGTTTTTATCATATGAAAATATTTATGTCTTAAGGCCTTTAGAAAAAGATTTTTGGCACAAATTGTACAGCATATTTTGTCTTTGCATATTCAGAGATGAAAATGGAAAGTCTTAAAAAAGACTGAAATTAGCTTTTTTGTATGGAATTACATGTACTAGTAGCTATTTTCTGAAAGCCAAAAAGGCTGATATCAGCCAATCGACTGAGGGTTTTCATCTCTCGAGGCTGAAATCAGCCAATGGACTGAGGGTTTTCATCTCTGATATAGAGTTACCTCCCTTGCGGACAGCTTTCAATTGTGACATCAATTCTTTCCATTTTATATTGATTCGCTCGCAAACTCATAAAGTCACAATTTATACATATCTCGCAAAGGCAGATAACTCTGTAGTAAGCAAATACAGAATTGAGCTCGCAGGTACATCCAGCCAGACACTGATATACCAAACGAAATTAGGCCTATCAACTTAAAATATATTTTTTTTTTCCAATTGAAAAAGGATTTGGGTTAAAAGCCAGCACATAGAGAACAGAGAAAGGGATCTTTTGATTAAGCAGGAATTGAGGAAAGCATTATGACCCTGCAGATAGGGATTTGGGAATAATTTAAGCCTTTTTTAACATGATCAGGGGATAAATCAAAAGCCACATTTTACAAGGGAATAAACGGAAAATATAGGCAATTAAAAGTAGGGTTAATTATTTATAGTTAATTACAGCAAGCAACCTTATATCAGAACCAGTTTGATAAAAAGAAATGTTAGTTGAGCTATCTGCGAAGTAATGTTAGTAATGGATTTTTCCTCATCTGTCCTCTGGCTCATCTTAGTATCATCATCAGGTGTTCAGATTTTTTAAATACAATATATTGATTAAATAGATGCACAAATTTCTTTTAAAATATAATGACATCCATCAATTTTTTTCAGCATCTATGTTTTCAAACTGTTACAATATTGCATCCATCTATTCAAATTGTCACAACAATGACGTATCAACCATGCATATTTTTTCTACGAATATCTTCAATTGTTATGAAGTTCTCTGTCTCTACGTGTCTGATCTCCATACTATAATGAGTTGTCACGGCGACGGCCGTATGTAACACTGGTCACCTTACAATAGTGATACCACCAAATACACTACAGAGGGGTAAACAACATTCCTGTTTACTGTTTGGGCATGCTCAGGTTAACGCCAAGTATTGAAACGTAAAAAAATTGGTCAGTATATTTACTCGATATCTCTGCAAGCGTCCAGAATATTTAGAAAACAAGGGAAAAACAATCACTAACACATCATCTTAACTACACTTAACCTCTTAACTTTAGCTAATTCACCCCCGGAGACATATATGAACTGTTCTATTTCAAAGGCTGGAACAGTTCATTATGAATTTACAGGGGTGAATGGATTTACATAATAGTACATTTACCCTTTTTATAGGTTCTCTCTCTGACCTTGTTCTTACTTAAAACACCAATTTAAGAAGTTCTCTAAACTCTCTCATATTTCGAGAACTGATCAAGCTTAGCTCACAGTTCAGGAAGGTTTGCTACATTTCAGAAACAATTCTAACATGTGAACTGAAATGACATAAATCCCATTAAAGTCTACAGGATCCTATACAATTTTATAACTGACAATGAAAGTCAAGGTCATGGAATTTTTGAGAATATGACAGACCTCCACCTCTGCATGCTATTTCTTCAGCTAATAATAAAAGTAGATAGACAGTATTAATGTAGGAAATAAGATTTGAAGGCAAATTAAAACATTCCCAGAAGAGCACAATCAAAATACAATACACTTTCCCAGTAGCAATTCAGAGGGTCTGACTGACAAAATATATATATGCCAGAGTATTAGAAATTAGTATCCATGGCTCGTGTTAAAGTCTTATCATGATAATTAACATATCAAGATATCCCCTGGGCCTGCACCGCTCATCATTATATTTATCATTCACTTATTTGTATACAAGTAGATAATCATTTCCAGGATATTAAAGTCATTTGGAAAATCTATTTTTAATGTATTTATTTGAAAATTGTAACCTTTTGGGATTTTCAAGGTCATTATAATATTGCAAATATAAGAGAGAACTCCAAAAATAAGCTTAAAGGCCCATTACCTTTCCGAGCAAAATATAAAGGTTTCTTAAAAAACATTAATAACATCAGAAAATGCATGCCAATGACCTAAAATAAGGTAACAACACCAAACATATGCAAGATTTCCTGCGTAATATATGAAAACAGTGGAGAATATTCGCTGTTTTGCCGTCTGGCGCAGTGATAGTCAACTATCCGCGTATTTACGACGACGGCGGGAAACATAGACGACCACGTATGAAAATAAACTTTATTTATTTATCAAACGTCAGAAGGATGATAAATGTAGTATTAACGGTAAGTTAATAAGTTTTAAGACTCTACAAAATTATCGATCTTGTTTTACATTCCCATTTTAAAAATTAAAAGCCATTTCGGAAAGGTAGTGGGCCTTTAAGGATAAGATAATATTTTTAAACAAAATTGAATTGATTATTTCAGCAATCAATATTATCAAAAGGAATAGCTATAATAGTAGTTCTCAGGCTTCAAAATCGGTATATGATAGTCTTTTTATTACATACTTAGCCCTGAATGACCTTAAAATGGGTATCAAACTTATTTTTTATTAATCATCATCCGATGATATCTTTAACTCTACCATAGAGATAGACAACGGACAATTGTACCATTGTTACATTAGTATTAGGCTAATAGGTAAGTTAATCAAGCATAACTCCAAAACCAGTTTTAATTAGTCAAGCATAACTCCATAAACCAGTCTTGTTACTATACTAACTCCACATTGGTAGCGTTAACGGATGTGTCATTACTGTCTGAGCTGGAAACGAAACAAATCGGGAAGTTCAAGGAAACAGTATTTACCGAAAGTCTAGGAATAATATATGTTTGTATGCTATAGAAACAAAGAGAAACACCTTTCTAAAAGTTTTCAGCCATCTAAAAACAGAGATATTAATCTCAATTTGATAAATATGTGTGTGTACTTCATGTTGTGGAAATAAAGAAATACTTAACTATACACAGCTATGTGTAAGACTAAATATCTCAAAACAAAAAGGACACGAACATGAAAACATGACTAAATTCAACATCAACTGCATCATTTATGTTTTTTTAAGATTAAATACAATTATAGTAAACACAATTTATTTCTCTCCACACAATGGAATATTCTGGCAGCAAATTAACATTATCAAGATATCAATAAATTTGATGCAGAAAACAGTAAGTATATATATATAAATCATGTCAATGGCCTTTTTTAAAATAAAGTTTAACAAATACTTAATTAGTTTTTTTTTCACAGAAACAGCAATTATGATAAAATATTCACAATAAATAAATAGGAAATAACCTAGTAATTTACGGATTTGGAATGGTGTATCCCTAATAACAAAATATCATCTACAACCAACCTATTCAGCCTAAACAGAGTTACCTCCCTTGTGGATACAGAGTTACCTCCCTTGTGGATACAGAGTTACCTCCCTTGTGGATACAGAGTTACCTCCCTTGTGGATACAGAGTTACCTCCCTTGTGTATACAGAGTTACCTCCCCTGTGGATACAGAGTTACCTCCCTTGTGGATAGGTGTCCATTGTAAAGACTGTATTTTGGGAGTGAAATTTGTGTTATTTTCTCTATAAAGTATGACATCATGCTCACAAACACATGACATCACAATCAACACCTACCCATAAGGGGAGATAATTCTGTAATATGTAAACACAGAATAACTACCTAACATATCTCCAACCTCTAACAGCTTCAATAAATAGGGACTGAATCCAGAAATAAATGAACAAAAATTATAACACTTAACACTTTTAGTTGTCACCTGGTATATTCACGATGATATTATTCTATAATATTGGGCAATGCAGTAATCCAAACCATGTAGACAAATCATTCCTCTATAATTACAGATACACAAAGGCGGATGTAAGAAAGATGTTGTTGGATCTTCCTCCAACTCTCTGTCTACAGCTCAGATAGCTATAGTCAAATACACCTGGGCCCGGTGTCATCAACATTCCTCAACTTAAACAAATTCCTTAATTCTACAATTCTCCATAGGAAAGCATAACAGAAGTTAAAGAAAAGCTAAGAGCTTTCCTTATTAAACTTCTGCAATGTTTTCCTTAAGAGAATTTAATTCAGGGAATTCCTTTGAATTGTTGATGAAACTGATGAGCCTTGTAACCAACATCACATTCTTGTTCTCAAACAGAAAACTAGGATAGGAATCTTAAATCCTGGTACAACCACTAGGACAAATCATCAATATTCATTTATATATAACTGACCTAGAACCTTGTGACCTTGAAACTAATTACCTTTAACGAATATATAGTTTTAAAGACATAATTAGCTAACAGACTAAGGATATTGAACAATGGGGTGCAACACGTTACTGTATATAAATGTAGTGTGCATGTTTCATTCCTGCTCACGGTGTCGACCACATCAGGGTAGCCATTTTGTGTATACCTTTCATTCATGAGGTGGGGAAATGTGGCCATATCCGTCCAGTAGTTGTCGAACAGTTTGGCCATTTGCATGTCCCAGTGTAGGTGCTTCACCTTATCTATGTCGACGACCAATCCAGGAGCAACTGTTGAGGGAAATGATACATAACATGTAAATTATAATGTCAAACCTGTCTATAGAGACTACCTATAGGACCAAGAGATTTGGTCTTTAAATATATGTGGATTCTATACAGAGGTCACAAGGCGAACAAATAGAAAATTTTCACAAGGAGAAATCCTCAAGAACCAACATCATGCTAATTTCATATTATGTGAGTTGTGGTTTATCTTCTAGGTCTACAGGAGGATCCTGGTGGATAGAGAGCCATGTTAAAACATCAAAATAAGAAGGGAAGTAACTAGTCTGATACAGCTGGTTAACAACAGGCCCTATCAAGGCACAGCTTACATGGTATCACGAGGCGTAAAACTTGTAAATTGACTGGCATTACATAACTTACATTGAAGGCTTTCACATGATTTTTTGAGGTTGAGGACATTGTGAAGATCAGCTAGTAAACCGGTGAGATTAGCATTGCTCTGTCCCTCATAGTAATCCCTGTAAAATAAACACATATTCAGTTATCTCAGCTTGCTATTTCACATTCCATCAACAGTTCATCCTCAATAATCTCCTCATTATATCCACCCCTTGAATATATCATAGCAAAACTGAAGACAATAATTCAGAATAGAAAATTAAAAACGGAATCCTGAACTTTTACAGATCTACATTGAATGCAAAAGTAAATCCCACAACATTTTTGTGTAAGGAAGTTAGTTTACATTAACTAGTATAAACTATATTGGAAAACAGAAATTTCACTCACCATGGTGCAACAAGGACTTCAGATTTTGTGAAGTTCATGTCAGCTACAACAAGAATAGTACAGGGATATTATCAGTTACATGACAGAAATAATTGCTACATAACTGATGGAAGCTAAATGATAATTGTAACAAAAATTATTTTGTTGGCTTTATCAATTAGTACTTATATTTGCATGTCCACATCAACATATCAAGACCTATCGAACATACTGGTAAATATTGCCTAGGTACAAAAAGGATAATTAGTAAAAATGGCAAAAAATAATCTCCCTTCAAGACTTAATGTTGTTTTATCTATACAGACACAGAGTTATCTCCCATAAAAGGACTGAGAGTTATCTCTTCTACAAAGACATAGTATCATCTCCCATAAAAATATAGTCTCACATTCCCAAGATCTAGCCACTGAATGAGACCAGTCGAAAAAGAGCCTGGTCTGGATAGTGTTTGAATATTGCAACCAGTAGAGGGTGAGCTAAAATGGTAAATAAACATGGACGGCAGCACATAAAAAGCAAAATACATTTTCTTTGTGCTTAACAACATCCTGAAGAATGGTTATTTTGTAATTTTTTAACTGAAAATCTATTATTCTTTGTTCAGGTGTGGCTGACAGCGCTTTTTCAAAATTGGTTCCATCATATTTGTGGGTGTGTATCTATCAGCCATTGAAAATCTTTACTGATATTTTGGTAAGCCTTAATTTGAAATCAGAAAACTGAAATACGAACCAGACTCTCAATCAGTGGCAAAGGTATGGGGTATACGGGACTAATAGAGTTATCTCCCCTAAAAAGACCAGGAGTTTTGTCCCTTAGATATTACATTACACAGTACTCACTTATATAACAGGCATTTCCAGCTATCTGTGGATATCTCTTCTGGTACAGCGGCAAGCTTACTCCCAAACTGTAAACACCATTAACAACTTTTGTTATGGAGATATAACACAAGAGTCTGAGTGTTCTCTAAATAAACTTTGAAACAGTTTGTGATGAGAGTCCAGCCTTGCATATTAAGTTATACACTGTTTTGTCTAAAACATCACTGTATTTTTCTTATTTCTTATGTCTATAGTTAACTGTATGCAGACTTCCCACGTCATTAAACAAACCTGAAGTTGGTGCCATTGATGACTGTGTAGGAATAGTTCCTCTTCTCCACATCTAAATGACGCTGTTAAATAAAATCAAAATTACTTAAGGAATTTGAATTAGATTTTTGCTAAAGTTAGTCATTAAAACAATCAAAGTTATTTGGTTCAACTGTGGTTCAGAGAAGAAATCATGATTTTGAACATAGTGCATACTTGGGGTGTGGTTTCTAAACCAAACATTAACAATCTGATAGGTTTATTTCATTTTAACTTCAAGCTATCATGTTGCAGATTCTAACTTCAGAATCATTAACTGATAACAATGGAAATTAATTACAAGACATATCAATCAATATCATTTAACATGATTAACGTTAAGTTGTCTTACCTCATCCGGAGATTTTACATAAGTCTCAATCGTCATGGAATCAACTTTGTGGTCAATCATGTCCTTACGCAACTAAAAATAGATTAAAGAATTTGAAAACCATTTAAATTCAAAGAACATGATATTAAGGCCTCGAACAGGAGGATGGGGCACCGTAACGACAAATGGGACACAAATAGGGATGATTTTGGAGGAATACGGTACTTACCACGACGGTCATGTCGTCCTCCACCTCTAAGTCTAAGAAATCCATATTTGGAGGATCTTTCAGGTAATGCTAAAAATACAAACACATGCTTATGAAACAAAAATTTTAAAAGTAATCCGTTCATCGCTAAATACTTGAAGTCAATAGAAGATTTTAAGCCTTTTGGAGTAGTATGTCATACTTACATTGATTTTGAGGAGGGGGTGAAATATCACGTAGCCGTTGGTGTTGATGGCAAAGGTATAGCCGTTTGGACCAAGCTAAAACACAAACAAAAATATTATAAATTACTACAAACCCAAAGCCATATTAATTAAATATTCAATTATAAGATAAGGCAAGCTATTTACCAACCAGTTAGAAATATTACATAAGGAGAAACACCTACATTCCAAACATTTGTGGGTTAAAAGGGGAGTACTATATTCAAGACTGTTTAGAAAAAGATTAAAGATACTCCACTGCCGACAGAGCATAAACGATACTCATTGTTTGAACAATAATATGTGTTCAAAAGTGTATATGTATATATATATGTGTGTCTCTAACTATACTATTTTTGCTTTTGGTACATGCACAATCAGTATTTCATTTCATATGGTACATAGTGCCATGGAATTTTTTCGAGATGCGATTAATTATTTTGATATTTTGATCTTGAAGTAAAATTATAAGTTTAAACTTTTCAATTTTGTTATAGGTGTAATGTAAGCAACATTTATAAGTAAGAAAATTGCTAATTTATCTGATCCTATTTTTGATAGAACAAAAATACCATTTTTCAGCAGTGTAGCATTTTTTAATTATAGCTAAGGGGAGATAATTATGTTATTTTCATTCGTTAAGGGGAGATAGCTACCTTCCAAACAGGGGAAAATTGCTCCATTTGTGCTGTAGTGACGTCGATTCCCATTACTCCAAGTATTGTCTGGTTAGACTGAAAGATTAAAAACAAAAATTAATTACAGTGCATGCGAGTACACTTCCATTCTTTAAATAAAGATTATTTTTTCCATCTCGTAAATTGATTTTTATTTTAAAAATAAAACTAGAACAAATTTGAAATTTAATTCAACCAAACCTGCATAGAAAGGACACTGTAGTGTGTGTAATGGATAGGTGTTATATAAAGGTGTCCGCTATGTAAGGTTTGATAGTATAAGTCACTACCAAGATGTGTCATAACGTATTTAACGTCTTTAATATATGGCATGCTTGCTTCTTTGTTATTCTCTTTTATATAGAGAGAATATCTGACAAAATGAATAGTTCATTTTATTCTCAATATGTGTCACTCGCAAATGATCAACATCCTCTTATAAATTACCAAGATAAATCTTATCTTCAAATTTTCAGTGACCTGAAATTCAACTTACCGATCCGACAGTACGATTATATACAGGCAGTGTGACGGTGGTCATCATACCAAGTCCCTACAATTGTCACATATTCAGGGTCAAATACCTTCACAGGAGCTTGTATCACATATATACAGGATATAGTACAAAATTCTTTATGGCAGTTTAAAAATTTTCATAAGCTTTTGTTTTATTTTATCATTCAAAATAATAACATATCAATGTATCATAGTTTATAGGCATGTAATTTCATGTAAAATAATTTACATATAAAGAAAATAAGATTACTTCTTAGATAAAGAAATTAGAGTATACACAGTATTTCCAAAAACATCAATTAACATGACATTTAAACCCAACTTGTTAATTATTACATTATATACACTTTCAAAAGAATTTAATTATCATTTTAAGATGTTTAAATGGTAAATAATATCACCAATCTACAACATTTATAATCTGTGTACTGGGTTCATCCTTTCAGTTCAATGACTGCAATTTCAGCTATAAATCATTTAAACATTTAAAATGATCATGAAATATCATCCTTTTTAATTAAACACAATGTTATCAATTCATTCTTCAAGTCGAAGAAAATAATAAAATCCACTTTTGAATGATAAGATAGTTATCTTTTATCTTTACAATTACAAATATTGCCTCTGATTGAAATTTTATCAACAAAAAATCCATGCGGAAACGTAAAATTACAACACTAATGATAAATGCATGCAAAGTGAAAGTTGTAAATATTTTGTTAAATTAACTGCAGTTATTTGAAACATTAGTGGAATATAATATTATATCAGTGTATTACATATATTGTACTACAGGCAATATCACATCAATATTGTGTTTATCATAATAAATGATGTTTTTATTACAAATGCTATGATATATACATGATAACGTAGCGAAATGAGGGAAATATTAACCTGCAACTATAATTACGGTACAAGGAATTTTAGACAGATCAAATTCTCAGAACAGAGTAAGAGTTATAGATTACCGTTATATTCTTCATTTTTTTCTGAAATTTCAGAGCTATACCATAATAACGTAGACTGACATACAAAGTCATCGTCGTTGAAAGCAAATCGGGAGGAGGATGGGAAACAGGAAGATATAAATAAACTCAACAGAACATATTGAACAGAACTATCATCAAATCATAGGCCATGAAAACAAAGCGGGAATAGTCTTTTATATGGAAGTGGAACTGAAGTTTGTCTTTAAACGGAAAAGAAATATGTAATATATATGGAGCGTCGACATCAATATTACTGATGACAAAACGATACTGACAGACTGGAGACGACAACAATTTGAGCACTACTATAGATTAACTAATTTGGCACACCTTACAAACATCAAGGTAGACAGACACTTAGATTCAGTGTTTTCTGCAGTTTTTTCTTTTATAAATTGTGGGGGAAAGGATTTCTAATGTAGGCGGTATCTATTTCATTTACCTTAATTTAAGACAAGTGATATATAGTTATTAACAAATGGTGGGTGAGAGATTTCTGATGTAGGCGGTATCTATTTCATTTAACTTAATTTAAGACAAGTGATATATAGTTATTCACAAATGGTGGGTGAGAGATTTCTGATGTAGGCGGTATCTATTTCATTTAACTTAATTTAAGACAAGTGATATATAGTTATTAACAAATGGTGGGTGAGAGATTTCTGATGTAGGCGGTATCTATTTCATTTACCTTAATTTAAGACAAGTGATATATAGTTATTAACAAATGGTGGGTGAGAGATTTCTGATGTAGGCTGTATCTATTTCATTAACCTTAATCTAAGATGAGCGATATATAGTTTTACATCTGTCTACATCCAATTTGTGCAGAGTTTATTTGAGTGTATTTTGCTTTATGAACATCTTATTAACACCTTATGTCATTTAATTATGAGGATATGCCAGGTTTAAGAGACGGATGAAACCCCTAACAGCTGCAGAAACCCCAATGACCTAAGATAGGTACCTCAGCCTGGTAAAACTGTCCCATTTTTAGGTTTGAACCATCCGGCCACTGTAGCCCCAATTGGTTCCTAATGTCTCATATTGACATAGGTTTTTTACATCAGCAACATATCATACAGGAAGGAGAAATGACTAACTAGTATAAGGTAACATATCAACTACATAATTCTTAAGTTCTTAAATATCAAAAAAAAAAGGAGGAATTTCTTTTAATAGACATTGTAGTTACGTATATATATATTAAACATTTGTATCTTAGTCTATAAATCTAACCATTGTGGGGATCTCTGAACTAATGGGAGAGGGTTTTTGTTGATGTCATGACTTGCTTTTTCCTAACCTATATTACGGTAGGTAAAACAAGAGAGAGCTAATAGTTCTTTTAAGAAATCTTGATTTAAATTTAAATGTCTAATTAACACTACTGTAAAATACAAAGGGAGACAACTACTGTACCATCCTTTATTTACATGTAGGAACATTATTACAGAATTCAAGTAGTCATGATACTACAGCAAAAGACTTATATGCTTGATCAGCATCAATTTTAGGTTTGTTCTATATAGCGTTTCTTGTGTCTTGTCAAAAACATTTATCTGACCATAATTAAAGGATAATGATCAACATCAATTTGATGTTTGTTCTCTATAGCTTATTAAATATGTATTGTCAAAAACATTTATCTGATCACTAATTAAAGGATAATTATCAGCATCACTTTGATGTTTGACATCTACACAGATCCTTATATAACAACATAATCATCTATCTGGAGGTAAATCAATATCATGATCTGTGTCATTATGACCCTTTACTATATTAATTATAGCTATATCTCCTTATCAAAATCTATCTGTATACAAATTAATTACACATGACTGGCTTAATAGGGAAATGAACTGACTCTGTAGAAAACACTGGTGGACGAAGAAGGGACAACTAAGGGGACTATAAAAGGCCCATAAAATCCCTCATGTCCCCCTGAAGAAAACACTGTACACAGATGGTACGCTCACTCGACTATATTAACTATACCAGTCTGTCTTGATAGATATTTCCAAATTTGAAGAGTTTTTTGTTCTGCAAAGCTTGTGGGCGACTCAGAACCGGCACATACTCCTTTAAACAAAGTTAGTAACGAAAAAATAAAACAAAAATGTAAGTAATAATGTATACTTGTTCAAGGTAAAAACTAGGAGTTGTCGTGTCAGTGATCCAGTATCATGCTGTGAAGAAAATAAACAAAACAATCTAAAAATTAGCAATCTGTGTTATTGGAAAAATGAAACTCAAAAAATAACTGTATGTACATTCAGAAGCTCAGGAACAAGAATTCGCAGTGAAGTTAATAATGTGAACAAGAGGGCTCTAAAATAATCAACGGTAATGAAGAAGGTCAGCCAATAACAAGATTCAAATATTGAAATTATGAAGAGCAACAGGGGTCTCCAATATTGATGAGCAAAATGGCCTCAGTATAAATGAAGATTATTGATGTTTCCAATATATGAAAAACAAAATGGGTCTCAAATACTTGATGATGAATAGAACGGGCCTCTGATATTTGTAATATCCATGAGCAATTTAAGGGTCTCCAATCTATATGAGGAACTACAGATGCCTCAATATAGGAAAAACATCCGGTATAAGATGTGTACTACATAAGGAACAACAGCTGCCTACAACATTTAAGAGCAAGACCTCAAATATATACAAGGAAAAAAAGGGGTCTCTAACAGGGGCTAGCTCCAATAGTTATGATGAAGATAACAGGGGTTTCTAATATCTAAAAGGAGCAAAAGTAATAAACATGAGGAACAACAGGGGTTTCCAAAATTTAAGAAAAGCAATATAGGCCTCAAGGATTTTTAAGTAGTAGCATGGCATCCAATCCATACAAAGTACACCAGGGGTCTCCAATATTGATCTTAAACAACAGGATCTTATAAGGAGAAGTATTAGAAATAATCAATATAAGTGAGGAGCAACAGAGATCTCAAATATTTACAAGGAACAACAGAAGCATACTAGGAACAGGGGTCTCCAGAATTTAAGAAGAGTAACATGAACATAAGGGGTCTCAAATATTCATCAGAAGCAATAGATCTCTTACCTCTAGATCACAGTGCCAATCAATTCAAACTGGGGCTCTGATATCAAACATTAAATGAACAGTAATGAACAGGAAACTTAAAATACCATAGAATAACTCTTTTATAACTTCCACAAATCAATAAAACCATGTTTAAGGAAACTGAATAAATCAGTAAAGGGAATTAGCAGGCATATTCTACTCTTGTAAGAAACATTCAGGTGTTAAAGCAACACAATTCTAATCTTAGTCTCAACTTTTTCAAAATTTAGTTTATTGTTATGAGCCATCATCTCAACTGGAAATTGAAATTTTTTTTTTTTTTTTTTTTTTTTTAAATTTTTTTTTGGGCTGAGGAGTGAAGTGCATATCAACAGAGTGTAGGATATGGAAAATGTGCATTCAGAACTCATCCATGTTAAACCCTAAGGAAACTTCTAAACTGATCAAAAAGACTTTCTCAGTGAGAGGAGTTATGTTTCAAAAAGTCAAATAATTAATGCAGAAATATTGTTTCTAATTTTTATGAAAAAATATCTAAAAGTCAAGATATCATTGCATCGTGTATACAATCATATTGCTTAATTAACCTTATTTTTATCAATGCATGCACATGTATCTAAAAAATATTATATAAATTAACGAATAATTATCATAAATAAACTCTAACGAGAAGAACAAAGGTTGATTTATTTCAAAATTGAATATGTATGGATCCTGCATGTGAAAAATCAAATTTCAATGAACGAAAAAATTATTAAATTATTTCTTAATGCTATGTTTGGTCCTAACATAAAGCAATTAAACATCTACACTATACAAAAATTAATCTAATTAACCAAGTCTATTAGTATTAATCGTTAATGGGCACTTCAACTGGGTCATTCCAATTACTAAGGGGGATCTCTCCCAACACTAAACACACACAAATGAGGGGGGAGCCAGGATTTACCCTTGGATCAGGGTTCAAACGCCACTGTGTGTCCGAAACATTATAACCTCCCTTTGTCTGTACAAGCAGTGGCATATAGTCCTGTGAAAATAGTGCACAACTTCCTTCAACAAATCAAATCACTCGAGGAATGAAAACATTCTATTTTTAAAACAGTACAAATAGAAACAATAGTATGAAAACATTGTGAGATTAAGCACAGAAGCGAAAACAAGAAATAGGTGAAATAAAAGCGAAAGTAAAAAAGTTCAGCAAATCTGTCGTGATTTTCAAAATGTGTACACTATTGTGTTTGCATTCAAAATGTGTAAGGCTATCAGGATGCATTGGTGTCGAAATCCTCAGTCTGTAAATAAGATACTGTGAAAAAACACTCATGCCTCTGTGCATACCATCCATCACCTCTTTCCCATCACCTCTCCATCAATGCACTAAATTATAAACTAAAAACATTTTGCTATCAAGCTACAAACCCACATAAAGCAGAAAAAATGTCCTCTGCATTTGTGGTCAAGTCACAGCGATATTTAATAATAAATAAGTCAGTAATAGCAAATTCCTAACCAAACACTGGAATCTAATAAAGAATAAATCAATCACAAAGTTGTACATTGTCAGAAATATACCTTAGCCTACAATAAAATACTGAAAATAAATCACCAATCAAAAAAAAAAGCAATTGGCAAAGGATTTATTTTCTTCTCTTTTCCAAATTCAATAACTTTGATAATCCTTACTAAACGCAAACAAATGTCACGACCTATAATTAAAGCGGATCCTAAAAGTCAAGCAAGACATCTGACCTTATCAAAGATTTCCAAACACAAGGTGAGACACATGATGCCATGGCAAGATGGTCTCGTAAATGAATAATAAAAAAGGACTTTTTATGGTTCAATTTGACAAAAAAATAAAATAAAATAAATAAATAAATGCAATGTGACCTTTGACCTTCAGTTTTTAACTGAAAGTATGTGCTAAATCAGGAGCTAACGAATCATGGAGAGATGTTTATTTTGTTTGTTGTTTAATTGAACATTCAGGGTCATTTAAGGAAAGCCAGAGTATCCAGCGAAAAAAAATTTGACCTAAAGTCATTACCTAACAACTGCTCCATTTGCATTCTAGCGGTAGAACTATAGTGAATGGTAATTATTTGGCACACCTTCACTACTATGCCATCGCAGCCCATATAACGAAGAGCATTGTGTGAATTTAAGCAAAATCATTTATGGAGTTAATGAAATATCTTTAGCACAAATTTACCAGTGACTCTTGACCTTTAACCTTGACCATTGATCACAATTACCAGTGACTCTTGACCTTTAACTTTGACCATTGACCACAAACATCTTATAAAGAAGATAGACAGTATGTTTTATGGGGTAATTTAACTGACCAATTTATTAGTCATAAGAGGAAAGCAAATATCAGCTACCTTGTTCACAATAAAAATGAACATGAACACCGAGCTGTATATCAGACAAAGTCATAATACATGTATTCTATCTTTTATCCTCAATGAGACTGGACTGTAATTACAATCCCTGCAATGAGCAATAGAACTAGATTCAAAACAGGTTCCTAAAGTACAATATCTAATGTGCTGTGTAACATTCCTACACCTGCCGGACAGAAGAGAGGATCAATCGGGCCGTAGTGGTGGCCATTCTACAAATCTACGCCGTCACCAGTACGACATCTATATTTTATACCATGTAGTCTGTGTAGGTACTTGTCCACTTAGCCGTTGACGAATTGTATGTCCCAGCGAGTACGCTTGTGTAAACCTAAATTTTAGAAAGTCCACCAACAACTTAATGAATGATTCTGAGCTACAATGGTTACTTCAGTGACAAAGGATAAATAGTTAAGTATATCACAGCTGGATACTGTCAAAGTAATGTCCAAAACAGTCGAACCAATCCACAGATCATAACCCTCAAACACCATTACAATCACTCACATTATACCTTCATTCCTACTCCCAACTAAGGCATATCACTTATCCTTTCTCTCTCTCTCTTGATTTGCTTCTTGAACTCTAACTAACACTTTTGCCCTCATTTCCATCTCTCCTGAGGCTTCCTCTCTTCACCAACAACTTAATGAATTATTAATGAGAGATCTAACACTTTTGATCACCCTCGATCATCTCGCCTCTCCTGACCTCTCTCTTCATCTCTATACTCTTTCATCTTCATTTCCACCTCTTCAATCACTTTCTCTCTATTTTTCTCTTTCATACAGTACACAAAACTTAAATATAGAATGCATGGTCCTGAAAATGAAATGAAAAATTGAATTAGTTCAAAATGAAGTGGGATGTGATGATATTCCTGAACACAGCGGAGAGTGGTGACTGAAAAGAAAGTAACAACCTCAGTTGGAATTATAATATAACAAGGTGGATGCAAGAGTTGAAAGGGAGAAAAGAAACGTGTGAAACCAAACCATGCAAAAGCTTTGAAGAAATTTAAACAAGGCAAACAAAATAAAAAAATTGGTATCCAACCACCTTTTTCTTTCCCATTTAAGTCTTAATTTGAGTAAATAACCTGTTCCTTTCTCTTGATTTGTGTTAAGGCCAATATGAACAAAACTAAGCAGAGACAATGTAGTTGAGGGTTATGGAGTTAAGTTAGCAGGTTTTCATTAACAAAATATCGGTTGTCTGGAAAGCGCCTCGTGGTATTTAACCATTGACCTTTAATCTTCTTCAACTTTGGAACTATAACATAAAGTATGAAGTATGCCTGAGAACCATTATTATATTTACCTATTTTTGGAATGTTTATATCTAATATTTATAAAGAATTGCACTTTGAATTTATGAATGAAAAAAAAAAAAAAAAAAAAAAAATAGGTAGGACTTGGGGTTTTATTTATATTTAATGAATGCAAGTCTGCTCACCTGTTGAATGGGTACCTGTGGAACCCTAGGGGTCCCAAACGTTGGGGGTCTCGATTTTACAAAAGCAACAGCTCACGCTTCTAACGAAGATAACTGTAAGGACAGGAATCATGCCACAACAGTCACACAAATAAAAGAATTCAACTAAAAATGCTGTAACAAAAGGCAAAACTAGGTGATAACAAAAAGTAACAAGATCTACAAAGGCAAACGTAGGTGATAAAAACAGACACATGATATAACTGGGTGAAAGGAAAGCATGCTAAGTATATAAAAACATTGGCCGTGAGAATTAGGGGAGGTTTTCTTAAAATAAACTTGATTCTATATTTGATGGTCAACTATTAAAATGCCTATAACAATATTGAGATTTGATATACAATAATCAACTTATTATCAGGTCAATGCACAAGTTTAATAACCTAATAACACAAAATATTGGCCTATCTGGAAGTGTGACAATTAATTTTTTTATTTTAGGAAAAGTCACTTTAATTTCAAACTTATCTTTTGGCAATGATAGCTAACGTACTGCTTATAGAACGTTTATAGTTACAGGTGCTTGTTGATACAGCATGCATAATATAATCAAAAGGACTGTGAACATTTTCTAAACTTTGAAGTAAACAAGTAAACAATATCTGGTGAAGCAGATTTAAAATTACTTGAGCAAAACCAATTCTATCACTAATTGAAACCTTTTACTTTTTTGTAAAAGGAGAGATGGAATTGACCTATATATTGACCTGTGTATAGTTTAAAAATGTTCTACGCTGTTAGTATGTTATATTAATACACAGTAGTGGTATACTCTGTCTAATGAGGGCCCCAACACCACAGGAGATAATTATATTGATTAGTTAATATTTTTAATCCCATCCACATAGGCCCCATATCATAATTTGATCAGATAAATATCTGAGATGGCCTTTCATTTTTCTTAAAAGCAAACGACTGAATCACTTGACTTGTGAGAATAGTACAGCCAATGGAATGAATTAATCTATTAGATTCAATGCACATACCATTACATGTTTCATTCAAACATTTTGATTGAAGAGAAATTAATATATTTTCAGGTAATTTGCAAAATTCAAGTACTTTAGCAAGTTATGAATTTCAACAGCTTCATCCTTTTTTACCTGTTCAAAATATTTCAACTCAAACAGTAATTACTGACCGTGTAAAACAGATCAAGACTTGTAAATGTGCCCAAACACAAGCTGAATCAAACAGTGATAACAATAACTGTACCTGATGCAAAATCATAACTAGATGCAATTCGCAGCGCAAAAATGTTCAAATCAAAATCAATCATAAAAATGATCATAAAGAAGCTTAAAAAAAACATGTCAAAATCATAGAATGTTGTATACCCTGATATAGATCTGACCAAACAAATGATAAAATAGAACAGCTTTGCTGGCGAATGATTTCAAACATTCTCGGATTTATTGCAATATATTTCATTGGCGAGCATAGCTGTTATAAGGACAGTGATTAAGATGTGCTCGGCTATAGAGTAGAATCAATCACCATGGATCTATACATTCCCATGTAACTACTCGTCCATTTTTCCAGTTCTATATGTTTGAGAGCAAGAGGTCGGGCAATCACATCCACATACTCCTGCAAGGTTATATACAAGTATAGATCTTTACACACTGTCACTACATCAACTGTACAAGGGCAAAAGATGAAATTCTCATAAAAAAAACACCTGTAGATCGAGTTTTACAAATTAATACATATTCTAAAAAAGAAACAATCCGCTTCTTCTAATCAAATACATTTTCAAAGCTTCCAGCATCTTTGCTGACTTCTAATGTACTAAATCCCTATGTTATAAATTTCATTTTTTGACTGTTTAAAAGCTTTTTTCCACAATTCATCTGTATAGACTACTAATCAAATTGATACAAAGTTGACCCACCCTTTCAAATCTATTACAGTTCGTTAATTAATGGATATCTATGATTTAATTCCAAAATCAACAGGAACACTGCAAGCTGATGCGAACACTGCATATATACATGTATATAATATGCAAACAAACAAACAAACAAGCAGATGTGGGACCTGTTTACAGGGATAGGAGAGCTCACATAAGGGGAGGTAAGTAACAATATTATTATACACACTTCTTGGGTGGAGATAAGTAATTATTAGTATTACTTTTCCACACAGGGTTCATATATATATATATATATCCACACTGGGGTCAGTTATTTTAATAGTATACATGCTTAACCCAACAGATAATGTATGAGCAAAATGACATGGCTTCCCATTTTTGTTTGAATGACAGTCATGCATTCTCATTTTTATTTGAATGACATGTATTCCCATTTTTATTAGAATTTTATGGAATCCCATTTTTGTTTGAATGTTATGGATTCCTATTTTTGTTCAAATTACATAGATTCCCATTTTTGTTTGAATGTCATGTATTCACATTTTTGCTTGAATGACATGGATTCCCATTTTTGTTTGAATTACCTGAACTCCCATTTTTGTTCAAATTACATGGATTCCAATTTTTGTTCAAATTACATGGATTCCCATTTTTGTTAGAATGACATGGATTCCCACTTTTTACCAATTCTGTACCTTTTTTGGGAACATCAGAGAAATCACTTACAAGGTATTTATGGTAAATATCTGATTTCCATCTATGAACATTTTTGCTGAACATACAAGAATCCCATTTGGCCTGTATCATCCACCTGTTCTATTGTCCAATGTGTAATTTGTCTAAAACATTACGATCTTGTGTTTGAATTCTGGCCTTTTCAGACTTTTTTCATTAAATATTTGTACAAAACCTCTGACCAAAACTCAAGGTTAATAATTTCCTTTTCATGAAATTTAGTAGTCTTAAAACCCAGTATGCTAGTGTTCATATTTCGAAGTCAAGGTCATTCTTTTCAAAATATCTGTTAAAATCTTAAATCTAATCATACCAGGAAAGGCTAGCAATAATAAAACTATTTTGTGGTGCTTACTTCTAAATTTACTGCACAACAAAAATTTTGCCAGCTAGACGATGGTCACCGGTCCACAACATTATAGATACTGAGGTGTACAGTATGGTAGTGTTTATGATAGGGGTGTACAATACCAGGGATATACAGTGTAAAGTATCAAGAGTATTTATTGTAATATTCACAGCAGGCTTTACACATACAACATACAGAGGACCGAGACCAAAAGTATTGGCCTCAAATATATTTGATACATTTAGCAACATCTGCAAAAGTGGATGATGAGCAATTGTTTTATATCCTTTACACTGTAAAAAATTGGTCAATAATGAAAATCATAGAATTGAATACAAAATAAAACATCAATTGTATGTTATCACCCTCTATATACTGTAATACCTGATAAATCAAGATATAAAGAGGCTAAATATCATTAATACATTATAATAATTACGCTCCGACGAAATCACAATAGACCATATGATGAAACAAAACAGCATTAATCAGAGTGATGTAAGAATTCTCTGTAACAATTAATCTCGTAATAATTATAAATCATCATTAAGTATCAGACATCTAATGATAGTTATCAAACAGAATATCTCTCATCCATCGTGAACTTACCTGTACTTTGGCTCTGATAGCGCCCATGGCAGGGATCTCGGAGAAACGACCTGTAATTACAAACGGTGATGAATTACCTGGCCTAGTTGTAATGGTACATGAAGATATACACCAGCTAAATGTTTCCAAAGTACCGCAAAATAGTCAATTACATAAAGTTATTTCCCTTGCCAATTCCATGGTACACCCACTCGCTCTGCAGATACTTTCTCACACCGTTTACAATTTGAATTTCCATATCAAAACTTTAAAATGGAAAAGATATAGCCAAGGCTTCATACATGATATCACTCATCTGCGTCTTGAAATTTATGTCGAAATAATTTTTTTTAATAATAATTAAATAATCATAATTTAATTAATTTTTTATAATAATTGAATAATTATAATTTAACAAAAAAAATTTTCATTTTCATGTGCCTGGGATCCCTAACTTTCCCACTATGGTATTTTCATTCTTAATTTATGGTAATTAAAACCTGTATATTCTAGAAACTTGGCTATACCGACAAAATATGCTGGTTCCTGAGACATGCCGTTTCGACAATTTACACAGTACACAAAAAATTTAATAACATGTTAGTTATACACATGGGAAACAGTTACAAATATTGCTGAAACAGACCTCGGTTTGCACAGGACATCCATTTAATTTCTTTAACAGAGTTGGCAGTTTGTCCTACAGCGTATGTGAAAACTCGAATCTGAAACAGAAAATCACAAATTTAAAGGCCCACTACCTTTCCGAAACGGCTTATAATTTTTAGAATGGGAATGTAAAAGGAGATTGATAATTTTGTAGAGTCGCAAAAGTTATTAGCTACCTGTTATTATTACACTCATCATCATCTTCTGAACAATTTAATTGAAATAATTAAAATGTTAATTTTCATAACCCGGGTCATCTTATACTTCCCGCTGTCGTCCTAAAACTGCCAGGTAGTTGACTATCACTGCGCCAGACGGCAAAACCGCGAAATGAATCTCCACAGTTATCATACATTATACAGGAAATCGTTTATATGTTTGGTGTTGTTACCTCATCTTATGCCATTGATATGTATTTTGTTATGTTATTAATGTTTTTAAGAAGCCTTTAAATTTTGCTCAGGAGAGGTAGTGGGCCTTTAATGATAACATCATTCACCTAATATATAAATCTATGAATCAGGATAAGATATCCTTGTCCACATAACAGACCCATGTATAATTAATTCTATAAGTCAAGTTAAGGTATTTGTGCGACTCGGTCTGGACAAAACAGACGAATAGGGCAAGGACAGTACCAAAGGGAACACAGCTAGCTAGGCCAATGACCCCTAATCTTATGTAATACCTGGTACATAGCTACTGCTGTGAAAAGGAGTAAAAACCATGTATAATTAAAAAGTTCTAGCAATAAGACATGTACATGTCTGAACAAGAAAAGCCAGTTAGGGAAAAGTTTGAATGGATTAAAGGACCAATGCAAAAATAATGAAGTCACCATCGTATCGCAGCCGCAACAATTAGCTTTAAACACTGACCATACTGTCACAGAACAAAACCCAGCTCCCTTAAATCATGTACCATGTGGTCTCAGTCCTGGTGCCTTATTTACTCATACTCAGTACTCGCACAGTTGCAGCCCCAGTCCAGACTTACACATACCTAATATGGTCAAAGCCCCAGCCCCCCTTTATACACATACCATGTGGTTTTGGTCCCAGCTCCCTATTGACACATACCAAACGTTTGCGGCATCAGCCCTCTCTAAACACATACCATGCAGTTGTGGCCACAACCCTTTCTTAACACATACGATGCAGTCACAGCTCCAGCCCCCTATTTACACATACCATGCAATCGCAACCAAAGTCCCCTTATTTACACCTACCATGTGGTCGTGGCCTCAGCCCCTATTTACACATACCATGCGGTCATGGTCTCAGTCCCTATTTACACCTACCATGTGGTCGCAGCCCCAGTCCCTATTTACACATTCCAAGCAGTTGAAGCTCCAGCCCCCTATATACACATACCATGCAGTCGCGGCCCCAGCCCCTATTTACACCTACCATGTGGTCGCAGCCCCAGCCCCTATTTACACCTACCATGTGGTCACAACCCCAGCCCCTATTTACACATTCCAAGGGGTTGAAGCTCCAGCCCCCTATATACACATACCATGCGGTAGCAACCCAAGCCCCTTATTTACACCTACCATGTGGTCGTGGCCTCAGTCCTCTATTTACACCTACCTTGCGGTCGCGGCCCCAGCCCTCTATTTACACCTACCATGTGGTCACATACCATGTGGTCGCAGCCCCAGCCCCTATTTACACCTACCATGTGGTCACAACCCCAGTCCCTATTTACACATTCCAAGGGGTTGAAGCTCCAGCCCCCTATATACACATACCATGCGGTAGCAACCCAAGCCCCTTATTTACACCTACCATGTGGTCGTGGCCTCAGTCCTCTATTTACACCTACCTTGCGGTCGCGGCCCCAGCCCCTATTTACACCTACCATGTGGTCGCAGCCCCATCCCCTATTTACACCTACCATGTGGTCACAACCCCAGTCCCTATTTACACATTCCAAGCAGTTGAAGCTCCAGCCCCCTATATACACATACCATGCGGTTGCAACCCAAGCCCCTTATTTACACCTACCATGTGGTCGTGGCCCCAGTCCTCTATTTACACATTCCAAGCGGTTGAAGCTCCAGCCCCCTATATACCCATACCATGCAGTCGTGGCCCCAGCCCCTATTTACACCTACCATGTGGTCACAACCCCAGTCCCTATTTACACATTCCAAGCGGTTGAAGCTCCAGCCCCCTATATACACATACAATGCGGTTGCAACCCAAGCCCCTTATTTACACCTACCATGTGGTCGTGGCCTCAGTCCTCTATTTACACCTACCTTGCGGTCGCGGCCCCAGACCTCTATTTTAACCTACCATGCGGTCGCGGCCCCAGCCCTCTATTTACACCTACCATGCAGTCGCGGCCCCAGACCTCTATTTTAACCTACCATGCGGTTGTGCCCCCAGCCCCTTATTTACACCTATCATGCGACTGTGGCCCCAGCCTTCTATTTATATTTGCCATGTGGTCGCAGCCCCAGCCCTCTATTTACACCTACGATGTGATCCCAGCCCCATCCCCCTATTTACACCTACCATGCGGTCGCGGCCCCACCCTCTATCTTAACCTACCATGCGGTCGCGGCCCTAGCTCCCTATATACACTTACCATGCGGTCGCAGCCCAAGCCCTCTTTTTAGACCTATGATGTGATCCCAGCCCCATCCCCCTATATACACCTACCATGCGGTCGCGGCCCCACCCTCTATCTTAACCTACCATGCGGTCGCGGCCCTAGCTCCCTATATACACTTACCGTGCGGTCGCAGCCCAAGCCCTCTTTTTAGACCTATGATGTGGTCCCAGCCCCATCCCCCTATATACATATACCATGTGGTTGCGTCCCCACCCTGTATATACACCTACCATGTGGTCGTGGCCCTAGCTCCCTATATACACCTACCATGCGGTCGTGGCCCTAGCCCCCTATATACACCTACCATGCGGTCGTGGCCCTAGCCCCATATATACACCTACCATGCGGTCGCGGCCCCAGTTGCGTTCCTTGAACACCTCCTCAGCCATGTCACTTCCTCCATCTGTCAGCAGCATGATCATCTTGTTACAGTCGGCACCTTCTCCAGCCGCAGAAGACCGGTTCTGACCCTGGAACTTGGCCTCAAACTGAAAGTCAAGGTCACACAAACTGTACAACAAAAATATTACATGTTTCATAAAACATTGATTAGACATTTCCACTTAATATTCCCTACTATCAAACCACATTCAATAAATTACTTAGATGTTTGAGTACAAATGTTCCACCCCATTGTAGGTCAGGCTTAAAAACCATGCCACATCACTTTAATTTTGGACAAACTCATTGAAGAAAATACACTTCCTCTTTAAATCTTAAAAGTAAGTCGGGCAGAAAAACTATGCCACATCTCTTTCCTCGGAGATAAATTCATTGAAGAAAACACTTCCTCTTTACATGTTGAAATGTAGGTCAGGCTGAAAAGTTTAATTCCCTACGGATTTACAAAGAGAAGCTGGTGATTACTACAAGATCTATGAAGAAGCCCACCAGACCTGTACAGCCCTGTACAAATTGCCTGCATCCCTCCAGTTAATGTGTGAAATCTTTAAGCTAACACATGAACTTTTAGTCTTCCGAAACCCTGAGTTTCCTTGCTTCGTCAAGATGAATCTTAATTACAGAGTGTTAATTATAGATTAAAGCTGGTAAACTGACATCATTTTATTACACGAGCAGCAGGGCGATAATGTGCTAATCGTTCTCTAGTTAATTACGGGATTGGTAACCACACATAACGACACACTTTTGTCCTTCTGCTAGTTGTTGGCATGATTCCAGAACAAATTAATTCCTGCGTTTTTGTCATTGCTCACCACCATTTGAGTCTGGAAACAAGTTACAATTGACTTTTTGTGTCGTTGCCTTCCTCTGTATAGAGGTCTTATTCCCAACAGGATAACACACAATTCCTACACAATTCTATAAGTGTGTTTGTGTTGTTTAAATCCTTATCAAGGTCTACTTAAACAGTATTTTTATTCAACATTGAATCCCTTTGAAATACCTTGTTTATTTATACTTGCTAATCATACATCTTAATCCCATTCTTATAATTTTTGTTACAGAGGTTTCATTTCAATAAAGATTCTCCCAATGTCTTTTGAATATCATGTAACTTTAAAAACCTCTGCTTTCCATACCTCACCTTATGTACAGTCAAGCATCAACTGAGGCACTTTTTATTATTATTTGTGTCTAAAAGCTTTTACCAATTACAACAGCACAGGCCTATATATATTGTATCCCCTGCTAAGCAATTTAGCCTGTATTGTCAAATAATCCCTGTTTTTATAGACACGTAAATATTGGTTTTTAAGTATTCAGGTGTTGTTAAAGATGCTCCGCCGCTGACAAATAGTAGTTTTTCACTATCAAAAACAACAGCAGACGATTTAGTATTTTTCTTCAGTTATAAAAGTTACTTACTTTACACCCTTACCACCATTAAAAAGTTTGAGGGTCTAATTTTACTTGCAGTTAAAAATATAACAAATAATTAATTGCATCCCGAAAAAAATCTGTGGCACTATATCCTATATGGAATGAAGTACTGATTGCGCATGCACCAAAGGCAAAATAAATTGTTTTATATTATCTTTTGTGTTAATTAGACATAAATATACACGATTAAACACCAACTATTGTTCAAATGATGAATATCATTTACTCTCTGTCGGCGGTGGAGCATCTTTAAGATACAGGGAATAATCAAAGTACTGTAAGTACTGAACTGAAAAAGCATTGATGTAACAAAATTTTAGTTCAAAGAAGACAAATATGTCATTAGTAACATTTTAGGGTGTGTATTTTCTTGCAAGTCCCATGTCATTATCAAGTTGGGTTATTTATCTTCCAAGTATTCATTTAATTAATTTTGGATAAATTATAGAGATTGCAGACAACCATCCCTCCTCATATCAAAAGATGAATCTAAAAATTATGAGAAGATTTTAAGAAAATGCTAGAAAATTTCCTTTAGATTTGAACTTTGAACCTATCTTGAATTCAACAAATATTTACAGTCAGTGTCATGTGACAGACCTACAGCTAATAACAATCTGCAGTAAAATGACAACAAGGGAAACATTAAGACTCCATTAAGAAGAAAGTATAATCTGACACATGGATATCCCTTGATGGCATTTTTACAAAGTTCATGGCTTATGCTGCAAATGTTGTTTACAGACCTCATTTATAAGGAACTATGTGCAATGCATATAATATACAAGTATTTTTTTCCGATGAACTATGTGGTACAGATCTATTACAGGAGGAAAGGGCAAAAGGCAATTAATTAGATAATTTTCAAGAGAAGAAATGAAATGACAAAAACTAAGGTTCAAATATTCATTTAAATAATTGGTTACTGCATCAAAATCAAAACTGAATTGTTTTGAATTATGTTTATTCAAAAATACTTTAATACAAACATGAAATAACATCACAATACATTATTTTTTCTAGTTCTCTTCTGTGATACACACAATGTATTCAGGCATAGTAGTAAGTAAAGAGCAGTTCTTGATACTTTGCTGCAATATTGAAGAAAAGTCATATCAAAGTTAGATTCAGTATGATACTGTCTCTATATAATGCATAAAATGGACACTGAGAATTCTTAACAGCATATTAAAACAACCATTCTCAAAATCAGTGTGTTATTTGTATACATTGACATGTACATTGGACCCTCGATAATCTGGACACCTTCGTTCCCAGCCTAAACCGCCCAGATTACAAATTTTCCGGACTGCCGAATTTCGTGTACCCTAGTCAATTTTGAAATTGTCATGTACAAGTTACTCCCCTTGACCTTGTAAATCAATGATCGGTTTTTATGTTTATGTACTAAAATAAATACTTTTTTTTGTTATGTTTTAAAGGTTTTTTCCCATTTAATTATGTTAAGAATATGAAATTAACGTACATGTAATCACACATTATTTGCAACTTGTTGTTAATGTCACATTACTTACAACTGTTTATACATGTATTGGTAACAAGATCAGAAACAGTTGTAAAAACATTTGATAGAGGCATCAACTAATGGGAACAACCAATGGGCTATGTCACCAGAAGCGTTAAAATTTGTGTCATTTTGGTGAACACACTGCACAAAGTCAACAAGTAAAACTGTTTAATACGTTTCTGTTGTAGCAAATAAATGAATGTCATTCCATATACAATGTACTTATATGGCCGTGTCACAGATGTGAATCATTGAAATATACATTGTAGTAATGATAATTCAGGCGTGATGATGGGTAAATAAATTATCAGTTTATATTATAAATGTAGGATATAATCTATATATATCTAAATGCAAAGTTACTCGACACTCGCTAATTGTCATCACTTGATGTTTTGCAACATTACAGTCAATGGGACAGAATTGTAGTTCTGATAATGACCGTCTGTCAGAACATATATAGTGTGTTTCATTCAAGCCAAGAAAACTCTTTTTGTTTGTATGAATTTTACAACAAAACAGAAAGACTAACATGTGAGTCAGTCTGTGAAGTTAAAAGTTTAAACACCTTCTATCTCTCCACAGATTGATAACAATCGGCAGTATGTCAAATGGTGACAACTCTTTGCAAAAGTTGCAAATATACTGGATTTACTTTTTTGTATTTTTGTGTTTTAATTGGCATTACGAAACAATGCGAATGAGAAGCGCCAATCCATATGCTTGTTGTCCAGAGCTACATGTATGTTGTCGCAGCTAGTTTAATATATGCCTGGTAGTCATCCTTAGAATCATTTCACTGCTTCCAAAGTAATCCTGATAATCTCCAGTCTTCAACAATTATGAATCTGCTTCAGATGACTAGCCAATGAGTCCTGTAATTATAAAATTTAACATATATATCAATATTCTTAATTTGTAATAAAAAAGTTACAGAAATCATCTTACAATGACAAAAGGAAGAAATTGGACTCGTGTACACAAGTACTTTGAGTTAAAGATGCTCCACCGCCGACAGAGTATAAATGATATTCATCATTTGAACAATAATTAGTGTTTAATCGTGTATGCATAAGTCTAATTAACACAAAAAATAATATAAAATAATTAATTTTGCCTTTGGGTCAAGCGCAATCAGTACTTCATTCCATATAGGATATAGTGCTACAGAATTTTTTCGGGATGCAATTAATTATTTTATTTATATTTTTAACTTTAAGTGAAATTGGAGCTCAAACGTTTCAACGGCGGTAATGGTGTAAAGTAAGTAACTTTTGTAACTGAAGAAAACTACTAAATTGTCTGCTGCCGTTTTTGATAGTGAAAAAATACCATTTGTCAGCGGTGAAGCATCTTTAATATATTAGCATCATAATTAATTTGTCTCCTATACCTGATACACATTGATAAAATACAATGTTTTTTTCTGCTAGCAAAACTTACTTTAAACCAAATACTGTAATATTGAGCAAGTGTAAATTTACCATGTATGATATATTACAGTGCACAGGTTATTGTTTATTTTGGTAAGTGTTATTATAAATTCTCTGAATCCATGAAGTTATATATGTAGTGACTGTTTTAATCGATGTTTTAAGTTCATACCGCCAATTTCGAAATCCCAGATATTAATTGTCTTAAATAAATCTAGCATTACTATTCTTCTATTTATCTAAATAAATTCTGTATTCACATGTGTATTACACACATATGTACGTATTGTGTATGGATCTATATCATGCATTGTTTTGCCTACAAATAAACACATGCTTTGTGATGTTTATAGACATATTGACAATCTGGTAAATTGACTCTATGCATTAATATTAAATTTGATGTCATCGCATTAGAAAATAATACCAAAAATGAATCTGGTCAACTGCTAATTATATACTGTAACAACAAACTACTTCAAATAAAGTGATATTCAATTTTGTTGCGTAGTAATAAAGTAAAACGTCGATTATATGGATGTTAGCAGGAATTCACACATACTCATGATGTTGTAAGTTCACTTCATGTGCCGATGTCTGTCAAATAGTTCATATAATAATATACCGACCCATTATAAGGCATGATAGGCAAAGAAGCAAAACGAAATGAAACTTACGATTTTCACTGCTTCTGTCTCCAAATACGAAAAGAATTCCGTAGTTTACTAGCAAAGTGGCTTGCAACATGCATTGCAACATGCAGTGTTCAAATATTCTTCGGTGTTTTTCAGATATGAGAATGCACTTATTACGCTCGATAATTAAATGGAAAATATTTCTTGACTTGCAAGTTTACATCACAGGTCCGCTTTGCGTGATGACGTCTTTGCTTACATTCGGCCGTTTACACTATTGCTGAGTGTCACGATATTTCATTGTATCTGTATCCGTGTATTAAATATTCCCTCGTTAATGAAAGGATGCGTTAGTTGACAATCCGTGCGAAATGATAAGGAACCAGCGTAACTCAGAATTTATCGTGTTTGTTAGCTTCTGCATAGATCACCCAGACGCTTGACGCGTACGTAGTTAACAAGCGTCTGTTTGAGTGAGACTTGGTTAAATTCAGTGGGCCATCGTAATGACATGATCACAATACGAACGTACCTGTTCTCCAAAATGACTATCAATATAATACATGTAAAAACAAACAACTTTTGTATCTTTCTTACGTCGGGATGAATTAAAAAATTGTCATTATATAATAGATTATGAATGTACACATCAAACTACAATTAGATACTTACATACCAAAATCCTGACAATTCCTTTATTTAGTGTTACCCAAACCGGATGTTTACATAAATATATGCAAATGCTGGCGAGAATTAGGCCACCGATCGCTACCACTGATGCAAATTATCCTTACTATTTTTCAATTATAGACGTTCATGCTATAGTTTTTGTAGACATGTTTGAAACTATTCTATTTAATGAAATACCATAGAAGTTGTTTAACTGCACTATGGCAGCATATTTGTTCTAGAAAGAGGAAAATAGAAAAAATCGCATGCAAATGAGAGGTCAATCGCATTTAAATTAGTGGGTCATCCGGGCCGTAGCAATACTGGAAAAGCAAGCTTTTTCAGTAAAAAATGCATAAAAAATTATGTAAAATACCAAGGCTTCATACCTGGCAGATGTTATAACATATGATTATGATATTTTTGTGTTCATTTTTATAAGACAATGGCTGAGAGGCTGTCTGGTCATATCATCATAAGACCTCCCTCTTTTGGTCACAAGTTTGAATCCCATGTGGGTCAGTTGCCAGGTACTGACCAGTGGTCAATGGTTTTTCTGTGGGTACTCCAGCTTTTTCCTCCACCTTCTAAACCCGGTACATCCTTAAATGGCTGTTAATAGGACGTTAAACTTATCAAACCAAACCAATAATTACAACACATTTTGATAATACAAAATATCAAATTGAAAAAAATGTTTATTACCTTTTCAAACTGCTCAAATGCAAAGTTAAGGCCCACTTTGAAATTAGCCATGCCCCGGGCAGTGAGATCATCCACAGCTTTTCCCAGGAGCTAGAAACAAGATGAGATAGCGTTACAATCAAGACAAGAAAAATACCATCCTCTTATATAACCTTAAGAGAGCCACATAATCAAATGAACCATGGAAGATGAAATCTCCTTGTATTAATTTGATGCCTATCATATGCAAATGAGTTAAGGTAATTAAACTTTCCCTTATTAAATGATACTTTAAACGCTTATCCATTTTCATTTTTTTCTAAAGATTCAACAAGTTGGAGACAAGCCCATTTTTCTGGAGACATTTGAACTTGCTACCACCATTTTACTGCTATGCTCGACAATAAAATCTTGATCATTAAATTAACGAGGATAAATTAATTGTCTAATGATGATTCACCTTCTTGTTCCTATAATTAGCTTGTACAAATGTCTTAAAACAGCTCACATAGTCAGCTTCCGTGGAAAACTGCAAAACATCAGCATTTAAATTAAATAAACTAAAAGCATTTTTTAATCTTGCTTTTTTTAAAACAAAATTATTAGTTCGTGATTGTGGTTTTAAAATGTCTTTATCACTTGCAAAACAGATAAAACATTTCCATGCACTTGAAGAATATTTCACATTCAAACAATTTAAGCTTACAATGCTTGTACACAACCTATAAAACAGTGACAGTTAATAATCAGTAAAATTAAGCTAATTAAGTACATGCCATATGTCCTATTGGAACAATAAAAAAAATGCAACAATTACTAAACATTACTTAAACTCATTCATCCCTGAAGATACATTTAGACTCTTCTAAATCAAAGATTAAACCAGTCCATCATAAAATTTCTGGGGCAAATAAATTATTTTCTTGACAAGAGTATATTAGCAATGTGTGTTGATTTTCAGAGATTATTTCATATTGGTGTGAGAGACTCAAACACACAATGTAAGATTTGTGACCGAATTTCACCCCTGAAGCCACCTTTATATTTGTCTAAAACAAAGGCTAGACCAGTCCATTATGAAATTTCAGGGGTGAATGTGATGTAATATGTAGGTAGAAGCATAACAAACCATAATGATCTGAACAAAGTCATTCTCTCCGAGAGTATCCAGAATTGATTTGACAGCAACCTTCACCAGCTGAAGTGTTTTACCATGGACACTTCCACTCCTAAAATTATATGTTATACATTATATTCGAATTATCTTAAGATGTTTTTATTTTTGGCGTGAAGTTAAATCAAAATCTTTACGCAAGATTCATGAAATCTCAAATTTAAAATCAGCACAAATTTAAAGTATACATTTTATCAGATCACTCCAAAAATCTACATTTAAAGTATTCTTAAGCCACATCCAGTGTACTTTAACATAAACCATGAAATGAGACATTGGTAAATTGTTATAAATTAAAAGATAATAGGGAGACAAATAACAGTTGAAATTAATCAAAGATGCAGGATTTATATGGTTTCAAAATTATAATCTTTTTACATTTTTTCAGGGCCACTGTGGCCAAATGGTTAAGACATTCCAACACTAACTCTCCACTTCTGGGTGCCATTTTTAAACATATGTGGGGCAATTTCCAAATATGGACCCAAGGTCTGTGGTTTTCTCTGAGGCACTCTGGCTTTCTTTCACCTATTACACCTGGCACATTTTGAAATTACCCTGACTGTCAATGGATATTTATAATAACTCCACAACCCGTAACCCATTTTTCTGTAAGTGAGAGAGAACCAACCTGTCAATAAGGATAAGCATGTCCTTGGGAGAACTAGACCCTTGGGTATACCTGTGGATACGAATCATACACATTTTACAGAAACCATAACAATTCATCTGTAAAATCAAAACATCTGATTAGATATGGGACTTATTAATGTACCATGTGATAACCGATAACATTTCAACGGTTTATGTGGGACTAGTATCTCCAGTGGTGAAAGAACATAACTTCTTGTAATCTTCCCAGTGAAATGACGTTAGCGCGTTCGGGATATTCTCTTTTAGCGTCATTCCATCTCCAATAGAAACAATAGTCCCACACAAACCTTCTCAGGTGGTACATGAATAAGCCCCATTGGTGAAATATTGGACCCATTTAAGGTCATAAAAAATGAAGGATAAGCAATGATAAAACAGTAAGTCAAAATCTCTTGGAATTGTCTGTTAGGCATGAAGATGCAAGATGCGATGGGACACAACAGACATAGGTGACACAATACAAGGAACATAAAATTTTGTACAGAATCCTTGGTTTTGATGCTTCATCCCATTTCCAGTCACATAGGTGACACTATACAAGGAACAGTTAACTTTTTTAAGAAATAACATTTGAAGAGTTGTTACAGAGAATTAGTCACACAATAAACGTACCAGGGTCTGCGGCGGACATCATATAGGTCTACTTGATCATCGGGAGTTGTCCATAGACTTCCTAGAAACAGATAAAGATATAGATAACTAATTTTCACCTGACTATATGAAGTAACAATTAGTTGATAAAGTTCATATTCAGGTAATCTTTGACTTGTAGTTGAATACTATCTCCTAATTTTTCCAAGTTTTATCAAGTTTGATTTGAAACAGTTAATGTTGGTTGCTGAAAGGTAGATTATATCTATTGTTCGGCTTGTAAACACAATTCACAATCTGTCTCCTCATAGTTATACCGACTATGGTACTCAGTCTGATAAGAATAATGATCCTTATTCTCACTTAATATCATCATAGGGGAGCTGACAGCATCCCATTAGGGGTCAGGTTCGGATGACCTTTCAGATTGGCCATCAAACTGATATTACCGGTAACTGGAAAACCAGTGTACCCTTTAAGATTTCGAAATATGGTCACATGTGTAAAGGCAATGTTGCCTGTGTATCTGCTCAAACTAATGGTAATGCTTCGAAGTTTTAACTATACAGTAATTTTTAATATACCATTAATTTTGTGTATTATCAGTCATTATTCTAAATCAAATATTGTAATTATCCAATATCCTTCTCTGAAATCAATAGCCTGTAAAATAGTGTGAAGAAAATAAAAACAAATTTTAAGTTTCTATATTTATTTAAGCCTGGCACAGCATTGATTCAGCGTTGTGGAGACGTTAAAAAGTCTGAATTATGGATGGGTTATATGTTTGGAGCTAGCAGACAGGATTTTCTCTCTATATATGTATAATTAAGGGTACAGGCCACAGCCATTTTAGTACCATACATCTTATGGCAGGTGAATTATTCAGAACCCTTTTATCACCATGGTTACCAGAAAAGCAGCACTGCTGTGTGGGACAGTAAAGCAGATCTCCGCACTACAAGAAATTGCACTTATTGAAATAGTTCATACAGTGTGTTGTGTAAATGAATTTAACACCTTCATTCACCCCTGAAATTTTCTAATGAACTGATCCATATTCTGTGAATTGGAAGAGTTCAAATGTGTATTCAGGGGTGAATGAGATAAGTTAACACATTCACCCCTGAAATTTCAAAATGAACCGTTCCAATCTAGAGTTTTAGAAGAGTTCAAATGTGTCTTTAGGGGTGTATGGGTTAAATACAGCTATCCATTCCTATATGAATTACTAGGTTAATTGGGTGCACTTAACAATAGTGAATAATTTGTTTGCATTCCAAGAACACAAAATATTACGAGATAACAACTTTACCTGGGAATGTCCTCATGAAACCTGTTTGACTGCCAAAGTACTGCCATAGGATGTCGTCATCTCGCAGGTAGTTCTCCTCAAACACAGTGTCCAGTTGATCAGACCACATCAAGCCATTGAGGATGTGAATATCTGACAGAAAAAATGTCATTCAATTTACTCTACTTTTCAAATATTGCAATCAAAGTTAAAATCACTAAAGAAATTATTTCTACCACATAACAAATTGAGCGATCGCCAAATGTCAATCAAACTCTCCAGACACTGCATGTGACTATGTGTTTTCTAATTGTGTATGCAACAACATTTGCTACAACATTCAATAGGTACACATGCGTTTGAGGGGACGAGTCATGGCTACGTATTACTTGGCAATCGGTCAATTAATTTTTATAAATCAACAAGAAACGTGAGGTGAAAAATAACATACAGATACCAACACTGGAATCACTTTTACAAAGACGCTTGAATATTTGACAAATGACATTCTGACCTCTGACTTTTGTTCTAATTATGGACATGCATTAAACACCATACTATATTATATTCTAAGCTGGTGGCATGTATGCTTCACTACTGTCTTCTCTATCTCTAAAAAGTCTTGAATAGTTTCAAAGTTGTCTCAGACAAGGGTATGTTTTTTCACAATAATGAATAGCTGAAGATTGTTTTAATAATTACTTAATATACCAATGACAACACTGACCTCCCTCGTATATTTCTACAGGAATATGGACACTGGAGCGAGTGGCGTTGATCTTCTGTTTGAACCTTTCGCTGTATTCCAAGTGATCCAACAGCTGTCCAGGCTCCTTGGAGTTCCAATAGTCCACATTACCCAGCTACAGACACAGAAATAAATCTTAACGAGTTACAGAAACAGTCTTACCTGAGTTGCCTGAGTTTTTATCTTAAAGAATTAAACAAACAAGTCCGATTTTATCTCTTTAATAACAGCAATGATGCCCACCATTAAGTTCCAGTGGCTATCGGGATTTGTTTTCGATTTTTAGATTATTTGCCCCGTACTGGTAATTAATCAATTTGTCCCCATGTCGTTGGCCTGTCAGTCTGCTTTACTTTGTATGTAGCAGTTTCTTTTTTTTTGACGGATTTTCATCATAAAAACACATTTGTAAAGGAACTAAAATGTCTGTCATACTTCACACGGGCATCCCGCATGTTTGCTAAGGAAATGATTGCTCTTTTAATGGAGAAAGGAAATGACAGCTCATCAAATTTTGACACTTACTTAACACCTTCCTGTTCGGGTGTTTTTGATCTGCTAAATAGGTGAGATTAGCACTTTTTTGTATATCTTATATTCCAAACGTTGGCTGCATAGAACCATAAAGTGTTATACATCATTGATTAGTATATCACCTGGATTTCATTTTCCTACATATAGTTTTCACCTTTGACCTTTATGGTAGTAAAGGTCAAAGGTCAAAGATCACCAAAATCACCTTTTTATTGAAAAAAAATCACCATTTTGCTTTTCTGGATCATTTAACGGGCGGAACAACAAAACAAACTGTAAATTTGAAGATTCAATGTAAACTACAGATAATTCTGAAGATAATCCTATGAGATAGCCCATTAATTACGATCAACAAAATTTTGGCAAAGAGATTATCTGTGTGACCTTTGAAGAAAATAGCAGCTAAAATGACAATTTCGGGAGCAAAATCATGTGTTGATTAAGTAAGTAGTTACACATAACTTAGTAAAACATTGAATTGATAAAGATATGAGTTACCTACGATAATTGAAAAATCAAAGTAGTATAAAGATTTAAATACATGTATATAATATTAATATTATATATATATGTACATCGGCAAGACACAAGGGAGGTAATTCATATTCTTACACACTACTCATTGTTTTGGAGGAAACGTTTGCATTTACTCCCAATTTGACTTGAACTCGGAACATGAAAGATGGTGTAACATCTTCGTCTTAAGACTTTGTTTCCATTCATATTACAGAGATGGCATGTTTATTTTTACAAATCGATATAAAATGTATACAGTATGTACATGTATATATTAAAACGGGAGATTACTTTTGGTATTAATTGAGAAGAAGAAGCAATAAAAGTTTTGTTGTTAGAACATTTTAATCCCATGGGAACGTTGGAGATCTATGGTTACGATCAATTGTTATGTATATGTTTGCATGAGTATACACTTCAACATATATCACAAATAAGCATTGTCAAAGCATTGCTGAATAGTATGTAGGCTTAACTCATACATGCTACTAGAGTGGATCCAGGAATTACGGTATTTACTGGTTTTTTTAGCCCACATCTGATGATATTGAAATCGCCTTTCGTCCGTGGTCCGCCCGTCCTTCCTTCCGTCCGTCCGTCAGTTAACAATTCTTGTTACCGCTATTTCTCAGAAAGATCTAAGGGATCTTCTTTTCAAATTTCATATGTAGGTTCCCCTAGGACCCTAGCTGTGCATATTGCATTTTGGGACCGAACGGTCAACAAGATGGCCGACCGGCCGCCATCTTGGATTTTGATATTGAAAAGCAGCGAAAAGATCCCTCTAAGATCTCTTGTTTCTTTGTGGGAAAGGAAAACACGTGATTAATCAGTACCAACATTCTGATAACCAGTACCTACATATGTATATCGTTAGTTGACATCTTTGTGACCGACAGGTTTCTTATTATTGTGGTAAGAGCGAGATAATGCACGACCAGAACGGTTTCAAACCCGGGACCATCCGAACTCTTGCCGGATGCTCTACCAATTGCTTGGTTGTCGGCTATCGATCCGATCCAGAACCGTTACATTAGTATTATCCCCTTACCTTTCACTCATCGCCCCTCAAAGATTCAACACACTAACCGGGTTTTTTTATATTCGCCTTTTTAGATTCCGAGACACTCCAAACACTATCCTGATGCTCTACCAATTCAATTGAGCTATATATATATATATATATATATTTCAAACAGATGAGCCAAACTGCAGGATAATAGAAACCCGGAGCAAAAGAGGGAAAAAAATTACTCTTGTGTGTTATAGATTAAGAGGGAAACATTCTTTTTTATGCCATAATATATATATGATAAGCAACTACATGTAAGTCAGGTTCTGATTTCCTGTACATGTATGAATTTGACTCAAATTCAATTCAAATCACTACATTTACGAATTAATATCAATCAAGTGTTGTATTTATCTAGATCCTAGAGAAAACCGTATGTTTTAGAAAATAGCCGCTGCCGTTTGGCCAGTTCCTTAGACCTGTGTAACCATTTATAATTACATGTACACATTAAACATTAAATCGTTTTATTTACTGTTAACCGTTTTCATAAGGATGTTGTCTATCAATTGTGAGGATTGTTGTAAATTATATTTATAAATATAAACCAAATTCTTGATATGTTTCATTACAGGCTGTTATTACAAAAATGATTTGTAATCTGTTTTCTTTTTTTAAAAAAAGACTATGTAGCAGAGTCATCCATGATATCTCTTCCTCCGACATCCCTTCAGTTTTCATTTGGTTGTGTAAAATAGTGGAAATGACAGATCTGACTTGTAATCAGTATGACTTAATTATATGTTTATGGAGTTATGAACCACAAGACTTCAAGTATATAATCTATATTTTACATATGAACCACAAGACCACAGGGACCTGGCACGAACATTTTTAACCAACAGTATACATATATATATTATAGATACTATAATATGTATGTACTGTTGGTTAAACATTTTCGTGCCAGGTCCCTGTGCACAAGACTACTAGTATATATAATCTATATAACTACATTTTTTTCAAATCCAATAACTTTCAATTTTCCAATAATATTACAATATAAATAATATCTAATTTATCTCGAAAACAGTTTATATGTCATAATGGGATTATAGGCTCTGATTCTGATACTAGAGTCAACATTTTAATGCAAACAAATTAAGAGAGCATTATAAGGTATATGTAATGTACAATGTATATACACATAATTATAATGCACCGGTCGTCACTCACAAAAAAAGGCGATTTGATTTTACCGACCAAAACGTGTATTACAAATAGTTCGTATGTCAATCTATTACGAATAGTTCTATAATCTATATTCATCCTATCCTAAGTCTATTTCAAAACGGATCCAGAGCCCCTGTTAATTTGTGCACGAGATCTACATGTACATGTACATGTACACGTACGTACAATAGAACTATGCCTATCACTATGCCTACTTACACGTATTACCTACGTGTGCTGCACATGTACCTGCTACTAGTCCCGCTATTTCACACATTTAAGTAAACAAGTTAAAATTTATCCGTTTCATAAAATGTTTGATGATTGAACTGGTTTCAACGACGTCTAAACCTAACATTAATTGCTAATGCTTCAAAAATTGATGAGAGTTTATAATGCATCGTTTCTATGGACGCTCAAGGGACAATACTCTATATTAATTTTTTCTATACATGTACAAAATTTGAAGTACTTTCACAGATGCTTTAGCTTAAGGATTTTTTTCAGTGGTAATAATTACCTATGATTCCATCAAAGAGGAGTTTCCGAGGCCGCAACGTTGATCGTCCGAGGTCAGAATCACCGTAATCTCGCATTTAGCATCCCATAATATGAAGGCGATGATATTTTCAGATCACACACTAGCAAATTACATAGAGTATTTTGAGTAGTTTCGTTAAATTCTATATCTGTAATCTTCAGCAGCTTTATATATATATTTATTTGATTTAAATAAACAATCACCCAATGTGCTTCTCCAGGATCATGATCATAACGTAACGATAAACGTAAATGAAACGAAGCGTCATAATGTTACACATTTGTAAGTAACGTCGCGAATTTTCGTTTGAGTAGGGTAAAGTAAAATCGCGATAATTTTGTTTTAAGAAAACCAATTTTCAAATCTAAAGCAGATTTGTAAAGGATTTTATCTGTGGCATTAACACACTGTATTTTCATTAAGTTATAATCTTAACTGATATATATTTTCCAGCTCTGAATACATAAAAACGCTAATTTTTAACGAAAAACATCGCATATGTTTTTCATTTGAGAAAATTTTCTTTAAAATATTAAAATAAAGACATATGAATAACACATTTTTCTTGCTTGCAATCTAAGCTTTTCAGTTATATATGTCATTTCAACACTGCAATATTTCATATTTACTTTCCGAGCGGTTTATTCACGAATAACGTTGGCAAATTTAACGGCATTTTCGGCACTTTTTAACGGACGTTTTTTTGACGGAAACTTACAACGGACTCATTCATTCTAGCAAACCAACTTGTGAAATTTATATGAACAAAAAATAGAGAAATCACTGATTCCGTTGATATAAACATTTCGTTTCTACGAGGAATATAAAGGTTAATCTGACGCCTTCGAACTTGGTAGATGACGTTATCAAAGTCATATCGGTACAAATGTACCGATGCGAACGGGAAGGTGTTAAGGATCTGTGACTGTTGTTTGTTGAAAATTCTACTAATTCAACATTGATAGTTTACTTGGGGTTTTTTTCCAGTATGTGACTGTCATCTCTCTTAAAATATTTTGGCTGGTAAACACTCTGCAAACCTCATGCTGCCTGACAAAATCTGTCACTTAATGGGTAGAGATATCCTTATCTTCTTGAATGACCCGGGCGAGATTCTATTTTTGATCAGAAAATACTTTGGCGGAAGATTTCAATCTATTTTTCATATCGTATATATAGATTTGTTTATGTGTTGTCGTACATGACCGAAGTAAATCCAAGTTCATGGACATGCAATGTTGTTTACATTTAATTTACACCGTATATGCTGTGATAGCAGTTTTACAACCATACAAGCACTGATGACATACTGTGCTCCAAGTGACGGTCACACGATCATGCAGGCATAACCTCCACCAGGGCCTTAAAAAGTCATCTCGCCAGGACACTTTGTGACGTAGCAGAGATTTTAGATTTGGTGTGAGCGGGTTGATAGTGAATGTGATTTGTGTTTTATGTAAATACAGAAGGCCGATGGGCCTCAACGGTCACCTGATATTTGATACAAATTTGTTATGTCATTTACTAGCCAACTGATGTCTTTTGTTCATTTTGACAAAAATTTATGAAATAGGCTATCGAAAGATTATCGCAATAGGTCACCGTGACCTATGGTTTGGTGACCTAAAAAGGTCATTGTTTGTAGATTCATATAACATTTAACTACTCAACACTCATCCCATGTAACACTACTTATGGATTAATTAATTAATTAATACAACCTAATCATCAAATTTATTATTTAATTTTTTTCATAATCAATTTTTGGAGAAGTATTATCAAATAAAAGTAATGCATTCTATCATACGAGGCACTAGATTCAACACTGCTAATTAATCTACAAGAATTTTCAATTATGCAATTTGCTAAACTATCATGATCACTGCTCAAATTAAAATATATCTGTAGTAATTTTTCGTTTGGTGATATTATGATGACAAATTATGCTTATTGCTATGTATTCATTTTGCTATGAAAGAGAAATTCCAAGCTTTAGTCTTCTATCAGCTATCAATAACATGCTTCGAAATTTCCTTTTCTTTTTATTGAATTTATATGCATATAATTCTTAAGAAAACTTTAAAATGAGTAATAGTTTTTCATTTGAAATTAATTTCAATATTCTGAGACTTTTTGGCTGTCTAGCTAGGTATTATCACTGTTCAGCCCAATACTTTAAAAGATGATTTGCTTTCAAATCAAATTGATGTCTTCAATGCTCTCCAGAAAGAACTTCTTTATCTCAACCAATATATATGACATGTATACTTAATGAGCTTTGGTGGTATTGATTTTGAAAAACAATTCAACGCCCGAATCTAAAATCAAATCCCTACGAGATAGAACAGATTGGAGATATAAGAGTACAAAGAGTATACGTAACAAACGTTGAGAGTAAAGTACAAAAAAGTACACTAAAAAAAGCATGCTTTTTTTGACTCAATTTGGAACCGAACTTACCTCCCGGTTCCAAAATGAGTCAAAAAAAGTACAAAAAGTACTAAAACAGGCTCATAAAAGCATGCTTTTAGTACACTCTATTGTTTTACACCATACAGAAAAAGTACAAAAAAAGTACTCTGTGGGGGGAAAAAAGTACAAAAAAAGCACACATGACCGTGGCATGTGTACTTTTTTTGTACTTTTTTTCATCCAGAAAAAGTACTATAAAAGTACAGTACTTTAATAGTACTTTTGAAGGTAGGCCAAAAAGTACTAAAATAGTACAAAAAGTACAAAAAAAGCACACTGTGTACTTTTTTTGACCTTTTTTTCATCTAGAAAAAGTACTAAAAAAGTACAGTACTTTTTTTGACCTTTTTTATCCAGAAAAAGTACTAAAAAAGTACAGTACTTTTATAGTACTTTTATAGGTAGGCCAAAAAGTACTAAAACAGTACAAAAAGTACAAAAAAAGCACACAGTGTACTTTTTTTGACCTTTTCTTTTGTCTAGAAAAAGTACAAAAAAAGTACAGTACTTTTTTTAGTACTTTTCTATGTAGACCAAAAAGTACTAAAACAGTACAAAAAAAGTACAGTACTTTTTTAGTACTTTTTAACAAGCTCAAAACAAATTATAAACTGTATGAAAAATTTACTACTGATGTTGGTGGAAAAGTACCAAAATAATTAAGAATACAATATGAAAACCCAGGTGTACTCTTTCACTAATTTCAAATACTATGATAGAAATCTTATTTATTGATGGTTATAGGTGCCTCAGCTCACCTAGATGGACCTATTAGTATCTCTTATAACATAGAAAAAGATTAGCAATGTTTTTCTTAAATAAAGATGCAATTCAAGGTTGTTTTTTTTGTTCAAATAGACTTGTCTTAGTTATTGCAGTGTTTTTTATGTGACACACAATCCAACCAAGATGGACCCACACATCAAGTTTAAAGATAGTACCTGGACATGGTAATGCCACAGAAGAAACAAATAAATTAAAGGCCACACTCTGTTCAATATTTACAACACAGCATTGTATTCAGAGATAAAACATGTGTAAATTGTTGAACATTGGCATCAGGTTTTGTCACAATGTTGTCTACAATATAAATTTCAATATGTCAATGCAATGAAATCCTGTCCAAATCTTTTCCCCTTGATCACTGTCCAGTGCAAGTCCATTACATGCTGTTTTTCATTCCATTTTCCTGGCAGTGAAAGCCTGAAAAAAGACAAAGACTTGTGCCGGAACAATAATGTTTGTGGATATATTAAAATGTCTTATTTTTTTGTTTGGCTCAAATAAATCTTTGCTTTAATTTTATACCATGCCATGTGTATGTATGTAACAACGTAAATTCCTCCATTTATTTTTCGAAGCACCCGCCTATATGAACGTACAATGAAGCCAGATACACTCCACACAGGATTACTGAGTTTTAGTGTCTAAAATGGCATCCATATTTTTACATAATTGCTAGTAATAGCAATCTGAAACCAGGATAGATTGAAATATTTACCTGCAAAAGTGGCTTGATGACAGCTGTGGATTTTCAGTCTCTTTGATGAGGTGCATTCATTTTCAGTCATCAGCTATTCATTTGTTTTTGTTGACTGTTTCTTCTTCATAATTACTGTATTCTGAAAAGAAAGAAAAAAAATAGGATGTGCAATATGGATACAGTGTGAATGCATATGGTACAATAGTATACTCATAAAAAGTTCACACATGGCTAGATTAATTAATCAAAAATAAATTTACAGAACTAAATTATTTTAGTGTTTTTATGTACGCATGGCGCACGCCGTGCCCTTTTTACCTGACGCCATGCCTCGATCTATAACCCAGCCCTGTTTGTCCCCAGTACAGTTTTACTAAACTACCAAAATACCAGGCAGTCGCTTGATAATTATGTAAACAAAAGAGGTGTGACCACTCCCTGACCCCTGATCAACACCCCAGTGACCCTACTGCCATTCTGATAAATGACATTTTTCTCAGAGTGTTAATTCAAGTCTCAATGAAATATTACTTAACAAAAAAGGAATGCAAAGGTTATGTTTAGATGGTAAAATAACTCTTTTTATAATGTTCATACATTGTGTATATCAGTCATCTTAAAATATTTAAATATTCACATGTTACCACCATCCTTTTATTAATATTTACCTGTTTAAATTATATTAATGTTATGTCTTTAACCAGTCTGCCCTCGATCATTATCACACACTGATCTGCAATTTGCCTGAAAGGAAAAATATGAGGTTATATATACATGACCTGATTGTATGGAAACACATGTATGAATGTGTATACACATTTAGATTTAATTGCAGGACTTAATTGACTGATGGACAGCAAAATGTAAATATGATAGGATTACATCATTGAAACATCATACCTTCTTGTCAAAAATGTCGTGAAAACAACGATATAATTGAATATGAGCATCCAAATCACACTCACATATTTAAGTTAATAATGTTATTTCATTACCCATGTTTTCAAGAAAACAAATATTATTTCCCAATCTAATTAATCACGATGAATAAAGTAAAGTTTAAAAAAAAAAACATAAAATAAATTATGTACCACAAAACGAAATTGTGGGCGATAATGAAGTGAAAATGATATGGAAAGTTCCATAGTTTTTTTAATAAAACTTGTGTCCAGATACAATTTGTTGGATGTTGAATTGATTTATAACATTTAAACCCCCCTGCCGTGTAAATTTTCTTGTGATTTGAAATTGGAAATGATGTTGAAATTTACAACTGAACGGCAATGAAATAATTGCCAAGCCCATTCAAAAAGAAAGCACAGCTATGTAAACAAAAAATGATGTCTAACTTATTTCATAAACTGGGTGTTTTAATTGCATCCAAATGCTTTCAGAACGAAGTAAACAAGTAAGAGAAATGAACTTACCGTAACTCCATCCTCCATCGGTACTGTGTTCACCAGCTAGAGTTTGAGGAGATCGATGGTATTGTAACAATAAACAAAAAATAAATAACCTCGTGTCTCTGTGCAAACATCCTACCTTCTTTAGATGTTGGCCCAGCAGCCAGTTATATTTGTTTGTTTACATTCTGCAATCAGCTGACAGACGTAAACAAATATGGCCGCCAGCCAGCTGTTTCACATTCTGTGTTTCCCGCTCAAATAATCACGTGACAAACACATGTGGGCCGCTTACGTCTTTCACAAAGGAATGCTGTACTATAATATTTCTAAACAAAATCTCTCAATTCCTCACGTTTTATTATTAACTTAGGACAAGGAATAAAAAACGCAAACAAATGAACTGGTGTGGTGATAAATCCACATTTAGTTGCTGTTTGCAAACAGACACCTGTAGGCCTCTTACGTGATTCAAAAGAATGTTGTACGATCCTATCGTCTAAACCAAACCTCTTAACTCCTAAATTTTTGTTGAGAGTTTGTGATAATATATCAAAACAGAAAATATACGAACTATTATATTAATAAATCCACCTTTTGACGCGAGGTGTGTAAACCAATTTATAATCACGACAACAGAGTATTTGTAATAAGAACCATTTCCGGCATGTCGTGAAAAGATCGAGATTTTTATATAAAAAAAGATAAACAAAACCCTTGTTTTGGCATGGTTTGGAGGAACTTTTTAAAGTATCAATTTCATCGTTGTGATGCTGGAAAGATTATATAGTCACAAGCTATTTATCATCGTATAAGACCATGTGTCTGACCAGAAACATCCAGGCCTACGTAAACATGAGCCGTGAGTGTTTTGTTGGTTAGCCTACTATGATGTCCGAGTCGGTGTAAACAAATGAGTTGATAAAATTCCATTGACAAATTCATCTATGATAGCTTGTATTTCCTTTTACATATAAATCAGACCGATAGCATATTTACGTCAACAGTGTGTGCAACGGAGTATCCCCGGCATGTCTATTTGTTTTGGTTAGTTTGTTGAGATTTTATACTGAAACCATTTAATCATTATATGAGGATGGAAATACTTTCACAAACTATTTATTATCGTATGGGACCATGAGTCTGACCCAGGGGAGAGTTTTGTTAGGTCCGTGCAGAACGACTAATGTACATGTGTTGGCTTGTTTACCTGGTTGTAAATCGTTATTGTGTGTGAAACCACTGGTCAGAGACAGGCGATTTGTGTGTCAGTGTGCACGTGACTGTCGATAATTAAGACTCTAATTATGCTGATCACATAGGCATTGGTTTTATGTAACATATATGTACATGGGCCTAGTGTATACTACTACATTTTAACTCATTTAGAGAGAAAGGGAATTGGAAACACATTTCAATAATATTTTAAGGTGAACACTTATATAAACACATTTCAACAATATTTTAAGGTGAACACTTAAGTGATTAGAAATAATTTAAACATTTATGGTAAAGAAATGAAAATAAAAACTTAGCATTAAGAATGTAAAATTATTCAAAACATCATCTGCAACATTCACTTATTAAATAAACATCTTAATTACCGGTAGTTGAATTATATTTCTTTCTAATGTTCAGTTGTAAACAATTTTTAATTAAATATATAATTTTGTTAAAAAAACTCCCCCTAAAAAAAATTGGAGTAGAAAAAAAAAATCAAAATAAAAGTACACTGAAATGGTGATGCCTTATGAAAAATTCTAAGTCCCAAAAAAGTACAAAAAAAGTACACAACATTTTTCATACTCTGTGAAAAATTCTAAGTCCAAAAAAAGTACAAAAAAAGTACTCTGAACATTTCCCATTCATCCTGTGAAAAATTCTAAGTCCAAAAAAAGTACAAAAAAAGTACTCTGAACATTTCTCATACCATGTGAATAATTCTAAGTCCAAGAAAAGTACAAAAAAAGTACTCTGCAAAATGACTAAGTCCCAGAAAAGTACAAAAAAAGTACTCTGCAAAATGACTAAGTCCCAGAAAAGTACAAAAAAAGTACTCTGCAGAATGTTTAAGTCCAGAAAAGTACAAAAAAAGTACTCTGCAAAATTTCAGAGTCCAAAAAAAGTACAAAAAAAGTACTCTGCAAAATTTCAGAGTCCAAAAAAAGTACAAAAAAAGTACTCTGCCCTGATGGTGTGTCCGGAAAAAGTACTAAAAGAGCATGCTTTTTTTGTACTTTTTAGAAAAAGTACTAAAATATGTCACTAAAAGCATCATAAAAGCATGCTTTATACGTAACAAACGTTGAGAGTAGGAGAACAGATCGGGGGGACATGTAAATACTGTATTGGCAGTAAGTAGAGTTTTGGGGGTATATATCAATACTGTATATACCCTAATTAGAGTTAAACGTATTTAAATAATTGTAACAAACAGGGTGTATATATAAATATTGGGGAACCAAAATGTAAGTTGAAGATGAAAAATATCATCATATTTAAACTCTTTCCATACTCATGGCACATTAATCTGTCACAGTAAACATACATAATATATACTTTTTCCTTGGAAACATATTATTACGTTGTGATTCGCATGTTACAATAACATGAATTTCACATGATACAGAACACAATACCAATATTATATATACATCACACAATTGTAACACACTGTTTATAATCCATGGCATTGGGGCATTTCATAACTTCAATTCCTTCTCCAGTAGAGGGGAAAGGCACTTACAGGGGTGCTAATTACGGCGTATACAGTAAGCCTATGAATGCAATACACACCTTGAGGGTAGAATCCCATGTATGGTTTGCTGCAGCTTTCTCGGCCAACACCACAGATCTCTGAAAAGATAAAAGGTTCAATAAGTTACCCAACTAATTAAAGAAATTTATAGGAGCCAAGATAATGCTGACAGAAAAGAAATATAAATTTTCTCCTTTAGATCGTTTCTATCGATCAATGCATAATGTAACCATCAACAAGCTCGGGGCTCCAAAGATGTAAACCATCAGTAATTGTCTAAAAACATGTACTACAATACAGTATTTTTATTGCATGGAATGAAACTTTTTTTTTTCTGTACAAAAATTAACCATTGTACTTGCAGACAAATTACAGTTATTATCAGATCATCTGCCTATATTAATATTCAAATCATTATCCCTCATAATATTTTGGCATACATGTCTTGTGTATACGCTCAATGACATTGGATAATTATATAATCAAGCAATGCTGCAGCAAAACCCATAAAAATACTAATTTTTCAACAGATTTCTTTGTTTGAAGTGTCAAACAGAAGACATGAATCAAAGCTTCAAAAATAGCACAAAGCCCGCTGATATAAGCATGTTTGTAGTATTATAACAAGAAGAGTGAAAAATAATACATGGATAAATTGTACATGTATTCTTGTTGACTTAACAAGCCATCACCGTCCACAACCTATTGTTTGTTATCCCGACAAGTGCCTGTTTGAAACCGATATCCAAGATTCTCAGGAGCACTAATTATGAAAAATATGGCATGTTAAGTACAATCATGTGAACGATTACTGCAGACAGAAGCCAAAAAAGCACAAAATTGACATCTACAAATCTCATTTACGCTGAATACATAAAGTCTGCTCTCTCCGATTCCCTGGTGCATTCTGGGTCGAGCTTGAAGAAGTCGTTTTTAATGTGTGTAACGTGATTTACCGCTTGTCTTGGGAATCACACAGACATCACATATGATAGTAGACAAAATGACAAACGAGGAAATGGGAAATGATTATATTACTTATTTCTAGCTGGACACTGTACGGCTTTGGATATGTCTTGTAGATGTCCAAGGAGGATAACCATTATAGATTATAAACTAAATCCTATTCATACAGAGAGAATTATTGGTTGTTTAATTCTGAATATGAATAGCTATAACATATTTGATCCAATAAGCGCCCCATCCTTATAAGTCGCCCCTTCCTCCTCCTCCCCCCTTCCACAATTTAACTGACCTTGAATTAAAAGCATGCAGACTAAAAATATTTGATTTCTTTTTGCAAATTGATTTATGGCTTTGTGCAATAATCTTATGAAAGGTTAGTGTAAAGGTTCTATTAGGCATCTCTTTTTTTTTTTTTATTTCTTAAGCGCAAAGGGTGCTTATTTGGTCAAATACGGTATCTGGCGTGTGTTTAAAATGACAAATTCATCTCAAAAGTATGAAATGAAGAAGATAAAATATTGTCTGTATAAGCCCGACCCAATTCAAACCTAAAAAACCATTTTGGCTATATACACTGTAGCATTTATTTCAAATTAGTTTATATTAGTTTGTCATATTATAAGTGAACATAATTACCCAAATCTGACACTTTTTAAAAAAAAAAATAATTTTTACCTTTTGTGAAAATTACACATGCAGACTGTATAAAATTCAAAGCGCTATCCAACCTTTTGGACGAGCTTGAAACCACAAAGTAGATTCAGTTCCTACACATATCTTCTATAATACTATATTTTAAATCTTTCTATATGCATGGTACATTAATCTGTTACAATAAACATACATATGCCTTTTATCGTTTAAGACACTTCACTATTTTGTGATTAACATGTAAAGAATTCGCAAATATATGTATTATGCTGTATTGATGTTAGAGGCATCACAAAAACCTATGGAATTGGGGCATTTATACAACTTCAACTTTCCTCCAAAAAAGGGGAGGGGGGCTTAAGGGGGGAGGGACGCTTATTATGGCGAATATGGTATAGGTGTGCAAACAAATATTTCGTAAATTGGTACCTAAATGAATGATTATTCAAATCACTTGGAGTCAGACCCCTCTTCCTCCCATGATCACTCCTCTGGGAGCGAGAGGTGAAAATGGAACCTCATTTCACTTGTATACATCAATACATTGCTGATAAAGGTAAGACGTAACAGAGCCTTCAGAACAAAGTGAAGCTTTCCTAATAGGTTTTACATCAATCATTCATTATGGAGCAGAAATATATTCACACATTTGTTTCATGAAGGATTTTTTGCAATGTGAACAAATAATTAAATTCCAAAATGTAAATTTGGAATTTATAAAAGAAAAAAAGAACATAGAACAAATTCAAATAAACTAATGTTGACATCATCCATTTTTGTGTATTGTCTGCCGTCGTAAAACCACCATTAACAAGTTGTATGAGGGCTGATCTTAAATGTGGAAAAATTTGCATGGTAAATAGTTATTTCACAAGCACATGATTTGAAAAGAAAATGAACATGTTCAGATGAAATAGAAGATGATCATGAGGAAAGACATTAAATAGCTAACAGGGTTTTACTGATGAGATTGAGAAACGTCCATCATGGTTTACTAGTGTGAAATTGTGCTGTTGTGATTATAAGCATTGTGAAGAGTGATGTTCATGGCTTTTCTACGAGGCAATGATCTCTGGCATACCAACTGTTCCCATCCCAGTAGCAGACGGTCGGCGCTTTGACAATGACTATGTCTCCTATAACTGCCGTTGTTCTAGTGTGAAAATGTTGAAACACATTATTTACGGAAATGCTTCTTTGAAATGTCTGAAATCGACAGTAATAACCAATGCCAATACTAAAGTCATTGAAAAATGATCACAGGCTTTAAAATCGCCTCACACAATGACAAAAACAAATTCAGATGGCCGAAACAACAGACTTTCATAGAAAGCTGACTGAGAAAAGGAGAGCTTTCCCTGACAAATTCTACTTTTAGTTTCAATATTCCGATACTGGTATGAGAAAATAAGAAATATACGACTCAATCTGACCATCATTACCATCCTGGAACATTTCTATAATACATACAAGACTTGCCTATTGCATGACCCAAATTGGTTTTCAGAGATTCATATCCATCTTTTCGACTCAACAATGTACAGCAATCATGTGCCAAAAGCCCCCCGGGGCCCACGGGAATTGGTAACGATGAATATTGCCCATGATTGGTTCATGGCTGGGTAGAACTGGACGGGGAGCGCCCCGAAGACTGAAGAGTTCGTGACCACACTAACAGACTCGGGACATCAATTTCCTATCATAATTTGGCTGGTCGGTGCCATTTTTAGGAGGAAATTAAAGCCACCCTTTATCACCAGTATATTGCCTTATTTATCAAATCTGGTAATACATATGTATCATCATTCCTACCAGCCCCAATTTTATGTCACAATACATTTTACTTTCATACAGTTCTACTTTTATTATCATTTTGTGTGTCTTTTTCATATCACTCATAACTTTCCATCCCATATCTCTTCTGGCAAACATTTGCATGTGTAAAGGTGCCGCTTTTAGGCACAGTGAATGTTGCAACATTGAAGAAATTATTCCTCATCCCCTCAAATAATCTTTTATTGTACTGATAGAACTATTGACTATTGTAACCTTATATTGTATGAGAGAATATGTATGTTAACCCTCACCACTCTTATTTCCCCTGTGTGTGCATTTTATTGACAGGTAATAATCAAAGAATGTGTCGTTAGACTTACATATTACTGTGGTGGAATAACAGAATCTTACATCGATCTGTCAGGTGGACAGCGCTACCTCAACTAGATTAAGAAATTATGGCTAGTCAACCCCAAGTTTGCCGAACGATATCTCTGAGCAGAATGGGAGAAATATTATTGTTGGGCTATGTTAAAATGTCAGACACTTCAACTAACGCTGCTGTCCCTCTTTGACAAAATAACACCGATAGAAATTGTCACTTCTGTTGTTAAGGTGGGAGAAGGGAGGTTACATGTGTTTACATCTGAAACCAGATTCTGTGCCAAATCTGGATATCAATCAATGATCTTACTATTATGGTATTATTGGAAACTTGGCAACACTTATTGCTATCTTTTTGACAATTCATTTTGACACATAAGTTCAGTAGGAGGTTCATCCCAAGTTTTGAAATAATGGATGAAGCATTCCCTCTAACTGTCTACAGACAACTCATTCAAAACAATATCCCCAGCTTGTACCAGGGTTGCTCAAGTAGCACTTGTATAAAACTATGTGCTTCAGATGGCCATTAATTCATTTATTCATTTACCTCAACCTTCAACATTTTTTTCTAACTTCGTGTTTTTTCGTCACCATGAAGGACATAAGAAAAATGCCCTCCACTTCATGGTCTATGACTAAAGCAAAATAAAATCTACTGATAATTGATCGTAAACATCTTCAAAAGCGATTATTTGCTCATCAACAGATGATTGGTGACTCTTTATCTATAAATAAAGGAGTATATTTATCTTCAGTGGCCACGACAGATGAGTGGTTAAGATGCACATCCCAACACATTACCACAACCCCCTTCACCTCTGGGTGGCGAGTTTGAATCCCATGTGAGGCAGTTGCCCGGTACTGACCCCTGGTCAGTAGTTTTTCTCCCTTTTCTCCAGTTTTCCTCCACCATAAAACTGGCACTTCCTTAGATGACCCTAACTGTTAATAGGATGTAAAGCTAAACAAACCAAATATTCAAGTTGACAAAGTGAACCTACCTATACACAAAACTCAGAAACAGACAGAATAACACTTAGTATTCTGTTATTTTGAGATGCTTTCATTATTGTTCAGCTAAGAAATCATACATTATTGTCAAGCTTAATTGATATCATAACTTATACAATATAAATGAGGCTACATTTTGGTGTTATAAGTACTCCGTAGTCTCATAAATGTCCCATGTATTTATGTGGACTAAGCTGACCCATTTACATTAAGATGTGGTTTATTTTATAACCCAAATAAATGTTGTATACCCTTAAATGTTCTGTTAAATGTGCTGCCTACAGAGAAATGACATCAATCTATATATAATCACAAAAGTATAACATTGACCTGAAAAAGACAAATGTAGCCTATAAATACTCATGGCTTGATCTGGATTACGTCCATCTGAATAACCCATGACACTAAAATTCAATTAACTGATTATGGGATAAGCCAGGGTTCTATTCCAAAAACTTCCAACATGACTAGCCCTATTCTACACATCATCACTAGTGGTTACAGCAGGCCCCGAATTCAATCAGGCTTGATTTGAAATCTAATATTTGTGAATTTGATTATTCACAGCCTTATGATTACAGTACAGGGACTATAAATTCACCAGGGTAATAATACAATTAGATCCACAACACCAAATCCATAAAGTTTCCTGAGCTACCAAATCTACCTATCACCCTCTTTCTCTTCATTAATTATTGACAACACCATGTACCATTTTCCACCTTACCAGAAAATAAAGCCACTAATATGATGATGAGGGGAGCAGGCATGGAAATATGAAGTGAATTAACGGTAATATGCTATATATAGGAGATTTCAGAAAAGATGGCGTGACGTCACAGAAAGTTTACATCCGGGTCCTCAAAGGTACAAACACAATATGGCGACTTATAAAAACAATAACAGATACGTACATCACTGCTACAAAATCGATACTGTGACAAAAGTATACACTTTCATACTTGCAAATTCTGGCATTAAAATAGTTTCTTATTGTTTCAGAGGTTACAGACATTTATATTTACAATTTCTTATTGCTAAATATATTTGTGTAGATTTATATATAGTGTTGAGGCCAGCTTGCGAAGCGGTGCCGGGCCGTCACATGTACCCGCTTTTTGTTCACACGTAGAAATCCATGTTGTGAAAAAGTTATGAATAAATAATTGATTTCAATGTATCATATTTCTGTAATACACGGAAAATCTGTTCATAACACTATTTAATATAAATATAACGAAATGTGAACCACCTGGTCAGACTACGGCCGCTCGTGCATGGCTTCGCCGGTAGATCACCTCGGTCGACAGCCAATAGTTGGGAAATTAATAATATTTATACGTAATTACCAACGTATATCTCAACAAGTACTTGTAAAAGATATATATTTCGTTATTTCCTATGTATATCTGGTTTTAAATAAATGGTATAAACCACTGTTACACATAAAAGAAGATGTATGTGTACGTACACGTACAGTATTGCTGCCGATATCTCGAAAAATAAAATAGTGAAATCGTTCAATTTCATGAGTTTATTTTTTAATTTTTAGTCACCCTTATTCCATGTGCCGTTATGTGAAATGCCAAATTGAGGTGATATTACTTTTAAGTAATTTGAATGCATGTTAGATAGACTTCATTTAGATTTATGAATTACAACATAGCTAGATCGTAATACTATAAATGCCGACCAGGACACATTGCGCACGGCTTCGAGAATCCTAAAATACTCGAAGTTTTGTTTTAAAATATGATAAAAAGAAACTATAAAATGACTCATTTGAATGTCATAAACTAAATTCCAAAATTTCTGACGAAAAAGTTAACCAGAATATATAATTTTGTGACTCTTAAAAATGACGAAATTCGGGATCTCGGCAGTACTGTACGTAATGGCTGCCGTGCGCTTGGGGTAATCTACGAAGGCAAATTTTAATTTGGTCATAATCACACATCGTAAGATGTTTTACCAAGTTAAACTTAGAAAACAGTAGTCGCTTATTAAAATGTCATTATATTATTTGGGGAAACTTGGAATTTAATATGTAGTTTCTGTTAATTTTGTAACTTCTGTCAATGTTTATACGTATGTCTAATGTCGACCGTGTTTTTACTCGTGGCGGTCGAAAATGGAGTATAAACAGAGTAAAATATATGAATACCAGATGTTTATATCTAAATATTTTTGTTAAATATATTTATTTACCCTTTTTATAATTAAAATAACGCAATAGTTCTCGGATTGTCGCACTATTTATTACAATAAAATGTAAACAAACATCGCAAGCGGCTGTGTTCCCACTATGTTTATGTGTAGATATACAGAGTTGTACCTTTGAGCGCCCGGATGTACCTTTGTGTGACGTCATCGCCATCTTTTCTGAAATCTCCTATATATGTACTCTTCAGAAATCAATCGTTATGTAATGCTGGTATTTATGATAACCGATGATGATCCTTGATCAGCTGATAAAGTCGTCTGCCGATACGTACATACCCAGTAAAACATATTTCATACATTTTTTTTTATTTCCAATGTGATAATCATAATGAACAAATGTTATATAATTATTAGCAAATTTGTCTGCCTTCTTCGGGGATTTCTGCATAAAAAAATCGAAATGATTTTTCAATTGTAATTTAACATTATGGTGTCAATTTCAAGAATCTGATACTCCATCTGCAAGGAATTCCAAAATCATGCAGGTATTTTCATTTTTTTATATTTCAGAGACATGCATGCTCTGATCATGATCGAGATGAGAACAATATAGCACAAACATGACACACAAGGGCCTAGAAAAGATTGCCAATCTATACCGAGGCCTTGAACACTTTAATTTACACATCATGCCACATGTAATGCTAATCGTCATACTTCTTCTCATCTAGGGCTTTTGAACAAATTAAAGCATATTGAAACACTAAACCACCAAAGTTTACATCCTCTTTCTGAGTTTCAAACCTAATAAAAAACCTTCTTTCTGAGTAAATCAATTATTTACTTTCAAATGCAATGCAGGAAATATGAAATGGTTTTTTTTCTTCTAAATTTCAAATTTCAATTCTCTAATATTTCGAGGGAAATACCGGTATGTTGCAGATACAAATGTCTGTCAATTTTCTTACGACACCGTTTTAATTTTGTAATAATTGCAATAAACAAATCAATAGGTTTTCTAATTACACAAATGCATCGATTCAGTATATCAAAATTGAATAAATGGAAATTTATCAAACCAAAATATCAAATTACTGGTATCTTTCTAGTGTTTAACTGCTCTGAACGTATTTGTTGAATTGACTGTATGAAGTAATAAGACATGCATCCTCAATAGTCCAGGGATTACTATCACTGTCATAATATGCACATGGAACCACATACCCAGACTATATGGGCAAAACTGAAGGCTCTGTGTGTGGCAACAGATAAGCAGATATAGTTTGGTCCTTTGATGTACATTTAAAGAACCGCTCTCTACATAATCTTAATAGAAAGATTTTACTGGCCTGTGAATTGGTCATTTTTTATTCTCCTGAATTGCCTACAATTCATAATTGTCTTCAGTTTTGCTATAACATATTCCAGGGATAGATATAACGACAGTGATAGTAACACCTGGAATATCTAGGATGTAAGATAGGATGTGGAAACAGTCTGAGGTTATTTATATATTATAAGCTAACATGTTCTGAAGTTGTGAATCGGTATTGACACAGACGGACTGCAATGCATGCTGGGCTTGAAGGTCACGACCCCAGTCCAGTCCTATCACCTAAGATCTGAAAAATTTAAACTGGAAGTATCAGCCACATCCAGTTTTTAAAAGGAAGGTAAAAGTCAATTGAGGAAGACCAAATCTGTGTTTCAAGGTTAGCATCTGAGGTGGGGTCCGTCTGTTAAAATTAATATCATGTAGGCAACTCAGATATAAGCATCAATCTTTTATTTGTACATTTTTTAACTCATACACCCCTCAAGGCACATTGGAACTCTTTCTAAAACTAAAGCTGGAACAGTTCAATATAGAAATTTTGGAAAAAATTAGTGAAAGAGCAGTATTTTTACTACTCAGAATTATTAGTACACACCTAATCATCATTGTAAAAAACTTAGTGAGAACCCTGATTTATCATTATTTAGTTTTGCAATATTATGTAATTCATACATAAAGACAACAGTCATGTTATTTTTACATGAATTTTTCTCCATATACGTGGTAAGGTTGTAATTGGTTCAATACAGGTTGATATGCCTTAGTATTGCTTGGCTGATCTGTCTATGACAGTTGTTGTCGGCAACTTAAGTGAAGATCATTATCAACTCATTTGGAACTATGAATCTCGAAATTCACCTCTGTTTCTTAAGATAAATCCTTATTATTAGGGGTTCAGAAAAACAATGGGGACATTTATAAACAGCCTCCCATGTATCTGATGTGTTTACACTTGTATGACACTTAATATATATGTAATTCAAAATTGTCACTATATATCAGCAAATTAAAAAGACTTAATCTGCATGAAGTAGAAAAATAACAATATGTTTTTCTCCAACTATATAACATATTGCTTAATACAATGGTGGCCATGACCACACATTCGTTATGTGCATAAAAGCCAAAATGAATGTTTCACACAAGCATATCCATGATAGTTGAGATACAATTTGATGCTGGGAGTTACACATAAAACATCTAATTCAGATAATATAAGTATTCCAGCATTGTAACATCTATGTATAATACATGGAATGTTTTAACCCAAAGTATGCTAATTATCTGAGCATTCTTCAATATCAACTCTGAATATTGTTTTTATCTTGAATTTTCTGAATATATATTCATCCATTGAACAATATAATCTTTCCGAACAATTCCGAGATACAATTGGAATTCCAGTGGTTTGGTATAAATTTTTGTACAAGATGCTTGTCTCCAGTTAAAGTGCATGATCATTAATTTATCTGTGCAATACCTTGTACAATTTCCTGTTCTTGATGTAAAAAAATCAGAGTTGTAACTTCAATACAGAGGAATTCGTTTTTTAAAACTCCAACATTGTGCAATAGGTGAAAACAAATCTAGAATCAGCAAATGGAAAAACAAACCAAAACATGAAACAAATACACCTTGATTAAAGCAAGAAAATGTTGTAGAAAGCAATTCTTAACTCAATATACACAGGACAACAGAATATTTAAATATACACCATACAATTCAACCATTGATTCACTTAATTTCCATTTGCAGACTGTACATGTCTGTTAGCTGCTTCCCTGGGAAAAGTTAATCTTATAAAAGACTAGTAGTGAATTGTCTGTAGGCCTCCTTTTAGGAGATCTAGAATTTAATTTCAGATAAAACATATTTAATTGATGGTTGGCAGAAACCAATAAACTTAAAATCATCAACATACATATTGGTTATAACTAATTAGGTTTAATTTCATAATGATTTGTTTTAGCATTGCAATACAGGAACTTATATAATTAGTTGTGCACATGTCTATAAGACGTATAAATCTACATCACATTTCACGACATGCAAAGTTATGCCAAGAAATATAGATTATAACCATGATGTTCCTAATTGTTTACGGTAACTAAGTTTTATGGGATGATATCCCCTACCAGGGGCCATTAGCCTGAGGAACAAAAGCTTATACGACACGCATAGCCCCTTTAAATGACTAATTAAATTTGTTATTTGTTTTGAAAAGGCATGTGCACAGGTAGTACAAGGAAGTGGGAGGGGGGATCCAAAAAATAAAATTGTTTGTCAATGTTGAACATCTTCCGATATTTATTGACAGACCTTTGACACAGCAAATCAACCAAATTGCCCCCAGTGAGATGTGGAACATCATAGATACTCGTGTACAGATTCACTGTTTTGACTGTGTCTTTTTAATCACATTGCAAACGCAATCACAAACAAATTACTGTTAAACAATTCTGTTACCGCAGTTTGTCAACACGACACCGAATCTCAGAGGCCTCGCCTTAAACACCTATCATAAGCATGATATTCTGATCACATCCAAGTATATGTTATTAGACAAAATCGATAGGACCTTGTCCCAGCTTATTTACTCCTCAAACTTTATCATCGCAGTTCGATTTCCTCCTCCATAGAAAAATGGCTCAACCCCCGCAATGATCATCCTAATGTGCTTAGACAAAATGACAAGACTTCTATGATCTTATTATCAACAAATAATCTTGTCAGACCAACAAGTCAGGTTCATTTCAGACAAAATTCTACAAAATGTTACCAATAACTTGCATATTTTCAAAGCAATTACAAAAGATTTACTCATTGTTTGTCCATAACAAATTCTGTAGCAAGCAGATTTAGGGTCATGGTAATTCAACATGGTAATTCAAGTTTTTTTGGTAATTTCAAGTTTTTTTGGTTTTGGGTTTCAGTTTTTTTGGTTTGGGTTTGCTTTTGTTTTGTTTGTTAGGTTTTTTTTTTGTTTTTTTGTTTTTTTTTTGCTTTGGTTGTTTTTGTTTTGTTTGTTTGGGTTTCTCTTTGTTTTATTTGTTTGGGTTTGTTTTGTTTAAGGTTTTTTCTCTCTTTTTTTTGCTCTGGTTATTTTTGTTTGACATCACATCAATAATCAGGGTCAAAGACAAGCAAGACATGGAAAGACAACACTACCTAGTTAGAGCCTACAACTTGAAACCCAAAGGTGGAGGTCATATGGTAATATTCGCATCATCTTAACCTTTTGGCCACCACTGCTCCTACACTGTTCGACTGTGTAACTTTAGTACTGATACAGTAGAGTCTCCATAGACATTGCCAAAACTTGGCTAAAACACACCCAACCAATTCAGAAGCACAGTTATAACATGCAAACTTTGCCCTCGGTAATTACAAATGGCATTTTGATCAAGAAGTAAGTTTGACCAACATAACAATTATTTCAACTTTTCCAAATTAATATCATCATTTATATTATTCAAATAAAATCCTCTGGAAGCACATCTTGAATTATTTGTACTAAAACTTTTAACATGGAAGTTTGAAAAACTCTACAGCTTAAAGAATCTTAAGTTAACATAATAGGTTGGGTTTTTTTAATTTGAAAAGGATTATAAGACATAAAGATAAGAGAATGCTCACAAATTGCTGAATGTTTACAACATCGTAACATATCAACATCACTGTTAAAGTGTGGTGAAATGAACAGCCCCTCTTTCTGTGTATTTTATGAAGGAATAAATTAGGAAATAAAAACCTAAACCTCCTCCGGCGTATTTCATGAAGAAATAAATAAGGAAATAAAAACGAATCAATGGATTAATACACCAGTAACACAGTCGTTACATGTGTTGGCACACTAATGGAGAGGCTTATTTACAACTTCAATATTTGAACATCATCTTAATGTTTCATCAATGGTTTTAAAGATGATGGCAACGTATTTCAGAGAGTGGGTCTCACACGGATAGTAATGCCTGGAATCATATTACTTGTAGAAAAGGCCTTTTGGTTATAGCGAGAATTCTTATGGTCGGTATCTCAATCGGAGATATGGTTTGACACGTCTCTACACACCCCGGGAGCCTCTCCTCACCTTTTAACATGTTATAATCGTGGCGATATCTCCAAGACAGTCGTAAACTATCACCAGTATCCATCAGCCAATGACACATTAATGTAACTCTAATTGCCGACTTCGTAACTAACAGGCAGCAACGAAATCCACCGATGATGAAGCCGTGCTAGGCAGTGGAAATCAGGTCCTAATAATATCGTCAGGCATTAAATGAGCCAGAATGGTAAGATACACTTGTTTTACTTGTCGTCGGGCACATCTCCATGGTTTGTTCACGGATTCATGCAATCTTTACGAGACATGAATCATTCGTTAATCATACGTGAATCAGCCCTTACCTGAACCTAACTTAATCTCCAGTAAAATCTGGATTTATATATATTGACCTGTCCTTGGAAATCTGAAGACCTCTGATCAATCAACTTATACCTGCATGAGTAAACACAATCAATTCCTTACATTGAATGAGCATTGCTTGTTAACCTGTTAAGTTATTTGTTTGATTTAATCATTAGGCTAATAAGTCATGATTAATGTGCAAGTCGGTTTTGGTAGTAAAGGCAAACTTGAGTTTTGTTCTAGTTATTTTCTGTCAACAGTCAGAGTCATTTTCAGATGAAGGTTTAGGAATTGAAGGATTGCCCTCAAGAAAAACCACCAACCTAATGGAGGTCAGTTCCTCTGGCAACTGCCCCAAATGGATTTTAAACTTGCCATCTCCCCTTCCCCCCCCCCCCCCCCAAAGGTGTATTAGGGTTAGGGTTATAGTATCAAAACAAGTAGGAACCTTTCAGCCAGCCCACTACAGCCAAAGTTGTTCAGAAGTGGTCAGGAAAGGGACAGCTGATATATAAAGAAGTTTTAAAGTCACATTATATGATCAAGACTTGGAAGGCTTAGGTGGATACAGACCAGTCACCTAACAAGATCTTACAGTAAAAGAAACCTTCAGTATCCTTAATTAATGTAACTGCTAAGCACCAATTAATTTGATCTTCGATCAAGTAGCTACAGTACAGCTTATAATTCTATTCTGTAAACATAGACCAAAACCTAAGGAATCAAAGAGGTAAGTGAATATAGCAATAGATTTAAGCTTCTTATACTGAATCGCCTTCCTTACAATATCTTAATTAACTAGCCAGCTAGCAATAAAGTGAGATTCTCATGATCATATGTAACTTGGTAACATGCAGGTAGCCAGCATCCAACATACAGTAATGTTTCTCAACAACAAAAACATCACCAAAAAGTTTACAGCTGTGAAAATTCAGCTTGAAATGGTTTGAGATTTTAGGCTATAAAATTTTCATCAGGATGAAAAAACACATGGCATTTATATGAATTTGTTTATACCTATGGAGAGCACGAGGAGTAATATTTATATCAAATTCAGTATTTCCCTGGTGTACACAAATCATAGCATGGCATAGAACATCTACTAAAACCAAGGTTAAAGCACAGAAGTAAATGTCAATCAAAATGTCATCTGAGTAAGAGAGTTATACGTAATAGTCACAGAAAATTATTGCAATACAGCTTACCAAGAGAAAGCTTGCATCCTAGCTTGATACCATTTCATATCACAGTGAAATGTTTTATAATTCTAAAGGATAATACAATTCATTGGGCAGTTGTGACTGAGTAAATGATCTAACATAATTGCCCTTAATTCATCCCTGAGGTGCATGTGTATGTTTGAAACCCAAGTGGGGCTGTAATTATAATGTCAGGTAATGACTGTAGGTCGGTGGTTTTTCTCGGAGTACTCCCTCTTCACTTCTATGTCTAAACTTATCCTGACTGTATAATAGCTAGGACGCACGGCAAATATGCAGTACTTTATACCATGACAACAATAGAGGATCTTAAATGAGTGACTATGTAATATAAAATTTATCAAACGATTTCGATAATTTGATATGCCATGAGCCTTTATGCGACTGGCATATCAAATTATTTAACGAGTTCGATAAATTTTCATATCACATAGTCTGAAGTGTAGGATTCTATTTATCACACAACTTTTATTTATAGAAGTATAAGTAAAACTTTAAATTTTGTCTCAATATAACAGTAGAAATCCGGCTCGGATGTGACGTTTTCATCTACTGAGACAATCATGTGATATCATATGTAGATTATGACAATTTGTTCACCCCCTCCTTGATATTAAACATGCACATAAACCTATGGTAAGTCTCAGATAGAAGGTTATTAACCCTAGTGGTATCAGCAGGTCTACATCTTTTTATTCTATGACCTACAGCAGACAGCCTGCCTACATGTGAATATTCTGTGACAGGCCAATAAAGTGCTTGTTGTCTAATTGGGTTGGTGCCCTAATCAATATAATTACAGTAGTTATAGCCTGTCCTTAGGTCCTTAAACAGATTACCGAGGCAGGCAACCTCTGACAGGATATGCAGACTGTATATATAAATGTGTGTCAACTCTCCTATAATTTGCATTAATTACAACCATCTTACATTTAATATATTCAGCATAGATTGGTTCCGAATTATACAGGTTTTAACTAGAAATGTCATACAGGAGGCCAATTTATACCCTAAGTCTTACAATATAAAGGGTGCATTGTACAGTGATTTTAGTTTCTTCGATAAAGCTCAGTCCAGACAAAAAAAGTTTGGTGCTAAATAACTTGACACTGGAGATCATGCAATAGTTGTATGTATCATGTAGATTAGTAGCAGACATCATCAGATACAGCAGACCTACTAATCACTACCCTATGTAGGACTGGTACACATGTGATCCTCACAATGACTGGTACACAGATATATGCATGTGGTCCTTGTGTACCTCATCACACACTAGTCCCCATTACTACACCCATGTCTACAGGCTGATCTGCCATCATCACTGAAAAACCAGGCACCTAATCATCTATTGTCCACAGCTCTTTTATCTATTGTGGCCACCTCCAGGATATTGGGGCTCCTATATATTGTGGCCACCTCCAGGATATTGGGGCTCCTATATATTGTGGCCACCTACAGGATATTGGGGCTCCTATATATTGTGGCCACCTCCAGGATATTGGGGCTCCTATATATTGTGGCCACCTACAGGATATTGGGGCTCCTATATATTGTAGCCAGCTTCCTATATATTGTTGCCAACTCCTTTATGGGGCGTCCTATAGCTATATCTGCGACATGTTTCTCCTTGGGTCTAACATCAATTGTGGCAAGCTCCTTTATGGGCCTCCTATATCTTGTGGTCAGCCCATTCCTTGGGCCTCTTGTATATTTTGGCTCCAGCCCTTTCAAAGGGTCTATAATATAATGACACTTGTGGCAAATGCCATTATAGATACCTATATTTGTGTCCAGCTCCCACAAGTCTGTCTGTTGTGAAGTTATCTCCTTTATGGGATCTCATCTTTCAAGGCCAACTTCTTATTAAGAACCTCCTAGCTATATCAATTCTGTCCTATAGATCCTTGTTGAGATGGTCTGTCTTAAAACGGGGGTTTTGAGATCCCAAAACGACGTGGGTAAAGTACAATTTACCGTCAGATTAGCCCCACCTTCCGGTGATTATGGCGTCACAAAAATCACGTCAAATGACGACTACATAATCACCAGAAGGTGCGACTAATCGACAGTAAATAGTACTTTACCCACGTCGTTTTGGGATCTTGAAACCCCCGTATTGCTATTACTTTTTAATGCAAATGTACATTTAGAAGCCCCCCTTTCAAAACATGCAGAGATGTTATGAACATTCTATGCAAATGACATACATCCATTTAACCAAAAAAATAATTGTTTGATGCTTTTAGCCTAATGTTAACTATATATCATCCTGTCTGAAGAGCCTTGATCAGTTTATACTTCCCTTCAGCAATTGAAACTGTAAGCATATCTATTTTATAATTAGCTATATATACTTCTTATATCTTACCCTGCCTCCAATTAATAGACACAACTCTAGTCTTATACATTTGCTCCATCTATTCAGCCATGTTATACAACGATTACCCTTCTATAAGTAAAGATACAGGAAATCCCACAAAAAAAAACCTTTTCAATTATCCCAATGACAAACTTCTTCCTTAACCAATAACAATCCATGTATCAAACGATCAGATATGTTCGTTTTGAAGCCAGAGCAGAATTTGCCAATTTCTGGCAGGAATAATGACCGCTTTTTCTCATAGCAAGATCTGCTAGACCACATGCTCTGAAATCAGGAAATCTCCGAGCGCCTCCTTTTAGCCTAGGAAGCCACTTTTTACTGTCTTTATGGCTACAACATAGTCAATCTTCCTAAATTAAGAAAACGACCATAACACCAGACATGAAATCGTACTCTTTACAACTTTTTCATAGCCATTGCTTCAGATTATAAAAAGGTACAGACCCACGTAGGAAGTTGTAAAATTAAAAGATTCTCTGTAAAGAAATCTTCAAGGTTATCTGCTAATGCCCTACATATAGCAATACTTAAAAGCGTTTATGCCAGATTCAGTTTTCTTTAAGAGATACTTTAAATTTGACAATGACAATACATGAACACAAAAGCATTAAAATATATGTAGCATTTTTAATGCGAGTCCAGAAGACTTATTTTCAAATTCTGATGAGTCCCAATACAAAGACATATAGCGGGTTCTCAAAATTTTGGTGAGTTCCATAGGAAAATCATGAGTCCAGGACTCTGCGAGTTCCGTAAATCACTGAAAAAGCTACCTGGTATATACACACAAATGGTATATTGGTCAATGGCGGAACTAGTCCATTTTGAATTTTGTTAAGATTTGTTACATAGATTTAGCTTGTCAGAGTTATTTTGTTATCATTTGAAAGGTACTGGTTAACACCAATGTAGAACAATTTTAGATGTGTTCTGTGAGAGTAAAATGCATTGCAAATATCGTTTATAATCTTCTCCGTGTATTCTCATCCTTTACGGAATGTTACTGTCAATTTGAAGACAATAAAAGCTCAATATTGAAGCTTAAATTTGACAATGTGATTACGACATCATCAATTCTGGGCAGAAATTATCAGCACAGAAAGATTTTTATGGCATTTCTATCGATTGGTTTTTATCTCTCAAGATAGTACATCTAAGACCACTGCCACCTTTTAATGTTTGGTAAAGCAACCTCAAGGCAGAGCCCAGGACCTTAAATTTCTACTTGATTTGCAGGTCTAACAGATAATGGATGCAAGAAGTGCAGGTTCAGCTTGTTCTTTCAGATCAGCCAACATGAAACGGACCGTTTGTGTAGAGTTTAGTGTTTGAAGCGGCCTTAATTAGCCTCACACAAGTTGTTTATATGTTTCTGTTTCTGATCAATAATTCACCATAATCTTGCACCTTGGTTTAACAATACAGACAGGTTTTAATCAAGTCTGCTAAACTGTAAATAACGTTCACCAAAACACAAACCCAGTGTCTTTATAAGTGTACATTGGGTTGCTAACAAACTTCTGCCTGTAGTTGACATGCAGCAGCCAAGTGTAAAGAATATCTCCGTGTATTAATTGCAATGATTGTGTTCATGTTGCATGCTGATTACTGATAACTTGTACATGTATATAGTTAACGAGGGTAAATTAAAGCACACCTGAAAAGGTGAATTAAGCTAATCAATCAACATAGGTTCACGAGGTACTATATCAATTAAGTCAAAACAGGCTTCTTTTCAGTTGTCGTTGGCAAAATAATCCAATAGATTTTCTAACTTATCATAAAATAACATATGAACCAAGACCAAGATTTAAGCATTAATATACACTGTACTGATAACTTTAATCATTAGAAAGGTGGAATTCAGATAATATAGTTTTAGATGTGAAGCTGTATAAATCAGAAAATACAATGTATATATCTAATAAACAGCACTGTAAAACAGATAATTTTTGTGTAAGCTTAATTCAGCATCTCATGCATATTAATTAATGGCCTTTTGCATAGAGATTTTATTTAATGATTTAGATTTCTACATTTACCTGTATTTAGAACATTTTTGTGATTGATTTAATTTTATATCTCCCATGAAATTCACCACCTTTAATTGCAAGCAAAAATGAGTTGCTTTACTCCATAGACTGTTGTTTTATCCTACTTATGTTTTCCATTCTATCCTGAAATCCACAATGCACTGATAGAAAAGATGAGAAACTACATAAATTCTCTGAGAGTTAAGCTTAAAAGCAATGTTGACAGTTATGTCTTAATATGTTTCTGGCTTCCAATAAGCTATTAGACAAGGTTCAGGGGACTTTTTTAAAGCTTACTTTACTGTTTCATAAAGGTCAACAAGATGATATAACGTTAGTTATCAAAACAGAAGGTATAACCATTACTGAGATACAATAGTGAAATTGCATGTGTATTTCTATAGATAGTGTCCTTTCAACAATATTTGAAAATAGCTGACCTTTAGGCTTGATCTTGTGTATATCTTTAGATAATTGTAGCGTTCTGTCAAACATGATGTCTGTGAGTGTATCAATGCCTGCTGGCTGATCTCAAAAGACCAGAGGCTATTGATTTGAAAGATGGGTTTTTCACATGAGTTGAGATTTGCTGGTGGTCGATGGTGTTCCAATGACCTTTGGTGAAATGTAACCTTGAAATTTCCCCCAACATGTCAGTCATGCATGCATGTTCATCACTGTGACCTGCCATCATGGTATGATGTTGCCGTGGCTACAGAAGATGGGGGTTCTGTATCCCAGGGGACCTAGCTAAGATTGAAGTCAACACAGTGTCTGCCAGGCTATATAAACTCTGTGAATAGGTTATCTATGTTCTGTCCCCTATGGAGATCTATATCTGTGTTAGGAGGATCTACAGGGAGACACAGCATTGTAACTCTGGTACAGCAGCTGGAATCTCAACTTCTGGTACAGCAGCTGTAGTCTCAACTTCTTCAAAAGGCATTGAAATATCTAACCTGTTGTAGTTGGTACCATGAGTTTCTATGGGGTACACGATTGGCAACTATGATAAGTTGGAATAAATGGAAGCTTCAAAAGTTATGACAATGATAAACAAGAATTCCACAGAAGTGGATGTGTCGCCTGCACAGCATCACTTAACAAGAGGCCCAAAGGGCCTTAACGGTCATCTGACTACCTTGGCAATAGTTAAATTAATTATTATATGGTGTCACTTTGTCAGGGACCATGTCAGGATCATTTTCAATTTCTTTCAACAAATTTTATTTCAAACAAGAGGCCAAGGGCCTTAACATATAGGAAATTAATTAGATATAGTGTCATTGTAGCCATCTTCGATTTTGGATTGACCCAAAAAAATAACAACACTTTGTCGCGAACATGTCGGGATCATTTCATGCAAGTTTCAGCCAAATCGCATCAGTAGAACTTGAGAAGTTCAAAATGTGTTTTCAAGATGGCGGCTGCAGCGGCCATCTTGGATTTCAGATCAACCTAAAAAATAACACTTTGTCGGGACCATGTCAGGATCATTTCATGCAAGTTTCAGTCAAATCGCACTGGTAGAACTTGAGAAGAAGTTCAAAATGTGTTTTCAAGATGGCGGCTGTGGCGGCCATCTTGGATTTCGAATCGACCCGAAAAATAACAACACTTTGTCGAGACCATGTCAGGATCATTTCATGCAAGTTTCAGCCAAATCGCACTGGTAGAACTTGAGAAAAAGTTCAAAATGTGTTTTCAAGATGGCGGCTGTGGCGGCCATCTTGGATTTCGGATCGACCCGAAAAATAACAACACTTTGTCAGGACCATGTCAGGATCATTTCATGCAAGTTTCAGCCAAATCGCACTGGTAGAACTTGAGAAGAAGTTCAAAATGTGTTTTCAAGATGGCGGCTGTGGCGGCCATCCTGGATTTCGGATCGACCCAAAAAATAACAACAACACTTTGTCGGGACCATGTCAGGATCATTTCATGCAAGTTTCAGCCAAATCGCACTGGTAGAACTTAAGAAGAAGTTCAAAATGTGTTTTCAAGATGGCGGCTGTGGCGGCCATCTTGGATTTCGGATCGACCCGAAAAATAACAACACTTTGTCGGGACCATGTCAGGATCATTTCATGTAAGTTTCAGCTAAATGGCACTGGTAGAACTTGAGAAGAAGTTGAAAATGTGAAAAGTTAACGCACGGCGGACGGCGCACGGCGGACGGCGGACGGCGGACGGCGGACGACGACGGACGAAACATGATGACTATAGGTCATCCTGACCCTTCGGGTCAGATGACCTAAAAATAGTTATTTTACAGTTGAAAATATTGTTGATAATAAGGTGAAGTTATCAAGTCCCATAACTCTTGAAAATATTGATGGATTTTGACTAGTATCAATCCCATATAAGATCTCATTGATAAAAAGCAATATTCCAAATTTGGTTGAAATCAGACTATAAATACTAAAGCAACCGAGTGGAAACCATGGATTTATTTGTTTTGACGATTTGAAAGTCTCGTAACCCTTGCAAATATTGACGGATTTTGACCATTATCAAACTCATTCGAGATCTCATTAACACAAATTTGGTTGAAACCCGACGCCAACACCGAAGCCGACACCAACGTCGACATAGTGATACCAAAGTGTTGCCCTTGCGTTGCAAGTGACACAAAAAGACTTAGGTGATAAATATTCCAATTGCTGCAATGCTTGAACAATGCAAATTTCTATATGTTAATTAATTACATCAAATATTTTATTTAAATTTTTCATTTCTCAAAAAGTCTGTTAAAGGTGTTATAATGCTAAAATACAGGTCTTACACAGCCTAGTAAAATTACTCAGCTTAAAAACCAAACCATATAGCACAAATGTCAAAATGAACTAATCAATTGTGACCTACACTAACTTGGTGTTTTCATGACATCACAGTTGCAATGACATGAGTGAAGTAAGCACATGTATTCAAAAGTGTTAGAAAATACTGATTTTGCTTAGTTCTTTACAGGCTGATACAAACATGAGTGAAATAACCAGGTATTTCCCAAAATAGCATCGGCTGTGCATGTAAACATCCGGTTTCAAAGGCTTTAAACCTATCAATTATCAGATATTAAATTGCGTATCAGGTCTTATTTATGATTCCAGTCATATTTCACATTAGTTAATCATTTATTGGTCAGAATAATCAGTAATAGGATATTGCTACTTATTTACATGAGTGTGGGTATCCTATGAGATCAATCTCGTACACATAACAATTAAACTTCTTGTCTACCACATAATTATTATGTAAACCCCATTAAAATAAACAAATATAAGTAAAATGAGATGATATTTCCTATCCTCAATTTGAATATTAATGATCCAGGATCAGGATTCTGCAGTTCAACAAAACAAATATTGATTAAAACTGGTTTTGTTGAGATGTAAGGCCATGTATATAATATCACTTCCGTTACAGAGGGTGTTGTACATGACAACTCACTAAAGTACAATTACTCTGCCCAACTCTGCTGGAGCAAAGTTGTGTTTGTCAATTGATAGTGTTTCAAATCAATTATATAGCTTATGTTCATATAAATTGTACACCACAATCCATTTAGATAACAGAATAATTGATTTGTGTTATCGAACTCAAAGTTAAGGTCCAAACTGAAATACATAGTGCCTCCCAAAGACACAAGACTTTGTCAATAGCTAGCATATATACAAGCCAGAGTATACAATGATTGTGTACAGTTCTGAAAATAATTTCAAACACAGTCAAACCTGCCTCAAAGTATGGTCTGTTACTTTTTGTATTTTTGACATAGAAATTTATTTAAAGTGTATTTTAAAATTTTTGATATTTACCGACTTTTGTAAAGTTTGTATTCAAAGTTATTAAACAATTAAAACAAAATATTGATTTTTAGCGTGTACACATTTAAAATAGCTCGGAAGTATCTGAACTGTCCGATCTATTCCCATCTGTACGCGTAATGTCGATGTTGACCAAGTGATATGGCTCAGGAGGTTCCAATCTATATGGGTATCGCCGATGTCGATCATGTGATGCAACTCGGTTTTCCGATATTTTTGAAACATGGCGTTGACTGTGGCGGTTCTTTCAAAACGTGTGATATTTCATACGACATTTACCGCTTTATGTCAATAGTATATTGGTGCTTTCATGGATCTGAACCATCATATATATGCATCCATATTCACACATTGTATGTTTTATGAGAGTTTGTGATGATGAAAATACAAGAAATACAACTTTAAGACCTTCCTTTTGGAAACAAACACCTGCCTTATAATTAAAGGACAACAATATAGACTGAACTTCAGTTATATAATAGTCACCTATCTATTATTATAAGACAAATACAGTCACCTGTCTGTTATTATAAGACAAAAACAGTCACCTGTCTTTTATTATAAGACAAAAACAGTCACTTGTCTTTTATTATAAGACAAAAACAGTCACCTGTCTTTTATTATAAGACAAAAACAGTCACCTGTCTGTTATTATAAGACAAAAACAGTCACCTGTCTTTTATTATAAGACAAAAACAGTCACCTGTCTTTTATTATAAGACAAAAACAGTCACCTGTCTATTATTATAAGACAAAAACAGTCACCTGTCTTTTATTATAAGACAAAAAAAACAGTCACCTGTCTTTTATTATAAGACAAAAACAGTCACCTGTCTGTTATTATAAGACAAAAACAGTCACCTATCTTTTATTATAAGACAAAACACAAGAGAACTTAAAAGGGCTTAACGGTCATCTGACTACCTTGGCAATAGTAAAATTAATTATATATGGTGTCACTTTGTCAGGACCATGTCAGGATCATTTTTCAATTTCTTTCAACAAATTTTATTTTCAAACAAGAGGCACAAGGGCCTTAACATATAGGAAATTAATTAGATATAGTGTCATGGTAGCCATCTTCGATTTGTGATCAACCAGAGATGTAACAATACTTTGTCGGGCCCATGTCAGGATCATTTCATGCAAGTTTTAGCCAAATCGCACCGGTAGAACTTGAGAAGAAGTTCGAAATATGTTTTCAAGATGGCGGCTGTGGCTGCCATCTTGGGTTTTGTATCAACCTAAAAAATAACAACACTTTGTCAGGACCATGTCAGGATCATTTCATGCAAGTTTCAGTCAAACCGCACCGGTAGAACTTGAGAAGAAGTTCAAAATGTGTTTTCAAGATGGCGGCTGTGGCGGCCATCTTGGATTTCGGATCGACTCGAAAAATAAAAGCCGCCACTACGGAGTTGTCAAAAACGCGTGTGATCATTCATGTCACCTATAGAAAATTCTTTTTTATTATAAAGACAAAAACACACAGCGTCAGGACCTATCTTTTAAGTTAGCTCAAAAAGACAAAAAAAACAGTCACCTCGAGTCTTTTATTATAAATATTTCGACAAAAAACAGTCACCTGTCTTTTATTATAAGACAAACCATATGTACGGAACTGATTTTGGATCTATTTGTCATTATTTGAGAAAAGTTCACAAGTCTGGTGGCGGCCATCTGATTTCGAATGAAAAATCATTTCATGCAATTTTCCAGCCAAATTCAGTTTCTGTGTTTTCACTGATGGCGACTGTGGCGGCCATTTGGATTCCATAACACACTTTGTCATTCAGGATTCATCTACATGCATTTCAAATTCGCACAGAGTTAAAATCTGGCGGCAAGAGGCGGCCATGCCCTTGCGGGTCTTATTGATTGTGTCAAGATCATGTCTTTGCAAAAAATAACAACACTTTGTGTAGACCATGTCAAATTTTCTAAGAAAACACGATCAAGTGGGCGAACTGCATCTTAGGATTTCTTATAATAGATCATTTCATGTAACAAATTGAACTAAAAAAGTTCAAAATGTCATCTTAATTGGATTTCGAACAAATTAAAAAGTTCAGTCATCGCTTTGCACTAGTTCAACTTATAATAACGTAACAAGCTGATACGTATTGATTGTGAGTAGTCATCTTAAAAACAAATATAAAACAGCATCTTGACTATAGAGTTACAAGAAGACGTCAAAACACCTATGTTCAATAGTTATCTTTGATCAATAAAAATTTCATCCTATTAGAATATTCAATAGTGCCTAGCTCATGCCATACCAAAAGTCTGTGACAACTTCTATATTGGACAAAATCAAAACAGAATTTTTGATAATTTTAATCAAATATTGAATTGATGAATATAAATTGTGTGTTGAAAGATTGTGATGAGGAAAATTAATCTTTCGATCCAACATCAAATCCTCACATAATTCACGGACAGTATCCTTCAATTTTATGGCAGACACTGAAATTGGGGTCATGACCTCCAAACAGCACACATGCAGACAATTCAGCATTATATCAGTTTTATTGATCAAGACGAATAATGGGTTTTGCCGAGAAAATTAACTGGACAATTTCTCGATTGGGATGAAATCTTTAAAATTCACATTTTACTATATCAATGAAAGGAAAGAAATGTAAAGCTAATCAATCAGCAAAGTTAACGATGATTTAGAAATTGACATATTATCGTCACCTTTTTTTGTTTCCATCAATGAAAATATGATCTTAATGTCACACTCAATGTAGATTAATCAACATACAATTTTTTTCGATTCGGGTAATTGTCATAATGGCTATTATAAATGATAAACAGAAAATACAATGAGAGCAATCATGTTTTAGCAAGATTTCCGACGTGAAAAGTACTAATTATATATGCCATTTACAGTACGTTACGTTGAATTCAATCTACCGGTATTTTTAGTGAAAAATATTTTAAGCACTTTACTACATATTGATGGAGAACACTGAAGTTTTATGATTATTAGCAGACATTATATCTATAATTTTTATGTACAAAATATGTCCGCATAATCGAATATGGACATTATTCATGTTTAATGGTGTGATGTTGTTATGTAGGAACTACGATCAAGTTGGTGAATTACTTAAAACCAATGACAGCAGCATTAAAATTCCGTAATGTAGCACAAATAGTATTATAATTAACGTATTTGACCCAATCAGTGCCCATTTAAAAAATTTAAAAAATTAAAAGGTGCTTACAAAAATAAGAGGAAATTATTGCAAACCTATACAATTTCGATAGTTTTGATCTTATGTCCAGAGAATTGTAATGAGGCCTCAAAAAGGGGAGGGGCACTAATAGGGACATGGGTGCTTATTGAGTCAAATACGGTACATAAGTTGGTGGTTTTATGTTACCCTGAAAAGTGCCCAGGCTCTGTGATAAAGTACCTTGTAATACCTAACTGTGCTGTAATGAGGCCTCAAAAAGGGGAGGGGCACTAATAGGGACATGGGTGCTTATTGAGTCAAATACAGTACATAAGTTGGTGGTTTTATGTTACCCTGAAAAGTGCCCAGGCTCTGTGATAAAGTACCTTGTAATACCTAACTGCGCTGTAACATCACTGTTGCCTTGAGGTAGACTGTAATTAGATCCCAGAGGACTTAAGGACGTCCCAGACAAATTACTACGCCACAATTACATCCATAAAGTTGCAAACAATCATTCACATTATCCATTTAGTGCTCTTAGCTATAGAACAGGTATGGCATAATATTTTAATTGGTGAACTTTTTGGCTTTGTCACCTTATTTCTTTTTTTCACTCTTTCCATGGCATGGGGATAAAAAAGAACTATTAATATTTATTTTGAGTTTGAACACATCACGCTTGTTTTTACTATACCCTAAATTCACAGACCATCTTCTTCAAGCATTGCTATATTTATGTTTCGGAACAGCATTTCAGTGAAAATAAATTAAGTTATTCAAGACAAGTAGCATTTATCAGGTAAAACCTGTCATAGTGACCACCTCTGTATAATGACCACCTGCTTGGTAAAACCTTTCATAGTTACCACCTCTGTATATAATGACCACCTGCTTGATAAGACCACTTTCTTCAGGGTAGTCCTTATTGGTCAATTTTAAAACAATTTGCAGTGCATATAAAGACCACTTGGCTACAACGACCCTTTTATTCTTTGTCCATTGAGTGGTGTTTATAGACAGGTTGGCTGTGGTTCTTGCGATATGTCACCACTCTCAGTAACTGATGGCTTTATTTTCTAAACCACTTCTATAACTTGAATGCCCATTCTTGAGAATTGGTTAAGATTGAAACCTCATATAACTCACAATTTTAAGTTGTGTTCAAATAATGAGTGTTAGTCATGATCAGGAAATTCCATCTCATAATCACGGTGCATGGCAATTTATGAATGGATGACATGATGAAGACAATATGACATTCACTTGGTGAGAAAAGGTCGGATGGAGCCAATAAATTTGATTAGTCTCCCAATGCTTATGAATGAGCTTGGCTGCAACTGCAGAAAGTTATAGACAAGAAAATAAGATTACCTCTTGGTTATAGTCCTGGTTATGGAAAACATTTGGATGAACGACTTCCATTTGGACGCATGAAGCATGTACTCAAAACTGGTTATGTCACAAATATGTACCCTTACAGGTTTAACAAAACTATAATAACCCATTCACCCCTGAAACTTCATAATGGACTGGTCTAGACTTTGATTTAGAAGAGTCTAAATGTGTATTCAAGGGGAAAGTGAGTTAAAAGTTTCACTTTAGAGTGCCATAACTAGGTGTTTGATCAACATTGTCATGTCTTGCACATGTACTTTAAGACATATTGCATCGTGATGGCAAAAAATTATTTCCCAAAGGTCATCACATATCTGGCAACAAAACATCTTTTACAACATTGTCATGGTAAAAAAATATTTGTTTCCTAAACATAAAACCAGAAACTTTGACTATGTAAGAAGGTACTTACTCTGAGGGCCTCCATTTTCCCTCCCAGCATGGTCGTCAACTTCTCTGCCATTTCCTTTACCAGCGTCATACTGTTTACATGGTCAAACTTAATGATCTTGTCATCGTAGAATCTTTGATAGTTCTGTACAAAAACACAAGGTTCTTATATTAGTTAAGATCAAGATTAAATCAATCAGGATTGAAGTGATAATTTATCAAACATCTCTTGCACAAATGTTGTAGCTGGTTATAATACTTACTATTACCGTATTCGATCCAATAAGCCCCTATGTCCGTATTAGTGCCCCTCTCCCTTTTGATTCCTCAATTTCAAATGCCCGGACGTAAATAAAGACTAAAACTATCAAAACTGTGTAGGTTTGCACTTTAATTTGCTTTGCTATAGTTTTTTCTTACTAAGCATCTTTTCATTTTTTAATTTTTCTTTTTAAATGCCCTGGGCGCTTATTGGGTCGAATACAGTATGTACCTTATCACAGGTTTTACACATCAATGAGCACTATCTTAGTTTTGACTATGTACAATAAGGATGGCCTAATTAATTATTATTACACTGAGATATTGATAATCAACAATAAGTTAAACTTTTAAAGGCCTATTAACTTCTCTGAAAACGAAAAATGAAAGTTTTTTAAAACAATAATAACATAAAATAACTTACATTGATGGCCTAAGATGAGATTACAACATCAAACAAATGCAAGATTCCCTGCATAATCCATATTAACAGTGAAAATTAATTTTGCTGTTTTGCTGTCTGGTGCAGTTATAGTCAACTACCATATATCATGCAATTTTCATGTATGGAGAACTGATTTGCAGTCTCGGTTTTCTTTGAACTGGCAGGATATATATCATAATTGTAAAACTGTAATAAAAATATTGAGGTGTGATAAGAAAAATCCCCTTTTATATGTAGATACGAAATCAAAGGATAAGATTATCCTAGGTCTAAGTATCACAAAATGAAGCCGTAAGTTTTTCTTCATTTTGTTACCCTTGGATAGAATATTCCTTTATCCTTCCTATCCTCCACAAATGAGGAGGTCACGATCAGGTAAGATCAGGCCCCGATTTCTCGAAACTTAAGTGCAGACTTAAGTCAAAACTTAAGTTTTTCTCCTTATGTAACTTATATAATAATTTATGACTTAAAGCAGTTTTTGACTTAAGTTTGTTTCGAGAAATCGGAGCCAGGTGAGACAAATTTCCATCTCGCCCCTGACTATAGTTTACCGGGCCTATAGATGATATTTTCTTACATATATAAGGAGGGGTGGGTGGGGGTGTATTAAATAAACACGTACTATATATATATTCCCTATACATGTATAAACAGCTATAATATGATAACTGGAGATTTGACTGGTGTATATTCTGTATCACAGCTTTATATCTATAACCATGTGTACTCCCAAATACAATCTGATATTCATGAGAAGGATATAGGCAGTAAAACTGTAACAGAATAACCGAGTTTCATTCGTCCAACACCAAGATTGAATCTGTAGTAATGATATCGATGCAAATCAAAGAAAACCTAAGTAAAATTCAATTAGAATCCTCGTGAAAATCAATACACTATTAGGACGAGAAAAACTTTACCATATCACAGGGAGACGACAAGGATATGAGGCCAGCTATGTAACGATCACTTAGTGCTGGTCATACGGGTGCAGGATTCATCAATATCGGTACCAGGATGGACTATACAGGCCGTTTAATTCCATAAAACTAATTACCCACGACCATATATATATATATACCATTGTCTACATCGTAGTAATTTTAATCAATCTCACTATGGGGTGATCATGACCTTCAAAAGTCTCCGTCACAAAGAAAATTCTATTAAAGGGACAATTCAGTCTACGAGAACATTAAAATGTGTACATATATCGGAATAAACCAGTTCTAATGGAAATTAGATCAGTCGTTTTTACTGTGACATGCCAGAAACACCCATGTTGGTGAAATACGTGTTAAATGTTCAAACTCGCTCACTGTCCGCCATTACACATTGTGGTCGAACATATTGTATGCCGAACCCTGTCCCTTGCTCGTAGAGTAATGCAACTTTAGTCCAGAACTGCTCAAATTGCTCTGACAGTAGTGTGTTTACCTTATTAGGTGAATTATCTTGCCTTAAAATAATTTTATCACCTCCTCAGTGGTTATGTAGTTCATTTGTTTAACGTGCGTGACTTTGACTCGGGTATGGGTACAGCGTACAAGTTGTACCTGCTTTATCGTATTGATCAACGATTTGTAATTACAACGGTCTCAATTAAAATAATAAACAATGACGTGGGATTTGTCAATATTTTATGTTATATGTTTCATAAGAAATGTAGAACAATACATTTATGCCATATTTTGTTTCTTGGTTATGTAAAAGAGTTAGCCTGAGTGAATTGTCTCTTTAACTGATACATAAGGCTAAGTTACTGTGGTATTCAAATACATCCTGAGATCTGATTCAGAACATATACTATGCTAGTGTCTGGACACAAGGAAATTAGCCAAAGACTGGAAATTTGCTTTAAATTTTGAACAAAACAGCAAGATTGTCATGTCAGTCAGAGCATGATACAGGTCAAGGACGTAGATGAGAAGGATAAGTCAGTCGGGGTTTTGCACGAATACGTCATAGGCACTTTGACAACTGATTTTACTTATATATCTGCTGGCTCAACCTTTGATTCAGCTTAAAGCTTGTGCTGGTGCACAGGTTACCATCTAACTTTCTGAAGTGCCCTGTCATCTCATGAGGTGTCATATTTTTTTTTTAGGTAATTTACGACATTTCTTCAAAATCTTCTGTCCTTAAAACAAGGAGTTATTAAGCTTTACATTGGTGTTTCATTTGACTCGATCAGACAAGTATTTGTTGAGAAAAATGGTTTTTATTCCCGGTTTATACCCGGCATCTTGCATGGTATTTAGTTGTGTAAAGAAAGTCCTAGTACAGGTCAAAGGGTTGAAAAGGGAGGCTGACAGCACAATTTTATATTTTTGATTACTAATGAACTGTATACATGTACAACAGCCTATAGCCTCTTTTTGACATTATCACTGATGATTGGTCCGATATCCAGTGATTTCACTCATTTTTTTCCTACTTGAAACTTAGAGCACTAATTCTCATTTGCTGGAAATCAACTGTGATGTCATTGCTTGCATTGAGTAAACAAAGCTGTACCAGCAGGATTCAAGGATGTTGTAATTAAATGGCCGCCTCCACTGGATTTTTGTAACACATTTTGATGTTAAATTATTCAAAATGTACATTGTTGTAGTAATGTGATAAAAAGTATGTTAAATCAAATTTGTGTTCATTTCATTTGAAATTTTATGAAACTTGTCTTTAAGTTTTGATAAATTTCTGCTCGCCATTTAAGTACCTAGCGTTTATATGTATATAATGCATTTCATTTTTTATGTACATCGTAATCATGTCGTTCATATAAAGCCTCAAAAATTATGCTAGTGTATATATATTTGTACACAGAATGAGTTAAAGCTTAAGAAATTTTTTTTACAATATAGGCTTTGTAACTTTAATATAAACAACGCTTTCATTGTCTGCTTGTCCATTTTGATCATCCAACCACATATATAGCATTGACTGCATTAGTGCAGTAAATTTCATCTGAATAACAATTTGCTGAAAACATTTATATACATCATAAGTATATCTTCGCATTATTTTTTTCTGTTTTTTTGCTGCTCATGATTTATAGTGTGATCTGTACATTTAACCACTTTAATTTTCAGTAATGATGTATGCATTTGAATGTGTTACACAACAAATGATTCTGTGAATATTTCTTGCGTGTCGATGTTTCTGATGGCTACCTGCAGGTAGCACTTACAATGTGTACACTGTCACGGTCATGTTTTTTTTTTTGTCTGATGAAGGTATACCTTGACAGTTGTATCTTAACCATTTTCTTTCAAATGATGATCATATTAAGTTACATAACAATAGGTTGTATATACAGTCCATGGCCAATTGACACATCTACTTCATCGAATTAGCCATATTCAGATCTTTACCTCAAAATGTCTACACACAGACTATATTATGATTACATTACTTCTGCTAAACATTTGGTATCTCAATTGCAAGTTTAAAGTTAATCATCAAATCTTTTGAACTGTGGAAGTTTAAACAAGAATAAAATTGCTGATAATCAGGAAGCATCACACATGATTGAGTCAAACCATCAGATAAGTCTGTAACAGGATCCGGAGAGGAGAAAATGTAATGGCCAGACCAATCTCCCTACAAAGTCAAATATTTTGCCAGGTCCTGTCCACTTCGACCTTTCCATGTTTTACTGTATATACACATTATGTATGCTGTGTTTGTTGTGCAACTTAAGTCGTCAACAAAACTGTCTGTGTGTTAACAATTGTGTTTGTGCACAAGTAAGCTCCAAGTTTCTAACTACAAAACAAGAATGCATCCTTCTTCATTTTCAGTTTTTAAAACAATACAGGCTACAAACTCAGTTTAACAATCACAAGCTCGCTTTAAGCCTTATCCATCAGAAAACTAAAGGATATTCAATTTTGTTGTTTAACAACAAATGAGTTAATAGTTGTGCTACCTAAGGACTTTCATTTCAGAAAACAAAATTCGCAACACCTCATGAAATTAAGTTAATTACTGTGCTAGTGTACACCAGGCTGGAAGCCTTGATGGATTTCCGGGAATTGATGGCGGACAGGAGAACTTCTAATTCTCAGTGGGTAGTACAGATAGTCGAGCTTGTGTGTTCATTTCGAAACAGACAAATGACAATTTGTAACAAATTATGTCTGTATTCTGGCCTGTGAAGTAAATCTGTTCTAGGTTGGTAATTGATTGTAGACCATCTATTTTGTTTAGCCTCTGTCAGACTATATGTAAGATGTACCTAAATGTAGTCGTGACTGATTACCCAGTCATTCTCTACATAAACTCCTAGTTTGTGAAGCCATATAGGGATACAGACAGCACTGCCAATTAGACACGCGAATGTATCAGCAGGGTACGTATGGTGACACACAACTTTTTCTCCACGTCACTGTCCTTTAACTTCCTTTTGGCAGAATTCCCAACCCTCCACCCAAAGACCCACAATACCCACTTACAATTAGTGGTACCCTAAATTCTCAACCCTCCACCCAAAGACCCACAATACCCACTTACAATTAGTGGTACCCTAAATTCTCAACCCTCCACCCAAAGACCCACAATACCCACTTACAATTAGTGGTACCCTAAATTCTCAACCCTCCACCCAAAGACCCACAATACCCACTTACAATTAGTGGTACCCTAAATTCTCAACCCTCCACCCAAAGACCCACAATACCCACTTACAATTAGCGGTACCCTAAATTCTCAACCCTCCACCCAAAGACCTACACAATACCCACTCACAATTAGTGGTACCCTAAATTCTCAACCCTCCACCCAAAGACCCACAATATCCACTTACAATTAGTGGTACCCTAAATTCTCAACCCTCCACCCAAAGACCCACAATACCCACTTACAATTAGTGGTACCCTAAATTCTCAACCCTCCACCCAAAGACCCACAATACCCACTTACAATTAGAGGTACCCTAAATTCTGAACCCTCCATCCAAAGACCCACAATACCCACTTACAATTAGTGGTACCCTAAATTCTCAACCCTCCACCCAAAGACCCACAATACCCCCTTACAATTAATGGTACCCTAAATTCTCAACCCTTCACCCAACGACCTACACAATACCCACTTACAATTAGTAGTACCTTAAATTCTCAACCCTCCACCCAACGACCTACACAATACCCACTTACAATTAATGGTACCCTAAATTCTCAACCCTTCACCCAACGACCTACACAATACCCACTTACAATTAGTGGTATCCTAAATTCTCAACCCTTCACCCAACGACCTACACAATACCCATTTACAATTAGTGGTACCCTAAATTCTCAACCCTCCACCCAACGACCTACACAATACCCACTTACAATTAGTGGTACCCTAAATTCTCAACCCTCTACCTAAAGACCCACAATACCCACTAACAATTAGTGGTACCCTAAATTCTCAACCCTCCACCCAAAGACCCACAATACCCACTCACAATTAGTGGTACCGTAAATTCTCAACCCTTCACCCAAAGACCTACACAATACCCACTCACAATTTGTGGTACCCTAAATTCCCAACCCTTCACCCAAAGATCCACAATACCCACTCACAATTAGTGGTACCCCAAATTCCCAACCCTCCACCCAAAGATCCACAATACCCACTCTCAATAAGTGGTACCCCAAATTCCCAACCCTCCACTCAAAGACCTACACAATACCCACACTCAATTAGTGGTACCCCAAATTCCCAACCCTCTACCTAAAGACCTACACAATACACGCTTACAATTAGTGTTAGAACTGCATACAAATATCAATTTTTTTTGTTCTTTGAGAAAGTAAAATTGTTTATGATCACTATTGCAAAAGATAGGATATGTATATAATACTTGTGTATTTCCCTTGGATCTCGGCAGGATTTTGTCTAAGGATCCCAGTCATATCCTGCTGGGATCTCAGTCTTTTCCTGCCAGGATAAGACCAGGATCCCCCCAGGATATGACCGGCATCCCAGGAAAATATCTCGGTTGATCCTATTGCGTTCCCATGTCATATTTTCTCTTGGGTTATCTATATTTTCATAAATACTATAATATATACTAAAATACTAAAATAGAATCTTATCTGTAGCTTCATAATATGAAATTTAAAGGCTTGTGGCATATTATTGAACTTTTCTTTAAAATTAATTTCATATATTACATAGCCACTCATATGATCCTCTCTCTATCCGTTGTTTGTCCGTTTGATATACATATGGTAATATGTTTGTCATCCTTAGCTTCTGTCACACTTTCTGTCTGTCTCGCTGTATGTTGACTACAACCCCTTTATCATCATATACCTTATAGTGTCTCTAGCTACCATCAGTATTGTTAGTCTGTATTCTTTGTTACATTTCTACTTTCTACTCATTTATCTCCAGATCAGCTGCCTACTTCAATTCTTACATTGTCTATAAAGTTACTAGTACTCAGATTCAGTGATAACTCAATGCTCACCAAAGTGGGCTTAAATTAAATGTTCTATTTCATTGTATTCAAACAAAGGAAGGCAACAATAGAATTGTATCATTGGAGGCATTATCGGATAAGAAAGACACTGGTGTGGAATGCCGCGACCCCAGGGTACCGTGTGTGGCTGTCACACATGCTCCTGATCATTCCTTACTCAGCCCCAGGGTAATGTGTGTGCCCGTCACACATGCTCCTGATCATTCCTTACCCGTGTCAGAACCGCACTGCCTGTACCATCTTCGGCAATATCTTCAAAGTCATATTCCAACTTCTCAGCCCATCGTTGCACACTGAAATACAATAAAAGAGTTAGAGAGTGCACGTACAGCTCTAATTAGATTGTAAACCTATTAAAGATTCACATTACCTATGGAACTTTCCTGATCCTTATAATATATATAGGTTTGTTTCCATTGGAAATTTGATTACTCGCTGTAGATGTGTTTTTGCAGTTGTAATTACATTTGTATAAATGTGATGCCACACACTTGTATATATATGCAAACATGAACAATCATGCAATGCATATACATGCGCATGTACAATGTATCATATATGCATGTAACAATGGAGACAAACAAATTACTTAATGTAATTACTTTCAACAACAAACCAATAACAACTATACATTAATTATCATTAGTTAATAATAATTTGGTGTTGAATGGTCTTAGGGTCATGTTTATTTACAGGGGGGATATTTATTTATATATTGTCTTATGTTTTGTCTGTTTGAATTAAGAATTTTTCAATTATACAGCTTAGTGATTGTCTGTGTTACAAATTTTCAAAATTTGAAATTATATTTGTTGAACATGTCAATATAACAGATATGGTAAACTGTATTTTATCAGAAACCATATCATTATGTATAATCCAGCATTCAATTTATACAGCAATAATCCATAATAAATGTGCATTTTAGAAACAGAATCCTTTTAGTCATTCTTCAAGTCTGTGTGAGAAAAAAAGAAAACAAGCTGAAAACTCAGAACAGGAATAAGTGAATGGGAGTATAAAATTTTGTATCAATCCCTTGTATTCTTCATGAAAAACTTGGTATTGTAATGATCATACAACAAATTTGGTTTGATTTATTTTTTGGTTAATTAAAGTAAGCAATTCCTACAAACAGCCAGCTGGTCATTCAAGAATATCAATTTGACAAGGTATGAGATGAAGAAGAAAAACAGAGTACCTGGGGGAAAAAACCAACAGGCAGAACCTATATATAGCTACTGGCACCCCAGCCCATATAGGTTTTGAACTTACAATTACTAATCAAAGGTGGAGGGGTGCAGTGTTAGTTGAATAGTGAAGTTGATCGCCTACATAACTCTGCCTAGCTAGTATTTATAGGCTTTTTTTCAGAAGTTAAATTCAAGTGAAATGAGGATGTGAGGGTTTAACCCGTGGATAAGACTGTCTGTGTCTGTACATGTATTATGGTATACTGTACACATACTTCATATAGTGTACTAGTTGATCTAACGTCACCACCACCCCACACCATGATGGATATATCTAAACAACAACTTCTAATGTCCGTTTTTTGTTTGTTTTTTTTTCTCCATAGATGTGTTTCTTATAAGATTAAATGGCTTCATGTTGTCGATACCATATATGTACAGCCATGATAACTCAATCAGTTATAATTGCAGGTACGATATATTTATCTCTAAACTCTTGTTAGTTAATTTTCAAATTTTTAAAAGACACTCGCTTTGAAAATTAACTAACTCAAGTTTGATAAAACATGATAAACAACAGTCCCTTGTTGGGGAACCTCTATATGTAACATATGTGGAAGTGTTCTCACTACATCATAGTGATATAACAAGCAGATATACAGCTAGTGTTATATACCTATAAATATATATATATCTGGTACTATACTGTATATTAAACTTTAAACACAGGTACATATTGATTACTGCGCCATGTACTTCACAAGTCCTACCTAATGAGAAGTTAAACATATGACACACAAGCTAATACAGGAATTTCGAAATATGGCTATAATATATTTGCCATTATTACATTCGCATAAGAATTCCTTGTGCAGAAAGGTATTCTGGTCTCAACGTTATTAAACTCAATGTCACCTTTCAATTCTGCAATTTCTGTAGAAGCGGAAGAAAATAACAGAATTTGATCAACCAATACAAGAGACACAATTAAATGTCTCCAAAGAGTTAAATTCAATAATACGCAGCTGCTGCTACAAAACAACATCCAAATTCTTACAGAAAATTGATGTTAAAATGTAACAGAACTGAACTGAAGATTAATGCTAATGCTGCCCGTACAGCTGCAGACTTACAAATGGGTAATTTGGGAATAATTTGGCATAATTAAAAATATTATTGTATACCAGTATGTGACGTTAGTAATCCAGATATGATAATATAATAAAATAAACTAATATTGCATTCATTTGATGTACTTTATTTCTGTGGATTTAATTGAACTCAGTACATCCAGTGGCCAACACATGGCTATTTCAGATTTGAGGCAGTTATCGTAAACATATATATCCGTATACATACTCGACCCAATAAGTCTCCCCATCCCTATAAGCACCCCCCTATTCCCATTTTTGGGGCCTCAATTTCACTTTGTACCTTGAAATATCTATATTTTGCCAGAGACTCATCTCTCGTTCAAAGTTAAATAACCATAGAACCAAGAAACAAAATAGAAAGAATAACTTGAAATCTCCGTAAGGTCAAGTTTATTCATGTTTGGTTATAACAATCGAACACAATAATGAATTCATGGCTATAATAATGAAACGTGTCTTTTTTCTTGTCAAGTGTTCTATTTTTTAGTAGTTGTTTGTAATAATATATACTAATATGCATATAAGCTCATGTACAATGTTTAATTTTCCTATTAACAGCCAGAATCTTTTAAGGACGTGCCAGGTGTATTAATTGGTGTAAGAAAACCGGATTACCCAGAGAAAAACCAGCAACAAGCAGTCAGTACCTGGTAAATGCCCCATGGGGCCACATGGGATTCAAATTCAAAACCCAGAGGTGGAATGTGGATTGTGACATTAATTAATTCTTATAGTACTAGTTTATATACTACAGTTCATTTTAAACTAGTTGAAGAATACTAGTTACCGCAATTTGTGTAGACTGGCCAACACCAGTCTCTAGAATATTGAAAAAATTCACGTAAAATTGGCTTAAATATTTTTGTCTCTACTTCGATCATTCACTATGTAGATTTACATGTCTCGTTTTAAGTTTCAAAATAGGGGAAATAATCTATAACTCTGCTATGAAAGTCTTTCCAACAACTGAGGGTCTGGTAGCAGCCATATTCTATAATACTTCTTGTGAAGCTCGATCACTCAGATTACATATTAAAAGATATTTAATAATTTTATAATAAGCTTTCTGTGTCTTACCCAGATTACATATCAAAAGATATTTAATTATTTTATAATAAGCTTTCTGTGTCTTACCCAGATTACATATTAAAAGATATTTAATAATTTTATAATAAGCTTTCTGTGTCTTACCCAGATTACATATTAAAAGATATTTAATAATTTTATAATAAGCTTACTGTGTCTGTCTGACAGTTTCATAAATATATCAATTTCAACTAAGTCAATATTTGACTCAGCAGCATATATCGGTCAATTAATAAATGGATTCTATATATACGAGGAAACAATTCTAAATATATAAACATCAGTGAAAACAATGTAAATTATTTATAGAAACTACCCTTGAGGTGATCATGAGATGTAAATAATTGAGTAATATTATCCTCGCATGATATATAATAATGGATGCCTGGTGCGTGTGATTTTGTGTATATTAATATCAAGAGTGTCTACATTTAAGCCCATAGTTTTCATCATATCCTCAAACTCTTTACCATTAAACGGTTATAACAAACCTACGAGGACCAACAAAATCACTTACTAGTTACATGGTTTGTGATACACCAGGGCTTTTTTCCAGCATGATTTGGGGCTGAAAATCGGCCCCATTCCCCATGGCAAAACCTCTAAAATTTTCCCAATTCAACCCTAAAATTTCCCAAAATCAAAGTTTCTTGAAAACTATCCAAAAATATTGCATGAACTGAAATGGTTAAGGCTTTAAGTATTTGTGAATTGACTTCAAAAAAGTAAACTACACTGGAAATAAAAAAAAATCTTAATTGTTATGCTTTATTTCATATTTCATAATTTTCCCAAATCTTGGTTTTGGTGCTCCATTTTCCCAAATTCAAAGCCACAGGCCCCATTCCCAAAGCAGTGAGAAAAAGCCCTGTACACAGTCATATCACAGACATCTTATTACTATGTTATACAGTGAAACATGTTTATAACGAACATGCTTACAACAAATCCATTATGTAATAACACTGTCATTTTCATTCACGCCAAGGCTCCTATTATATGCATGTTTGAAATACATGTATAACAAATTATGCTCATTATGATGAAATTTCGTAGGTCCCCACAGGTTTGTTATAGCTATGTTTTACTGTAACCATGAATTCGTTCTAAGTTTGTGTTTGTTATAAACATGTTTTCCTATATATATATATCGTTCAAAATTGATTACGTGCGTGTCGAAAGTTTTATCAATTGTTTTTGTTAAATATGAAGTGATCATGATCATGATTATTAGGGATGGGTATCGCGAAAAATTTTGTATCGCGATATATCATGATACATCATAAGTGTATTATGATACGTATCATGATATTTTGGTATCATTTTTGTAGAATAAGAATTGCATGTTTTTTTCTGTCAATCACCTAAAAAGAGTATGAAATAAATGTTTTGTCAATATATCACTTTTATTCTTGTTTTTATCTAAAAAATGCGAGATAATGTCTGTGTTACTTCCGCTCGATGTTTTGCAAACACTTACTACTGGACGGGACTCAGTAGCTGGGTGATGGCGACGCAAGCGAGTCGTCAGGTTCCTTGTTCCGCCACTACATTTAACGATTGCCGTACACAATCGACATCAAGCGATGCTTTACTCGCTATTTATTTCCCCTTTATGTACTATAAGGCCAAAATGCTGCCATACAACCTTTTGCTTGGGATTTTTTACGAGGTTATCATTCGTGCCTATGAAGGTCGCCATTTTGAAACGTTACTAAGCACAAGATCAATCATAATCTACGTATAATAACATCCCAAAAATCCATCTTAACCTATACATTTGTCTGAAATGTTGTTAAAATATATATTTCAGTTTTAATTTTTATACAAATTCTCATTTTAAAAATATTTCCCGTCAAAAACGAAATTTTCACGGAAATATACGGAAAATCCCCGAATGATTCCGAGTGAACTGATACGACTAAATCGTACCGCGATACGTATCGTTTTCAAATTGAACCTGGATATATCGGTATACCGATAATACCGCGCACCACTAATGATTATCAGCCATCAACAGGCCATATGAAGTCAGTGAGATAATATATACTGGTTTATTAATAGATCATATAACTTTTTAAACCAGTTTATAGATTTGAAATCTTAATATCATCTTATAATATTATACCATAATTATGTAAATAAATTATACATAATAAAAACATTGGAAATATTTAGAATACAAACATGGCCTTGATCATCAGCAGCAATTTAATTTAATCATGTACAAGCTTGAAAACCTGGCCTTGATGTCATTTTCAATATGACATCACAATATATAGTCATGCATAATATATGCATGTGGGAAATGGCTGTTCCATCCTTAATGATAACAACATGGTTTTTTTTTTAATATTTGCAAAATCAACTAGAAAGACAATGTACAGCGAATTAATCATAAAGCACTATCAAATTGTGCATGATACACATCCTCAATTCAACGGTATACATGGGTTTCATTATCTTTCAAGAGAGATGGTACAATTGCAATTCCAGGGGGCTACTTTTATCCACCCGTATCTGTATGTTACCTAATGTAATTTAGCCCAAATCATGCGGTACCACAGCCATGCATGTTTAATCTACAAAAAGTGCCAGGATTCACCCAATAATTTTGAAACCCCTGTACATATATATAATGCCTTCTCCCACTGCCTAGCTACTGAAAACAAAGCCAGCTATATATCATAATTAAGCTACATATGCAAGCATCCTGAGAAAATTAACCCAATGACATATTGTTAGTACCTAGCAATGCAATCGCCCCATATGATATGGGTGTGGAACTAGAAATGAACTGATCAGAGAAGGAAGATATTAAGGGCTAGTAATTAGGTAGTTTGGATAAGTATTGATAAAGAGTTAACATCATTCATCTGTAGGCAGCAGAAAAATTCACAGCCAGACCAAAATTTGAATCTGGGACCCTCCAACTATTGTCCATAGTGCTCTACCAATTGAGCTACATAGGGTCATGGGTGATAGACCTATCCAAAAACATTACACACCAGCTGACTAGCAACAATTATAAGGGGGAAATATTTAAGTTAGAGGGGGAGGGGGAATTAAGCAAGGGGACGTAAAAAGGCAGAAGAAATAGCCTGCAATATAAAATTAAGTTAACAGTCCCTTCAACAGAACTTTGACATCAAAATCTCATTTGAAAACAGTTTATGTACATGTAGGGTACGTATAACAGTATTTCACTAGTAATACATGTTGTACCTTGATCAGGGCCTTATGGTCATAGGTGCTACATATACTTATAAATTAAGCCTTATATATATAGCTATAGGTCTTTATTTGACATATATAATACACAGTGTCAACTTGGTTATCGTGATATTATTACAGTAGCAGATTCAAAGATGTTTGCCTTATATATATCAATATATACTTAGACTATTGAGAGATTATCATAAGTATATGATCTACCTTTAAAGTTTTCTTTGAATATAAGATCTACCAAGGAAATGTTTATTATTGCCTATTCACTCCCACCACCCTTTTTCGCCACCACCATCATGTCTGTCTTATCAATAACTTGGCAAGTTAGATTACTTATAACCTGATCAGAATCAGTTTCACTCTTCTCGTGTATTAAAAAACATAATTGTTATATATATATATATATATATATATATATTATATATAGACATTGGATAACGATTTTATAGGCCTGCGTATCAAGAATCAAGTCTTTTCGTCACCGTCATCACTGTACTGCTAAATATTACTGACATTGGGACGAGATGTCCATTACACATTTGGGACAAATTACTTATGATAGAAAATGATCGTTGATCGTGAACAAGACACATCGGAAACATTATTTATATTTCCATCCAAACTATGGATATTTTTGTAACGGGTTGGAACACTTATGCAAAAGCAAGCAACACAATACGATTCATAAAACAAACTGGGGCTAGGGTGACTGTGTTGTTTACAACGAGAATCTCCAATCGAGGGATCACGTATCGAAGTTGGCTGCAGCGGCTGGCCAGGTCATGTTTAGACGAAGAGAGAGGGATATGGCGCTTACAAAGTGACAAATAGATTTTACTTACACACTTAATTCAGGTAGAGTCTCAAAATGTCCAGGTTGTAATACACAGGCGGCGAAAACAAGTAAAAATAGCTCCAAGCACGGTTGTCTGTGTGTCCTAGTCGCCATGTTGAATACCTACAGCCTCGTTCTCACTCTTATTTCCCCTTTCGGCAATAATCAGCCCAGAGAAAGTGATGTGAGTGTGAGCGAGGTATCGTAGTGTCTGTGTGCCGCGGAATATGATCTTACCGAAATATACCCCAGTGTATAGTATTATTGACAGAACGTTCACACGATCACCACATCGCTAGCTGTCAATAACTGCTCGCTGATTTAGTTTCATGTTTTATAATATATCTGCCAATACATCTTGTTAGTTTAGCCCGCCCATTCAAGAATCTATAAGTCGCGTCTTTTGTACGACTGCTTCTAGGAAGAAACACTTATGGTTCTGGACCAAGGATTGAAGTAGAAAGGCTATCAAGAGATCTTATTTGACTTGTGTATTTTTGCAGTAGACTTCAAAGGCGTGATACATAATTTTATTAATAATCAAGATGAGGTATTGACAAAGTATGTATCTGAAATAATTCATATTCCTTACACTTAGTCAAGGACGTATATGAGACACTTATAAATCATTGCACTTAATCTATATCACATGCACACAATTTAAAGTAGAATCGAAATGACAGATGACAACTCTAACTAGAGCACCAGTAGGAATACTAGAAGCAATGGTCAGCGACTAATTATATACCAGACTCTTGACTTACGATTTCAAAGTAAATATGAAGGCCTACATCTATTACATTTGACTATATTGAGTGTTTGATTCATCAGAGATTCTTATAACAAAATATATCTATTTTATTAAAATCTCTGTTGTTTAAAATCACTTACGGAAGTCGATTTCTTTCTTCTTTTTCAGCTCTGGTTGCAAAAGGATTAATAGGCCTATATATATATATATATATATACGTCCTAGCTCTGCTCTAATTTTATAACAGACTAAAATCTTAAATGTTCGATCAAGGACGTATATGAGATACTTATAAATCCTTGGTTCGATAAACGGATCAAAATCAAGAAATGGGTCTCTATCGATCAACTAGTCTACATGTAGGCCTACTTTTCATGTATGTTTCTTATATCATATTGTTAAAATTTTGATGCCCCCCCCCCCCCCCCCCCCCCCCCGAAGTTATTACGTTTTGGCAACTTTGATCTGGTAACACATGGACATGCGGTTCACACACGTTAGTTTGGCAATCTGGGAGTTATGCAAGGGTCTATTTTTTGCTCATACCTTTCAATGACACATAATTGATACGTTACGGGCGATCAAAGACGTTTGTTTGGCTTTCTAGTTTTGAGGCACTTCATAATCAATGAGCAAAATATTTATTTTTTTGCAACATTTTTTGGCTATTTTTGTAAACTGATATGAAATCTGTAACAATAGTATAGTTTATAATTGAAAACTTGACGTGAGGTCGTCTTTTTTCGTCTTCGGTCTTTTTTCCAATTCAAATATTTTGTGTGAGGGTATGTGGTTTCATGAAAAATCCTATTGTTATTTTCAATGAGAAATAAAGAGAAAATAAATGAAATATACAAAACATATTGTAAAAGTATATTAACTGGTGATTTGTCATTAATGTTCATGTGAATTTGGTAAATAGTTGCAATATGTATTTGAACTACATGTATATTGAGCTGTCTTACAATTGAAACGAATTAAAAATAAAAATGAATACTTATCGCTTTGAAATTATCGAAATGCATGTGCATTGATGTATCAATACCTATTAATGGAACAGAACATACTTTCATCAGAAATGGTATGTCGTAATCTTCATTGATAGTGATATTGACTATATTTTAGTATGTTTTTAAATAAATTTTTATCTTAGAAAAAACTGAGTTTTTCTTTTCTTTTTTTATTAAATTTTCATTCTTTTCGATGCATACACGATGACAATATAACCTGAAAGGTAGTAGCTGCGATATACTGTAATTTTCCTCATTTCAACCAAGGATGAAATGCTCTCAATAAAATTGTAAAAACCAGGTATATGCCTACAATTCGGAAGGACAAAGCCTTGAAAGACAGGTGAACTGTGACGGATAAGGCTAATAAACGCACTAATTCTGTCTCCATTCATTACACACTCGTGATATGTGTATGCTCCAAGACGAATCGATATTGTATAAATCTGCGACTATATGTTTACTAATACCACATGCAGCAAATGAGATGCTGTCGATAGTCCGTTCTCTGGTTGGTCAAGCGGACTTGTTCATTCTGTTGACACAGTTTATAACAATGACCATAATTACAATAAATATATTCATCATTGTTAGTTGCATCATAATTCATATCTGTATGGACAGAGTTGTCCTATGGCCACTGGGACCTCAAGTTCTCAACCCCCAACCCCTCCTCCTCACAGCCAACTAACATCACCAGTGGAGTTCCACCTGCTTGTCTCATAATTCCATAGGTAGATAACTACCTGGATAATTGCAATTGGTGTTCCAGCGTGACCGACGGGCGATCCCTCCATTTCCGCCTCCGGCAGTCACAGGTCGATATGTACAAGTAACAGACATATTGTTACAGTTTACCTGTTTGTTCACAGACATGTCCGTAATCAGGGTCATCCGTCATCCGGACCAATCGATTATAAAAAAAAAAAAAATAGGTTGCGTAGTAGGTTTTTCTGTGACATAATTCAGTGAAACTGGCACATACAATGAAGTTTAATTACGATATGGGAATGTGGGAAAGTATTTCATACAGCTTTATACATGTACCTGCATTTTTCAGCCATCAAAATAACAGGGATGTGTGATCAAAATGTTCTACAAGTTATGTATGCTAAAATAGGACCAAACCGACGTGTATACTATAACTATTTTCCAGGTCTCCGTGGGTAAATGATATTTTCCAATAATAAGACAAAAATTATAGTTAATCGTAAACTAATTATAATAAACCGCAGCTTCCCAAAATAGTGAACGAACCCACGAGAAACTGTCTCGGGACACAATGTTACCCCACTGACCTTGGATAAGTGAATCTGAATCATATAGTTTCCTCAGGGAATATGACAAGTTTGGTCAAAAATTACAAATTCCCACAAAAAATATTAAGCAGTATCTGAAAATTGTATGCTCTGCAGTTTTTATTCAACTAATCATATATCGAATTTGTCACGAAGTACAAAATTACGCCTGTCTGCTCATAACGATAAAGACTGGCAGACATGCTGACTTACCAAGGGAACAAGGAGTTTGTACAAAATGTAATCTATATATAAAAGGATGCATATTAACTTATATTAATCCCATAAAATTCCATAATCTAAGAAGGAAGTATATTAAACTATATTACAGACGGAAACAACCAGTGTTTTACTTATCTAATTACCATGTGTTGATAATTTTAATGAAATAAAATAATTGTCTAGATTTATATAAATCTAGTCAAATTACAGGGTAAGTTATATACATACATGTATACGATTTAGTCTAACGAAGTAAGTCATATCATGATAATATTAATAATTTTGTTATTTGCTTTTAGGGAACATTGAATGTATGGCTTTTAATTAATTAATATGATTACTACAAAGGTATTTGGATATTGTAATATGTAAGTTATATACTAAGTATTTCTGTCTGGTTGTCTTAGCTTATATTTGATGTACCTCATTTGTTTATTATATGTACGTAACTGTAAAGCCAAAAGTCATTAAGAATTTGACTTTGTGTAGCGCTTGGCAAATAGCTTACGGTCAACCTAAAGGCCGGTACACACGGGAAACTTAAAATAAAATAAATATGTTTTTTTAAAACTGAAATTTTCAAAAATTAAGTGAAAGATTTAAATACTTTCACTCTGTCACAAATCAACGTATGGACCCACCGAGTGCCCATAGAACATTTTTAGACGTCATATGATAAATCCTATTCTACATAGTACTATACACTTAAACAAATGTTATAGTACTATGCTTTTTACGGATTTTTGATCTAGACCCCTAATACGTCTAAAATGGTCCATGGGCACTCTGGTGGGTCTATATTGATATCTCAGATCCCTGTGGTATAACCATGTCAAGAATTCAGGAAAACCAAATGAACGAAAATTCTATCAATGAAAAACGCACATAAAATATGCAGCTGATATATCGAATTTGTCTAAAGACTTTTGTCCTTGTTCCGAAATGTGTATAGGTGTGAAATTTCACGGATGTCTCTATTATGATATAAGCATTAATAATTTACAGTAGGCCTAGTTTCAGTTCAATGAACATCAAAGCATACAAATAATAAAAAAAGATAGTTTCAAGGCCATTTGAAAATGCTTGTTTTATTAAATAGTGTATTATATTAATAAATTGGCCCTGCAGGTAGGGCGTTAGAATTGTACCTGCTGCCCCTATTGCATGATCGTAAAAGGCGACTAAATTTAGGATCTTATCTTTTCTCTTCTTCCTAACTGACTTTATCTTTCCTAATGCCTCCCTTGGCACCGCCTCACTTTTGGCCTGGCCTCACTGGCCTTGTGGAGCGTCACTCACTTTTGGCCTTGTGTTGGCGTTGAGCGTTCGCCCCTGTGAGGAAGGCACTGGGTTCTGTCACCTGGCCGAGACACACCAAAGTCTATAAAAATGGTAGTTTCTGCTGTTGCTTAGCGCTCAGCATACAGTGAGTAGGACGACTGGTTCGCCCGTTGTCAGTATAATGTGACCGGGTGGGGTGTGTTGCTCGGTGTCTTCGGCGACATGCTTCAGTGATATAGCACTATAAAAAGGGCAACAGTTCCACTATACAAGAAGACACAACATGAATATACCGCAGCCTCCCAAAACACGCACCTCGCACAACATACACGCAACATACCGCACAAAGGGAGGCCGTCCTTACATAACCATAGCTGTTAATAGGACGGTAATTAACCAAACAAATAAACAAACATAAATAAATGGTAGTGAAAATGATTCCCTCGTTAATATTACAAACTGGAGGATATGATTTACAGACGGTCCTCCTTTATTTGAACACAGCTAGTCAGTTTTCAGTAATCACTCTAGTCTTCTGTCATATTTTTGCAACTTTCGGAAAGGTATTCCAGTTCTATTCTCCTTGTTACCAATGAAATGCCTTCTTTCTTTTCAGGTTCTTCTACCAGATTTGCACATCATTCCTCATATTTGGACATGTTGCCCTCATATAAGGCTTTGATGAGTAATTCCCACAGGAGTATTCAACCCTACCATATATCATTTTAGTATGCAATTAATCCACATGCTGTGAAGTATAAAACTTCTATTTCACACCGACTTTTAATTAAGATTCCTTTTTATCACTTTTTAGATATAGGAGATGGATGTATTGCTACTTCGCCATTATAACGTGTGAAATATTTCTAACGATTTCGAATTGAAGAAAAATCACTCTGATCTATCAGAGTTACTTCCCTTTGTTTGTTTGCTTAGTTTTACATCCTCAGGCAGGGTCACACATAGGATTCGAACTCGCGACCCAGAGGTGAAGGACTTTTCGATTACCGCCGCCAGTACTGATGGGTTTAAACGAAGGGAAGTAAGTCTGGTTGATCAGCATCAACAATTTATAATTTTGTTAAAATTGATAACATGAGGTTTTTAATTACATGCAATTGTAAATCAAATAACGGTAAATAGTACTGCAAACAAAAATGCATGTAATTATAACATTTTCTTACAAAAAGGTACACGTTCCATTTAGCATTGTCTTATGACAACCTGATATAAAAAAAATCATTTTGTCTATGGAAAGCTTTTCACGATAATACAATGCGTATTCTTTCCATACATATGAAAAAAAGAATGATCAAATCGGCCTTGTCTCAAAAGAAACGCGTATTATATCTCACTTCATTTACTGAACACTTTAACCTCCTCGTGAATGGCAGAAGTGTAGTAGGATTCAATGATTTAACAGCATATAGGTATTATATTCGTCTGTAAATACATATTAACAAAGAATACAATACCAATTATCTGTATCGATCAACATCGCTAGTCAAGGGTATACGTATTTAGTGCAATTCTCTTCCTCGAATCAGACTAAATACCCTTGCCGCTAGCGCAGTTGTGTATCGATACATGCAACATTGGAAGTATCATTTCAGTCCCTTCGAAGTTATTTTGGAGAGGAAAACGCTTCAAACTGATCATGAAATATTTCATATTATTTGCTTGTGTTAGTTTAAAGTTGTATGATCTATAACTTTCGCTCTTTTTGTCATAGTGAAAACTGTTTAAATGTTATACATATTTTTCTCCGTCTGTCTGATGTTTAAACTTTCTAATTTTACCACTTTTTATAAAGTTGCAGCACTGGAAGTATCTTTAATCATAAAAGTAAAAAATCTTTTTAACTTGTACACGTGAAAAATAGGCTCGAAAGATGCCGAATCATTCCGAACTCTTCCGAACATCGTCGCGACAATCTCGAAGTAAAACGAGAGTTGTGAAACAAAGAGAAAATATGTGGTCGACCTCATCAGACTCTATCTACAAAGAAAATAATGCTCGCACATTACAATATTTGATACACACAACATTTTACGGTAATGTGTAAATTGGATGTTTCAAATACTCAATCTGGGGACATATACTAGCATAAAACGTAAACAAACACATATGTGCTTACGCTAGTTACCTGGCTCACCACGTGCAGGTCGTGTCGAACGTCAGTCACGTGATACGATTATGTTTGGTTAGAACAACAAGTTGGAAACGAAAAGGTATTTTTAGAGTTATTACAAACTAGAGTTAAAGATATTTTTATACAAAACTGGCATAGTGAGCTGGTAGATTCGCCAAGGGCAAGATGTAATTTATTGTTTACAAATGAATTTGGATATAAGAGTTATCTCGATACTGTAAATATTGAAAAATATAGAAAAGCTCTAACGAAGATTAGAACATCATCACATAGATTGTACATAGAAACAGGTCGGTGGCACAAGCCTAATCCAATTCCAGTCGATTTGAGATATTGTTTTAATTGTGCAAAAATTGAAGATGAATATCATTTTATCTTGGAATGTCCTATTTATGTAGATATTAGATCAAAACTGTTAAAAAAGAAATTTTGGTTGAGGCCTAACATGACTAAATTTAAAGATCTCTTGACTTCAGAAAATAGTAGCATTGTTAAAAATTTAGCTATCTTTGTTCACAAGGCTAATGAAGTTAGAAATTCAATATTATTTGATAATTGATATATTTGTTATGTGCATCCTTTCGCTGATTTTTTTTTTTTTTTTTTTTGATTTATATATATATATATATATATATATATATATATATATAGTGTACATCCTTTTTCCAGAAAAGTCTGTTTACCATTGTCATGTCTGTATTTGTTTTGCACAAAGGCTTTTTAGCCTATTTGCTAAATGAAATAAAGATTCGTGATACGATTACGAATCCGACAAAACCCGAAGTCACTGAACATGACAGTGATTGAAGGCGCTTTATTCAAAACCAGGAATATATGATTCATAGATTTCGGCTCTCTTATAGGCCGACATATGCTTTTGGGGAGCTAAATCATCAAGTTACTTGTCAATGTTTAAATATCAAATGTTTAAGTTACATATCGTTACAGTGAAATTAGCAGCAATACAACTTTAACTTACACATGTTATGCACATGCATGTGACTCACTCATCGATTGAAGCCCTTATCTATCAAAGAGCGGTATCATAATCATTTGCAGCTAGGACTTTATTATAATACGCTCTTAACTTTTTATGAATAAAATTAATTATATTAATTCTTTGCCCCCTATATTCAGATTACACGATCCCAGTCTATGTCGTTTCTTACAGCATGATATTTCCCAAAATTGCTGAGTAAGCTGGGGTTGTCTCCCTTGTAACGTTTGTCAAACGTAGTACGTGTATATGCATTCTTGGGAAATTCCAGACATGATTATAACAATATTTCGGTTGACGATTGTTGAAAAAATGTATATCAGACTTTATCTATATTTTGCAAAAATAAACAAAACGAAGTTTGATATTGTACCAAAAATTTTACACAACTTCCTATCGTTGGAACATTTGACTGAATATTCAAATCGTTTATAATCTACTTGCTAATTTTATGTCTTATCATCCTGTAGATCATAATTATGTTATACATGTGAATTATATGAAAATGCTGAACGCAAGAAGCTAAAGTCTATGTATTTGCAGATCGATTGTTCTCAAATAGAGAATAGGTTTAGCATTATCAGCAATGTCAGTTTCTGGCAATATGTACTCCTTGATAAAAAAAAAAAAAAAAAAAAAAAACAAAACAAACAAACAAATAAACAAAATAAAAAAAGCAAAACGGACAAACTGCTGTTGGCCCGCACCACTCAGACTTTGATGAAGAGTTTTAATGTCGGTTAAGTGACAACGGTAAGTCGCTCTTTAAATGCCTATTTTGCTCAAGGTATGTTTATATACAATCTTGGGTCGAACCTGGTCACCTAATATGTCCCTGATCTAATTAGTGAATAATTAATAAAGCATTAATTACCCGACAATGTCACACAGGGTGTATCATTATGTAACATAGGTATGTAATAATTTCCCGACAGTTTTATTTACCAATAAAATATTAATTCCCCAAATAGTGTTTACAAATAGCCAACATGCCGTAACGTGTCCCACAGAAGGCGAGTCGGTATACGGTCACTAATCTGCTTTAGTTACTAAAGTATAAGTTTAGATGTTGTTAAGGGCGACTACTGTGTGGTCAGTACTGGACAATCGTTTGGTCATTCTGAGACAGTCACCCGATAGACACACACGGAGCAAAGCACCATGTCTGACGACGCCGTTGATTTAGTTGCTAGGGATCCCAACTCCCTCAACAGCCATTTAGGGGTAAGTTTTTGTTTTTTATTTCACTTTTTACTTCCGTTATTACAAACATACATTATTAAAGTACATTTTTATATTGAAATACGACTTTTAACACTTGTATAACTAGTTCCATTTTTTTTCGTGTAACAGATTAGTACATGTATATCATATTGAAAATCCGCTAAGCTTTTCTTTAAAGAACATTTTAATTTCTCTATAAATTGGAATCTAAATGCTTTATTCAAAATACATTTTGCTCCGACAGCGTAAAAGAGTGTAAAATTGATAATTCATGGGATAATCCGATAAATATTTCAAAGAAAATTTCCTGTTTGTTCTTTCAAATCAGAATCTGACTTTGTTTTAAAAATTTTATATTTTCTATGACTTGTGAAATATAGTCTAGTCTGGAGACTTATCAATAGGGGTTTCAGTTGGGATTCTGTGGAAATCTTTTTTGATAAAGCTAAAAGCTTACCAACATTTTCAGTAGGTTAATCTAAAAAATATGTTCTCATTTATTTTGATCCTCTGTATAGTTCAGAAACCCTAAAACTGAAGTCGATGTTATTAATATATCATTAGTACAACTGTCTTCTGTCGATAAAATTAATTAACAGAACTGAGAAGCCTCGAACCATAAATGATCTCAGAAAACGATCGTTTGAATACCAGTTGAAACTATAGTAATAACCGCCAACATCAGACAATGTCAAGTCCGAATGGCTAAATAATGAACATGTGGACAACTGGACATCAATGACACAGTGGTCGATAACTTATAGTATCATCGTATTAGTTTACAAAGAAATCTACCAATTTGATTAAATTATTTAAACATACGTAATACTATAAAGTATAACATCTCTCATCAAAATGCCACGACAAAGTAAACCACTTAGAAATCATCGAAAACCTCCCATGATGATACAGATGGTTTTCTGTTCAGTCCCACATGACCTCAACCTTATGTTTCCATTGGTTACGATGATTTCTAATTGACCCCTCATGAACCCACTGGTTACTTAGCATACCAATAGTCCATTCATGAACCCCCCCCCCCCCTCCAATCTATAGAGATTCCATTGGTTACACTTATGCTTTCAGCTAAGTGTACCTGAGCGGCATCCCAACCAACAGGGACCAGGCACAAATTTATATTATATATGTGCTGTTGGTTAGAAGTTCTCGCCAGGTTCCTGTGTCCCATTCCCGATGCCAAATGGCCTCAAACGGAAGTTCCATTTGGTTAAGGTGATGATTTTCATGATATCGGTAGGTGATCCCTCTTAGTCCCCTATGACCTCTAGCTTGCAATTCTTTTGGTATATCATCCTGGTATATAATAATGTTTTTATCTTTTTTTTATTTTACAGACACTCCTTTTCAACGATGTCCTTGGTGAGCCCGATGGTACCCACAGTATCGACTGTGTCTGGAAGCTGTCCTACACATGCTTCGAGTGCTGGAAGGGGCTCTGCTACAAGCTCCTCACTCTCTTCTGTGGACTCTGTATTGCAGCGGAATGGGGCTGTGAGTTCGCCTACATTGCTTTCTACCACATCTGGTTCATCACCCCATGCATGAAGGTTTGCGAGATCAACTGCGGACTCTGCCAGAAGTTGTACACTCTTGTCATCAACTGCTGTATACAACCTTGTACGGAGGCGTGTGGAGGACTGTTCATCCATTTCAAGCGATAGTCGTCCCCCTAAAATCACAACAGGAGGCGGTTGATTTTACGATGACCAGTAATAAGTTCACGCTGGACATTATAAACAGCACGTGAACGTTTGTAGAGATTTTTTAATGACTGATTTTAAAAACAAATTGTGCACGCAATTGCAATGACGTCATAAAATCAAAACCAACATTGAACGCTTCCTATTACCAACCGACGTGCCAAACACATATTTATTGTACAGAAAGTCAGATATGTGTAAATAAATAATTTTATAAAAAAAATCATTTGTCAGACAATATTCTTTAAGCTAAATAATAAATGAATGGATCACCAACGAAAGATTATCGAGATAACAATGATATTGTATGTGATTGGATGTATTGCAAAATGGACACCAACTTCTAGAAGACTCAATGTTATTATTGTTGGAAATGAAGTTTAAAACAAAGGGGGATAATCTAGTATTAGAACAATAAAAGCTGAGAAACTATTACATTTAAATCTGGTGATATTACAAGTTGCATGTATATATATATATAACAAACAATGCTATTTTCAATACAGTACGTATTTGGAAAGAGGCGGTCTTACGAACTAAACAAAATTATCTCCCCTTTTTGTAAACTTTTATTGCACATGAGCCCGGTTGTTCACCAGGTGATTACTTAATCACATGATTATTGAAAATTTCTCCTCGTTTGCTAGAAAACTTGTGCTTATATCTTTTCTAATGTTGACATGTAGTTAAGAACAGAAAACTACAGAAAAATGGACTTTTGTCAAAAAAGCTTTAACAGAGGTCATTTTATCTTGATTTGGAAATTGTTGTTAAACTGTGATTAGCCTAATCATCTTTTGAATACCTTGGCCCATTCCAATCATATAGGCTATATAACATGCGATATGCATTCCAAATATTCTCCAAATCGAATTCGATTTACCGAAGTTACATTGTATTTAAAACATTTAAATGAATATCGATGAGTTAACTTTTTTGTCCTAATGACAGTGTAATCTTATAGACTGAACACAGGGACCTCAGAATTATAAGAGGTAAATATCAGATCTAAGTCCTAAAACGTTTTTAAATGTTGTGTCTACACTATGGTCTATATCTAATTCTCAGGTCCATGCGAGACCGACAACCAGAATTCTAATATAAATTCAGTAGTATGATCCATGAATTCCACGATAGGTTCAAACATATTGAAACGGGTAACTTCAGATCCCTTTGTATACGCCGATGCCTGATCATCATACTGTATCAAAACCTTTCCGAGGGTAGAAATATTAGTGGTGGCATCACTACATCTATCATTAATTGTAATGACGGATAAACCTAGGGTCGCTGTTTTATATTCGTAATAACAACAACATTTTTTGTCATAACAACTATAAAACATTTAAGTTTTATCCTCAACGAATAATTCCTGTTGTAAAATATGCTCATACAAACAATAGTAGGACCACATGTTTTTATTATACTTATATTATACAGACACCCTTTGTAACTTCTGGTTCGTCTGACCTTAGCTAGAATTCTACGTGTGTCTTTATTAAAATATCCTAGAGTTATCTACCCTTGCGATGATGGTTACATACCTTACAGTGAACTTCTTTAATATACGTGTTTAACTAAGATACTCAGAATTATATGTTTTAAATGTTTCTCTCTATTACATATTTCTGAATAAACATGCTATTTTTTATTTGAACCCAAAGTTAGAGGTTGAAAAAATCTACATTGTATTTGAACATTTAAAGGAATGCGCCAAAGTGACGTCATTAGTCATTCAGTTTTCCATTTTTAGGGGTCAAGATAAAAAATGGCAAACACACTCTATATATTATGGAATTAACCTATTTATCCTTAAAACATCTAGAAATTGTGTATGAGCACTCTGATGGGTCTAAATATATAAACTACCTGTACCTAATTCTCAGATCCACCAAGCGATATCGACATACGTCATTATGGAGTCTAATGATGCAGATCCATGTGTTATGTGTGTTGCGGCAAACGAGTACCTACAGTTAATACACACAATACAGACTATTTGAATCAGTCATTTGCCTTCTAAGTCTCAAACCCGATATGAACCCTTTGAAATACACACATCCGGCCATCAACTTGGTCACAATAATTAGTTACAAAAGACCATTGATTTCCTAGAAGACATGTATTAATATTTTGAACAAAAAAATCAAAAGATGCAATGTGATATCGGTATGCTATAGTTATCACAAAAAATATAGGTGAGGGGTGAGGGAAGAATGAGGCCGGATTTGAGATGTATAGCACCTTGTAACAATCTTCTGGAAAATTGGGTTGTACTAAGCATTAAAGACAGGAAATAGCACTATGCTAGGAAATATGTGAATACAAAATGTAAACAGATAGTATTCCTATTCCCCATAACGACCTTATTGGGTAATAGTCCACCCCATTACAGTGTCATATGAGGTATGTCTTTGTTTGTTCGATCTAAAATAAATGAAGTCTACTTATTTTTGATAGTATATGGAGGCAATGCAGACGTTATTTACCAGTGAAGGAGGAGGTTATTTTATTTTTGAGAGAGATACCGTTTATATTTTTATTATTTTTTAATGTTTAAAGGTAGTTTTAAACGCATAAAAAAGTCGATCAATGATCACATGTTGTCAAGATTTTAAAGATAACGGTGTTTTTTTTGTAAACGACTTTTAACATTCATAGTATGATACAAAGGGAGTTAACTCTAAATAAATAAATAAATAAATAAATAAATAAATAAATAAATAAATAAATAAATAAATAAATAAATAAATAATAATGTTTTCTGATATATACTTGCATGAAGATACCGATGGAGATATACATATTTGCGTGTGAAATAACCACACAGAGACATTTCTTCAGTTCATATTTATTTTTGATAAAAACGTGTTCATGTGTAATCGTATAAATAGGATATTATAATATAAAGATAACAAGGCTATAAATTAATTACTATTTGACGAAGAATTGGTGAGATTGTGAAGAATGACTACATGGATTAATTCAGGTTCCTGATTGGTTTTGGATAGACTCGGCGCCGGAAGTCGGACTTTCAACCGATCATCTTTTAAAATGAATGAAACAGCCACCAAGTGCCTCGAAGCATGGCAAAATACAACAGTTCACAATAGTAGCGTAGATTTTCTGACAGAGTCCGCAATTGAGTTCAAAAACTTTCATGCAGGGTGTGATGAACCAGACGTGGTAGAAAGCAATGTAGGCGAACTCACAGCCCCATTCCGCTGCAATACAGATTCCACAGAAGAGAGTGAGGAGCTTGTAGCAGAGTCCCTTCCAGCACTCGAAGCATGTGTAGGACAGCTTCCAGACACAGTCGATACTGTGGGTACCATCGGGCTCACCAAGGACATCGTTGAACAGGAGTGTCTGCAAAAATAAAGGAAACCAATCATAAAAAAAATCCTTCAAAAGTAGAAATTATATATAATACAACATTGATACTTGAAGCAACTTTTCTATGTTCAGATAAATCACTTCCAAAAGTAGTCCGATTTTTATAAAGCTACTTCTTTTTAAAAGAAAAATTGTCCCCCTTTTTGACGATATAAAGGTTAAAGTCTGTTTGGATCACCTTGGCCTACACCTTTGAAGATTTGAAAAATCAGGATGTTTAGTATTTCTTTCCTATGGGTAATTTAAAATTTAAAAATTTGGTTTTCTAAAAGCACATACTTTTTGTGAAACAGCCCCTCTACATATATACATTATTAAGTCTTGTAGACCACTGATAAGTAAATTGTTACAGAATCATTGATGACCTACGATGCCTGTGATTATTTGCATAGTTTTTTTACGATATCAATCACCGCTACACACGTTTTCATCAAATCATTAACATTGCGGAATGCTGCTATCTATAAATGGAAAGTTCAGAATAAGACAAATGTGGTTATTTTGCATTTACATATATCACAAATTAGGTAACGGTCTTGATCACAGGTCTTGATGGATTTTCTTATAAACGCAGTCTTAAAAACATAGTCAGTAATACACGTAGCATAATAATTACATGTTGGTAAGATGGAGAAAGTTGTATGTCAAAAGACGTGAAGTGTTCACAATCGAATTACAATCCGACTCCTAATTTCTGGTTAGGCTTACATTTCGCATCTCTATGATACATCCAATAAAAAAAAATACTACAAAGGAGTCGAATTATTGCAACAACTGACAAAGAACTGATTTTGAATAATATGAATATCAAATCTATACCATAGAGGGTGAACTTTTGAAAGATTTAAGTAATGTAATATAAAGCTCATACGAAATATTTGAAAAATACATGTATATTCCAGGGGTGGTTTTGACGACAATGAAAGTAACCCATGGAATATAAAGGATGATAGTATCTGATTTAAAGGGCCACTACCTTTCCGAAACGGCTTTTAATTTTTAAAATAGGAATGTGAAACGAGATCAATAATTTTGTAGAGTCGCTGAAGTTATTAACTATACGTTTACTAGCACACTTATCACCACCTTCAGAACTGTTTAATTAGAATAAATAAAATGTTAATTTTCATAACGCGGGTCGTTTTATGTTTCCCGCCGTCGTCCTAAATGCCGCGCGGTAGTTGACTATCACTGCGCCAGACGGCAAAACAGCGAAATGAATTTTCACTGTTATCGTACATTAGACAGGAAATCTTGCATATGTTTGGTGTTGTAACCTCATCTTACGCCATCGATATATATCTTCTTTTGTTATTAATGTTTTTAAGAAACCTATAAATTTTGCTCCGGAAAGGTAGTGGCCCTTTAAAGGGCCACTACCTTTCCGAAACGGCTTTTAATTTTTAAAATAGGAATGTGAAACGAGATCAATAATTTTGTAGAGTCGCTGAAGTTATTAACTATACGTTTACTAGCACACTTATCACCACCTTCAGAACTGTTTAATTAGAATAAATAAAATGTTAATTTTCATAACGCGGGTCGTTTTATGTTTCCCGCCGTCGTCCTAAATGCCGCGCGGTAGTTGACTATCACTGCGCCAGACGGCAAAACAGCGAAATGAATTTTCACTGTTATCGTACATTAGACAGGAAATCTTGCATATGTTTGGTGTTGTAACCTCATCTTACGCCATCGATATATATCTTCTTTTGTTATTAATGTTTTTAAGAAACCTATAAATTTTGCTCCGGAAAGGTAGTGGCCCTTTAAAAACAATATTACTATGAGTTGAATTTTTATTTTAGGAATATCATCTGGTAACAAACTAAGTGAGAAGTTACAAACCCGAAGAACTTGTAATTTAATTACATGCACATTCGATTTTTTTTAAGTTTTCAAAAAAGAAGAAAGTAAACCTACCCCAAGATGTGCATTTACTCCGTTAGGGTCTCGGGATACCAAGTCTAGTCCATCCGCCATATTTACACAAATTTCTCCCGGGTTACGAGCTCTGCTCTAGAAACACTTCCGATGACCACTAACGCCGTCCTCTCGTAATGGCACACTCAATCATAGACTGGTAATATAGGTATTGATATACTTATCTACTTGTGCGAGAGACAATGGATTCTTGGTAACAATTGAAATGTGTATCAGACATTTAACCATCGATCTGGGCCAGTGTTGTCCAGTGTATACCCTGGGGTCTAGCAGAGACGACAGTCACTTAAGCTCCTTATGTGTGCTTATCATGTTTCCTATTGTATAAATAAATTTGATGTTTCATTGCAATGGATTCCAGCTTACTTACCGTTACCTGTATTGTAAATTGGCCTTAAACCAAATAAGAGTGGTAGCTATAGGCCTACATCGTACACAATCGACGGTGGCTTTTGGTTTCGTCTTTTAAAAAAGAATCTTATTCTTAACGTTAATATATGTATAAAATAATTCCGTTAAAACAAATGAATTATTTATTTTAGTACATAAAAACCTATTATCGATTACACGAACGAGGGGAGTCACTCGTATAGGACAATTTAACTTACTAAGAACAGTCCGGAAAATCCGTAATCCGAACAGCTGAGGCTGGGAACGAAGGTGTCCGGATTATCGAGGGTCCACTGTATGTTGTTATGGACATGTATGGTAAGTGTTGCTATTTTCCTCATATGATCATTATTCCGGTTATTTTAACTCCTCTGCTTTGTGGTCTTTAGTCACCACGACATTAAGGGAAATGCACAGTATCATACGGCGGTACAGAGATGACACAAAAAAATGTATGTAGGACAAAAAATATTTCATTTTATGTACAATGTAGTTTATTTTTTCTTTCTTTTACATGCTCACGTAAAACATTTTGTGTTATATAAGAATTTTTGTGTAGGGTGAAAATTCAATATAACAAAAGATATTGAAACTCTATATAATTATCGAGGAGGCCAAGGGTTATATCATTTTCGAGGGTTGATAACTCACCGTATCCACCTGAAAATAGGTTGATAACTGTTTTATTATATGACATTTACATGATGTTAACCTGGTTCTTCAAAAAGACTTTTCTACAATAAACAGGATGATATTTTCAGTTGAAGTTTGCAGTTGATCACCGTTGATCGCAGTAAACTTGCTGCCTTCCGCCATATTATAATGACGTCACAATAGATTAATCCGACACTATTGAATTAGGAAACTCCCGTTACGCTATATTTGGGTACGAATCGACGTCAAAAGTGATTATGACGTCACATCTAAAGGGCGTTTCCTTCGATCTATTTTTGACACAGCTGGTCACTGGACTCGCGAGAGGTATCTGGACTGAGTCCAGTAATCTTGCGTGCTTTTCGCCGCCGATTCCGGGGTTGATATCGCAGTTGATGAATACCTCTGAGAAACGTGTCGGCCAATCAAAATCCAGCAATAACACCAGTCATATACTTACCCACAATAGCAGGACAAGTTTCACAAAAATTCCATAACTTTCAGTAATTTTTTAACTTTTAAGGAATTTCGTAAAGTTTAGGAATGCTCGTGAAATTGGTCCTAAATAACTGTTATATGCAAAGATGGACGGACTTTTGAAGTAAACCTCAGAGTCATGCGATTTTGTTTGAAAAGGGAGATTTCAAACGGCCATATATCGCTAAACCAACGAAAAAACCCAAAAAAACTCCTTAATTAAAAATTAATTAACAATAATATTTTATTGAATATTATGGTTTGGTTTGCACTATTCGGCCGGGCCATGGTTTTATCAACGACGTACCAGGCGAAGGAGGAGGAGGAGGAAAGCCGGAGTACCCAGAGGAATATCACCGAAAAGCGGTCGACATCTTCAACTGCTCTACATGAGTTTGGACTCGCGCCCTGTGCAGAAGCAGAGAGTCGGGGCCTCTTTTATTTATGAATTCAACTCACACACTCGCAATGTATCAAGAATGCAATATTAATACCGTCACATGTTGACCGTAACTGTTCTGATATTCAATGATAATCCGTGTGTGTGTTTATGTAAATGGTCCAATAAATCAATGATGATCATTTCATCAATTATGCAAAGTATTTCCAGTGCTTAACGACAAGCTATACTCCAGTCATGTTAATATTACCTGGTACTATTGTAGCATTATTATTTTTAAATACATTTTAGTCCCAATGTTTTTCCGTATTATGTCACTAACAGACTGTGTAACTAATATAAGCCATCTTGTATGCTCTATGAAATACCAAATTCATTGCCATAACGACCTTTAATCCGAGCTTTATGTATTTAGTGCATGTAATTCTAATTTTCGACCCTGCAACCTTTATAAACTTATTTCATTTATCATGCTTGCAGATCTTTTCGTTCGGGGCCGCGGTGGCCGAATGAGATGTCTCGACATATTACCATAAGTCCACCTTGGATCCCGAGTTCGAATACCATGTGGTTTTCTCCTGGTACTCTGGCTTTCCTCCATCAACAAACCTGGCACATGACCCTGTCTGTTAAAGGGACGTTAAACTATTAAAACCCAAACCCTTTTCATTCAACTCGACATATTGACAGTTGCAAATTATTAGTGCCTTTCAATGTACATGTGTCTGTATTCAGAAAGTCATGTCTATACTCAGGCATGAAATTTGTGCTGCGTCAAACTTCTTTAAAACGAAAAGTAGTATTTTAAAAATGCTAATTACAAAATTGCTCCACCGCCGACAGAGCATAAACGGTACTCATTATTAGGTGCATGCGCAATCAGTACTTCATTCCATATAGGACATAGTGCCTCGGAATTTTTTCGGGATGGAATTAATTGTTTTTAATATTTTTATGTTGAAGTAAAATTAGAAGCTTAAACTTTTCAAACGTGGTAATTATGTAAAGTAAGTAACTTTTGTAACTGAAGAAAAATACTAAATCGTCTGTTCCTGTTTTTGATAGAGAAAAAAATACCATTTGTCAGCGGTGGAGCATCTTTAAACATAATTTTGCCACGATTCTAAATGACATACGAAATCTATTCGAACGGTTTCATGGATAAGGTCTATAAACAACCATAGTATTACATTTCATGCACTGTCCAGATCATTCAATGAAATCAACAAAGTGTGTTTTTGTAAATTTTAGAATTTCAATGGCATTATATCATGATACATATCGGTATTCCATATGCTGTTTTGCACTGAAATAAACTCATTATAATATGACCGTGATTTTCAATTTGTTTTGTGTTTAAATCTGGACCTGTAAAACATGACGGACCCTGCTTGTGTAATGAAACAATTTTGTTTACCACATATATACGGTTAAACCTGCATTAGCGGTCACCTCTGTAAAATGACCACCTGCTTAATAGGATCATTTTTCTAGGGCCCCAAACGACCTATCGCAACACAATTCAACCTGTGTATTACGTGTTTTCCTCTGTCTATCGGATGGTCTTTATAGACAGGTTTGACTTGTGTAATTTTTCCTGGGTTGTACAAGCTACGAGCTTCACGTTAATACCGAATTCGTAAAACAGTTAAAAATGCAGTGTATGTAATTTAATGAAATAAATAAATAATAATGAAATGACTGATTAATATGTATTCGTTGTGGATTGAAATATTTAAAAATGTATATCTTTTATAAACCTTATACAACTTGATTTAATATAAATAAATTTGAAATCAACGCAGGCTCATAGAATAGATAATACAATCCAGGGAATAAAAGATATCTTAGAGAATAATTGTATCGAGTAGAGTTGCGACAGATTTATTGTGGTCGAGTTATCTCCCCTTTTGTTATCGTCCTTTGTTTCAAATTGACTGAATGGAACGAAGGGAAGTAACTCTGAGATACAAAATTACAAAAGGAAACACAGATAATAAGTTGATAACATATTTTAATATCAATATAAATATCATATTATGACACAGACATTTTAATAAATATATAAACTTAATTTGACAGAAAAATAAAGTGTAAAAATAATTAGACACTGAACGCGTACCGGAAAAAGTCAAATGGTATTGCGCGTTACAGGAGAAGCATTCAATGAAATCACTTCTAATATTAGAGATCGGAGTGTATGCGTTACCGGGTATAGTTGTCCGATTCTATTTTGTTTGTCCTGGAAAGTATTTATGCTTGGTGGTCAGACGATGATTTTCATATCCAAGGCGTTCACATTTTAGACTCAGCGTTAGTATTATAAAAGTTGTTCGAAAGTGGCCTTGTTGTGATTTTAGGAGGACTATCGCTTGAAGTGGATGAAGAGTCCACCAAGCGCCTCCGTACACGGTACTATGCAGCAGTTGATGACTGTGGCATAGAGCTTCTGGCAGAGTCCGCAGTTGATCTCGCAGACCTTCATGCATGGGGTGATGAACCAGATGTGGTAGAAAGCAATGTAGGCGAACTCACAGCCCCATTCCGCTGCAATACAGATTCCACAGAAGAGAGTGAGAAGCTTGTAGCAGAGTCCCTTCCAGCACTCGAAGCATGTGTAGGACAGCTTCCAGACACAGTCGATACTGTGGGTACCATCGGGCTCACCAAGGACATCGTTGAACAGGAGTGTCTGTAAAAATTAAAATACACCAATAAATAATAACAAATTGGTAAATTGATACAGTTATTAAGATAACTTTGTGTATTTGTTTTTCACCCCCCCCCCCCCCCCACACACACACACACTTCACCTTATTATAAACAACTTTATCATAAGCCGCCGTTTCCAAGGACAAGTTTCGTCAAACACAGAGGTGAATTGTTGTTTTTATATCATTATAGGAATTCATAATATAGTCATTTATATATGTTCAGTGATTTAGAATTATTCGAAGATACATTAAACTCTGGCTAATCAACTCAGAGAAGGATTTGCAAAGTTTGTAAAGGTTTTGTAAATGTCGAGTCAGTTTTTCTAGAAAACTTGGTCAAGCGCCTAATTGATTTAGATCTGTCAGATTTGTTTACACTCTCTATGGTAACATCGATTTATCAAACATTTTAATCATCAACGCCATTCTACAGATTCTAATGCTGCTTGAACTAAACGACATTTGAAACTTTGAATACTAATTATGTAATTTAATTAAGAAGCATTGAAAATGTTTTTAAAAACTGTCATTTTTTACCATCGGAAAAATAAAAAAAAAAAATCGTTTGACCAAATAACAAGTCTTAACATGTTACTTTATGAATATTCTTAAAGAATTGATTAAATGTTGAAAATGAACAATGTTCTCAATATCTTTATCTAAGTGCATTAAAAACAAAAAAAAATATATTGTCATCTTTGTTGAAGTATTTCTCGCTATGTGTTAAAGTCACTCGAAATCATTCAAAAATACTCAAAAGGTTTACAACTTAATTTTAAACATTAAATCATTAATATACAAACTAAAAAAAAAACACAAAAATACAGAAAAAAGCAAACTTACCCCCAAATGGCTGTTGAGGGAGTTGGGATCCCTAGCAACTAAATCAACGGCGTCGTCAGACATGGCTGTAGTTTATAAGTTTTTACGGCGATGTTAATCCTAGGAGAGCCGACTGCAAACTGACACTACACGAGCGAAACTACTTTTAGTTTATACTAGTACTAGCGCCAATTGTTAGTAACTGTTGTCAACGACAACCTAAAATTGACTAACGGCAGTTACGGTAAATGTCACGGGTGAATGGTCTAATTATAGCTGTACAACCTGTATTGACCACTGTCCACTACATACACTGACCACTGATTTATCAGCATTGTTCGCTTTAACTCAATAAATAAACCTTAATTGGCTCCGTTCTGACCATTTTTTGTCGTGTCTAGTTCGAACATGGTATTATAATTGTTTTTAAAAAGTGAGTGTTTTTGTAAAACGCTTTTCGAAAGGATGTAATTTGACAAATTCTTTGTTAATTACCATGTAAGCTATGCCATTAAATCTATTGTATAGACATTCAAGCACTTATTTACCGATTAAAAACTAATCCTACACATGCTAACTGAGGCCTTGGACAAAGTGTAAATGTGAAGCGTTGTCAATGTTACGTTATAAATCGCATGTATGATATATATATAACATAAACAAAAAAGTACTAACTATAAAAAATGAAAATATTTCAATGTATAATTAAATAATAATTAAATGACTTCATCTCATATCACAAATACATGTTCTTAAAACGCGCCATTTCATTATTTTGCTCAAGCGAATTATTTACGTTTTAGTGATGTGTGAAAATAAACCATATATATACTGTATGTATTTTCGCATTCGTTACTTCAGTTGTTCACTTTTGTACTTTGTACTACGCTCTGGTGAAAATGCTGTCTGTTCAGCTGTTTATTGTACTCAAAACGTATATCTACGTGAAGAAAACCCAAAGTGTTCGTATTCCATTCAGCTCAGAAATATCAGATATATATAGTATATATATGTTGCCACTGTTCTCATTGAATATCACATGACCACATTGGTGTTAATATTTTTCCATATCGTCACATTATTTCTTTTATATAGAAACACCTAGTGATTTTTTACTTTGATTTATACATCACAACCAGGTTAATATTGCGCATGTGACATTGACATTGCCTAAGTTCTGAGTTCCTCAGGGTGGTGTCCTAAGACCATTTTTCTTCTTGTAATCAACATGTTTATCGAATAATTCTATTTATATTTTAAATCGGACTCCATAATTCGCTAATATCATCATAAAAAACCTTGAGTCGGTTAATATGGTGTTAAATTGCCCTCTGTTATAATCTACCAAGACAGTATAACACCTTGTTAATCTCAACAGACTTCCAATTGATAAATAAAGACCAGAAAGCGAAATTGCGCAAACTCAAAACAGCACATATCCGTTTCGGGATTATCGTTTATTTTACCCTCTTCTCATATCTCCGTTCCACTTGTTGTGGCAATTTGTTTGTACTCAATTCTGTCTATCCGTCCGTTTGGTGCTTGATTATGATTTGACAGGCACCTTCTCACGTCTCCGATCCACTTGTGACAATTTGTTTGTACTCACATCTGTCCATCCGTCCGTTTGGTTGGTTGCTTGATTATGGCTGACACACAATCATCCGTCCATTTCTTTTGTTAAATAAGCTTTTTTATCCGTCTGCACGTCTGTGTGTTTAAAAATGCAACATTTGTCTGTCTTTTTCCACTACATAAATTAGAAGAACCCTTGGTCTTTTCTATCATATACTACGCGTAATGGTTTAAAGTCGCCTTTGTTTATGAGTTTGAAGTTCATTCACCTGAAATTACCATCAAAATTTCGTTAAGCTGTCAAAGAATGTAAACGGTGCTATGTGCTACCTATCACAGGTAAACAATTCTATCTAAATAAAAACAAACATCTGATAAGCTAATAGTTCATAAGTGTAATAAACAAAGTTATTCAAGATATACCGAGAGATGGGTATATCAGTCTTGAATTCGGAACATCCTGACTAGATTTGAAAGTGATTTGAATAACGAACTATTGTTTTGGTCTTTGTTTCAGGGATTTTTGACACGATGCAACAACCTTCTGACTTCGGTCATATTAAACTGTATAAATGATTACTTCCATAACTAAAGTTTTAGCATGTCATTGATAAACAAATAATAACACACTTTCCTTTGGCTTGTGCATTATGACTAATAGATGTAAAAAAAAATGTCGAAGTATGGAGTCAATGTCAGAGGAAACTTAGACTAAACGGAACCGACAATTTGTAAGGAAAACACTACATATTCTAAATGCTATATATGTCTTAAATATTTTGGGGATATATTGTAGTCCATAAAAGTTATGGGTTTTGAACAAAGATTTTGTTTTGTGAATTATTAGTTTTCGGTCTTCGAAATCACCTTTGAGGAAAATCGGTATCATGGAGGACTGTATTCTTGAAATTGTAAAATGAAATTGTGTTTGGACTGTATATTGAATTGGCGCAGATGTCTGACAAAAACTTGCTGCTATCTAGTTTACTCCAAGAGTATTTTTGCTGCTCATGCTTGGTAGACCGAAAGCTCTCTTAAAATGACATGTCAATCTGATTTTTTGAAACTTGATGTTCTAAGTAAGAAAATAAGTTTAATGACGCAATAAACCAGACTAAAACATGTTGGTCAAGTAACACATAAGACATGAATTGGGTTTGTGTATTTTATCCGAGTACTCCGGCCTTCTCCCCCAACCGAAATCCTGACCAAGAACATAAACAAAATCAAAACCCAATTATTCTCAACACTGACGTCCTCAAAGAAGTAACCATACAAGTCAAATTATTTCAATGATATTAGGAAAATTGTAAAATTATGGTTTAGATTTTTTTTCTGTGAAGCTGACCGCGATATAGGAAATCGTATAGTAACCATGATTGGTATGTTGTCTACTCGACCTTGTATCTCGACTCCTTGGTAAGAATGTACATTGTATAATAAACGTTTATGTGTTAAGAAAGGCTTATGGTCGAAGGCCTCTGGACGTAATATGTAAAGAAAAGCACTATAAACATTGGCTGGGTTGCCACAACAGTATGGCGCAAAACTGACCAGTCCGAAATCAAACTATGAGGGTGTTCTACCGAGAGAAGAGGCAACGAATATTGAATAAATGTACAAATAGTTATATTCTTAAAATACAATAGGTGGATGTGAAACATTTATAATACATGTAGAATAATTACATTAATTAATGATATGTTGGTAAATGTACGAAGGTTAAAACAAACGTGGTTACCCCGTATGTGCCTAACGCATATACCCGGTCCAAGTTTTCATTCACAAAACAAAACACAGAAATGTTTGTCTAAAGCCAGTGAGAGCCGGACGAGAACCTGTACATATCACCAATATCACTACTATTAATCAGCTTAAATTCTGTTGTGAGAAAGTTTAAATCTGGGCCGTTAAATACGTAAATCTACGATACATTACAGACAAAGTGATCGATTTATACACAGTGTGTTATATACTTCTCAGATTCAATAATTTGACATTGTTCATTACAAGACAAGACAAGACAAAGAACAAGGAACAAGACATACAAATAAAAAAATAACACTAGAAATTGACATTGAACAATTTGACGGGCTTTTCACCAACAATTAACAAACTTGGTAGCCCTTTACCTCAGCATGCTACCGGTCCAATGTCTGATCTCTAGGCTTTCCAAAACTTGACGAGAAGTTGTTTAAGGTGTTTTAGGCCCTGGTACCTTGAATGAAGGTCAAAGTCATACATACTAACAAACTTGGTAGCCTTTTATGTCAACATGGTACAGGTCCAATATCAGGTCTCTAGACCGGCCAGAACTTCACAAGCCGTTTCACCACTTTAGGTTTTTTTTCAAACCTCTGTGACCTTGAATGAATATTAAGGTCATTCATATTAACATGCTTGTTAGCCATTTATTTCAATAAGATACAAATACAAGCCCAACAACAAGTCTATAGGTCTTCCAGATTTTTTTCATGATTTATTTTACAGAAAAGTGTTACATGAGCTGTTCGTTATTTTTTTTAAAATTCTGCATAGCTATATAAAAATGAAATTCGTCAAATTAGGATAATACTAAATCATATTAACTGTAACTGAAGTTATATGTATACTAAATCTTGTTAACTCTAGAGTCTATGTAATATGATGTTTTTATGCTAGTCTTAGATATAGACTTTTAATACGTATATATTTGTTATTACAAACCGCATGTATCATTTATAATGGCTCATCTATATATGTTTGTAATTAATTGTTATAAGCATTGTCCATCATGTGTGTTTGCCACTACTAGAAAATGGCGAAATGTAGTTGAATATATTCCTTTCTATGTTTTCTTGTATTGATATGTATATGTTGAGTAACGTGTGTATGTTAAAATGTTTCCTCATTTATCAACTTATTGTTTTCTGTAAACCCTTCCATATTGGAGGAAATAAAGGAAATAATAATGGTATCACTTCAAAACGATTCATGTTTAAGACGAACATTATTTGTTATACATTACTACTCTTCGCGTTTGACAACGACTGACGTTGTAGTCAACATTGGAATACCAACATGGACCAATCTGGACACGTGTGTCAACAGACCCAATATTTAGGTTATAGGTTAACTGACCACCGGAAAATAATTGACCAAGGGAGTGTAGGTTACCACAGCACAGCAGTGAAACCATATTCAGGTTAAGTGGTTAACGATGTCTCGTAGAGATCGATTTCTGGCATTGTCAAAGACTATATCGAAAGTAAAAAATCAAAGAATAGAAGAGAGACCGACAGGAAGTACTGGTGTATAGTCTAACGCAACAGCTAGGCCAAATTATGTTTTGAGCATATGCTGTCAATCTTAAATAACGTCAGGAAAAAAAAAGAAAAAAAAGAAGACGATTAATTTTTCGGTATTTTTTAATAAAAATATAATGGACTAAGAATTGAACCTTGTAGTAATCCAAAATTAAAAAGATAAATTAATTTAAAAAAAAACAACAACCACGTAGCCTTTAGAAAATGATCTAAATTCAAAACCAATAAACTTTCCCATATGCATTTTATTTGAAGTTATAGACACTAGTTACAAATTATAATTCGGCTTCAAAATTCTTTTCCATCCCCTTATAGAATTAGACACAGTTTAAGCTTAAATGCTTATAATTCACCAAATGTTTAAAATGTGCGTTAAATATCATACAACAAGTCTAATGTTACCGAATCCGTGAAATATCCCAATAAATTGGTCAATCCCTATCTATCTGGCTATATATAGGGAGATATTTTACCACCTTAGTATTGCATTATAACTCTGAAAGATTTACAATATACCCATTCATGTAAACAATGTTCTTTAGCCATAATACAATGTTCATTCAAAGGTTTGTGTTAAGAAAGGATTAGGGCCGAAGGCCTTTGGACGTAATAAGGTAATATGTAAAGAAAAGCGCTATAAACATTGGCTGGGTTGCCACAACAGTATATGGCACCAACGTTGACCACACCAGAATCAAGGACATTGGTTTTTATTCTAGGGGTGTGGGTTATTCTAAATATCTCAAAAATATGTGAGGAAAATAGATTTATACAAACTTTCATCATTGTATTGTCAAAACATTTAAGATTATGATTTTGTTTTCATTGTACACGGGTCTATTTATAAAATAAGATGGCGAAAAATCATAAGTTTTATAATTGTCATTGTACTGTCAATATGACATAAGATAAACATTTAAGATGATGATTTTGGGTTTTTCTTGTACACGGGTCTATTTATAAAATAAGATGGCGAAACATCATTTAGTTTTATAATTGTCATTGTACTGTCAAAACATTTAAGAATATGATTGGGTTTCTATTGTACACGGGGCTATCTATAAGATAAGATGGCGAAAAATCATTAGTTTTATAATATTCAATGTTTGTAATGTCAAAACATTAAAGATGATTATTTTTTGTACACGGGTCTATCTATAAGATAAGATGGCGAAAAATCATTAGTTTTATAATTATCAATGTTTGTAATGTCAAAACATTTAAGATGACGATTTTGTTTTATGTATATATACAGAGTAAATAAAAAATTAAAAGGGAAGGGGAAGGGCGGGAGGCGCTAAGAAATAACAGTGATGGTTAAACTTTAATGGTCAAACTTTATGCGAAACTAGATGTTTCACAAGAAATTATATAAATTTTGGAAATCTCTTTATTGAAAAAAAAACAACCCATTATATTCATTGGGTAGGCTAATGTGTTCATCGTAAAACATTTTCGTGATAGTGTTGGCCATTACAAGACATAACATCTTATTGAATTACCATCAATAACCAAGGGAATTTTATGTGTGTGTTACGCTATAAATGATAACAGATATGTCGTATATCATGATATGAACTAAATATAATGCTGCTATTGCTGGATCAAATAAATGCTGAAATGTGTAATTGAGTTACAAACAATAAACACCGCCCGGTAAAAAGTACATACCAAATGAGCCAGAAAATGAAGACGACGCATTATTCATCTTAAAGTTATACTAAAAGTCTGATATATCAGCTTTTGTTAAAACACTTTGTTGAAAATAACCTGCTTTAAACACCAACAAGTCTGAACGGATTTATATCCTAGTAGGTCTATAGAACCAGGATGGCACACTGGCATGATCGATTAACAAACTGGTATAAAATTGTACCTGTGATGTGTTTGGACGTGTAATACAGTCATTAGCACATTGTATTCCGAATTATTGACACCAAATCTTAATTTGCCGTTTCTCACCTATAGTACTCTGTGTGCAGTCAGACCAGGACATCTTATGTATTTACGTCATGCAGGGTTCATAGTTCTGTGAATCCTGTAACATTCCACGATCCTAAAAAAGAAACGTAATTTTGCGCCTACCTATTCAAGAACGAATACAGATACTGTCTAAAATATTAATGTCTTCGATTCTTGTGTACTTCTTTTCTCCTTTTGGTACTAATTGTAAATTTAGGGCTTTGTTTTAATTTCATTATACACTTTTTCGAATTTTTAGCTTATTGTAAGAGAGACACCGTGTGGTAATGCTCTAATGAGGGTGACAGAGTATCATCTAACACTAATGCATCACCATATTATTTATCATAAACTATTTTTATTTTGATTAAAATTTGTAATAAATAACACAAAACAATTTATGTTTTAACATTATCTAATTCATATCTGTTGAGATTTCCCATCTGACTTTGATTTATTAAACACATATAATTTATTTTGATTTTTGTTACTTTCTACAATATGATAAGTATATTAACCTTTTAGTTCTTGAAATCAAACATAACCATATCAATCAAATATATTTCCAATGTGTGTTTCATTCATCTTGAATTAGATCATCTACCTTACGGTATATTATCTCGGATTTCATTGTCTGTATGAGACGATATTAAGATTTTTTGAACTGTCTTTCTTCTACTTAGCCACGGCTCTTGTGTAATCTTAATCTGATTAGTTCGGTAACGAGAAAGAACTCGTATAATCTTGTTACTGGAGAACCGAGCACCCTAAATCGGTATTACTGTTACAACCTGTAACAATACCACAAACAAAGGCTAATCCACAGTGGCATATAGTGATACAAACACCCTTGTAACGTATGGCACGATACTACAAGATAAAACATAGTATTGCTCTGGAGACCAAAAGTCAGAACCAATGATCTGTTTCACACCAAACGCAATTTACAAACGGATATCCATGTTTAATATAATTTCATCGTCGTCATAATCATCACCATTATCATATAATCATCATCATCTTCATCATCCTCGTGGCATATGTTTAGTTATAATTAGTGACTTGTTGGTTTCAATAGTTTTAACAGTTAATGTACAAAATGAGGTTGTAAATTACATTTTAAAATTAAATGACAACAAAAAAGTGAGATAGTGGACTTACAACGCTAAAGATAAGTTAGTATTAATCAGAGGTATAACGTTTTCTTAAACGCCGACAGAAACTGACTTAAATAGCCGGTGACATAGATCGTAGTAATAGGCTGAGTCAAGTAGGCGATTAACCAGTATCTACATAACATTTTTTTTATCACATACGGTATTGAAAAATAAATAAAATTAGTCAATTGTGATATGTTCAGTTAAAATCCATTATTATATTAATGATAATGACTTGTCTTCAGTTTGTAACGAGAGATAAATATCATCAATTCGCAGTTATAAGATTATATCATATACTTATAAGTTTATCGTTTTGCTATTTATCATTTGATAATGTTGTAAATGATGTTCCTGTTTCTCCGTCACCGTCATGATTAACGGTCACGATTTTGTTTATCCACTAACAATTGACCATTTTTTTTCCATGAATAGTGATATAATTTATTGACGTGTCAAATATTTTACACATCATATACAATTAAAAATATTAGTAGTAAAAATGCCAGGCTTACGAGACACGAATATACTAAAATTATGGACACTATATGTGAATATAACAACCTTTTCAGTTATAATAACAATAGGTTATCATTACCATAATAGAGATCGCCTTCTCCTCATCGCTAAGAAGATATATTTAACAAGACTAACTTGTAAACATCACAATTCATTAAAGAGATAACCTGGTTATCTGAAGACATACTTTCAAAATGTTCACATAAAACATTGCACAATACCCAATATATTTAAAAATAAAATACACTTTTGACGCAATAATATCTTCACAAAATGGTAAAGTTCTCTCGTCTTCTAACCTGTTTTATACATACATGTGATGTTACAGTATTGTTTTCACAAGTAAATGATGGTTATATTCTAAGGTTTGTTGATAAATAAACGACCATAATCATGGTATCAATATAAATGAGTAGCCTACATCTTATGTGTATTCTGAGGCAAGACTCGATTCGTGTAGACAACACGAGCATACCGCAGTCTCCCAAATCCACATCGCACATGAAAGGCCGTCCTTACATGACCCTGGCTGTTAATAGGACGTTAAAATAATCAAACAAACAAACAAACAAGATTAGATGGTAAATAGTTAGCAAACGAAACATGATTACAGTACGTAGTAAATCGTTTTAACTTTGTTATATTGCAAATAAGATTATAATCATGATATCGTCATCGCTGTCTGATACTAGAAGCTGGAATTACTGAGTCTGTATACTTGTAATTCGTATATATTCGTTTATACTATTTCTTAAAATTTATATTGCAACGACATGACTTGTTTGTGCATGGTAACTTGTTCCGATCACAGGCATTTGGCTCTATAAACATTTTCTCTATATATAATTATATTACTGAGCATTACATATATATATAGAGAGAAAATGTCCACAGAGCCAAACGCCTGTGGTTCCGATCATATGGTCTTTTTGTTTTGTTGTGAACGAACAGACGGTAGGCATACATACCGAAATAACGCAAATAATAATAAAAAAAGCGATAAGACCAAATGTCCGAAACAAACAACTACTTGTATACATGTGCGCGGTTTGGCTAAAGCTCTGCTCTTAAACTGAATTCAAATTATATGTCATGTGTTCACCAGTCAAGTTGTCTTTATCAGTATCAGACTTTCGATTTATATTATCTTCCGTCGACCTTTATTGAGTATCGTATAAGTAAAGTTAGTGTTAAAACTTAGAAGTAATTTTAGTACATGTAAGTGTTGAGGATCCTTAACCCTTTTAATATAAGTTATATTGACAGAAATAGAAAATGTTTAGACGAGATAAAATTGGATCATTATAAGTCGATAGTTTGGTCAAGTTTTCCAGGTCAAGAGTGTCGGAGTGGTTTGTTTATGTTATCAGAAGTCAAAGTTTCGGTTGATTTGGTGTAATATGTCGAAGGAGACCCAATACGTGCTCACGAAACAAGAATTCAAAAGTGTAGAAATGGAACTATGAAAAATAAGTGGATACAATATAAACATTATTGTCATTGTTATGACTCGTCTGAAATAAACATGTCCATATATTCATCTATTCAATATTCCTTGACTAGACTTTTCCGATTTATAAACAAAAATATAGATTCAGAATAAACTACTTCTCATATTATACAGTGTTTATAGCTTCCATTTGGCTAGGTGTTATATTTGGATCTCGTTTCCATACAACACCACAAAACATTATGGTATATTCAAACTATTCCTCGGACAATCAATGCAATGGTCAATAGCACATATTGACAATGTCCTTCTAATGTCCAGCCCTTAAGCAATGTAAATTGATTTAAATGTTGATCCTAATATTTACCGTATATCAATGAACAGTTAACTAAGGGGTCAGTCTGATATCTGATTGGTCGAAATTGTATCGTGTCCCTACGCAACCAGAAGACCGGTAGGTATTATAGACCGACGTTGACCACTGTGGGTCAGTCCTAATCCACTTTCCACAGACCACTGTTGCTTGTAGGAGGTAGCTCATCCAAACACAATGGCTGATGAAGCAGTTGATTTAGTTGCCAGGGATCCCAATGGACTCAACAGCCATTTGGGGGTAAGTTACTTTTTATTTCAAATTTCCTTGTATTATTTTAAATTTGAAAATTAGAACACACATGATTTCATTTTGATATATGAAATGGCTTTATGATTGCTTTAAGAACTAATATCAATATTACACTGGTCATGCACGTTTTATACAAAATAAAGTATGTTAAAAATATAAATAATACCTTACAAGATGTGACCGTCGACATACAAGCAAATAAAGACATCGAGCATTTAAGTTGGTTAAGTTTATATAAAAAAAAATATTGAGCTAAAAAATTGAAGTGATTTAATTATTTGTGTAAAATAACAAACGAAAACAAAAACAAACAAACAAACAAAAAACAAGTTTTCGTTTGCTTTTGTTATATATATATATATAAACAATTGTAATTTGTAATTCTGTGTGCGGTCGCTGTTCATTATGAGCTATGTCAAAATTGGTTTTTTAATAGCCGTTTATCTATTTTGAATTACTCAAAAATAAAAGGTTTTAAAGAAGAAATTCGCCAGATTTATCGGCGTATATCATGCTCATGTGAATCTTGTTGCTATGTTACCATTCAGGAAATTTCAATAAACCTGGCAATGACGTTTTGATTAATTAGATAAATAAATAGATAAAATGTAAGATATAACTGATTTATATTGTTTTGATTCTAAAGTATATCTCTTTCTAATTTTTACAGACACTCCTGTTCAACGATGTTCTTGGTGAGCCCGATGGTACCCACAGTATCGACTGTGTCTGGAAGCTGTCCTACACATGCTTCGAGTGCTGGAAGGGACTCTGCTACAAGCTCCTCACTCTCTTCTGTGGAATCTGTATTGCAGCGGAATGGGGCTGTGAGTTCGCCTACATTGCTTTCTACCACATCTGGTTCATCACCCCATGCATGAAAGTTTTCGAGATCAACTGCGGACTCTGCCAGAAGGTCTACGCTCTTATTATCAACTGTTGCATACAACCTTGTACGGAGGCGTGTGGAGGACTCTTCATCCATTTCAAGAGATGAGCAGGACAAAGATTGTAGGGCTATTCTAATAATAAATTTGACATTTAGTTCCGTAACAAACATTCAGACGATCTCCCCAATCAATTTCGGGGTTAGATACGGAAAACTGGAATCCTCCATGTGCGTAACAATTTTATCTGTGATATTATTTATTTTTCGCAATATATAGACGCATAATAATGATGGTTTTTCGACCGAAACTACGGACATTTCGAAGACAGGATAGAACTCTTTTGTTTATCTGTTTCCATAGTGATGTACACTATGGCGCTTGTATGTAAACATTTGTTTTGTCCTTTCGCAATATCATCCAATGAAATAAATTTGTACATATTGAATTACAGTATTTGTTGTCATCATTCGTTCAATGAAAACATTAAGGGCTGACTAATTATGATTATGCTTTGTGTTACCAAACCTCCATTACCTAGCTTTGCGACGATCGAGTGACAGCCTCGTTTTCATAATTGTGCTCATTCTTTCTAAAATGTTTCTGAACTTCATTCCTTAAATTCGGTAGTTTTTTGGTGGAATTTATCATAAGGGAGCCTTTGCTCTGAATGATAGACTAAAAATCGTTACACTAGAAAGCCGTCCAAAAATTGTTTTGAAACGTAATATTGCATTTAAATCTAAATAAAGCAATGGAATTGATACAAATTTTAAAGTAGAATTGTCGAAGGGTTTGGTAACACAAAGAGTGGGTCTTTTCCGTTTCAAAATAGTGAGGCGTAGTGTTGTGAGTATTCATACAGTATCCGAAATCTATACCAGTTTTTATCGTTTTTGCTTTTCCAAAGTGGAATGCATGGACATTTGTGTGTTGACGGTAAAATAAGATAAATTCGCATAAAGAAATATAGTGAATAGTAAAAACATGGTTAAGAATCGACTGTATTTAATGTACCAACAATTTCCTTTATTCTAAAAAGTGGTCAATAGGAGAATACACCAAAAATAAGTGGACATATTATTTTGTTGAAAGTTTCAGAGTAATTTTAAAAAGATACTGGACAGGTCAGTACTTGTCCGTGGAATGGTCACTCCCAGGAGTCCAAGCTGTAAAGTAAACACTACAATAGACATACCGTTATATTCCGGCATTCAATGTTAAGTGATTTCCAGCCAAAGTATTCAGCACTTAACAGAAGTGACCGGTTTGTCAACAATGACCACCGGCGCGTGTATATAGTAACCCTAATTAGGATTAATGTTGACCCCTTAGCAACTTGACCAGTCGTCAACAACAGTTCCAGTTTGTTTATAGTGACCAGACGTGATATAATGGATTCTCATAACATTGTGAAATTTAAATAATTACAATTGATTTTTATTCTACTCAAATTTAAGTTTCAATTCACAATATAAAGTTAGAAACCTTTAGCTAAATACACACAACTATTGATAATAAATCTTATTATTAAAATGTATTATTAAATCCAATTACGGTATGAAAATACATGTGAACCGAAACATCGCAATGATACATAGATACCGCTATGCCATGTTTCTGAATATTGATTTGCATTGTTATATTCGGCTTTGTTTTTGTTTGTTTCGCGGATGTTTTGTATTGTTAACGATCTGATAATCACATATCATTTTTCAATATTTTTTAGTATTATACAGACAAAATGACTTTGTGAAAATGGGCAACTGAAACCAAATGTATTACGAGAATGCAATCATCGTTAAACAGTCGAGCCACATACACGTGTAATAACACTATGGTTTGCACCAAACCATCCTAATTCGGAACAAAGATATAAATATCAAACTATTATTCCAGCATTACCTGTCAAGAATTAAAACACCCTACATTATCTAATCCAGAGGTTCCGATCACTTACGATGTGTAGAGATCTTAAGTGATTGGAATCCCTGGAGTATCGAGGGTGCATGGAGATAGGGCGCGTGTCAATGGAAACTATAGTATAGTATAATTTACATATAAATGGCGTGTTTTCACGGCCAATGAGACTTGACAATTAAAGTTTTATTCTCAATGAATACCGGATGTAATTTATAGTCTTTTTGTGTCTCTTTTGATTGTTTATCATTTATTGCTGAAACCAAGCATTCTGAAATCGAAATCATGTAAAGGAATTTTTTCTTACTAATCACGTTTTGGTAATTAAAAATAAGATAACAATCACCACTACTTGGTCTTGATTAAGCTTAAAATCTTTATTATTGATTATTGTAGTATTATTTTCAATATCTTTTGGGTTTATGAAGTCATAGACAACAAAACGGAAGGACATTCTTCATAGACGCGGATTTTGCACTTATTCTTTGTTACGTTAGTCATGTTGTCAAATGTCACTGGAAACTTTTCACCAGAGTGCTGACTGAGTAAACAATGACTTTGTAAACATACAGAGGTTAACTTCACAACTGGTCAAATACCATATTATTTACTCTATTACATGAAATACAGGTAATTACAACTACATTACATACACGACAAGTCGAAACGTAACCGGACGGGGCATCAAAAAGTTGATATAAGGGAGGTAACTCGTATATAATAAATTTTCCTAACCAAAGTCTTGACAGATTAATTATCGTTTCCGCTGGATCCGATTAAAGGATTTAGGACACGATTTTTGTTTATTGTAAAAATACAAACAAAACTTGTTGCAAAATCATGTAAAAAGAAAATTGGGTCTTCCACGACATTCTTATACAAGTCCAGTAATGAAAGGGTGGTATCCCAAAATAATTGCAACAGAATTTTTTCTTTGTTTTTCATACAGATCTGACTTTGTTTTATACAAGGAAAAAGTCGCCACAAATAAGAATTGGCGAAAGTGTTTTTCTTGACTCCCAAAACTCAGAAAACTAGGGATATTTGCATAATTTGCCAACTTTGAAGCCAAATATAAACTTAAATGGTTATCATTTGATACTAGAAAATTACTGTATAGCAAGAACGTTATAAGGACAACACAGATTGGCAAAAACATAAGTTGAGATAAACACAGGGTCAAAGTTTGACAGCATCAAAATTGTATATATATGTCCTTGTAACAGCCAAATATACTTTTGTTGGATTGTTAAGATAAAAAATTGTTATTATCAACAATACTATTGATACTCGTTTTGGTGGAATCTTTTAAATCAAACTTGTTGTTTAAAGACTATAAAAGTAAAACATTTTACTTTCACTACCTGAGATAACACGGTTGCTCAAAGTTGGTCTTTTGGCCTTTTCCAAGGATATTTTGAAGTCCAAATTTAATAATATGTCTTTTTTATTCAAAAATTATTCAGTAAGTACAGTCTCAAGTGTTTAGGTAGTCAGATTCTATGTAGGCTATTCTCACCTAGAAGAGACAACTATATCAAGATATCCCCCAAATATAAAAGACGTGAGGTCAATCAAATCCTCATTTAGTGCCGATTTGACTAAACTTCTCTAATTAGTTAGGTCCTTATCTATTTTGTGACTAATCAGATTGCAAAATCTTTTGGCAGATATTACCACCATAATGGAGCGTTCTGTATAAAACGAGATTGAAGTTTCTTTTTGATCAAATATTTGAATTGGTCAGTTTTTCAATATTCCATAATGGAACTGGATGGGGGTTACATAATTTTCAATGAGATAAAGGAATAAAATAAAAATTCAATTTCAATTGTACAGCTGAAAATCAGCACAGTTCTGATTTATTTACTGGCAAAATTTTATGACAAACGAATAAAGCATATTCGAAAAATTAAGATTTTTGTATTAAAGATTTATGGACTTAGACATATTTTGGTATTCAGCCAAATTAACGTGATAGGAAGTTTTTACTACTAAATAACATATTTGGAAGCATTTGCTTTTTGATTTTCCGAAATATTAACTACCAAAATGGATGTTTTGCCAAAAATCTAAGTATAAAAACATTTCAAATTGGCACAATCAGTCAACTTGACAGGTTAATATTTAGGTTTTTTTCTAGCTTATGTATTATCGATCATGCTTTAATTTCAAAGAAAAAGTAATCCTTTAAGATATAAAACATAAACTGATATTGTTCAGGGTAAGATTTTATAAATGTTTGCGTCTAAAAAAAAACCCAAAAAACACCAAAAAAAAAACGGTAATGCTAGCTAAATTCAAAAGGTTTTGAGCCGTTTTCATCCTTCTTTATTTCTTGGATTGACTGAAATTATTGTATCATTTTAACTTAGTTATACTAATCTAAAGTTTGTCTTACTATAACCCGATTTCATATTTCAATTATTGCAAAAATAGCAGATATTGTACGTTAAAGGAACAATTCACTCAGGCTAATTCTTTTACATAACCAAGAAGCAAACTATAGCATAAATGTATTGTTCTACATTTCTTATGAATCATATAACGTAAAACATTGACCAATTCCATGACATTGTTAAGTATTTTAATTAATATCGTTGAAATATCAAATCGTTGATCAATACGATTCAGCAGATACAATATGGACGCTGTACCCATACCCGAGCCTAAGTCACGCACGTTAAACAAAAAAACTACATAACCACTGTGAAGGTGATAAAATGATTTTTAGACAAGACAATCTACCTAATAAGGTAAACATACTACTGTCAGAGCAATTTGAGAAGTTCTCGACAACAGTTGCATTACTCTGCGAGCAAGGGACAGGGTTCGACCTGAAGTTCGACCACAATGTGTAATGGCGGACTGCGAGCGAGTAAACATCTACACACATGTCACCACCATGGGCTTTTCAGGCATATCACAGTAAAACTGACTGATCTAATTTCCATTAGAATTGTTTCTTTTCCGATATATGTACAAATTTTAATGTTCTCTTAGACTGAATTGTCCCTTTAAAAGTGGTCAAAAGTGTGATTTCTTTATATTTTCTTATTTTTCTGGTGTTGAAAAAACGACTTTCCGAACATATGATTTTTGGCGAATTTTTTCATGGTAAAATACTAAGATCCTCCAACACCAAAAGCAGAAAACAAATACTGTTGCGATTATTTGGAGGTTAGGCCTCTATTTTTCATATTTTTACTGGACTATACGCGCTTTCCGCTATTTCAAGCATAGGTTTACGACGAGCGCAAAAAAAAAAACCAAAAAAAAAACCACTAAAAATACTGAAAGGTTGTTTACTTACATTAGACCTGTATACATCCCATTTCCAGAAAATAGGGTAATTAATTTCAATATGCTCTAAACACCACAAAAAACATCCGATCTGGATATTTTTTAGCTTACATTGAAGACAATTCCTTACTGGTCACTACGGTATGTGATATGATAGGTTTATGGGCGAATTTTATTTCATATCGAAAGTTGAATTACGAGGATTTGTGTAAAAAAAAAGTACACGCTACATCCCCAGGTCACGATTTTCTAATGAGCACAGACCGAATAAAATAGCAATCCATTAAACGAATGCACTTACTTATAACAATTGCACTTTGGTATCCCTTAGCGATCCCCACGCTCCATTTTATATCATGCAGAACAGATTATCACCGATCTCGCCCATTTTTTGTCAGTCGTCTCCGATTTGATACAAGCTCTCTGATTGACTCCGAGAAGCGAGTGGACCAATCGGAGAGCTTGTATCAAATCGGAGACGATTAACAAAAAATGGCCGAGATCGGTGGTAGTTTGATTTGTATGACAATAAATGAATCGTTGGGATCGCTAAGGGATACCAATGTGCAATTTTTATAAGTAACTGATTTTATATTGAGGATCTGTACTTCAGGGATGCATTCGTTTAATGGATTGCGATTTTATTCGGTCTGTGCTCATTAGGGAATCGTGACCTGGGGATGTAGCGTGTACATTCCGACTATCGACTTTTACACGAATTTTACCGGTTATGCCTATTTCCGCGGGTCAAAATCTTCGCAAATTCATTTTCAAAGGAATCAGAATTTTCTATTTGCCTTCAAGGGTATCTATCACTCAACCCATTCTGAATATTTTACGGATCAATATTTCGCGTGGATGACCCACTAAATCGCGAAATATCACGCCACGAAAATAACTGATGCTGCCATGATTAGATTTACAGCACATTGTTTGTTATCTAGTAGTAGTTACACATGTATCTAGATGGATGCACAGTGATATGATAATTAGGTAGAGTTTATGTATGGACCCACCAGAGTCTGCAATCTGATTAAAATATATTATATATTATTCTCACTGTGTCATAGATAATCTGAAAACATCTCATATGGGGTCACGTCCTGATGACCTTTCTTATAGACCAATCAAATTGCTGCTTCCAAATTTCTTGACGGGGACGATTTACATTTGTGTGTATGTAGTCATTTCTCACATTGAATACAATATAGAAATATGAATAGGTATGCTATGTCGAAATGTCATTTTCAATAAATGTAGCAAGGTGCAGAAAATATATTTGAGATGATGTACATGGAATATAAAGTTTACCAGAACGTGACCACAAATAGGATGTTGTCAGAAGCATGCACATTAAGTGAACAGAGAACTCGAATGTCGTGTTATTTTTAATCACTAAAATACCAGAAAAAATCTTTATAAACATGCACGATTAAATGTTTAAAAAAAGATCAAACAAATTGTGTGACGTATCTATACAACCATCCTCGACACTCAAGGGGTTACTATCACTGTCGTGGATATAACGACGTATAACGACAGTGATAGTAACCCCTGGAGTATCGAGGATGATATACAAGTCTTTTCACTCTTTCTTTACAGTGATAATTATTCCACTAAATATCTTTCCACATGCTTCGAATATGGGACTTATGATGGCCTCTATAAATATTCTCCAAATCTTAGCACAGGGAATTATTTCTATGGCGTAACGCCTTATCAATGGTCGAACGTTCCATACAAAGCCGCACGTGAGGCACGCGAAGCTGACACCCCAACAGAAGGCACATGGGATCGCAAAAATGGCTGTGAGAATCCTGTAGCACCAGTATTTAGTCTTTGTGAACACTACTGCACTATTTAGCCAGACACAGTCGATACTGTGGGCCCCATCAGGCTCCGCGAAAAGATCATCGAACTCCACCTATGTAATAAAATAAATAAATGTTAATTATATAAACCAGATAAAGTTCATTTACATAGTCAGCAATGTCAGAAAATTATACTTTTATCTCATTTCTATTCACAATAACGCCCTGTTGACGTTAGGTCGACAACACGGCATCGCGAAAATGCTAAGACAACAGAGCGGCAATACGACGTTGACAATACCGTCGCTTTGTCGCGATTTCGCGTTGTCCACCCAAAGTTGACAGAGTGAGATGGCGATATTGCAAGATGGCCCTATACCGCCACCATGCATTTCTGCTTATCGCTCAATTTTACTTGATTATGAATTGAATTTATTAGAATATTTAATATTGTTGACGAAAACCATTCCAAACGTCTCGTGTTCGGTTGCATCAGCCGTACTCTGCTTTCATTAAAATGCGGATCTATACATCCTTGGACTATTTCATAGTAAAACTGAAGGCAACTCAGGGGAACAAATCTGAACCAATCACAGGTCTGCAAAAAATGTCTTTGAAGACTAGAGAGAGCGACGCCATACTTCGAAGCCATACAGTTAACCACAGTGTACCGTTATACGGCTCTTTTGATGTACATCAAACGACTAAATTACCTGTTCTCTTACCTCCAGCTTTACTATAAGATAATCCAGGGGTGTAGAAATCGTAAGTGATTGTAACCCCTGCTGAACACTATACTTTGATCACTCACCTTGACATCATCATTCATGTGTGTCGGGTCCCTGTCAGACAAGTCCATATGAGGGACGACAGGTTCCTTGCTGTACTGGACACTGACTCGAGGTGTGTGGACATGGGTTTGAGTCTCCAATGTCGGAGTGACGGAGACACGCGCAGGTGGGAAGGGTTGCTGCTGCTCCTGTCGATGTTCGCCTTCGCTGATGGGTATGTCGTCATATGTGTTATCATACTGTAAAAAATAATACTCTTTTACCAGAGTTGCCAATTCATAAAGATGACAAGGGGGAGGGAGATTCCCAAACAGGAGTTAAAAAGTGGTAACAAATGTGCGATGCCATTTTCGCGAAGTAAAACACGTCTTGTTACACGCGTGAACGTACCAAGGGGTAATATCAAAAGTACAAATAGATGTGTTTGTGACATTCATTAATTCTCGTAATATCTGACTAGCGACAGGCAAAATATAGTTGGGTTATGTTATTTCATATGTTATGTCTTAAATCTATTCCCGCATTCCCACGCAAAGATATTGTCTTTGCGTGAGAATGCGGGAAATGTTTTTCAAATGTCGTGAGAATTTGTCTCATGTTGCATGAGACACGTCTTCGTGGGAGATAGACGATGAAAATCGTGAGTCTGTCGCTTAAAGCGCGAGGGTTGGAAACAATGTTGATTTTTGCGGTAGATGTCTGTTGTTTTACCTATGATATAATAAAAAATTTTGAATTTAATAAGTTTTTTGTCTTTATATTTTGAAATTTATGATGAACCGACGCCATTATGAAAATCACGGTTATCGTAAACTACGTGTACGCCCATGCCATGCAATTCCCCGCTGTGCAATTATGAAATTGCAATGCATGTTCCTCGACTAGAGATCCACTGAATTACTTTGATAATCAAAGATATAAAAAAGAACAAAGCAAAAATGAGGCTTTGTCCTTGAAATTGAGTGACAATAATAGTAATTTTTATCAGTCTACGAACCACTGAAAAGTATAATCGCGAAAACAACAATAGGCCTACTAAACCATACCTTTGATGTCCTAACGGAAATCGGCCTTGGTGGCGAAACCGGCACTGGTGGCGCTGCTCTGTGTACTTCCGGTTTTGTTTCCTTACGGAAGGAGGATTTTGAAGCATTGGATCCCGCCGATGTCATGGACGGCGACCTTGATGACGGTTTTGTTGGTGACCCCTGCTCCTGACCTCGACCTCCACCTTCTTCGTCGCCAGGATTCCTGACCCCGTCATCACTTCTTTGTGAAATATTATCCGCCATATTTGAACTTTATGAAAAAAAATCTAGAAAAATATATTTAAGTTTTGGTCACTATATTACGAACCCATACGACACAGAGTTCTAAGCTTGTGTAACACTGTATGTATCCATTGGATATGAAAGGCGGCCGTGTGTTTTGTGTTGTTTTATCCGAGAGCGCTTAGACTACGACGTGTAGTATTGAGATGGACTTCCATCCTCCGTCAGAGATACACTGTACGCCTACATGATATCCTATGTATACACAGACGTGCCCCCTGATTAACATGTACCTTAACCATCTATGTACAATGGGACTGTACCTGCTTGAGAGATCTCGTGCGATTAACTTACTCCTTTACATACATTCTATGTAGATAGTGGCGATAATCGTCCACTCAGCGTCCAGCGCCTGGCCTCGCACGCCCTACATAATTATTCAGTGACGGATATTTCAGTTTCGACCTCAGTTGCATGTCACGATATTTTAGAGGGTAGAGCCTTCTCTGGACATACGACCGTCTATTTACTGTTTGACAAGAGGGCTTCAAAATCAATATTGGGAGAGGGAAGTTAGAGATGTATGTAGCAATATTTAAGGTCTAGCTTAACGTCTTATTGACGGGCAGGACCTACTGTACTATGTTTAGGAGGTAGGGAAAGCCGAAGTATCCACAGAGAAACCACCGACTTTCAGCCAGTCCCATACAACTGTCCCACGTCCAAGAGATTGAAACATTCTTTTATTATGTCGGGCCACTGCAGCCCACAATATTGAAGGAGAGAGATGGAAATATAAATTTAAGCAACATTTCGATTGCAATAATGTTAAATAACAGGCAATCTATCACTTTAGTACGCTTCTGCGCTTTTGATTAGTCTGCACAGACTAAGAGCAGGAATTGGCATATGTAATTAATTAAATTGCAATTACGTTCAGATTTGCTCAATTAAATTATAATTGCAACTCAAAGGACCTTTGACTTAGTAATTTAATTACTTTACCAACGCAATTAATTTAATTACGTATAGCATTTGAAGTGGACAACTTTAATGAAATGCACGGACGACGTGTGTGTAACTCCATCTGACCTGGTGTTTGAGTACATTTTACAAAGGTTTTTATAATTTATCTTCTTCGGCAAAAAAAAAACCCACAAAAAAAAAAAAAAAAACGACAAAAAAAAACCCAACAATTACTTGATCTTCATGTATTCGATGAGAATGAAGTTAAAAACATAGCGAATCACACAATCCAGTTTTGTTTATACACAGAAAATAAATAAGGTCTGCATACCCTAGCCATGTACATAACTTAGATATATTCCTGATGTTATTCACCTGCTATGATTAGTTTATCTAATGAATGTTTAAACGTGTCTGATATAATGCTATCAGTCAATAAGGGCTAGGTGATATTATCAGTGATATCAGAACTAGAGCTGTGAAAATTTGGGATAACGTAAGGCCAATGTAACACAATACAGCATAGTTTTAAGATAATGATGACGACGGATGGAATTGGAAACTAGGACCGCATACATGTTGACACGTTATCTAAGACTCATATTTTGTTTACCATATTGGTATATATACACGATAGGTTTTATTTAAAACCATCAATAGAATATCCGGAATTTGTTGTTTTGTACTTAGTTGTAAACTTCCGGTTTCCGGGAGAATAAATGGAAAGTTGAAGAGTGAAATTGTTTCAATTCGTCATTAATTTATATTCTCTCACATCGCCAAGCCAGAACAATGCAATTTTATGCCCATAGGCACCTGCTGTGTAAGTACAATTGATAGATCTTCCCAAAGACGTGTCTCTTTTCCATCGACATACTTTATGTTTGGCCTTAAGGTTCATGTAAAGGCTTTCAACAGTGATATTTTGCAAGCCTAAAACTCATTACTGTGCTGCAATTGAACAGAACTAATTTCATTAATTGTTGGTATATACCCTAGCTAACTGTCAGTCTTACTCTTGATATGTAATTTGTGAAGCTGCTTGTAAAATTCAGTGAAATATGAGAAAAAGTATATTTCTGGAGAAGACATAGAACTCGTGTGAATTGTATTGATGGAACCAAATAATCATGCCATCGTGTTCAGTTGAGAATATGCCAGGTACTTGTTCAGTTGAGAATATGCCAGGTACTCCAACAGTTTGTTTGGCAAAATCGGACCAGCAAATAGCGCATGACATACGGAGTATACAGTGTTAAACCATACGTATTGTAAATGTGTGTTTTTACTTTTATATATCGTATCTATTTTTGCAATAATACGTATTCGGTATTGTGTGAAATGTAAAGTTTGTCTTTGAAAGTTATTCGCGTGATTAGATGTTGAACGAATGAGGTATGTTGTGAGAGTTGAATGTTCTAATTGTGTTTTTATTATATTTACAGAATATCTTTTAAAAATGGAATAAACATGAAAGAATCTGAACCCAGCGGGTTTGTCATTTTCTAAACATATCGCACCCGCTACACATAATTTAATATTAAGAATTATGTTGTAATGCATACATCCAAGACATGATAACACAAAGTATTTATGTAAACAAGAATCTATGTTCCAGAATACCGAATAGAATCATATTCATATTAAAAACTTTGTCCAAGAAACACTAATATTTACATTTTGCATTCACAATTTTCATCAATAGTGAAATCGATTCAATGATGATTTTTAATGAAAACGTTGGATTTTATCGTTAATGTTTTTCAAATATGCACTTTAACATAGCGTCCTACATGGTCCGGCGTCTCTAACCTATATTTTACTGATAATCATCTCTCTCCTATCATTATGTTCTTTACTACCACAATCTTTCAATACACAATCCGTAAAGTTAAGAAAGATATGACAGCGATAGACAGTTTCATCTTCATGTAATCTCAGATTATAATCCACACTGTCAGATAAAGTTATCAGATAGAGATATAAACACATTCAGCCAAGCAACACGTATTATACGTAGACGTCTGTGTACCATCTTCGTGTTCTGGCGGATTAATATGGATAAATGTGCCGTTGAGTCAGGACTACTTTTTCTCTGGTACTGGCATCGGTGGAGCTCCATGATGCGCTACGGCTATGTTACTAAAAAATAATCCACAGGATTCACACACGGGTGCCAGAAAACAGTTTATAACCGTCCCAAAACATTTCTGACACTGATTACACTGGATGATGAACATGCGCATGCCTGGTGTGCAGCACCACACGTGCGTATACGTCAACATCGCGAACTCCATACCCCAGTAGAAAGCCACAAATATACCGGTAAAGATGGCGCATAAATTGTAACAGCAGGTTTTTGTACACCTGTAGCAGACGAACGTCACCTTCCAGATACACTCGACACTGTGTGTACCATATGGCTCGGCAAACACATCCTCAAACTCAACCTGAAACAAAAAAAGAGCAATTTTCATACTAATGTTTTGTAACTAACTTTGATTCTCGTGAATTCGAAACTCATGTAACTCGAATACACTGTTTAATTCGAAGTCTTTTGTTTTCCCGACTACAAGTCTGGTATCAGAAATATCGAATGTTACTATGGTTCAATTGACCTCTTGGCATTTATTTAGAAACGTGTGATTGTTTCATTATGTAACTAACTTCTTACTGTACTAAGTGGAACCACATATTGGATTGCCTAGTTGTTTACCAATCATGTATAACAATATTCTTGCTTGCATAATATAATGATGGATTACGTGTATCGAATTTCTTTGCTTATATTTTTTGTGACACGAATTTTTGCTGTCCTCATGGCGGGATCGTTAAAGGCGACTAAATTTAAGACATTATCTTTTCTATCATTTCTAACCGACTTTCTTCTTGATACAATCTCCATTGACACCGCCTCTATTTTGACCTTCATCTGAGCGCTCGCCCCTTAGAGTAATGCTCTGTGTTTTCTCCCCTGAGCAAACAATAGTCTATAAAAGTGGTAGTTTAAGAAAGTGGTACGGCTGGTTTGTCTCTTCAGTCTACCAAAATACGTACACGTTTCACAAACTGAGGATGTATATCCCAAGCAAAACGGGAAATAAATTTAAATTCCCACCATCTTTAAAATATTTTTCAAACTGATTTCATGACGACAACCCAAAAGCTTTATGAGTAAGTTGATAGTGTCATGTAGTGTCCCACTGGCGAATAAACCGTAATCAAACGAGAAAAAACAAACAAACAAACAAGTAAACAACACCAACAAAAGCTTAGACATTAAGCATACTGCGTTGATTTTTGTGTTTGATCTGTAAAACTCTCAAAGAATATCAACTTTTGCCATCAATGTTTGTTTCGGGATATAAAAAGGTATAATTATTTTTCCCGGTAGAAATGTCGAATTTCCCTATAACTTAGTATTGTTGCCAACTCAGATTTGACCAACATTTGTGGAGGTAGTGCCATTGATAAAGTGAGTTGAAAATATAAGATTTGTTAATATATATAGTTTACTTTTAACCTAATTTACATGCTTTGTGGAGTGTAAGACTCATTGGGTCACGAGGTTTAGGTTTGGATTTTTATATGTTATACATTTGAGGTTTGTGACTTTAAAGCATAAATATTCTGAAAACATGCATTGAGACACTTTTTAACTAATTGCATCTGAAGCAGAGATAAGTTGAAATAAATTAAATCAATATTTATGCAAAATTTAGATATGCATTATTGATTTTTTTTCAGTAGTACATACAGTGAAATTAACAGTGGTCTGATTTGCGCATAATTAATAGGTTATTACGGCTTCATTATACCTATTATACATATCCCCTGTCTATACTGTGCACGATAGAAAAGACCGACGTTCGTGAAAATGGAAAGCTGTTTGAAATCGCGAAATAGAATATCTATCATTGGTATTAAACAATTGTGATATTGGAAGTCAATCCTTTGCTTATCTCTTGACACTATCCAATCTTCACATCAATATTTCAAATCAATTCTGTTAGAAGGTATACTGATTTCAATATTGTCTCTATTAATTAATCTCTTCAGAAATCAAAATGCTGTCAGTATCTAGAGCTTTGAAGTAATACAACTTTTGGCATTATGGTATGGTAATTACTTACAATCTGTATAATTGAATAAATATATATTTACATATTTACGTTGCTTACTTTAAATGCACTTGATGATAGGCTTTCTTTAGCCTTTTTGACTGAAGTTGTTATGTTATGAACTCAATACCTGTAATTTAATAATAAACTGTTCCAGCGATCAAATGTGAATAGTTCATTTGAATATTCAGGGTTGAATGAGTTATTTGACGTAGTTATTATTAATTGCAAAGTCAACCGTAGGACAATATATTAAGTGTATGCAAATTTTCAATTTTATATGCTTATTATAAAAAAAGTTTCTAAATATGTTCATAAAGTGTAAAAATCGTCAAAGAATATTCAGGATATCGGTTTCGGCCATATTTTTGTAAATGTATTGGTACACGGAACGACTGAAGAAATGGCTGTACAAACCTGAAGATGGGTGTTGATTTCATTTGCGTCTCTTATCTCTAAGTCCACATTGGCCTTTCCCGTATCATCGTCATCCATTTTACTGTATTAAGTTTTTTTAGCGTTTTTCGTTAAGTTTCGTTGTTCCTACCAGGTGAAATCCTGACTATCAATATTCTACCAGTGTCGTGACCCAGATGTAATTACTACCTATTGTTTTTAATACCTTTATGGCCCCCTTTGTTTAGCCTGTAGCTAGGTTTGTGTCTATTTAACTGTACAGGTATGCTTTGGCAAGCATTGATAACAAATACCTTTATAAAAATACAATAGTATACCTGTAATTACAGCCGAGTTACCACTGTAGAGCCTAGCAGTCACGTCTTTTAACAGTATGGCGTTTTAATAGTGTTATTTTTAGCATTTATCATGTCACTTTGTTTTTGTTATATATCATAGCAAGCTTATGGTTTGTTAATTAAACTGAGTTGGATATCATGTTTTGTATAATACATGTGTTTAATACGAAAAAATGTCGATTCAGAGATTTTTTTTCCCTTGTAAATAGATCAATGATAACGGCTAATGACGAAGTAAAACAGAAATAAATGTTAGGGAGGTTCTTTAAATGTTTAGAGTAGAACCAGATGTTCTACAAGAGAAAGCGTGAAATATGATTTAGTGTGACGTCACCTGCAATAAATCTGGTCAAATCTAGGTACTTTAGTCCTAATCTAAAATTAGAATAAGTCGATGACAATAGAACAATAGGCACAAGTCTGACTTCATATTGAAAAAAGAAAAAGAGAAAATCTGTCCTTCGATATTACTTGTTATAATATTTCGTTGACGTTGCATAATATCTTTTTTCAGATGTAAAATTTGTTTAATCAGACTGTACTAAACAATTATAAAGGTTTTCGACCACGTGTCTATTACATTATAATCATTCAATTAAAAAAAAAAAAAAAAATAGCAGTGATTACTCTAACCGTTGATATAAATATATTCTTGCTGAATATTGTATTGCCAATCTAGAAATTAAAAAAAAGAGAAACAAACCAAAAAACAATAGCGTTGTTTATTTATATTTTTTATGATCATTTTTGTACATATTTGATGATTGGTTGTTTATAATAAGGATGTCATTGTCTGTTTATTTCTCGGTATGATTCTTTATATCATTTTATATTGCATGTAACTGACAAGTACTATACTTATTCTCGTGTTATCTCCCTTCCAACGTACAATAGCGCTATATTAGTAACAACGACTATTACTGTATTTTCATTTTCAAATTTTCGGTTTTAGTATATCGCATTGGTAGACTTTCTTTTCAAAATGTGTAATTGACTTTTAGTGATCTTTCATGACAGACATTTTTTTGTCAATGACAACTGATTTTCAAATGCTTCTCTTTCATTCAAAATATTTAACACAAGTTATTTATCAGACCCACTCAGATTAGCAAAGGGTGGAACAGTTCATTATAAATTTTCAGGGGTGAATGAGTTAATTTACATAATTATGATAATTCATTGGCTACTGATAATTTGATCGCTAACGTAAATTGGGTGGTAAAATATTTCTACATTAAACAACAAGGCAATAGGAGTTAGTGAACTTTTTGCTTCCTAATATATTGAACAAGTTTGGTTATATGAGCATTAAAAAAACAATCCATTGTATACTACAAACTCCCTAACCTATATAAAGACAATAGTTCATAACAGGTCACCCTAGGCCTACCATTGCTGGGGATCTAAATCAATTTTTTACTCTTCCATAGTGTAGTTCAGGAAACATGTTTTATTTTCTAGATGGTTGTTGATGATTTTGAAAAAAAATAGATCAATTTTTGTTATTGTACTGTATACCAACAACGAGACATTTTCCTTCTCCCTTTGTAATTAGATGCTAAATGTTCTAAATATATTTTTTTTGTGGAAAATATTTTTAAGAGTATGCTATAATAATCTGTATAGCGTGTTGCTATGCGAACATTTCTCTCCGCAAATAATTATCGAGGAGGGGATCGCGAAATTAAATCCAAACGAAATTCAACAACTGTGCAGTGCCAGAAAGGGGTTGTTATGATAATCTGGACCCCACTTACCTGGAGATGAGCGTTGATATCATTTGCATCCCTTTGAACTAGGTCAACATTGACACCGGCAATGTCATCATTCATGTTTAATTATTGACGTGAATATTTCCTCTAGAGTTATGTTAAAACACACAAAAGATCACTTGATTTTAGCATTTGTCGCACGTAGGATTAACAAAGAAAAATGGCTGTGTCCATTTGAACGATGTAAATTTTCACCTTATTGAAAAATAAATCCTCGATAATACACAAAATGGCCGGAGCTATGGATACCTCTCAGACAAACTGAGACCTGTTTTTGCATACTAGGATATATAGCTTATCTTAATTGAACTACATACGGATACACTTAGACCTACCTGCAAAAAAACAATGCAGACATTTTATTCCATTGTTTAACTGTCAGTCCCCATCCTGGGTTTAAAGATCGACCCGGCATTAGTGCTTACCTATTGGCGTATGTGATTCGGTAGATTAACGATAGGATCTTGACTTTTGTTTTACCGAGTTGAAGGACACTCCTGATATTGTAAGACACCGCTGAACTTTAATGAGGTGTAAGGTAAAACAAACACTACCAGATTTTAAATACCACTGAGGATCTGAATTCAAATTTCAGTATATTGCTTGAAATGGGTATATCTTTGGTATTAATTGTTGTACAAAAATACTTATTTCTATATTGTCCTTGTGTAAGACATTTGACGATTTTCTTAGGTATGTTTTTGTGGCTTTTAGATGATTTGGAATCTCGATAGTAAGTATTTCAATGTGTTGTTAATTATAATATATATGTAGAAATATATGCCTATTTGTTAAATATTAAAATCACAGGAGCTTGACGTTCTGTGAATAATGTACATGTGTATAGCATAAATATATATAAATGCCCCTATAAAAATATATAAATATCCCCATATACTAAGGTATTTATATATATTTATGCTATATATTATTGACAGAACGTCAAGCTTCTGTGATAATACCATCATATGGAAGTCTTTGCTGTGATTACAGTGACCAGTAACAAAGAGCTACAGAAAGGGGAGTAACTCAAACAAGTCTATAGATTCCCATTGCTTGGTATACTACGAAATTTAACTTATTATATTGTAACAGTAAACTATACGGTTTTATTGTGAAAAAATATGTGGTATTCACTCAGTATTGACTGTCAGAGCACAGCATTTACAGTGAAATTATAGTTTTGGCGGGAATACCTGTTTTGAAATATCAAACCAAAATGTAACATTACGTGCATCTTTCTAATGTATTTTAATGTTTGCTTGTTGGAGCATCTATGTATTGGATTTGTTTATTTCATGTTATTGTTATTGAAATTTGCGGCGCATGTGTATAACTAAATTAATAAACGATAAATAAATAAAAGGGGAATACATAGGTATCACCGCAGATCGGAAGTCATGTACTAGTATTAGTAGGCCTAGCCTAGATCTAAGATAGAGACATAAAGACGTAATAAACAAAATGTTATTTGTTTCGTGATGAACAAGAGTTATAACTACTCATCTCACGTGGTGGAAACTTTTATATTTTTTTTCCACTGGTGCTTCTCAAAATTTTCATCCTACTCGATAGAATATAAGTATTATTCATCATAAACAAGGAATATACAAATATCAATTTCATTCCCATTAGGCGTTGAATGGCGTATTACCGTAACACCCTGTTACTAAGTAAACTTAAACCTGTTTACCATATGGATGTAGTCGACTGTAGTGAAATGTTTGGTCGAGATCGACAAATTACATGTAGATATTGCGGTTTGCATAAATCATCAATTCCTATAATTAAACAAGCTTTCTGCTTTAAAGTGAATAGTCGGGCAAAGAAAACAAGTCTAAATGCGTTCATTGGCCTTCCAAAAGTTCTCACATATTAATACGACGGTCAAGTTCTGCTTACATTTCCCAGTTCTGACCATTGAAATAAATAAAAGTTGAAGCATTGAAAGCGAGGCTGCGTGGAAATGTAACCACCGATATAGTCAGCCGGGAGGACGTTTTAGGATTCCTATACTTAAAATTAATTTCTTCGTACGCAGACAGATTTTGACGAGAGATATTCTATTTCTATTTCATAAGAAATTATACTGGATACATTCACACCATTTTTACCGACTTTAGCCATCCTTGCCCGACTGTTCACTTTAGTCGTATGGCGTAATGAAATACATATTGTTTATTTGATATTATTATATATCTCAATAAATGCTTAAAGCCTTTCAATGTTTTTGAAATTTCGGTTCTCTTTTTAGGTCACCTGAGACGAAGTCTCAAGTGACCTATTCTAATAGCCTTTTGTCCGTCGTCGTGCGTCGTGCGTCTTCCGTTGGGCGTCGTCCGTCGTATGTCCGTAAACAATTTACATTTTCGACTTCTTCTCCAAAACTGCTGAAGCAATTTCAATGAAATTTTGCACAAACCTTCTAGGGCATAAGGCCAATCAAAAATGTTAATAATATGGTCCCCACCCCCGAGGGTGGGGGAGGAGCCAAAAGGGGTAAAATTGACTAAAATTTCAAAAATCTTCTCCACTCACAGATGTGGTAGAACCAAATACTTTTCATAGATAGAAAGATTTTAAGGCCCTTTACAGAAATTGTGAATTATATGATTCTGGGTCTCTCGTTTCCCCCTGGGGAGGGGTTAAGTTTACTATAGTTTATATAGGGAAAACATATTTTTGAGCATTATTTGGCCATTCGTTAAAAGAAATTAGTCAAATTTTGTCAGAATTACCAGTATAAGATGGCCATTGAATCTTTTTAACAAATTTTCCATGACTGACCCCCAGGGGCCTTAGGGACGGGGTCAAAAAGGGTCAAATAGGCTAAAATCTTCTTCTGAAATTATGGAAATGGTAGAATCGAATACTCTTTATAGATGGAAAGGTCTTAAGGTCCTTAACAAAAATTGTGAATTAAATGACCTTGGGGTCTCACATTTCCCCCTGGGGAGGGGGTAAAGTTTACCATAGTTTATACAGGGAAAACACATTTATGAGATTTTTTTGCTCAATTTTCATAGGAAATTAGTCAAACTTAGTTATAATTATTAGCCTGAGATAACATTTTAATATCATATCCATATTGGTCCTGACCGACCCCTGGGGAAAGAGGGGTGGGGATGAAAGAGATCAAATAGGCTAAAACTTCAAAAACCTTTTTCTAAAATTCTGGCAATGGTAGAATCAAATACTTTACAAAGATGGAAAGGTCTTTGTGAATTATATGACTCTGGGGTCTCACGTTTCCCCCTGGGGAGGGGGTCAAGTTTACTATAGTTAATATTGGGAAATTACATTTATGAGCATTTTTTGCTCAATTTTCATAGGAAATGTGTCAAACTTGTTTAGAATTATAAGCCTGAATAGCATTTTAATATCATATCCATATTGGTCCTGGCCGACCCCCTTGGGATAGAGGGAAGGGGCCAAAAGGGGCAAAAAGGCTAAAACTTGAAAAATCTTCTTAAATTTTGGAAATAATAGAATCAAATACTCTTTATAGATGGAAAGGTCTTCAGGTTTTTTTTTTATAAAAATTGTAAATTATATACCCTGGGGTCTCACATTTCCCCTTGGGGAAGGGGTCAAGTTTACTTTAGTTTATATATGAAAAACACATTTATGAATATTTTTTGCTCAATTTTCATAGGAAATGAGTCAAACTTGATAAGAATTTTAAGCCTGAGATAAAGTTTTATAACATCCATGTCAGTCCTCGCTGACCCCCTGGGACCACAGGGGCGGGGCCAAACAGGGTCAAAATGACTTAAAATTTCAAAAAATCTTCTGAGTTCATAGGTTTGATGGAAGCAAATACTCTTGATAGATTAAAAAGTGAAATTTATAAAATCACTGACCGACGTCAAGGGTCAGTATATTAGTGTTTATATCTCATTCTAAACAAACTCAGGTGACCGTTAAGGCCCATGGGCCTCTTGTTTATTAAGATTTCAAAACTCTGTTTTATGTAAACTCCATACTGCAGCCATGTCAAAGGTCATGTTCAAAAGTAGAATATTTTAATGTCAATAAGCTATTTATATCTCTAGCTGAAACCAGTTATTCAATGGATTATTAATATTTTTCTCTGTATTAGTGAAAACAGAGTATTAACAATTAAAAAAAAATAAATATGATGAATAAAAATTAAAAGAAAAAATATTATACAAGCTATATAGAGTCCATACGTTTGATGTCCCCGTTTTAAGACAGAAAAGGTTGGGGCGTTACTAATACATATATATGACAATATTACCCTCGGTAAGTAAAACAAACAATACAGCGAAACAAGAGAAACCTCACCTGCACGTGGGTATTGATATCATTGGCGTCCCTGTTGATTAAATCTACATTAACAGTGCCTCCGACTTTGTCATCATCCATGTTTTTGAACTAATACTTACAAACACATATGTAAATATTCTAAATCTGCATTTTGTCTATATAGACGACGGATTAGGTTTTAATATATCTTATCTGAACTTATAAAGAGGAGGGGACACTGACGTCTCCAAGCAATAATATAACAATTGATATAAAGTACATAGATGAAAAAGATTGTTTAACATATTAATGCATGGTATTGAGCTGAAGACAATGGGTGCATGTCTAGGGTAGGTATCTGGGACGGTCGGTTCGCACGCTTTTTTCCCTCGTGTGTCGTAAGCATGTTGTCTCAATGATTGTTGTGTATTCAAAACCACTCGTGTGTGACATGCTAATTGAATAGTGTTAACACTTTGAGTTTATTTTATCTGTGGTCTAATGTAGCATGGCTGACGTAAAGGCACAGTAATGATTGTTATGTAGATAAACCGTGTTATTTTACAGAGGAACAATTTATGATTAGTTAAATACAAGAGGAATGACTATCATTCAACAATGGATTAAATATTGATTAATAAACCATAAAATGATGGACACACAATTATAATATTTTACCATTTTCCATCTCAGTTTGAAAAATACACAATATCATAATTGGGGAATGTTTTTTTCGAAACAAAACTATTTTTTTCAAAAAATGTAACATGGATTGCGCAACAGACGAGGCCTACATACGCTCTCTTCATATTATAGCATATACAGTGTATTTTTATTTTCTAAAAATGATATATTAGACATATTGTAAAAGCATAATTTCTTATATTGGATCTTCAAATTAGCATTTGACACTTATTTTTTATATTGCATGTAAATATCATATTAGAATTCTGTTTAAATTTCCCTTTTGACTAGTAAATCTAATATATCCTTTATTTCTTGCTCGTAGTTTTCTTCAAGAGAAATGACCTGTTTTCGATTATTTAGATGTATTAAGGTGAAAACTTACCGTTTTTGTCATATTTAAAAATATATCCTAAATTTATAAGATATTTGAGGTTTTAATGTTTAAAGATTGTGCAAAGTGCGCGGAATAACAGTGAAGATATTTGACAGACCAGCTGAATGACAGCCATAATTTTTATCAACGTAATGATCTAGGACGTAACCATTGCTTTCTAAAATACTTTTTAAAACGATGAACATTTAGTTTGATACTTTAATATCCATTTATGGTATGGAAGTTGACTTCAATATCCATGTATGTATGGAAGATGGGCTTCGCTCCCTGTAAATCTTCAAAGGAAATCTTTGCAAATCTGTGATTGGAATCCGTTTTGCTATGACATATTCCAGAGGTGTAAAGATCGTAGTGATCGGAACCCGTAGAAATCGAGGAGGATAGGAATAGCTCAATGGTTCATAAATTCGTTGGTTCACCAATAAACTACTTAAGCCCTACTACGATACGTCATCATTGTGCATTCTACCTGAAAGACAGGTAATCACAATATGTGGATAACATATCAGTGCTCGACTTGTTGATAATCGTGATAACATGTCCATTGACGAAAATATTCTAGAGATCAAAGTAAAACAGGTGACCATTTAACACTTGAAATCGAAAAAAAATCAATTGAAAAAACCCACCTTTTTCATATATTAATTCATTTATTGACCAATAGTCAACGTCGTTTTGAGAAATAATAAATAAAAAAGTAGGGTATGTAGTTATATATGTAAAATTATAGAAATATTTCTATGTGTTGAAATGTAATTATATAGAATATTATATAATAGCAGCTACTCAATAGTTCAAATAGTTCTCTTGATTTATCGGAAAGATACAATATTCTCGGTGTATTGTTTATAGAGTGTAATGCAAAAAATGCCAAGCTTGTAATTGAAAATACAATTTGATAACGTAAAGTCATTAAATCTCGCGATTAACTATTTGGATTTTTTTTTGCGGGGGTTTATTTTTGCAACTCATATTGATAGCATTTGGAATCGCCATTCACATTCAAAGATAGTATGCGAGATATTAATTTTCGCAAAATTTGATAAATCCGCGAATTTATTTAACGAAATAAAACCCCTGCGAATATTAGCAACTATATAGCAAAACCATATGATATAATATAATATATTCTAACACTCGTCATTCCAATGATGAACTAATGCTAAATAATTACTTACACTATATTAATATACTGCTAAGCATGCGATGTTGGTAAACTACAACTTCATTTAAGTTAAAAAATAATTGTACACATTGTGTCATATAAGTTTCATATCTTATGAAGCTTATCAATGATCAAGTGTAATCATTAATATTGTGTAAATTCGATATCACTGCCTTTCAGATATGTTCGTATTATGCTTGTGTTTCATTTAGTGTTATCCTTTGCTGCCAGAATGTTGAATAGAGATATTAGAAAACAGCAGACCACAAGTCTCGCATAATGGCGCAAGTACACATCCGACAAGATTCCCTACACATTTCTGCATGGCGCTACAGTTGATGACGAATAGCTTGATGGCAGGAGTTAGGCACCACACGTGCTCAAATGCAATGCAGGCGAACTGGAATCCCCAGAAAAGAGCCAGACAGAGACCACATTGGATGGCCATGAAGTTGTAACAACAATTCCTGCTACAGGCGAAACATGCTTGGGATGTTTCCCACACACAGTCGACACTTCGGGTACCATCACTCTCCGCGAATACGTCCTCAAAGTTAGCCTTCAAGAAAGACAATAACAAAACAATCAGGTTATATCCAGATCGTTTGTTTGTTACATTTAATTAGCGTCCTATTAACAGCCAGGTTTATGTAAGGACGGGCTCCCATGTATGTGGTGTGTAACGTGTATATAGTCTGAGGTGTGTATTTTGAGAGACTGCAGTATTTTCGTGTTGTGTCTTTTTGTACAGTTAAACTCTTGGATTTTATATTGCTATATCACTGAAGTATGCTGACGAATCGAAGACACCAAACAACACACTCGTGCGCTTATACGGTATATGCATAGAGCAAGCGTATTGATGATATGATCATATTGTAAGTATAGTGTAGATCAGGCCAAGGGTCATGAAACAGTCTCTGACTGAAGTGTTTGCTTAGCCAATCAAAAAAGACGTAACCTTTTTTAATGTCGTCTGCTGTGGTTGGCTTAGGTCAATTTACTCTTTTTAGATTGTTTCCTAATCCCGGGACCTGGTTTCAGTCACATTGGATAACAAAAGCGTGATATTACCGATATTCAACAATAGGGTCGCAGAATTTGAAATTCTATTTCAATTGCTTCTACATTAGATGTTAAAGCATGTTGATGGTTGGCAAAAGGTATGTAAGTCTGGTAATTACTTTAAGATAAAGGACGCTAAAGAGATATTTACCGCAAAATGATATTCAGCCGTTAATGATTAACATTATATTACATTTTGCTTCATGTCTCTCTCCTATAATTACCAATAGATTGACAATTCTCCTGTGTATCAAATGAGGTTTATGATTCTGTTAAATCGATAAATCATACGGAAAACTTGATATTCGAAAACTTGGTAAAGCGATACTTCTTATAATTAGTAGATTTTACTAGGTAAAGGTTGATGAAAGCATTAAAGTCAATGTTCATTGTGGTAAACATATAGACCGATAGTGAGCATAGTCCAAAACCTTTCTCTAGACCATTTTGATCCTTTGTTTTACTCCGACAGTACTGAGACGGGGACAAAGAAGGGAGGTAACTATAGTAATTGCATATCAGAAAGCGGAAAGTCAAATACGACAATACCGTGGGCCCATTTGTGATTCTTGTTTTTAAACGTTGTCGTTTAATTACGATTAGCCTTATAGCCCTTTGAACACCTGAGCCCTTGTGACTTATTATGTACTCAGCCGAATTAATAATTATTTATTTTAGTACAAACAGGAAGAAAAAAAACCCATTAGGAACATTGTAAGTTATTTCTTGAAAACAGGAAGTTAGCGTATACCAACAAACTATTGGCCAATATGTACATTTCCTTTGAAATTGAACATACAGGAATAGTTATCCGGTTGATGAGCATCATTATTTAGTAATATCAATTAACACTCACCTGTAATTAACAGTTACCTATAATTATTCTCACCTGTATATGTTCGTTGATACCGTTCGGATCCCTGTCTTGTTTCGGAGAAGCCATGGTTTAAATGTGACGTATTCCCTCCTCCTGTATTTACTTAGTGGGCATATTTGTAATATACACAAATATCGGTACATGATATATACGAACAAGGGTTGTAAATGTCTTATCTTATTTACCAACTCGTAAAACATGCCATAAAGAATTAAGGTCTTAATGCATTGCGATAGACAAAAAATATAGTCTTAACTTCACAAGATTTATATATTTAAAAGCCCGTTTATGTATTAGAACAGGCCATTCTGTTCTATCAGAGTTGCTTCCCTTCTTTTTACGCCGTCAGTACTGACGCAGTGAAACGAATGAAAGTAACTCTGATATATTAAAATGATGCAAAATGACTACAGAAATGACCCATGAAATGTGAATCAAAGAATTTTTTAAAGTTAGTATTTACATCTTTAAAAACATAATATTGTAGCTTAAAACCCTGACAATGATGGATCTATAATGGCACTACTACCACTTCAGCCGATAGCGTATGGTATTGAAGTTTTCATAAATGGTTGCATCGAGGCTTGTAGATAGTGTGCGAGCCGAGTGTTTGCCTAACTTTACAATGTAACTGTGTTGCTGCATCCAGGTAGCATCGACGGAACCACAAGGGAGCGGCTGGTACTGTAGCCAGACCGTGGATTACAGACCATGAAAACTCCAGTGATCGTATCCTTTTAGAGACTCTAGGGATGTACCATAAGTATTATCTGACATGTAATTAGCTTTTATAAGTACTTCTGTATAATATTGTAACATATTGGTAATTTGTGCGATAAGTGCATCTTGTTTTACTTAAGGAAACCCCAAAAACATTCATGTATATTCTGTAAACTAAATCTTGTATATAGTGTATATAGTGTATAACGGTCTTGGTATCGTTCGTTACCACTCTTGCATTGCCGAGCTCGTCCATATTTACTATTTTCAGTTGGCCAACTGGTGTTAAATTTGTAGTTTCTTACTCAAAGAGAATAACATTTTGTAAATACCACATAAATTGAGGCTTTTGGTGATAACAACCACGCCGTATTATATTTGATTTACATCAAAAGAAATGCTACTTAAAACAATGTGCTAAAATAAAGTAACCACAGTAACCAAATAAGTTGTAATATTACGGCGACATAATTTCGCGTTTTCTTGATCAATTTTTCACAGCGATTTTATTAATCGAATGACAGTTAAACGGTGCATTAAAGTTGTAGTTAATTTTCCTGGGAAATTATCTTTGCGGATTTTTATCGTCCGCAAAATATACGAAATGTAGTCGTACGCGATAAGAAGTTAGTTTAAAATCTATTATATGACAATTATGAGTGTCAGTCCCAATTGAATAAACATACAAACTACTTACCTCATGTTTTATATGGATTCCCCAGATCGATGAAAGAGGAGGCAATCTAGTTTATCCTCTTCTAAAGTCATTAAATCCACTAGTTTCTGCCCTTAAACAAGCTTCTTGCACGGCGACTCTATTTTGCGTGTTTATGTCTAACGATTCCAAGTCATAAAAAACCTCTCCCCTCTACAATCCCATCCCATCACAATATTTTTGCCTAAGTTTATAATATGCAAATATATTGCTCAAAGCAATGCAATATAACATATATAACATTTTTTCTGGTATATTATGGCACCAGATTGACTTTATTCGTACATAATTGACATTTTACAAAATTAGGTCACTGTGACCAATATTTTGACAATAAGTTATATTTTCCAAAATGTTTTATTAAGATATATCATTTGGTTCCAACAAAATTGGACAAACCAGAAAATTGACCCTCATGTTTAACCCCAGATAACTCACAAGGGACTCCGAATTGACCTTAATCATATGTAATATCATGATGTCCTAAATCCCGGGTATCTGTAAACAAAAAATAATGCTTATCGGTCAAGGCCACCGGAGGGCCCAAATTGACACTCCTCCTTTTCTTCATGGGGACTAATTTGCACGATTTCTGGATGATCTGTACACGTTCAATAAAAAATAGTTCGTAAGAAAGCAGTATACTAATTGCTAACCGCATATTAGGTTATTTTCACTGGCTGATATTTTCGTGATTTGCTGCACATTGCTTTGATCGCAAAAAATGATTGTCGAAATATCGATGAATCGCAAACAATCATTAAACCGATAAAATGTTATTTGCTCATTTGTAGTTAAAACCGCAAAATGTTTGACCCGCGTGAACAACCGCGTGTACAGAAGCATTACTACTCTCTTCAATTTTAGTCACTCTATCTGTAATTTACACATATTACACTCCATCTTAGTGACAAAGCATTAACTAGCATATATCTTCAATCAATTAAAATTTGTTGTACATGCATATCATATTAGGCAAAATTGGACTGTGGAAGATTAGCAAAGACACCTCGACTGCAATAAACTTCCTTTCTTCAAACAGGTTCGAATCTTCTATTCCAACTACAGTTTCTCCAAAAAGTAAGATTTAAAGTTAAACATTCTATGAAATCAGCAATTTACCATCTTTAATTTGTTATCTCAGAGATAAATTTTATGATGCAGTCTCTATATGGTAGTTTAATTTTGATATCATTTTTCCAATTATAACTTACGGACACCTGACGAGAATCGAACGAGACACATAGCAGGGCATCGCTTTCGCTCAGATTATTCTGACAAAGGGCAAACTCAGTGGTAATACTTTTTAATGTTATAGAAGCTACATTTGTTTGGCTCTGGTGTGTTTCATCCACAGTAATTTCTAATAGTGAAGCTGTGACTGTGGAGAGATTATCCACGTTTTTGTCGTCTTTCGCGATCATCACAATGTTAAACAATACCTCATTCACCCCTGAAAATTTATAATGGACTGATCTAGTCTTTAATTAAGATGAGCCTATATGTGTTTTCAGGGGTGAATAAGTTATTTAAAGTAAAATGTGCATGGACGTCCAGGTATTTAAATAGTTACACTTCGTGTTCATCCCTGGCGACTTTCATTTCGAACGTGCATGGATATCACTAAGAAGTGTTTAAGATATGATCATGAGTCGTGCAAGCGTTTTTTATGTTTTTTATTCAAATTATTGAAAAAAACGTCGCATGTGGCATATCCTTGTGAAGATAAAACCTCTTCTGTGTCAAATAACATCTCATGTCAAAAACAAATTGTGTTCTAAAGTCGTTCAAAAGCACTTGAAACTGGATCATGTGGCATTATAAATAGTTCGGGACTGTTCACATTTGTAAGTAACATATATAAAAATTCTGAAGAACATGTGTTTGCTCTTTTATTAATAGGCGTTTCCAGAACCGAAATCAAAGCTACAGAACTATGCTGTACGTGTACTTAAATTAAATCCAATTGTAGCACTATAAGGGAGTCGGCGCAATCTTGAATTTGACAATCATTATTTACATACTAAGTATTCGATGTATTGTATATACAGAATGACAGCTCGGACACATTTAAGGGCTGTTTTTGAGTAAGTGTAACGACGAAAAACGTCAAAATTAGAATTAACGGAACACAAATTACTTTAAAGTAAACAAAGTATAATCAATTATAAACATACATCATACCTACAATTTTAGGATACTTTTGATTTAGAAATACTTATTTTCAATGTTCCGAGGATAAAAAGCATGCCGCAATTTCAATAGTTCTGACGTCTTGTAATTAATTTAAAAGTTTAATTCAGAAGGTGATATTAGATCTAAATGGAAAATTCAGATGCATGTATGTACAATATTCAATCTTGCTTTTAACGAGTATTTCCATTGGCTTGCAAATTCACCATATCCGTTCATAAAGTGAAAAATGACGTCGATGTTTGTAACCTCGCTTCTGATTGACCGATACACTGGCGTAATGATTTAATAGAAAAAGACGTCCCAAAATATATTAAGAATTTTGAAGAGATTATCTATAAGGTATTGAATTGAAATTGAAAAGATTTGTATGTGATGGAGATGTACTCTTAATATATCTCCAATTATGTATAATGTTCATAAAGTCTACCACAAAAAGTCAAATGATATAAATGATACTTTTAATAGTGTATATCATTCTTGCTTGACGCAAGAGGTTGACAGACACATTGCAATTATACCAGTATGCATAAAATGGGTATCTCGGTTTCAATTGACAACGTCATTGATACAAAAAGAATTAGTCCTGAGCTAGGATTCAGTTGAGGACAAAGACTATGTATAAATGTTTGTATATTTAGTATTTCCAATATATCACACTGGTAATAATCAGTCAACAGATAAAGGTGGTGCTTTGAGATTAAGCGATATAAAACTTTATCCCTTTGTTCCGGAATGCTGAATAGAGATGTTAGAAAACATTAGACCACATGTCTCACATAGCGGTGCGAGAATGCACCCGATGATATTCCCAGCACATTTCTGCAGGGCACTGCAGTTGATGACGAAGATCTTGATGGCCGGAGTTAGACACCACACGTGCTCAAACGCCACACATGCAAACTGGAACCCCCAGAGAAAGGCCGCGCAGAGACCACAGAAGACAGCCAGGAAGTTGTAACAACAGTTCTTGCTACAAGAGTAACACTGTTCGGATGTCTGCCAAACACAATCGAAGCTTTGGGTTCCGTCGCTCTCTGCAAACACGTCTTCAAAGTCAGCCTGCAAGAAAGATGGTAAGTAAGATTTACTGTTCCGTTGGTTGGTTTTCAGAAAAATTATTTGCAATTTTATTCACATGTACTAGTATTCTGGTACGCAGAGAAAAATGTGAATGACTAAGTTTTGTTTGGGTCCTTTTTGGCCCCCCAAATCCGTCAAATTTTCAAAACTGTTATTTAGTATTTAAACTGTTGGAACTGACAAATAAAGTACATCCCTAATCTAATCGTAAAGATAGTTTTCTAATTTTGCAGCTTCAGTTGTCATGGTAAACACCCGGAATATGCATGAATTTTGGGAAACTTGGAAATTTTGACAAATTTGGTCATTTTTTACGAAATTTTTGTCTAAGAAACCATAGAGCGTATCCTTGAAAAAAGATTATATTTCTTTTGAATACGTATTGGAAGTGCATACATATTCTCAGTAAATAACAAGTTTTTTCAAGGATGCCATCTATAGTTTCATGGGGAAAAGGATTGCCAAAATTTCCACATTTTTATAATTTATGCATATTTTGAATGGTTACCAGTGCAACTGCAACTGCAAACTTAGAAAACAGTCATTATAGTTGAATCAGGGATGCACTAAAGATTTAAAATGCAACAAATTAATCACTGATTTGAGGGCCAAAAAGGGCCAAAACCATACAGTCCTTTCTAACCATAACAAGCAAATACAGGACCCAGTTTCACGAACATTCCTTAATCTTTAGGGATTAATTAGCTTAACATTTCCAATAGTAAAGTATTACAGGAAAACATCTTAAGTTATTGCACCTTCTGTAATCTGAATAATTTTTTAGTTAACATTAAGGAATTCTGGTGAAACTGGACTAATCTGTCATTCGTTCAACTTTTAACGACAATGACAATATTAATTTTTTTAACCAGACTTTCAAAAAGTTCATAGGGTCATATGTTTGAACTTTTCAGATAGAAAGCAATGGAACTATGATGCAATAATGCAAATGTGGAGTAACCATACCATTGCGACAGGAAATCATTCTTTATAAATACATGGTAACACATTTTTCTACGCAGAACCCGACGTATATATCGTTCCTCTCACACCTGAAATCATTGCTTTAGTTTAACATAAAGTGGGTTATTTTTTTCAGAAAATAACTAGTTTTATCAAACTATATAGAACGTCTCCAGTATAATTATTATATTCTTACCTGAAAATAGTAGAACTTTTTTTGCCAGTATCCAGTTTGATTAATATATTCTTACCTGAATATGGTAGTTGATACCGTTAGGGTCTCTGTCCTGTTTTTGAGAGGTCATGGCTGCTACCGTAAAATGAGCTCTTCTATTCCACAAATCAGTAAAGAACGACTACTTCCAGATATCTAGTATTTGTATTTATCTATAAGTAGACAAATTTTCTTGCTTTATCAAAATCTCGGAGTGTGTTGAAAATAACGTGTTCTTCTTCCGCTCATTACTTAATATCACAGAAGTCTCTTTTGTTGTGACGTTTCTCATGTGTTGACTCTCTAAGGTGTCTTAGTTTATCTAGCTTTCTACAAAAACAAAGTTCTTTCTGCCAAACTGCTTTTGTTTACAGAAAAAAAGTTCTTCAGTGTTTGCCCATTTAACTACCTTTTTATTGGAATTCCTGTCCTTCGTTTCTAACAGTATTATTTTTGCCGAAACTCCTTCTTTTCTAACAATTTGTAGCGGTACACCAGTTTCCGTATCCAATTAATGGATTTTTTCTCATAACACAAAAGTGCCTATATCTGTTAAATAAAATTAATGTCTCGCGTCTTCATCTTAGCCGTGGCTGCATCAACAAAAACAGTTCTCCAAGTTGTTTATCGCACAACTGTTGCTATAAAACAAAAATAACAAATATTCATAGGTTACAATCTTGTGACGTATGTATGATGTAACAAGCCTCTATGAGTCTTCCTGCGTTCCCTTCACAAAAATTTCCATGAATGAAGTGAGCCTTCACAAAAATTTCCATGAATGAAGTGAGCGTGACGATCCTCAAAGGACACACTGGGGCACACTGTCTTTATGGCGAGTTATACCTATATAAACAATCTATAAATCTCAGGTAGGCTTAAAGGATCTACTCTATGTCCGTTATCTTTATAGCTCTTGCTGAGTCAATGTTGAATTATAGTAACCATCAACTTGTCAGTTTACACTATAATCATTCGAAGTACCAAGTACTTGAAATGTAACTAGAGAAAGAGCAGCAAGATAAAAACATTAATCGGTGCAACTTCGGTCGTCAGCATCGGCAGTAATTGCTCCAGAAATTAAGAAACTATGTATATATAGTATAAATCAAATACATTTCACCCTCTCATTATAATTCTATAGGGAGAGGTCTTTAAAGAAGTTGGAAAACATGTGCACGAATCCTATTGTATATAAAACTATTACAATAAAATATGTCTAAAGCATAAAATTGAATTCAAATGCAATACATCTGTAGTTAAATTGTATATTTAAAATTTGATGACTGTTTTGATATAAAGAAATGAGTTACGTGTTCTGTCTATACTACTGACCCATTCCAGGTGTATATTGATAACGCATCTGATATCTAGACATACCTGTATACAGGTATTGGCCTTTTACGTGAAATGTTCCTTTATCCGCGATTAGTGCCATGCTTATGTTGGATTTTCTGATGTATTGTAGAAAATCAATATATCAATACCACTGTTTAATATAGGTCTATCCTCACCGCCATTCGGGCTCCTTCTTACCATCGGTTTATGGTTTAATTAAAAGCACAACAGACGCTGCTACTGTAAACCAATATTCTTTTGTGTGCGATTTATTTTCGTGAATTTCGCGATAAAGGTTAATTCTCAAAAGTTTATTCCCGCTGATTAATATCTTGAACAGTTAGATTTGTAAGAAGGGAAAGAACTCTTGGTGGATCTTTAATGTGAGTGGTCAATATATGTGTGTATTATGTTATGTTAATAAAATACTAGTAAGTAAAACGAAATATGTGATTTAAAATAGTTTAAAAGTTCAAGTGTATTTTCATTCAATTTGAAATCCGCAAAAACTCAATGCTTTGAAACGGAAATCGCGAAATTTAGTAGCCGAGAAAGAAAGTTGGTTTATAGTAGTTTAGTGCTAATCATACTATTAGCGCATAAGCTAAAATTGCATTAATTAAAAATCTGTAGGTCTTTCATTAAAAAATTGTGTAGAATGGATTTTGCATTAATTAATTTCGGGCGCTAAGTTTTTGTTTCGCCAAAATAAGAACGATTGCAGTAAATTTCATTGAAAAAAGCGTAAGAAACAGAAATGACATTTTCAGAACGAGCCGACACAAAATAATGTACGACTGGTTTGCCAGTTGTCAATTTAATGTAATAGTTCTGTGTCTCTGTCGGCATGCTTCTTCAGTGAGATAGCACTATGAATAGAGCCTAAGTTCCACAATTACAAATATAAAGCGTCACAACACCAAAATACTACAGTCTCACAAAACTCGCACTCAATTTACAAACGCAACACATCATACACAGGAGGCATTCCTAAAATGACCCCGGCTGTTAATAGGACATTACTAGTAATCTAATCACCACACCAACCAACCAATGATTCTGACAATATTGATCGTTTTAGTAAGAAGGATGACCATTACTATAAATATGTGTCATGATGAATTGACATGGAAAACTATGAAACATTAATGCAATGGAATAGATATTTGTAAAATTATAAATCTGGTAATACTATTTCTTATTCAATGAGAAATATTGGATTTTATTTTCTATGAGAAGGTATCCCATGACGTGATATATCCTCATAATAGAATTATTTACTGTTTGATCATCGTCAACAGAGACATGTATCCGTTAGGGGAAGCAGAACTGCCATTAGGTGTCTGGTTCATTTGTATCGGTACAGGAAAATAAGGTATCACTGCATCCTCCGAATCTTCAGAAAGTTCTATCTATTTTATATCTCAAATGTTATATTTCCATGTTTTATGCTGTCTGTTACTCGTTACGTAAGTCACACGATTAAGGAACAGAATAATTTTCAATAATAAGTGATATCATTCTGAAAACATGTTGACAATCTTTTCCAATCGAGTTCAATCGTGTTAACTACCAAATGGTAGGTCCCCGGTCCGGTTGTTTAGACATGTATTAAATGTATTGACCGGCCCGGTAATAAATCAAAAGGATTTCCAAATGGATAACAGGTGACAGAGAAGGTTCATGTATTGAAGTTTAAAATCAATAAATTCAGTTAAATATTTCATTGAGAAATAAATCGTATGTTCTACACAGACGTGACCTCTCTTGACCTTAATGACAGAATCAACAAATTCCCTCTTAACATACAATCAGTACCTAAGTGCGTCAGAAAACCTGTACCTACTTTCACAGCAGGAATAGGCTCAATATATGTCATCATTAATCACACATTTGGAGAACCATTTGTTTAAAAAGTACATGCATGACTCAATGGCTGATAAAGACACATCACGTGGCAATCCAAGTATACTGCATAGTTGTTAATATTCGCGGGGGCTTTAATTTCGCTAATTTCGTGGATTCATCCAAATTCGTGAAAGATAATACCTCGGAAAATTTATCAAAACATGGTTTGACATACTTTAGCCTGTCGTATGAAGGACTCTTTCAAATGCTTCAAAGATAATTCGCAAAAATAAACCACCGCGAGTATGTTCCAAACAGTAATCCGCGAACTTTTACACCCGCGAAAACTAATAACTATACAATAGTTCAAAGATGTTAGTGGGTAAAACTATTGTTGGATGTTTTCGTCCTTAGGGTTTAACCATACCAGGCCCCGGGATCAGGAAACAGTCTTAGACTTGGGTTTTTGCTTAGCCAATAAATAATGAAGTAACTTTTAGTAACTTCATCTGTGATTGGCTCAGCAAAAAGTTAAGAATGTTTTAGACTTAAGATTGTTTCGTGATCCTGGGGCCTGGTTGTAAAACTTAGTTTTGATTTACCAACGACCTTTATAAATAGAAAAATAAACTTGATAAGGATGCCAAATTAACATTAACTAAACCTCATAGCAAACATTAGTTGAACAGTTCTAAGATGCGAGCACTGGTGACCAGTGCGGTAACCAATGTCCATACCTTTGAATGGTTGTGTGTCTGTGTGCTCAAAATCACGGTTGTCTGAATTACAGAATTAAAGCATTTATTTGTATCATCTATACGGCCACAAACGTTGTATCGGCGGATTTATGAATATAATGACGTAATATTGTACCCTCTATGATGAACTACAAGGGTGTTGGTAGCTTGTTAGACACACGGTTGTCGGTGCCGAACACAACATTTTACGTTTGTTTAACTACCATTCTGTATTCTATCTAAGTTTACCTAATTTGTATTATGGATACTGATAGGTTTATTTTGTTTTATGTGTTATTAACCATCAAGGTCATTCAAAGACGTACCAGGTTTATGTGGTGGAGGAAAACCGGAATATCTGGGGGAAAATACCGATCAGTGGTCAGTACCAAGGAAATGGCCAACATGGAACTAGCGACCCAGAGGTGGAAGGCAGACTTCTGGTAATACCGGTATGTGCGGATATCTTGGCACCCTGAGCCACCGCGACCCCCTCCCGATTTGGGCCCTTTTTACGAACATTCCATAATTTCAAGGAATTCCTTAACATAAAACTCTTCACAGGAAAGCATTACAGAAGTTAAGAAAAATATTAAGCTAAATATCTTATATTTGCATTCTGTAATGCTTTCCTATGAAGAACTTTAATTTAATGATTTCCTTAAAGTTAGGGATTGTTCGTGAAACTGGGCCCAGTTGTAATGTTGAAATGTTCTAACATCTATATTTACGATAAGATTTTCTTTATTTGGTCATACAGTGTGTCGGTTATGCTTAAAACCGTTTTACGAAGTTTTTATGGCGGTTAATATTTGGAAGCAGGCTCAAAGTTCAATGTTGCGATTAGTAGGTCTTATTGTCCGTTTTATCTGTGAAAAATATCTTTTTTTTTTAAAAACAATAATTATATGAAACTGTGACAATGATAGCAAGGGTAGACCATTTTGTCCAATGAACACTAATTTCAAGCTCTATATACCATACAAATTTTATTTTCATTATATTACGACTATGCAAATGAAATTTTTATATATATCACCGAATCAAATAATTGGGAAACCAAATGATATAATGATAAAAGAAAATATAACCATAAAAATGGAAATAAAGCATTAGTAACAAAAAATAATATGAATAATATATTAATAGTTTCAAATTAAAGATTGATAAAACAATGTCATATATTTATTACATCAAATCATATAAAGATAACATGCTATACAATAAAGAAAACATAAATACATATAGTATACTTGAGTGATACGTGACAGCTATTGCGTTCCATAAAGTTACAACGTAACTTATTTTATCACAATGATGTTAATGGAATAAATTATTTACCATAACATATTATTAGTAACATATTAGTAAATAATAAAATATTTCAGTTATCTGTCGGATCCAACAATGACGTGATACACATGTAAATTATATGCAGTGATATTTATTTATTATGATGTTTATTTGCCGTTGAATCAATACTGTGTGTATTTAGTTGACTCGTATAAATATTGACCCGATGTCATGTTCGAGATGGCTAATTTTGACTGGAAGTAGTGTTTTAATACATAATTTTAGAACGATGACCGATACTATCTATGTTTACTCAATGATTGTGGAATCTATCTATTTGTCATGTTGTGTGTCCGCCTACCTTTTTGATGTGATAGCCTGTCCATAAACCTCACTACTGCCCAATATAAACTATACGGTATCTTCGATGTCTATATCACTACAAATGGTATATATATAAAAAATGACTGTTTATGAGAGTTTAAATCTATGAAATTAATGTCGTTGACTTGAATAGAAGTTACTTATTTAGGGGTCGAATATTTACCGACATTATACTATTAGCCCTACAATTCTTGGTAGCAAGTTGAGCAGTTGTTAGGAAACATCTGCTTCCCTCTCCATCAAACAAACGATCTATATTCATATCTATCCTAGATACTCATTTCAATCCGTCCTTTTATTAATTTAACATTAACCCCTAAGAATTACTTTTATCGCGTTTTCATACCTAACGAACTTTTTCATGGTGATTTAGTTTCGCGATCAAGACTTTTAATGTTCTATTTTACATGTATTTGAAATATTTTGCGTTGATTTATTTTTTGCGTTTTGTTATCGGTCCCAAAATGAGAAAAGAACGCGAAAATATGTTGGTCTACAGTATATTAGAGAGCCAACATTATACATTCTCAGTATGATATTCAACCATACGCTTGATACTACTACTTACTCAGCTGTCTGGCGTAGCAAGCAAAGCCAACAAGAATCCGGTTGAACGAGACTTATGATAACAATGCCCTGGTTGTTAATATGACACAATCGGAACTCCTCGGATGTAAAACATAACCTCGGATGTGATAGGTGTAAGAATATGTACGAAAATCAAACATTTTCTTCGCCGGAAAACCTGATTACGCCATAACTGTGCATAAGAAAAATAACAGTTTTTGAAATGTTGAACTTCTATGGTCGTATTTTAAGAAATTTAGTGTAACATTTTTTTTTTCCTTTGAGACGGATAACATACTGATTCGAGGAACTGACACTTTTCGAGAGGTTGTGTCCTCGGTAGTGACCAGCTGTTATGAAAATAGTCCCCTACTTTCAATATGACATGAACTTAACTCATTCCAATCCAACACCGTAAAGCGTTCTCAAAAAATGGTGTTTCTGCAACAATTTGCCCCAGTGATCAATGAAGCCGTAGCATGGTCATTGATTGAATGCAACATTTGATTGAGACGCAAACAAAAGAAACGTATTGTTAGAATTACTTATTGTTAAAATAAACTTTTTAACGAAAACCTGACAAGACTGGGGAAATAGTTTGCGCTTAATATTGAACATAAAATGAATCGTAACAATAAAATACTGATAAACAACATTTATTACAATGCAAGTAATACAATATGAAGGATGTGATCATATCCAAAATGGTTGTAACATTTTGAGTTAATATAAACAATCATATGCAAGTCACAGAAATTTATCACAGTTTTCATCTTATGTCTTCTTATATGTAGGTATCTTCGTATATATGTATATATATTCTGTATCTTGATTGATTCTTTAGATATTCTCTTAGACAAAAATAAAATATTTGAAAATAAAGTCTATTAGTAATGTTTTGTTTATTCAATTTCTGGTTTTTTATTTTATAGAGAAGAACATTGGCATATTATTTTACACAGTCTTTTTGCGACACTGGTAATAATGTCTTCAGGAAAAGTCTTAATATTATATATTGCTTCGTCTGTCATATTTATTAACGGAATAGGACGGAGCTGTTCACAAAAAAATTGTTGAAGCCCGAAATTGGTATTTTCTGAGAGTTGTATTGCTCGGATCAAAAATTGGCTGGAAGTAGTATTGCTCGGATGAAATTTTGGCTGGAAGTAGTATTGCTCGAGATATTGCGTCAAAGGTTGAGGTATGGCTTTCCACGTCAATCATTGTCATTTTAGCGTTTGAATGGGCTGAAGATGAGGCTTATTGCTTCACACAGCGGATCTAGGCAGCAATGAATGCACATGCCATAGAGTTTTTGCAAGCATGCGCAGTTGATCTCGAGCATTTTGAACAAGGGAGTAACGTACCAGATATGAACGAATGCTATGTATCCAAACTCACATCCCCATTCCGCCGCGATACAGATCCCAAAGAGTGTTGTTAGAATGTAATAGCAAAGGTCCTTCCAGAAATTGAAACATAGGTATGAACCTTTCCAAACGCAGTCAAAACTCTTAGCTCCCTCTGGTTCCGCCAAAATATCCTCGAATGACACCTGAAAACAATTAAACCAGAATGAGCTAGGGTAGGATTAAACCAAGATATACAATCAATTATTTCTTGTTATTTAGATAATTACATCTGTAATATAATACGAAGTTATGTTTGATAGGAAGGTAGTGGTGAAAAAGAGTTTAATTAATTAGACAATTGAATTATTTGGTCTCGATAACATTATAAAAAAATTAAACTTATTTCTGAAAATCGTTGAATTTTATGGGAAGAACGGTCACTTAATATTCAAAGTATTCTTTGCTTCTTATTAGACATTGGCTTTAATTGCTGATCATATCTGTGTATTGTCGAAATTTAGCACGGCCTCGTCGCATAAGTGAATGAAAAATAAATGTTTTAAAATTGATTATTCAATGAATGAGAATGTTTGACAGTGGGTGGACTGTACTATTTATGACTAATACAAACGTTGTTTATCACCTGTACCTAGTACCACTAACTCCTATTGACTTATTTGTATTCATGTTTCAGTAAATAAATTGTCATGTTAGGAATGCGTCTCATCATAGAATTGGCTCATCTATACATTGGCGTGACATCAGGTACATATGTATTAGATGGCCTCAACTAAAAAACGGACATTTTTGTGGAAAATGGCATTGCAATATAGTATCAGGGAAAAGAACTATCCTTTAACATTGTCAATGGAATTGCTTGTATTGACAAAAATGTAATACTTTTTTTAAATGTATTAAATCGCATTCTTGGATACTATAAAGTTGGATGTGAAAATAGAGTTGGGGGTGAAAAAAATTTCGTCATTGAACATTTTGAGGTGGAATTACATAATAATACTTCATTTTAAGCTTATCAATATTTGTTCACGAATAGGTCGAACAAATACCACATGGGAACGAAAGATTGCGTGAGAAAGAAATGCAATCGACATAGCTTTGATGTTGAAGTAACTTATATGTTTAATCATTTGGAAAATTTCTTTTACATGTCATATATTGAATTCCTTAGAAGGATGTTAATTAAACAAGGTTCAGGTTGGTAGCCAGGTATTAGATTTAGGTGACCGCGTTGCCGATCGCGGTTTCATTGCGTATATCTAGGACTTTTCCAGAAGTGTCATTAATGTTTCATGCACAAATCAAACGATATGGCTTTTGTTTACTCTCACGCATTTCCAGGTTGTCTTACCGACCAAATAAACAGGTGATGTGAAAGGTGGTAATAGACCATTCATTAATTATGTAAAAAGACGGCCGACTCTTCCAAACCCCTGAAGGACCACAAGGAGCAAGGGACCATAGCAACTATGTAATATTTGTTTATAAGATCTTGGCAAGTACTGCATCTTACAATGAAAATCAAATAAGTCCGTACAACGGCGAGTAATCTATTTAGCGAAATGGAAAAATGGATTGCAGCGCTGCAAAAAATCAGCATGCAAACCCTGGTAGTGGAGTCTTTTTAGGAACATTCCTGCTGTTGCTGTTAATCTAATATGAGGAATGTAATAAAAATTCATAACAATAGCATAACACTCTGCTAAAAGTCACGCCAAAAGACCACTAAGGAAATTGTTTTACTTAAAGATTCATCATTTGAACAATAATTGGTGTTAATTCATGCATTCCATGTAGGATATAGTGCAACGGATTTTTTTTCGGGATGCAATTAATTGATTTTTTATATTTTTAATTTGAAGTAAAATTAAAAGCTCAAACTTTTCACTGGTGGTAATGGTGTAAAGTAAGTAACTTTTTTAACTGAAGATAATCCTTTGCCCCCGTTTTTGATAGCGAAAAAATACCAATTGCCAGCGGTGGAGCATCTTTAAGTTATTAGCTTGTTACCAAACTATTATTCACTGAAGTATCGTATTGTAATTGCACTCACTCCCATTCATTGTATAAAAGATGTTGTTAAAATTAGCAATAAATGAATATTATAAAATGTTCGTTACATATTTATTATAAAGTTTGTAAGTGTGACTTACAGAACCATTACCAAATAGTGAGGAAAATGGGAGTAAAATAAACGACATTTTTTATTCATTTTCCCCCTCATTTTTCGGTAGTTATACATGTAAAACCTTGGATAAATTGATGATTTTAGAACTTAAAACTAAAATAACGATTTTGATCTATACTTTTCAGTATTCGGGAAATGTGCATACACCTTAAACGCTAAAAATCTCAACCTATAGCATTTGAATCATGTGCTATTTTCAGTTACCGGGTAAACTTACGAAAAACTTTTTTGATAATGGCACAATGTATCTCTTTTTATTTGTATTCTGGTTTTAATTAGAGTAAGATGTGCGTCGATACATATTGACTTTATTTACATGTTTTTATCATAATTGTAAACACAAAGTTTAGGGTTATGTATGTGTTGAAAACATTCGCTGAATGAAGAAAGTGTTATTTGCACTAATACCACAGAAACAATTTACAGAGCTTATTTCTTAAAATGGCGATTTGATCATTCTCTACAACACACTATTCATGATGATGAATATTCACTTTTGATGAATCCAATTACCTATTTCAGTCAGATTTTATGTATTTCAATCTTATAATGTTCCTTGCACTTGCAAGTTTTCTTGAAATAAAAAAAAATATTGATTATCAATTTCATCCAGATTCAAAGGCCATAACTCGCTCCACGAAAAAATACACTAATAAAAAGTGATATGTTGTAAAAAAAAATACCATATCAATATTTGAAGCTTACCTTTAAATGGTCATTGATGTTGTTAGGGTCTCGATTGACCATGTCAAGTTCTTCCGACATTTTTTCTTCTTTATGATGAAACACAAAATAAACGTGATATAAGCCGGGATATGTTCCGGAATGAAGTGGACGCTTACCTTTCCCAGTCGGCTTTTATAGCATCTCTGGCTTGCGATGCTGGACATTAAATATTTACGACGAGAAAGGGTAACAGCACAGCCCAATACACGAAACAGGTGCGAAATTAGCTTATTAGTCCAAGTGGGTTGGGCCTGGCATTGTTTACCTGTGAATAGTCACCCGAGTTACACACAAAACCAAACATTGTACCACTACCAAATATGCTAAATGTAGAACTAAGGAATTTAGTATTCTATGAGAATGCAGTGTTTATTACTTTAAGTCAATATAAACATTTTGTCTCGACAAACCATTCGTGTTACCATGGAGACAAAGAGAAACGCATTTATGTCGAAAAGGATAAGCAGCAATCGGAACCCATCACTAACTTATGCGAAAGAAAAAGACGAGGTCATCCGATTAGGATAGCACGTGGACCTTTTCCGCCTTTGAAAGATGAAAATATCTGATGAAAATTAACCCCTTTTCAGTTTCATCGGTTCCGCGACTTTGTCTAGTAATAGTCGTGGGATTGGCGTGGCTTTGCAATCACTAGCTCTAAAACTTTTATTGGAAAAGGGAGCTTTTAGAGTTAGCTAGGTATTAGCGATTTCTTAAGACGGTTAGGTCCCTGTATTTGTTAGTGAAGTCTTGGGTGCTAATCAATGGCAAACGCTCATTAATTAATGGCAAACGCTCACTTTAATTCATAAACAATATCGGCTTGATGCAAGGAGACATGTTGTCTCCTTTCCCCTTTTCATTGTTTGTTAAGGATTAAAAAACAGTTTCGACGAAAATGGTGCCACCAATTATGATGTGGTGACCACACTTTACTTCTTCTCTTGTATACAGAAGACCTAGTTTAATTTTGTGAACCAGCTGAAGGTCTTCAAAATCTTCTAGATATTTATATGGGTATTCAAACAAACGGAAGTTAGTGTTTAATACAGAAGAAAACAAAGACCATAGTTTTTAGAAGAAATAAAGTGCTGGAAATATAACGACAATGATATTGAAATTTTGGACACTTATTTATATAATTATATTAAGTTTACTAGCAGGTTAGAAAAAAACACATTTTGCTTTACGTACTAAATGTAATATTTTGCATTTGAATATTAAGCATGTTAAACCTTTATTTATTTTAAATCGATTACGAAACAAATTATATAACTTATACAATTCACTGTCGATGTAAGCGTGAGAGGGGAGGAAACCGGAGTGCAGGTAATACCTGAAATTTTCACGTCCGTGCCAGGGATAGAATACCCACGGGAGCGCAGCTAGGGTTGGAGCAATGTGGATGCAAATCGAATTTCCTGGCTGTCGAACCCAGCACCCTCTCCCCAGCAAATTATGAATATATGTACGTATTATTCCTCTCTCTAGCGATTCTCCGGTATTCTGAGAGCGAAGTTACTTATTTTCGCTTTCATTACTTGACATTTTTAATTTACATTCTAGATACTTGTACCATATGGTTGATTGGTAATCATATATTTTGCCTATATATGTAGAAATGTGATATTTAATGTGACAATACCAACTATTGCAAAAACAATAGCATATGGATGATGGATATCTGTATCCATTTCAATACAGTTGGATTGACAACAATAGAATGTCATAATAACGCTAACGTATTCCATGCATTTTGGCTTATATCTATAATGAAGTCAAGAATTGAACCTACAAATGTAGCTACCCATGGAGACATTTTGACGATCGGCGTTTAGCAATTACCGTCTGCATCATATTCGTTCTTCACTACTGCCTTTGATTTGATGAATTCTCAATGGCACCTATTTTGATTCGGGGAGAAAGATTAGTTCTCATAAATTTTGTTCATATATTTTTTTTTTAATTATCAGTATTATCAGAAACATATGTTTCTGGTATTACAGCAACTAGATTTATGTGTATTAATATTCAAATTAAATTATGTGGATGCACGGCAATTGATCTATGGTAGCTACGCACCTGCCCAATACATTTATTAGATTTACTTAGAATTTTGTAAATATATAATTATATCTAATGGGGCATTAAAAATCTACTTGTAATGCGATAGTTTATTTTGATTTGGGGCGATTGTCTTTAGTTAATTAAAATATTTAAAGTTTAAGTGAAAATGTTGGCTTTTTTTAGAATTAGAATGCTGTATCAACAACATACAGTATTACCTTGGCGCACACCTTTGAACATAAAAAAAAACCAGAATATTATTGACTGAAAAAAACCCAATAACAAAACATAGCATTGTTATTTACTTGAGTAGTCACTCAAAAAAACTGTTTAAATACGTGTAAATAAACAGTTTAGTTTGATTGATATTGGTGCGAAGGATGATGAGGATGAAAAATGGTTTGGGTGATTAGGATGATGAGGACGAACAATTAAAATATCTTTGTCTTTATATATTAATACTGCTGCTATTGAAGAAATAAAACAATAACAAAAACTCGACAATTTCTTACTACAAGTTTACTGATCATGTCCAGGGGTTACTATCACTGACGTTATTGCGGATATAACGTACGTGATAGTAGTTACTGGAGTATCGAGGATGTCTACACATTGAACACGCCTCCATCGCACTCTAGATCTGTTTTGTCTGAGTCGGTTTTCATGCCTACTCGTTTTCGTACGAAGTGTTTTGTCTCAAGCTGTTTCGTGACAGGTCGCATATGAAACAGATTTAGATAGACGAAGGGAAACAACTCCTACGTATTTCGGTCATTTTGTAGTTTATTGATTCTCTATTTTATTTATCTTATCTTTTATTTTTTATGTATTTTATTTAGTTTGTTTTCGACAGTAATAAGATAGTTATGTAGTTGAGCACTAGTTAATGACATAAGAATGTTGGGAAAATCAACGCACTCCTGCTGTACGAACAATGCTACAAATGTACATGTATGCATCTTTAACTTCAGCGAGTCAAACGTAAGAAAGAATAATTCCGGACTACAAAAATGTTCATCAATTAATTAGTATTTACTTCTACAGTAATTACTATTTTATTTTAAAAGAGTTTTCTATGGGTCTGATAATACTTTGAAACGCTTAACTCAATATATTGCCTAAACTGTAACACTATACATTGATCTGTGTAATTCTAATCTGATAGTGTTAAATGTTTGAGTCCTGATTTTGTTTATGATTTTTTTTACAAAAATACTGCAAAGCTTTATTTTAGTCTTAGTTTATATGTATATCATTTTGATTAATTCCCGATATTTCAATGATTAAAACTAGACAAAACGAGCATGGCTTGACCATTGTAATGCTATGACACATATAGCTTTATACATGTAGATGTACATACAGTGTAACTCATTTATTGTGATTTCCTTTCCCGAATTGTCACAGCTTTTAAAATATTTATTTCTCTCTATTTGTATTTGTTTTTTACCATTATATACTTTTTGGGATGATTTTCTTTATTTTAATTCTTGATTTTCATGAGTACTCGATCAACCTTTTTTTTGTATCGTTCTTGTTTTTAGAAACAACACATTGTATCATAATCATTTTTGAAATTACATACATATTAAAACTTTCATATCATTCTTTCAACACCTATTTAAATCTCTCAGGTTTGTATATAGGTTTGTGCTACTAATAATCATTTATATCGCCCATTCATCTTCAATTTCACTTTCGCCTCTATCACAAGCATTACTAGGATATTTCCAAAAAAAAATGTCATCGTAATTACACGCTTTCATTCAAATATTCATAATCATGCGATCGACTCGTACATATACATACTTGTAAATTCTTTCATACTCAGTCACATTTACAATATAAACCTTACATGCATTATATAACTGTTATATGTTATTTTTAGATGATAGATCTACATCATACTTATACTGTGTTGTTGTTTATCTAAAGATGAGGAAAAAGAAGAGAGAAAGCGAGAGAAAAGGTTTGTATTGTGGATAGATAAAGGAGGCAGAGAAAAGAGAGACAGAGTTATGGTAAGAATGATCTCAGAAGATACAGTTAATGCAGATGCAGTATTCGATCAACTTATAACTACAGCAAACAAATAATAATTGTCAACTTATTGTACATGTAACTCATTCTATTACAATCTTAACAGTTTATATGCATAAACATACCACGTCTGTGAAAATTATCATATGTCAATATTGCATGGTTTGTGCGTAAGATCGTAAACATATCTTAAAGCTACATACAGTAACAGTTAAGCTAACCATACAGAGCAAAACTTGTGCAGCTCGTGGGCTGGTAAATGATACATGTAGGCCCAGTACAGCTTTAATATTCAACGATAGCTTTAGTTCATCGAATCAAATTTGTATCGTATTCATTTTCTTTCAGTTCAATAGAGATGTCCAGACTTCTCTATCTAACTATTTCCACATCTTTGTTCACTGTAGTACAAAATCGATCATAACATGCGACCGTGTCCCTTTCCGTATCGTTGTCAACTGTTGTAGCAACAGACCGCGTCACCAACCGGTATATCCATGCGCGTAATAAAATCGTAAAGTTTTCAACTTAAAGTGCAGAGTTTGATGCTGTTACAATTTATACCAAACAAAAGTGTATATTTGTATTTTAACAAGGATATCACATTGAAGAAGATTTGAGTTCAATTGTTTCAAACGCATTTTATTAGAGACGTATACTTTTAGTATGCGGATGTGTCAACATCCGGTTTATGTGTTGTTCGGCACCAAAACAGACGGGACAAGAGACAATATGAAGTTTTTGGAGAAAAGTTAAAGTTGGTTAGTAAAAGTAGTTTACGTGACATTTTATCGCGATATTCAACATTTTAATAACAAATTGGTTTTCTGAGGTATTCAAGACAACGAAATTTAATACAAATTAACATCATATCAAAACACCACATCAATTTCAGTAACGTTTGGGTCCTCTTTTTGACCACTGGAGTCTTGACATTACATTTATGGCCAAATGAATGTTATATCACAAACACAAAACACGAAAACACTTTGTCTGATGTGTTTTTGATATATGAAACTTTTATATCACTGCCCTATTTTTCATCGCCCAGCACCTACTGTATTTATATTTCGTATCGTGGTCGAGCACCTGGCCGATTTTTTAATAGCAAAAACTTCCTTTGAATCAGTGTCTGAGTTTCACTGCCATTGCATTTTGATGACATCAGTATTATATATATATATATGAGTACTGTACATAAATATGCACTGTGTAGTGTATATGCACATACTATATATGCATACAGTTAATTTGATGGCATCCACAATCCCCACCCTGATCATTTAAATGGTCAAAACCAAAATACTGCCACTATTTAAAACATTTTTCCAGATATGTAGTATTCTATTTGTTTGCTTCACTACTAAATATGTGTACAATAGTAAATGCAATGTTTTACTACTAAGAGGAACATGTATAAATACAGACTGTGATTTGATCCCTGAACCTCCAAACATTAGGGACATCTGAATACTAGCCAGATGCTTTACAGATTGAGTTGCATGTTCTTGTTCACCGATGATCAGACAGCTTAGCCCATTATCTCGCTACAATCCTCTGTTTTCTCTCTCTAAGATATACATTGTATGACCACCATGGATATTTTTGTCGTGGGGCCAAAGAGACAGGAGAGGAGAAAATGTAGCGATGGATCAGAATTCGAACCCAACCCAGGACCTCCAATCGCTAGCCAGATGCTCTATCGATTGAGTTACATGCAGTAATCTGGTTAACGATGATCAATCCAGTCCAATTCTGCTACAATCCAATTCAAATTGCACAAGTAAATTATTCAGCTTTGAGGACATATTTTTCAATTTGAAGCCATGTTTGAGAATTTAAAAAGGCTTTCTATTGCTAGTTTTAGGTATTCATTAAGACAGTTCACAGTTTCCACCCTTGTTATCAATAGAATTTGGCCACATACTTTAAAAAGAATGAGCTACATTTCCTTTGCTTTCTTTGATTGTTTTATAAATAGTCTTCCTTTTTTGTTTCAGTTGAAAGACCATATACTCATATATGGCAGCAGTAGAACAGGAGCCACAAGTGGTGGCTGATCCACCTGTGGCGACAAACTCTCCTGTTGTAGCAGACCCACCACAAGTGGTTCCAGAAGGTGGTGCAGGATCTCCGAGGGAGGACAATGAACAGAAGATAAAACAGGATGAGACAGCCGGTGAAAAAAGAAACAATGAAAACCCACCAGAAATGACAGAATCTTCTGACACTGTCCCAGATGGAATGCCAAATAAATCGTCTGACACAGAACCAAAAAGCTCAGAAAGGCCAAAAAGCGGCGGCTCAAGTGGGGTGTTTGTGTCGGCAAAGGGAAAGAGGAGAAAGAAAACGATAGTTGATCCTAATGCTCATATTGTCACCATTACTGTGACAATATCGATGGCTGTCCCAACAGGTAGGCTCTATAACTCACGACTTATATCAGGCAGCTCATAACCTTCCCGGTTCTAATTCACAAAAGTGTCATGAAATTAAATTTAAAAAAAATTTAATTCTAAATTATATGGAATCTCCTGGTACTGGTAATATAACATCCTATATGTTTTGGTAAATATTATAACTTTATGCATGCATTTTAATGAACCTGTTTGTGAATTGTTTTAAACTAAAAGCATGATTTATCAAAAATGGTTTGTTGATAACCTAAAATAGCATTCCAATTATGTCTCCATGGCAACTGGTCACCAATTTTCTTAATCTAACATAAATATCTGTTTTCCCTATAACATATACCTGTCATTAAAACTAGTGCAGTGTTTATAACTTATATCACATGTATTGTTCACTCTTTGTCTTATAAGAGTGTTGTGGATTTTCAGTTTTTAACATTTTCCATTTTTCCACCTTCAATTTCAGCCATTCATGCCCATGGTAGGTGATTCATCATTTAAATTTGTTTATTTATTTGTTTTATTGTTTCTATATATATGAATCCTGGTGCTATTTCCGATTATGACATATTAGTCAAATACCGGGTAGAGATGTTTCTTACTTGTTTTTTAGTTTTAGATTATAACAGCTGTATTCACAACTAATTCTAAAAGAATCTTAAAAAGATATATTAAATCAAGAGATATATTTGTTATAAGGTCTGTGTCAGATATCTCATTAACAGTACAGAAAAACAATTTACCAAATTTTAAGGCTGGATCCGCCCCTTTATCAGGATACAAAAAAATAGGAAACAAAATAAAATGTTACGAAAGTGTTACATTTTTTTTTTGCATACAATGTATTACCTGGTATGCACATTTACTTACTTAGAAATTCTTTGTCATATTATGTTTTTTTTTATGAAATTATATATTTATTTGCAATAATTTTGTAAAGATTGTAAATGGTATTAAAAAAATAGCTTCTGTTTTTTTTAAAAAAATGATTTTATACTACCTACTAACAGTAGATTCATCACAATTTAGAATGCTGAATTTTCTTTGTTATAATATTATGATTTTGAATTTTTCCTGTATTTTAAAATTATTTTAAAATTTAAAATTTCATAAAATCTTATAGCAATACAAGTAATTGTTTTCATTTTGGTGTCATAGAGAATTGAATTCTTTCTAAGTTTGATGAAAATGAAATTTTTCAGTTTTATGAACATTTTGCTGATCTATACTAAAATTTATAAATTAAAACTAAATCCTTTATACCACATGGTAACTATATATTGTATGCATGTATCTTTCATTAAACACCCTATAGAACCCTATAGACATCTTTTATATGTATGCTTGTAAACCAATAAGATACATTCCTTATAGTTCCCTACATCAGTTAAGTTATATGTGTCATAATTTTCATATTCATACAGCAGGATGAGCTTTTGATACATGTGTGTTATCTAAAACCAAAGTTTACGAATATTTTGAGAATGGCAACACTTACAATGCATAGGTTTTCATTTTACAAAGTTATATAAGTGCTCAAAGTGAATTTTGGCAGTACAACGACCAAAAATTACTATATTTATGTCTATAATGCAGTAAAATGAAAACCTATGCATTGTAAGTGTTGTAACAATCACTATTGATGTCATGGGGGAATACTTTTTTGATAGGGGGGATACTTTTTTGATGGGCAAAAAAGTATCCGGATACTTTTTTGATAGGGGATACAAATTTGATATGACAGGGGGTACACATTAATTTAACATTTTTACAGCAATATTAGTAATTATTCGGTGAATTACACATGAAACATTAAAAGATCAGAATTATTGCAGTAAGTATATTCTTTGGTGATGCAAATGCTTATAAAACATCATACATATTTGTCAGCACCATTGAAGGATTTTAAGCTTAATTCATTGAAACTTATGTCTTTCAGTAGATTACTGAAGAAAAAATAACTTGTCAAAATTTTCTCCCATATACAGTTATGGCACATATAACTTTAAACATAAAATGTCTCCTGTAGTTTCACTAGCTCCTCTAACCCACTCATCTTTTTTTTTTGACAATTTTTATAACCTTGAAACCCCTATCATACAATGTATCTTGTTTATGCCATCTACATATCATTTTCAACAAAGAAAATGATAAAGACGCCACTTTTTTCTGAGGGTCCATAAAATTATACCAGGGAACCCATTTTATTTGAGAAGGATCCCATTTATGGTACACCCAACACAAATCCTATAATGTCTCTGTACTAGACATGTTATTTGCTGACATATGAAGTGTATTACGTGTGTTAGTATCTACAGTTGATATCCCCATTGTATATCTACATCATTGTTTTCCGTGTGATGTGGTAATTGCCATACACATCCAATACACATCCCTTATTGACTGAACTTGTAGTACCACTAAGGAAGCCTTGCATGTTGGCAGCTCGTTAAGTCGGCCTGGGATAGCTGTGACTAGGTGATTGGGAATACAAGTAGCTGCTGTTATCTATAATTGCCGTCATTAGTTTGCATGTCAGTATCCATTGTCTTCTCATTAATCATTGACTGCAGTAACTAGTTCAATCATTTCCTATTAAATGGCCATCAAATTTGTGTCAATAGTCTGGTAGGGGTCTCTATAGGTGATGCCAGCATGTACAGGTGATGTCAACATGTACAGGTGATGTTAACATGTACAGGTTATGTTAACATGTACATGTGATGTCAACATATACAGGTGTGCAGGTGATGTCAACATGTACAGGTGATGTTAACATGTACAGGTGATGTTAACATGTACATTGGTGTCATACAGGTGTGCAGGTGATGTCAACATGTACAGGTGATGTCAACATATACAGGTGATGTTAACATGTACAGTGATGTGAGTGATGTAACATGTACAGGTGTGTAACTGTCAACATGTACAGGTGTCAGTGTGTCAACATGTACAGGTGATGTTAACATGTACAGGTGGTGTCAACATATACAGGTGTGCAGGTGATGTCATCATGTACAGGTGGTGTCAACATATACAGGTGTGCAGGTGATGTCAACATGTACAGGTGATGTCAACATGTACAGGTGATGTAAACATGTACATGTGATGTCAACATGTACAGGTGATGTCAACATGTTCAGGTGATGTCAACATGTACAGGTGATGTCAACATGTACAGGTGATGTCAACATGTACAGGTGATGTCAACATGTACAGGTGATGTCAACATGTACAGGTGATGTCAACATGTACAGGTGATGTCAACATGTACATTGATGTCAACATTGTACAGGTGATGTCAACATGTACAGGTGATGTCAACATGTATAGGTGATGTCAACATGTACAGGTGATGTCAACATGTACAGGTGATGTCAACATGTACAGGTGATGTCAACATGTACAGGTGATGTCAACATGTACAGGTGATGTCAACATGTACAAGTGATGTCAACATGTACAGGTGATGTCAACATGTACAGGGTATGTCAACATGTACAGGTGATGTCAACATGTACAGGGATGTCAACATGTACAGGTGATGTCAACATGTACAGGTGATGTCAACATGTACAGGTGATGTCAACATGTACAGGTGATGTCAACATGTACAGGTGATGAATGTCAACATGTACAGGTGATGTCAACATGTACAGGTGATGTCAACAGTCAGATGTCACACATGTACAGGTGATGTCAACATGTACATAAGCTGTTATCAATTTATCATAGGTCATTTTGTTCTCTGATCATGACTGGTGATGGAATACAAGTACGCTGTTATCTAAATTGACATGTCAGACATGTCCATAATCATGTACAGTAATGTCATCATTCCATAAAGATGTGTCAATGTCAATGTACAGGTGATGTCAACATGTACAGGTGATGTCAACATGTACAGTTAGTAACAGTACAGTGATGTCAACATATACAGGTGATGTCAACATGTACAGGTGATGTTAACATGTACAGGGTGTCAACAGGGGGATGATGTCAACATGTACAGGTGTGTCAACATTACAGGTGGCAGTGTCAACATGTACAGGGGATGTCAACATGTACAGGTGATGTCAACATGTACAGTGATGTAACCAGACATGTAGGTGATGTCAACATGTACAGGTGATGTCAACATGTACAGGGGATGTCAACATGTACAGGTGTACAGGTGATGTCAACATGTACAGGTGTACAGGTGATGTCAACATGTACAGGTGTACAGGTGATGTCAACATGTACAGGTGATGTCAACATTTACGGGAGATGTCAACATATACAGGTGTACAGGTGATGTCAACATGTACAGGTGATGTCAACATGTACATGTGATGTCAACATGTACAGGTGATGTCAACATGTTCAGGTGATGTCAACATGTACATGTGATGTCAACATGTACAGGTGATGTCAACATGTTACAGGTGATGTCAACATGTACAGGTGATGTCAACATGTACAGGTGATGTCAACATATACATGTGATGTCAACATGTACAGGTGATGTCAACATGTACAGGTGATGTCAACATGTACAGGTGATGTCAACATGTACAGGTGATGTCAACATGTACATCTGATGTCAACATGTACAGGTGATGTCAACATTTACGGGGGATGTTAACATGTACAGGTGTACAGGGGATGTCAACATGTACAGGTGATGTCAACATAGACAGGTGATGTCAACATTTACGGGGGATGTCAACATGTACAGGTGATGTCAACATGTACAGAGGATGTCAACATGTACAGAGGATGTCAACATGTACAGGTGTACAGGTGATGTCAACATGTACATTTACAGAAACTCTATGGGTTAATTCCATAGTCTTTATCCTTTATCTTTATATGGGTTAAAGCCATTTTCTTTATCTCCCATTTTTGTACACTGTTCCAACATGTCTGTATACTCCACCGCTCTTCTGATCCCCTTTACACTTTGTACCAGCTCCATTTTTGCCATTTTCTGTAACACAGTAAATAGTATTAGATTGTCATTAAAAAGAGGGGCTGACTTTCAATGGAGGAATAGCGTGGCATCTTGTGGGTAACGAGAGGGATGTTATGACAGTGAAATTAAATAAAAGGATACAGTAGTTTGTCATTAAAATGGAAATATATTTCTCAGTAAATAGCAGGTAATTTGTCAGTAAATAAAGGGAAATTTTGTCAATAGCAATAGGACTATTTTGAAATTAAATAGAGAGAGAGATTTTCATCTGTTTCATTGAAATATCTTGTTAAAACGATATGGAAAATGATGTACTTAGCTACACTTAGCTATAATTGTGATCAGAATATCATGTCAAAAAATAAAGGGGCAAAATATGTCTGTATTTAAAAAAAAAAAGAAAAAAAAAATCATTATATTAACAGAAAATTCAGAAATAGTTTTAATCAGGGAACAGAAAGATTATCAGAAAAGAGAAAGATGGTTTATCGGAATCAATGGAAATTGTCTTTAACTAAATTGATAAGAAGCTACGGCAAAGAAATCGATGTGATGGGTGCATTCGAAAGCTGTGAGGATGATGGCCTGAATCAGCAACATGTGTTAGAATAGGACATCGGAAAACACTTCAACAGTTTGTTGGAACCCCCAACATTATTCACAAATCAATACAATAATTGCATAGGCGGCTTATTTGTATTCATATGGTGATCGTGAACATTGATTTTTCTACAAGAACATTTTCTCATCGTTACATGCCATGCATATTGATTCTGTGGAATAGTGTAGCCCCCTCACTTGTCTGAATGGTATCCTGCCTCCTCGGACATGTATCAGAGATCGTATATTGGAATAGAGATTTGCTGATGATTTCAATTTCAGAAGAATCATCTTAATCAATATTTATTAAGAATCAAGATAAGGGATTAAGAAAGCTGTGGAAAAAATGTCCCCTTTTTCAGATGGGAGGACGGGTAAGGTGATTAAATCTACATTGATTTCATGCTACTTTAATTTTTTGATAATTTTCATGATACAGTCATCATTTTTCAATGAATTTGTTTTTATCAAGACAAAAGAACAATTATGGAGATAGATAAATATATAATCGCCTTTTTCCTGCTATTAAACTGTATAATTACTGTACCTACTTAAGATAAAATAAGGGTGTTTTTTTATTATTTTTGTAGTTAGTCTGAAATTTGACATTAACCTTATAATTGTAACATTAATGCTCTCGTACATACCGATGTCTTAATAGGGAATGTTGGTTGTAATAAGTACAGGTCAGAGGTCAATTGGTCTTTTTACCTCCAACCCTAATTATTGAAATGTTTGAAGATATTGATAGTACCTGATATACTGCAAATATCTACCATCTACATATTCTGATCAATCAGACTTACTTCCCTTTGTTTCACTCCGTTGATACTGACAGAGTGAAACTAAGGGAAGTAACTCTTGATATATCAGAATGCCATCAACAATATATGCTAAAAACTTCATTATGGTGTCTTGCATACTGTTAATCAATCAATTGTTATATAAGATTTTTTTTTTTTTTTGCATATTTTGGGGGCAACTAGAGACATTTCAATTACAAGAACAATAAGTTTTGAAGAACAATAAGTTTTGAAACTATAAAGCGCAAAATTAAATCGTTATCAAAAAATCACTAGGTCTGAAAACGCGAAATGAAATTGTCATGCAAATCAGTTGGTTTATACTAATGCGATTTTACCTACATTTGAAAATCTGTTGCAAGGAAAATGTTTTGTTGACTTTTTTTGTAGTGTTTAGGGGCTGTGCAAGTGTGTTTGATAACTAACGGTAACAAGACAGAGAACACCATAATACAGGGGTACTGAAACTCCAAAACAATGTGGGTAAAGTACGACTTACTGTAGAACTGAAAGTAGTCCCGCCTTCCAGTGATTGTGACATCACAAAAATCACAAATATCATCAATTATCAAAATATGACATCACAATCACTGGAAGGTGGGATTGCTCATCAGTAAATCCTACTTTACCCATGTCATTTTGATATCTCAAATCTGATTTTTTAAGGTCATTTTTGTTCATCCATCAAATCAATGCATCATTCCTTACTGTTAAGTTGGACGGTTATAATTACAAATTAATCCACAAATGTGTGTGCTGTACATGTTTCAGACATTGATATGTCACGGTGCTCCAGTATAGGTATAAATACAACACCAAGCACTGTTACAGGACCATATAGTCGACTATTAGCACTGGCTAATTCTCAAAACACCATCGGTAGGCTGTCGCACCTACTATCTATTACCAATGTGTCCTCGATGTGTCACTAATGTGTCCTCAATCTTCACCAGCGTGTCCTAAACGTGTAACTAGCATGTTGTCAGCGACATTTGCCAGCATGTTGCCAGCATGTCTCATGTTTGCATGTTATTTCAGCGTGATTGCATATCATATTTGTTAGTTTAGTTTTCTTGTGAAGTAAACTTCGACACATCAAAAGTTTGATTCTTGTTTTTAGAATATCTGTGGTTGATTGATTCTGATTTGTCATCTTCAGTAGAAGTGTGTATGTACATGTGTATTAGATAATTATACATTGCATTATTTGTTTATTAATTCACATAAATTTCAAGATCACTTGAAATTAAAAGGCTGTTAGACATCATTTTCCATGCTTTTTAACATATTTTAGTGATGCAGCTTTCTTCATATATTTTTAGCGGATTTGCATCTTTGGTTGTTTTTTGAGTATTTTGTTTTGGTTTTTTTTTTTACTTCAATTTATTATCATTTAAGCATTTTAGTCATTTGACCTGGTTTAGAAAAAAGATATTTAGAAATACTTTATTTTATATCAATAATTATTTGTCATAATGAAATTCGAAAATTTTTGATGTGCTTTACAAAAAATATATATGATCTTTAAAATGTAGTCATCTAATATACCCTGGGAAACGTTTTTTTATAAACATTCAACGTTATTGATGTTTTCAAGTTAAAGTAACATATGATTTACCTAATAATAATAATTGTAAATAAGTATATCAATATTTTTTTTTCTTTTGCAAATTGATGAATACAATGTGTCATAGAGTATTTACCCCTGATTAATAGATACACTTACATTTCGTTATTATATCACATTTCATTACCACTTTTGAAGCTCATATTGCTGTAAATGTAAATCATGTAATTTCTTTCATTCATTACATCTAATTTTCATATTTGTGTAACATTTGAATGACCATTTACAACTGTTACTTGTTAACTATATTTTACATGAAATTATCTCCCTTGAAGTACTAAAGTATCTCCCCTGAATAAATTTGATTAATTATCTCCCCTTATTCAGATGAGGACCAGCCAGACATTAAGGACATGGTTAAGAAGGAAAAGAGGATGATAGAGAAGCCGCGGCCTCAGAGATGGTACCATATCGAATATTATCTCCTCCCTGACGAGGAAGAGCTCATAAAATCTGACGTGGTTTCATATGGCCCTGCTGTCAAGATCTTCACCGAGCATGATTCCAGAGTGCTGAGAACGTGGCAGGAAGGGGATCTTACATGGATTAGCTGGATTGAAAAGTATGTACTAGCCAATCAAATTACTGTATTCTCCATACTTTACTATCGCCCAGGTCGCTTAAAACATTGTAACATAGGTCCTGGTCACTTATAAGGGAGCAAAATACATACAAGCTGTAGACGAAAAAACTCTATGCCATATTATAACTCTTTCCACACTCATGGCACATAATCTGTCATAGTGAACATACAGATATATGCCTTTTATCATTTGAAACACATTATTACTATTTCAGTAACACAGTGAATGTGTCCAGAGCCTATACAATGTTACTATATTACCGTTTCAGTAACACAGTGAATGTGTCCAGAGAACTATACAATGTTACTATATTACCGTTTCAGTAACACGGTGAATGTGTCCAGAGACTATATAATGTTACTATATTACCGTTTCAGTAACACAGTGAATGTGTCCAGAGACTATATAATGTTACTATATTACCGTTTCAGTAACACAGTGAATGTGTCCAGAGACTATATAATGTTACTATATTACCGTTTCAGTAACACAGTGAATGTGTCCAGAGACTATACAATGTTACTATATTACCGTTTCAGTAACACAGTGAATGTGTCCAGAGACTATATAATGTTACTATATTACCGTTTCAGTAACACAGTGAATGTGTCCAGAGACTATATAATGTTACTATATTACCGTTTCAGTAACACAGTGAATGTGTCCAGAGACTATACAATGTTACTATATTACCGTTTCAGTAACACAGTGAATGTGTCCAGAGACTATATAATGTTACTATATTACCGTTTCAGTAACACAGTGAATGTGTCCAGAGACTATATAATGTTACTATATTACCGTTTCAGTAACACAGTGAATGTGTCCAGAGACTATACAATGTTACTATATTACCGTTTCAGTAACACAGTGAATGTGTCCAGAGACTATACAATGTTACTATATTACCGTTTCAGTAACACAGTGAATGTGTCCAGAGACTATACAATGTTACTATATTACCGTTTCAGTAACACAGTGAATGTGTCCAGAGACTATACAATGTTACTATATTACCGTTTCAGTAACACAGTGAATGTGTCCAGAGACTATACAATGTTACTATATTACCGTTTCAGTAACACAGTGAATGTGTCCAGAGACTATACAATGTTACTATATTACCATTTCAGTAACACAGTGAATGTGTCCAGAGACTATACAATGTTACTATATTACCATTTCAGTAACACAGTGAATGTGTCCAGAGACTATACAATGTTACTATATTACCCTTTCAGTAACACGGTGAATGTGTCCAGAGACTATAATGTTACTATATTACCGTTTTAGTAACACGGTGAATGTGTCCAGAGACTATACAATGTTAATATATTACCGTTTCAGTAACACGGTGAATGTGTCCAGAGACTATACAATGTTACTATATTACCGTTTCAGTAACACGGTGAATGTGTCCAGAGACTATACAATGTTACTATATTACCGTTTCAGTAACACAGTGAATGTGTCCAGAGACTATATAATGTTACTATATTACCGTTTCAGTAACACAGTGAATGTGTCCAGAGACTATACAATGTTACTATATTACCGTTTCAGTAACACAGTGAATGTGTCCAGAGACTATACAATGTTACTATATTACCGTTTCAGTAACACAGTGAATGTGTCCAGAGACTATACAATGTTACTATATTACCGTTTCAGTAACACAGTGAATGTGTCCAGAGACTATACAATGTTACTATATTACCGTTTCAGTAACACGGTGAATGTGTCCAGAGACTATATAATGTTACTATATTACCGTTTTAGTAACACGGTGAATGTGTCCAGAGACTATACAATGTTACTATATTACCGTTTCAGTAACACAGTGAATGTGTCCAGAGACTATACAATGTTACTATATTACCATTTCAGTAACACAGTGAATGTGTCCAGAGACTATACAATGTTACTATATTACCGTTTCAGTAACACAGTGAATGTGTCCAGAGACTATACAATGTTACTATATTACCGTTTCAGTAACACAGTGAATGTGTCCAGAGACTATACAATGTTACTATATTACCGTTTCAGTAACACAGTGAATGTGTCCAGAGACTATACAATGTTACTATATTACCGTTTCAGTAACACGGTGAATGTGTCCAGAGACTATACAATGTTACTATATTACCGTTTCAGTAACACAGTGAATGTGTCCAGAGACTATACAATGTTACTATATTACCGTTTCAGTAACACAGTGAATGTGTCCAGAGACTATACAATGTTACTATATTACCGTTTCAGTAACACAGTGAATGTGTCCAGAGACTATATAATGTTACTATATTACCGTTTCAGTAAAACGGTGAATGTGTCCAGAGACTATACAATGTTACTATATTACCGTTTCAGTAACACGTTGAATGTGTCCAGAGACTATATAATGTTACTATATTACCGTTTCAGTAACACGGTGAATGTGTCCAGAGACTGTATAATGTTAATATATTACCATTTTCAGTAACACAGTGAATGTGTCCAGAGACTATACAATGTTACTATATTACCGTTTCAGTAACACAGTGAATGTGTCCAGAGACTATACAATGTTACTATATTACCATTTCAGTAACACAGTGAATGTGTCCAGAGACTATACAATGTTACTATATTACCGTTTCAGTAACACAGTGAATGTGTCCAGAGACTATACAATGTTACTATATTACCGTTTCAGTAACACAGTGAATGTGTCCAGAGACTATACAATGTTACTATATTACCGTTTCAGTAACACGGTGAATGTGTCCAGAGACTATACAATGTTACTATATTACCGTTTCAGTAACACGGTGAATGTGTCCAGAGACTATACAATGTTACTATATTACCGTTTCAGTAACACAGTGAATGTGTCCAGAGACTATACAATGTTACTATATTACCGTTTCAGTAACACAGTGAATGTGTCCAGAGACTATACAATGTTACTATATTACCGTTTCAGTAACACGGTGAATGTGTCCAGAGACTATGTAATGTTACTATATTACCGTTTCAGTAACACGGTGAATGTGTCCAGAGACCTCCTGATGAAGCTGTTTAACCACACAGTAGAACTGCGGATTTGGGACGAAACTGACAAGATGAAGACAAACAGTAAAGTTAACACTAAACTCAGCACGAGTGCCCGGTGGGATCGGCCTCTTAACTTCAAACTACCTTCCACAAAACCAGGTAAATATTCCTCTACAATTATCAAATCAATTAATTAATTAACTTGCCAATTTCAAGTGTAATCTAACCAGTGTGATATACTAACAGTAAAAATGTATAACAGTTTTATTATTGGTATAAAGAATGTAGTTAAACTCGCGTGTAACAGTTTACTATTAATGGCATAAGACTATAGGACTAACTATAGTTTTGGGCCCAATTTCATGAACATATTTCTTAACTTTAACGAATTTCTTGACATCAATTTTTCTTCTGTAATGAATTTTTATGGAGAATTTGAAGTTAAGAATCTCCTTAAAGGGACAATTCAGTGAGGCTAATTCTGTTACATAACCATGAAGCAAAATATGACATAAATGTATCGTTCGGCTTTTCCAGCATATCACAGTAAAACAAACTAATTTAATTTCTATTAGAACTGGTTTGTTTCCGAAATATGTGCCAATTTTAATGTACTCTTAGACTGAATTGTCCGTTGAAAAATGAGGGTTGTTGATGAAACTTGGGCATGCAGAGATTACAATAAATAGTAACAATCTAATATTGATAATTTATCAACATCTTAACGTTTCTAACATCTCTAAATCTATGTATACATATCGATATTTTTTTTTGTTGATTTTGATTTTTTTTACACAACACTCATTCTTTTGTCATCAACACAATTTTATTTCAGAACAAGCAATGAGTAATGACGAAAAAGAAAATTTCATGAAAATGAGTATGTTGCATTGTTTGTTAAGTTTGTGGTTTGTACATGTTGATACACCTAGGGGATGAGAATGATCACATGGCTACATGTTTTGTCACTATCTTAGCTGTAGTAGTGAAAGTTTGCATGTTGTTTTTTAAATGTTTTACTTTGCATGATTGCCCAGGTGTTACTTTGAAGCACAGGTTAATTGTTGATTCAAACTTAGAAATAAATCTTAAGCTTTCCCATGTAATGTGATTCAATCCATTGTTCCATTTCTGATCATGTGATCTAGTTTATGTTCCATTTCTGATCATGTGATCTAGTTTATGTTCCATTTCTGATCATGTGATCTTGTTCATTGTTCCATTTCTGATCAGGTGATCTTCATTGTTCCATTTCTGACCTTATGATCTTTTCAGGTCATGTATGTGTGTATGCGTGAATGTATGTGTGAAAAAGTGAACACAGAAAAAAAACCGTATTGAATTACATTACATTGAATAATAATAATAGAGTATGATGATCAATTGTAATATCAATATGATTTAAAGATAAAAGAATTATAAAAAAAAATGATCTTGTTCATAGTTCCATTTCTGATCAAGTGAACTTGTTCATTGTTCTATTTCTGATCACATGATCTTGTTCATTGTTACATTTCTAATCACATATCTTGTTCATTGTTCCATTTCTAATCACATGATCTTGTTCATTGTTCTATTTCTGATCACACGATCTTGTTCATTGTTACATTTCTAATCACATGATCTTGTTCATTGTTCTATTTCTGATCACATGATCTTGTTCATTGTTACATTTCTAATCACATGATCTTGTTCATTGTTCTATTTCTAATCACATGATTTGTTCATTGTTCTATTTCTGATCACATGATCTTGTTCATTGTTCTATTTTGATCACATGATCTTGTTCATTGTCCTATTTCTAATCACATGATCTTGTTCATTGTTACATTTCTAATCACATGATCTTGTTCATTGTTCTATTTCTGATCACATGATCTTGTTCATTGTTCTATTTCTATCACATGATCTTGTTCATTGTTCTATTTCTAATCACATGATCTTGTTCATTGTTACATTTCTAATCACATAATCTTGTTCATTGTTCCATTTCTAATCACATGATCTTGTTCTGTTTCTAATAATGAATTGTTCTATTTCTGATCATGTCCATTTCTCATCATGTGATTTGTTCCTTGTTCCATTTTTGATCATGTGATCTTAACTTGTTCATTTCTGATCATGTGACCAACCTCATATGGGTATAATTTAGATATGGTAACCAAATGATCTTTTGTTTATCTAATTTTTTTTATTCCAATTTGATGTCATGCTATGTTATGCATGGCATCCTAGAATGTACCTTCTCAGATGAATTTTTAGACCTATCATCATTACTTGACACATATAGATGAACATGAAGAAAAATTTGAGTAAATGGTGTCTGTAATGTGGATTGATCATGTTTGATGATGTGTGGGATTTGTGGGGTACACTTGGTGTATAAGTCACCGTAGTTATATGTTTGTTAGTTGTAGTACAGGTTTCTTATACACATCCATGTCTGATGATTTTTAAAATGTTCACATGTAATTACACATATTACAATTTCATTGTTAGACATTTATTATTTAGTAATATGATTGATTTTAAACATGTCTATGTCTGATGATTTTTAAATGTTGATATATAATTACACATAGAAATTCCTGCCTTTTGAGACTAGCGGAATAATTTGATTATAGTAACTTAGACATTATTACTGATCAGGATCACATGTTTATTATTGTGAATCAATAGTCCTCATGAGACTCACACCTGTAGTAGTACTACGTGTGTTTACAATAATTTAAGTCTCATGACAAAATATATATATTGATATATTTATTCATATATGTTGAAACCTTTTGGTTAAAGTATCTAAATAGCTTATTTCAGTGTTGGAAAACTCTCATTTATATATTTAGCTTATAAACAGCTAATTTGCATAGTTTAATTTACATAATCTATCTATTAATCAAATCCATAATATTAGCACTAATATATTGTCAGATTTCTACATCCTCCTATATTTATTGTTACAGTATTAATAAAAAATTACTTGTAATTTACTTCCATTCTATTAAATAATTTATCCATACTATTGGAGCTGTGCCCACCATAGTAATATTTCCACTCCCTTTACCAGGTAAACACTTCCTACTAGCTAGTCAGATATAAATTAATTCCACTTTCTTATAATAGTTATCTCCCCTTCTTACAGGTGAGGAGGAGAAGAAGGGTGTGAAGGGCATTGTTTTACGTCAGTCCAAGAGCTACACGAAAATGCAGCCGAAAAAATGCCAAGATACCCGTTCCATTCCAACACAAGTTACATTTTCTACCAAAAAGAAAGAAGGTTGGTTTTACTTTGTTTTATTTTTGAGGCAGATGAGTAATTAATGCCACTTAAATCTTATCCTAGTATCCTTGTGCGATTAAAATTTATGAGTGTAATCAGATTTAGAAACTGCAAAAGTATATCTCTGCAATAATATTCTGAGCAATATAGACCCTGACTTTCCCCAATGGGTCTAAGTAGCCTCCTGGATGACAGTTCTAGTTATTGCTCTTATTCATTTTACAATCAGCCATGTATCACATGAAATATGCAACATTGTAGCTATCAAGCATTACCTTTATTGTGCAGTCAAACTTAAAATATATGGTAACCTGTTCAAATATACAATTTCTGACTTAAGATGTAAAAGACTTTGAGATGAAAATTTTGGTTGTATGCTTGCCAAAAGAAACAACTTTGAATGTAGAATAACACTGTTGAATTTCTTGTATTTATAGTTAAGAATGAACCAGAGAAGCCACCATCTCCCACCGGCAGAACTGAATCACCCACCCCCAAAACTTTAGTGGGCGTGTCCAACAAGAAACTGGATTCCCAGGATGGCAGGTAGGGTAGTCACAGACATAAAATGTTCCTGGAATTCCAGGATGGCAGGTAGGGTAGTTACAAGCATTACATGTTCCTGGATTCCCAGGATGACAGGTAGGGTAGTCACAGACATTACATGTTCCTGGAATCCCAGGATGGCAGGTAGGGTAGTTACAGACATTACATGTTCCTGGAATCCCAGGATGGCAGGTAGGGTAGTTACAGGCATTACATGTTCCTGGAATCCCAGGATGGCAGGTAGGGTAGTTACAGGCATTACATGTTCCTGGAATCCCAGGATGACAGGTAGGGTAGTCACAGACATTACATGTTCCTGGAATCCCAGGATGACAGGTAGGGTAGTCACAGACATTACATGTTCCTGGATTCCCAGGATGGCAGGTAGGGTAGTTACAGGCATTACATGTTCCTGGATTCCCAGGATGGCAGGTAGGGTAGTTACAGGCATTGCATGTTCCTGGATTCCCAGGATGACAGGTAGGGTAGTTACAGGCATTACATGTTCCTGGAATCCCAGGATGGCAGGTAGGGTAGTCACAGACATTACATGTTCCTGGAATCCCAGGATGGCAGGTAGGGTAGTTACAGGCATTACATGTTCCTGGAATCCCAGGATGACAGGTAGGGTAGTCACAGGCATTACATGTTCCTGGAATCCCAGGATGACAGGTAGGGTAGTCACAGACATTACATGTTCCTGGAATCCCAGGATGGCAGGTAGGGTAGTCACAGACATTACATGTTCCTGGAATCCCAGGATGGCAGGTAGGGTAGTTACAGGCATTACATGTTCCTGGAATCCCAGGATGACAGGTAGGGTAGTCACAGGCATTACATGTTCCTGGATTCCCAGGATGGCAGGTAGGGTAGTTACAGGCATTACATGTTCCTGGAATCCCAGGATGGCAGGTAGGGTAGTTACAGGCATTACATGTTCCTGGATTCCCAGGATGACAGGTAGGGTAGTTACAGGCATTGCATGTCCCTGGAATCCCAGGATGACAGGTAGGGTAGTTACAGGCATTACATGTTCCTGGAATCCCAGGATGGCAGGTAGGGTAGTCACAGACATTACATGTTCCTGGATTCCCAGGATGGCAGGTAGGGTAGTTACAGACATTACATGTTCCTGGATTCCCAGGATGGCAGGTAGGGTAGTTACAGGCATTACATGTTCCTGGATTCCCAGGATGGCAGGTAGGGTAGTTACAGGCATTACATGTTCCTGGATTCCCAGGATGGCAGGTAGGGTAGTTACAGGCATTACATGTTCCTGGAATCCCAGGATGGCAGGTAGGGTAGTTACAGACATTACATGTTCCTGGATTCCCAGGATGACAGGTAGGGTAGTTACAGGCATTGCATGTTCCTGGAATCCCAGGATGACAGGTAGGGTAGTTACAGGCATTACATGTTCCTGGATTCCCAGGATGGCAGGTAGGGTAGTTACAGGCATTACATGTTCCTGGATTCCCAGGATGGCAGGTAGGGTAGTCACAGGCATTACATGTTCCTGGAATCCCAGGATGGCAGGTAGGGTAGTTACAGGCATTACATGTTCCTGGATTCCCAGGATGGCAGGTAGGGTAGTCACAGGCATTACATGTTCCTGGATTCCCAGGATGGCAGGTAGGGTAGTTACAGGCATTACATGTTCCTGGATTCCCAGGATGACAGGTAGGGTAGTTACAGGCATTGCATGTCCCTGGAATCCCAGGATGACAGGTAGGGTAGTTACAGGCATTACATGTTCCTGGAATCCCAGGATGGCAGGTAGGGTAGTTACAGGCATTACATGTTCCTGGATTCCCAGGATGGCAGGTAGGGTAGTTACAGGCATTACATGTTCCTGGATTCCCAGGATGGCAGGTAGGGTAGTTACAGGCATTACATGTTCCTGGAATCCCAGGATGGCAGGTAGGGTAGTTACAGACATTACATGTTCCTGGATTCCCAGGATGACAGGTAGGGTAGTTACAGGCATTACATGTTCCTGGAATCCCAGGATGGCAGGTAGGGTAGTTACAGGCATTACATGTTCCTGGATTCCCAGGATGGCAGGTAGGGTAGTTACAGGCATTACATGTTCCTGGAATCCCAGGATGGCAGGTAGGGTAGTTACAGACATTACATGTTCCTGGATTCCCAGGATGGCAGGTAGGGTAGTTACAGGCATTACATGTTCCTGGATTCCCAGGATGACAGGTAGGGTAGTCACAGGCATTACATGTTCCTGGAATCCCAGGATGGCAGGTAGGGTAGTTACAGGCATTACATGTTCCTGGAATCCCAGGATGGCAGGTAGGGTAGTCACAGGCATTACATGTTCCTGGATTCCCAGGATGACAGGTAGGGTAGTCACAGGCATTACATGTTCCTGGATTCCCAGGATGGCAGGTAGGGTAGTTACAGGCATTACATGTTCCTGGATTCCCAGGATGGCAGGTAGGGTAGTCACAGGCATTACATGTTCCTGGATTCCCAGGATGGCAGGTAGGGTAGTTACAGGCATTACATGTTCCTGGATTCCCAGGATGACAGGTAGGGTAGTCACAGACATTACATGTTCCTGGAATCCCAGGATGACAGGTAGGGTAGTCACAGACATTACATGTTCCTGGATTCCCAGGATGGCAGGTAGGGTAGTCACAGGCATTACATGTTCCTGGATTCCCAGGATGGCAGGTAGGGTATAGTCACAGGCATTACATGTCCCTGGAATCCCAGGATGGCAGGTAGGGTAGTTACAGGCATTACATGTTCCTGGAATCCCAGGATGGCAGGTAGGGTAGTTACAGGCATTACATGTTCCTGGATTCCCAGGATGGCAGGTAGGGTAGTCACAGACATTACATGTTCCTGGATTCCCAGGATGTCAGGTAGGGTAGTCACAGGCATTACATGTTCCTGGATTCCCAGGATGGCAGGTAGGGTATAGTCACAGGCATAACATGTTCATGGAATCCCAGGATGGCAGGTAGGGTAGTTACATGCATTACATATTCCTGGATTCCCAGAATGACAGGTAGGGTAGTCACAGACATTACATGTTCCTGGATTCCCAGGATGGCAGGTAGGGTAGTTACAGGCATTACATGTTCCTGGATTCCCAGGATGGCAGGTAGGGTAGTTACATGCATTACATGTTCCTGGATTCCCAGGATGACAGGTAGGGTAGTTACAGGCATTACATGTTCCTGGATTCCCAGGATGGCAGGTAGGGTAGTTACAGGCATTACATGTTCCTGGATTCCCAGGATGGCAGGTAGGGTAGTTACAGGCATTACATGTTCCTGGATTCCCAGGATGGCAGGTAGGGTAGTCACAGGCATTACATGTTCCTGGATTCCCAGGATGGCAGGTAGGGTAGTCACAGGCATTACATATTCCTGGATTCCCAGGATGACAGGTAGGGTAGTCACAGACATTACATGTTCCTGGATTCCCAGGATGACAGGTAGGGTAGTTACAGACATTACATGTTCCTGGATTCCCAGGATGACAGGTAGGGTAGTCACAGGCATTACATGTTCCTGGATTCCCAGGATGGCAGGTAGGGTATAGTCACAGGCATAACATGTTCATGGAATCCCAGGATGGCAGGTAGGGTAGTTACATGCATTACATATTCCTGGATTCCCAGGATGGCAGGTAGGGTAGTTACAGGCATTACATGTTCCTGGATTCCCAGGATGGCAGGTAGGGTAGTCACAGACATTACATGTTCCTGGATTCCCAGGATGTCAGGTAGGGTAGTCACAGGCATTACATGTTCCTGGATTCCCAGGATGGCAGGTAGGGTATAGTCACAGGCATAACATGTTCATGGAATCCCAGGATGGCAGGTAGGGTAGTTACATGCATTACATATTCCTGGATTCCCAGAATGACAGGTAGGGTAGTCACAGACATTACATGTTCCTGGATTCCCAGGATGGCAGGTAGGGTAGTTACAGGCATTACATGTTCCTGGATTCCCAGGATGGCAGGTAGGGTAGTTACATGCATTACATGTTCCTGGATTCCCAGGATGACAGGTAGGGTAGTTACAGGCATTACATGTTCCTGGATTCCCAGGATGGCAGGTAGGGTAGTTACAGGCATTACATGTTCCTGGATTCCCAGGATGGCAGGTAGGGTAGTTACAGGCATTACATGTTCCTGGATTCCCAGGATGGCAGGTAGGGTAGTCACAGGCATTACATGTTCCTGGATTCCCAGGATGGCAGGTAGGGTAGTCACAGGCATTACATGTTCCTGGATTCCCAGGATGACAGGTAGGGTAGTTACATGCATTACATATTCCTGGATTCCCAGGATGGCAGGTAGGGTAGTTACAGGCATTACATGTTCCTGGATTCCCAGGATGGCAGGTAGGGTAGTCACAGACATTACATGTTCCTGGATTCCCAGGATGACAGGTAGGGTAGTCACAGGCATTACATGTTCCTGGATTCCCAGGATGGCAGGTAGGGTATAGTCACAGGCATAACATGTTCATGGAATCCCAGGATGGCAGGTAGGGTAGTTACATGCATTACATATTCCTGGATTCCCAGGATGTCAGGTAGGGTAGTCACAGACATTACATGTTCCTGGATTCCCAGGATGGCAGGTAGGGTAGTTACAGGCATTACATGTTCCTGGATTCCCAGGATGGCAGGTAGGGTAGTTACATGCATTACATGTTCCTGGATTCCCAGGATGACAGGTAGGGTAGTTACAGGCATTACATGTTCCTGGATTCCCAGGATGGCAGGTAGGGTAGTCACAGACATTACATGTTCCTGGATTCCCAGGATGGCAGGTAGGGTAGTTACATGCATTACATGTTCCTGGATTCCCAGGATGGCAGGTAGGGTAGTTACAGGCATTACATGTTCCTGGATTCCCAGGATGGCAGGTAGGGTAGTCACAGACATTACATGTTCCTGGATTCCCAGGATGGCAGGTAGGGTAGTTACAGACATTACGTGTTGCTGGATTCCCAGGATGGCAGGTAGGGTAGTCACAGACATTACATGTTCCTGGATTCCCAGGATGGCAGGTAGGGTAGTTACAGACATAACATGTTCCTGGATTCCCAGGATGGCAGGTAGGGTAGTCACAGGCATTACATGTTCCTGGATTCCCAGGATGACAGGTAGGGTAGTTACAGACATAACATGTTCCTGGATTCCCAGGATGACAGGTAGGGTAGTTACAGGCATTGCATGTTTCTTATTTACTTCAAATACCTATTTGCTAAAAATTCAATTCTGTCAGATATTTTTTACCATAAATTTTCTAACATGTTTACTATTAAAATACATATTTCAAATTTTTGATGCATCATGTAAAAGAAAGCTAGCAGCGTGTTTCAACATTTAAAGGTAGGTTTCGCCCAGTGAAATATAAAAGACTAAGAAATTGAAATTTATCCTATACATAGATATAATCTTCAGATTATTTTCAATGCATACAGCGAAAAATATGGGTGGTCAGTTGCCTAGCTTGACCAGGAAAAATACTCCTCTAAAAATAGAGCAAAGTCAAGCTTTACATAGAACATGACGTATTTTTCCAAAGCGAGGCCGCAGCAACAAACGGAAGCTTGCAACAAAATGTCTGAAAGAAGTGACAGTCTTGCCACGGCATGTTTAGTTAAAAAACAACATCAACAAATCGAAGTGCGAGGGACAGTTTTATATACATATCATATAATCTTAAATACTTCATGTTACTTACATACGCTCGCTAACTTTGTACACCAAATATACATGTAGTTAGTCAGCGGCTGTTTGTGCGCTGGCATATGTGTTGAAATTATAACTCACCACGTGCAATGCCGTTACACGAGTCCCAACAGATCCCGAATTATATAGGTCAATGTTTGGTGGGGGCAGAAATGTTATATAGGTTCAATGTTTGGTGGGGGCAGAAATCTTATATAGGTTGTTTGATGGGGGCAGAAATTGTTATATAGGTCCATGTTTGGTGGGGGCAGAAATCGTTATATAGGTCAATGTTTGGTGGGGGCAGAAATTTATATAGGTCAATGTTTGGTGGGGGCAGAAATCGTTATATAGGTCAATGTTTGGTGGGGGCAGAAATCGTTATATAGGTAAATGTTTGATGGGGGCAGAAATAATTATTATATAGGTCAATGTTTGGTGGGGGCAGAAATCGTGATATAGGTAAATGTTTGATGGGGGCAGAAATTGTGATATAGATCCATGTTTGGTGGGGGCAGAATGTTAAATCGTTATATAGGTCAATGTTTGGTGGGGGCAGAAATCGTTATATATAGGTATAATGTTTGATGGGGGCAGAAATAATTATATAGGTCAATGTTTGGTGGGGGCAGAAATTGTTATATAGGTCAATGTTTGGTGGGGGCAGAAATCGTGATATAGGTCAATGTTTGGTGGGGGCAGAAATCGTTATATAGGTCAATGTTTGGTGGGGGCAGAAATTGTTATATAGGTCAAATTTGGTGGGGGCAGAAATCGTAATATAGGTCAATGTTTGATGGGGGCAGAAATCGTTCAATGTTTGGTGGGGGGAAATCGTTATATAGGTCAATGTTTGGTGGGGGCAGAAATAATTATATAGGTCAATGTTTGGTGGGGGCAGAAATCGTTATATAGGTCAATGTTTGGTGGGGGCAGAAATCGTTATATAGGTCAATGTTTGGTGGGGGCAGAAATTGTTATATAGGTCAATGTTTGGTGGGGGCAGAAATCAATATGTAGGTCAATGTTTGGTGGGGGCAGAAATTGTTATATAGGTCAATGTTTGGTGGGCGAAGAAATCGTGTATAGGTCAAAGTTTAGTTGGCGCAGAAATCGTGATATAGGTCAAAGTTTGATGTGAGCCTAAATTTTAATGTAGTTTAAAGTTTGACATGGGCGGAAACATTATGTAGCACAAGGTTTGGTGTGGGGTGAAATCGATATGTAGGTCAATGTTTGGTTTTGGCCGGAATCATGAATGTGCTTTCTTGTCTTAAGATTTATGGAAAACAAAACAATAATATGATATGTAATATGTCAACGTCTGTTTCACAGGGTCTAGAATTGAGGCTTTAAAGGAAGCTCAAAGAATAAAGAGACAGAAGAAATCTGATGCTGCTCAATTAGCTGCCCAGCAAGCTGCAGACCAGATTTTCAAGTTTGGGACCTGTATGATCCCAGTTAGAATGGCCAACTTCTTTACAGGTATTGGAATGCTTAAAACACTTTTACAGGCATCAAAAGTCCTGACTTATTACCATAAACCCTGATTTTGAATCCCATATGTGGGGCAGTTTTCAGTCACTGACCACTTGTTGGTGGATCTTTCTCTGGGTAACTCTTGTCTTTCCTCTACCTCCTAAATGTTAACCTAGCTTGTCCTCAAACTGCTTAAAAGTACTTAATGCATATTGCTATGATTTTAAGGTTACTGTGGATTAAAGCGTTAAGGAGGTAGATATTCTTCTACTAGCTGAGCACTTTAGGGTCACAGTGGCTTAGTGGCTAAGGTGTGTGATATTTTACCTCTGATTACCTGGCATCCACATTCGGGTCTGAATGGATAATTGATTCAAGATGTCTGTCATTCTACTACTAAGCTGTGATGTACCTGTGGTCTTATGTTCAAACCATTATGTAGTAGTAAATCACAGGTAGATATATCAAGGAGACAGGCTTAAAAATGATTGGTTTGGTTATATTACTTTAACGCCATATTAACAGCAAGAGTCATTTAAGGACATGCCAGGTTTGTTGGTGGAGGAAAGCCAGAGTACTTAGAAAAAACCACCAAGCAGAGGTCAGTATCTGGCAACTGCCCCACATGGGATTAAACTAACAGCAGAAGTGGAGAGCTTGTAGTGGTAAATATGTTGGGACATCTGAACCACTCGGCCACCATGATCACTGCAATGATCGTTAGTTGTTGTAAATGAAGTGTAAAACACAAGGAAATGAAATACCTGATTGTAAAAACAGCAATTTTATCAATATCCAATATACCAAGCATAATGTTTTTCTTAAAGCTATGAAAACAAAATCAACATGCAAAATCAAATTTAACTAATACAATATTTTTCTTCAGGAATGAAGAGTGTGACCAGCCGCCTGGCTGAGCCTGTGATGGGCGTAGAGGATTGTTTTATCAGCCTCAAGGTAGACGGACCAATCATGTCAGAGAAACAGAAACTGGAACTTAATCCAATGATCATAAAGGTTCATTCCTGTACGAATCTACCTGACTCTCCTATCAGCTACCCAGAACTGAAAATGAGGTACGCACGTCTGATATGGAACCAGCTATTGTTGGGCGAGTTGGCTTATATGTGATCAATGTATATCAGGGGTTTGAGATCCCAAAATGACGTGGGTAAATTAAAATTTACCATCAATAAGTCCCGACGTCCAGTGATTATAAAATCATCATTTGATTTGATTCTTGTGATATAATCATCAGAAGGTGGGACTTATCAATGGTAAATTGTATTTTACCCATGTCATTTTGGGATCGCAGAACTCCAGAATTAGACGCATAAATTATTCTATTTATTGATATGTATATAGAGAATACATGGTTAGTATCTTAAAGTACAAGGTTTTTTTTGGTGCGAGACTTAGGAAAGCCGAGATGCCTTGTCATCTCGGCTTTCTGTGTCGAGTACCAAAATAAAACTTGTATTGTAAGATACTAACCATGTATTCTGTTTATCCTACAACCATTATGGCATTCAAAACGAAAGCAAATTGACAGTTATTTATGAGACGCTTCTTTGATGTGGAGGTAAATATTCATTTACTGCTGTGGGAAATAAATAAGCGCATTCACAAACAGCATCCGTAATTCTCTTCAGTGTGATATATCACTGAAACAATATGAATACTCAAAAGCAATAAATACCCATTAAAAAATTACTTTACAATACATACCTTTGCCATTAGCCAAGAAAAATACGACACCGCCACACGAGATTTTCGATATCGTAAAAAAGGCGTCATTCCAGTGAATGTGACGTCACGTTTTAGCGGGAATGAATGACATTTCATTCACTTGAAGGTTTGAGTTCTGGGTCAAGATAGAAAAAGTTCCGTCAGATATGGAACAAATTCATGTGATTGTATTAACGGATAAAGCACAAGTTTATGTGTATTGACAGATAAAGCACAAGTTTATCTGGCAGTAGAACTTTATGGGTCAGTATGTGGGACAGTTGCAGGATAAAAATCTTTATATTTTGTTGTACTATGTTTTTTTCTGGTATTGAAACTTTAAATAAGTTTGAGGAATTTTTTTCAATATTTTTCCTTTGTGTTCTTGAAACTCATTTTATATGTTGTAATTACATTTACAGGTATCCACATATACATTAAATGCAATCTGGTATATGATAGTTTCCTTTAATTTTACATTATCTATATTTTTCCAGGTGTAAACCAGTGTATTGTAAGTATGAGTTCTTCAAACAGCCTGTACACACCAGTGCCGGTCGAGACCACGCCCGGAATATCTACTGGGACGATGTCAATGTGGTACTAACAGGTACGTTCATATACACTACTGTAAAAATTTGGCACAATCATTTTGAACAAGTTTGCAAAATGATGATATTGTACATTCACATTATTTTGACATAATCATTACATACATGAAATGCAATATGACACTATTATTATTTAGCACATTCTTGTCTTAACACGAAAAGCGCTAAATAATATCACCGCCAACAGTAAGAAGTGATGACAACATGGAACTAACTGTTGGCTAGACTTTATAAGTAGTTCGACTGGGAAAAAATTCAGTTGTATCTAGGGCTTTGTGGCTCAATGGTAAAACGCTTGTTTTTAATGTTTTCTGCACAACATCGTTTTTTGCACTATATGTTGGCTTTTTTCACCAAATACTTTTTTCTTCTTTCAAAAAAAAAAGAATGCTTATATGTTAACATCTGTGCAAACAAGATGATTGATATATTTACTGTTACATATTTTATAATCATTGTCAAATAGAATCCAGTTGATAACCTGGGGAGGGTAAATGACTCAGACGCTCAAGTATTGTCTCGATGAAAAAAAACACCAAATGGAATATTGTGAACTCTCAAAAAGTTAACTTGTTTCACTGTTAACACATGATTACTTTACAGGTACGTTAGATCCATCCGAACTTCGTCAGTATTTGAACGGTCCTCCGCTGGAGATTGAAGTTCATGACCGAGATCGTCGTGAGGAGGATGTCCGACTCAAACCAACTCTGTTTGGAGATGACTTGGAAGATGAAAAGATCAGCAATGTTGGCACCATCACAAGTAAGTCAGGGGAAGTTACTCTGGTGTCAGTAGGTTCATCATTTAGTTAGGGGAGATAATTCTGGTATTAACAGGGACTACTCCGTAAATATGGCAAGGGAGGTTACTCTCTCCTCAAAAAGATGCCACTTCATCTACACATCAACTGTAGTTTGTTTCATTTCCCTTCAAATTAGCCTTTACCCACCATTACAAGGTACTTTAGTTAACTGCCTTCAATGGGATATACCTCCTGAAATTGAGCTCCCTGTATCACCCATTTGTATGACCCATTTATAAAAGGAGGTGGCTTATAGTTTTATTCCATGTCTGTCTTGTCCCAATCTGTCCTCTCTCCCCCCGCCTATCCTGTCACGTCCTGCATTGATAAAGATGGAGGCAGTTATATCTTGCTGATATTTCCAATCTCTTCCAAAAAAGAAATTGGACAACAACAAAGATTTTTTTCACTTTTCATAACATAATTAAGTTAAAATTTCTTTATCACGCTTGTTTCCTTTGTCATTGTTATATATGTGACCTTGACCTTATTTTGATTGACAGGTCGGAGAACCCTACATAACCCATTCACAGGGAGGAATAAACCATGGGATCCATATGGTACCACCAAAGTGGATCTGTCGGAGCTCCTTCTTGGCCACAAGTACCTACACATCAAGGTGCCTATCCATAACTGTGGTATTCCTGATGTTCTTGGTTCCAAGGACGGCGGGGATGGAAAACTGGTTGGCTTCCCAGGGGCTGTGGATGGACCAGGTATGGTTATATATGTTTGGAGATAGTCAAATGTCTAGGTGAATCTGACCAGAAAAGATTTATACCAGTCAAATGTCTAGGTGAGTCTGACCTGGAAAGATCTATACCGGTCAAATGTCTAGGTGAATCTGACCAGAAATGATCTATACCTATCAAATGTCTAAGTGAATCTGACCAGAAAATATCTATACCAGTCAAATGTTTAGGTGAATCTGACCAGAAAATATCTATACCAGTCAAATGTCTAGGTGAATCTGACCAGAAAATATCTATACCAGTCAAATGTCTAGGTGAATCTGACCAGAAAAGATCTATACCAGTCAAATGTTTAGGTGAATCTGACCAGAAAATATCTATACCAGTCAAATGTCTTGGTGAATCTGACCAGAAAAGATCTATACCTGTCAAATGTCTAGGTGAATCTGACCTGAAAAGATCTGAACCAGAAATTCACCTGAAATTTTCTGATGAATTTGACCTGAAAATGTATTTGTTTGACTTTGCTATTCTATTCAAAGTCACTTGCACACACATAACGTCACAATCAGTACCTACACGCAAGGGCAGATATAACTATAATATGCAAAAACAGAATACATATTGGTCACGCTTGAGTAGGTTGCTTTTTTTTATTTCATTTTTATAATGTATATTGTTTTTTAATTCAAAACTTTTAAAATATAAAATAAAGTTAAAATATATATCAGCTGGTCACTACGTTAGTTCTAACATGTAATATTGTGTATTGTTACAGTGGACAGACCTATATCAGCTGGTCACTACGTTAGTTCTAACATGTAATATTGTGTATTGTTACAGTGGACAGACCTATATCAGCTGGTCACTACGTTAGTTCTAACATGTAATATTGTGTATTGTTACAGTGGACAGACCTATATCAGCCGGGTCACTACGTTAGTTCTAACATGTAATATTGTGTATTGTTACAGTGGACAGACCTATATCAGCTGGTCACTACGTTAGTTCTAACATGTAATATTGTGTATTGTTACAGTGGACAGACCTATATCAGCTGGTCACTACGTTAGTTCTAACATGTAATATTGTGTATTGTTACAGTGGACAGACCTATATCAGCTGGTCACTACGTTAGTTCTAACATGTAATATTGTGTATTGTTACAGTGGACAGACCTATATCAGCTGGTCACTATGTTAGTTCTAACATGTAATATTGTGTATTGTTACAGTGGACAGACCTATATCAGCTGGTCACTACGTTAGTTCTAACATGTAATATTGTGTATTGTTACAGTGGACAGACCTATATCAGCTGGTCACTACGTTAGTTCTAACATGTAATATTGTGTATTGTTACAGTGGACAGACCTATATCAGCTGGTCACTACGTTAGTTCTAACATGTAATATTGTGTATTGTTACAGTGGACAGACCTATATCAGCTGGTCACTACGTTAGTTCTAACATGTAATATTGTGTATTGTTACAGTGGACAGACCTATATCAGCCGGTCACTACGTTAGTTCTAACATGTAATATTGTGTATTGTTACAGTGGACAGACCTATATCAGCTGGTCACTACGTTAGTTCTAACATGTAATATTGTGTATTGTTACAGTGGACAGACCTATATCAGCTGGTCACTACGTTAGTTCTAACATGTAATATTGTGTATTGTTACAGTGGACAGGCCTATATCAGCCGGTCACTACGTTAGTTCTAACATGTAATATTGTGTATTGTTACAGTGGACAGGCCTATATCAGCTGGTCACTACGTTAGTTCTAACATGTAATATTGTGTATTGTTACAGTGGACAGGCCTATATCAGCTGGTCACTACGTTAGTTCTAACATGTAATATTGTGTATTGTTACAGTAGACAGACCTATATCAGCCAGTAACTTGTTAGTTCTAACATGTAATATTCGTGTATTGTTACAGTGGACAGACCTATATCAGCTGGTCACTACGTTAGTTCTAACATGTAATATTGTGTATTGTTACAGTAGACAGACCTATATCAGCTGGTCACTATGTTAGTTCTAACATGTAATATTGTGTATTGTTACAGTGGACAGGCCTATATCAGCTGGTCACTACGTTAGTTCTAACATGTAATATTGTGTATTGTTACAGTGGACAGACCTATATCAGCTGGTCACTACGTTAGTTCTAACATGTAATATTGTGTATTGTTACAGTGGACAGACCTATATCAGCCGGTCACTACGTTAGTTCTAACATGTAATATTGTGTATTGTTACAGTGGACAGACCTATATCAGCCGGTCACTACGTTAGTTCTAACATGTAATATTGTGTATTGTTACAGTGGACAGACCTATATCAGCTGGTCACTACGTTAGTTCTAACATGTAATATTGTGTATTGTTACAGTGGACAGACCTATATCAGCTGGTCACTACGTTAGTTCTAACATGTAATATTGTGTATTGTTACAGTGGACAGACCTATATCAGCTGGTCACTACGTTAGTTCTAACATGTAATATTGTGTATTGTTACAGTGGACAGACCTATATCAGCTGGTCACTACGTTAGTTCTAACATGTAATATTGTGTATTGTTACAGTGGACAGACCTATATCAGCTGGTCACTACGTTAGTTCTAACATGTAATATTGTGTATTGTTACAGTGGACAGACCTATATCAGCTGGTCACTACGTTAGTTCTAACATGTAATATTGTGTATTGTTACAGTGGACAGACCTATATCAGCTGGTCACTACGTTAGTTCTAACATGTAATATTGTGTATTGTTACAGTGGACAGACCTATATCAGCTGGTCACTACGTTAGTTCTAACATGTAATATTGTGTATTGTTACAGTGGACAGGCCTATATCAGCCAGTCACTACGTTAGTTCTAACATATAATATTGTGTATTGTTACAGTGGACAGACCTATATCAGCTGGTCACTACGTTAGTTCTAACATGTAATATTGTGTATTGTTACAGTGGACAGACCTATATCAGCTGGTCACTACGTTAGTTCTAACAAATATTGTGTATTGTTACAGTGGACAGACCTATATCAGCTGGTCACTACGTTAGTTCTAACATATAATATTGTGTATTGTTACAGTGGATAGACCTATATCAGCTGGTCACTACGTTAGTTCTAACATGTAATATTGTGTATTGTTACAGTGGACAGACCTATATCAGCTGGTCACTACGTTAGTTCTAACATGTAATATTGTGTATTGTTACAGTGGACAGACCTATATCAGCCGGTCACTACGTTAGTTCTAACATGTAATATTGTGTATTGTTACAGTGGACAGACCTATATCAGCTGGTCACTACGTTAGTTCTAACATGTAATATTGTGTATTGTTACAGTGGACAGACCTATATCAGCTGGTCACTACGTTAGTTCTAACATGTAATATTGTGTATTGTTACAGTGGACAGACCTATATCAGCTGGTCACTACGTTAGTTCTAACATGTGATATTGTGTATTGTTACAGTGGACAGACCTATATCAGCCAGTCACTACGTTAGTTCTAACATGTAATATTGTGTATTGTTACAGTAGACAGACCTATATCAGCTGGTCACTACGTTAGTTCTAACATGTAATATTGTGTATTGTTACAGTGGACAGACCTATATCAGCCGGTCACTACGTTATTTCTAACATGTAATATTGTGTATTGTTACAGTGGACAGACCTATATCAGCCAGTCACTACGTTAGTTCTAACATGTAATATTGTGTATTGTTACAGTGGACAGACCTATATCAGCTGGTCACTACGTTAGTTCTAACATGTAATATTGTGTATTGTTACAGTGGACAGACCTATATCAGCTGGTCACTACGTTAGTTCTAACATGTTCTAACATATAATATTGTGTATTGTTACAGTGGACAGGCCTATATCAGCTGGTCATTAGTCACTACGTTAGTTCTAACATGTAATATTGTGTATTGTTACAGTGGACAGACCTATATCAGCCGGTCACTACGTTAGTTCTAACATGTAATATTGTGTATTGTTACAGTGGACAGACCTATATCAGCTGGTCACTACGTTAGTTCTAACATGTAATATTGTGTATTGTTACAGTGGACAGACCTATATCAGCCGGTCACTACGTTAGTTCTAACACTATGATGAAGATTAAGATAGAGCTGGCCCATCCCCTTACTACACCAGAAAAAGTGGCGATTCACCAGCCTTTAGGATCTACCAGGGAGGTAATTATGTTAGATAACATAAAAAAAACTTGATATATATGTCCCATTGAAATTTATACAATCATCTCAAAAAAATTATCTCTCAATGCCCATATTCAAAATGATGGAATGCTAATGTTCTTGCTGAGGTAATTTCAAAGTGAGAAATTGTGGAAGGTTCTCGGTCGATACAAACATCACATAATTGTATGTCGGGCCAATAATACAATACAGTACATATAGATTTACTGAAGTTTGTTGATCTGAGTTTTTTATACACCAGTGGTACATTTTTTATTTGTCAACCTGGGTTCTAGGTAGTTAGTCTTATTTGCTTATCTGATGTGTATTTACCTGTTCTCATGATTATCTGTCTTTAAGGATATTATCTGTACTCATAGTTAACTGAATTTACCTGGAGTATAATATTTACCTGTTCTCATGGCTACCTGATTTTACCTGCAGTGTAATATTTACTTGTTCTCATGGCTACCTGATTTTACCTGCAGTGCCCTTTTGGAAGGATTGTCTTCATATTCGACTACAAGAACACCGCCCTGCTCCATCAGCTACAAAACTTGGTAACAGACGTCAATGCTCAGGCCCTGGAATTGGACGACATGCCGCAACATGTGATCAACGCGGCGCTGTCCACCTACAAACTATCTCTGTAGGTATAATACATCCACGAGTCATCGCTTTAGAAACGGTAAAGCAATGACTCATATGGGTTTCCAACGATAGGTATTATAATAATGGAAGACATATTCAAATTAGGTAAACAGACGTCATCATTCATAATACAAATTCACTCTTGAATCTTTATTTAACAATGAATAAATAAAGATTTGACTGTGAAAGAAGGTATTAACAGCTCAGATTGGCCTAGAGTAAAACTATAAAAAGGAGTATCCTTTTAGGTACAGAAAAAAAATAAGGGTCGAGGGGTAAAAAACTAGGGTCGGTCGGGTAACCCTAAACAGACACATTTTTTTCTTTTTGGCCTAATGACAAGCAGATCAGTTCAACTGCAGACAAAATATTTCTGATTAATAGCTAGGTTTATTACCGCTTTGAATATTCATAAACGTATTTGATTTTTTTTAGTTACATGTACTATAAACCAACTAATTTGTGTGTGATAAATTTTAGTGTATTGTACGTGCAATAGAAAACTATGAAAATGAATCGCTGCGAAGTTGTTTCAAACACAATAATTATTGTAGAATCATAAGAGTCTAGACTATGAAATTAAGGTGTAGGGCAGAAAAACAAGAAATTAAGTTGACAAAGAAATTAAGGTGGATTCCCTTTTCCAGAAGAGGGGAGGGGTTAATTGGGGAAGGGGCACTTATTACGACAAATATTGTACATGTGAATATTGTTATCTAATTAATGTAACTGAAAGATTTGTGTTGTCAAAATAAATCCTGCTAATATTTGATCTTACTGAACTCCAAGTTTTACCACGTACAGTCCTACCACAGTCCTACCACAGGCCTGCTGTCTTCTTTATATATTATTATATAGGAAATAAAAACAATAACGACTGACTAGTGAGCGCTTTCACTCCATTGTTTTTATTGTTTTTATATCTTATAGAATTCGTCCGTAAGGATTTTTATTCAAATTTATTATATTATTATATTATATATAATGATTTGTGGCTGTATTTTCCATTGCTAGAGAGCAACAAAAGAGCCGAACTCTGAACATTGTGACAGGATTTCAAGTGATGGACGGTGTAATGCATTTATTTTTGTTGGAAGGTCTTCATGAACAGGCCATCAAAACCCTGTGGAACTCTTTACCAAAGCCGGAGAAGTCAGGTAAGAGTTTAGGGTCAAGTTAGGTCATGACCTTTGTAAGGTCATGTAATTGTAAGGTCATGTTAATATAGGTGAGATTAGATGTAGAGACGTCAATAACAGGGACGTGTGAGGGTCAAAAAAATGTAATTATATTTAATGTTGATCTAGAATAACATTTTATAACTCAAATCAACAAGTTTATTCCTGTTATTGATGGATCTGATATCAAAAACTGAGAAAAGATCTATATTAATCATTTTGTTGTAATTTCCATGCATTGTTTGTACAGACGTGAAAGTGCTATACAATTCGGATATGAGCTTCAGTGAACGTCTGTACGGACCCCTCGATGTTGATCTGTGTCGAGTGAAGCTTCACGAGTCACTGACCCAGATTATCCAGCAACCCCTTCTGTACGTGAGGGACATGGTCCCAAAGGCCTGTTTCGAAGCACTTATTAGGATCTATGAGGTATGGTGTTTACAAAATCACAAATTTTTATGATTGTTAAAGACTTTGTCGTTTTAGGCAAAACTGTTTTTGATTGGTAATTGAATACAGAATAGGAAATATTTTTGTTTGAACTTTTTCATTTTGAGATTCTAAGCAATTTTTTCCTTTTTTTATTTTGATTATATTTTCTCTAAATTGATTTGATGATTTTATTATATCCCGACAATATTGTGTGTATAAAGCAGTTTAGACAAATAAAATGATTATATAAACAATTTCCATTGATTGTTTTATAGTTGACAAAGTTGGACCAAATGAGGAGTGTTGTGAGAAATGATCTCTTCCCTAATGCCGACATGATAATTTCTATGAGTAAAGAGTTTGGGGTTCCTCTCACGCAGGCAGATTTTGAAGGTAAGAAAAGTAGTACTGTTTTGGTTGACATGTAATTTACTGTTTTATGTATTATGCCTATTTTATATGACCGCCTGACCCAGCTGCCATTTGAAAGTCCCATTTTAAACTTCTTCTGTTTCATTGGCATTGTAGTGCTGATGTAAAGGAAGGACAGCCGATTGAATTTTATTTATTTTTTGGCTTTAAAAAAAATTGTTACCATTGTTACGATGCACATTTCACAACATTGTTGTAAAATAACAGTTTCATTACAAAACATATTTCTTACTTCTCTTTGGGTCACGCTGAAAATCCAAGCTGAATGCCAACTTGAAAAACATTAAAATATAAATGTCTTCAGTTTTACCATACTTAGCTCAGATTTAAATAAAAATATTTGAACTTTCTGCTCTTCAAAATTTTCCAAAAGGTCCTATATGGACTACATGTTATTTTATTACCACTAAGAGTTGTATGTCAAGACCTAATCAAATGTTTGTTTTGAAACCTGGTTACTAAAATGTTTTCTTGTGTTCAGAACTTCAACCAGAGGAGGAGAAGCTCCGAGAACCAGATGTACAGGTCACTCACTACGACTCCTTTATAAGGGAGACAAGTCGACTGTGGACGCCAATAGATCACTATAACAAAGAATATGTGGAGCGTCTGGGTAACCGTGAACAACAACACAACTTTATACACGAAAACAAGGTAAATAACAAAACAGGAATAATACAAAGTACAGTATGTGCTCTAAAATAAAGTAAACAGCACTACTTGAAATGGGGAAAAATAAATTGGCTATAAATATAACAAATTAACAGATCAGTAGCAGGAAAATTAAAGAATTTTCTACATAAAAATAAAGTTATGTATAATTAACAGTGAAGTATTTCATTTTTAGATTTAAAAAAAATGGAAAAATATGTAAAGATATGGAAACAAAGCAACAGAAGTTCAAACCTGGTTACAGGATAAATGTAAATCAGATGTCATCATTGATGTAGTTCAAAACCCTTATGAGGCGGTTGCCGGGAACTGACTGCCGGTCAATGGGTTTTCTCAGAGTAGTCCAGCTTTCTTCCATCAACTAACCTGAGAAGTCCTTTAATAGAGGAAAGATTTTTAGAGGTCATGATTGATAATATTTTGTATTGTATTAATTAAGAAATTCAAGCAAGTAATTGCAGAGATTTACTTTATTATATTTTTGCTTAAACAGCAAGATTAATTTTCTTCCATCAACTAACCTGAGAAGTCCTTTAATAGAGGAAAGATTTTTAGAGGTCATGATTGATAATATTTTGTATTGTATTAATAAGAAATTTAAGCAAGTAATTGCAGATATTTACTTTACTATATTTTTGCTTAAACAGCAAGATATAAAAAATGCCAGTGAGATAAACAAAAAAGAGAGGGAAATGAACAAGGTACCGACGATCCATGCTGACGTCAAAGTGGCACACAACTACAGTTCCCAGACACTTAACTCAACAGAGCTTGCCAAGGAGAAACTACGACAGATGTTGGCAGAGGTAAGACTAGAGTTTAGTGGATCACCCCTGAAGACACATTTAGGCTCTTCTAAATCATAGACTAGACCATTTCATTATGAAATTTCAGGGGTGAATGAGTTAAAAAAAACACCATTTAGGTTCCAGGTTCAAAGAGTGCATTTGGAGTAAAAAGTCCTATTTAATAATTTTCGAAACTCTTTATTAAGTCTCTAGATTTGACATCATAGTAGTATAGCCTGCTAAGGTTGGTAGCCTACAGTACCTTATCACAATTTTGCCTTAGTGAATATCTCGGTATGAAAACCACCTACTCAATTAGACCACTTTCTTTGGATATCATATGACCAAATTGAACAAAATTTGACCTGTGTGTAAAGACCACCTGGCTAAGAAGGCCATTTTGTTCGCATTCCTAGAATGAAGACAGACTAAACTGAACAGTGAATTAATATCTGCAGAATTGATATTGATAGGAAGGTCCAGTCAATTTTTAAATCTGTGAATGTTAATTTCTGCAAACATTTTTTTTGAAATGGAAATTACGAACATAAGTAGCAACCAAAGACAATTACAAAACATGATATTAAACTTTATCTACACATTACAGCACCCAGACACCCGATATACCTACTGCCAAGACTACCACCATTCCATGACGGTTGTCCCTGTAAATGTAGAAGCTCTGAAGAAACAGGCTCAGAAGGAAACCAAGGAACGCTGGAAAACAGAGACAGGGTGGATCTACCCGGGCATGAAGACCATGCAGGAATGTAACGTACACCCAGGCCGTCCCGATACGGCCAGAGCTGAGGAACTGACAGAGGTATGTTAGAGACTAAAGTGTTCCTTGTGGATGTGGGCAATATCATGGTGGCTTCGGTAAAAATCAAATTTAATACTGTCAGATAATTATAGGCTATTGTAGGGTTTTAGCTGCTACATAGCCGACAGACAAAATTCAAAAGTTATTATTTGTGCAGTAAATGGTATTACTTCAGAATATTACATGCTTGCACAGTCAGTAATTTCATACATTATAGAAATTAGTTGAACAGAATTTTTTCGTAGTGCAACAAATTGTTTTCTTTTAACCTTGCTTTTAAAGTTGAATTTGATACTCAATCTTTTCAAGGACTGTAAATATGCATATGTCACTTTTGTAACTAAAGAAATATACAAAGTTGCCTATTCTTGTTTTGAATTGATAAAATATACTTTTGGCAGCGGTGTAGCACCTTTTTAATGTGACAATCATTAAATTGTGGAAAGATGCAGACATTCTGTATGTTACTTTCCATATAAATATCATTTCCATAGAAATGTGTGTTGGTTCTTGGATAGCTACCCTACCTAGCTACATTGTACCTTAATATGGCACGCCCTAATATGTATCATATTGGTGGAGGAAGCATACAACTTGCCCTATTGACCTATCTGTATTCATCTTTACTGTAATTCATGTTTTGTAATCGTTTATGAATGTAAATGTTATGTATGAATTTGTTCTATAAATGTTAACATGCTTTCTATTTTTCTGTTGTTGACTGGATTATTAAATATTGACCTCTTTGTGATGACCATTGTTTAATTTGTTGACATGGTGATGACCTTGCTGTGATTACCTTCCTTCAAATTGTTGACATCATGGTGACCTTGCTGTGATGACCTTTGTACAAATTGTTGACATGATGGTGACCTTGCTGTGATGACCTTTGTACAAATTGTTGACATGATGGTGACCTTGCTGTGATGACCTTTGTACAAATTGTTGACATGTTGCTGACCTTGCTGCGATGACCTTTGTAAAATGTTTTGACATCGTTTATGAATGTAAATGTTATGTACCTGAATTTGTTCTATAAATGTTAACATGCTTTCTATTTTTTTGTTGTTGACTGGATTATTAAATATTGACCTCTATGTGATGACCATTGTTTAATTTGTTGACATGGTGATGACTGTTGTGATTACCTTGTACAAATTGATGACATGATTGTGACCTTGCTGTGATGACCTTTGTACAAATTGTTGACATGATGGTGACCTTGCTGTGATGACCTTTGTACAAATTGTTGACATGTTGCTGACCTTGCTGCGATGACCTTTGTACAAATTGTTGACATGGTTGCCCTATTGACCTATCTGTATTCATCTTTACTGTAATTCATGTTTTGTAATCGTTTATGAATGTAAATGTTATGTATGAATTTGTTCTATAAATGTTAACATGCTTTCTATTTTTCTGTTGTTGACTGGATTATTAAATATTGACCTCTATGTGATGACCATTGTTTAATTTGTTGACATGGTGATGACCTTGCTGTGATTACCTTTGTACAAATTGTTGACATGATGGTGACCTTGCTGTGATGACCTTTGTACAAATTGTTGACATGAAGGTGACCTTGCTGTGATGACCTTTGTACAAATTGTTGACATGTTGCTGACCTTGCTGCGATGACCTTTGTACAAATTGTTGACATGGTGATGACCTTGCTTTGAAGACCTTTGTACAAATATTGACATGGTGATGACCTTTGTACAAATTAATGACATACTGATGACCTTGCAGTGATGACCTTTGTACAAATTGTTGACATGGTGATGACCTTGCTTTGAAGACCTTTGTACAAATTTTGACATGATGGTGACTTGTGATGACCTTTGTACAAATTGTTGACATGATGGTGACCTTGCTGTGATGACCTTTGTACAAATTGTTGACATGATGGTGACTTTGTTGTGATGACTTTGTACAAATTGTTGATATAATGGTGACCTTGCTGTGATGACCTTTTTACAAATTGTTGATATGGTGATGGCCTTGCTGTGATGAATTTTGTACAAATTGTTGATATCATGGTGACCTTGCTGTGATGACTGTACAAATCGTTGACATGATGGTTACCTTGCTGTGATGACCTTTGTACAAATTGTAGACATGATGGTGACCTTACTGTGATTACCTTTGTACAAATTGTTGACATGATGGTGACCTTGCTGTGATGACCTTTGTACAAATTGTTGACATGAAGGTGACCTTGCTGTGATGACCTTTGTACAAATTGTTGACATGTTGCTGACCTTGCTGCGATGACCTTTGTACAAATTGTTGACATGGTGATGACCTTGCTTTGAAGACCTTTGTACAAATATTGACATGGTGATGACCTTTGTACAAATTAATGACATACTGATGACCTTGCAGTGATGACCTTTGTACAAATTATTGACATTATAGTGACCTTGCTGTGATGACCTTTGTACAAATTGTTGACATGATGTGACCTTGTTGTGATGACTTTGTACAAATTGTTGATATAATGGTGACCTTGCTGTGATGACCTTTTTACAAATTGTTGATATGGTGATGGCCTTGCTGTGATGACTTTTGTACAAATTGTTGATATCATGGTGACCTTGCTGTGATGACTGTTTACAAATCGTTGACATGGTGATGGCCTTGCTGTGATGAACTTTGTACAAATTGTTGATATCATGGCGACCTTGCTGTGATGACTGTATAAATTGTAGACATGATGGTTACCTTGCTGTGATGACCTTTGTACAAATTGTAGACATGATGGTTACCTTGCTGTGATGACCATTGTACAAATTGTTGACATGATGGTGACCTTGCTGTGATTACCTTTGTACAAATTGTTGACATGATGGTGACCTTGCTGCGATGATCTTTGTATAAATTACGAACTGTACAAGGTATTGACCTTGCAGCTGTGCTTGGCTGAAATATTTTGTATAAATTGTCGACATAAGCGTTGACCTTGCTACGATGACCTATGTATAAGTTGTGTTGACATGGTGACCTTTACATAAATTGTCGACATGGTGTTGACCTTGTGCGGTGACCTTTGTTTAAATTGTTGACCTGGTGATGAACTTTGTACAAATTGATGTCATAATGATGACCTTGCTACGATGACCTTTGTACATATGTTGAGGTGTTGACCTTGCTGCAATGACCTTTGCATAAATTGTGAACTGTGCAAGGTATTGACCTTGCAGCTGTGATTGCTGAAATCTTATTATATAAGTTGTGGACACGGTGTTGACCTTTTGAATAAGTTGTGGACACGGTTTGACCCTTTGTATAAGTTGTGGACACGATGCTGACCTTGCCGAGATGACATTTGTATAAATTGTTGACATGATGGTGACCTTACTGTGATTACCTTTGTACAAATTGTTGACATGAGTGATGGCCTTGCTGTGATGAGTTTTGTACAAATTGTTGATATCATGGTGACCTTGCTGTGATGACTGTTCAAATCGTTGACATGGTGATGGCCTTGCTGTGATGAACTTTGTACAAATTGTTGATATCATGGCGACCTTGCTGTGATGACTGTACAAATTGTAGACATGATGGTTACCTTGCTGTGATGACCTTTGTACAAATTGTAGACATGATGGTTACCTTGCTGTGATGACCATTGTACAAATTGTTGACATGATGGTGACCTTGCTGTGATTACCTTTGTACAAATTGTTGACATGATGGTGACCTTGCTGCGATGATCTTTGTATAAATTACGAACTGTACAAGGTATTGACCTTGCAGCTGTGCTTGGCTGAAATATTTTGTATAAATTGTCGACATAGCGTTGACCTTGCTACGATGACCTTTGTATAAGTTGTGTTGACATGGTGACCTTTACATAAATTGTCGACATGGTGTTGACCTCGGTGCGGTGACCTTTGTTTAAATTGTTGACCTGGTGATGAACTTTGTACAAATTGATGTCATAATGATGACCTTGCTACGATGACCTTTGTACATATTGTTGAGGTGTTGACCTTGCTGTAATGACCTTTGCATAAATTGTGAACTGTACAAGGTATTGACCTTGCAGCTGTGATTGGCTGAAATCTTATTATATAAGTTGTGGACACGGTGTTGACCCTTTTGTATAAGTTGTAGACACGGTGTTGACCCCTTTGTATAAGTTGTGGACACGGTGTTGACCCCTTTGTATAAGTTGTGGACACGATGTTGACCTTGCCGAGATGACATTTGTATAAGTTGTTGACATAGTGATGAACTTTTTATAAATTATTGATTCGATGTTAACATTCCTGTGATGACTTTTATATAAAGTTTTCACATGGGTGTTGATCTTGCTGATATTGGTTTTGTACAAATGGTTGACATGGTGTTGACCTTGCTGAGATGTTAAATTTGTAGACATTGAGACATTGTAATGACCTAAATTACCGACAGTGGTGACTTTGCTGTCCGTGATGACTTTGTATAAGTTGTTGACATGGTGATGACCTTTATATAAGTTGTTGATATGGTGATGGTCTTTGTTGAAGTTGTTGACATGGTGATGACTTTGCTGCGATGACCATTATATAATTTGTTGACATGGTGATGACCTTTGTTGAAGTTGTTGACATGGTGTTGGTCTTTGTTTAAGTTGTTGACATGGTGATGACCATTATATAAGTTGTTGACATGGTGATGGTCTTTGTTGAAGTTGTTGACATGGTGATGACCTTGCTGTGATGACCTTTTTATAAGTTGTTGACATGGTGATGGCCTTTGTATAAATTGTTGACATGGTGATGACCTTGCTGTGATGACCTTTGTATAAGTTGTTGACATGGTGATGACCTTTGTATAAATTCCTGATATGATGTTGACATAGTGATGACCTTTGTATGTTTGATGTATATTGTTTATTACAGAGAACACAAATTCATGTTATTTGGGTAAATAACGTAATTAGTTGATCATCATTATATACTAGAGATGTGGTAGTTACACCACACGTTATCCTGCTTCTAATTTTTTTAATTATATTGTATTTTAAAATTAAAACCAACATAATGCCTTACGTTGCAATGTTTACCAGAGTTGACCCAATATAGTCACGAGGATGTACACTGTAAACATATGGCTTTAACATTGACTGACCATTGAGTATATACATATATAGATAGCAAGTACATATATTTCAGATCTGATGTAAGATCCATCACTACTGATGTAATTACATTACATGGTGTACTGACCATAATTTACATGCAATTAGTAATTACTCACTGTACTAAGAGGGCTTTTATAGACGTGACCTGTTGTTATATTTCTGTTTATCATAACATCAGACAATAAACTATTCTGAAATGAAATAAACATGTAATGTTAAAACAGGTATGCTTATGGTGTACAATCAAAATGTAAAAATATCTCAGCATGGTAATCGGCTGGTCAATCCTCTATAGTCCAGGGGTTACTATCGCTGTCGTGAATGAAAGCAGCTCAGCAGGCAAAAAAAACCTCACTAAGCACAGTCCTGTATTAGTAGAGACTTCCTTAAAGAATATATAGAGCTTCAAATCCATGCAGTTACCATTATTGAATTCTTTTGGTGTACATAAAAGGAACAAACTTCCGTTACATTTGTTGTCACACAAAGAGCCTTCAGTTTTACTATGACATATCACAGGGGTTGATATGATGACAGTGATAGTAACCCATGGAATATCAAGGATGGTCTTACCTTATATGTTAACAAAGGTCATGTTATTGTAAACATTGTCATTAAATATGAACAAACACTTCTGGTTTTAAGAAACGGTATTAACATTTAGTACTGGATACGTTACGATAGAAAATTAAGTTGAAATTTAAATTACATCAATGTAATAGAAAATCAGTATGAAAATCCTCCGTTACCAAACTCTAATTGTTTTATGATGTCCTGAAGTAACCATTACTACAGAAATAATCGGCCTGAAAACAATATTAATTTGGAAATAATTTTAATTGAATACTGCATTTTGATTTGTTTGATACTCATCAACCTTAAGTTTAATATCAATATCGTGCATGTATAATGAAGTAAGATTTAAGTAGTCCCCATGAAAGAAGGACTGGTCTACCAATACAGCTAGTTAACAGTTTGAAGTTTTATTTATACGTGTACCATATTCGACCCAGTTAACGCCCCATTCCCCTTTTTTGAGGCCTCAGTTTTACTTACTTTCGATTATACAGACTATAAATATGAAAGCCTAATGTGTTTATGGCCTACTTTGTGCTATACACTTGTATTTTTATGAAAGGCTAGTCCAAACATTTTTCGTTCTATTAAACACCCCCTATTTTTCTTCAATATTTTTAATCACCCTGGACGCTTATTGGGTCGAATACGGTGTGTGCATTTATAGAAATATCTACAACTACATTAAGGAACAAAATAACGTACATTTAGAGACATTCTATATTTCTTACTAAGATTGTATAAAGACTCGGTAGATACAAACGGTATCTATGGCCTGTTTGATTTTTATACGGTTTAATTATTTATTGTCTTAAACATACACGATTTTGAAACGTTTTGAGTTTCAGAGGATATATGTTAGAGTTGGCAATGCTTGTATTGGTGGACTTTTGGTACAAGATTATTTTTAGTAAAACTTTACATATTCACCCCTCTGCATGTTCCCAACTTACAGTCAGTTACTATACCAAAAATAGAAAGAAATCAAGATTATTTTTCCTATTTTGCATTTCTCGGCAAAGCAAACATCTTAATAATATTTACTTTGAAGAAAGTTCTTTCTCAATAAATCTGAAAATTGATTTAACAATATTTTGAGCGGTTTGCTTTGCCTTGATATATTTATGTATTTACCTAGATATTCATACGGTATAACGATGTACAGAAAATATAATTAGCACATCACAATTATATTTTAGTGCATCGACATGTCTATTTACAGTCAGGAGTACTGATTGTTAATATTAAGTATTATATATATATAAGCTTATTACTTCGAATCTAAGAAACATAATAGATTTAACTACAGATATTTTTGGAAAACCTATAATTCTATGGATAAAATCAGCACTTGGTTATATTGAATGCTAAGTAGAATGTTTGTTGAATGCTATTTTTGTAAGTTTATATGCAGTATACTTTGTATTTTAGACGATATTAGGAATTATTTTTATGTCTGTTTGATTCTATAGTTAATGTAATTATCCCTTACCCCTTTATCACATTCCCAGTAGTGACAGTTATAGAGACCAGAGATCACCAGTTATCTATATCTACAGAAGATCATTCCTTTATAATCGGATACTTGTATACCGGATTCTACTCAGTCTATATCATTCTGTATACTGTAAACGGGAAGATATACGCGAGTGGAATTTACGCTCATTACGCGAAGATCAATTGATCCCGAAAATTCCCCAGCGCAATATTTGTACGTGTATGAACTTTGTTGTTAAAAGTCTAAACGTGCATATATCCCCAAAATAACAACACAGTGAAAGGCTAATGCATGCAAACTGCGAAATTAAACACTCGCAAAAATATCCACGTTTACAGTATATGGCAACCGATTCAACCATATCTCAGATGGCGAGTTATTTTATTTTAGTTGCATTGGTGATAAAATTATCAAGGTCCAAGATACTGAATTGGATTGATGACGTTAGAATGTTCTTTTTTTTGTCTTCAAGTAAAGCTCATTGATCTTTGTTTTAACAAATAATAGCTTTTTTTTTTGTCTTCAAGTAAAGCTCATTGATCTTTGTTTTAACAAATAATAGTCTTTTTTGTTTGTTTTTCTTTATGCGAGTTTTATCTTAATTACCTTTTGAAGAAAAATTAAATTGTTTGTATATCTCTTAAAATTATGGGCATATCTGTATGATTTTATCCTTTCCTTACACATTTAATATGGGAGACAAAATGAAGATGAAGATGATGGTGATGATGATGTAATATGACTATGGTTGTGTTATGATTTCAGCCATGGAGAGAGAATATCCTACATGTTGGGATGCTACAGCCTCCACTGGACCGTGACTGCTTTCCCTGGGATGTCCGACACCTGGACATGGAGTTGTACCGCCGCCCTAGATCTCTGTTTGGTGAAGAGCCTGTCACGATACATTTAGCAGGCGAAAAACTAAAGAAGGAGCGTCTGGACGCATTGCGGAAAGATTTTGAGAAGTGGCGGTCAAAACAGGTGGTAGACGATACAAGACAGTACTTTCACCGTTGTCTGATGGAGACCGAACTCGACGACAAGGGTCAGAACCAGGTCGATAAACTACGAGGACTGCTGAAGGACAATCCAAATAAATTGTCCCTCCGTAAACCGGGTCTTCACCTGAAGGACATCCCACCACTGAATGTGGTGCTCAACCCTAGTGTAGACACTGATGCCCGACTGGCAGGGCTTCCCACTCATCCCGCGGTAGAGGGAGAGGGCTATGAGAAAATTAAAGGCTTCAAACCTGGTCCCTTCGAGACACACGGCTGGAACCTGGAGAGGAATAAGATACCAGCGTATGACTATGAACATAACCTATTCGCCGATAAGAAAGGATTTGACTTCAAGTGAGTATTATTTTTTTACTGAATAGTTTTGGAATTCTCGATTTAATGATAAATAATGTTCATGTCTAATGTATATAGATTGTTAATGTATATGATATTTTACTTGCTACTCTTGTAAGTAGGTTGCTCATTTGTCCGCTCTTCTTCATTTAAAAAAAACCCCACTGTTGATAACTTATGTTACTGCTTACCATGTCAATTACTTTTCCTAAAGCTACTAAAATTTGAATGAATATAAGAGTGCTTACCTTATTACTATAGAATTAGAAAATGATAGAAAACATTTGATAAAAACTGAAGACATTTTCACATATTTTCTAGTCCCCGATACAAGGAGAGAGGCACGCTATGGAAGAGGACGATAAATCCCTTGAAGGACGAGGAGCGCGACAACCATTTGTTTCGTATCCCTGATGACTACCAGAGATTCGGGAAACCACGTCCTGTGTTCGATGTTGATCCTACACCTCCAACTGAGAACAAAGTCATCTCTCCGATTCTAAAATCTCCCGCCAGAAACACCAACCAGAGTGGTGTCACTATGTCTGCTGATCCTCTATATAACCGATCGGTTAACCAGGCATCATCAGCAATGATCAACTCTAACTCTCCTTTACCGAAAGTGGTCCAACAATCAAAACAAATGGAGATATTGGTCAACTAATTGTAAATGTTTGGTAAACGTTCAAGATCTAAGGTTTAAGTCGGATTAATAAATTTGTATGTTTGCAAATTCAGGTCTAGGAATAGCCATTAACAGCTGTGCTGAAATAGGTCATTATTTGCTAAAACATTTCTCGGTATTATATTTTACAACCATATCCCTTTTCAGTAAAGAGATCAACGTGTTTGACCGGTTTGTCATTAGTTGAACCTGATTGCCTGATGAGAAATTAGATGGATCAATTCTGCTAATGATAAAAGTTGTTCCTTTCCTTCCTTTCATGCTGTTGGTTAAAACTATTCTATGTTACCAATGGCTGAACCTGTTCTGCTTCGAATTTGCTAAACTGTTGGCTGGATAAGTTCTGATAATAATAAATGTTGGGCTTATCCTGCATTGTGATTGGCTAGAACTGTCCTGGTTTACAATGGCTGAATTTGCTGTGTTATACAATTGGCTGGACCTGTCCTGTTATATAACAGCATTAAATAATTTATACTGAGATGAACTTTTGCTGTTTCCAGATAAAGTTAAGTTATTAGGTATTCTTTATGAAATTAATACCCTGGGTACTTTCTTAAATTTGATTTTTTAACCTTACTTCTTTTTTAATATCACAATATATTTATAAGTTATTTCGTTCCTAAAACAAACCTGATATTTTAAGTGGATGGCAGTTTTAAGTCGTCTTCTGATAATTTCAAGACAAGTTGAACTAATTTGAATTTTTGCTCAGTCTTTCATTCAATGTTAATTCAATGTTTTTTGTAAATCACAATATATTGAGTTTTACCATAGGGTTCTGTGATATTTGTACCTCCATGATTGTCTTAAAATAAACAAGGAAAAGTGCATTATGTATATACATATATAATATAAACATCTATTTTGTAATTATGTATAAAGTGTACATATTTGAAGATTTTTTAGAAAAAGTTTTTTTTCGCGTCTCAGTATTATACAGACATATGATTGACTGCTGAAATCTTTGTTATATGATACAATGTCACATCTAAAGTATTAATTCATTGCTGGAGATCTACTAAAAGAAATTCTTATGAAGTGATATATGTATACCACTCAGCATTCTTTTTATAAACATTACATATTTAGAGACTTAAATAACTAAGTCCGTCCATGCAACATGGCGCGAGATTTGCCGAACTCTCGAATCTCTGGTTATTTCTTTCTCTTACAGAATTAATCTTTTATTCATTATTTTTTTTGTAAACATATTCGTTCTGCTGAAAGAAAGGTATTCAAATCTGAAAAAGTATACAGAAAAAAACTCTGTTTTATTGTATTATAATTAGAGATGTTTTGCATACTCCAAATCGGTGGGGAAAACTGCTGTCTGTATAAAAATGTATTTTTTAATTAACCGTGTGCGCTGTCTTTACAGTTTGTGTTTAGAGGAGTTAACCAATTAGCAAGGTCATACACACTGCTGATGCAAATTAGTGGGATCAAACTGCTGACTGTATATAAACATGCCTTTATTATATATCAAATTTAATGAAAATATACTTTTTTCAAATTAGTGGTTCAAACTGCTGTTTTGTACATACAAATAAGGAGATGAAGTGTCTCTATATATAAATATTTATATCTATGTAGATCAGTATTGAGAGTTCATGTATATATTTATGAGTTGGTTTCTTCTTGTCGAAGGAATTTTATTCACTTTTTTAAATCATTATCATATCACGGTTTGGTATTTACTTAAAGATGCTCCACCGCCGACGAATGGTGATTTTTTAGAAATTCTTTTCTCTATCAAAAACAGGAGCATACGAGTTAGTATTTTTTTCAGTTACAAAAGTTACTTACTTTACACCATTATCATTATTGAAAAGTTTAATTTTACATAAAAAATACGGAAAATTAATAATTGTCACTATGGCCTATATGGAGTGAAGTACTGATTTCACATGTATCAAAAGCAAAATAAATTATATTTTTTATACATTTTTGTGTTACTTAGACACATAAATATGTTATACACCAATTATTGTTCAAATTATGGGTAAGGTTTATGTTATGTCGGCGGTGGAGTATCTTTAATACCCAATTTCACCACATTAACTGCCTTTTCGTTCTTCCCAAAAGCACCTGGCATTGGAACTATTTTAATTGATAAGAAATTGCTATATGCGCGTTGTTTCATCAATTTTGTTTTGACAATGGTTTAGCTGAGCTGTTGCGATGTGTATTTGTTTTGAGCAAATGTTTGTTTGGCTAGCGTGTTGTGTTTTGGAGACTTTGTAGCCTATCTACTGCTCCTCTGAACAGTGGACCAGCCGTTTGTACCGAATCGTCCTGGAACTGGTTAGGATCTAGGTATTGTGATTTCTTCGAAGTATTCATGCATAAGGGAATAAAAATATGGTCAATGTTTGTTATACCATTGGAAAGTAAGGAGATAGGAGGTTTGTATTGCAAGGAAAATTTCCTAAAAATCTTGGGAATGGAAAGGGTAGATTCATGAAGCTAAAGGAGATTGAAGTTAGGGGATAGCACAGCAAGGATCGCAATATTCAGTTAAAGAAAAGCACAGTCTGATTAAAATACAGATCCTTATTATCACTACGTTTGATATGAGGATCTGACGACATCCCATTAGGGGTCACGTCAGGATGACCTTTGGAAATGACCAATCAAATTGGCACTGCCAGAATCTTGACTGGGGTCGAACTAGTTTCAAAAAGCTGTCTGAACTATTTTCGTGTATGTAGTCATCTCGCCCAAAGTGCACAACAATGCTAAATGTGTATGCTTACTGGGACGAAATGGCGTTAACAATTGACGTAGAACTGTGTAGAAAATGTATTTGATCTGGAGTACACGTGGCAAAAGGTCATCCGAACGTGACTCCATATGGGATATTGTCAGATCCTATATTGAACGGAGTGGTTATAAGGATCTGTATTTCAATCAGATTGAGAAAAACAAGAAGTTACATATAATGGAGAGGGACAATTAGATCCAGGTTCTGAATCGTTCAAAAATTGGGTATGATGGAAAATTTAATGTAGGGTCTGTTGATCAGAGAAACAGGGGTGCAGAGTTTGGGGTATGGGGGTTTAGGATACAGGGTTTGGGGTATGGGGGTTGGGAAATGAGGGTTTGGGGTATGAGGGTTGGGATATGAGGGTTTTTGGTATGAGGTGGGTTTTTTTGGATACAGGGTTTTGGGTATGAGGGTTTGGTTGTCAAAGAGTTTGAGCTAATTAGAAGCTCTGGAATTACCAATTCCATTGGTAATGGAATTAAAGAAAATGATGTCTGAATCAGAGCTGCTTAGGGTAAGTGGTTCTGTGATTAAGGGAAAGAAGTAAAGAGGGGATGTAGATGTTAGAACCAAGCGGTTAGACCAGATAATGTCTAGTGGATGATCTGAAGTCTGTAAATGGTGAATGGCGATGGATTGTGGTTAGGGTCGTGGGTAGGGAAAGGGGGGTAGGTTAATAAAATTAGAAACATTGAATTATAAATATCTATACCAATACAGTTTCAAGGTGTGGAATTTGGGAGCAAGATTTCAATACATGATAACTTGATAACAAACAAAGTTTGTCTCAGTAAATCTTTACTGGTTAACAAAACTATCTGTGATACGTATTTATGCCTTGTTTTGTTCAGAGATGTCTAAAATCATTTGTTATATTTCTTTGGTTAATGCTAAATAAATGAATGCATTTACCTTTATACTCGTCGTCTGTCTTTCTTTTGTTACAGTTAGGATTATATATGTACATATCTAGTTTATATTGAAGCCGTCAAATACTCGACTGTATTTCTACAGTAAAACACGGTTATAACGAACCTCTTGGGACCAACAAAATGATCGTTATAAGCATAGTTCGTTAAACAGATAATGCAGCTATATCATGGGAACCTTAACTGGAAATGAAAATTAACAGTTTATAACCCAAGAGAATTCGTTGTTTTAAAGCGTGTTCTTTATAAACGTGGTTTACTATATAAAGCTTTATTGCACAAAATTCTTTTAAAACAGAAAAAAACTACGATAGATAAGGAAAACGTTATTTAAAACAATACAGGAAATAAGATATCTCAAGAATTAACATTTAAATCCTACCAAACAGGCCCTTTAAGTCTATAGTTACATTGACAAATTTAACCGGACATGGGTGATTTTATAGGACAAGGCTGGCAACTCCGCCACGTGGAAATACGCATGATAAGTAAATTGAACCATAAAAATAAAGCCTGGTGTTGTACTTACCTTGTATTTGACCTTCAGATCTCCTACCTTCACTCAGACGGAGTGGATTCGATGAGTATTAATGCTGAATATATTATTTCTATATTTTGTCAGATAGGTTGCACCGCCTCAGAGAGCTACGTCTGGCTAGCGATGCCACTTACCAGCACGAGTTTTTATTGTATGTGCTGTTAAAAAATCTGGATTTTTTCTGTTTACATGGTAGGCTGACACTGCACGAGTCTTGTGAACTGTATCATTGTCTTGTTAATATGGTTTTAATTTGGAAAATCTCCAGCCAAGTTGCAATTTCTTCCAGGACATCACTGCAGCACACAAGCTGCACCACACTTCAATCTCCATACATGTAAGCAATACCACCTATGTCTTGATCTGAGGAGTCGGATCGCACTCGCTAGTTGTGTAGATGCAAAATATTATTGGTGTGCGTATAATAAATCCTAAATCCTCAGTGAAAGTTTGTGATGTGATCGTGGACAGTCGGTCGATATGCCTGCCTTCTATTGTTATTACTATGTACTGAAACTGAATAGAGCATCTTCTAATTACGAGAAAGGTTCTTGTACAGTAATAAAGAAAAAAATCTTGTAATAACGAGATTGAAAAATACTTTTATCACAATTAAACTTATTTTCAGAAAATGGCGTCCAGAGAGAAAACAGTCATTATATCCTCATATGACGTCACACCGTTGTATTGCATGGATACGTAAATGCCAATATTAACGTTTGGATTTTTTGTTAATTATTTCCGCTGTGTGCCGAAGCCGCCATGCCGTGAATACGACATAGTTTGAAACCCTCGGACTTTAATCTCCAGCCTAAGTCCTAATAGAAGAAATTGGCTGCCAATGTTTACAGTGGCGAAAGCACAGCTCACAAGGTGATCATTTCCAAACTCCAACAAGGGCGAAATTCCTGTCAGTTTCTTTCTGATCGGAGTTGCCAGCATTGTGTAGATGCAAAATCTTATTAATAGCATACATTGGTGCGATACTCGTAATAAATCCTAAATCCGAAAGTGTTGTGTTGGATCGCAAGTCATGGGCGCAGCCATTTTTATTAACGTTTGCCGCTGTCAAGGTTAAATGGAGTTTTCAAGTCTGGTCACCTGTCACTAATTTTGAAGAATGACATCTCGCATACCTGTGAATAAAAAGAAATAAAGATCTACCATCTTGCTAAACTTTTATGTGGGGGGTGCCATCTTATGTTGAATTCCGCACCAAAAATCAGAAAGTCAGAAAATGGCGTCCAGGGAGAAAACAGTCATTATATCCTCATATGACGTCAAATCGTTGTATTGCATGGATATGTAAAGCCAATCGGTAACCTTCGGCACTTTCCGTAAACGGTGTATTCTCAATCGGATCCCCTCGGAGAAATTTCCGGTAATCTTCGGAAATATAACACCTCGGGAGTGTGTGCCGAAGCCGCCATGCCGTGAATCACGACATAGTTCGAAACCCTCGGACTTTATCTATCTATAGGTTCCTAATAGAGAAATATGGCTGCCAATGTTTACAGTGGCGAAAGCACAGCTCAGTAAGGTTGATAAGGATACGCAAACTGAAACAAGGGCGAAATTCCTGTCAGTTTCTTTAATGATCAGTTGCCAGCATGCTGAGATAGAAAATCTACCAGAGCAGGATTGGTGCGATACTCGTAACGTAGTGCTTTCCTTCGTGTTGATTTCATGCCAATTCATGGGCGCAGCCATTTTGGAATATGACGTACATACCACGTGAACATACCACGTGCCCCTCCATGCATACACTCGAGGTGATATGTTTCCGAAGATTCACGGAAATTACTCCGAGATGTCGCGATTGGGTGTATTCTTTAGAGAATGCCCGAGGAGTTCCGATTGATGTAAAGCCTTAGACGACATATGACGTCACACCGTTGTATTGCATGGTTACATAAAACCTCAAACGACACATATACTGGAATATCTGAATTTATAGAGGCTCACTCTATACTGAATATCTATAATTACAGAGGCTCACTCTATACTGGAATATCTATTATTATAGAGGCTCATTTTATACTGGACTATCTATAATTATAGAGGCTCACTCTATACTGGAATGTCTATAATTATAGAGGCTCACTCTATACTGGAATATCTATAATTATAGAGGCTCCTCTATACTGGAATATCTATAATTATAGAGGCTCGCTCCATACTGGAATATCTATAATTATACAGGCTCACTATATACTGGAATATCTATAATTATACAGGCTAACTATATACTGGAATATCTATAATTATAGAGGCTCACTCTATACTGGAATATCTATAATTATAGAGGCTCGCTCCATACTGGAATATCTATAATTATAGAGGCTCACTCTATACTGGAATATCTATAATTATAGAGACTCACTCTATACTGGAATATCTATAATTATAGAGGCTCACTCTATACTGGAATATCTATAATTATAGAGGCTCACTCTATACTGGAATATCTATAATTGTAGAGACTCGCTCTATACTGGAATATCTATATTTATACAGCATATAATACAGAAACGTACAAAATCTAAGGTGTACATGACAAGCTCAGAGGAATGCTTTACATCCGGGGTGACAGTAAACATTGTTATCAGTCAACATTGGTGTTATCGTCTCTACAAGGAACCTGACCTATGACGTCACAGGCCATGTCTATTTTGAAATACTTTCATACAGTCATTGAGGAACAAGGAAAATTAACCAGATTATACAGGGTGTGATCAGTGTTAAACTTGACAATGAACAAATCCAACGTTTTCCCCGGTGTGAAAATGAACAGCATCAATTCCTTCGTCTTTGTTCTGTTAATATTGGTTACGTTTCTAACTTCAGGTAAGTTCATTGCGTTTATCTATGATGTACCCGGTTTATTCTATTAAACTTCCTTGTGCAAACTAAATTCGACGACTAACTGTGGGTGAAATTGATAGTTCAACTTACTCGAGTTTTTCAGTGCTATGTATTCCGCCATATATGCCAAAGGGGGCCAACTCAATGAAAATGGGTGTTGTCATACGTTTTTTTGTATAAATATATATAATACGAGATTTGAAAACTAGAAAAAAAATGTATGACAACATCCATTTTCATTGAGTTGGCCCCCTTTGATACACATGTATATGCTGGTCATTTTTGTTAATGCCCCGTCATGATGACCTATCGAGGAGAATGACCTACTATCAGGAATTACAAGACTTTGAGTATTACAAAATTAAGTAGCAAATCATGTCACATAACTCATTAATTCATAATTCTAGTATTTAGTATTCTACGTAATCTATATGCACATATACCTGTACAGATTCTAGCGAAATGGATATTACTCAAGAAATAGCATTCATTCGTAAGAGGCGAGTAAACTGAATAAAGAACGATGATTTTTTTTCTATTTATTTTTTATTTTTGCAAATATGTGACACATAATAATATGTATAACATAGACAAGTAGGATCATGTATACACTTTTATCCATAACTATATATACTACCATACACAAACATCTCAGGGATCTGAGAATTAGTTACAGTTTATAAATCTGGACCTTCCAGTATCCATCGATCTAGACCCTAGGACCTATGACAACAGTGTATGGAGACCAACGTGGGTCCAAATTGATATAAACTTATTACACAGACCCCTGTGCTACATGCATGTATCATGTATCACCACCTGTTATTTTGGATGGATAGACAATTGTTCCCCTCAAACTACATGACTGACTGATAACAATCAATATAGTTCTTAGCTACTTTAATACAGCGAAAGCTAACGTAGCTGGATTGGTAACTTCCGATACTCTCCCTGCAATAAAAGAATGTCGGACTGGATACCCTTGGCTAGGGAAGTTGTGGTATTGTGACAAGCGTGAATGGAGAGGGGTGTGTTGATTACTACATAAAGCAAACAAACATAATTGATAAGAATGTCAGACATATGTACACGACCTGTCACTAGAGTAGGCTAAGTGGCTGGTATTCTATTTAATACCCTAATCGCACATATTGAAAATCGTTAGGTGGTGCATTAGAGTTTAGACCGCTTTTTGTCTGGGTTGTATAGATTATGAAAATGAATCTCCTATAACGTACTAAGTGGGTGAAGGTGAGTGATTGGGCGAGGATGGGAGTGAGGTGGGAGTGAGGGTGGGAGTGAGGTGGGAGTGAGGGTGAGGGAGAAGTGAGTGGATGTGATTGTGTAATGGTGAGAGTGAGGGTGAGGATGAGGGTGAGGGAGTGGATGAGACAGTGGGTGAGGGTGAGAGTGAGAGAGTTGGGTGAGGACATGTTGGTGAGGAGGATGAGGAGAGGAGGGAGTGATGCGATGAGGGTTTGAAGGGGACTGTGGATGAGGCGTGGAGGAGTGGATGAGACAGGTGAGTGGATGAGAGTGACAGGATGATGAGCATGAGTCAGTGGATCGAGGTGAGGGGAGTGGAGAGTGAGGTGAGGATGAGGATGAGGAGTGGGTGAGATGGAGATGAGGATGAGGGAGTGGATGAGGTGTGAGGGAGTGGATGAGAGTGAGAGAAGTGGATGAGAGGTGATGGGAGTGAGATGAGGGAGTGAAGGGAGTGTGAGTGTGAAGAACAGTGGATCGAGGGTGAGGGAGGTGGATGTGAGAGTGGATGAGGATGTGCGGGATGGATGAGGGTTGAAGGAGTGGATGAGTGGTGAGGGAGTGGGATGAAGGTGAGTGGAGTGGATGAGGAGGGACCGTGGGTGGATGAGAAGTGGATGAGGTGGTGGAGTGGATGAGGGATGAAGGAGTGGGATGAGGGTGAGGGAGTGGATGAGGGTGAGGAGAGTGGATGAGGGTGAGAGTGGATGGAGGGTGGATGGTATGAAGGTGAGGGGAGTGGATTAGGGTGGAAGGAGTGGATGAGGTGAGGGACGTGGATGAGGGTGAGGGAGTGGATGAGGGTGAGGGAGTGGATGAGGGTGAGGGAGTGGGTGAAGGTGAGGGAGTGGATGAGGGTGAGGGATGAGGGTGAAGGAGTGGAGTGAGGTGAAGGAGTGGGGTGAAGGTGAGGGAGTGGATGAGGGTGAGGGAGTGGATGTGAGGATGAGGGAGTGGATGATGGTGAGGGAGTTGGATGAGGGTGAGGGAGTGAGTGAAGAGGGAGAAGGGAGTGGAATGAGGGTGAGGGAGTGGTGAGTGAGGGTGAGGTGAAGGTGAGGGAGTTGATGAGGGTAGAGGGAGTGGATGAGGGTGAGGGAGTGGGGTGATGAGAGAAGTGGGTGAAGGACGTGGACTGAGGGTGAAGGAGATGGATGAGGGTGCGGGAGTGGATGAGGATGAATGAGGAGTGGATGAGGGGTGAGGGACGTGGATGACGAGGTGAAAGGAGTGGATGAGGTGAGGAGAGGCATGGGTGAGAGGATTGGTATGAGGGTGAGGGAGTGGATGAGGACTGAGGGACGTGGATTGAAATTGAGGGTGAGTGGGTGGATGAGGGTGAAGGAGTGATTGATGGTGAGGGAGTGGATTAGGGTGAGGGAGTGGATGAGGGTGAGGGAGTGGATGAGGGTGAGGGACGTGGGTGTGAAGGTGAGTGGAGTGGCATGAGGGTGAGGGAGTGGGTGAAGGTGAAGGAGTGGATGAAGGTGAGGGAGTGGATTAGGGTGAGGGAGTGGATGAGGGTGAAGGAGTGGATGAGGGTGAGGGAGTGGGTGAAGGTGAAGGTGAGTGGATGAGGGTGAGGGAGTGGGTGAGGGTGAGGGAGTGGGTGAAGGTGAGGGAGTGGATGAGGGTGAAGGAGTGGATGAGGGTGAAGGAGTGGATAAAGGTGAGGGAGTTGTGATTGAGAAAAAACTACAGTTGTGGGACATAATTGAGTTCGAATGCTAAATTTAACCATAATTCGTATACACTTATACAATTTTCTATGAATTATCTAGTTCGACGCCTTATATTTCACTGCTGAAAATGTAATAAAAGGAATTATTGCACTTTTTTGCAGTGAAATATAAGGTTTTACGGTGAACATAAAAGCAATTTACTTCATTCCAGTGAAAGATCAATTTTCATATTGGTATTTTCACTTACTTTTGAGCAATCGAATCGTACTAATTACAAGGGCAAATAACTCTGTACAATATAATGGCGAAATAATCTTTGGCGGTACTAGTAGTGATGGTCCTTTGTTAATGGAAGCAAGAAAAAATTTAATAAATATAATATTCCTTGTTTCTTGATGAATATCATTGATATTTAATCTCGTGAGGTGGAAATATAACTGGTAATCATCAAAATAACAAGGAATAGCCTCTATGTATTACAAATCAATAATCAAAGTTTTCTTTAAGCAATAAATCGTCACTCTGTAATACATATTCTAGTAATATAGATATATCACGTGGTAAAAAACATAAAAAATATTGCGACGCTATGCACCTTTATAGGCCAACCAAAATGGCGTCAACAAAAAATATAAGTTTCATTTTTAGTAGCAGTTTCCTTGAATAGTGAATTAACAGCATTATTTTTTTAATTGATACATATGTATATTTGCGATTTCTGAAAGTGATATTGAAAAACAAAATTAAAATACTTCGATAACATGATTTTTTTTTCGAACACAATATTACAGCATATCAAACAACTGTATTTACTTTTTCAACATTTTGGGACTTAGAATGATGTATTGCTTACCCTATTGAGGACCCTTTCGATGTCATATCTTGCCATCAGTATATAGTCAATAATATCAATATAGTCCTAATGATTGGTGTCTTTGCCACTAAAGTTGTGAGATACCTCTAAGAATTGCATTATTCTATCAAATAAGCATCCTCGTTACTCCAGGGGTTGATATCACTGTCGTTATATCCACTTTTGAACTTTGTCATAACAAACTCAGTTCAGGAGAAACAACCGACCAATCACAGGCCGGCAAAAACTTCCCTTGAAAATTACAAAGAGTGACACCAAACTTCAAAGTCACAAAATCAACCACAGTTTACCGTTGTTCGATTCTTTTGACGTACATCAAATGACCAACTGAATATGTCATTTTAACCAGAATATGCAGGGTGTGATATGAATCAATATTCTTCATCATCATTTTCTTAATATATTTGCGGTCATTATATATTTCATCATTCATGTATTACGGGAGAAGACGGACTATAAGTTATTCAACTTGTGTCTGATCCCATTTGTATAAATGCAAATAAAATATGTTTAAATCAAAACCAAATGAAGTGTTCATTTGTTGTCGCAGACAGAGTCTTCAGTTTTGCAGTGAGGGATTAATATTACCACAGTGACAGTCACACCTGGAATATCTAGGCTATTTAAAAAGAGAAATACATAGCTCTCCTTCAAACACTCATAGAAGGCTACGATGGTCTTCACCATTAATAAGACGTAGAGCGTAATAATAATACCAACACGCCCATCCTCTAAATGTACATGCGTGTGTAAACTAGATTGATCATCAAGACTTAATTCAAATGAAGCATTCTGTCCCTCTGTATAACAATAACTATTTTTGTCTTTTTCAGTTACTGAAGGAGTTCGAATTCGTTATTATACCAGATATTACTACTACAACTACTATAGCTACACGACATATACACTGTAAGTACTATTTATACAAGAATAACAAATAAGCAAAAGAATACAAAAAAAATATTACATAGTCATCAAAAAGAGAAGGTAGGTACTGTTTGTGACGTTCATATGCTTGACAGCGTAATCTGTACTATTCGGAGAAAAGACTTGGATTGCGCCCACAAATAATGACATCACGATTGATACTTTACCCGCAACGGGGGTAACTCTGTAATGTTTGCAAAGACGGTGATTATCATTAATGTTGACATCAAGTACTGAACAATATCGATTATGTTGTTCTATTTGTAATTTACTAAAGATACGCGCATTAGTTACCAACAGTTCAAATTTTCCAAAAATTCAAATAGAATTTTATATAGAAGTTTATATTGAAACAAAGTTGTCGTATATATCGAGACTCATGCGAAATTTGATGGGGTTAAAATGAGATAAATTGTGTTAAAATTGGTTGATACCCCGGTTTCTGTACATAGTAAGACATGCATATACTCGGTAAACCCTATTTTGGTCTAAATTAAGCAAAATGCTTCTTAACCTCCTAAAAATAACATCTGTACATAAATAATTATAATTGCACAATAATCATTCAAAAATCAAAAACTTAAATTAATAAAACATGTTCTTACACTATCTTTCGCAAGTTATGTCGTGACAAAAAATGTCTGTCTGTACATTAGATTTTAGTAAGTAAGTTAGAAAAGTTAGAAATGACATATCTGTCTGTACATTAGTACCCACAGGGCAAGTAGTCAGTAAGTAGATTTCAAGTTAGAAATGACATATCTGTCTGTACCATATAGTACCCTACACAGGGCAAGTAGTCAGTCAGTAGATTTCAAGTTAGAAATGACATATCTGTCTGTACCATAGTACCCCACAGGGCAAGTCGTCAGTAAGTAGATTTCAAGTTAGAAATGACATATCTGTCTGTACATTAGTATCCCCCAGGGCAAGTAGTCAGTAAGTAGATTTCAAGTTAGAAATGACATATCTGTCTGTACATTAGTACCCCACAGGGCAAGTAGTCAGTAAGTAGATTTCAAGTTAGAAATGACATATCTGTCTGTACCATAGTACCCCACAGGGCAAGTCGTCAGTAAGTAGATTTCAAGTTAGAAATGACATATCTGTCTGTACATTAGTATCCCCACAGGACAAGTAGTCAGTAAGTAGATTTCAAGTTAGAAATGACATATCTGTCTGTACCATATAGTACCCCACAGGGCAAGTAGTCAGTAAGTAGATTTCAAGTTAGAAATGACATATCTGTCTGTACATTAGTACCCCACAGGGCAAGTCGTCAGTCAGTAGATTTCAAGTTAGAAATGACATATCTGTCTGTACCATAGTATCCCCACAGGGCAAGTCGTCAGTCAGTAGATTTCAAGTTAGAAATGACATATCTGTCTGTACATTAGTACCCACACAGGGCAAGTAGTCAGTAAGTAGATTTCAAGTTAGAAATGAATGTCTACATATATGTCTGTACATTAGTATCCCACAGGGCAAGTAGTCAGTAAGTAGATTTCAAGTTAGAAATGACATATCTGTCTGTACATTAGTATCCCCACAGGGCAAGTAGTCAGTAAGTAGATTTCAAGTTAGAAATGACATATCTGTCTGTACATTAGTATCCCCCAGGGCAAGTAGTCAGTAAGTAGATTTCAAGTTAGAAATGACATATCTGTCTGTACATTAGTATCCCCCAGGGCAAGTAGTCAGTAAGTAGATTTCAAGTTAGAAATGACATATCTGTCTGTACATTAGTACCCCACAGGGCAAGTAGTCAGTAAGTAGATTTCAAGTTAGAAATGACATATCTGTCTGTACATTAGTACCCCACAGGGCAAGTAGTTAGTAAGTAGATTTCAAGTTAGAAATGACATATCTGTCTGTACATTAGTACCCCACAGGACAAGTAGTTAGTAAGTAGATCTCAAGTTAGAAATGACATATCTGTCTGTACATTAGTACTCCACAGGGCAAGTAGTTAGTAAGTAGATTTCAAGTTAGAAATGACATATCTGTCTGTACATTAGTACTCCACAGGGCAAGTAGTTAGTAAGTAGATTTCAAGTTAAAAATGACACACAGGCTAGTCGTTAAAATGAATATTGTCTTTAGTACCCCACAGGGCAAGTAGTCAGTAAGTAGATTTCAAGTTAGAAATGACATATCTGTCCGTACCATTAGTACCCCACAGGGCAAGTAGTCAGTAAGTAGATTTCAAGTTAGAAATGACATATCTGTCTGTACATTAGTATCCCACAGGGCAAGTAGTCAGTAAGTAGATTTCAAGTTAGAAATGACATATCTGTCTGTACATTAGTACCCCACAGGGCAAGTAGTCAGTAAGTAGATTTCAAGTTAGAAATGACATATCTGTCTGTACCATATAGTACCCCACAGGGCAAGTCGTCAGTCAGTAGATTTTAAGTTAGAAATGACATATCTGTCTGTACATTAGTATCCCACAGGGCAAGTAGTCAGTAAGTAGATTTCAAGTTAGAAATGACATATCTGTCTGTACATTAGTACCCCACAGGGCAAGTAGTCAGTAAGTAGATTTCAAGTTAGAAATGACATATCTGTCTGTACATTAGTACCCCACAGGACAAGTAGTTAGTAAGTAGATTTCAAGTTAGAAATGACATATCTGTCTGTACATTAGTATCCCACAGGACAAGTTGTAAGTAAGTAGATTTCAAGTTAGAAATGACATATCTGTCTGTACATTAGTGCCCCACAGGGCAAGTAGTCAGTTAGTAGATTTAAAGTTAGAAATGACATATCTGTCTGTACATTAGTATCCCCACAGGGCAAGTAGTCAGTAAGTAGATTTCAAGTTAGAAATGACATATCTGTCTGTACATTATAATAGTATCCCCACAGGGCAAGTAGTCAGTAAGTAGATTTCAAGTTAGAAATGACATATCTGTCTGTACATTAGTACCCCCACAGGGCAAGTAGTCAGTAAGTAGATTTCAAGTTAGAAATGACATATCTGTCTGTACATTAGTACCCCCCAGGGCAAGTAGTTAGTAAGTAGATTTCAAGTTAGAAATGACATATCTGTCTGTACATTAGTATCCCACAGGACAAGTAGTTAGTAAGTAGATTTCAAGTTAGAAATGACATATCTGTCTGTACATTAGTACCCCACAGGGCAAGTAGTTAGTAAGTAGATCTCAAGGAGTCAAGTTAGAAATGACATATCTGTCTGTACATTAGTACTCCACAGGGCAAGTAGTTAGTAAGTAGATTTCAAGAAGTTAGAAATGACATATCTATCTGTACCATATAGTACCCTACAGGGCAAGTAGTCAGTCAGTAGATTTCAAGTTAGAAATGACATATCTGTCTGTACATTAGTACCCCACAGGGCAAGTAGTCAGTAAGTAGATTTCAAGTTAGAAATGACATATCTGTCTGTACATTAGTATCCCACAGGGCAAGTCGTCAGTCAGTAGATTTCAAGTTAGAAATTACATATCTATCTGTACAATATAGAACCCCACAGGGCAAGTAGTCAGTAAGTAGATTTCAAGTTAGAAATGACATATCTGTCTGTACATTAGTACCCCACAGGGCAAGTAGTTAGTAAGTAGATCTCAAGTTAGAAATGACATATCTGTCTGTACATTAGTACTCCACAGGGCAAGTAGTTAGTAAGTAGATTTCAAGTTAGAAATGACATATCTGTCTGTACATTAGTATCCCACAGGGCAAGTAGTTAGTAAGTAGATTTCAAGTTAGAAATGACATATCTGTCTGTACATTAGTATCCCACAGGACAAGTAGTCAGTAAGTAGATTTCAAGTTAGAAATGACATATCTGTCTGTACCTTAGTATCCCACAGGGCAAGTCGTCAGTCAGTAGATTTCAAGTTAGAAATGACATATCTGTCTGTACATTAGTATCCCACAGGGCAAGTCGTCAGTCAGTAGATTTTAAGTTAGAAATGATATATATGTCTGTACATTAGTATCCCACACGGCAAGTAGTCAGTAAGTAGATTTCAAGTTAGAAATGACATATCTGTCTGTACATTTGTACCCCACAGGGCAAGTGGTCAGTTAGTAGATTTCAAGTTAGAAATGACATATCTGTCTGTACCATATAGTACCCCACAGGGCTAGTCGTCAGTAAGTAGATTTTAAGTTAGAAATGACATATCTGTCTGTACATTATAATTAGTATCCCCCAGGGCAAGTAGTCAGTATAACTAGATTTCAAGTAAATGACATATCTGTCTGTCTGTACATTAGTATCCCCCAGGGCAAGTAGTCAGTATAACTAGATTTCAAGTTAGAAATGACATATCTGTCTGTACATTAGTATCCCCTAGGGCAAGTAGTCAGTAAGTAGATTTCAAGTTAGAAATGACATATCTGTCTGTACATATCTGTCTGTACATTAGTACCCCACAGGGCAAGTCGTCAGTCAGTAGATTTTCAAGTTAGAAATGACATATCTATCTGTACCATAGTACCCCACAGGGCAAGTAGTTAGTAAGTAGATTTCAAGTTAGAAATGACATATCTGTCTGTACATTAGTACCCCACAGGACAAGTAGTTAGTAAGTAGATCTCAAGTTAGAAATGACATATCTGTCTGTACATTAGTACTCCACAGGGCAAGTAGTTAGTAAGTAGATTTCAAGTTAAAAATGACATATCTGTCCGTACATTAGTATCCCACAGGACAAGTAGTTAGTAAGTAGATTTCAAGTTAGAAATGACATATCTGTCTGTACATTAGTACCCCACAGGGCAAGTAGTTAGTAAGTAGATTTCAAGTTAGAAATGACATATCTACATATCTGTCTGTACCATTAGTACTCCACAGGGCAAGTAGTTAGTAAGTAGATTTCAAGTTAGAAATGACATATCTATCTGTACATTAGTACCCCACAGGGCAAGTAGTCAGTCAGTAGATTTCAAGTTAGAAATGACATATCTATCTGTACATTAGTATCCCACAGGGCAAGTAGTCAGTAAGTAGATTTCAAGTTAGAAATGACATATCTGTCTGTACATTAGTATCCCACAGGGCAAGTAGTCAGTCAGTAGATTTCAAGTTAGAAATGACATATCTGTCTGTACATTAGTATCCCACAGGGCAAGTCGTCAGTCAGTAGATTTAAAGTTAGAAATGACATATCTGTCTGTACATTAGTATCCCACAGGGCAAGTAGTCAGTAAGTAGATTTCAAGTTAGAAATGACATATCTGTCTGTACATTAGTATCCCACAGGGCAAGTAGTTAGTAAGTAGATTTCAAGTTAGAAATGACATATCTGTCTGTACCATAGTAGTACCCCAGTAGATTTCAAGTTAGAAATGACATATCTATCTGTACCATATAGTACCCTACAGGGTAAGTTGTTAGTAAGTAGATTTCAAATTAGAAATGACATATCTGTCTGTACTTTAGTACCCCACAGGGCAAGTATTCAGTTAGTAGATTTCAAGTTAGAAATGACATATCTGTCTGTACCATATAGTACCCCACAGGGCTAGTCGTCAGTAAGTAGATTTCAAGTTAGAAATGACATATCTGTCTGTACATTAGTACCCCACAGGGCAAGTAGTCAGTAAGTAGATTTCAAGTTAGAAATGACATATCTGTCTGTACCATATAGTACCCCACAGGGCTAGTCGTCAGTAAGTAGATTTCAAGTTAGAAATGACATATCTGTCTGTACATTAGTATCCCACAGGGCAAGTAGTCAGTAAGTAGATTTCAAGTTAGAAATGACATATCTGTCTGTACATTAGTACCCCACAGGGCAAGTAGTCAGTAAGTAGATTTCAAGTTAGAAATGACATATCTATCTGTACCATAGTACCCCACAGGGCAAGTAGTTAGTAAGTAGATTTCAAGTTAGAAATGACATATCTATCTGTACCATATAGTACCCTACAGGGTAAGTTGTTAGTAAGTAGATTTCAAATTAGAAATGACATATCTGTCTGTACTTTAGTACCCCACAGGGCAAGTAGTCAGTAAGTAGATTTCAAGTTAGAAATGACATATCTGTCTGTACATTAGTACTCCACAGGGCAAGTAGTTAGTAAGTAGATTTCAAGTTAGAAATGACATATCTATCTGTACCATATAGTACCCTACAGGGCAAGTAGTCAGTCAGTAGATTTCAAGTTAGAAATGACAAATCTATCTGTACCATAGTACCCTACAGGGCAAGTCGTCAGTAAGTAGATTTCAAGTTAGATATGACATATCTGTCTGTACATTAGTATCCCACAGGGCAAGTCGTCAGTCAGTAGATTTCAAGTTAGAAATGACATATCTGTCTGTACATTAGTATCCCACAGGGCAAGTCGTCAGTCAGTAGATTTCAAGTTAGAAATTACATATCTATCTGTACAATATAGAACCCCACAGGGCAAGTAGTCAGTAAGTAGATTTCAAGTTAGAAATGACATATCTATCTGTACCATAGTACCCCACAGGGCAAGTAGTTAGTAAGTAGATTTCACCTTAGAAATGACATATCTATCTGTACCATAGTACCCCACAGGGCAAGTAGTAAGTAGATTTCAAGTTAGAAATGACATACCTATCTGTACCATATAGTACCCTACAGGGCAAGTAGTCAGTCAGTATATTTCAAGTTAGAAATGACATATCTATCTGTACCATATAGTACCCCACAGGGCAAGTAGTCAGTAAGTAGATTTCAAGTTAGAAATGACACATCTATCTGTACCATAGTACCCCACAGGGCAAGTAGTTAGTAAGTAGATTTCAAGTTAGAAATGACATATCTGTCTGTACATTAGTACCCCACAGGGCAAGTAGTTAGTAAGTAGATTTCAAGAAGTTAGAAATGACATATCTATCTGTACCATATAGTACCCTACAGGGCAAGTAGTCAGTCAGTAGATTTCAAGTTAGAAATGACAAATCTATCTGTACCATAGTACCCTACAGGGCAAGTCGTCAGTAAGTAGATTTCAAGTTAGATATGACATATCTGTCTGTACATTAGTATCCCACAGGGCAAGTCGTCAGTCAGTAGATTTCAAGTTAGAAATGACATATCTATCTGTACAATATAGAACCCCACAGGGCAAGTAGTCAGTAAGTAGATTTCAAGTTAGAAATGCCACATCTATCTGTACCATAGTACCCCACAGGGCAAGTAGTCAGTAAGTAGATTTCAAGTTAGAAATGACATATCTGTCTGTACATTAGTATCCCACAGGGCAAGTCGTCAGTCAGTAGATTTCAAGTTAGAAATGACATATCTATCTGTACAATATAGTACCCCACAGGGCAAGTAGTCAGTAAGTAGATTTCAAGTTAGAAATGACATATCTATCTGTACCATAGTACCCCACAGGGCAAGTAGTTAGTAAGTAGATTTCAAGTTAGAAATGACATATCTATCTGTACCATATAGTACCCTACAGGGCAAGTAGTCAGTCAGTAGATTTCAAGTTAGAAATGACATATCTATCTGTACCATATAGTACCCTACAGGGCAAGTAGTCAGTCAGTAGATTTCAAGTTAGAAATGACATATCTATCTGTACCATAGTACCCCACAGGGCAAGTAGTTAGTAAGTAGATTTCAAGTTAGAAATGACATATCTGTCTGTACCATATAGTACCCCACAGGGCAAGTAGTTAGTAAGTAGATTTCAAGTTAGAAATGACATATCTGTCTGTACATTAGTATCCCACAGGGCAAGTAGTTAGTAAGTAGATTTCAAGTTAGAAATGACATATCTATCTGTACCATATAGTACCCTACAGGGCAAGTAGTCAGTCAGTAGATTTCAAGTTAGAAATGACATATCTATCTGTACCATATAGTACCCCACAGGGCAAGTAGTTGGTAAGTAGATTTCAAGTTAGAAATGAGATATCTGTCTGTACATTAGTATCCCACAGGGCAAGTCGTCAGTCAGTAGATTTCAAGTTAGAAATGACATATTTGTCTGTACATTAGTATCCCACAGGGCAAGTAGTCAGTAAGTAGATTTCAAGTTAGAAATGACATACCTATCTGTACCATATAGTACCCCACAGGGCAAGTCGTTAGTAAGTAGATTTCAAGTAAGAAATGACATATCTATCTGTACCATAGTACCCCACAGGGCAAGTCGTCATTATGTAGATTTCAAGTTAGAAATGTCATGTCTGTCTGTACATTAGTATCCCACAGGGCAAGTCGTTAAAGTAAATAGATTTCACCTTAGAAATGACATATCTATCTGTACCATATAGTACCCCATAGGGCAAGTCGTCAGTCAGTAGATTTCAAGTCAGAAATGACAAATCTATCTGTACCATATAGTACCCCACAGGGCAAGTCGTCAGTCAATAGATTTCAAGTTAGAAGTTACATATCTGTAAGTTCCTAGTACCTTAGTTTGCATTTTACAAAGTTATTTGCCCATGCGAGTGGCTACTTATTTATCATCGTAGCTACTTACTTATTATTATCTCTCCCAATAGATGTATGAAGGAAAAGAATCGTTCATTTTATTTTATGTGTACTATCCTCATATTTCATTTTTGTTAGTTTAGACGAATTAATGTTTCTACCATATGTCATATTTCATACAGTTCCTTACGAGTGCTAGCAATTGTACATTGTCAACGCTTTCCTTTATGTGAAAGAGTGTATGTGAAATGCATTTCATTTAAATCAATGTTTAAAATCAGTTCCGTCAACGTGTTGGCCTCTTTGGGTTTGAGTTGATGAAGATTAGTACATTAGTAGTTTGTGTTAAAAAGATCACATGTCTATAACTAGTTTTATATCGGTTTTGATTGGCACTTAATGAAGAATCATTATATAATAAAATCCATGTTAGCAAATTTCTTTTCATCGTTAAGTAATATGCTGCATATCTGGTCTTGAGAAAGATAGATCATTTTAGCTGTTTACTTCGTGCTTCTTTAGGTACTACACAGACAAGTGCTGCAGTTGCTTACTATCCAACCGGAAATGCGTCACAAACTACTTCGCACTCCGCTCCCCCGCCATCATATTCCCAGGTGACGTCAGTTGGAAACGTGAACCTAGGGTTCCAGGATAACAAGTGAAGTCGTACTGCTTCCCATGGGTATTTCTGTAGATGAACAGTTACAAAACGTCGATAGTTAAGGAAATGACAAGTCAGCACTGATGAACTGTGATACACAAAGAATAATGGACATATGAAGATGTTTATGTGGTTGACTTGTTGAAATACATAAGTATATATCACTTAAAGATTAGTTCTGGATTAAGCGTTACCTATTAATATGTATATATATCGTTTAGCCGGCTACTAATAGGGAATTTAACTAACGATTTTAAAGATGCTCCACCGCCGACAGAGCTTAAATGATATTCATCATTTGAACTATAATTGGTGTTTAATCGTGTATATATATATGTCTAATTAACACAAAAATAATATTCAATAATTTATTTTGCCTTTGGTGCATGCGCAATCAGTACTTCTTTCTATATAGGATATAGTGCCATTGAATTTTTTCGGGATGCAATTAATTGTTTTCTATATTTTTAACTTAAAGTAAAATTAGAAGCTCAAACTTTTCAATGGTGGTAATGGTGTAAAGTAAGTAACTTTTGTAACTGAAGAAAAATACTAAATCGTCTGTTCCTGTTTTTGATAGAGAAAATATACCATTTGTCAGCGGTGGAGCATCTTTAATTAAATGGGTCCCTTTTCATCAACATTTTTGAACCTAAGGAAATTCATTTGATCATAGTCTATATGATAGCATCATAATAATTTTCAATGATTTTTATGGAAAATTTAGTTAAGAGAAACGATGGTAAAATCGAAGTAATAGGAATGTAATACGCGAATATATATTAACTTTTGTTTTGTGATCCCATGAAACTTGGAATCACAAAAACAAACTTGCTAAACGGTAATAATTCACACAACGTTATTCTTGCCTTTTTATCAATTGATGCAACTCATCTTTCCGTTTATATTTACAATATATATAATCTCAATAAAACTGATTTATAAAAATCGGCATATCTCTTGATATCTCAAATGATTCAAATTCATTATAGTATATAATTTGTAAACGGTTACTTATTTGACAAATCGGTAGGGATATTGTGTTGGTTTTATTCGGGTACTCCGGCTTTCAGGCACCTCTTAACTGGCTCATTCTTAATGTTGTAGAGCCTAACAGTATTACCAAAACTTTTCGCATATTTCAATTTTCTTTATAATTGTTTTATCAATTGACCCTGTTGTTTTGCATCTTCCGTCAACATTTCAAAGAATGTGTACCATTGTTTGTAGATTGATATTCAAATTTGATTTTTTTTTTAAATATTTTCTGTAAATGCAAAAAGGTCCTAAGGTAAATCCTCCGCATCAATGCAAATTAATCAAAATCTTCTATGACATATGTATTGGTTGATATATGTGATATAAATATGATATTTTCAAGAGAAAATGCTTCCTTTCCTTCTTCGTATTTTTTGAGGACATTTTTGGTTTGATGAGATAAAACAATTCTCTGAAAACAAAACAAATCAAAGTTAATTTGTTACAGAAAAGTAAATATAAGAATAAGTTTGCTTTTCAATCCTTTTTAAGAAAATTTTAAATATTGTAAAAAAAATACCTTTATTTATCATTGACCAGGACTTCATAATTGTTTATTTTGTAATTTCATCTTTTTATTATATAAACTTGGTGTCAGTATATTTAATCTTGAATTAAACAACAATATTTAAACAATACATATTAATTATAAAATCAAATTAAATTTCTGGCGGTGTTATTGCTGTATTCATAACTTCAAAAGAAATTATAGGGCATTTATTCATCACTTGAGTCATGGTCATACTTAAAGATCTAAAGACATCTGTTTTTATTCAAGCGTAGGCATGAAAAAACAACATTTGAGTGTCACTTACCACGAAACTATCATCTAAAATGACCTGACTGTTAAACCAATCAAACGAAACCAATTGTTCGTGACATTTCAATAACGTCTGATCTATATCCGATATGTTATATAAGATCAGCAAAGACATGCGTTACATTTTTGAGCTTGTTGAATGGTAAATGATATCGACCGATCTGGTCGTTAGCGTGATGAGGTGGTCACTCGACTTCACATCCCATTTATAATTAATGGACGGATTCTTTAAATAATTTAAACATCACTATAAATGGTCTTCGCAATGTACGAGAATTTCAGAGTTTGCGAAGTCAACTTAAGCAAACCGTCTAACAGAGCGATACATTTGAAAACTAAGATTACGCTATTGTCCATTATAATATGTGTTTCTGCCATGATGGTTGAGATTGATTCACGAAATGAGAAACATCTGTGGGAATTATCGTTCCTGATTTATAGATGGCGCGAAACACGTTGCGGTCCCGGAAGTAACACAATCCTCGGTCGGTGGCTGGTTAAATGCTTTTTAGCATATAAAAAACCCGGTTACATGTAATAGCTGTAGGCATTTTACGTTTGCAATTTTTTCTTTTACAATGTATATGTAGTCCAAAGTCTGTTTACATATTAAACCCTGACTATGACGATTAATTGTACAAAAGGGTTTAAACGGATTTATACAATGTAGTTCCTGTAGTTCGATGTAGTTAAATCAAAATGGAAGTTTTCCAGTGATAACATTTTACAGAAAGCGAGCAAAAACATAGTGATGTTTATTTACACTTATATACATGCACGGTTATTTGCATTACGTTACGCTTCACTGTTCATTGCATTACGTTACGCTTCACGGTTCATTGCATTACGTTACGCTTCACGGTTCATTGCATTACGTTACGCTTCACTGTGATCAGTGTAGCGAAATGTGCCATCAACGGCGAATTTTAACAATTGGGAATGTCCAAACTTTGCAACGGAATTCAATAAAGTTTTGCATGATTTTTCATCGTCGAATTTTGGAGAAAACATTTTTCTATCATGGGTCTCCAACAATGGGGAATTTCCAAACTTTGTAACGGAATTCAATGATGTAGCACAATTTTTCCTCGTTGAATTCAGGAGAAAATATTATGTCATTTATTTTGCAGGGTACATATTTATACCAGACAATAACTATATGGAGGTTCAAATATATCCTTTTGCGTTTTATCAACCGTTTAATCGAGAAATCAATTTTCCAGACAAAAGACCTCTCTCTTTCTCTCCTTGAGCATTCTTTATTAAGTAAGTCTGCTTGTTCTCTGTTCAAGTATATGTAGTCCTGTTTGCAATTTTATGATTTCATACTTTTACTTCCATTTTTTAATAAATTGCAAAACTATTAAAGTTTAAAAAAAATATTTTATTGAAACTTGACTTAATTTATTGCATATTTAAATAACCACAAGCTTCATCATACACTAAAATCGCCAACAAGTACTGTATATTTTATAAAACCTGTCTCTGAAATTAAGGTACACATATTCCTAGTACAGATTTATTTCCATGACAAAAATATAAGATAAAACTCCGGCGGTATTGTTTTAAGTCGGGTATATTGTATGATAATTATACAGATATTTTATGCTGCATATTTCTTTCCATATAATTAATGTAAATGTAATAATCTATAAACATAGCCTGCTTGTGAAAAACTGTACATTATGTACAATGATAACAGCAATCAATTTAATTTCTATGGCAAATACCTAAGCTTGGATACATCTTTCACAAAAGCCTTTGCAACGTGTTTATCAAAAATATCATTTTTTTTTTATTTTCAAAAAAAAAAAAAAAAAATCTTATGATTACACAGACGCTGTAATGACGGTCTATAACTGATAAAATTAGATATGAAAGTTACTGTAAACCATCTAATTTTCACTGCGTTAATGGCGACTAAATCTCTGCGATGTAATTTCGCAGCTTATATCTCGGTTTTTGATTACTCAGGAAATACGATAGATGGAATCGTACGCAAAAATAAGTTGGTTTACAATATTACTTCTATTATGTCTATTTGTTCTATTTATAGTAATTCAGTCCTGAATATTAGCAAGTTTATATACATAAGCAGAATTAAAGGATAGAGACCAAACGTGTCCATTTACCTTTTGATTAAAGGTCAGTTGTCATCTACCTAAAAGATTCGGTACCCTTGCCTCAAGTGCCTGCTGGAACCTGATCGTTAACAATATGGCACGCCATATTTTCATCAAATGATGAACACATCTAGGCATAGGATTTACTCTGAAGGTTCAGAAATTTAATCTGAAGAATTGATTGTATTTTGTGACAAACATTATTGCACCATTAATGAGAAGAGACATATTAATTTTACAAAAAACTATCCGAGTTATAAAAATAAATAATTGACATGAAAATAAAGCACAATGTGGCTAGTGATGTCCGAATAAATAAAAAATATATAACATTGATAAATAAGTAAATACACTTAGTAACGCTGAAACGATACATACAAGAAAAGGGTGTCGGCATTTTTTGTCAGCAAGACACGAATAAATAATATATATCAAAAATGCAAGATGATATTAACAATGTTTACATAGCAAAACAACGCTTTAAATGATTGACGCGGTATGTTTTGATTCATTCCATGAAATCATATTTAAAAAAAAGCCATATAAAAATGGAGAATTAAATACATATATAATCCTTGAATACAATACAAGCATGGACAATCGACAAGATTTAACAACAAACAAAAAATAGTAACGATGACAATGTTATACGGTAGTCATATTTATGAGAATGGTTTTGACAATAAATAATATTGTGGATCACATACAATCAACATAAGTTAATTAAAGGCTTAGCATGAACATTTTTGAAACGCAGCAACTCGATGAACAACAAAACAGTATAGACAAATGTAGAAATCCCCACTATAATTGGTATACGGTAGACTCATTGTGTATTTGTAATGTTAGCAATAATCACCATATATAATAGCATTATGAGGATAATAAAAACATTTTGAGCGATATCTTATCTTTAAAACCCATTCAATTTTTTAAACATCATTAAAACATACATTTATGTGCAATTGTAAGACATGGTTTTTATTTAAGACCTGGTTAACTATTATATTGATTTATCAAAAGAATAACTACATGTTCCGGTTTAATTTTGTAGTAATGGCAGTAAAACCCACTACAACTCATCACTATTGATGGTGTAGCGAAATTAATCATGAGCACCACGTAGGCGGTTAGAACACTAAATTTAGAAGGTGAGACGGCTAACTAAAAGTACCACGATTTCTAGTTGTAAACGTCCTTTGGTTTTTGGTATACCTGCGTGCCGTAGTTTCTAATTGTCTTTAACCTTTGGTTTTTGGTATACCTGCGTGCCGTAGTTTCTAATTGTCTTTAACCTTTGGTTTTTGGTATACCTGCGTGCCGTAGTTTCTAATTGTCTTTAACCTTTGGTTTTTGGTATACCTGCGTGCCGTAGTTTCTAATTGTCTTTAACCTTTGATTTTTGGTATACCTGCGTGCCGTAGTTTCTAATTGTCTTTAACCTTTGATTTTTGGTATACCTGCGTGCCGTAGTTTCTAATTGTCTTTAACATGAGGTTTTGGTTAACCTATTTACCACAGTTCACACTCAATCAAATACTTTAGTGTTTGGTATACCTAGGTACAACGGGTTTTTAATTGTCTTGGATCCTTTGAATCCTCGAGTTTGGGTTTGCTAGCGTACGGCTATTCTTATTTGGCACGATCTTTTTATCTATAATGATGATTCTGCAGTATTCAAGTATATAAAACATTTGTTAAATCTGTCTATAAAGACCACACAAGGGATCAAGAAAAATGGTCTTTACAACCAAGTGGTCTTTATAAAAAGTGGTCTTAATAAACAGGTGGTTTTTAAACACAGGTCAAATTGTGTTGAAATTCAACATTTCAAATGACCTTGATAAAGTGATCTTATTAAGAAGGTATTCTTGATACAGGGGTTGTGGTTTAGGCAGGTTTGTCTGTAGAATGTATCAAGTAGCTTAACGAGTGGACCGTAACAGCTTGATTCAATGTCAAATTCAAAATGAAGGAAATCCTATGGAGAAACCCTTTATGAACATCATTCTTCTGGTGACCGTTTGCAGAAGAGAGTGCGCTGTACATTATGAATGAATTGGGTCTAGCTTTCCTAGAGTCGAATATTATACTCGTCCATCTCGGAATAAGTATCATCATCATTATCCTATAGAAAAGATAAAAAAAATAATAGTAATAATAAATAGATAAATAGCAATCATTGTTGTGTAGAAAGGATTTTTTAAAATCTGAAAGAAACAAAACAAAAAACAACTAATAATAATAATAAGTTATAATGAATACATAAATAGTAAATCTAAATAATGCATCATCTGCATAATTGAAGGTACCAAAATAATGTATTTCAATTATTTTAATAACTTTAACTTAATACTTGTCCTAGATCATTTTACAAGTCATTTATATGCTAAGATATTTATTATTTTTTCAACGTGTTAACTCATACAATTATTATACAGAACTCATTCATGATATCATTTTAACGTTTTACATAGTGAACACTAGCATATGCATGACGTTTCAAAATTCATGTATTACAACCATAAATTTACAACAGTTACGTCAACAATGAGAGTTAACGCCCTTGAACCAAGGTGACGGGTTTTTGCTCTCCGCTCCAACGTGTTTGGAATTTCACTGAAAATATTGAGAATACTGCAATATTTCTTGGATATATGTGAAGTATTAACTATATACATTGTTCAGAAATACTGATTTCTGAAAAATAGTGAAAAACTGTGCTCCTTTTGCGAGGAAAATGGATTCTAAACAAAGTCTCCCACAGACAATGGAAGACAATATGGCGGGAAACGGACCGAGAGAAACATCTTTCGCCAATATTGTGGCAGCAACGAATGATACGCCAAATACAGCTGAAGGATATGGCTCAGCAAAACCAATCTTCTTAATGGAAAAAGACATATTTGGTTTAATCCAGCCGCAGAAAAAAGACTGGCTTACACACCAAGAACTGTACAAGGCCATCGGCGAAAAAGTAGAGGCAAACCATGTATGTGGTCTGCAACGGACAGGCAAAATGTGGCGAATATACGTGGACAACATGGCAGACCGAACAAAACTCCTGACAACAGGTATCGTAATACGTAAAAAGATGGTCCAATTAATATCAACCAACCCCAGACGCCCAGATAACAACCCCGAATACACATCCCGAGTCAGAGTGTCAAATGTACCCTTATCTGCTGATGACGGACAGATCAAGAGGGCACTAACATTGTTAAACTGTAACATTAAGTCCATGTATCGAGAAAAGTTGAGAATTGACAATCAACTAACTAACTGTGATACAGGGGATAGGATAGTGATAACTGAAAAACTTACCACCCCCCTCCCCAGAAACATGAAAATCGGAAGATATAATGCATTAGTGTTCCACGCTGAACAGCCCAAACCAGATGGGCACAACACTAACTCCGACACCATGAACTGCAAAAAGTGTTTGCAAACAGGCCATGTAGCAAGAGACTGTATAAATTCATGGGTATGCCGACAGTGTAATATGTCAGGGCATCGTATGATGGAATGTCCCTCCCTTCTCCAGACAGAAGAGGAAATTCGACAAGACCTCCACGAATTCGAAGGCAATGACATAGTGCATGAAGCACCGGTAACCAATGACAATGATATAAACAATTACTCGAGTACATCCACAGATGACAGCAGAGACAGTGATACATCTGATGATGCAATTAGACCATATGAGACTCCCTCGCGCGCGAGTGCAAGTAAAACACAACGCAGGAAGAAAAGGGCTAAAAGGTCTAAGGGAAAAAAGGTCAAAAAATTTTCCCTTGAAGATTTCATGAAAGTGAACAATGAGAACACTCCCACAAATCAAAGGACAAATACTGTGAAACACCAGGGTAGAACCCCACCTTCTCCACTGGAGGATGGTCCTGCAAAAAAAAACAAAGGTGCAAGTACAAGTGCATAGAGACAGTACAAAGCACCCTCCTCAGTAATTAGTCAATACTTAATTAAGTAAGTAATAAAATAAGTTAAAAAACAAATAAAATTTGTTAAGAAAGTTTTATTTGATAAAAAAAATCAACAGATATGAAATATTAAACATGTAAAAAAAAAATGTATAAACATGAGAAATTCTTTAAATATATCATATTGTTTACCAAAATATTCACGTCAATCATATTATCAATGAACAAAATTTATATTTGGTTCAATAATTTTGACCTGGAAATCAAAAAATGCAACAGAAACATACATAGGTGTACTAGTAGGTGCAAATATGTGTACATAGAGACAATAAAAATAGTACATGTAAGCACCAGCCTATGTAGTAAATGGTATAAAGTGATGAAAGCATGTGTATACTTTGTGTGTATATATAGTGTATATGTGTATATTGTATACTTTGTGTGTATATATAGTGTATATGTGTATATAGAATTTTTAAACTGCATATATGAAATGCTTATTCTTCATTCGAATATACGATTGTATACACACTTGTTTTTTTTTCGCATATTAAGACTTAGAACTGAGGTTGTGGGTTTTTGTAAGAAACAAATGAGCATACATACATATTGTATGAATATCGATACGAAATTATCAAGAAAACCATGTTTGTGCAAAATGTTAATTTGTAAAATACAAATATACATGCAGTATGTGGATGTATATAAGAAACTAACAAAACAATTATGTGTAAATATTAACAAGGTATTAATGTGTAAACGGCAAAAGTGCTTTCATTATATGGGTGTATATTTCAAATTAGCAAAACAAATATGTGCATGTACATATAATATTTTAAAACAAAAGAAACAAGTATGTAAAAATGTTAAACAAAAGTTGTTTTGTAAGAGTGTAAATAATAAACTACCAATTCAGGTTTTTGCATGTAAATATTTAGGACTAATGTACATGCAATATATGAGTGTATATATGACATCATGGTATTTTTATATCAAAGTAAAATGTAATGTGAACATTAATGTAAACTATACATGCTGTATTAGTATACATGGGTGTGACTGTATGATACCCCCAAAGGGGATAACAAATTTTGAAATGTGGATAAAAAAGATATACATCTATTTGTGTACATACAACACCAAAACTACATACATTTTATGTAAAATAGAGATACATTTTAACAGCATAATAACATATATATAAAAAAAAAAAAAACAAAAAAAAAAACAAGATATGAATGGTATAAAAAATTTCCATCTTATCTCTTTGAATGCACAGGGATTGAGAGACTCATCTAAAAGACAACGTCTATTACAATATATTAAACAACAGAAATGTGACATAATTTTTCTACAAGAAACACATTATACTCTAGAGTTATTTCCCTTGATAGAACAAGAATATGATGGACACATCTATAATAGTATTGGGAAAAGCGATAGTAGAGGAGTTTCAATTTATATTAATAAAAATGTGCATTATAATTTGATAGATCAATTTAAGTCTGAAGATGGTAGGATTTTGATGTTAATCTTGAAAATAAATAATAACACATATACATTAACAAATGTTTATGCACCAAATGAGCCGATAAAACGAAATGCATTTTTTAAAAGATTAAAAGAAAACTTAAATGAATTAAGTGTTGGAATAAATATCATTGGGGGAGATTTCAATGAAACTCTGAAACCAATTGACAGAAAAACAAATAATATCAAAAATAGAAAACCAGTGTTTGGTCTGACGGATCTAATTAAATCATTTAATCTTATTGATATATGGCGAAGTAAACATTCAAATACAATACAATACAGTTGGAGAAGAAAAAATGGAAAAGAAGCAAGCAGGATAGATTACTGGCTTATAGCAAAAGATTTCTTAAATAGAATTAACTCCTGTGATATAAGACCAGCTCAGATACGCTCAACTGATCATATGGCTATATCACTAAAACTGATAAATGTAGGCGAAACACGCGGAAAGGGAATTTGGAAAATGAACAACAGTGTGCTAAAAGACATAAACTATACTGAAAAAATTAAAAATGTAATTGTAAATGCGAAAAAAGAATGTCGAAGGAGTAATCTAAATAAAAGGCAAACATGGGATTATATAAAAATTCTAATTAAAGAAGCAACAATTGGTTACTGTAAAAAAAATTTAAGTAAACAGAGGAAGGATAAAGTTATATACCTTGAAGAAAAACTTAAAATGGTTCATGAAAGAAATGAAAGTAAATCAGAAAAGGAAAATGAAGAGCAAATCCTTATATTGGAAAAAGAAATAGAAGAATATTATGAACACAAAGCACAGGGTGAACAAATTAGGTCAAGATGTCAATACATAAAAAAGGGAGAGAAACCAAATAAATACTTTTTGGGCTTAGAAAAACAAAGACAAGCTAAAAAAGTTATACATAAGGTTAAAGACAAGAATAATAAATTAGTAACGAAAGAGAGTAAAATCCTGGATGTTATTCGTCTGTTTTACGAAGACCTATACAAAAGTAAAAATCCTAATGAAGAATCTATAAAGCAATATCTCAGAAATACAAATTGTCAAAACACCCTAAATGAAACGGAAAAGGCTATTTGTGATGGACCCCTAACAAAATCTGAATGTACACATGCTATCAAAAATATGAAAAAAAAATAAAAGCCCCGGTTTAGACGGTCTAACAGTAGAATTCTATGAGCTTTTCTGGAGTATTATTGGAGATGATGTAATCAACGCCTTAAATGAAGGGTATTATGCAGGAGAAATGTCAGAGTCACAAAAAATAGGTTTACTTTCTTTAATATACAAAAAGGATGATGAAACTTCATTACAAAATTGGAGACCGATCACCTTACTAAATATAGACTATAAAATTGCAGCATTTGTATTAGCTCAAAGATTGAAAAAAAATAATGCCTAAAGTTATACATACAGATCAAAATGGTTACATCAAAAATAGGTTTATTGGGTTTAATATACGACAAATACAAGATGTGATAGACTATGCTGAAAAATTTGGAACAGATAGCGCAATTTTATTTTTAGATTTTAAAAAGGCCTTTGATACTATTGAATGGGTATTCATGCTAGAAGCTTTAGACAAATTTGGTTTTGGAAAATCTTTTATCTCTTGGGTACAGACACTGTACTATGATATATACGGGTGTATTTCCAACAATAATTATGTATCTGATACATATAAAATCTCACGCGGAATAAGACAAGGTTGTCCATTAAGCTGTTTGATCTTTGTGATTGCAGTTGAAATTATGGCAATAAATATAAGAGAAAACCAAAACATCAAAGGGGTTAAAATTAAAAGAAAAATAATAAAAATTTCCCAATTAGCAGATGATACAACATTATTTGTAAAATCAAGTGATATAAAAGAAGCAATAAAAGAAATTGAGAACTTTGGTATACATTCTGGGCTTGAGCTTAATAAAGAAAAATCACAAGGTCTTTGGCTAGGTAAAAACAAGAACAAAAAAGAGGTTTATGGTATAAAGATGACAAGAGAAAACATCAAGTCTCTAGGTGTGATTTTTGGTGTTAAAAATAAAGAAGTAGAGCAAATGAACTGGGAAAAAAATATAAATGCTATCAATTATCTCATAAAAAACTGGAAAAAAAGAAAACTGACACTAATTGGAAAAGCTACTATAATAAATGCATTAATCATACCTAAAATAACTTTCCTGGCAACAGTTCAACATATAAATAGTGATCAAATAAAGACACTGGAAAAAATAATATTTGGATATTTATGGGATGATAAACCAGACAAAATTAAGCGAAATGTACTGATAAATGAAATAGATAATGGGGGTTTGAACATAAGAGATATTGAAACGCATATAGAAATGTTAGGATTACATGGGTGAAAAGACTATTTGACACAAAAAATACTTTTTCGAACTGGACAATAATACCTAAACTCTATTATGATAAATTTGGTAACAATTCACTAATATTCAGAATGAATATCAAATCACTTAAAAAGATACATAATATTGAAGAGATCCCAGCTTTTTATAAAAAAATACTACAGTCTTGGATTAAATTTAGATCACAAGAGCGAAATGCTTTACCAACATACGTGCATAATGAGATAATATGGGGTAACTCCAGCATTACTTACGAGGGTAAATCTATTATTTTTAAAAAATTGGATCAACAGTAATATAATACAAATACAATATTTATTTGATGAAACTGGAAAAAATAATGATGCTAGCATCTATGAAAAACTAGTTTGCAAAGCAAACTGAATTGCAGAACTTATCAAATTAAAAAAAATCAATACCGAAAACATGGATAGAAAAAATGAAAACACAAGTAAGAACAGAGCCAAGTAAAAATAAAGATGAAATTCAAGTATTGAATGGACATACAAACAAATTCTTATATAAAACCTTACTTAATCATAAAATAGAAAAACCAAACCTATTAGAAAAATGGAGATATCATTTTCGATGTGATATCAATGAGTTCTGTGAAATTTTGAAATTTAATTTAAAAAAATTTACATGACAATTCATTAAAAATTTTCAAATGGAAATTGATTCATAATATAATTCCAACTAGAAAAAATCTGAAAAGGTGGAGAATAGAAAATTCGGAATTGTGTCCATATTGTAATAAGGTGGACGACAACACACATTTTTTCATAGAATGCACACATGTGGAAATGTTTTGGAATAAACTGACAATGAATCTTTATAAAATAGGAATATTTATAAATGTACGCTCTCTTAAATATATAGTTTTGGGTTATTATCCAGAAAATAAGATGTGTAAACAATTTAATTTTTTGCTTGCACTTGCAGGATACACAATATATAAATCTTACTATGTCAGTGACAAAAGGCAAAAAAGTCTTGACATATATAGTATGTTTATAGCAGACTTGACATTTTATTCTAAGAATTTCAGTCAACTTGGTCTATTATAATTAGAATACATTGTGATACAAAGTAATAATTTAATTGTTCAGCTGCAATTTTGAATATCCACTTGATATACACCGATCTTCGTCTGTAGTATCAACAACACTAACTTCTTTAGAAAATAAATCCCAATGGCAATGGATCACTTGAAATAACACAAACAGCATCTGCATAGCTTCAACAGGCACTTTTTAGAATAAATCCAACTGATGCTGAAAAGAAATAATAGCAAATCAAAATAATTATAGTGTCAATTACATTTAATTTTAAACTGAATATAATTTTGTATTATTTCATATGAACTACATTTAGTTGCATGTATGACAATGTGTAAAAATCACTGTGAAGTACTTTTGTTTACATTAATTGGTATAAACTGTACAGGAACTTTGGATATTGACCTAGAAATTATTTAAATAACAATTTACCGGTAGTTTGTAACTTTGTATCTTAGACTGCTGGAGTATGAAAGATTTATTTACATGTATAGAGCAGCCAGGGCTAGAGTGTAAGCTTACTAGACTCCCAGGACCCTGTGCTAGAAATGGTAATAACAATACAAAAATGTATTTGGAAAAATGGTCTTTTTTATAATAATATAAATTAAGCAGTTCACTTACCTGAAATAGTAGACAACTGTTTATCTTTACCACCCAAGTGTAGACTATAGCTAGCTTAGTGGACCACGTGTAGACGCCAACATGTGGATACCGTACATGTGTTTCGCGTGAAATTACTGACTTCCGGGTGGTATTAAGAGTTACCTCCCTTAATATAAGGTATCACGACATAAATCTGTAGGTTCTAGGCCTAGCTATGTATGAAAGTGGGAATGATGAATGGATCTCCTCCTGTGAGAGGACACTAAATGTATCATGATAACATGCCTATTATGAATAAACTTTTATGTTAAAAAAAAAAAAAAAAAAAAAAAATCCACGCTTACAGTAAATTAATATTGGAATATTAAATTCTTTTTAAACAAGTTATGTATTTCTGATACCTGTCTGATTTAATAATTATTCTCTTTACATATTATTTGTGCTGTAACAAGTAGGAACTTTTAAACAAACATTCGGCAGTAAAGGACTAACATACTACAGCTCTCTGGATGGGGACTTCTTTGGAGTGTCTTTGGGCGACAACTGTTTTCCTATCCGAGGATAGAGAGAGAACATGTTCTCATGAATTCTCACCCAAACAACGTGAACATTACCTAAGAACAAATATGGCGATGAGTAGGGAACTTGGATACACTAGCAATTTATCAATTTATAGACGATCTTCTTAACACTGAACATGAAACCGAATCGGAGACACCATTTTATATACATATAACAACCCTGAAAAACCCAAACCTTTTAATATTGAACGTTTATTAGTTTGAAAAAAAATCAGATTCATTAAAATAAATTTCACTTATTTATTGTTATCTTATCAGTCAATATATTTATGCCCAATACATAACTGATATTCGTGCCAGCCAAAGTTTCTCTCATTTCTAAACAAGTGACGTGTACGGTAACGTTACGTCAATTTTAAAGAAATCATTGGAAATTTTCAATAAAACTTCACAGCATTTTACGACCAATTAGTACTTAAAAATATATAAATTCACATTTACATCAGTATTTTTAATCTTATAATCACACTTCACGGCCACAGACAAAACAGTCAAATTGAAGCGAAAGGGTCAACCATTACTTTAAATTTGCCGCCATTTTTGTTCTTGTTTGTTCTTCATGCCCCTGCTTTGGAGGTGGTCTTAGATTTTGTTCCAGGAACAATGTTCTCTTTTCATGTTCATTACGGTTGGGCGAAATCATCCCCTTAGAACAGTGTTCTACGACCCAAGTGAAAACTGTGCCGCTGTTCTGACGGACAAAACGAAGGGAAGTAACTCTGATTGATTCAAATAATGCACCCATAAAAAAGACTGATTAATTCACAGATAATTACTTAGGTAACACACTTATAACGATTATTTCATTTTGATGTAATTGACAAATGGCAAAATGGGTTAGTTCGTTTATTTTTTTAACAACGTGCAGTGTTTCTTTCTATGTGTTTAAGATCACACGTGAGTATTTGACTATACATATACTAGAATACTGGAACTGTGATATGTGAATACGTTCATGTGTTAAACACGTGTATATATATATTCATTCTCAATACCCCAGGGGTTACTATCATTATCGTAATATTCACCCTGAATCAGTGATACAAAATTGAAGGCCTGCAGAGACTTGCTTTGAAATTACAAAGTGATACAATGAACCACCATGTTCTGGTGATGAATTATTTTAATATACATCAAAGGACCAAATTACCGATCTCATCTTTTGTCGCAAACAGAACCTTCAGTTTTGTTATGACATATTCCAGGGTTGGATATAACGATAGTGATATTAACCCATGGAGTATTGTGGATGGTGTGTACTAGACTATATATACATTAGTATATTTGAGGTGTGATGTGGATAGAGACATGTGTTAGTATATATACTGTAAACCAATTTATTTTCGTGCCCGGTTATATTTCGCGTATTTCAGTGTTCGCGAAAATAAATCGCCACACAGAGTTAAAAAGCAAGTCAATTAAAGTGAATAATCGGGCAAAGGAAATTGCTCGTAAAAATGGTGTAAATATATCCAGTATAATTCCTTATGAAATGGAAAAATAAAATTTCCCATTAAAATCACTCTACATTCCAAGAAATTAATTTGTATCATAGAATCCTAAAACGTCCTCCCAGCTGGTTTTATATCCGTGTTGATATTTCCACGCAGTCACGCCTTCAAATGATTAGGCTAAATTATTAAAACTGTCCTAAATTTACACAGGGCTATTCCATAATTTCATTGGTCAAAACTGGACAACATAAGCAGAACTTCACTGTGGTTTTGATATATAAGGACTTTTGGAAGGCCAATAAAAACATTTAGATTCGTTTTCACTGCCCGACTTTTCACTTTAAAGCATGTTTACTGTAAAATAGAGTAACCGCGGAAATAAGTGGTTATACAGTATAGTACCTGAAATTCGTCCTGGTTATCAACAGAGCAAACAAATTGCTGCAAATCAATGAAATGAAAACAAAAGTGTCAACACAACCATGAACTATTGATTACGTAATGTAATCAGTTGCAATTTATTTTTTTTTATCCGAGTTGATTTCTGATGAATATATTTACGGGTAGAGCCAAACTCATTAAGGCGGCAAGAAAAAGTTGTCTTTAGACAAGTTGTCTTTATGAACATGCCAAATTGTGTTGTAAGTGGCTACATATTATTTGGGACCCTAAGAAAATGGTCTTAATAAGAAGGTGTCTTTATAGAAGAGGAGGTCGCTAAGACAGGTTTCAATATATATTATGTTACGTTTCTAGATACCGAAGACCTGATAGGGTCATGCTGACTATGAACATGCTTCCCCACTTTGTTTTGAGAATTTATGATAAATCACCAGATGTAATATTATGTGAATTTTGAACAGTTCTGTAAAGTTTTTCAGAACTTTATTTGACGTATTTTGTCACTAATAATGTGTCTGCTGTTTTAAAATATTAAGTTTTAGATTGAGCACAACACTGATATTATTTTTCATACATCTTCATAATCATTCAGCATACCACTGTACATATATACCAAACTAGTTGGGTATGCTCAATTAGTACTACTCATTTCGACTGTGGCAGTCTAATTCTAAACCTGTTAATTCTAATAGATTTTTCCATAGCTTTGTTGCAGAAATTTTGATTTTGTTTAAAAAAAAAGTTGCGCTTCATTTTCTTAGCTTAATATATCAAGTGATAAATATAGTAACAATAAAATGTTTGCGATTTCAAAACTTGATAACTTCTGATCAATGTTATATCTTGAGTAATGCAATATTGTTATAACACAAAAGTAAATTTAGATGGAGAATATTATAGTTAGACGGTTTTACGGTAGATGCGAAACGTAATACATTGAGTAATGCAAACATTAATGTTAAACCCCGAAAGCTTTAGATGAGTACAATATTTAGATGATTTTAGAAGATATGGAATGCTTCTCATTAACGTAATACATTGATACTGATGCTATAACATTAAAGCAAAGTTAGAAGAATAGTATAATAATGAGATGATTTTACCTGAGATATGTCCATTGTGTTATATACTGGATTATCAAATATTGCAGCAGCAGCGGATGCGCTGTCTCTGTTGACCCCTGACCCTAGATCGCTCTCATCAATATATGTCTGGCCTTTAGAGTTTATCCTACAAGAGATAAAGACACATGTTCCCTTGGACATTGTATTATTATATCCCTCTAAATAGGTGGGTCGATAAGTATTCATCCTACAATAAATAAAGATAAGAAAAGTGTTAATTAACTCGGAAAGAGCAGTGTGGAATGCGCAATTGCAAGCTGGTCATTTAATATCCATTTTACAAGAAAATCAATGAACATGTATATTCTCGTTGACATTGATAATTACATCCGCCAACAAATCCATGTTCCTTAATATTTTTCCTATAACAAATAAAGACATTTTGTTAACATGAACATTATTATACGTCAAGATAGGTTTGTTTGTAAGTAGATATTTCCTATAATTAATATAATTAAACCATCATTAATATTTTCAATATGATATCTTTGACAAAATTTGTCCCTAGCCAGATTTTCACCTACAAATACAGTTTTAATATTCTAAATTTGCATATTACATAGTTACCTGCCCTTCCAGGTAGACATTGATTGTTATATATGCCGTAAGAGCGGAAGCTTTGTAATTTGCAAGACGGAATACCTGGATTTCGAGGTATAAATTAATAAAAACTTTTCTTTTTTTTAAAGCTGATATTACACATCTGTGTATCCTTATGTTGGCTATTTGGATAGTCGGTGTGCCGTGCGGTTTTAAAACATTAACATAACATTCGCGATTTTACAGTATATTGCTTTATTTACGAAAATTGAGACTACGTCACGCAATTTCAGTCTACGAAAAACAAGTTTTGAGTAAAATCACATACTCCGTTCTTATTGCTACAATCCCGAATTTTTCTCAGACTTGTTTGAAATTGACAATGGAAAATCCTTGACATGAGGTTCAGAAATAGGGTTTGTCTAGTGTTACTATTCCTCGATATTCCGGGGTTTGGGGGGGTTACTACACTGTCATGATATCTACACCTGCTTTAAGTAATAGTAAAACTCACCGAAGTTAAGAAAATTAACTGACCAATCACAGACCTACAATGTCTTTTGTAGTAATTTTGGTTTTGGTTTATATAAAACGGGTACATATATTTTAAAATGATTTACTTACTTTCGTTTTCTGTAAATAATTGATGCTGCGATGACAACTATTAATAACCCACCACCAATACCGACAAGTGTCGGCCAGTTGTCTGCCGCCCAGCCCTGTAACAAACAGATACTTATTTTAATACCACTAGTTTATATGTCTTTTTTGTGATGGAAAAAACATCACAATATGTCTAAAATAAATAAAATCATTAAATGCTAATGTCGCAGTAGTCGAATTTCGCCATACGGTAAAATAGGAAATGAACCCTTTTTACTTACATATATTTATATGGATAATCTTGCTTTAGTTTGGTGTTGTTACTTTTTATTTATCTTAAGCCATCGACAACATATATCTTTATTTTGTAAACTTAGTGGACATTTCAATGTAATTTGTTTCATGAAATTGGCTTTGAACTATTATAGACATAACTTACCTGATCCGTAAAAAGAAGACTTACTTGATCACCCTTGTTTGCACTTGCGTTTGATGGTACAACAGCTCCAATGGTTGGCTTAACCGTCCTTGAAGTTTTGGATGATGTGCCAGCACCTCTAGTAGATAAGATAAGGGAATTTGACGCAGTCGGGACCTCTGTTGTGGATTTTGTTGATTTAGGTATGTCATGCCGACTACTATGAATACCTTGTGTTGTTAGTGAATGTGTCGCACTGTGACTTGTTCTAGTGCTTGTTTCAGACATTCCGTGTTGGGTTGAGTAATATGTCGTCGTTGGTGACGTAACCTCTGTTGGTCCAGTGGATATGTCTGCAGCAGATACGTGTTGCTTTTCAGTTGTAATGGGCAGTTTTGTTGTTTGTTGGTGAATTGGTTTTGCCGTTGTTTGAAAGAAACCTTCTTTGGAAGTTGCGAACTGAACAGAGTGTGTTAATGTTGATTTATGAACACTACCTACTGTTGTCGTTCTGATGTCATCGGTACAATTTGGTCCTGTCCAACCTTCGAAACACTCACAGACAAAATTTCCATCGGTGTTTTTACATGTCCCGCGATCACAGATGTTGATCAAGGCGCATTCGTTTACATCCTCCTCACAGTGGGCTCCTATCCAACCACTAGTACACATGCACTTAAACGAGCCGGCCATATTGATACAGGTTGCCCCATTTTGACATGGGTTTCCGCTACATTCATCTATGTCCTTTTCACAGTTTTGGCCTTGCCAACCAACAATACACTGACAATGGAAGCCACCATCTAAATTTGTGCATGTAGCGTTATTTTGACACACATGCTGTTGGCATTCATTTATATCAGATGTGCAATTGTCTCCCGTCCAACCAGATAAACAGGTACAATTATAACCGCCGTTGGTATTGCTACAGGTCGAATTATTTTGACAAAGTTTCGGCCTTATTTCACATTCGTTTACATCACGATCACAATTCCTTCCTGTCCAGCCTATTCTACACTGACAGGTATAGCTACCATCTATATTGTGACATGTGCCGTCATGTATACAAGGAATATTATCACACTCATCGATATCGTTATTACATGTTAAACCTGTCCAACCATTAAGGCAAAAGCATGTGAAATTTCCGTCTGTATTAACGCAAGTGCCGTCATTTAAACAGGGATTATGCTGACATTCGTCTACGTCACTCTCACACGTATTTCCGGTCCAGCCTTTGGGACAGGAACACGAGAAGCCACCGACATGATTAGAACACGTTCCATCATTATGACATAGATAATTGGTTTTACATTCGTCGATGTCCTCAGTACAGTTTTTACCAGTCCAGTGGGGATCACATTTACACGTGTAATCTCCCTCAATGTTAGTGCAATTGCCATTGTGTTGACATGGATTATGTTGACACTCGTTCACGTCTTGATCACAGAGATGACCCGTCCATCCAGGCGGACAATTACACTTGAAGCTACCACCGGTGTTCTGACACCGACCCTGATGTAAACATGGATTATTTTGACATTCATTAAAGTCTGTTTGACAAAGGTTTCCTGTCCATCCATGCGTACAATTACATATAAAACCGCCATTGGTATTGATACATTTACCCCCGTTCTGACAGAGTCTATGGTTTTCACATTCATCCACATCACTGCCACACGTATTTCCCGTCCATCCTTTTCTACAAGAACACAAGAATCCACCCTGACTATTAGAACATGTCCCACCATTATGACATGGAGGATTGGTTTTACATTCGTCTACGTCACTTTCACACGTATTTCCGGTCCAGCCTTTGGGACAGGAACACGAGAAGCCACCGACATGATTAGAACACGTTCCACCATTATGACATGGATGATTGGTTTTACATTCGTCGATGTCCTCAGTACAGTTTTTACCAGCCCAGTGTGGATCACATTTACACGAGTAATCTCCCTCAATGTTAGTACAATTGCCATTGTGTTGACACGGATTATGTTGGCATTCGTTCACATCATGATCACATAGGTGACCAGTCCATCCATGAAGACAAACGCAATTGAAACTTCCTTGCGTGTTTCTGCAACTACCATGATGTAAGCAGGGGCTATGTTGACATTCGTTAACGTCAGTTTGACACCGGTTCCTGTCCATCCATGCGTACAATTACATCTAAAACTGCCATTGTTATTGATACATGCACCTCCGTTCTTGCAGATTCCGTGGTTTTCACATTCATCCACATCACTATCACACGTATTTCCTGTCCATCCTTTTGTACAAGAGCACGAGAATCCACCCTGACTATTAGAACATGTTCCACCATTATGACATGGAGGATTGGTTTTACATTCGTCTACGTCACTTTCACACGTATTTCCGGTCCAGCCTTTGGGACAGGAACACGAGAAGCCACCGACATGATTAGAACACGTTCCACCATTATGGCATGGATGATTGGTTTTACATTCGTCGATGTCCTCAGTACAGTTTTTACCCGTCCAGTGGGGATCACATTTACACGTGTAATCTCCCTCAATGTTAGTACAATTGCCATTGTGTTGACACGGATTATGTTGGCACTCGTTCACGTCTTGATCACAGAGATGACCCGTCCATCCAGCCGGACAATTGCACTTGAAGCTACCATTAGTGTTCTGACACCGACCCTGATGTAAACATGGATTATGTTCACATTCATTAAAGTCTGTTTGACAAAGATCTCCTGTCCATCCATGCGTACAATTACATATAAAACCGCCATTGGTATTGATACATTTACCCCCGTTTTGGCAGAGTTTATGGTTTTCACATTCATCCACATCACTGTCACATGTATTTCCTGTCCATCCTTTTGTACAAGAGCATGAGAATCCACCCTGACTATTAGAACATGTTCCACCATTATGACATGGAGGATTAGTTTTACATTCGTCTACGTCACTTTCACACGTATTTCCGGTCCAGCCTTTGGGACAGGAACACGAGAAGCCACCGACATGATTAGAACACGTTCCACCATTATGACATGGATGATTGGTTTTACATTCGTCGATGTCCTCAGTACAGTTTTTACCAGCCCAATGTGGATCACATTTACACGAGTAATCTCCCTCAATGTTAGTGCAATTGCCACTGTGTTGACACGGATTATGTTGGCATTCGTTCACATCATGATCACATAGGTGACCAGTCCATCCATGAAGACAAACGCAATTGAAACTTCCTTGCGTGTTTCTGCAACTACCATGATGTAAGCAGGGGCTATGTTGACATTCGTTAACGTCAGTTTGACACCGGTTACCTGTCCATCCATGCTTACAATTACACATGAAACTGCCATTATTATTGATACATGTAGCTCCATTCTTGCAGATGCCGTTGGCTTCACATTCATCTACATCACTGTCACACGTATGTCCGGTCCATCCATTTGCACAAGAACACGAGAATCCACCCTGACTATTAGAACATGTTCCACCATTATGACATGGTGGATTGGTTTTACATTCGTCTACGTCACTTTCACACGTATTTCCGGTCCAGCCTTTGGGACAGGAACACGAGAAGCCACCGACATGATTAGAACACGTTCCACCATTATGACATGTCTGATTGGTTTTACACTCGTCGATGTCCTCAGTACAGTTTTTACCCGTCCAGTGTGCATCACATTTACACGTGTAATCTCCCTCAGTGTTAGTACAATTGCCATTATGTTGACACGGATTATGTTGGCACTCGTTCACGTCTTGATCACAGAGATGACCCGTCCATCCAGGCGGACAATTACACTCGAAGCTACCACCGGTGTTCTGACACCGACCCTGATGTAAACATGGATTATTTTGACATTCATTAAAGTCTGTTTGACAAAGGTTTCCTGTCCATCCATGCGTACAATTACATATAAAACCGCCATTGGTATTGATACATTTACCCCCGTTCTGACAGAGTCTATGGTTTTCACATTCATCCACATCACTGCCACACGTATTTCCCGTCCATCCTTTTCTACAAGAACACAAGAATCCACCCTGACTATTAGAACATGTCCCACCATTATGACATGGAGGATTGGTTTTACATTCGTCTACGTCACTTTGGCAAGTATTTCCGGTCCAGCCTTTGGGACAGGAACACGAGAATCCACCGACATGATTAGAACACGCTCCACCATTATGGCATGTCTGATTGGTTTTACATTCGTCGATGTCCTCAGTACAGTTTTTACCGCTCCAGTGGGGATCACATTTACACGTGTAATCTCCCTCAGTGTTACTACAATTGCCATTATGTTGACACGGATTATGTTGACACTCGTTCACGTCTTGATCACAGAGATGACCCGTCCATCCAGGCGGACAATTACACTTGAAGCTACCACCTGTGTTCTGACACCGACCCTGATGTAAACATGGATTATTTTGACATTCATTAAAGTCTGTTTGACAAAGGTTTCCTGTCCATCCATGCGTACAATTACATATAAAACCGCCATTGGTATTGATACATTTACCCCCGTTCTGGCAGAGTCTATGGGTTTCACATTCATCTACATCACTGTCACACGTATTTCCGGTCCATCCTTTTGTACAAGAGCACGAGAAGCCACCGACACGATTGGAACACGTTCCACCATTATGACATGGATCGTTGATTTTACACTCATCGATATCCTCAGTACAGTGTTTTTACCACCCCAATGTGGATCACATTTACACGTATAATCTCCTTCAGTGTTAGTACAATTGCCATTATGTTGACACGGAATATGATGGCATTCGTTCACGTCATGTTCACATAAAAGACCCGTCCATCCAGGCGGACAATTACACTTGAAGCTACCGTCAGAATTCTCGCATGTAGCACCATGTAAACATTGACTAGGGTGACATTCATCCACATCAGTCTCACACGTTTTCCCCGTCCATCCTGTTGTACATGAACACGAGAACCCGTTGTTATGATTTGAACATGTTCCACCATGATTGCAAGTGTTAGCAGAGTTACATTCGTTGACGTCTTCACTACAATTCTTGCCAGTCCAATATGTGTTACATTTACAGTGGTAATCTCCATTAGTATTGGTACACTGGCTGTGATGTTCACATGGGTTATGCTGAGTACATTCGTTGACATCATCGTTGCACGTGTCACCGTGCCAGCCTTTGGTGCACTGGCACTTATAACTACCATGGGTATTGATACATGTGGCGTTATTTTTGCACACATGTTGATGGCATTCATTGACATCTGACGTACAAGTATGGCCCGTCCATCCAGGTGAACAAGAACAGTGATACCCTCCGTCGGTATTATGACAAGTCCCACCGTTTTGACAAAAATGTGGATGTATTTCACATTCGTTTACATCCCGATCACAATTCCTCCCTGTCCAGCCTGTTCTACACTGACAGGTGTAGTTACCATCTACATTATTGCATGTCCCGCCACGTTGACATGGATTATTATGACACTCGTTCACGTCAGTATTACACTGTGTACCTGTCCACCCTGTGACGCAAAGACATTTATAAGATCCGACTGTGTTGTTACATGTACCTCCATGTTGACAGGGATGTTGTGTTTGACATTCGTCAATATCATGTGTACAGGTTTTTCCACTCGAACCCAAGACACATACAGGTGTATGATCCGGCGGTATTGTGACACTTACCGCCATTTTGACAAGGGTTATGTTCACATTCATTAACGTCAGTTTGACACCGGTTACCTGTCCATCCATGCGTGCAATTACATTTGAAACTGCCATTATTATTGATACATGTAGCTCCATTCTTGCAGATTCCGTTGGCTTCACATTCATCTACATCACTGTCACACGTATGTCCGGTCCATCCATTTGTACAAGAACACGAGAATCCACCCTGACTATTAGAACATGTCCCACCATTATGACATGGTGGATTGGTTTTACATTCGTCTACGTCACTTTCACACGTTTTTCCGGTCCAGCCTTTGGGACAGGAACACGAGAAGCCACCGACATGATTAGAACACGTTCCACCATTATGACATGGATGATTGGTTTTACATTCGTCGATGTCCTCAGTACAGTTTTTACCAGCCCAGTGTGGATCACATTTACACGAGTAATCTCCCTCAATATTAGTACAATTGCCATTGTGTTGACACGGATTATGTTGGCATTCGTTAACGTCAGTTTGACACCGGTTACCAGTCCATCCATGAAGACAAATGCAATTGAAACTTCCTTGCGTGTTTCTGCAACGACCATGATGTAAGCATGGGCTATGTTGACATTCGTTAACGTCAGTTTGACACCGGTTACCTGTCCATCCATGCTTACAATTACACCTGAAACTGCCATTATTATTGATACATGTAGCTCCATTCTTGCAGATTCCGTTGGCTTCACATTCATCTACATCACTGTCACACGTATGTCCGGTCCATCCATTTGTACAAGAACACGAGAATCCACCCTGACTATTAGAACATGTCCCACCATTATGACATGGAGGATTGGTTTTACATTCGTCTACGTCACTTTCACACGTATTTCCGGTCCAGCCTTTGGGACAGGAACACGAGAAGCCACCGACATGATTAGAACACGTTCCACCATTATGGCATGGATGATTGGTTTTACATTCGTCGATGTCCTCAGTACAGTTTTTACCCGTCCAGTGTGCATCACATTTACACGTGTAATCTCCCTCAGTGTTAGTACAATTGCCATTATGTTGACACGGATTATGTTGGCACTCGTTCACGTCTTGATCACAGAGATGACCCGTCCATCCAGGCGGACAATTACACTTGAAGCTACCACCGGTGTTCTGACACCGACCCTTATGTAAACATGGATTATGTTCACATTCATTAAAGTCTGTTTGACAAAGATCTCCTGTCCATCCATGCGTACAATTACATATAAAACCGCCATTGGTATTGATACATTTACCCCCGTTCTGCAGAGTCTATGGTTTTCACATTCATCTACATCACTGTCACACGTATTTCCTGTCCATCCTTTTGTACAAGAGCACGAGAATCCACCATGACTATTAGAACACGTTCCACCATTATGACATGGTGGATCGGTTTTACATTCGTCTACGTCACTTTACACGTATTTCCGTCCAGCCTTTTTGACAGGAACACGAGAAGCCACCGACATGATTAGAACACGTTCCACCATTATGACATGGATGATTGGTTTTACATTCGTCGATGTCTTCAGTACAGTTTTTACCCTCCAGTGGGGATCACATTGACACGAGTAATCTCCCTCAATGTTAGTACAATTGCCATTGTGTTGACACGGATTATGTTGACACTCGTTCACGTCTTGATCACAGAGATGACCCGTCCATCCAGACGGACAATTACACTTGAAGCTACCACCGGTGTTCTGACACGACCCTGATGTAAACATTTATGACATTCATTAAAGTCTGTTTGACAAAGTTTTCCTGTCCATCCATGCGTACAATTACATATAAAACCGCCATTGGTATTGATACATTTACCACCGTTCTGGCAGAGTCTATGGTTTTCACATTCATCCACATCACTGTCACACGTATTTCCTGTCCATGCTTTTGTACAAGAGCACGAAAATCCACCATGACTATTAGAACACGTTCCACCATTATGACACGGAGGATCGGTTTTACACTCGTCCACGTCACTGTTACACGTATTTCCCGTCCATCCTTTTGTACAAGAGCACGAGAAGCCACCGACACGATTGGAACACGTTCCACCATTATGACATGGATCGTTGATTTTACACTCATCGATATCCTCAGTACAGTTTTTACCACCCCAATGTGGATCACATTTACACGTATAATCTCCTTCAGTGTTAGTACAATTGCCATTATGTTGACACGGAATATGATGGCATTCGTTCACGTCATGTTCACATAAAAGACCCGTCCATCCAGGCGGACAATTACACTTGAAGCTACCGTCAGAATTCTCGCATGTAGCACCATGTAAACATTGACTAGGGTGACATTCATCCACATCAGTCTCACACGTGTTTCCAGTCCATCCATGAGTACAATTACACCTAAAGCTGCCAATATTATTAATGCATTGCCCCCTATTGTGACAAATGCCTTGACTAGGGTGACATTCATCCACATCAGTCTCACACGTTTTCCCCGTCCATCCTGTTGTACATGAACACAAGAACCCGTTGTTATGATTTGAACATGTTCCACCATGATTGCAAGTGTTAGCAGAGTTACATTCGTTGACGTCTTCACTACAATTCTTGCCAGTCCAATATGTGTTACATTTACAGTGGTAATCTCCATTAGTATTGGTACACTGGCTGTGATGCTCACAAGGGTTATGCTGAGTACATTCGTTGACATCATCGTTGCACGTGTCACCGTGCCAGCCTTTGGTGCACTGGCACTTATAACTACCATGGGTATTGATGCATGTGGCGTTATTTTTGCACACATGTTGATGGCATTCATTGACATCTGACGTACAAGTATGGCCCGTCCATCCAGGTGAACAAGAACAGCGATACCCTCCCTGGGTATTATGACAAGTCCCACCGTTTTGACAAGGGTTATGTTGACATTCATCGATGTCACTCTCACAGTTTTTCCCTGTAAAGCCGTGACACGAACAGGTATATGAACCGATAGTGTTAATACATGTACCTCCATGGTGACAGGGATTTTGTGTTTGACATTCGTCAATATCATGTGCACAGGTTTTTCCACCAAACCCATGACACCTGCATGTGTATGATCCGGGGGTATTTTGACACTTACCGCCATTTTGACAAGGGTTATGTTGACATTCATTGATGTCAGTCTCACAGTTTTTCCCTGTAAAGCCGTGGCACGAACAGGTATATGAACCGACTGTGTTGTTACACGTACCCCCATGTTGACAGGGATTGTGATCACACTCGTTCACATCAGTATTACACTGGTCACCTGTCCATCCTGTGTTACACGGACACTGGTATGATCCGACTGTGTTGACACAATGCATGTGATCATGCGGACATGTTAAATGTTGACATTCGTCGATGTCACTCCCACAGTTCTTCCCTGTAAATCCGTGACACGAACAGGTATATGAACCGATGGTGTTATTACACGTACCCCCATGTTGACAGGGATGTTTTGTTTGACATTCATCAATATCATGAGTGCAGTTTTTCCCATTAAATCCATGACAAGTGCAATTGTATGATCCGTCCGTATTGTGACAACTGCCGCCGTGTTGACAAGGGTTATGTTGACATTCGTCGATGTCGTGGTCACAGGTTTTTCCTGTATATCCTTTCTGACACAAACACGTATACAATCCGACTGTATTGTTACACGTACCACCATGGTGACAGGGATTGTGACCACATTCGTTCACATCAGTATTACACTGGTCACCTGTCCACCCTGTGTTACACGGACACTGGTATGATCCGACTGTGTTGACACAATGCATGTGATCATGCGGACATGTTAAATGTTGACATTCGTCGATGTCACTCTCACAGCTCTTCCCTGTAAATCCGTGACACGAACAGGTATATGAACCGATGGTGTTAATACATGTACCTCCATGTTGACAGGGATGTTTTGTTTGACATTCATCAATATCATGAGTGCAGTTTTTCCCATCAAATCCATGACACGTGCAATTGTATGATCCGGCGGTATTGTGACAAGTACCGCCGTGTTGACAAGGGTTATGTTGACATTCGTCGATGTCACGGTCACAGTTTTTTCCTGTATATCCTTGCTGACACAAACAAGTATACGATCCGACTGTATTGTTACACGTACCACCATGGTGACAGGGATTGTGATCACACTCGTCGACGTCCTGGGAGCAGTTCTTTCCTGTCCAGCCTCCATTACAGTTACACTGATAGGATCCCGCACGGTTGTTACACCGATGTGTTCCAGGTCCGTGACAGTAATGTTCCTTACACTCATCAATATCGTGGCAGTCACTCCCAGCGTAACCTGGTAACATGGAAGAAACTCTTATTTATGTCATACGATTCATTATTAAAGTAGTGTCTCTAAACATTGCTTTCTAACATGTAACACATCTTTATATGATTAAATTGAAATTTTAACAAGTTCTGAATTGAAAATAGTGAACATTGAGAAGTCCCCCAAACATCCCAACAATCAAACTGTTCAATTCACCATACATGAAAACCAGAATATGCCAATTTTGTTGAAATTGAAGGATAACTTGATTTTAACCAATCAGAAGCTGTTATTTCATTGTTTTGATAATGAGGGCTTTCGAAAGGGGGATCATTATATCACAGTATCCCTCAAAAACCTCATTTATACTAATTTGCACTATAATCAGACAAGATCTAAATTTGGCCAATCAGAAGTCGGTGAATGACGGCTTGATTGATATCTTTGTGATAGTTTTCGAGAGGACGAAGAGGAAATAAGGTTAAGATAAAATTAAAACCGATGACTCATCCAAATTAAAAATATGATAAAAATAAACATTATCCTCTCATCAATGTTAAACAACAAAATACCTATTTATAAAAAAAATTATATCTGGCTGTAAAGACATAACTGCATAAATCAATACCAATTATTCTAATACTTGCAGTGGTTTATGTTATAAATCAAACTGAAACCAATCAAACACACTTGAACAACTCTTCCTCTATAAAATATGGGTATATAGTTTAAAGATATTTATCTGTGTTTTTCCCCATACCAATAACTCGGAAACACAATTAAATTGTGTATGGTATTTCAAAGTCTTGGATCTTAGAAATGTGATTTAGATGCTCAACTTGTAATAGCAATTCGTATTGGTTATATAAATATTAATTTCCTCACTCACCAGACTGACAGACGGCGGCGCCAGTATCAGGATCACACGATCTATGGCCGCTCGGCGTACACTGAACGTCACAATTCTTCCCGTACTTATGGGCCGCGCACCAAACCAACAGACGCAGGCGTAAACTGGAAAATTAAAATTCTGAAAACTTACCCACATAACTAAAAATAAAAAAAAACCATGTAAAAACAGACTCCAAATATTACAATTTAAGGAGATATATTAAGTTTACACCGAAAAACAGTTAGCAAGATTTTCGCCCCATTTTTTTTTATAAAATGTACTAAATATAATCGACCAATCAGAGTATTAGATTATATAAGAAAACAATGAAAAAAAAATTATGGAGAATTAATAAAAGCAACCTAAGATCTACCTGACGTGTCCATGAAGTTGGACGGATTCCGCGGTGGCTCCTGATAGATCCCAATGTCCCGGTGTCAGGTCCTGTTTTAACGACATGACATCAACCGTGTCGTATTTATTTCCATCGTCTGCGTCCCTCACCTCTACGTGGATATATGTATTGTTCTAAATATAGAAAGATTGAACACACTACTAAAAATAACAGCATGTTGTAGAACTGACATTTATGTCGAACAAAATTAGTTACTACAAAACTATCGGTTCTTTTTTTATATACCACGATTGCGGAACAAATTTTGTATCTTATACCAATCAACTTTGATGAAGTAAACGAACGTTTGATAGGTTTGTCAGTTTTTGGAAAAGTAGCTCTGTTATCTTTCGTTTATATAACATATAAGACTTGAAGTAAAGCAGAACTTTTAATGCTTATAATTTATAATACGGTGTAACATCTTTTAGACATTATTTGAAACTTCAGTTTTACAAAGGACCATAAAGTATTGATACTTCGATGATAACTAGTCCAATACGGAACTAAAAACATCCAACAATAAACGAAAACAAAATCATGATAATACTAATGACCATGACTGTTATCATCGTTAATCAATGAATCAAGATTTTACTTTACCCAGGTCCAAAATTCCGTGACGGAGATGTACGTTGACGCAACGTCTAGTTGGTTAGTTGTGTGGTTGACCCGCACATCACCACAAGTGGATAATTCGTTTGTATCCGGTCTGACCCTAGTGGTGATACAGCTTCCACTTCCGGTGTTATGTAGATCACTGTGGAAAATACCGGATGCAATAGCGCACTTTTCAGGACAAGCAATGAGGCGTTACAACTTTTCCATTTGTATTGTATTTTGTTAGTACATTTCTCTCACTACAAGTATGTAAAACAGAGCGCACGGTTTGATAAAGACAATCACTGCATCCCCAGAGATAGAACCCGAGACCTCTGGATTACCAGCCTGACACTCAACCGATCGATAGAACTAAAGCCCTCTCTAGTCGAGAGGTATATTGCCACTAGTATTAATTGCCAGGGTTACATATTCCCCTTCCAGGAAAGACCTTGATTTCCAGGGGTTAATAGCGATCCATGTGTGGGGTAGCTGAGTATCTTTCCCGAGTTCCTACGTGGGAGCCAATGCAACAGAGTTCAGGATTATATATAAACATAATCGTTGCCTCTACCATGGATTGATCCGGAACATCTGGCGTACTAGTCTGACTAGTACTAGTACATGTGCTTGTTTTACTACGTTTAAGGTAGGAATACTGTACCGTTTTTGTACAAAAATAGTAACAGCCGACATAACATAATTAATATCCAAACACATGCAAAGTTAAAAAAAAAATGACAGAAAAGATATAAATCAGGGAATGGAACATTAGGCTCCGGAAGAGTAAGTGATCTTGTGTCTCACCAATTACATACAAATCAAGTTAATGAGCATTACACTGTTGTGCTTTGTTATCGCTATTTCAGAAAAGTTATGAAAAACCAAAGATAATCAATAAAATGAAAATGAAACAAATAACGTTTGGCATAACGTAACTGTGAATTCTGAAATCAAAAATGGAAATTAATTCAACTTGTTAAAGGTCCACTACCTTTCCAAATGAGAATCTGATTCAATATGAACTCACTTGTTGACACAGATCCTGAAATGTGTGTCGAACGTGTAACTTACTTGATGACACAGATCATGAAATGTGTGTCGCACGTGTAATTTACTTGTTGACACATATCCTGAAATGTGTGCCGCACGTGTAACTAACTTGCTGACACAGATCCTGAAATGTGTGTCGAACATGTAACTTACTTGTTGACACATATCCTGAAATGTGTGTCGCACGAGTAACTTACGTGTTGACACATATCCTGAAATGTGTGTCGAACATGTAACTTACTTGTTGTAACTTACTTGTGTGTGTCGCACACAGATCCGCACGTGTAACTAACTTGCTGACACAGATCCTGAAATGTGTGTCGAACATGTAATTACTTGTGACACAGATCTGAAATGCGTGTCGCACGTGTCTGTATCACAATGGGGTAGATTACCGCCGTCACAACATTTCCTGGTTCCTTTTGTTTTACAGGTTCTGTCTTGGTTTGTGTAGCTTTGTATCTTCACAGCGAAAATCGCAACTACATTCATCTAAAAAAAAGTAGACAAAAGAACCTCTGTGATTATATAAACCCAGTGTGTTTCGCCGCTACATCATAGTTTTATCAACAGGGTATTTTAATTAAAGTTATATGTGCCATAACTGGACGAAAATTTGACATGTTATTTTTTCTTCAGTAACGTATTGAAAACCATATGGTTTGATGAATTAAGCTGTGAAAATCATTCAAATGGACAGGGAAACATGTATGATGCCTTAAACGTATGATTTATGCACTGTAGAAATCTTATTTTATGCCTTATGTATGTTTAGATTGAACCACCCTGCATAAATCACTTTACACTTACTAATATATCTGTTAAAATGTGAAATGAGACAACCTGGCTTCATGGTCTGACCTATGTATTGATTTTCAAGGCACTGTAGATGTTAATATGAAAAATAATTTTCAGCTCTTATTTGTAGTTATAAAATAAAACCTATCGTTATACTCAAAATGTTGGTAACTTTTGTTAGCGAACGCCATATCAAAAGTTTAAAATTACGGCACATACAACTTCATATTATTGTCTGATAGATAATACCAATAAATCAAACTGAAATAATTATAATGTTTCTACCGTATTTCATATAGGGCTATTGAGCAATGGATTTCTGAATTATTATCGTGTACAGCAGATCAATACATTGTATAAGGAATATTTTTTAATTAGTTTTGCTTATTTATATATTCATTTTTTTCTGAATAATTTTCAAAACTGTATAACGACTATGATTTAAACTGCATTCGGTAATTTAATATTATATCTGAAATACAAACAATCTTCCTGAACAAATCGTTTTAACATTCAGTTTACAGTAAATTGTCAACATAAGAATACGGATTTGAGCGAGTATATTTTCCAATTAACATTATGAATTTATATTTTACAATAAAATGTATAACTCGTACAGACTAAGAACAGACTTACCCCTTGTCGGTAATTGTTTAATGGTGTAGGGACTATTTTCAGACTCCCCTGATTCTGGTATCCCTCCGTACCCAGTGCCGCCTGTACTACTATAGGGTCTACCGGCTTGTCTCCACATTTGGCAATAAACCCTACCCTGGATATTGGACATTGATGTATGATTCAAAAGGTGTAAGATAAACTGTCCGTGAAATAACTGTGAAATACATCCTTATAACGTCAAAAACCGCTAATATTACCTAAGATTTAAATAATATCTACATTTTGCCACAGACACTCTCGTAACTCTAATGATAACCATGATCTGTATTATGAATCAATAAATACAGTTTAGAATGTGTGTAGTAATACCTTTGTACATGAATGGGAAACCTGTTTACTGACACCAAGTTAGTGTAAGCGGGAAAATTGACATTGTAGTTTATTGAAATTATAAAAAAAATCTTTTAAAAGTTTGGATTATTAATAAGCGCTTTTCTATTTATCTGCCATTTAGATACATCTATACCTTTAAAGAGACAATTCGATCTGAAGAGTACATTGAAACTTGTACATATTTCGGATACAAACCAGTTCTAATGGAAATTGTGATATGTCAGAAAAGCCCACTGTTGTCAAAGTATGTGAACTGTTCAATCGCCATTACACATAGTCTTGTATGCCGAACCCTGACCTTTGCCTGTGTTGTAAAGAATTTTTATCTAGAACTTCACAAAACGCTCTTCAGTTGTGTTAACATTATTAGATGCATGTTTTTGTCTAAAAATAATTTCATCAACTCCTCAGTGGTTATGTATTGCTTTTGTTTAACGTGCGTGACTTTGACTCGGGCAAGGGTACAGCGTACATGTTGTACCTGCTTAATCGTGTTGATCAACGATTTGGAATTTCAATGATATTAATTAAAATACTTAACAATGTTGTGGAATTTGTCACTATTTCTTGTCAAATGTTTCATAAGGATTGTAGAACAATACATTGATGTCATATTTTGCTTCGTGGTTATGTAACGAATTAGCATTACTGAATTGTCCCTTTAATTGTATTATAATACCTAATCCCCAGATGGCTTAAGGATCTGCTCTTATGAAAAGTCAAATTTTTCTGACGATTAACTTTTTTTTCTTGTATGGACTTTTGGAAATACATATAAAGGCGTTCATACCAAAGTTAAAAATGAAAAAAAATATGCTGGTGTACTTGATTTTAAGCTATTGTGAATTAACCAATACCTATTAGACGTAAATTGAAATATAACCGGAATTTTTACCGTATTGGCCATACACATAACAAACTAAAGCAATATTTTCCAAATTCGTTGTCGGACAAGTATGAAAATTCGCGTAAAATTGACAAAACTAAAGTGTTTTTAGGAAAATAATAGTATCGCACAGGCAACGCATTTTTTTCTGCCCAGAAAAGAAGTATATATTACCCCAACCCCATTAATTTTGAAGATGAAAGCACCTCGTTTTGTCCGATTTCTGACAGATTCAACGCCTCACAGAAAAATTACTGATGACTAACTTTTTCTAAAATTTTGCAGTTCCATAGAAAACACGTTACTCTTTCTAAAATCAGCATAAAATTAGGTGGCCAGTGTGCTTGATTTTCTTATCCAGTTACAATTTGTTTGGTTCTTCAGCATTTTTTGCTAAAAATTCCAAATTAATTTAATCTCACTATATTGTAAAAACAAAAGACCAATAGAACAGGCTATTGAAGTGAAAATGTTGAAACAAAACAAGAAAAATTTAAACTCTTTACAAAGTGCAAGAAAAACACAATTTCAAAATGAACGCCAAATTGTGTAAAAAAATCTACAAGCAATAGAAATCTTTATATATATTCCATACATAATTTCTACAAAAAAGAGTAAATTAGTTTTTGAAAAAAACCTCTTTGATTAATGTTGAAACGAGACTTCAACGAGACTTCAACAGCACCAGATAGATCCTTAACAGTTGGCCAAGCATGTTATCGTATTTGATCAAAATATTTCACCTCGAAAATATATGTATGAAAAACATACTGTAAATCAGTGTATTTTGGCGTGCAATTAGAATTTGTGCAAATAAACTAAAATCGTCATGAAAATATCATAAATTACTAAAACGGGAAATTAAGTTGCCTCGAAAAAATACGTTTGTTTACAGTGATTTGTTTTCTCTAAAAATATGGTGGTACATTTAGGACATTTAAATTGTAATTCATATCTTAGATGTGACACCGTGGTAACAAATAAAAAAATCCCATTCATGTCCCTTTCAATGTATGTTTACCTGGAGAGAGACCACAGAGATTGTTTACTGTACAATCGTAATGTATCACAAATGTGATTTTTCAAGAAGGCACCGATGTGTTGTTCAAAGCTCTGGATTGATGTGGAGCTGGACGGAGTGTAGGATGAATATCTAACTATAGCTGGCTCTAAAAAAGAACATATTTCTCTTAAAAATTACTTTTTCCATAAAGCATAAGAGATATTTGCAATTGAAAGGAATTCATCGACGTCATATTCAATGAAGGAGGCGGAAACGATTTCCTAAAGAGATGCAATATAAGTAAAGAGTTGTAAAGATCAGTAATAAAAATCAATCTTCAATATTCAAAATTCAATCCTATACCCTAAAAGCTTCAGTTTGCAGCCGCCATTTTTTACCAACTGTTAAAAAAATCCCATCAGCGCGAATGCGATGCTTTGAAGTCAGCTCATTATATAATCAATTAATCTTCATCCGGCAGCAATTTAGGGCTATTTCTCATTATTTGTAAGCGTTCAAGTAATTGAACATCTTCCAATATAATCAGCTAACCAAAAACGGAATATCTGTTACGAAAATAAAAATTTCTTCCTTCTCTTCAATAGATTTCCTTCTCAAATGCGGGTTTCGGGACAAGGATAGAGTGTGAGTATATGAATAAAAAATAAAAAAATAAATGATTAAGGCCTTGCCTTCAGTCATATTGTTGAGAAAGGATACAGAACCCTTCATTTGAAAGTTTGACTTCATCCACAATTAGCATAGACGTACAAGATGGGTAGTTATACACCTAACAGACTTAAACTGTGTTGCAGCACTTGATCTTACGGATTATAGAAATTTTCAAGTGGTTTACTAGTAAGAGCGCAGCTCTCTGCACGGACAAACACCGCGTAGAGCGATGCTCTACTAATAACCATAACACGTGTGTGAGCAGATAGATTCCAATACATTCCAGTACCTCATGGACTTTGAAATCGTGCCCCGCGGGAAAAGTCTCGCGCCTCCATGCAGGCTGCCATGTTTTAATTCTCGTTATTAGCACGACGAGATTTGAAATTTTCTCTATAGACAAAACGTGTGATCAGGATACACTTTTAAATTACTGTAAATGGTTTTAGATAACTACACAAAGACAAGAACGGCACAATAAATGTACTGGTCAATATACTCTGTGTGTTGTCAAGTGCTCGGCACCGTCAGCCGTGACGTCAGGACGTCTTTGGTTTCAAAAATGACGGCACAATTCCCGCGCATTTTTGATACATGGCATGTTGCCAGGTTCTGCCTTAGAGAGAAACAAGGTCGATAGGAAATTGAACTATTTTACGGTAGTTGAATATTTCTTTCTGACCTGTATACATGACAACTGTTGAAAAATTGCATTTAAAAAATCAATGATCGGACTATACAAGTTTAAACAATCTCGTTCTGGGTCCGTTTTGTAACATTTTTACATGTAGCTGCGCTCTTCTGAGGGTTTCCCTTAAATTCATATTAATAAGAGCTAAGCACTTTCGACGCGCGAAACGCGTGAAGCGCGTCGAAAATCGAAAAAAATGTTCCGGTAACATGTACGTAAGCAAAAGTACATATTGAGATTAATGACCTGCATGCATGGATTGCTCAAATTTTTCCGTTCTTCCGGTTTAACCTGCGTTGCTCCGGTACTGTTCTTCGCAGTAAATATATTTAACTGATGAAAATGCATTAACATATGTGATGAAACATTTCAATTTGTTTTTAATAATAATAAAAACACTTTTGAAATTTAAAAAAAAACTACGGAATGTCAAAATATCCACCAAGCGAAGATGAGCACAAGGAATCATGACGTCACATCACGTCAACAAATGGCCCGAAATCCTATAATTCGCATACTCGGCACCCAGGCCTCTAACACTGCATATGCATGGGAACAGAAAATGAACGTCCAAATCCGATTCAATGTCTACTTTAAATTACGTCCTTTTATTTGTAAATTATGTCTTGAAATAGAAAAGAAAATAAACAAATAGAGCTTCGATCTTCCCATGCCGTGCATGATTCATATTAAACGTTTTAATTTTTTGTGTTTCCTTCGATTATTCTTTTTTAATTTTGCAATTTATTATTGTTGCGCAAGACAGTATGCTCAATATTGTTGTTCTTGTAATAAACTCAATGTCAGTAATTCAGCAAAGCTATGACTCAAATAATTATATAAATGGTTTCTAGCAGTACAGATAGTCAGTGCACACAATAAGCAATAAGAACAAAGCACGTATCAACATCGATAAGACTGATGGGTCATGGGAGATAACTATTTCGCCGTTAAAAATCCTTTATTTACCTGCAATTTTTCTATTTAGTAACAGTTAAAGACACAAAAAGAATGGACTTACAAAAATGTACTGCTGCGCTCTCAGATACGCTTTGCCTAAAATTATATTAGCGTATTGTAAGTTAATGAATTTGGTGTAACACCAGTGAGGGGTTAGAACGTGATAGAAATTATAACATTGTCTAACTGTTTTTGGAATCTTACCTTCATTGGAACACTGCAGATTCACACTTCCGTTATTACACGTTAGGTATGGATCACTTCCGGTATACCGAAAGGTACATCCGGGCCCTGAGTAACCCGGGCTACACCATGCCTTAAACTCCATGATCAGGCTGAAATGTTAGGAAATAGTAATACTCCGCGTCGAAAATCGAAGTTCTGTTCCGGTAACATGTACGTACGCAAAAGTACATACTGAGATTAATGACCTGCATGTATGGATGGTAAACTTTGTTTATTTAAGGATTGAATTTTGCTTTGGCCGGTTTCAGGAGGTGATGAATTGAGTTCCTCTTAAATCATATTGAAGCAGATCATGTTAAATTTGTTTCAAGAGGAACTCAATTCATCACCCTATGAAATCGACCAAAGCAAGATTCAATCCTTATATTTCAATTCATTCGTATTTAATTATTTTCTTTTAATATTAATTAATTAAATAGTATTTGGACTCGGGCAAGTCTACAATGAGAGACATAAGAAAGTAGTCCGTCATTAGAATACAACTAATTAAAATAAAAAGTGCATATATTACAATTTGGCATACATTTATCTAGAAACCATTATCTAATCAGAATAATTCAGATGAAAACCCCCCCCCCCCCCCCCCCATTAAAATAGATTTAGAAATGATTGCAAAAATCGTTCGCCAAAGTTGCGGAAGGATAATGTCAAGACTGTGTGATACGGTTGTATCACTGTAACGTGATGTGACAGTCATTGTTCTAGTCGTTTATGTACCCTTTAGCCTTGATACAAGTTAAACACCTGATTAATGGTAAATCGATATCCATTGACTTTCATATAGCTTTTGTTATCGTCGTTTAGGCTTCATCACTTGATTTTATAGAGACGTACATACGTCACACAGGGACATGTCACATTTTATTACGCATTGATGTCACTATCTTTTAATTTCATCGGGGTATGAAAGAAATTTTGTTACCAACCTGTGTGAATGTAACAGAACTTATAACCCGATGAAATGAAAAAAATAGTGACATCAATACTTATAATTAATTTTCTGACTACTTGATCAAATAAAACAATTTAAACGTTTGATTCCGTTGACTTTCCATGGGGCTCATTTTTCAAATCGATACGCAACGTCAATATATATATTTTGACGTCACGATAACGTCGTTTTTTTCTACATAGAAGTATAAGAAAGTTACAATTATGACATGGATGGTTTGAAAACAGCTGGTCGATTTTTAACAAATCATGAACGATGAGAACGATGATAAAGGAGTGTTTATGAATTCAATATTAAACATTTTATTTCCTGTTTTGTCAAACATTACGAGAGTCCTATTTAGCAAAACCGATCTCTAATAAATAAATCAATTTGAAATTCTTCCATTGTTTACATACAATAATTCCTATTTTCAGAAGAGACATTATAAAAATGTGTGAAGGAAGTATCTGATTGATATGTGTCATCATTGCTTGTTAATCTCCCATCCCACTCCATTAGGTCAACATTATAAAATATTGCTTATCCAACTCTCCTCTGTACATATGCAGGTACAGAGCAATATTTAAGCCAACAATATACTGTGTATAGGTATATATACGAGGCGCTAAGATTAATTCGTTTCTGTACAAGACTTTAGTCAGGCGTATACGACACTATATTACGTATTTGCATATTATAGAGTTATCTGTAATATGCGGGTAGGTATTGATTGTGACGTCATGTGTTTGCGAGCGTAACGTCATACTTTTCGGAGAAAACGACGCGAATTGCGCTCACAAAAATGACGTATTAATCGATACCTAACCGCAAGGGAGCTAACTCTATAATATGCAAAGACGGAATACAATAATATAGGATACCCGTACACAAACAAACGTACAAGGTTCAAGATGATAAATTAAAAGAACAATATGTCTAGTAGTACTGTCTGTTCACAACTAGGACGCTTTAAACTGCGTACACCATAGCAAAACTATTAAGTACGTACTGTTATTTTACTTGAACCCAGTTACATTGCCAATATACTACAATGTGTGATAAAAATTACATGGTTTGTTAATAACTTACGTGGTATGATTCGTCATTACAATGGGTTGATGTCCAGTGCATTCTTGTTTTAATCCCGGCCATACCGACAGAGGGATATTCAAAATGTCTATCAAATCACCAGGTTTATTCGGACTGTCCTTGTCGAATGGATTAATCATGGCTAAGAGATTCGACTGGAAATTGAAATTTTGATTATTACAAACAGCTTATGTTTCATCTACCATAAGATTAGATATAAATTATCAGTTTTGATATATAGACAATATAAATATCTAGAAAATTGGATCAATGTCAGAAAATCCTTCACTAAGACCGTTCAAATTATTTACCAAATATCATTTATTCAATAAGAAATATTATATTGTAATATCCTACAAATAAAATCACCCATAGATTTTTTTTAGATATATATATATTTGTGTGTATTTGTTCAATGCTCACGATATGTTTCTCTACCGGCTATAATAACATACTGTCAAACCAAATTGACATCATTTCATCTCAACCTTATAAACATCGTAAAGTTCACCAATACTTACATCCCAGTTATTTGTCGTCCCTGTCCATGTGGTGTCATTACCAAAGGTGATATTGTTACTGTTGGGAAATACTTTGGAATCGTGGTTTATAAAACATTTACCCCTCCTGTAACCGAAATCAGGACAGAATGTATATTTAGGATTTGGTTAGTTTTTAATTATAGTTTTATTAGTAGAACGTCATATTATCAATCAGAGTCGTCAAAGGACGTACAAGGTTTAGACGGTGGAAGAAAGCCGGAGTACCCTAAAAAAAGCCACCGACCAGCGATCACTACCTGGTAACTGCCCCAAATGGAATTTGAACTTGCAACCCAAAGGTGAAGAGCTTTGGTAATATGTCTGTACATCTTAACTCCTCGGCCACCGCGGCCCCTAGACTGCATATACACGGGGGAGAAACTACGTCACATACATGATTGTCGTTGCAATCAAAATGGCGGAAAATTGTTCGCTTCAAGGTAAAAAATGGTATGCTGTGTCACCAATAACGACAATCTCAATAAGACAATGAGTGCACCGTACCCCAGACATTTCCGTGTAACTGTAGCAAGTGTTATTTGTGTTATAAATCTCTCCGTTTCTTCAAACACTCCAACACAATATCAAAATATTGCATGATATCGTTAACACAATCAAGCATGGTTTTGTAAATAACCCAAATTTCTGCATATTTCCGATGTCGCATGTTGAATACTTTGTAGGAATCAACCAACTGAATGAAAAATAGACCTTAGCTGGTTAATTATGAATTTCATAATTAAAACGTTTTTCTGATAGGTATTATCCCTAGGAACCATGATATGAAATTGGAAATCCATATTGAAATCTAGGTTCGAAATCTAGAAAAAATGGGTAAAAACATTAGAATTTTAGGCTTCAAAATGGCTACCCTGATTGGAGCTTGAGCTGAATGATCCTATCTCTTTTCATCCAGTGTTATATGAGAATCAAGACTTTAGTTATAAAACACAATAGCTAACTATCATTCACTCAGGCCAAAGATGAGCCTACATATAAAATATGAAACAGATTATTCCTACAACACCTAAATAGCGGTTACAAATCTTGTCCTTCCGGTAGCAAAATGTTCAACTACTGTTCTAGGGCTCCCAAGGATGTAATATCGTCAAGTCAGACGACAATCTCAAATACATTTAGCTACTTGAACACTGGTGTTTTGACAACTTCGGCAAACTCCAGTGTGTAAGCGTGCGTCAGCTTCGCCTCGCTGCACAATAACGGTCACCGAGTTCACACACGTGGCTGAGTACAAATACTTTATGTTAGATTCTATTACGCTACATATTAACTTTTAGCAAAATTGGATATATATTAAAGTTCTGATCTGATTAAATAAAATTATCTCTGTAATTAACTTTATTTATCATGGTTTTTTTTACACAAAAATATTGAACTTTTTTGTCGTCGCGAATGAATAATTCTACATTACGTATTTTGGCGGTATAGACTAATATGGTATGGTGTTTTGGCGGTATTAACTAATATGGTATGGTGTTTTGGCGGTATAAACTAATATGGTATGGTGATTTGGCGGTATAAACTAATGTGGTATGGTGTTTTGGCGGTATAAACTAATATGGTATGGTGTTTTTGGCGGTGTAGACTAATATTGTATGGTGTTTTGGCGGTATAAATAATATGCTATGGTGTTTTGGCGGTATAAATAATATGGTATGGTGTTTTGGTAGTATAGACTAATATGGCTTGGTGTTTTGGCGGTATAAAACTAATATGGTATGGTGTTTTGGCGGTATAAACTAATATGGTATGGTGTTTTGGCGGTATAAAACTAATATGGTATGGTGATTTGGCGGTATAAACTAATGTGGTATGGTGTTTTGGCGGTATAAACTAATATGGTATGGTGTTTTGGCGGTGTAGACTAATATGGTATGGTGTTTTGGCGGTATAAATAATATGGTATGGTGTTTTGGTAGTATAGACTAATATGGTTTAATGTTTTGGCGGTATAAACTATATGGTATGGTGTTTTGGCGGTATAAACTAATATGGTATGGTGTTTTGGCGGTATAAACTAATATGGTATGGTGTTTTGGCGGTATAAACTAATATGGTATGGTGTTTTGGCGGTATAAACTAATATGGTATGGTGTTTTGGTTGTGGTATATAGACTAATATGGTTTGGTGTTTTGGCGGTATAGACTAATATGGTATGGTGTTTTGGTGTTATAGACTAATATGGTATGTGTTTTGGTAGTATAGACTAATGTGGTATGGTATTTTGGTGGTATAGACTAATATGGTATGGTGTTTTGGCGGTATAGACTAATATGGTATGGTGTTTTGGCGGTATAGACTAATATGGTATGGTGTTTTGGTGGTATAGACTAATATGGTATGGTGTTTTGGTGGTATAGACTAATATGGTATGGTGTTTTGGCGTTGTTAGCTAATATGGTATGGTGTTTTGGCGGTATTAACTAATATGGTATGGTGTTTTGGCATTGTTAACTAATATGGTATGGTGTTTTGGTGGTATAGACTAATATGGTATGGTGTTTTTGGCGGTATAGACTAATATGGTATGGTGTTTTGGCGGTATAGACTAATATGGTATGGTGTTTTTGGTGTTATAGACTAATATGGTATGGTGATTTGGCGGTATAGACTAATATGGTATGGTGTTTTGGCGGTATTAACTAATATGGTATGGTGTTTTGGCAATATAGACTAATATGGTATGGTGATTTGGCGGTATAGACTAATATGGTATGGTGTTTTGGTGGTATCAACTAATATGGTATGGTGTTTTGGTGGTATCAACTAATATGGTATGGTGTTTTGGTGGTATAGACTAATATGGTATGGTGCGTTGGTGGTATAGACTAATATGGTTTGGTGTTTTGGTGGTATAGACTAATATGATTTGGTGTTTTGGCGGTATAGACTAATATAGTATGGTGTTTTGGCGGTATAGACTAATATGGTTCGGTGTTTTGGCGGTATTAACTAATATGGTATGGTGTTTTGGCGGTATAAACTAATATGGTATGGTGTTTTGGCGGTATAGACTAATATGGTATGGTGTTTTGGCGGTATAGACTAATATGGTATGGTGTTTTGGCGGTATAGACTAATATGGTTCGGTGTTTTGGTGGTATTAACTAATATGGTATGGTGTTTTGGCGGTATAAAAACTAATATGGTATGGTGTTTTGGCTGTATAAACTAATATGGTTTGGTGTTTTGGCAGTATAGACTAATATGGTATGGCGTTTTGGCGGTATAGACTAATATGGTATGTGTTTTTTGGCGGTACAGACTAATATGGTATGGTGTTTTGGCGGTATAAACTAATATGGTATGGTGTGTTTTTGGTAGTTTAAAATGATATGGTATGGTAGTTTGGTAGTATAGACTATATATGGTCGGAAAAGGATGTTGTAAGAGAAGTAATTAAAGTACTATTGATCCTGCTGTTGTTTTTGACATGATGCTCCGGTTTTGATATGTGTATAGATCCGATTTGGATGAAACGTTGCTCAACAAATGAACCGGTTTGGATACCATTAGAAATTTTTTATCTTTACTATAGGTTTGAAACACATTATTTCTTCTACTTCAGATGAATTAAAGTGATTTGTCGTTGTCACAAATTGTAGAACATTTCCAACAGAGACACAAAAACTATTTACTAAACCTTGCGCAATGCGTTAAGTGAAAGACTACCAATCGAAGTCATAATTTCAATGTAATCCCTTGACTGTTTAGAGAATAAAATTAGAAAGTATTGTTTACTGGCGGAGAACCAGAAAATTCAATGATTTTTATATATTTACATATGCCCCTATATAGTCAACGGGAGGGGAGTTGCGTTCAAATTAGCGTAAACGCAATGATGTATGAATACAAACGCGGTGCAGGTTCGGACTTCTTCTAGTTCACGCTTCGATAAGATTTTTGCGTCATAAGTTGACGGATTTTAAAATAACAATAAAGAGTTTTTATTAGATCCAATTAAATATGTATTTGACATCAAAACAAAACATGTGTTCAAGCATTATAACGGTAATAAACTACAAAATGAATCGCTGGTCGGGGCTACAACCGGGGGGCTTTCCTCAGGAATGTTCGGGGAATCCCATAGTTACGTCAGATGTACATGTGTGTACGGTCACTCATCTCACCTAAATATACAGAACATCTGATTGTCGGTGAATAATTCTGGGAGCGTCTAAGCGAACAATAGGTTAACAGATCATATACAGGTTTCCAGAAAAAAAACCATTACAGGTATAGTCTATCCGAAACAGTATCATCAGCTTAAATGGCCCCGTCTTTGCATTCAAAATAGGCCTACACTTGTCTATCCTCCGTACAATTAAATAAAAGTCATGACTGCGAAGAATTTAGTGTATATCGCGTTCTTAGACCGATACATACATGACAAACATTCAGCAGCTCAACGGTCATACCATCAATAGGCTTTATCACAGTCACTTTCCTCGGTTGAAAATCAAATATGGCGGCTCGCTTCACTTCGGACCGCATCACTACCCTGACAACGATACATACCAGTAGTCGTTCCGCCTTGGTTATCTCATTTTTATTCGAAATGGACATTATTAATATATGTTATCAAATTGAAAAAAAATATATGTTGAAAATAATTGAAAAGTGTCATTGTTGTATTTCAAACCAAACTGCAGCTATAACATTCAACAATCGGAACTATATCTTCGGTCATCCTGACTACCGTAGTTACCCAACTTGGCAACCATCACCGTTTTAAATTGTATGTAAAGGTAGATTTATTTATGTAAATATATAGATTGAACAGTGTTCTGATTGCGTTAAAGGTGGTATGAACGCAATGGGATACAGACATATTCTACATGTAGCGCTAACGCGCTACATTGAATATGTCTGTATCCCCATTGCGTTCATACCACCTTTAACGCAATCAAAACACTGTTCAATCTCTATATGAAACCAGGTTCCAGATTCATAAAAACAATCTTAGACCTAAGTTTAGAGTAAGCCTAACAAAAACATAAATGTTTTTTTTTGTAACGTAATTTTTGATTTGCTAGGACATGTATATAATAATTTTGTCTAAGCACATGGACGCGTTCCTGGTGATGACATATATAAGATGGATCACGTCTATTTAAATATTGTGTAATCGGTAATGTTTGTAAATAGATGTTACCCATCCTACATCTACAAATCTCTCACCATTGGGAAAGAGTCCAGAAAAACTGTTTTAGACTTAAAACTGTATTGTGGGTTTTGGGCCGGGCGTTATCTGTTTTACTAAGCTTGATAAGATTTAATGGTAGCCTTTATCAGACATAGAATTAAGTATACAGAACAATTAAGGATTTTCATAACTTAGTCACCACCTATTTAAAATTCTCATATTTGTTCTTTACCTTATAGCGAGTTCATTTACTGGTATCAATATTTTTTGCGAGTTAAACTGAACATCATGAGAAAATTAAAGTTTAATGGATTTTGTTTGGGATCTGGTCTTCTGGGTACAGTAAATGTGACTCACGAAAATAACCGACTATACGGTGCATCTGCATCGATCTACAAATATGACGCCAATAGTATATGCTAATACTGAAGATGATACTACCCTTGGGGTTAACAAAGACCGGTAAATTGCAGTGCTAGGCCAGACTCACTTCGTTCAGTTAACGACTAACTGAAAGAATGTTTTTGTTAACCAGCATCCATCGCATGCATTGCCAATTTGTTTATATTAAATGTAAAGATGCATGCGAAACGACAACCAGGAAAAATAATGAGTTGCATCGAGAAAGTTTATGACAGTGTATAAAATGTTGTATCATGATATGTATACTGACAAAATAAGCCAAACAAATGAATGTTTAAAGAAAAAACATCAACTACGTTCTACACATATTTCTATCACCAAATAACCATGTTATTTGGTTACTCAACATGCAGGTACCACAAACGTTCAGGGAATACTACGATTCCTTCAATATGTGCAAAACGAAACATGTAGTTGCCATTCTGGGGTTCGATTCTGGGACACCTCAATATTTACTTGATGCTCTACAAGTTACCGATGATTGAGATAGTCAAGTCCTGCTACAGATACACAAAATATACTACTGAAAGAACACAAGCTGTCTATGAAAGGCACTTTCAACAACCCAACAAAAAGTATACTAAGGAGCAAACTGGTACAATATCATGGGATATGAAGACATTTGGATGGTTCAGCTGCTGCTGCCCAACGGTGTTATCTCGGCAATCAATTTGAAATCTGCTAAAAGGTGTAATGTCTCTCAAAAATTTAAAAAAATCGATAGAATACGTCTAATAAATATAAGAATATCCATCCAAACCAAAACTCCAAACCGTAGCTCTCCATTTCAAAGTATAGATCCAAACACGTAACATTTCTACGACAATGTATCATAATTTTGGGCAAGATTTAACATGTAACGTCGTCTGTATGGATGTGTACATGGCACCCTGATGGTGGAATATTTATACTTAAAAACTGTCACTTCTTTAAAAGGTCGTTTTCAAATGTAATTTCAACAAATCTGACGACATCCCATGTTTATCGGCGTGGAATGAGCATTCATTAACTGAATTCGCCACAATAGTGGCAAAGTAAACATAAAATGTGATGATGATACACAATAATGATATCTGTAGATCTGCATTTTGTTCAAACTATACCCATCTGTAATTTATGGAAATCTATGAAATACAGTTATCTTGTTGTCTTAACATAAAACCGGAAGACAATTCAAACATGGGGATTACGGCGCGGATTTAATACAGTGGTGATATTCGAAACATATGTATGGCTTTAGTTATCTTATTTAACTATTTACACGGGTTTTCATTTTCATCACCATGATTACGGCTAATATTTAGAAAAATAGTACTTAAGGTATTTTTCTCTGTTTTGGCTAGCAAATAAATCTATAAGTATGGTCTATTTTAGCTCAAGTATCTCAAAAAGTAGTTCGATAACCCTAGCTTTTTCCTCTTTTCATGGATGATGCAAGAAAAAATGACATGGTTTTCCCAAAAAGTTTAGAGTTAATTATCCCCGAGTAAACATGCATGTAGATTTGTTTCAAGCATACTCGTATATGTAGGTGCCGTTACTAATCATACTTACATCTGTATACATATTTTGATGTAGGTATCACAAACATCAGTACTTCTGCTATCACACAGTCGTCTGTTGCCATGGTAACGTAGTTGATCCCATGATGTACCATCAGGGTTAGAGAAGCTTATCAACTTCAGAGAGTAACTAACTCTGCCATCGACATTCTGTACAGTAAAATAAATATTCAACTTAGAAATAAAATAAAACAGTAACACCATCAACACAATTAGTCAATGTGAATATAGGTTGAAATTCAACATAGGTCCTTCAACATTTCAAATCTGATAATACAGATTAGTTCGAGACAAGGTAATGAACTCAGCAGGCAAACCAACATTATCTTAGATAAAACAAATTGAAGGTGGAAAGAGGAAGGTTCGGATCATGGTCATGGTACCCACCCCTGTTATACTGTAAATTTCCTATCTTCTGTAAATTACGTGGTAGTCTCACATTACCCAACATTTTCCCGTTGTTCAATATTCTTCATATTTGTTTGATCATGTGACCGTGTTGTTATGCATCTTCTGTCAGAGTTTCGAATAAATCATACGTGGTTTTTTTCTATATTTATATTTCAAAATTTGGAATTTTTAACCTTTTCTGTAAATGAAAAACCAATATTCACCATAGGTAAATATGTTCTATAAACTAAAATAACAGAATATTCTATCATATATGTATCTTTTAAAAGATATGATGTACATGTATATCTATGTTTTTTTTTTCTACATTTATATTTAAATTTGGCATTTTTAACCTTTTCTGTAAATGAAAAACCAATTTTCATCATAGGTACATATGTTCCATAAACTAAAATAACAGAATATTCTATCATATATGTATCTTTTAAAAGATATGATGTACATGTATATCTATGTTTTTTTTTTCTATATTTATATTTAAATTTGGCATTTTTAACCTTTTCTGTAAATGAAAAACCAATTTTCATCATAGGTACATATGTTCCATAAACTAAAATAACAGAATATTCTATCATATATGTATCTTTTAAAAGATATGATGTACATGTGTATCTATGTTTTTTGGGTTTTTTTTTAAACCTTTTCTGTAAATGAAAAACCAATTTTCATCATAGGTAAATATGTTCCATAAACTAAAATAACAGAATATTCTATCATATATGTATCTTTTAAAAGATATGATGTACATGTATATCTATGGTTTTTTTTCTATATTTATATCTAAATTTGGCATTTTTAACCTTTTCTGTAAATGAAAAACCAATTTTCGTCATAGGTACATATGTTCCATAAACTAAAATAACAGAATATTCTATCATATATGTATCTTTTAAAAGATATGATGTACATGTATATCTATGGTTTTTTTTTCTATATTTATATTTAAATTTGGCATTTTTAACCTTTTCTGTAAATGAAAAACCAATTTTCATCATAGGTACATATGTTCCATAAACTAAAATAACAGAATATTCTATCATATATGTATCTTTTAAAAGATATGATGTACATGTATATCTATGTTTTTTGGGTTTTTTTTAAAACCTTTTCTGTAAATGAAAAACCAATTTTCATCATAGGTAAATATGTTCCATAAACTAAAATAACAGAATATTCTATCATATATGTATCTTTTAAAAGATATGATGTACATGTATATCTATGGTTTTTTTTTCTATATTTATATCTAAATTTGGCATTTTTAACCTTTTCTGTAAATGAAAAACCAATTTTCATCATAGGTACATATGTTCCATAAACTAAAATAACAGAATATTCTATCATTTATGTATCTTTTAAAAGATATGATGTACATGTATATCTATGGGTTTTTTTTTTTTTTTTTTTTTTAAAAAGATGTTTTCTTTCTCCTCATAATTAATTTTTAGGATTTTGTTTTTTGGTAATGAGATAAAAACATCCTCACACAAATAGATTAAATTTTCTTCGTTCGATTGTTTCAGAAACCTTAAAGAATAAAAACATACATGTTTTCTTAATTCAGTGAATTTTCAAGAAAATTAACCCACAATTTTTCAAGATATATAAGCATAAAAAATCTTCAATTTTTCATTAATCAAACTATATAATTATATAGCAATCTTCCTTTATTTTGTTGATTCAAGAGATGTGTCCATCTTATTAAATAAGCTAGACGTCAATATAATTAATATTAAATTTAAAAAAAAAGAACATGTTCAAGCACTATATATATAACATAAAATAGCATTATTAGATTCATTGAGTTGTTTTTTTAAAACAAGTAATTAATCCATAACTTCGCGACATCCTGCTCTGCTAATATTTCAGTTTTGCTTGTTACAAGCATTTTAAATGGCTCAAAAATATACATAAATAAAAAAATGGCGTCACCGTTTATAACGTCGCTTCTGATTGGCGGAGATAACGCCGTAATAATTCCATGTAAAAAATAGTCCCAAAATGAATTTGGATTTTTGAAGATATTATCTTAAGTAATTTGAATTATAAGGATTAATTTGAGTAGATTATTTTATGTTATGGAGACATAACACAAACATCTGAGCGTACACTTACCATAAACCGCCTCAGATTTTTGTGTTATATATCCATAACATGGAAAAAAATATATTCAAGTAATCATTTCATATCATATATACATTGTAGTTACTTGAGCCATGGTCATTTAAATGCTTGAAGATATAGAGGCAATTGTATTAATTCAAGTGTCTACATGAACACAATCAGTTTATCCATTTATATGATTATTTCAAGATATATTTTTTCTGTTAGTGAATAACCTAGATGCAAATATCATTAATATTGAATTAAATAACAATGTTTAAACACTATATATCTAACATACAATAGCACTATTAAGTGTATGGAGTATCATTTTTTCATAACTTCAAAGGAGGCACCCTGTTCTGCAAAATATAACTTGAGTCAAAGTCATTTAAATTCTTGAATATCTAGAAGTAAAATCATTGACTCAAGCGTCTGCATTAAAAATGAGCCTGTTCTACAAAATATATAACTTGAGTCAAAGTCATTTAAATTCTTGAATACCTAGAAGTAAAATCATTGACTCAAGCGTCTGCATTAAAAATGAGCATCACCCTTAACATGAAACTACCACCTCTACTAGCCGCATGTCTTCAAACTCAGTCCCATTTTTATATCTATATAAGTAGTTCGAATGTATCATGAGTATATGTATATAATGAATAAGAAATTAAACACACAACCTAGATGATATCGTGACTTCTAGTACGGAGTTCACTTAATGACCCCGTGTTTACTTCACCATACTTACACCTTAACCGCAGGTTAAATTTACCATTATTCATAACACCATGCTACACCGGCATTCAACATTCAATGTTATCAAGCTCGTCCATTGAAGGAAATGAGCGTCAATTAACAAACAGTATACCTATAGAAGATAAGTGTAAACTATGATTGTTGTTCCATATCAGAATATTTTCAAAGTACATTACCTTTATTCAAAAACAAATTAGATAACGCAAAAATAAACCCAAACAAACAAAAAAATAAAATACAACAATATTTGCAGAATGGTGTTAGTGTTATATATATATACAATGAAACAATATTGTTGAATCGTTTATTAATATTCTCCTTATAACCAAATAGTAATATACAACTATTCCATTGGTTACTGTGCTCTAGTTCATAATATTTAACCTGAGGTGGTCGTAATCAACTAACTTTATATTGAACGAGGCAAAAGTGATGTAAACATTAAATATTACTTAAATGTAGCAGATGATCATATCTTACCATATTCGTTGCTTCTTTAGGAGATTTGATATTCAAAAATATTTGCCATTATTTTTGCGATACTTTTATAACTAATAATGAACATTTCTCTAGGCACTGCTTATATAACGTGTCTGAATATGTATATCATATGTCGATTTTCTATCAAATTTTACACGTTTCTATTTCGTAAAGATCAGATTAATTTATGTAATCGTATATCATGCTGTAGCGAAACGTATTACTATAACGCTATTTCTCATATTTCATACAAAAACATGATTTAATGATTTCCTGTTATCCTACATAAGTGGTTATGTAATATCTACACAGAGGTCCTGTGATTTTCTCCAGGTTATCTCCCTTTTAAACATTAATGCTAGAATCAACGAAAGACAAAAAAGAGACAAATTACCTGGAAGCAACAGAAAGCCAGAACGGAGATGAGGATAACTGCTGCCCTTTCCATTGTCAATTTTAACAGGGCTACACAAAATCGGTTACCGCCATCACTGTCACCGCCATCACAAGCAGTCGGGTCAGGTGATAAAGACCAGGCGGGACATCAGTATCTAATCTATCGGCCGAATTCTGAATCTGTGGTGAAAACAAACATATCTCTAAATAAGGTTAATCAAATATGATAATACTACATACTACACAGTAGTAAATTATAAAGGTGTATTTGAACCGTGTAGTTGGTATTGTAGAGGTGTTGAATGTGATGTAACAGTTATTGTTGATTTTAGTCATAACAGCTGATAAGTCTGATGATAGGATGCAATTAATGTAATTTTGATAATCAAGTTGATAATATTTCCAGTTGTATGTGATTTATTTGTTTTATTTTTTTTCTTCAGTTCAATAAGTGTAACATGGTCCTCACCCTGTTATTACAGCACAATCCAATAATGTCTGATATGTGTCATTTAACCCTATTAGATCCGTGAAGTCGCTCAATATATATTTGTTACAATACCTATACCCTATATAAATCATCACGACATAGGGCCTTAATCACTTCATTTCTCATTTGTTGCAAAACCTGAGGTTATATCTGTACTAAAATCACCAATTTGAAAACAGGAGACTCGAATGTCCGGATTATCGAGAGTTCACTGTATTGATACATAATACTAACTTTCGTATGTTTTTTCTAAATTGTTGTAAAGTTAGTATTATGTATCAATACAGTGAACTCTCGATAATCCGGACATTCGAGTCTCCTGTCAAAACCGTTCGCATTGCAAGTTTTCCAGGCTGACGGAATTTGTTTACCTAGTTAATAATCAAATACGTTCCTCGACATCCGGAGTGTAAGGTTTCCGGACTATCGGTGTCCGGATTATCGAGGGCCAACTGAAATGATATATGAAAGAAAATATTGGAATACTAATCCACGAGAACAGCAATCGATTTATGCCACGAATGTTCAGATATTTCCTAATGTTAAATATTTCCTGGTGGAAACTTTATCAGAGAAAATAAAAATGTGACAATTCTCTTTCCTGTTTGTGACAGTGTAAAGCATTTATATTATAGATAAGCATGTGGTATTTATCTGCTGATCGTTATTTAATACAGCGACAGAAACAAAGGTATGATATTCATATTAAGAAGTAGCTCAGTAAGGAAAAAAATCGTTGTTTATATCATAAAGACCATCGATATGACAGCTACGTTAGTTTTCTGACCGCCTGAGCTGGCCATTATTGTTAACATTTGTCTATGACACAAGTTTGAGATCGGGCACTGGTTGTCTTAAAGCCGAGCAGATAATGCTTATCGCGTTACCACATTTATCTGTCACAATAAAGACTACAACACGATTGGTAAGTATTAGAGAATGTTAACTGAAAAAATAAGGCGTGACTGTTCTATGGAAGTTATTTCTTAAGCAGTTTGCGATTTATTGCTAGATATTTCAGATCAACGATGTTCAGGTGTGGCCATAAAGTTACGTTGTGGACAATTTCAGATTTGATTATTTCGATGAACTTATTTGTTCTCGCAATTGGTAAATGTGCGTAATATGAACCTTTACAAACTAATCTTCATAAATGTCCATGAATTACCCCACGAATTGCGATTTCGTTGTCACATTCTCTAGGTAGGGTATTAGATTCCATTAATCAGGCGTCTCTATACAACTCATACAAACAATTTAGATGTGTGTTTATCAAATGACCTACAAATATGTAGGTACAACTCATTCTGTCATGAACCTTCACAAATCATAGTTCAAACTTCATATCTTCACAAATCATTTCTGAAAACATGTGAAACGAAACTAAAACGCCGTCTGTAAATTCAAAGAAGCCTTTATCAGTGTGGGAAGGTGACGAAACACTACAGGTACAGGGTCTGTGTATAGTCCAGTAAGATAACATTTTAGATCTGCTGACTAAGATTTAGATCTTTTGAGGTGTACGTTAGTCAAGTACACGTTTGTAAATCACATATTGAAGGTATCTTAAGTATCACAAGATTAGAAGTTTATAAAGATATAATCTATTATAGTAAAGTCATTCTTTATTCAAACGCAATGTGGAGCGAAACTAAAAATTGTCTTTATGCCAATGAACTACTTTATCTTTTTTCGAGATATCAAGCAAATATTTAAAGCATCGATGCATATAAATCATCTAACAATAATTTGAAATCCTATTTAAGTTGCGCTCTAAAAAAGCACCTGAGATCTTTTCTCTCAATAATAATTAATTTCCTGATATCACACCCTCCAGTTGCGTTCAAATCTGGTTACTATTTTATTTCGATGTATACATAGTAAAATGTAATATTTAAACATTTAAATAATTCATCTGAAGCTTAATATCATTGATGTACGTAAGATGTGTTATTTGGCCTTGGAATCCACGACCTCAAGCCTTGTTTCCCTTTCAATCTTAATACGATTGCTACGGAATATTCCGCGTGGACTATTGTGGTGGTAGACACCTCCAAAAGCCATGCACGAGCATGCCCATCAGACCGTGTACGACTCATAGTGAATGTAGAAAGATATGAGATATACGATATATTAATGTTTGCCATGGTTTCAAGATTACAAAAACAAATATTATAATTATGCTTGAAATGAATATATCAAACTGAGAGGTTTTAGTACTTATACATCGAAATAAAAGAATAATTAAATTTGAACGCAACTGGAGGGTTGATATCAGGAAATTAATTATTACCGAGAGAAAAGCTCTCAAATGCTTTACACACATCGTTGCTTTGAATATTTACTTTAAAGAGAATAGTAATTCGAAGAAATCATATATTATGATATTACATATTGTAAAAAAAACAATAATTTGTTAGTGGGCAGTGTTATGTTGAAATTATATGACACAAATCAAGTATATTTTTGATATATTATCCTCTTATCCATGTCTTTGGTTTGTTAAGATATACACCATATTAACAGCAAGGTCATTTAAGAAAAACCGAGTTCCCCAGAGAAAACCAACCGACTAACGTTTGGTACCTGGCATCTGCTTCATGTGGGATTCGAACTCGCAACCCAGAGGTGGAGGGCTTGTGGTAATATGTCAGGACATCTTAACCACTAGGCCACCGTGGCAACTTCTATCCATGTCACTTTGTCTGTAAGATGTTTTATTCTATATTACAGGTGAAGAGTATACATATGATATGAAGACATGAACATACCACTTATACTGTTCCTTGTCCTGTGCTGGCCCGAGGTAAGTATTGCTGGGTAGTACAACACCATATCAACTTCATTAAAGATCAATATGTTGTTGATAAATACATGTCTTAGCGTCCTTTAAATCTTCAAAGTTTTTTTAACATTTCGGCTTTGTTGTGGCATTTATATTTCCTGTAGCACGTCTGAAAAACGGAAAAACGGTCAATAGTCTTGGAGCCAGAAACGATCATTTTACTAGTAAACCTGAGTATTTTTTATCATCTGATTCTTATTTTATAATGGTAATCATTTGGGATATAATTTGCCCACCAAAATGTTTCAAGCAGTTCGTTCTTTTTTTTGATATATACATGCAATGGAAATCGACAGCAATACCATCTCGACAAATGAAGTTAGTTAATTTAATATAATTGTTGTACTGGTGGGAATGACAACCAATATCTTGGCGGCGCCCTGTTATCAAATTGCTATTTCCTAAGATTGCCATTTTGGCGGCCAGCTTGTATTTTCTTGGTTCAGTTTTGTTTTCAGCTATATTCCTATGATTGCCACATTGGCGGCCCTCTTGTATTTTCTTGGTTCATTTTGTTTTCAGCTATATTCCTATGATTGCAATATTGGCGGCCCTCTTGTTTTTTGTTTTTTGTTTTGGTTCATTTTGTTTTCAGCTATATTCCTAAACTTAAAACATGATCAATAAATAAAGACAAGTATACAATTTTTGCGTTTTGGTTAAAATTCTTCATTTCTGCCATCTTGATAGCGTCATAACCATAGGGTCATCCCAATGACTACATATTACCTATTGATTTCATAATTAAAGGGTCATAATGGTTCATTGGTGCGTTCAGATGTGTATTACTGGGACCCTACCTAGCCCCCTGACTACCTGTTAGAATTAAATTGGATCCAACAGGAAGCTACAATACCATATGGATCAAATCACATGTATTTTATTTATATATATATGATATGGATTTTCTTTTTAAATGTCAAAAGGTACTAGAAATGTTCATAGGACACCACCCCGATGAACCCGGATGTGATTTAACAAAATCATATTTACTAAGTGTTTCTTTAAAGTGAGGCACTAAGTTGGTATTCTATATATATATATATATTAGCAAATATATATTAGCAAATGAGAGTAGTAAGCATATTTGATATTTTAAAAAGTGAGATAATATTATTTTTACGATGTATATTGATTCAGAAAATATATAGTGCCCATTTATACAAACTGTCCTTCACATTTCAGTAACGTGTTATGTAATACCACATCTATGTTGATAAGTTCCTCTATCCCCGACTGCACTGAAGCTATATTAACAATATACAATGTTTGTTGTATCTAAAATTAAGTCCAGTAAAGCATACTGCCTTTCAAATTTTAATTATTTATGTAATATCAAATGTATTGTTATCATTTTATCTGTTAAGTTAACTTACAAAATTAGTAAGGTCATAAACTAAAATTGATAGGTATTCACAGTGATAATTGTGATTCAACATGCGTGTAAAAATGTTGTAGTTGTTATATATTCATTTCAATCTAATTAATATTAGATCTTCTATGTCGATTTCCGTAGACCGTCCGCTTCTACGAGCGGACGGTCTACTGAGAGCGAACTAGAATATCTAATTTTAATTAGATTGATATTCATTTAAACCCCAATTATGTTTATGTAACATTTTAATCTTACATTTCTGTCAAAAAAATAAATAAAACAATAAGTGGAGATGAATTCATTAGAATCAGTTTAAGTTATTACAACTTTCTCTCTTGCTGTCAAAAACAAAATGGGAGTTTAAGATAGGTTAATATATTATGTGCATGCCTCATTTTAGGAGACAGTGCATCCCTATATGATAAGTGGTTAAATTCTAACTAAGTAAAAGGTAAAAATGAACTCATGTGAACAATTTGATTTCAGGAGGTCAATAGCAGAGTTAGTTTCTCTCTGAAGTTGATAAGCTTCTCTAACCCCGATGGTACATCATGGGATCAACTACGTTACCATGGCAACAGACGACTGTGTGATAGCAGAAGTACTGATGAGTGTGATACCTACATCAAGATATGTATACAGATGTAAGTATATAGACATCCAATGAAACACGTAGGTACAGCAATGAGTGTGCTTGCAGTGCTAAAGTATATCATTAGGACATTAATTCTATCAGTAAGTAACCTTGGAAATTTTACAATGAAATTATTATAATGATTCTATACTAAGACGTTATTCGTTCAACTACGAATTTAATGCATTTTACGCCGAATGAGTTTACCATGATTATCCAATACATCAAAATATTTTTCAAGTTTCTACTACTAAATCCAGATGATTTAGACAAAGCGCGTGCATTGGCTAGTAGCATAGAAGCAAAAAGTGAGATAGATTAGAAAAGTGATGTAATTGAATCATAAATTTATCGTGTTTATGTTAATTAACACATGTTCAAAATGTTGATTACAATTAACTTGTTTCTGATTACCGTATCAGCCGTAATATAGCGCCCTTCCCCTTTAAGTATCCCTCCCCTCTGATGAATTTGAAGTTATAAAATGCCCACATCCATGGTTTAAACGATGTTTTACAACTGTGTGGTGCATAGAAACATTTGCATTGTATCCTATTTGATATTTTCATGTTATTGCATGTATATTTACTTACATAAATATATCTCAAAGGAGAGAAAGCATATATTATGTATGTTAACTGTGATTAATGTGCCATGATTATGGAAAGAGTTCAAATATGGTGATTTGTTTCGTCTTCAAATTACATTTCGTTTCCCTAATAAGCGCCCAATTTGTTACATGTTACATGGGCGCTAACTATGGCGAATACGGTATATGGAATACAGTTTCAGTTATTTGAGTGAAATGTACTCCATACATTCTGTCCTGATTTTGGTTACAGGAGGGGTAAATGTTTTATAAACCACGATTCCAAAGTATATCCCAACAGTAACAATATCACCTTTGGTAATGACGCCACATGGACAGGGACGACAAATAACTGGGATGTAAGTAAATAGAGTTTCCTGCTCATTATGTTCCGGATAACAGCTTTGCGATTGCGCGGGTCATCAACGTGATCGCGAAATATAGATCCATTAACTATTAAGAACTGGTTGAATGATATATCACTTTGAAGCCAAATCGCGAAATTCTTATTTGCTAAAACGGAATTTTGGTCCAAATCGCGAAAATTTTGACCCACGAAAATAACAGGTTACGGAATCATATATATTTTTTATTCGATCATTATAATGTATAACATTAAATTTTTCTTGTGTCGTTTTTTATGGTTGCTATGGCACCACGAATACGTGGTTGCTGTGGAAACATGGATATAAAAACAACGAATTATGTTTTATATAACATAACTACTATTTATATATCGGCGAACCACGAATATTTACACCCAGGAAATGATTCGAAAGCTTTAAACCACGATAAGATGTGGACATGACATATTAGCACTACAAATCTGTTAATACAGAGTGACAATTATGTTCATTATTGACTTCTATTGAAAAATAATCTTTATAATTCAAAAGAAACGAGGAAGTGACAAGGAAATACCTAATAACCGGTTATTTTCAGGAGAGTTTCATTTTCGCAATTAGCGGAACAATGCTGTGATTGCGAAAAATTCATCCATGAAATGTTGTGGAATAGTTGAATCAAATATACCCTGAAATGTAATGGCAAAGCGAAGAGATCATTAGCTTACCTAATGAAACTGTATCTTTAGGCGAAAAGGTACCACACTTTGAGCTACTTAACGAATATAGTCTCAAATATTTCCTACAATAATAATGCTATTTTCAAAGTTATGTGGGCCGTAACTGCGCAAAAAAATTGTCTTTATTTTTTTTTATTTAGTAATCTATTGAAAAGCATCAGGTTTGATGAATAAAACTGTAAAAATCATTCAAATGGACAAACAAACATGTATGATGTCATATAAAAATTATTTGCAAGACAGAATTTAAGCACTGTTAAATTCGTGTTGTTTATGCCTTATGTATGTTTAGGTGGAAACATGTCTTCAGAAATCACTTTACATTACTTATGAAATTGAAAAATGTTACAACGAAATTGTAGACAACAACCCAGCTTCATGGTGTGACCGTATGTACTCATTTCACTGCTATGTAGATGTAAATGAAATAATAATTTGGCAGTAATGTCAAAAAATCCCTTTAAGCTTTTATTCAAATTACGGCACATATTAATTTAAATATTCATCATGTTCTCAAAACAAATATTCTTAAATTTGTGTTGCATTTGGTACATATGTTAAAATCCTGTCTTTTTTACAATTGCCATATAGTTTTCCGTTACATTATACGGATAGCAGAATCAAACTAAAATTAGTTTTTTCTGGAATTACCTTTTGGGAGAGATGAATGTTCCGGAGTCTGCTGGTTGGATGTTCAAAGTGCATCAGTTTCAAAAGTTTAATGTTTGGGTTGGGCAATGCATGTTAATGTAAAATATGTTAACAAAGAGCCGGTTTTCAAAATGTCCTCTTCTCTGATTCCAATATCCTGTTGGTGGTGCATTGACCATGCCGTTGAGGTCACACATCTATTAAGTATAAAGATTTAGATCACACGGTTTGTTTTTATTGCTCCTCAAAATTGTACCTTTCAGAAGCAGTCTTAGTGCTGATAAAATGCAAATCTAATCAAAGAATGGTCACTGTCAAGAGAACACTTTCATGGCATGATTGTGACAAATACATGTAAATCATGTTTCCATCGCGCCATTTGGTTGTTTTATGGAAGACACAATCCCAAAAATGCCTTTTTCGATGATACCATTTTATACACAAAAACTGTGTTTTTTGAGAGAAAACACCTTTTATGGGCGTTGGATGCAAACCATTTTTTATCCAACAAACAGTACGTAAAGTGTTTTTGATGACAGGACAAATCATCAAAATGTAAGTTGTGGAACATTATCAAATCTTGGGTTGAGTTAGTGTATGATTGATAAGCCGATTTTTGACTTTCTTTAGATAACTAACAGTAACACGAGAGTATTTGCTCGGTGTGTTGAGAACATAAAAATCCAAAATGGTTACTTCACAAGTTCCCGTGGTTGAAGTCATTGGCTGGCATTTATTGGAGTGTTCATAGCTTCGGGCGATTGTATAATACCAATATGTATTTATAAATTTGGTTAGTCACATGGTAAAGGAGAACTTTGATATCGAACCTCAAACATACTTTGAGACATATGCACTCCGTTGCTGCATGGAAAACTATTTCAAGTTTTGCCAAAATTTCTTTACCTGGGGTTGCAATTCTGTATGGTTTTCCAGCGTCCTGTAATACCCAAGGTAGTACAAGATACTGAAGATGTGCGCACACATCCCATCGTTCTCTCTCCAACTGGGCACTGGCAGAAGTAGTCATTTATTGGGACCTCATCATCGGGTCAAACGGTGAACCATATCCAGACGGTGTATTTCGTTTGGCTTTTGTGTCGAGAATGTTTTTGACATCGGAGAAGGTCTGGGGAGTACTGGTAGAGCCACACGTAAAAGTCTCCGTCATCATTTAAAAGTTAGGAGATGTTACCAGGAGCCAGAGATATCTGATACGTTCCACACGTAATGGTTCTCAAGTAATCGAAATCGAGACGGGGAAACAACACGGAAGATGCGTCCATCTTGACAAACTCCGACCTTGCCATTTTAGATATATCCGGATCTGTCTTGATTCTCTGAGCTAAACAATTCGGTTGTATCACACGATCCTTCATACGTTCAGCCATAAGCCTATCTTTGGCATATCTCTCTGGAGATCTCAGGTAGATTGTTCCTCTAATACCATTCTAACAGACAGTGGCGGTTTGAAGTAAAGCCTCGATGACATTGATAAAGATGTTAGACACCACTTGCGTTCGGAAAAGCGCCCAATGTTTCAGACAACCATGATAAGATTCCACAACCCACCTCGATTTGGTGACTTCGACCGGGTTTCAGGTATAACGGCATGCTAGCATTGAGGTCAAAGGCTTCGAGAACTGGTAGGACATCTCTAAAACCTCGGTCAATGTTGTCGTCTGGTTGTAGGCAAATAACTAGCTTGACCATGACTTTTTGTCAATGTAGCATCATTTTCGCTGCCAGTGAATGGTCCTACTTTGTCCGAATGTAGCCATCTGGTAAGGCGATGCTCATGAATTTAAGATAGTTTCTCTTCTTCTGGCCACAGTAGGACATTCTCTGGAGCTTGCGGTCTGAGCTTTTCTGGATATAAATATAGATGCCATCTAATATGGCAGTGGTTTTATTTAAAACATCAAAAAATGTTTCTGAAGAGACAGTATTGTGCCCGAGCAACTGTTCTCTTGTCAAGTGATCCGGATCTAGAAATTGTGGGACTATCGATGTGCCTAATGCCTGTACTATGGATTGGAAAATTTTGGACACACTTGACTTGAAAATACCAAAAAGAGAAGAAAACTGACTCCAGGAAATGTCAGTTTTCAGTTTTACCTAGAACAGTAATAGAGCATCGTGTATAGTCTTTGTATATAAATCAGATGAAAGATATAAGGGACAGTGCGAGTGGATTTCGAGGAACTGATCTTTGGACTAACCTGTCCAGTCCATTTTACAGAGTCACCAAGAGAAGAAAAGCTTATTGCTAATGTAGACTGGTTCTGTGAAAGGACGTGCGATATCTCTAGGATGCCATCAATGATTTCGGACGATTTTTATGGTAACTGAGATTACAAGGAACCACTATCATCAAGGGAATCCTCTATAGACGGATCTTAGTTGTTTTCAATAAGGTGAATGGAGCTGACGAGGGATAAAGTGGAACAGTACAGTTTGTGTGAATAAATCAAGTAATTTCTTGTACGTTTTGGTAAGACTGATGATTTTGTTCCATTTCTTATAAAGGTAACATGAGAGAGACAGCAACGACAGTATATGAGACGGGGAGACGTCTTCTTCCTCTATTTCTTGGTTCTGGTCGAGTTCAGGTTCAGGCTGATTTTTGTTCCGAAGACTTCATGTAGCATTTCTGTCAAATAAGTGCTTGCTCCTTTGCTGACATCAATCCCTGTTGCATCAGCATTCTAGGATTAATTTATTTTCTGGACAACTTACATTGCGTGCACTTCTGATCTTATTGCCAATACGTTTCTTGAAGTATAGTTGACAGTGATCCAATACATTTACCCTCCATCTTGAAACAATAACGATTGGTTTATGAAAAGTCGATAAAGTAACAAAATAGCAAGTCACCGATGATAGTTATAAACACCTAATACTTAGTAGTTTGGTACAGTTATGCGAAAATGTGTGATAAATAACGAATATGGATAATCTATCTATTCGATCTGGTGTAGTCGGCAGGCATAAAGAAAGTGCGACAAGTCAGGGTCCCTACCCTGACAGAGCCACAACGCTTTGGAGACGGGACAATAAAATAAGGAAAGTTAGACAAGAATAGCTAGCGTCGAGTCAATGATTCCGTAAACGTATAGACAAAGACAAAAAGATACGGATAAATGTACAAAGCCACGCCATCAGAAAATTCAGAAGAGGACACCTTGTGATAGAACAGGATTCATGTATCAGGGTGTCAGTGTAAATCTTTATATCGATACTGTTTATTTAGTCGTTAGGTATCAAAACTGTTTTATGAACAAACACGATTTTTTTTTAAACATTTGCCAAAAGATATTTATACTAAGTTGCGATTTATAATTTCTTTTATTTTCGACCTGATGTCTTTGATGCTTATAATGAAAAATTTATAAAAAATATATTTTCACTGAAATTGTGAAATCTCGGTGTCGAAAAGGTGAAATATCCTTCATCGGAAAAAACCCCACTGTATTTAAGCTAGATAAGAAATTATACGGGGCAGGTTCCTGTGAAGGATTAACATTACTGGAAACAAGCCCTTTACCTGTTCTTAAGTCTGATTCTGACAAGGGGAGACAACCAAAATTGTCAATTTCTGGTGTGGAATTCAACACAAGATGGCAGCCCACAACTTAACGTTTAACACGATGGTAGATCTTTAAAATTATGTTCAAAAATGTGAAATGACCTTCTTCAAAATCAGTGAGGCATGACCACACTTCATTTTAGCTGGACCGTAGCAAACGTTAACATTGTTGTCTATGGGAAACCACTTGGTTGTGAGGTCTTTTTAAGTATTGTTCTGGGTATGATCAATCATTATAAAAAATGAGGATGTTGAAAAGTTCGGGATATCCAATGGGCCACAATGCATATTGTATTTGGTTATAATTAAGCAATGGTTTATAAAGACCGCGAGATTTTTGCTTTCTATGAGAATAGTTCTTGATTACACGCCGTTGACATTTAGGCACAATGATGTTACAAAATTACTTAAGATCGACTTATGTATTTGACCTAAGTTTTTAGGATTATTAAAACACCGCCAAATAGTGGTCTCCGATATTTCAACTTTATAGAATCGATTTGTCGATTGAATACAATTTTTCTATTTCAATATCTTTTTTAATGTTTGTAATAAATGCAAAATTTAAACTTCAAGCCAAATATTTTTACTTCGAGAAGGAAATATTATTCAATATATATACTTAACATATTGATTTACGTTTTATTAAGAAAAACGTCTAAGAATATGCATAGTTCGAACTGTAGCTCGAATCAAAATTTTATGATAATACTTTCGAAAACCTAAAACCAATATGGGATGAACATATAGCCGAATTGAATTAGTTAATAATGATAATATTTCATGTGAGTAATTGATCAAAATTTCAATTTTCAGTCGAATCTCTTAGCCTTGATTAATCCATTCGACAAGGACACTGGGAACAAACCTGGTGATTTGATAGACATTTTGAGTATCCCTCTATCGGTATGGCCAGGATTAAAACAAGAATGCACTGGACATCAACCCATTGTAATGACGAATCATACCACGTAAGTGATTTAACAAACCATGAAGAATTTGTCATTTTTGCCACTCAATGTAAAAATCTTTGTATTGTATAGTTATCTGCCATATTTAACGTATATTGATATACAATATTAAGTTAATGTAATAACTATTGCTACAAACCATTTCAATAACCCACTTACTCAGACGTTTCCGTAAAACAATAATAACAAAGAGAAGAAATATCTAAATTCATGGTCTAAGATGACGTTACAACAGCAAACAAATTCAAGATTTTCCTGCGTAAATGGGCGTGATCAATGTCTAACATTTTACGTTTTGCGTTCCCATTTTAAACCGGAAATACTTCAGTACCTTTAAATGAATAGCTGTATAAATCATACGTTAACGTAATTATACTTAAGACGTCTTTTAGCGATACCATACCCTGTTAAGAGGAAGTTGATGTAATCAATGTCTTATATCTTTATTGTTTGATTAGTGTCCTAAACAGATTTTAGCACTCGTTGATATTGCATAATTTTCTTGTGACAGCATAAACCTAATAAAACAAATGCTCTTTCTGAAATAGTATCTTAACAATATTTATATTTTAGATATATTTTTAGTTTTTATTTGCTTACTTATCTCGTGTATATTTAGCTGTAAAGGTCAGTTGAAATGATTCATGGCTGCCGTGGGCTTGGGGTAATCTGACGAATCAAATGTTTAATTTTACACAAACTCATTTCTCAAAATAAAATGGAAACGCTTTAGAACAACCATTGTCTAACAAAAAAAAATAACAAACAAAAAATACCGCTCCATTTATTCCCAGTCTGTTCGACTGTGGGAACGTTTTGTGATATCATCTGATATTTTTCTTTTCTCCGATTACGCTATCATGTCGGGTGATCAGTGCTTCCTTTATATGTTTGTCACCTGATTATCATTCGACGGAGCGTCTTGGCCCGAGGTAAGATCTAGCTGGCTGCTGTATCGATGTAGTAAAGAACGCTAATCCGAGACATCTAGTTCTTTTTGTAATTTATAAATATATCAAATATTATTAAAATAGAAATGCTACTGACACGTACAGTCATCAAGTCGCTTTAATGTGACCAGCCGTTGTCTAAGTTATAACAACCATTGCCTGACAAAAATAAAACAAAAACAAAAAACATACAAACAAAAACAAAAAACACCTCTGTATTTATTCCCAGCCTGTTCTTCGTGATCATCTTTAAACGCAAAACGTGTGATCACAAAATAGATGATAGACTGTGGGAACGTTTTATGATCTCATCTGATATATTTTCCGTTTACACTATCACATCGGATGATCAGTGCTTCCTTTATATGTTTGTCACCTAATTATCATTCGACAGAGCGTCTTGGCCGAGGTCTGATCTAGCTGGCTGCTGTATCGATGTAGCAGAGAACGCTAATCCGAGACATCTAGTTCTTGTTTGTAACTTATAAGGAAACACTCTGTGAATAATGTAAACATAATGCATAGGGTAACCGAATATTTTTTTTTTATATAATTTTATCGTTTCGTTTGAAAACAAAAACCTTCTATTTTCATAAACATCTATAGAGCAGTGCAATGTTGTGGTCATCGCTGAAATGGTAAAAGCTCGGTCAGGTAGAGCAATACAGTAAAGTTTTCTTGTCATATATAGCAAGTTCTCCTGCACAATTGGTATTTCGTTAATAAAAAAAATAAAACTTAATCCGAAAGATTTTTATAAGATATTCACGAGTGGTTCAGATGTATTTGAAATGGATTTAAAACAATCTGTGATCGATGACAACGATCATTTACGGCGGCGGAATAGATAAATAAGTCACATTAAAGAAATCAAATTACTATACATATGTCTCCGCCAAGTCACTTGCACGTATGGAAATATTAGCGATATCATTAAGCTGCTGCTGGATAAAGATTCAAATCACAATAGCGTTTGAACCGTTCAGTAATATAATGAGCTTACTGGAAAGCATCATATTCATGATATTTTTTAACCATCATTCCCATATGAATCCAATATGGCCGCCGAAAAGTTTACTTGTCTGTGTGGAGGCCTGAATGTTAAAGATTTTTTCTTATATTTTCAGGTGAAATCATTCCTTAGAAGTGCTTCGTATAGAGAATAGAGAATGATGAAAAAATATACAAATGGAAACTATTTAATAATATCCTTCCAAATGGAATTTTGCTTAAAAGATGGAATATTATTGAGGATGATACATGTTTGATATGTAAAATTAAGGATGATTATAAACACTATTTTATTATTGAATGTCGATGTGTAGATGCTTTGGTGAATTTAATTCATATATTTTTAGAAAAATATCACTACAATGTACAATTAAGGAAAATGATGTTCATTGTTATAGGCTATAAGATTGCTGATCAGACTTACAGCGAATTTAATGTTCTTTTGTCCTTAATTGGCTATACAATATACAAACATCATATTTCTAACAGAAGAGTTGACAATTGTTCTATTGTTTCCCTATTCAAACTATATCTCGATAGAAAGTTACTGTTACAACGATACAGAGATATGAAATTATTAAAGAATATGTCAATGTACTTAAATGAAGAACAAAATAATTAAAAAGATGATTAAAAGAATAAATGAATAAAACATTGTGCAATGATGATAAACCTTGGGGCTCGGAGCGCTGCGCGCTTAAAATGTAATTATAACAGTTTAATGTATAGATTTTAAATGTAAAAGATGGTGGTCGAGATAAGATCGTAGTTGTTGATAAGAGATAGTTGTGAAGGAGAGAAGGTGGTTGAGGTGAAACGGTAGATGAGACGAGATAGTGGTAAACGTGAGATATCGGTTGAGACGAGATGAGGGTAGAAGTGAGAGGCTGTTGAGACGAGATGGTGCATAGTAGAAGTAAGATGGCGGTAGAAGTGAGATAGCGGTAGAGACGAGATAGTGGTAGAAGTGATATGGCGGTAGAAGTGAGACAGCGGTTGAGACGAGATGATGGAGTGATATAAGGCGGCTGAGACGGGATGACTAAAATGAAATGATGAGATGATGGTTGATACATATATACGAGATGTTAGTTGGAATGAGAGGAGAGAGATAAGTAGAGAGCATGCTGGGATTTATGTATAAGAATTGTATTGAAATGAATGTGTAAAATCCAAGAGTCAAAACGGAAAATATAATACTTGTTTTATATACGACTGAGACTATATGAATGAGATTAGCTACAGGTGTAATGAGCCAATATCTGAGCACAAAAAAAAAAAAAAAAAAAAGTGCTTCGCTCTTCGCCCTTATTAAATATTATTCTCTTTCCGATTCAGGAAAAAACATAATGATCGTTTTGAAAACAGAATGGTCTGTAGAGTATTTTCTTAACATTTCAGTCTGATCATGGAGTTTAAGGCATGGTGTAGCCCGGGTTACTCAGGGCCCGGATGTACCTTTCGGTATACCGGAAGTGATCCATACGGATCATGTAATAACGGAAGTATGAATCTGCAGTGTGCCAATGAAGGTAAGATTCCAAGTATATTAGCTTCCCAAAAAGCTACATGGGCTACGCGGAAGCTTAACCTTTTTGATTGGAAAGAATATGGAAATTAAACAATGATGTGATGATATTGTTTTTCAATTTCAATTGTTCTGTTGGAAGCCGTTTTATTATTTGTGAGCTTGTGTTATTGCAAGGTAGCCAGGTCTAGTACAGACGAACAGTTTTAATCATACTTTCGTTGTAAGAAATAAAAGGGATTTATGCAGAGATTGCTAAGATCAGTAAAAAGACAGAGAAAATATTTTACTTTATCTCATATATTTCTGTGTTTTTCAATGTTCCATTTTCATTCCGCTTTTAGTATGTACTGTTATTCCGCATTCCGCATTTTAGAATGTTCCGTGTACCGTCAATTAGCATATGTATCGTCTGATTATTATTGTTACACGATGGTGTTCTAAATAAGAAATATCAATAAAGAATACATGGTTGGTATCTTACAATACAAGGTTTAATTTTTTGTGCGAGACTTAGAAAAGCCTCGTCATCTCGGTAAAGATTCATTCAGTAATCCGAATGAGAGTGTACTCCTTTTTACTGCAGAGGGAAATAAATAAGCGCATTCACAAACAGTATCCGTAATATTCTTCAGTGTGATTTATCACTGAAACAAAATGAAAATACTCAAAAAACAATATTACCCATTAAAAAATTACTTTACAATACATACCTTTGCCATGAGCCAAGAAAAAGACGACCGCCATGGTATTATCAACATCGGTCGTAGGAAAAGTGCTTTAATATTTAAATTCGCGACGACGACGCGATGATATTACATGTATGTCGGTACACCTTAACCACTCGGCAATCACGGCCCCGTAAGTTCCAGTGAACCTATAAATAAAAATATGACAAAAAGAGCGAAAGTGATAGACCAAATAACTTTAACAATGTTATAATAATGATCTTTCCAACATCTTACTTATCTGTTGAGGACATTGTTTCCGCCACCCTTATTGAAAATACCGCCGATCAATCCTTTCAATGGCAAATACTTTATTATGTTATGTGAAACAAGTGGTTTTTAAGAGAATAATGTTCTTTTGTAGAGCCAGCTATAGTTAGATATTCATCCTACACTCCGTCCAGCTCCACATCAATCCAGAGCTTTGAACAACACATCGGTGCCTTCTTGAAAAATCACATTTGTGATACATTACGATTGGACAGTAAACAATCGCTGTGGTCTCACTCCAGGTAAACACACAAGCACTAAGGATTATTTCCTTAAAATGATCTTATGGTCTGCGACGTAACTTTCCTCTTTTTTCTTTTTTTAAAGATTCAATTAAAAGCATTTCAAATTGGTATTGTATTTACTACGACTGTACATCTGAGACATGAATACCACTTAACATGTGCTTGATGTACCAACATATTCTACAGAAAAAAATTACTGTAAACTTATTCAATTTTCGCGGGACTTATTTTCGCGCTTTCGTGGCTCAATAACTATTGACAATTTAAATTCAAAATATACGTATTTGTCTTATTTTTTCATTATTTAGAAGAATGCTGAAAAATAATCCTGTTGTAAATCTTGCAGCGATAGGACTAAATCGAAGTCAAGATGAGCAATAATGATTTGGAAACTTTTGATAAATAATCGGCAATAATCGTAACTTCTATGGTGACCAGTTTGAAATGAAGGCATGTTTATAAGTATCGACTTTTAACAACTGCTGTACCAAAGTTATTAAGAAATCATTATATATAATATTTGATATAACTTAACTTCAACTACATCTACAAATAATAATAATATCGGGGTTGAATCTAACTTGACTTTTTGTTGATAGTTACGTATAATGTGGCTTTAACTAATACACGTGTACATGCATTTGAAATATTTGATTTATTATCACGCATTCGAATCCCGCTCGAAATATATTCTATGACCGAGTGGGGTGTGCCATTGGATGTCATCAGCTGTATATTTATTGATGTAGCACAGTGATCTGGCTATCACAAGGAGATTAATGCTTTAACGAGTCCATACGGGAAAATACTCCCGCCAGGGGATTTAGATATTACTTAATCTTTTTGATTTTGTTGCGGGAGAAACGGGTTCTTCTATAACACTAAGGATGTCTTGTAAACGTACTTATTTCAGGGCAGTAAATGTGAAAAGTTGTAAATTATGATTTATTAGCGTGGATATAGATTAGCGCATTTTGTTGGTTTAATGCCGAAAATATACTTTTACAAAATTGTAACACTATACATGAACTAGGGCTTAAAAGACAGTAATGAAAGCACTAAGATATAACTACCGCTAACATAAGTATCATTGCAGTATTTCACAGTTATTTCACGGACAGTTTATCTTACACCTTTTGAATCATACATCAATGTCCAATATCCAGGGTAGGGTTTATTGCCAAATGTGGAGACAAGCCGGTAGACCCTATAGTAGTACAGGCGGCACTGGGTACGGGGGGATACCAGAATCAGGGGAGTCTGAAAATAGTCCCTACACCATTAAACAATTACCGACAAGGGGTAAGTCTGTTCTTAGTCTGTACGAGTTATACGTTTTATTGTAAAATATAAATTCATAATGTTAATTGGAAAATATACTCGCTCAAATTCGTATTCCTATGTTGACATTGTACTGTAAACTGAATGTTAAAACGATTTGTTCAGGAAGATTGTGTACATTTTATATATAATATAATTATCGAATGCAGTTCAAATCATGGTCGTAATACAGTTTAAAAATTCTTGAGCAAAAAACAAATAAATAAGTAAAACAAAATAAAATAAATGAAAATCTAAATCTTATATTTATCTGTTGTACCCAATTATAATTCAGGGAATGTTTGTTCATTAGCGCAATTCAAAATAGTTAGTAACATTATACTTCTTCAAGTATAATGCATCAAATATAATGGGAGAGCGACAGAACACACCAAGTTTCTCTGCGGTTCCATTGTCTACTTTTTATAGATGAATGTAGTTGCGATTTTCGCTGTGAAGATACAAAGCTACACAAACCAAGACAGAACCTGTAAAACAAAAGGAACCAGGAAATGTTGTGACGGCGGTAATCTACCCCATTGTGATACAGACACGTGCGACACACATTTCAGGATCTGTCTCAACAAGTAAGTTACACGTGCGACACACATTTCAGGATCTGTCTCAACAAGTAAGTTACACGTGCGACACACATTTCAGGATCTGTCTCAACAAGTAAGTTACACGTGCGACACACATTTCAGGATCTGTCTCAACAAGTAAGTTATACATGCGACACACATTTCAGGAACTGTCTCAACAAGTAAGTTACACGTGCAACACACATTTCAGGATCTATGTCAACAAGTAAGTTACACGCGCGACACATATTTCAGGATCTGTCTCAACAAGTAAGTTACACGTGCAACACACATTTCAGGATCTATGTCAAAAAGTAAGTTACACGTGCGACACATATTTCAGGATCTATGTAAACAAGTAAGTTACACGCGCGACACACATTTCAGGATCTGTGTAAACAAGTAAGTTACACGTGCGACACACATTTCAGGATCTATGTCAACAAGTAAGTTACACGCGCGACACACATTTCAGGATCTGTGTCAACAAGTAAGTTACACGTGCAACACACATTTCAGGATCTGTGTCACCAAGTAAGTTACACGCGCGACACACATTTCAGGATCTGTGTCAACAAGTAATTACACGGACACATCTATGTCAACAAGTATACACAACACATTTCGTTACACGCGCGCGACACATATTTCAGGATCTGTCTCAACAAGTAAGTTACACGCGCGACACACATTTCAGGATCTGTGTCAGGAAGTAAGTTACACGTGCGACACACATTTCAGGATCTGTGTCAACAAGTAAGTTACACGCGCGACACATATTTCAGGATCTGTGTAAACAAGCAAGTTACACGTGCAACACACATTTCAGGATCTGTGTCAACAAGTTAGTTACACGTGCAACACACATTTCAGGATCTATGTCAAAAAGTAAGTTACACGTGCAACATACATTTCAGGATCTATGTCAACAAGTAAGTTACACGCGCGACACATATTTCAGGATCTGTCTCAACAAGTAAGTTACACGTGCAACACATATTTCAGGATCTATGTCAAAAAGTAAGTTACACGTGCGACACATATTTCAGGATCTATGTGAACAAGTAAGTTACACGCGCGACACATATTTCAGGATCTGTCTCAACAAGTAAGTTACACGTGCGACACACATTTCAGGATCTGTGTCAACAAGTAAGTTACATATGCAACATACATTTCAGGATCTATGTCAACAAGTAAGTTACACGCGCGACACATATTTCAGGATCTGTCTCAACAAGTAAGTTACACGTGCAACACACATTTCAGGATCTATGTCAAAAAGTAAGTTACACGTGCGACACATATTTCAGGATCTATGTAAACAAGTAAGTTACACGTGCAACACACATTTCAGGATCTATGTCAAAAAGTAAGTTACACGTGCGACACATATTTCAGGATCTATGTCAACAAGTAAGTTATACATGCGACACACATTTCAGGATCTATGTCAACAAATAAGTTACACGTGCGACACACATTTCAGGATCTATGTCAACAAATAAGTTACACGCGCGACACACATTTCAGGATCTGTGTCAACAAGTAAGTTACACGTGCGACACACACTGTCAACAATTTACAGGCGACACACATTTCTCTATGTCAACAAATAAGTTACACGCGCGCGACACACATTTCAGGATCTGTGTCAACAAGTAAGTTACACGTGCGACACATATTTCAGGATCTGTGTCAACAAGTAAGTTACACACGTGCAACACACATTTCAGGATCTGTGTCAACAAGTAAGTTACACGTGCGACACATATTTCAGGATCTGTGTCAACAAGTAAGTTACACGTGCGACACACATTTCAGGATCTGTGTCAACAAGTAAGTTACACGTGCGACACACATTTCAGGATCTGTGTCAACAAGTAAATTACACGCGCGACACATATTTCAGGATCTGTGTCAACAAGTAAGTTACTCGTGCGACACATATTTCAGGATCTGTGTCAGGAAGTAAGTTACACGTGCAACACATATTCCGGTATCTGTGTCAAAAAGTAAGTTACACGTGCGACACACATTTCAGGATCTGTGTCAACAAGTAAGTTACACGTGCGGCACACATTTCAGGATCTGTGTCAGCAAGTTAGTTACCCGTGCGACAAATATTCCGGTATCTGTGTCAAAAAGTAAGTTACGCGTGCGCCTCATTTTTCAGGATCTGTCTCAACAAGTAAGTTACACGTGCGGCACACATTTCAGGATCTGTGTCAACAAGTAAGTGACACGTGCGACACACATTTCAGGAACTGTGTCAAAAAGTAAGTTACACGTGCGGCACACATTTCATGATCAGTGTTAACAAGGAAGTTCATATTGAATCAGATTTTCGTTTGGAAAGGTAATGTGCCTTAAACAATTTGAATTTATTTGCATTTGTGATTTCAGAATTCCCAATTACGTCATACCAAACGTTATTTCTTTCATTTTCATTTTCTTGATTATCTTTGGTTTCATAACTCTTCTGAAATAGCGATAACAAAGCACAATAGTGTAAAATTCATTAACTTGAATAGTATGTAATTGATGAGACACAAGATCGCTTACTCTTCCGGAGCCTAATGTTCCATTTCCTGATTTATATTTTTTTCTTTCATTGTTTGACCTTTGCATGTGTTTGGATATTAATTATGTTATGTCGGCTGTTACCTCTTTTGTACAAAAACGGTACAACATTCCTACCTTAAACTTGTCTTTATCAAACCGTGCGTCCTGTTTTACATACTTGTAATGACAGAAAAGTACTAACAAAATGCAATACAAATGGAAAAGTTGTAACGCCTCATTGCTTGTCCTGAAAAGTGCGCTATTGCATTCGGTATTTTCCACAGTGATCTACATAACACCGGAAGTGGAAGCTGTATCACCACTAGGGTCAGACCGGATACAAACGAATTATTCACTTGTGGTGATGTGCGGGTCAACCAAACAACTAACCAACTAGACGTTGCGTCAACGTACTTCTCCGTCACGGACTTTTGGACCTGGGTAAAGTAAAATCTTGATTCATTGAACCGTAACGACGATAACAGTCAAGGTCATTAGTATTTTCAAACTTATCATGATTTTGTTTTCGTTTATTGTTGGATCTTTTGAGTTCCGTGTTGGATTAGTTATCATCGAAGTATCAATACTTTATGGTCCTTTGCAAAACTGAAGTGTCACATAATGTCTGAATGATGTTACACAGTGTTGTATATTATAAGCATTAAAAGTTCTGCTTTACTTCAAGTCTTATATGTTATATAATCGAAAGATAATAGAGCTACTTTTCCAAAAACTGACAAACCCATCAAACGTTCATTTACTTCATCGAAGTTGATTTGTATAAGATACAAAATTTGTTCCGCAATCGTGGAATATAAAAAAAGAACCGATAGTTTTGTAGTAACTAATTTTGTTCGACATAAATTTCAGTTCTACAACACTCTGTTATTTTTAGTAGTGTGTTCAATCTTTCTATGTTTTAGAACAACACATATATCCACGTGGAGGTGAGGGACGCAGACGATGGAAATAAATATGATACGGTTGATGTCATGACGCTAAAACAGGACCTGACACCAGGACATTGGGATCTATCAGGAGCCACCGCGGAATCCGTCCAACTTCATGGACACGTCAGGTAGATCTTAGGTTGCTTTTATTAATTCTCCATAATATTTTTTTCATTGTTTTCTTATAAAATCTAATACTCTGATTGGTCGATTATATTTAGTACATTTATAAAAAAAAAAATCCGATCTGATCGTGATGTCACGGTAGAGATATTGACATTGCTTACTGTTTTAGAAAACAATCCCTTGAAATCAATGGAATCGTTCATTGAAATATATATTGGTTTAAAGTTAATTGCAAGCGCATATGTCACTATTTTCTTTAATTTCATCGGGTTTTAAAAATAGTGCATTCTCAACAAATTTGCTATGATTTTTTTTTCAAACACATGATTATGTATTAAAAGTAATCATGACATCATTGATTAAGTAATTAATATATATAATAAATCCATTTAACATACATTGTTTATCTTCTTAGATAAAGCTAACATTTTGTTTACCCGGGTGATACTTTATCAGATTTTGACACTTTTGCGATTTACATGTCATCGATGTAAACATATATCTCCTTAAACTGTAATATTTTGACTCAGTTATTTTTTTGTTGATTTTTTTAGTTACGCGTGTAAGTTTTCAGACTTTTTTATTTTCCAGTTTACGCCTACGTCTGTTGGTTTCGTGCGCGGCCCATAAGTACGGGAAGAATTGTGACGTTCAGTGTACGCCGAGCGGCCATAGATCGTGTGATCCTGATACTGGCGCCGCCATCTGTCAGTCTGGTGAGTGAGGAAATTAATACTTATAAAACCAATTCGAGGTGTATTTACAAGTTGAGCATCTAAATCACATTTCAGATCCAAGACTTTGAAATACCATACACAATTTAATTGTGTTTCCGAGTTATTGGTATGGGGAAAAAACACAGATAAATATCTTTAAACTATATACCCATATTTTATAGGAGAAGAGTTGTTCAAGTGTGTTTGATTGGTTTCGTTTGATTTATAACATAAACCACTGCACGTGTTATAAATAGATTTTTTTATAAATAGGTATTGTGTTGTTTAACATTGAAAAGAGGACACTGTTTATTATTATCCCATATTCATTTTGGGGGACTTATTGGTTTTCAATTCATTTTCTTCGTATTTCCTCTTTTTCCTCTCGAAAACTATTACACATCACAATCAAACTTTTTTTTCATCGTCAGGAGAGGTACACGCAGCCCTTATGTTTCCGAATAATCAGCTATCTAATATAGCCGTCATTCACCGACTTCTGATTGGCCAAATTTAGATCTTGTTTGATTCTAGTGCAAATTAGTAAAAATGAGGTTTTTGAAGGATACTGTGAATTAATGATCCCTCTTTCGAAAGCCCTCATATTATCAAAATAATGAAATAAGTGTTCAATCAAGTTATCCTTCAATTTCAACAAAATGCCATGGAGTGAAGACACATGTAATATTTTATAATCAAATCGATTGTTATTACAAGTTGAGCATCTAAATCACATTTCTAAGATCCAAGACTTTGAAATACCATACACAATTCAATTGTGTTTCCGAGTTATTGGTATAGGAAAAAACACAGATAAATATCTTTAAACCATATACCCATATTTTATAGAGGAAGAGTTGTTCAAGTGTGTTTGATTGGTTTCAGTTTGATTTATAACATAAACCACTGCAAGTATTAGAATAATTGGTATTGATTTATGCAGTTATGTCTTTACAGCCAGATATAATTTTTTTTATAAATAGGTATTTTGTTGTTTAACATTGATGAGAGGATAATGTTTATTTTTATCCTATTTTTAATTTGGATGAGTCATCGGTTTTAATTTTATCTTAACCTTATTTCCTCTTCGTCCTCTCGAAAACTATCACAAAGCTATCTAATATAGCCGTCATTCACCGACTTCTGATTGGCCAAATTTAGATCTTGTTTGATTCTAGTGCAAATTAGTAAAAATGAGGTTTTTGAAGGATACTGTGAATTAATGATCCCTCTTTCGAAAGCCCTTATTATCAAAATAATGAAATAACAGCTTCTGATTTATTAAAATCAAGTTATCCTTCAATTTCAACAAAATGCCATGGCATCTTCTGGTTTTCATGTATGGTGAATTGAACAGTTTGATTGTTGGGACGTTTGGGGGACTTCAATGTTCACTATTTTCAATTCAGAACTTGTTAAAATTTCAATTTAATCATATAAAGATGTGTTACATGTTAGAAAGCAATGTTTAGAGACACTACTTGAATAATGAATCGTATGACTTAAATAAGAGTTTCTTCCATGTTACCAGGTTACGCAGGGAGTGACTGTCACGATATTGATGAGTGTAAGGAACATTACTGTCACGGACCTGGAACACATCGGTGTAACAACCTTGCGGGATCCTATCAGTGTAACTGTAATGGAGGCTGGACAGGAAAGAACTGCTCCCAGGACGTCGACGAGTGTGATCACAATCCCTGTCACCATGGTGGTACGTGTAACAATACAGTCGGATCGTATACTTGTTTGTGTCAGCAAGGATATACAGGAAAAAACTGTGACCGTGACATCGACGAATGTCAACATAACCCTTGTCAACACGGCGGTACTTGTCACAATACCGCCGGATCATACACTTGCACGTGTCATGGATTTGATGGGAAAAACTGCACACAAGATATTGACGAATGCCAAGCACAAAATCACTGTCAACATGGAGGTACATGTATTAACACCATCGGTTCATATACCTGTTCGTGTCACGGATTTACAGGGAAGAACTGTGGGAGTGACATCGACGAATGTCAACATTTAACATGTCCGCATGATCACATGCATTGTGTCAACACAGTCGGATCATACCAGTGTCCGTGTAACACAGGATGGACAGGTGACCAGTGTAATACTGATGTGAACGAATGTGGTCACAATCCCTGTCACCATGGTGGTACGTGTAACAATACAGTCGGATCGTACACGTGTTTGTGTCAGCGAGGATATGCAGGAAAAACCTGTGTCCACGACATCGACGAATGTCAACATAACCCTTGTCAAAATGGCGGTAAGTGTCAAAATACCCCCGGATCATACACATTGCAGGTGTCATGGGTTTGGTGGAAAAAACTTGATATTGACAATGTCAAACAAAACATCCCTGTCATGGGGTACGTGTAATATACCTGTCGTGCACGGCTTTACAGGGAAAGCAGAGTGACATCAATGAATGTCAATGTCAACATGGAGTAGTCAAATGGCGGTAAGTGTCACAATACCCGGATCATACACATGCAGGTGTCATGGGTTTGGTGGAAAAACCTGTACACATTGTGATATACATAACTGGATCTTATAAATGTCTTTGCGTCACAGGGTGGACAGGTACACAGTGTAATACTGACGTGAACGAGTGTCATAATAATCCATGTCAACATGGGACATGCCATAACGTAGATGGTAACTACACCTGTCAGTGTAGGAACAGGCTGGACAGGAAGGAATTGTGATCAGGATGTAAACGAATGTGAAACACAGCCACATGTTTGTCAAAACGGTGGGACTTGTCATAATACCGACGGAGGGTATCACTGTTCTTGTTCACCTGGATGGACGGGCCATACTTGTACGTCAGATGTCAATGAATGCCATCAACATGTGTGCAAAAATAACGCCACATGCATCAATACCCATGGTAGTTATAAGTGCCAGTGCACCAAAGGCTGGCACGGTGACACGTGCAACGATGATGTCAACGAATGTACTCAGCATAACCCTTGTGAGCATCACAGCCAGTGTACCAATACTAATGGAGATTACCACTGTAAATGTAACACATATTGGACTGGCAAGAATTGTAGTGAAGACGTCAACGAATGTAACTCTGCTAACACTTGCAATCATGGTGGAACATGTTCAAATCATAACAACGGGTTCTCGTGTTCATGTACAACAGGATGGACCGGGAAAACGTGTGAGACTGATGTGGATGAATGTAAAAATCAAGGCATTTGTCACAATAGGGGGCAATGCATTAATAATATTGGCAGTTTTAGGTGTAATTGTACTCATGGATGGACTGGAAACATTTGTCAAACTGATATTGACGAATGTCACCCTAGTCAATGTTTACATGGTGCTACATGCGAGAACTCTGACGGTAGTTTCAAGTGTAATTGTCCGCCTGGATGGACGGGTCACCTATGTGAACATGACTTGGACGAATGCCAACATAATACATGTCAACATAATGGCAATTGTACTAACACTGAGGGAGATTACACGTGTAAATGTGATGGACACTGGACGGGTAAAAACTGTACTGAGGACATCGACGAGTGTAAAAACAATCCTCCATGTCATAATGGTGGAACGTGTTCTAATCATGTCGGTGGCTTCTCGTGTTCCTGTCCCAAAGGCTGGACCGGAAAAACGTGTGAAAGTGACGTAGACGAATGTAAAACCAATCCACCATGTCATAATGGTGGAACATGTTCTAATAGTCAGGGTGGATTCTTGTGTTCTTGTACAAAAGGATGGACCGGACATACGTGTGGCAGTGATGTGGATGAATGTGAAAACCATAGACTCTGTCAGAACGGGGGTAAATGTATCAATACCAATGGCGGTTTTATATGTAATTGTACGCATGGATGGACAGGAAACCTTTGTCAAACAGACTTTAATGAATGTGAACATAATCCATGTTTACATCATGGTCGATGTCAGAACACTGGTGGTAGCTTCAAGTGTAATTGTCCGCCTGGATGGACGGGTCAACTGTGTGATCAAGACGTGAACGAGTGCCATCACAATCCATGTCAACATAATGGCAATTGTACTAACACTGAGGCAGATTACACGTGTAAATGTGATGCACACTGGACGGGTAAAAACTGTACTAAGGACATCGATGAATGTAAAACCAATCCTCCATGTCATAATGGTGGAACGTGTTCTAATAGTCAGGGTGGATTCTCATGCTCTTGTACAAAAGGATGGACAGGAAATACATGTGACAGTGATGTGGATGAATGTGAAAACCATAGACTCTGCCACAACGGGGGTAAATGTATCAATACCAATGGCGGTTTTATATGTAATTGTACGCATGGATGGACAGGAGATCTTTGTCAAACAGACTTTAATGAATGTCAAATTAATCCATGTTTACATCAGGGTCGGTGTCAGAACACCGGTGGTAGCTTCAAGTGTAATTGTCCGCCTGGATGGACGGGTCATCTCTGTGATCAAGACGTGAACGAGTGCCAACATAATCCGTGTCAACATAATGGCAATTGTACTAACACTGAGGGAGATTACACGTGTAAATGTGATGCACACTGGACGGGTAAAAACTGTACTGAGGACATCGACGAGTGTAAAACCAATCATCCATGTCATAATGGTGGAACGTGTTCCAATCATCCCGGTGGTTTCTCTTGTGTCTGTCCTAATGGCTGGACTGGAAATACGTGTGAAAGTGACGTAGACGAATGTAAAACCAATCCACCATGTCATAATGGTGGAACATGTTCTAATAGTAAGGGTGGATTCTCCTGTTCTTGTACAAATGGATGGACCGGACATACGTGTGACAGTGATGTAGATGAATGTGAAAACCATAGACTCTGCCACAACGGGGGTAAATGTATCAATACCAATGGCGGTTTTATATGTAATTGTACGCATGGATGGACAGGAGATCTTTGTCAAACAGACTTTAATGAATGTCAACATAATCCATGTTTACATCAGGGTCGGTGTCAGAACACCGGTGGTAGCTTCAAGTGTAATTGTCCGCCTGGATGGACGGGTCATCTCTGTGATCAAGACGTGAACGAGTGCCAACATAATCCGTGTCAACATAATGGCAATTGTACTAACACTGAGGGAGATTACACGTGTAAATGTGATGCACACTGGACGGGTAAAAACTGTACTGAGGACATCGACGAATGTAAAACCAATCATCCATGCCATAATGGTGGAACGTGTTCTAATCATGTCGGTGGCTTCTCGTGTTCCTGTCCCCAAAGGCTGGGCCGGAAATACGTGTGAAAGTGACGTAGACGAGTGTGAACTTTTTAACCGTTGCAACGGAAGTGACCTCTGCGTCAACATTAGGGGAAGTTTCCTGTGCTCCGGTTCATCGGGTAAATTCGTTAATTCGTTACCGTTGCTTGTTTGTTTGTTGTATTTTGGGGGTTTTTTTTCTTGGTTGTTTTTTTTTGGGGGGGGGGGGGGAGGGGAGGTGGAGTGATTTCCGGGATGTAAAGTTGATTTTTTATTCAGTTGGCCATATTAGTATGTTGCGAAAATCTGGTATCATAAGGAAATCACGTGATCAGTTCGTTCCAAATATTTCTATTTATGGATATACCCTATGTATTTCAGTGATACCATATATGTCATGGCACGAAATCTCTTTCATGTAAACAAAATGCAATATTAAAGTGTGAAGTTTTTAGAGAAATAGGGATAATATGATTAATTTTTTGTTGTTTTGTCTTGCCAATGTTGCAATATTAATTTCGTGTGTGAAAGGATTCAAGCCCTTTTAGGTGGAAAAACCTGTGCAGAAAGTACCACTTCAAACTATTCCAGTTCGACGTCTGCGATGGCATATTCCTATAGTAAGTGGCCTAATATTCTTCTGACGCAGAGCTAGTACTTCTTTTCTGTCGCCAATGATACGACAAATTCCTTGCTTTCCTGTAGTACATCAGATACGATGTTACGCCATTTGTAAAATACTGCTTCCCTTGAAATCTCTGTCCCTCATATTTCTCTACCAAAAGAATAATCAAAATAAATATTGCTTAAACTAACTGATATGAAACAAGGAACATCATAAATCATTGAGAAAATGAAGTAATTTATCAAACACAAAAGAATATTTTCTTTGTATTGATGCATTTAATGTCAATAAAAAACTAAATGGAAAAAATAAAAATACAGCAATATAACAAGTCTTCAAATATTGCAATTGTGTTTATCAGAGTCCTACGTTGACGCCATCAGCCTTCAATGTTCTGAAGATGCTTGGAAAGTTCACATTCATGTTCCTGAACTTTACAAGCGTCACGTTGATTTTGATCCGTCCGACATTTACCTTGGTGAACCGGGATGTGAGGGGTACCGGTCTGGAGACTTCCTAGTTATATATCAACAATATAGTAACTGTCTCACTCACCATAGTGTAAGTTCTCAGTCCTTGGTGAGTATATCTGAAGAAAAGGGTGTGGTTGTGAACGCACCGTGTCGTACTTCTATTTGATTTACTAAATAATTATTAAATATGATCCACCGCTAACATAGCATAAATGATGCTCATCATTTGAACAATAATTGGTGTTTAATCGTCTATATATGTATATGTCTAATTAACACGAAAAGTAATATCAAACAATTTAAATTGATTTTGGCGCATGTGCAATCAGTATTGTATTCCATATAGGACATACTGCTATGGATTTTGTCGGGATGCAATTAATTATTTGTAATATTTTTCATCTTGATGTAAAACTAGAAGTGCAAACTTTACGATGGTGGTAGTAGTGTAAAGTAAGTAACTTTTGTAAAAGAAGAAAGAGTGCTATTTCCTCTGCACCTGTTTTTGACGGTGTAGCATGCATCTTTAAGCTTTGACATCGATAATTTAAGCGATTATGCTTCTAGACCATTTTGACTTTCTCTTTACTTGTGTCATACCGGGTTGTTCATTTCCACACTTCTGATGAATTTAGGAAGCATTAGCTCCTATATTGATTTTGGATTAAATATGATACATCATTGAAGATTTGTGAGGTTAGAGTTATATACAAAATATGTACAGTGGAAGTGTTCATTAAAGTTACTTATATATATTATGAAGTATACATCTGGTATCGCTCTATACCTATCATATAAACAATCCAGTAAACATCACTGGGTGATCCTTCAAGGCCTTATTCAGACTGGATTTGAATGTGTTTATATTTGGAGAGTTTATTACATATATTCAGGTAGGCCATTCCAAGTGTTCACTGCTTTAAAATATTTTGAAGTATATTTTTCATTATTATTATTTACAATTCAAACATGCCTCACCACCTTTTTAGAAGGACTGCCTTAAAATCCGTGGTGGTTTTTTTTAATCAGCGCCAACAGGGAACGTTGTTGAAGTGACAGGGGTTAAGTCATAAGCTGTTACATCTCAAACGTTCTAAATTTTATATCGGTATTTAAAAAAAGACATCATCAAACTATAGTTGTATTTCTTTTTACAGATGACATCAGGAAGTGACGTCTACACCAATACACTGGTGTATGCTCTCCGTGACGCTAACTACAAATTCATCATTCGTGAGTTCCGGTTCCGGATAGATCTGGAATGCAATATGGCCAAACAAGTGACAGTGTCACAACATTTTATAGAGACAAATAACCAGGTGCGCAGGCGCAGCAATAACCCACGTATTTCCGGTCATGGCTATTACAATGTTCTAATGGCATTTTATAGGTAAGCTTTTTTTGTAATAAGCAGGGTTTCCAACGCTTATTTAAAAGTTATATGTGTCATAATTTTCATACTCACGAATCAAGAAGAGTTTTTAATATGTTATTCACCACCAAACATCACTAACATGTTGAGAATTACAATGCTTACAATGCATAGGTTTTAATTTTACTAAGTCAAATGAGTATTTAAAGTGGATTTTGGCAATTCATGATATATAAAGATTTTGAAGTACTATGATAATAAGGAAAATAAGAGCATGAATTTAAACGAAACAATATTCTTTGCTATGTCAAATGGCACCCCACAATATACCCCCTTTAATCAGTCGTTTTCAGGATTGAATTGCTATAGCCACGTGCATTTAAAGAAGCTCCACCGCCGACAGAGCATAAACGATCATAATTTGAACAATAATTGGTGTTTAATTATGTATATATATATGTATGGCTAATTAAAACATAAAATGATAAGGAATAATTTATTTTGCTTTTAGTACATACGCAATCAGTACTGCATCCCATATAGGACATAGTTCCACGAATTTTTTTTCAGAACGCAATTAAATATCTCCTAATAATTTTATCCTGATGTAAAATTGAAACTTTTCAATAGTGGTAATGATGTAAAGTAAGTAACTTAACTGTAGTAAAATACTAATTCGTTGTCTCCTGTTTTTATTGGGAAAATATACAATTTGTCTGCGGTGGAGCATCTTTAATTTTCATTGATTTTATAGAAATCCCCGTCATAGGAAATATTTCGAATGTCATTCGATCAACTTGTTCAAAATTGAGCTACAATTAATATGCAATGTACACCAAAAGAAGCAGGTGTAAAATTTGTATGTTTGATGTCATTCAATATCGTGTATCTTTAAATTCACTAGCGACTGTGTTCGTATTATTGTTTTTCCTATCTAAAACAAGGAATTTAAGATGCATCGTTAGTCAAATCAACTTTGTTTCCATAGGGATCCAAATTTCCTCCACCAAATGACTGGTCATTCTGTCATGGACACTAGTCCACTTCCAGTTGACATCGGGACGGATATCTACGTCAAACTAGCCACACACGTGACCAATACAGATGTGAAAATGAGGCTTGACGTCTGCTACACACTCCCATCTCCTGGAGCTGGAGACAGCCTCAAATTCTACCTCATTCGGAATGCGTGAGTAAAATCTATACAACCTAAGTTTGACATTTTGACCTTCCAGAGTAAAGTACTTCTGTTTTTCGCAGGCGATGAGGATTCTTATATATTATTCGTTCATTCTTTCGGGATATGTAGCCATCCGTCATCTTTTTTTTCAGATGTGTCACTGACGTGAACACTCGCGTGCTTTCCATTTTGCCTCACGAGACCAAATTCGTGTTCCGAGACTTTGAGTATTCAACTGATCTGCACAACTTGTACCTTTACTGCACCGTCACATTCTGCAACAGGACCGACAACTCGTCACTGTGTGACCAACAATGCCACCAGAGGTCGCCGCGTTCGGTCATCTATCCTGCAAACGGAAGATACTTACATAGAATATCGACTTCCAGGGTCATACCTCGACCTAATGTTAAAGGCAAGATTATACACAAATTTCCGCATGGAAGATGTAAATATAAAAAAGTAAAGATTCACAACATGTGATGAAATTCAACAGTAGATGGATTCACTTAAAGATGTTCCATCGCCGACAGAGCATAAACGATATTTATCATTTGGACAATGATTGATGTTTAATATACATATCTAATTAGCACAAAAATACCTATACAATACATACAATACTATGCTATTTTGTTGTCTGTGCAATCAGTACCCCATTCCATATCGGGCATATAGTACCAAGGATTACTTCGGGATGCAATCAATTATTTTAAATACGTTTACTCTGAAATAAGATAAGAAGTTCAAACTTTTTAATGATGATAATTGACAAAAGTAAATAACTTGTATCACAGAAGAAAAATAATACTTTGTTTGCTGCTGTTTTAATTGATAAAACTGACCATTCGTCGGCGGTGTAGCACTTTTAAATTTTTTCTATAAAGCACCTCTATTTTTCTACCAATATACAGTATGGCAAGTTGTCAGTTATTCTGGTGTGTCCAAACTTTCGCGATTTTCCACATCAGTGATTATAGTTTACCATGGCTTTCACAGACTGAATTTTCGCGACCACATCGACTTCCTATTAAATCGCAAATATCAACTACTAAGTACGATGTCCCGTTAAATCGCAAAAAGATCCCCCTGAAAACCAACTGCTAAGTACACTTTATCAAAAGGGTGTATATTTAATTTTGACGTTCTTCTATGAAAAACACTCGATCAGCTGATATTTCGAAATGAAATGAAATAATAAATTGACCATCGAATAGAATAACATTTATGTAATTAATAATAGAGGATTTCTTGTTTTTCTTTCTCAAAAATCCTTATATTTCATTTTAAAATTTTGCTTCATACATACATGACTCCTTTCTTTAAATAGGTCAAAGAACTTCTATACCGGATGAACCTGGCCAATCTGAGTCACACAAGCATACGGATGGCATCATCTTTATATCATCTGTTCTTCTGGTAGCGGTATCTGTGACATCAGCAATACTGATGATGATTCAGCTGCGTCAGAAACATGAACGCCATGATGACGACACAAACGACATATGACGTCTGAAAAAAAAATGATATAATAATGATACCAATTCATGAAATACTTGTTTACTTTAAATTAAACCTAAAGAAGGGTTGTCAATTTGGCCCCTCTGGTGGCCATGACCGATAAGCATTTTTTGTTTTGTTTACAGTCATCATGATATGACATATGATTAAGGTCAGGTCGGAGTCCCTTGTGAGTAATTGGGGGTTAAACAGAGGGAGGGAGTCAATTTTCTGTATTGTCCAGTTTAGCTAGAACCAATTATTGGAAATAAAACAAATTGAAAAATAAATCTTACTGTCAAAAATGGATAACAGTGAGCTAATTTTGTAAAATGCCAATTATGCAAGAATAAAGTTCGGGTATCTGTAAACAAAACATAATGCTTATCGGTCATGCCACCAGGGGGTCACATTTCCCTCCTTAAAATAAATCTAACGGGGTCATTATGATTTATGTACAGCTTAATTTATCTACACCGGATGTGACTGGGCCGGTATAGTCAGATTTCCGGATTATAACGGGTTTAATTAATATAAATTGATAAGGAAAATGACAACAACTTACTCCGGAATATGCAGGATCTGTATTAGACATGGACTGGTTTTGATAAGTTATACAGTACTCCGATGCCTATTTCTGATAAACATGATGTTTGGAATAAAAATATATATAATATAAAATAATATATTGTTTATATAACATTATTCGTGTAGTTATGATTCTTATATAGTATTATATAGTTTTAAAATGATTATGAGTCGTTCCTTCATGCCCATGATAATGTATAATCTGGGTCTAGTAATCAAACTCTTCACTCTGCATATTCACATGTTCTGCTTGCTACATTAACTTGGCCAAACCGAGGTAAGAAACTTATTGTGACGTCACAATGGTGAGTTGACTTTAATGCATTTTGACGTCATTAAAGTTGAAATTAAACATATTTTGTTGCCATATTAGCAACAGGATCAGGCACAAGTAATTTCTAACTTACAACACTCTCTCCATGACAATTTACAACTCATATAATATTTACATCTTATGATGGCTTTACTTTATAATAATTATATCACAATTATTTTCTTAAAGGGAAACAAATAAGAGTAAAGAAAGAGATACATAGATAAAGAGAGAGAAAGAAGAGCGGATATAACATCAATAGATCACATGTTATTGACAAACATTGGGACATTTTTTTATATACAGTATACTAAAGTAATTAAAAAGAAACTTTGTACCATCCAGTACAGTCGACACCTCAGAAACTATCGCAACCAAAACTTTCATCTTGTTTGTGTGTGTAAGGTTGTGTGTGGGTGTATGTATTTGTGTAATATGTATATATGACATAATTAGTTTCTTCCTCTTTGTTTTGTTGTTATATAATAATTCAATTCAAAAAACACTTCATCCACCTAAGGAAAGGTTTATATAGGTTGTATTCACTCCTTTTGACTTATAGTCCGGGGCCTCAGCAAAATCCTGTCGATACAATTTGTTGAAATGAAAATGAAATACGATGTAGTCAGGACAATCTTCGTACATCAAACGAGCATGTTGTTTTAACATTCTGACCTTGTACAAAATAGGATTTTATCCTCAGGGTCTAGTTGTTTAAAGGGTTATTATCCATAGTTTAACGACAAGTTTCAAATCAAAATAAAAAAATTTCTGCAAGATTCTTAAAAATTCTATTGTATGCCTTTCTTACTTATTTTGGTCAAGATTAATTTTCAGGTTTTTCAGCAGATGAGAAATGAAAAAAAATACTAAAAAGCCATTAATATAATTACTCTTGAACAACTAGACCCCCGGTTGAATTACGATTGCCTATTAGTTTTTATTAATGCATGTTTCTAGGTTTCGGCTTAAAAGTTAACGCGTTGAATATTCTCATCCAAGATACATGATTAAAAAGCCATGGTGTCTATCACTTAAAAGAAATGCATTATAATTACTTGTGTAAAGGACAACAACATCCCTCTTACCACTCTTGGATCATAAAGAGTGTTACCAAAGCAGACAAAGGTCGATTTTCTTGGATAACATCTGGACAGTGTCAGATGAGCATAAAACTAAAATGAACTGCCTCAATTATATGGTAGGTGGTGTTATGAAGTATGGATTAAGGACGTTCCGAACAGTGATCGAATGCGCCGTTCGTTCGGACCTCCTCGGGTCAACGAGTGCATTCGGAACTGCACATGAAAACTCTTTTGTGACTAAGATTATGAAGAATACCGATCTATATGTTATCCGTCTAACGATATCTTACATTTTAACGTTAAAATCAGGATAGTATAGTCGATAAACGGCGTATTTGTCGATATTGTACTTAGTTCGGTTTGCCGAAAGCTTGATACCGGGTGAAAATCAAAGTTTGTACGGTAGGTGTAGGACCTAGTTTCGACAAACTAGAAAAAAATAATGTTGTCAGATCTTTGAATTTGGCTAGGCTAATATAACATGAAGCTACATGTATCTTTTGAGAAGCACGTTACATAACTCATACAAACGGACTGATATATGCCGAAACGGTCTCGATCTTGTACTGAATAAAATGAGATTTCATAACAATCAAGTGATTAAAACATTTTCTGTTCTACTCCGTTAAACTGTGAATATTTGACACATAATATACATGTGTTTTAAGAGAGATGCATAATTAAATCAAGATATTCCAATTTTGCCGTGTAATCCTCTAGTATAAAACTACAGATACAGAAATATTTTCATCTCCATCGCCCTACCCCTGCTTTTCATTCAATTTGTACAAGCTAGTATATTTCATGAATATTGCGTATACATGTAGATGTCTACATGTATCATGTTTAGCTAATATGATCCTCAATAAGCACTAACACGTTCGGAAACAAGATTTTATTTACTGTATACATGTACGATATAACATTGGCCTAACTACTGTAATAAGATGATGCGTGTATTTCCCGTTTCGAGAAAATGCATGGAAGTACTCTAATTAAGTTGATCAAATACTTTATGTAAGCTAGTGTCAACATCAGTATTATATCTGCGATATAGAAACTAAACATGTACATGTAGGCATAAACTAATTATTTTCCTGTCTACAGTAATCAGCTGAACGTAGATAGAGGATTCAGAATAAGAGATTTTTTTCTTATGCGTACACTTGCCGTATAGTTTATATCGAGGCTCCAAAATCTGTTTTAGTTTACTTCGGATAATAAATATGTATCTACATTTCTTAGATATGCAGATATCTCCTCAAAAAACATACAAAGACATACAGTTGTGTATGATGACATCGATTTTATCGACATTGTTGTGATCAAGTTTAAGTTATCAACTTCGATCGTTGTCACATAGACGCTTTTCATCGTTACAATTTTGGCGCCAAATTCAAATTTATGCTTAAATATCTGCCTCAAACGACTATTGAAGCTAAGATATCTTGACGATAGAAAGATAGATTTTGATAAAATATTTTTCCGCTAAAACAATATAAAATCATGGATTGTCTAAAGGGTAATTAAAGTAGAATCTTTACACGGAATTTCCCATATTCATTTTTCAGATATTATATCCAGGCAAAATAATGGCTTATTTGTGCCATTTCTTAGCTTTGTATAGCATCAAATCGGTGGCATCGTGACATAAAATTAACTGGTATAACACTTTATATTATCAGACTATTACACTTTATAATATTCAATATATAAGATGTTCTTTATAAAAATATCACCGCTCGATTTCGGTCAAATAATATAATTGTGAAAAAAGTCAATTTTTAGGGGGTAGGGGTATAGAAGGGCTAATTACTCAAAAATTCCACGGTCAATTTTTTTAATATTCTTTTATCATAACCCAAACACCTGTCTTATTATGTGGACAAAAAATAAAGAAAATTAAACGACACAATTTTTTGAAATTAGATTTTTAAGTTGAAATTCAAATGCAAAAATTGGGCCTTTTCGCATTCGCGTGAAAAATTCACAATTGTTGTATTTTTAAGAGTGAAAACGACATTGAGGTCATTGATCGCCATATAAACTTACATATTAAAGATAAAAAAAATGTGGTTGTTTGTAATATTTCAGTCAATTACCAAGCTTTGAAAATATGTGTGTAAAATTGTATTTTGAGAAAAACAGACGGTGAAGTAGGGTTATTGAGAGTACAATATTTCCAAAACCGCACGGTCAAATTTCAAATAAAAGCCTTAATAAACAGTTTATTAACCAATCTTTCAGTGAGCAAATTTTAAAGAAAATTAAACGAGGGGAAATTTTTGGGCCTAACTGTATCGAACCACCTTAAGATTATCAATGAATTATGTCACAGATACGATGTTGTGGGTACTTGATTGTGTACATTCAACGAGTGATCATCAAAATCACAAATTCACCTAGAACAAGTAATAATTGGGATATTAGTTGTTTGAAGTCAATTAGAGAATTGCATATTAGTAATGCGAAGAATGTACTGCAATACGTCTGTTCACTGTTGCTTGGACCTGGTGATGTGTTGGCAGATGTCAGGAGGGATGACCTTGCAAAGGTAATCACGTTTTTTTCCAAATATGGTTGTTTTTGGTTACCATAAAAGATTTTCATATACACATTTTGACCCAAATTCAATATGACGGTCATCTGGATGACATCATGACCGGAGGTACTCGTCATCTTTTGTTCTTATTTTTGATTAATTTATTCTTTTTTTCATGTGCAAATCATTTAGAGTTATTTGTTCACCATTCCAAAAATTAATATTATCTTTGATTTGTAACTGTAATCTGTATTGGCTACTGTTGTCGTTTTGGCGGTTATCTTGGATTTAATCGTTATTTTTAGCCCACCATCTTATATTCATATCGCCTTTCGTCCGTGGTCCGTCCGTCCTTCCGTCTGTTCGTCCTTCCGTCTGTCCGTCCGTTAACAATTCTTGTTATCGCTATTTCTCAGAAAGTACTAAAGGGATCTTTCTCAAATTTCATATGTAGGTTCCCCTAGGGCCCTAGTTTTGCATATTGCATTTGGTAGCTTATCGGTCAACAAGATGGCCGACCGGCCGCCATCTTGGATTTTGATAGTTATCGCTATACATCAGAAATTACTGAAGGGAAATCTCTCAAATTCCAATGCGTAGGTTCCCCTTGGATCCTTGTTGTGCATAGAACCTTTGGGACTGATCGGTCAACAAGATGCCCAACTGGCCGACATCTTTGATTTCAACGCTGTTTCTCAGAAAGTAGTTAAACGATCTGTCTTAAATTTCATATGTAGTATGCTTGAAAAAGTTTGAAAAGCATGGAAAAGATCCCTCTTCCCATTGTCAGACATAGATCATTCTTTGGTGGGCGCCAAGATCCTCTGGGATCTCTTGTTTGATTTGTCTTCAATGATTTTTCCAATTATAAACATCATGTAAGTTTTATACAATATTTGTCACATTTGATCAAATAAAAGAAAAAAGTCAAATTATGCCACAAAATGTTGTAAAACCCTGGGCAAGCCTCGGGTATTACAATGTTCAACATTTTGTGACCCTCGAGTATTACAATGTACAAAATTATGTGACCCTCTGGTATTACAATGTACAACATTTTATGACCCTTCGGGTGGAATATTCCTATCCTCCTACCACATATGAAAGAGTCTTGTAGTATCAGTATTATCATGATACTCTGGAAAAATAGAAAACATTTCTTACATAAAACAAGAATTTTGAGAGTATTGCTGACGCAATACATGCCACCGGTCGGTCCCACATTTTCAGTTAGATCAACTTCTTAACCCAAAATCAACCCAAGCAATGTTTCATCATAAGCTACCATTGTATGACATCTCACGATATTCCATCAATCTCTTCTAAAGTTATCGTCTGTAAACAAACATAAAACACAATCTATTTTAGCAAGAGTGACCATTGATGTTGATTTTTTCACATTTTTTCTTCAAAATCAATCCCAAGCTATTTGTCACAATACAATACAATTGTTTGAAGTGTCAACAAAATCCATCTATCCTTGCTCAAGTTATCGTCTGGAAACCAACATCCAGACATAGTCCCCTCCAGTATGACTACATATTCCTTGAACTTTTGAAATAGCATTCCTAGTCATGCTCTTTCAACCATATGTCGCTCAAGCTTGATTTCAATAGATATCTGTAATGTACGTACCTTTACATAGCATTATATAGATATGTATCACTGAACTAGAGTACAACATAGCCAGTATTCGATTCACCTGAAAACCATCCTAGCGTAGAATCACTGTCTACGTGTGTACGCACAGTACCGTGACGTTACAGGGTTACAAGGTCGTACCGCTGTTTGTTGTTGTTTATAAAAATAAAGATGGCCGATGCCGAAACTGGACGTGAAGGATGTAAGGAGTGCTGCTCAAAAGAATTCCAGGTGTCTAACTTTCTCCTGGAATATGACAAACCACACCATTTTGTAGAGTTTCAGGTGAGTGATGTTAAACGTAAGAGAGAAGTGTTGTGTGTTATATTGCTGGTGATGCGACATGTAGTATCCGTTAAGTGACACATATAGTATTATTGACGTATACTGCAAGCCTTTATGTCCATATAAATATACAGAATTATTAAATAACAATAACTCCATGGGTACAACTGTCCATAACATTGGTTTTCTTGTATACTTATTCTCTTGATATTCAAAAGAGAATGAACAGAAACAATATGTATTACATGAAAAATGAATGTAACAATAGAAATGGCAAGATCTACGTCTGCTTCTTTTTATATTTGATTAATTTTGAATATTCACGCATCAATGATTATACTAGTGTAAATAAGAGACGATGTCAGTCAACTGTGAAGAACTATTAAATTACTATCACGAATGTGGGAATACCTTTAGCTGCTGGAGGGCTTTATAAACTTTTAGCTTTTAACTCGTCATATCACTGTTAATGTTGTCGCATCATGTGTATGATGTTGTCGCATCATGTGTATGATGCTCTATATCATCCTGTGTACAGTGAATTCTGCCCAAAAAGACTACCAAATGGACAATGAAAAATGGTCTTTATAGCCAGGTGATCTTTATCAACATGTCAAATTGTATTGAGGTCTTTTGGGACTCGAAAAAGTGGTCTTATTATACAGGCGGTCAGTAAGACCTCTTAAAGTTATATGTGTCGTAACTGGGCGAAAATTTTGGCATGTTAATTTTTCTCCATTAATCTATTAAAAATCATAAGGTTTGATGAATTAAGCCGTGAAAATCATTCAAATAGCTTCAGATGCCATATAAACATTAGTTACAATACAGAAATTACATACTGTAAAATTGTTGTTTTTATGCCTTATGTATGTTTAGATAGAAACTTTCCTGCAGAAATCACTTTACAATTACTAATAACACTGTAAAAATGTGAAATGAAATTGTAGACCACAATTTGGCTTCATGGTCTTACCGTAGATACTCATTTCGCTTCACTATAGATGTACATATAATAATTTTTGGCTGTACTGCTAAAAATCATTTTCTGCTATCATTTGCATTTGTAAAATTGAAAGTAACTTTTGGTGCTGAATAACATATTTAAAAATTGATTCGTGAGTATGAAAAATACGGCACATATTTAACTTTAGCATTGATTATAAGATATATTTTATGTTTTGGTCATATACGAATGTTCATACAATCACGACCTAACATTGAAATCGCTGACATTCCCATTGTCTATCATTTGTAACCATAGAAACATAAGCGACTGACATGACTATCAATAAAGTATATACCTAAACGGATACGAAGGAGCATGTCTTGCGTAAGGTTTTAATCATTAAGATATACGAATAATGTGAATCCCGTTGTTTGAATATTCAACAGACAGCTACATTCAGTCCTATCTTATGAAACCTTTATAATACCTGTATGTGTGTTATTGGGTTATCGCTGTCAAGCAGACTGACTTTTATTTCCATTTCTAAAATTGATTGATAGTTGTCATATGAAACTGTAAGAAAAATAATAAAAATTAAAAAAAAAATCTTTTTACAAGATAATAAACGTAATGTGTTCCATGTTGATCCATGAAATTATTCATATCCTTCTGTTAGGCGTTGTGCCCGCCGTCCTCATTGCATAATTGTAAAATCGGATGTTATCTTTGCTAGTCTGCTTTCTTCTTCCTACCATCTCCATTGGTACCTGCCCCTGACCAGAACACATAATCTATATAAATATAAACTTTATTTATTTTACATCGATTACGAAACAAGTTATACAACTTATGCAAATCACTCTCGATAGCCCGGATGTAAGCGCGTGGGATCTTAGTGTGGGAGGAAATCGGAGTGCCCGGAGAAAACCCATGTGGTCGGGCAGGTGACCCCTAACCTTTTCACGTCCGTGCCGGGGATCGAACCCCGGCCGGCTAGGTGAAGGGCGAGTGGCTTAACCACTACACCACCCGATCACCATAGTCTATAAAGGTGGTAGTTTTGGCTCCATAAAGGGATTAAGACGACTGGTTTGTCCGTTTTTAGTATCATGTGACCGGGATGGGTTTTTTCATTGAAATAACATTATGAAAAGGCACAAAACGAACATACTGAAGTCTCCCAAAATACACAAGCACTTACACAAGCAGCACACGGGAGACCATAAATAAAAAACAAATAAATCAACCAAGCAACAAAATCGTTAATGTATATGGTACCTTAAAACTTAATACACTAACGTAGGTTAATTATGAACAAAAATTTTCGCTAGATTTAACTCCGTATATCATTGTCCCTTCATATGATGTGTATGAACCTCTTTGTCCTTGTTTTTGTATCATATTCTCTTTTGAAGTTGGTTTTGTTATTCTCATATTTGATCTAGATTTGTATGATGGGAATTTTCCCTCTTGAGACCGCGGCTTACTCTCCTGGAGTACAATGACACTTAAGCTGACTTGAATTGGCAAATATGGACACAAAGGTGCGGGAAGCGTGCTCTGTCGATAATATCATGGTCTGTAAAAGTGTGGAATATCAGGACTGACTCCAGGCTTGGCAATTTGCATTTTAGTCTATAAACTCACGATTATACCTTAGTTCTTTATTTCAGTGTGGGAAACAAACACCATATTTAGTATGGCGCGTGATCTGGACTGTGTATCACGTGATCTGGATTATCATCACGGGTGTGTATAGCTGGCAGTGGGCTGGGCCAGACCCCAATCAACAGGTAAAATGGTTTATCTACCTGACTGACTGGTGCTACTTCATGCTAACCTTGTCCACTGTGCTAGACCTGGGCGCTGTCATTTATGCTCGTGCAAAACGATCGGATATTTGTCAAGGTATTAAGTAAACTAAATTGTTTTCATAAAATTGTATACTATAATTTACAATACTTTAGATTTTTTGGAAACAGATTTAACGTCCCAGTGTGAGATTTCTACTTATATGTGACATGTAACTTTTATTCATATCTGCTATATTCTGCAATTTCAAAAACTATTCTATTATTCCCTGGTTTGATATACATTTGTGGTTTTCGTTGTCCTATTCTGATAATGACATGCTGATTTTTTATTTATCTCAACAGGAAACAAAATCATGTTCGTAGAAAATCGTTCGGAAAGGGAAATACAGTATAAAATGAAATATTCGTCGCGAAGAAACTTTCATTGTTTTCATGGTTGCTATGGAAACTCAAATATAAAAACAACGAATAATTTTATATGACCTTGTTTAAATTATTTTATCTGTGAACCACATTTGTGTCTATGAAATAATTGGAAAGCTCCGAACCTCGAAATAAAGTACTCATGAATACTTCATATTATATAGTAATTCTGCGAATAACTAAAAAACGTTGCGTGGTGTACACATATTTTCAAAAACTATATAATTGTGTTGTTTTTATCAGGGATAGCCTTTACGATTTCAAGGTACTTAAAGTGTAACTGGATCAAACTTTGAAATAAAGTACTCACGAATATGTCATGTTCTGCAGTAATTCCTCGATCAAGGATAAGTTAGATAACTCGTTGGTGATAAGTACATATTTACAAACATTATGTGTTCTGTTTTATCAGGGATAGCCTCTACCATTCCATGGTACTTCAGGTGTAACTGGGTCATTTTCAATGTGGCGAACACGTGCAGTGTCACCGTTTCTCTTCTATACTGGGGTCTTCTCTACAGCAGTAAGTATACACGACATTTATTCTTGTCGATTTATCCATGCATTTGATAGTATCATCAGCGTTTACTTTCACTGTCGTCTGCCCGATTTGTTTATTGGTCGCCATCTTGTTGTTAATTATGTTATGGCCAACGGAGGACGGTACCTTTTTCGTCCTTAACTAATAAGAGATTTCACTATAACCTAGTACGACTATATTTTGGATATCATGTGACGTCGTTTAAATAAATAAAAATACAAGATTTTGTCTAAGGCGGACTAAATGTAAATATATTAAAAATGTCTTCATTCCAATTCAATAATGGGACTAATGCACGTACCACGTGATACCCGATAACGTTTGTGCGGGACTAGTATCTCCAGCGGTGATGGAACGTTACTCTTTGTAATCTTCCCGCTGAAACGACGTTATCCCGCGATAACGTCATTGGACGTCATTCCATCACCAATAGAAACAATAGTCCCGCACAAACGTTATCGGTTATCACGTGGTACGTGAATGAGTCCCATTAGGCTTTCTCTGTGGCTATATGTCCGCCATATAGGATGTTTTAAATTTATGCATCTCTCAGGCTGCAGATGCTGTGGGAACTATAAAACCTCACCAGGTTTTGTGACATATATCTCTACAACGTATACCCGTGACACAGAATGTTTACATCATTGTTCTAGTATAAGTCGTTATCATAATTATAGGATTATGGTGAAGAAATATGACCTTTATGCTTATACACGATTTCGGTTATGACATGAACAATAAAAGGGTTTGATCACGTTAAGTGTATGTCAATGACTAAAAAAAATAAACAAATCAAATATTAGCTTTAGTGACGGATTCGTTGTCATATATACAGGGTGTCCCAAAAATATGTCCCAACTTTGACAAGTAATAAATACAAAATGATTTGGAAAGCATGGGTATCCTTTTTTTAACTTAATCGGGTACAAATATACATATTACATCATCATTATGTGTGATGACGTCATAATAGAAATGATGGCATAATCGATGATGTCACAATTTAGGGACTTTCCAGCACCATGAAGATTCAGGCTGAAATTACTGAACTCTACTATTCGACCGGAAAATTGATTTTACTTTAGTGAATGAAATGTTGTGAAAATGTCACCCAGGTATACTGCCCATTTCCTGGAAGCGATTTACAGAATTGTGAAATGGCGTGGAATTTCAGGGACAGAATTAATCATGTCACCGAAAACATTCTTTAACACTGAAAGTTATTAATTTTCTGAACAAATAGCAAAATTAGCGAAATGTGACTTTCGCTCAAATTTCAATATAAGTATTACCAAAAAGATATTTTCCGTGTTGTTATATATCGTTGTACAGAGCAGATAATTACCTTTCTTATGGTATATAGATAAAAATCTTCCGTCTAGTAAAATATTTTTCATGATGCGTCAAACACATGTTTTTGGGACACCCTGTATTTACTACTGTAGGTCCATGACTATGTATTAGTACTATTCAACTCTTTGTTCTAGGTTCCGAAACGATGACAGCAGTTAATATTGAAACCCACGCCCTGAACGCCGTCTACGTCATCATCAACCTGCTTGTCACCGGCATGCCTGTCCGAGTCCTCCATTTCTGGCACTCCGTGGTGTACGCTTTGGTCTATGTGCTATTCTCGCTGTTCTACACCATTGCAGGCGGTACCAACCATATAGACAAGAACTATGTCTACTCAGTCCTGGACTGGAAGGGAACCCCAGGTTTTACCACGGGAATTTCTATCGCTGTGATATTTGTGGCCATGCCACTGGTCCATTGTGTGTGTTTTGGTATTTACAGGCTCCGCCGCGTAACCTGTTGCTATGGTGACGGACACGTGGTCCACAATAAGGAGACAGAGTTGGCTTACAAAGACAATCCGTCTTATACGGCAGACTAGTGAATTATAGATTTTAGATATATATACAAATTTCTCACATGGTTTGGTACCAAGTGTGATTTTAATTTGCTCGTGTTATACTTTTGCATATATGATGACGTATGTGGAACCATATTTTTATATACATGTACTAGTAAATTATAATGTGAGGATTCGAGGGCTTTTTCTCAAAGGTTGTAGTTATGTGATAAAAATATCTTAGATTTGTGTTCATATGAGCTTTTATAAAACCTCGTCTAAAAGATGTTTTTTATTATTATTTTTGCTGACTTCTTTTGCAAAAACAAAATACCAACATTAAATCTCATATGACATGGACACCCATGTAAGACCCTAGAAGTATTTATATATTGTTATTAAAGTGTATATACGTGTTCAAGAACAAAGTAATTATCAATTTTGTGTTTGTAGCAATGTAAAACCAGATAATTGGCATCTCTTTGTTTCGAAGTACACCGTAAGAACATTTATGGATCCCTCACCTCGCTTTATTACTTTCCTCTACGATGCGATGACGACTAAAATTGTTATTTACAACTAACTATTCTACCATTAGTTAAATTATATAGTCATTTTTTTCTGAAAAGTATGACGTTACGCTCGCAAACACATGACGTCACAATGAATACCTACCCGCAAGGGCAGATAACTCAGTAGTAATACTTCAATAAAGAATAACATTGTGATAATGGAAACGAGTATTTGACAACGTTGATAACAATTACTCGTATCTCTGTATTGTTTATTGGAGTTCTAATTCGAGACGAGGGGGGGGGAGTCTTAAATCGCGGCATTAAGCGTTTCAAACAGTTGCAGTACCTACTGTTAAAATTTTGAAAATTTAACAATATGGTAGGCTAGTGTTCTATGGTATATTATAGATCCCTAAAGCTATATTTTATAACTGTCGTATAAATGGAATATAGAACAGCTGTTGTACAACTGGAAAATCAATATATACAAAGTTATTGGTCGCAGATTCAAAATGCACCGAAATGTTTATATTATGTTTTAGTAGTGAAGGTATGTGTGTGTATCATTTAGAATAACGTTGGGATCTGATCGAACGCTGACAATACTGTTATCAGTATTGTCATCATGGAGTAAAAATTTTATATTTACGATTATTTTTATATTTACGATTTTTTTATATACTTAGGGTAATTTTTCATACCAATAAAGCAAAATTACATCAACATTGTGACAAAGTCATAAATTTATCAGGTGTTCTCATATTCATATTTCTAATAAATATATTCACGATGTCGAACTCAAATTTTATTGGAAAAAATCACATTTAAAAATACTGAAGCCATGGTCAAAAAGAAGATGTGTTCGAACAGAATATTGAAAATAGGAGATAAGTTTATGGTTGTGAATATACATGAATCAAAGACAGAATGTTCATATAAAGTTTATTTTTGATGATTTCCTTTAGATAGGCTTTCTTCTGTGAAAGAGTATCTTCCCCCTCTGCAAAGATACATTAGAAAATATAAATAAAAACTTTAATATTCCTAAATTGCAAAATAGTTCATTCTTCATCTATTAATTGTGAAGTATAATGTAATTGTTTTATGTAACAAATTATAGAACATCATCATTAACGTTTTAATATTGCATAGACAATGACATGTTAGTGAAACAAATACCTTCATTACATAATCGTTTATGTGAGTTTACATTGATAATCTGTTACAAGAACTTTCATCCTCGAATAGATATGTACAGTTCGCAATTTCCACTTAGATTCGTTTCGTCAGAAACCAATTTAATCTGGTCTTTATCTTTTATTATAAACGACATTATTTGTGTGATTCCTGCAATGATAAGGTATTGTTTTCCAGGTCTTGTTGTTATGGAATAGAATTTTAATCAAGATCACTAGAACTTCTAAAAAATGTATTATGATTTGTTGACGGCTTTTCGGATTTATTTTTGAACTGCAATGTTGACTTTGGGAACGTTGCATGTTGTTACGCATACCATACTGTGAAAAACATATGTGGAACAGCCATTCTTCATATTCGAGGGGTTACTATCACTGTCGTTAAGTCCACCCCTGGACTATGTCATAGTAAAACTGAAGACTTTGCGTGATAACGGATGAACAGGTATTTTGGTCCTTTTATGAACATTAGTAGAAAGTTAGACACACATTTGGTACACTGGGTAGCTTTGAAGTTGAGCGTCGCTCTATGTAACTATGTAAATTTTCACAGAAGGGCAATATCTATCGGTCTATTTAGGCCATGGGCTAGGAGGGTCCCACATGCACCCCCCCCCCCCCAAACCTCCGAACCAATATTTTTCTGAACCCTTATGACCCACTGATCACAAATCAAAATGTTAACATTGCATAAGTTGGGATGAACTTCCGGTTATGACGTCATCAAGATGGCCGCCATCTCGAATTTCACTAAAAATTGAAAAATAATCATAACATTAACATTTTTCAACCGAAGTAGACAAATGAGATATCAAAATGACCACAATAGAACAACAAATACATTCAAATAATATCATCCATGTATGTTTTTGAAGCCAACTTGTCATCAGTTTAAGCTTCGATGGCCACCCATCTCGAACTAAAAATGAAAAATAGTCATAAACAATCGGCATCAAATGAGGTATCAAAATGATGGAGATTAGGAAATGAAAAAAATAATATTTTAAGCTCAAAAATAAAAGCATCAGTTTTTATTTGACCTAACAAAACATCACCGCACTTTACAAATACCATGACACTTTTCGAAACATAAAAATTATTTTTCCATGTGATAACTCAAGATATAAAGATGGTTACTCAATTTGTGCGTGCTTTCTCGCCAGAGCGTTCGCTTCAGGATGTTGGAGCTCTTCCTGTAAAGATTCACATATCGGATGTAGAGGTCAACATCAAGTGGTTCTCCTTAGCACCTATTGAAATACAATAACTTTTTACTGGAGAGTCTTCAAATGTCAAACACCAGATCGTAGAACAACAATTAACATTTTATGCCCTCATATAATGACCTCGCATTATATCACCATTGCCATGACACGAGGGTCCACGATTACATCATATCGAATAAAGGATTATGTGCTTAAGAGAACAATACCACACCATTGAAGAATGTTTCCATAATCGAAGTCTAAACAGCATAAAATGAAAGAGATCCCACATCCCTGAACCTGTTGTTATATAGAACTCTGATCATGCATGGGTCCCAAAAAAGGCTATTTCAAAGTGCGATTACTCTGATTCGGACAGTCAATTCAAAGGTCAGTGAGGCGAGAAAGCAACAATTCTAATGTTATCATTGAGAACCAGTGAAAGACCATATTAGTGTACATTAAAATGACTTTTGCTATGCAATGCATAGGAATAAACAATAATGTGCTCATTTTCAAAGTAACTGTTTTATGATATTAAACGCCTCAGATTCAGATTTATTTTATTGGTTATTAACTAAGCATTTCATACAGGCGACAAAGTTGGCAAAACAGATGGTTATTCAGATGTTTCCGCTGTTACTAGAATAATCAAGCTAATCAAATATATTACCATTTAAACAACATGTTAAACATACAATACCACTCTTGGTACAAAACAAAAACGTATCCAGGCAAGTCAATTTTAGATATGTGTTTATTTATCTATTAATATATTTATTTTATCTCAGTTGTTACAATGTGTATATACTCATGAACATAGACCAACGTATTTTGAATGTTTATACCAAATGAGTTAATGATCCATTAGACGGATAGCATTACTGCAATACCACACTGTAATACAATATTTTAGCAAGATATATGCTTATATATAAATGTTACCCAAACAGTTACTATTAACCGTATGACACACCTGAGAATTAGAAAGATTCTAAGTGAATTCGGACCTTACCCTAAGTTTGTACAACACATTTCAGATTATTTGGTGTGGGTCTAGACTAGGATGGTTCTCGGTACAAAAAGGACACTTTTCTATATGAATTTCTTCACGAATTTCTACAGTATTTTTTATATTCATTAAAAGATAATGAGACGGCTATTAAAACTTCCTAAAATGTGCCATGCAGACAAAAGGAAAAATCCGAAAATGTCACCACGTATGATTAAAATACCCAGTTCATGATATTTTCATTACCCCTCAACCGTGCCCTGGAATAGGCGTTGCACTTAACACAGGAAATATGTTGTTCACGTGAAAGTCACGTGAAGGAATATTTTACCAGTGGTGTAGTAAAACGAAGCCATGAGCATACGATTTGAATTAGATTGGAATGCATATTTAGAATATAAATCTAATTCCTGTGGTAAGACACACAAACAATCTCCACTGAAACAGCACTCTGTCAATAACTTGGGCATCCACGTTTCACCACTGCAAGGACAATATTTTCTCACCTTTCAATGTATAGCAAATAATAATCTAGCATCAATTGAATACTAAAAGATATCGGAATGCGCGCATCTGGTAAATTAAAAAGTATAATCCTCCTAGAATGGTCCTAAAAAACGAACGGATTGAAGTTTTCGCCATCACAAAAAAACTAAAAGAAAAACACTCTTGAAAAACAATTTTAAACTATTTAAGTATACACTTATTAAAATATGTATTTTTCAAATAGAAATATACTATAAATAGAATATTCGTATAAATAGAATTATTAATGAACAACAGAAATTTGTTTGAGAGTTACCTCCCTTACATTACAGAGAAAAGTATTTGAACATGTATCCCTCGAAATTTCAATTATTAAGATAAAAATTATTTCCTTGTGCCGTTTCATCATTCCAAACAGTGTAAAAGAAAATAACCAAAAATATAAAACAAGAAAGCAAATAACTCACAAAAAATATACATAAGCAAAGTTTTGTCCACGAAACCTCTTCACTTTCTATTTACATATATAATACTGTAATCGGTAGGAGTCTGTCCCTACGTTCGAATCTAGAGTGTAGTTTTGATATATTTAAAGCTAAACAAATAAAACAACGGTTTATTATAACTTCAATATAGTCGGAGAACAGCAATTAGGGCCGGCTTCCGGGATCAGACAGAAGGTCAATGAAACAAGGAAACTCCGAGGGAAATCCGAAACACTTTGATTGTTGAATAATGACGACAAGTCATTTGACTGAAAGCGAAAGTCAATACAATGGTTCCTATAACGTTTCGGCGGGCGTTAGCCCGATCCCAAGTACATGTCAAGTATGGTCCGATAAACCCAGTATCTGCCAACTGAAAGTAAAGCAAACATTAATAACGGAAATATAATTGATAGCGCGCCACATGAGACAGACATACAAACCTTCCCTATACCTTTATCGACTTTTTTATGTGCTGTTTGGGCAATTATACAGCAAGCGAACTGTACCATACTATTATAGTATCCATTGCATTCACTGTTCGTCGCTACATCCGCGCCGTGACTGCTGAAGAACTAGAGGAATTAATGGTATCCAAATTCATATGAAAAAGATATCAAAGTATATCAAGGAAGGTGAAAAAATAGTTCATTTTGTCATGTCTATGACTGGAACTCAACAGTTCTTAGATAAAATGGTAACTAGAACTTAGAGAATTGCGAAGGAGTCTGTAACAAGCTTAGATTACAACCAACCAAACTCTTTTTGTCCAGGGAATTAAGCTCCTTCAAGTTTTCAATCCTCGTATACCCGGGACCTACTTACGATTTGGATGGGTTTATGGTCGGTCTATCACCAGTACCTCACGAACCGTCATCTAGCCCAGTCATTATAGGAAAATTATTTTTTTTCTTGTTGACTTCCGGCTAAAACACATCCGGGCGCCTCTGGTTGAAAAATTTGTGTTGGAAGTTCTGCTGCGTCTAGACCATGTAAAATCCATAATCATCTATTGATCGTATTGGAACTCGATGTAACCATTGTCCTTTAACAAACTTAACCCTGGTGCCTTGAGCTTTTCGAACGGTTTTTTGCACGTCAGAAAAAGTAACATGATGCCTTTCTTCTTGTCGGCGAGAAGATATTCCATTGTCATATATAGTCAAAGAAGTGAAGCATTAGCTTCAGGCTGTAAAGCGTATAAAGGCAATGATGATTTATTTTAATACGCCTACAGGCATTGGGATTAATAGAAGCGATTGCTCCATTAAAAACCAAGGGTTAAATTTAGCACACACAATGACAAACCATCATCCATCAACAAGGCATTCGATTATTAATTAAGCCACAAGATAAAATAAACAATACAACACAACTTTTTGTATGGAGGAAGGTTAGTTTAAATCCTATAATGTTTAAACAAAAAGGAACGACATAAGCCGTATTATTGGGACCTTGTCTTCGACAGAGACAGATGATCCTAGCTGCTCTGGTCCCTTGGAATTGGAAAATACAATTCATCACAATGGCCTCAAAAACCAAACTTCCATGATTATCCATGGTTTCAACTTACACAATACTTCATAAAAACAAAAGTTTTGACACATGTATATAAATATGAATTTCTGATTCTGAGGGAAACTTCTAGAACAATAACTAAGGATGTGTAGAAAGTTGTGGAGTTAATTACAACATATAATAAATTGCCTTTACAATGGGATACTAAATAAAATGTTCACAGTCGCAAGAGAAAGGCGAAAAAAGTCAACATAAAATCAGGCTTGTTAGTTTTATACAAACACACTCACCAATTGCAATCCACTATAGTGTTTAGTAAAATGTAACACTGTACGCTCCGAGGGTATATCTCCACACAAGAATCACTATTGCATGAAGATATAATTATATATTTGTTGTCGAATATGTAATTAATAAAGTTAACTTAAGACCTACTGCAGAGCGGAATAATTCATGCGGGTCAAAGCATTTCGCGCTTTTATTAACAATCGAAATCAGAACATTAACATTAACATGCGGATTTCAACAGTTTGCGAAACTGAGATATCATCCATAAACTGAGTGAACCATTTTATTCACGGATACAAATAATTTCGCAACATTGTGAATGTACCGCCATCATTCCGCGAACAATATTGTCACTGTGACAATATCACCATCGCGACAATATCATCACCGCGACAAAAATTCACCACCGCGTGACCATAACAACACCGTGGACAATTTCACCACCGTGACAATATACCACCACCAGTGGCCAAAAGCCACATTGTGATACAGATATCCATCCCATTGTGACAATAATCTTCACCGCGACGAATATCACCACCAGTGACAATAACATCAACCGCAACAATTCCCACACGTGACCAAATATCACCAAGCCGTGACAATATCATCACTGAGTGACAATATCCACACAGCGTGAACAATATACATCACCGGGACAATATGCATCACCAGTGACAATATACATCACTGTGACAATATCAATCACTCAACGACGACAATATCCCCCCTGTGACAATAACACCACCGCAGACAATAACACCAACCGTGACAATATCACCACCGTGTACAATCAACATCACCGTGATAATCCATATCATCACTGTGACAATAATCATCACCCGTGACAATATCACCACTCGTGAACATATCATCACCGTGGACAATATCGAATCCCACAGTGACAATATCACCACTGCGACAATAACACCACCGCGACAATATCATCACCGTGCCAAAACTAATCATCGCGACAATATCACCACCCCGTGCCAATATCAACACTGATGACAATATCACACACCTGTGACAATACATCCACCGTGACATAATCACCACCGCGACAATATCATCACTGTGACACAATCACACACCGCGACAAAATCCATCACCGATGACAATATCAGCACCAGTGACAATAACATCACCGTGACAAATACTATCATCGCGACAATATCATTCACCGTGACAATAACATCCATCGCGACATTTTATCACGCGAACCGCGACAATATCATCACTCGTGACAATATCACCACACCTGACAATATCCATCACCAGTGACAATTATCATCACCGGGACAATCAACACCACCGTGACAATATCACACCGTGACAATATCACCACCTGACAATACATCACCGTTGACAAATAACACCACCGTGACAATATCATCACCGTACAATATCATCACTGTGACAATTATCACCCACCGTGACAATATCATCACCGAGTGACAATATCAACACCCGTACAATATCACCACCGTGACAATATCATCACCGTATGACAAAATCCCCACCGTGACAATATCATCACTGTGAACAATATCAATCACCGTGACAATATCATCACGTGACAACATATCACCCACCGTGACAATATCACCCACCGTGACAAATATCATTGCACAATATCACAGGACAATATCATCACTGTGAAAGTCACCACCGTGACAATATCACCACCGTGACAATAACACCACCGTGACAATGATCATCACGCGATTTGAATTACCACCGCGACATGCATCATTGTGACAATATACCACCGTGACAATATCATCACTGTGACAATATCACCACCGTGACAATATCTCCACCGTGACAATATCATCACCGCTGACAATATCATGGGCATCCGCGACGACGTATCACCACCGTGACAAGGATCATCACCGTACAATTCTCACCTTTCAATGTCATCAGCGTGAAATAATCAACCGTGACAAATTGATACTGACAATAATTTGTTTGAGAGTTACCTCCCTTACATTACAGAGAAGTATTTGAACATGTTCCCTCGAAATTCAATATTAAGATAAAATTATTTCCTTGTGCCGTTTCATTCCAAACAGTGTAAAAGAAAATAACAAAAAATAAAACAAGAAGCAAATAACTCACAAAAATATACATAAGCATGTTTTGTCACGAAACCTTCACTTTCTATTTACATATATAATACTGTATCGGTAGGAGCTGTCCTAGTTCAATCTAGAGTTAGTTTTGATATATTTAGTAAACAAATAAAACAACGGTTTTTATAACTTCTATATAGTCGGAGAACAGCATTAGGGGCCGGCTCCGGGAACAGACAGAAGGACAATGAAACAAGGAAACTCCGAGGGAAATCGAAACACGTTGATTGTTGAATAATGACGACAATTATTTAATGAAGCGAAAGTCAATACTATGGTTCTTTACGTTCTCGGGGCGTTGCCGATCCCAAGTACTGTCTTGTAGGATCCGATACCGTATCTGCCAACTGAAAGTAAAGAAAACATTATTAAGGAATTATTGGATAGCGCGCCTCATGAGACAGACTTACAAACATTCCCTATGCCTTTTCATTTTTTTTATGCTGTTTGGGCTATTATACAGCAAGCGAACTGTACCACATTTTATAGTATCCATTGCCATTCACTGCTGAAGACTAGTGGAATTAATGGTTCAAATTCTTTGAAAAAGATATCAAGTATGTCAATGAAGTGAAAAATAGTTCATTTTGTCATGTGCTAGAATGGAACTCAACAGTTCTTAGATAAAATGGTAACTATAACTTTGAGATGGAAAGGAGTCTGTAACAAGCTTAGATTACAACACCAAACTCTTTTTGTCAGGGAATTAAGCTCCTTCATGTTTCAATCCTCGTTACCACTTACATTTGGTGGGTTTGGGTCGGTCTATCAGCCAGTACCGGAAACCGTCTCTAGCCCTGTCATTATAGGATGTTCTTGTTGACTTCCGGCTAAAACTCATCCGGGGCCTCTGGTTGAAAATTTGTGTTGGAAGTTCTGCGTCTAGACCATGTAAAATCATATCATCTATTGATCGTATTGGAACTCGTGTAACATTGTCCTTTACAAACTTAACCCTGGTGCTCTGAGCTTTTCGAACGGTTGCCAAGTCTGAAAAAGTAACATGCCTTTCTCTTTTGTCGCGAGAGATATTCCATTTTCATATATAGTCAAAGATGTGAAGAATTAGCTCAGGCTGAAAAGCGTTAATGGCATGATGATTTTTTTATACGCATTAAGCATTTGGATTAATAGCGTTTGCTCATTAAAACCAGGGTTAAATTTAGCACACAATACATAAACATATCATAACAAGCATTCGATTATTAATTAAGCCACAACATAAATTAAACAATACAACAAACTTTTTGTATGGAGGAAGGTTAGTTTAAATCATAATGTTAACAAAAAGGAACGACATAAGCCGTATTTTGGACCTTGTCTTCGACAGAGACAGATGATCCATCTGCTCTGGTCTCCTTGGAATTGAAAATAAAATTAACCAATGCCTAAACCAAACTTCCATGATTATCCATGTTTCATCTTACTCTATTCTTCATAAAAACAAAAGTTTGACACATGTATATATATATGTATTTCTGATTCTGAGGGAAACTTCTAGAAACATTACTAAGGATGTGTTGATGTTTGAGTTAATTACACATATAATAAATGCTTTACAACGGATACTAAATATATTGTTCACGTCGCAGAGAAGCGAGTCAACATAAAATAGGCTTGTTAGTTTTACAAACACACTCACATTGCAATCCACGATATTGTTTAGTATATATACACTGTACATACAGAGGGTATTCCCACACAAGAATCACTATTGCATGAAGATATAATTATATATTTGTCGATATGTAATTAATAAGTAACTTATGACATACTGCATAGCGGAATATTCATGCGGGTCAAAGCTTTCGCGATTTTTAGTAAAATCGAAAAAGAACATTAAATTGATGCGGATTTCAAAGTTTGCGAACTGGATTTCAGGGTAAACTGAGTGAACCATTTTTTCACGGATAAAATTTTTCGCGATCATTGTAATGTACCGCGATCATCGCGACAATATTGTCACTGTGACAATATCACCACCGCGACAATATCTTCACCGCGACAATATCACCACCGTGACAATAACATCACCGCAACAATATCACCACCGTGACAATATCACCACCGTGACAATAGCATCATTGTTACAATATCATCATTGTGACAATATCTTCACCGCGACAATATCACCACCGTGACAATAACATCACCGCAACAATATCACCACCGTGACAATATCACCACCGTGACAATATCATCACTGTGACAATATCACCACCGTGACAATATCATCACCGGGACAATAGCATCACCGTGACAATATCATCACTGTGACAATATCATCACCGTGACAATATCATCACTGTGACAATATCACCACCATGACAATATCACCACCGTGACAATATCACCACCGTGACAATATCACCACCGTGACAATATCATCACCGTGACAATATCACCACCGTGACAATATCATCACCGTGACAATATCATCACTGTGACAATATCACCACCGCGACAATATCACCACCGCGACAATATCATCACCGTGACAATACTATCATCGCGACAATATCACCACCGTGACAATATCATCACTGTGACAATATCACCACCGTGACAATATCATCACCGTGACAATAATATCACCACCGTGACAATATCACCACCGCGACAATATCATCACCGTGACAATATCATCACCGTGACAATATCATCACCGTGACAATACTATCATCGCGACAATATCACCACCGTGACAATATCATCATCGCGACAATATCACCACCGCGACAATATCATCACCGTGACAATATCACCACCGCGGACAATATCATCACCGTGACAATATCATTCAATGTACCAAAAAATCTTAATTAAATTTCCATGGAATTGGTGACAAACTATTTATAGCATCTCAGAGTGAGTGACAATCTATTTACATGAATAGCATCTCGGGTTATGTGACAAAATATTTATAGTATCTCAGGACTGAAGAAGGCCCTATAGTGGCTGAATGTATATTCCATAGAAATGATTTTTATTTTACTTTGAATTTATTTTGGCCTTTTATTTCAGATTATTTATATACTAGCTTTTTACCGTTTTTACCTCATTATGAAACTATTTATAGTTTCCGTGAATTTAGTAAAAATGTAGTTAAAGCATAACAGTATTGTTGAGCTATAAATAATATATCTCAGGATTAGTGACAAGTTATTTTTATAGTATCTCAGGATTAGTGACAAACTATTTCTCGGAATTGGTGACAAGCTATTTATAGCATCTCAGAATTAGTGACAAACTATTTATAGCATCACAGGATTGGTGACAAACTATTTATAGTATCTGTGGATTGGTGACAAACTATTCATAGTTTGTGAATAGGAGACAAACTATTTATAGTAGTTTTGAAATTGGGACAAATTATTTACCAAATTACCAATAATTTCATTTTCTAAATAAATGGGACAAACTATTTAAAGTATCATTGTAAAACTCTTTCAATTCTCTTTATAGTAACCGCGAGTTATTGTTTGGTGATGGGTAAAGTTATTTACTATATCTGTTGTCGAGGAGGTAGTAACTGACAAAAATTATAGTATTTGAAGATAACGACACAGGACTCAGGTTCTATTTACATCTATTAACTGATAATTCAACACCATCTTTCTTTGTCTTTCCGAAGTTTGACTAATAAGACTTATGAACATATATTTATTGTCGTGACATAATACAGTGCGGTACATTGCCCGTCTTTGTAACTATACAGCATATCTATATAGATAATTATTAAGGTATGGTGCCTAGCCTGAACTGGGTGGTGCTGCCAAGTTTGGTACGATACAGTCAATAAGGGTGAAGGTTATCGACAGATGTCTATCAACGACACTTAAGTCAACGTCTCAATAAACTCGTATTGGGTACTAGTATATAGTCAACCAATAATGATCAGCTAGATCAATCACAAGATTTTGATTCCATACTAGCAATATGTATATATGTGTGTTATACTGGATATTATTCAGTATTTATGTGTATGTGTAATTATATAACCAAAAGCATGTGGTTTAATGTTGTATACTTAAAATACTCTAAATTAAAACCTAAACATCCGATGGGAATTTTCTAGATGAGTTTATTTTAAAATGATATCGCTTTTCTCTGTCGAGATTTATATTCATGCTCTTCCTTAAAATGTCTGTACAATTATTGACTATCCGTTAGATTAGCCATGTTGTCCTTACTTTTAGTGGATTTGGATATTTTAATTCATTAACCGACGGGGCTATACAATTATTTAACGAATCCGTCTTTAAAATAGAAAAAGTCACCACAGTTCAAAGATAATGTATTATCTTACCAATACTTACATTATGTATGATGATTTTAACAATACTACATGTATTTAAGATCGTTTCTGCGTGAAGGCGAGTTTTGACTCCAAGGATACATTTATGTCTACATACCTAGTCGTGCGAGATCATTACTGTCAACGTGGATATATTCGAGTGTATGATTCGCGATTTCCATGTGTAGACCTTTCTTTGTGTAGTTATTTCCGCGATAAATACACCCGCTCATCACTTTCCGAAACATAGTTCCATATAAATACACCCGCTCATCACTTTCCGAAACATAGTTCCATATATACACCAGTGAAAGTAAAAGTGAAGGTCATTCGCGTAAATATCCACCTTGCGTGAAATTCCACATTTACAGTTTAAAATAGCAATTCATATATACATGTAATTATATCTACCATATTTAACCATACGAAACGTTACCAGTCCACTAACATGGAAATTGTCTCTAATATAGGGCATTAGGATACATTTGAAATGTGGACAGAAGTTGACGATACGTCTTGTAAAGTTTTGGTGAATTTTGATCGTGTGCATCGAAAGTCTTGCATCCATTGTAACTAAAATGACGTTAACACTCACCTAGATCTGAATCGGAGCGTATCTGGAGTCCCTTGGCGCCATAAGACACGTTGTAGGAACCCGACTGAAATATAAATAATTCAGAAGACATTAATAGATAAATAGTGATAGAGATACCATCTATGTTCCGACATCGACAGCTGTTAAAACATTTTTAAAAACGGAGGTATTAACGAGGTAGTTTTTGGTCATTGTTTTAGAGCGCTAAAGATTTTGAGATGGATATGTCCGCAGTGTCTTGCAACCGCCTCTCTCATGGATTCCGAACACGGAACCCAGACGTAGCGATTATTGATATAATGTCGGGGCTTCAGTATTAGTCATCGATCAAGAAAATTTCCATATCAAAATGGTGAACGCTATAAAATATTGATTTAATCAAAGAGCTGGTTGGCTGGTTAGTTATATCTACGTCCCACTAACATCAAGTGTCATATAAGGAAGGCCTCGCTTGCCTGTGGTCTAAGTGCGAGTGTGTTTTGGGGGACTGCGAGATGTTCGAGTTGTGGGTCCTTGTATTAGTAGAATCCTTTGTAGTTATACCCACTGAGACATGCCACCAGAGGTACAGAAGGGGTGGTGGGAGACAGACTATGTCATGGATGAAGAGAAAGACGGCTGTTCAAGACCACTGAAAACCCTCGATCAATTTGATGACTATTTATTCATTTCTTACGTTTTAATTTTATTTCGTTTCATTTTATTTTTATTTATATTTATATATTTTTGTTTGTGTATTTTTGGATATTGAAACAATTGTTTTTGAAGATTTCACAAACGATGTAAAAACAGAAGCAAGACAAATATTTCATGATTATTGAAGATCTGGTTTTAATCAGATTGGATAAAGCGTTACGTTCTTTTACACGGACTAGCTGACACATCAAAATTCTCTCCAGAACTTTCAATGTCTTATCATATTGAATAGTCTTAATTTTTGGAGTCCATCGTGTCAATGTATGTGGATTTTGCCATATCGATTAAACCTTCAACTCTATCGAAATTCTTTCTATGTACACGTATATACTTCATTTTATAATCATTTTCTAAATCTCTTTCACTGGCATTGAATGTCGTGAATTAGATTGCTATTTTTATCTGCAATCAATGTGTCTCTGGAATGTTTGCTGATTTAAAACGTTTAAGAATCGATACATTTCTGATTGTATGTAACGTCTAACGATGGCCTTGGCGAGGTATTATATACCCGTGTGTACATGGAATTTTAATTTTTTCTGTTTCAGTGACCTTGACCAAAACTTGATTTTGTGAAATAGTTAACAACGACCTATTAAGAAATTAACATTGTGATAAAATGAGTTTGTGTGTGAGGTCTACACAATGAACGTATTTTCTAACAGGGATATCGACATTTTCAACACTAACACATTTGCAAAATAAAAACCAAAAAAATACTTGTAGATCACCAATTTATCTGTTTTACATAACCAGCATCCATTATTCGGTAAAATCACTTAATCATATGTGCATTTAAAACACCAATACAATTCATATTTATTTTACAAAACATTTTCTGTGTAATTTCAAATTTGACATACGTCTTAAATAAAACCAAAACTTATCTATATGTTTTATATAATCGGCATTCGTGGTTTGATAAAATCACTTTATCATTATTACGCAGTAATTTTGTACATAGACCAAATAATCTTTGAATCGAATAAGGGTGTCGTCTGCCAATAACGCGGGCTTATATCATCGTCTGCCCAGAACTCGTCACAGTGACGGGACACGATTATAATCAACCAACACATGGAATTATGAATGGATAACATTGTGACCACAAACCATGTATAAGAATCAAATCTGTACTGGTATCTATATACTAGACGGCCACCAGCTAGTAGGTTAAACATTGTCGATTAAATACATGTACATTATATAGCGTTAGTATTCAAAAGAACTTATCACGAATATTTAAGATTCTATTTCATTTGAAATTAAATTTTGGACTAAGAGCTATGTATGGATAACCTGTTATGTCTACGAGTTTGAAAAATTAAATGATTTTCGACGATCTACTCATTTTTTTAAAAAGATATACAGTGGTCGAAATTACCCATGTGTGGTCGTAGTTACCCCGATATGGTGGTCGAAGATACCCTAGCTGTGGTCGATATTCCTCCTGTTTGGCGTACATGTTTATATCGTTGAATTGGGTCTATTTGTGAGACTATCAACTTAATAAGTGGTTGTGCATTGTACAGGAAAGGGAGGTTACTCTTACATGATCGACAACAAGATCAGGAACGATAACCATAATTGCAGGCTGAGCGGTGGGTCCAAAGGTGGTCGAAATTAGACCATCTTACCCTACTAGTAGACTATTTACAGAACACATTGCTTTAGTTTATAATCAATGACAAAAAAAAAATCAGAAAAATGGCGATGGTGTATTGGTCTCTTCATCAACTCATTGGTTTGGTATATAATATAGAAATTAAATCACTGACAAAAAAATGTTCAATTGTTTTCGAAGAATGGCGGTGTACCGGTATCTGAATATGCTAGACGACCACCAGCTATAGTAGACTGTTTTACAGAATTCGTTGATTTATAGAGTCAATAAATTGAATAACCGACGAAAATGTTAGGCAAGGAATGGTGGTGTATCTGTATCTGAATACTGTTTTGAAGAACTCATTGGTTTGGTTTACATAGTCAAGAAATAGAATCATTGATGCAAAGTTCCAGCTGCATTGAATCTCCAGTAGATACATATTACATTAGTTCAATTTGGTTTTTTATACGTGAAATATGTACAAGGCTTACTTTTTATAATTTCGTGAAACTTGCAATGCCGCATTTATCCACGTAATGTTACCTTTACATGTCTATAAGAGTAAAATGATGCCCCTGATTGCGTTGGACCAGGTTTGTTTACAGTCGAAACCTTTCATCATTTTCGATTCTGATGATACACGTACATGTAGGAATATTTTCCGCTACCTTGCTTTTTGCTATTTCATTACTATTTTTTACCTATAGATTTTATTTAATTCCAATATATGCTTTGGTTTTATAAGATATAAAATGGGAATTTTAACATAAGATCTAAAAGCCAAGAAGGGTACTATTGAGTGAAAATTATCTGTTTTACTTACCTTCTGTCTCGCTTTTGACCAGTGGTCAGTGTGACCTTGCTGTTGCTTAATTGGGTCATGCCTTGACCAAAAGGTCATCCTGGAAAGAGAAAACCCGATTTTAGATTCAAAATTGAGATGTTTGTTCAAATAAAACATCGATCTGATTAAAATACAGATCCTAATAACCAATAGAGGATCTGACAACATCCCATAAGGGGTCATGTTCGGATCAAATGTATTTTCTTCATCTTACTATGTCAATTGAAAACGCCATTTCGTTCCGGAGTATACATATATATTTAGTATTGTTGTGCTCTTTGGGCGAGATGACTATTTTCAAACTTGTTCCTATCAAGTCAAGTTTCTAGAAGCGGCAGCAATTTGATTGGCCATTTTCAAAGGTCATCAGAATGTAACCCCTAATGGGATGTTGTCAGATCCTCTTGTCCAACGTTGCGATAGTAAAGGATCTGTATTTTAATCAAATTAATGAAAACTAGGTTTTGGCCAAATAGAATTGTTACACATACCATACTCTTTTGATCGTGGGGTAAAGTAGATCGGTATGACGTGTACATTAATTGTGTAAAGGCTACGTCTTTGTGATACTGATGGCTGATGTGATTTACATCACAATAGAAATGTAATGTAGTATAAATGAAACAATGAAACGCAAGTCTTCTATTCAAATCCACTGTAAGACGAAGTGGTTAATAGTAGTTATTAATACTAGTAATAATTCAGATAAAGATTTCGAAGACAGACAACTCCAAAGGTTTGTCACAAGGCGTCAATGCAACTTGATAAGAAAAACTAGTAACTACTAGACACATCATTCCCAGGGGTAAAACTGCTACATAGAAACCAAGAGAATACAGACACATCTTTTACGGAGGGAAAACTGCTACATAGAAACCAAGAGAATACAGACACATCATTCCCAGGGGGAAAACTGCTACATAGAAACCAAGAGAATACAGACACATCTTTTACGGGGAAAACTGCTACATAGAAACCAAGAGAATACAGACACATCATTCCCAGAGGGAAAACTGCTACATAGAAACCAAGAGAATACAGACACATCATTCCCAGGGGGAAAACTGCTACATAGAAACCAAGAGAATACAGACACATCTTTTACGGGGGTAAAACTGCTACATAGAAATTAAGAGAATACAGACACATATTTTAGGGGGAAAACTGCTACATAGAAACCAAGAGAATACAGACACATCATTCCCAGGGGGAAAACTGCTACATAGAAACTAAGAGCATACAGACACATCTTTTACGGGGAAAACTGCTACATAGAAATTAAGAGAATACAGACACATATTTTAGGGGGAAAACTGCTACATAGAAACCAAGAGAATACAGACACATCATTCCCAGGGGGAAAACTGCTACATAGAAACTAAGAGCATACAGACACATCTTTTACGGGGAAAACTGCTATATAGAAACCAAGAGAATACAGACACATCTTTCACGGGGAAAACTGCTATAAAGAAACCAAGAGAATACAGACACATTTTTCAAGAGGAAAACTGCTACATAGAAACCAAGAGAATACAGACACATCTTTCACGGGAAAACTACTACATAGAAACAAAGAGAATACAGACATATTCTCACGGGAAAAACTACTACAAAGTAACCAAGAAAATGCAGATACATCTTTCACGGGGAAAACTGCTACATAGAAACCAAGAGAATACAGACACATCTTTCACGAGGAAAACTACTACAAGGAAACCAACAGAATACAGACACATCTTTCACGGGGAAAACTGCTACCTAGAAACCAAGAGAATACAGAGACGAGGAAAACTGCTACAAAGAAGCCAAGAGAATACAGACATATGTTTCACAGGGAAAACTACTAAATAGAAACCTAGAGAATACAGACATATCTTTCACGAGGAAAACTGCTACATAGAAACCAAGAGAATACAGACGCATCTTTCACAGGGAAAACTGCTACATAGAAACCAATAAAATACAGACACATCTTTCACGGGGAAAACTTCTACATAAAAGCCAAGAGAATACAGACACATCTTTCACGGGGAAAACTGCTACATAGAAAGCAAGAAAATACAGATACATCTTTCACGGGGACAACTGCGACAAAGAAGCCAAGAGAATACAGACATCTTTCACGGGGAAAACTGCTACATAGAAACCAAGAGAATACAGACATCTTTCACGGGGACAACTGCTACAAAGAAGCCAAGAGAATACAGACATCTTTCACGGGGAAAACTGCTACAAAGAAGCCAAGAGAATACAGACACATCTTTCACGGGGAAAACAGCTACATAGAAGCCAAGAGAATACTGACACATCTTTCACGGGGAAAACTGCTACAAAGAAACCAAGAGAAAACAGATACATCTTTCACGGGTGAAACTACAACAAAGAAACTGAGAGAATACAGACACGTCCTTCATGGGAAAGCCGCTAAAGAGAAAAAATACATCTTTCACGAAACACGTCTCGTATAGGAATATTGGTCAACAAAATAAATATCCAACTTGGTAACATTGGTGATTAAGAATACAGCTGTACTTATGAATAGTCATTCATGTTATTATTACGTAACACGTATTACTTCTGTCACGTAGATATATAGGATACATAGGCAGTTATAATGTACAAGTGTGTGTTACATAAATCTTTTAGTTGTAACACGATATTCTTTGACTGAAAATGCAAGATAAAGCTTTGATTACGCAGGTTTGGACACACAACAGTTGTGTTTAATGCGTTGGGTGGTTTGTAATCTTGAATTTTCTTTTGTTACCAAATACAAATCATAGGGGAAATTAAATGTAGCCAAGTAGCTTACGACATTATCAGATTCAGTTCCACAATTCTTTATCAAAAGCGTCATAAGATTTCTTCGAAAAGATACCTCAGCCGGATTGTCATAAACGGTCTGTATACGAACACTGGCAAGCTGTGTATAGTTAGTTTACCGTCATCCACATCACACTCAATATTCTACCTGATTAGCATTCTAATTAACATTCTACTTAATTAACATTCTATTCTACTTACACACGGAGATTGGGGTTATGACTGGCGTCAAAGGCAGACATCGCGTGACTACCTCCCGTGGAAACTGTTGCGCGAGCCTTCACATAACACCTATGACGTCATACAATTGATGACGTCACAATGAAAAACTAAGTCTCCTTAGAACAAATACTCCACGTCCTCTTTGAAGTTTTCCGAGTTGTTCTATGATTCAGGGTTTTCTATTCCGGTCTACAACCGGCCTGGGCTATGACTAGAAGTATAGTACCCGTAATAATCTTTGGCGGTTTTATTTTGGACGAGATATCGGTGTCTGGCTCTGTGGTGTTAGAGAAACAATTTAACCATTTGTTCGTGGCATTTGGTGACACTTCTGGCTTCCTATCAAATGATCGTTATGCTTAACACTGATCGATTATCGATTATCATCTACCTATGTGGTATAGTTACTGCTAAATCTGTCTGTCACTTTGAGCGCTATTCTCTGATACACATATAGAGGTACGTAATGTGTAGTCGAGGTGTTTAAAACCACCGCCGGGACAACGGATAGTAAGGATTCTATTGTACATTCCTTTGTATAAATACCCTAATTGAAATCTTTAAATGGTTAATAGTTTCTTCTTTCAGGACTTAATATTGTGTTTTCATTTCTACTGAAATAAAAAATCTTTTCAAATTGACAGATGGCTATAGGGAAATTGGTTCTAAAGCTACTCGCGATCTTCGCTGCACGAAGCATTTTTTGAAAAGGTGTAATTTGGATTTCTTTGATATCGGACCTTTAATCGGTCAATGTATTCGCTCGATTTTTACCTTAAAAGATTAATTACGTGACATACATTTGACTAAATCAATTAGGTAAGTCTTGATATGGTACACCATTGATTTGTCACGGTCACGCTGACATACGATAAGTCTCGGCCACGTGTTTATATGTTAACCCCTTCACGGGTGATTGAACCCCAATATTCCGCATTCAAGATATACGTTCATATGTTCCCTCCCATTTTATTTCTCACGATGATTTTTTTCGGTGTGTTTATTTTGTGCAATATTGCATATATAGATGTCGATATGTAACAAAAGAAGTTCGTCGAATATCTAAACATACAAAAAACAAACAAAAATACAAAAAACAAACAAAAATACAAAAAAAATGATGAAGAAATAAAGCAAGCCCCAACCAAAAACAAATTTGATCTTGACCCTTTTGGGTAGAAAATTAATGTATATCCAATTCAAGCTATCTTGTTGTCATTTTTACAATCCACAGAAATGTAATATTTTTTCCGCAATGGCGTCTGGTTTAGTTGTAAATGAATTAATCAAAAACTGCGCTTACAGTCAAGTAAGTTATAAGGAGATCATTTTCATAAGAACTTTGTTTTTATTTCTTTCTATACTTTAAGTTCCTCCATTCACTTGGCTCAGACCCCTGCTTCTAGTCCCGATTATGTTATTGTTAGAAAGAAATGTCAGGACTCTATCATATAGACACGTTCTAAAGTCGCTCTACACAGGTTCATCCTGTCCTCCGTCAAAGTGTATTACACAGATCCTGTTTTGACAGGTTTTTCATCGATCCGATCTAGTTCAGCTCGCTCAAGGCATGTCCGATTTTGACAGGTGACTGTCGTTCCGATCTAGTAATTCAGCTCGCCTATGGCATGTCCGGTTTGACAGGTTTGTCGTTTGAATCTAGTTCAGCTCGTTCAAGATATGTCCGGTTTTGACAGGTTTGTCGTTTGAATCTAGTTCAGCTCGTTCAAGACATGTCCGGTATTGACAAGTTTGTCGTTTGAATCTAGTTCAGCTCATTCAAGACATATTCGGTTTTGACAGGTTTGTCGTTTTAATCTAGTTCAGCTCATTCAAGACATGTCCGTTTTTGACAGGTTTGTGTCGTTCCGATCTAGTTCAACTCGGCCACTGCATGTCCGGTTTAGAAAGGTTTTAATATCCTGATTTAAATTTTAATCGAAGGTCCTGTCAATATCTTTGCATAAAATCGCCTCAAATTCCCCATATACTGAGCGATATACGACATTCATCAGCACGCCATTTAATTGCATAATTCATATTCCGTCATACCAATATCGGGGCCCTGTACGTCTAATATCCGAGCCGGGGGTCCGGACATCCCGGTCCGGAGAATCCGAGTCTAGATATTAGGATTAAAAATAACGCTTCCACTAAAACATCGAAAACATCCCCATATCCAGGTAGTCAAATAAAAGCGTGAAGTGTATAGGGGCGTGTATTGAAAATAAATCCAATGGGATAGCTGGAAGATTTTCCTTTCCAAAATGAATCCACTTTATCAATTTAAAGATACCTTTTTATCTTTCATTACGACAACAAAAATATTTTTATAATCTCACCTGTTCAGCTTTTCGTAGGAAATCCTAGTCGGTTCAATGGTCATTGTATACAACAAAATCCAAACACAGTATTATGAAAAACAAAAGTAGTCTCCGTGAACTTAAAGTGTCGGTATTAACAGGTTTTATCCTCAAGACGTATTCTCAGACTGTCTGGATCAGAGGGGTGCCATTTGGTGGTGTTGGGTTTCCGTGTAGGGAAATGGTGAAATGGTGACAGGTTTTTGGTCTTATTACCAACCAGACTACAATACAAAGTTCGGGGCCCTGTGTGGGAAACACAGCCAGTGTCACATTAATAAAGGTTTTATTGGTCTGCTGAAAACTAATACACATTAATTCCCAGACGTACCAAATACTATCGATCACAAAAGCCCCGCGTCCCAAATAATCACAAAGGTTTTACTCTCAAATAAAAGCGAGCTATATGCCCATAAATGTTGTAAAAGGTGCCCATAGAAAGTCATTATAATGGAATACACACATTATAAAATGGTAATCGTTTAAGAAAACAGGCGTGTTATTGAATTCTGTCTATCCCACATGTACCTCTTCATTATTAGTACAATATTCGTGTATTATCAGCCGGATCGCGCTACTTTATAATATACACTTTGAATTATAATAAATCAATCCTATTGATTTTAGACTGTGGTGTACAACAGTCAAGGGACAAAGGCTGTGACGATAACAAAAGCTGTTCCTACATTGTCGTTAGAATGGGTGGACAAGGCATATAGAACTAATATACATTTTGAATGTTTCCAAATCAGTGAAGCCTGCCTAACACTTTGGCACGGAAACGACACGCGCTTTGAAACTCATGCGCCATGGAAGGCCCATTATGTATAAAGATTTAGATCGATAAAGGTGCATCGTACTAAGCTGTAAGTCGAAGTTTAGGTACATTATTTCAAGACTTGACGCTTCCGCTCTTGAAACGTTTTATCCAAAAATGTATAACTACACTCATTGTGCCAATCAATGTCATAACCGACGTTATACAATGTATTTTGATATTTACTACATATTAGGGTTCCCTTCCTTCAAGTTGCAAGTAGGAAAATGTGAGTTGTGAGTTTGGAAATGCGAGTTGCGAGTCGGAAAATGCGAAATTCCTGTTTAGGATTACACGACCGCCTAATTTTTTACCCCCGACCCTAATTTGCTTTCCACTTTTCCACGAAAAATAATCAAAAGTTGGAATTTCGATCTCAGACTCCGGTTCCGGCCATTACTTAAGAGTGAAAGACAATGAAAAAAATCCCGACCTACCAATCCTATTTTTTTGCCAATGTTATCCTATTAAAACAGACATTTGTTTTGTCTAAGTCTATTAGTGAACTACCTTCACCAAGTAGTTCATTAATTAAATCATAAATAGTGTGGTCATTTAAATACATCTCCATCTCATATAATCAATACACAACAGCAAATTATCATTTGTCAAAAGGCACGTGACGTTGGGAAAAAACGTTTCAGAAGCAATGGCTACAACTTGCATTTATCATTAGCAACATCTACGTACCCGGCCTACTATACCTTTGACCATTATCTGTCTAAAAGTCTTTTGAGCTACAATTTTGCAGCTAATACAGCGCTAGCAACACTTCTCGAACACTTCACACAAACAGCAAAGAAAAAGCATTCATATCACAGTAACCGCGGTCAAATAATTATTCAAATGACGGTGTCTGGTCGTGAAGAAATACAATAAATCACATTATGATAATAACCGACCAGAAATTGACCCATATACATTAACCTGTCGGATTGGTTATCAATGATTTATAGAAGAAAACCACCGGAAGCAAAGTAGTTTTTCATAATACAATAATCTAAAATACACAAAAGCAACATATCCTTATAACCGACATAAAACAAATTTCCACATTACAATAATCGAGTACGGAAAACACATTTCCTAATAACCGGTATTACAATAACCGGATATACAGTATTTCAAATCATATAAATAGGTCAAATAGCATAAGCACTTGAAAATGGTATAAAAACAGTGGCTTCAAATCTTCTAAGACACATTCAAGCCGGACTTGCGTCCCAGTGCACGTGCGCCACACAGTGCACGTGCGCCACACGATATCGTTACCTATCCTTGCTCTTTTTCTTTGCTATTTGTTGAATGATGGGTTCAAGGTCAGTAAATTCTTGGTAAATACATCTGTATAGGTAAAGGGCAACAAACAGGTAAACAAATATTAATATGATCAAACATCAGGTAAAAAGATGTTAAAAGGTGAAAAATCGGGTAAAAATAGATCTTTTAAATGGTCATACTTCACGTAAACAGATCTTCATGGGGTCCAATAAACAAACAGGTAAACAGATCTTTAGATGACCAAACAAAAGGGAAAAAAACTTAAGATGATCGAACAAAAGGTAAAATAACGGAAAGATTTCCTTTTGAACCCCCTCCAAAAATAATTCATTCTTGCTTTAGCCAAGTGTCTGAAAAGGGTTGTTCTTTAGGGATGCCAATAAAAATTGGGGCATGGCGTTTTTGAGGTTAAAATGAGAACAAACAAGTTTTAACAATCCAGGAAAAAATATTAAAAAAAACTATTTGCATACATGTGCCTACTTTCCTTTGTCGCATCTATACAACACTCATACATATTGCGTAGTTAGGTGATATGAAAGTTATAACAAGCGGATAAAATCTTTTTCATTTATGTAACCTTACTCTCGGCGAGATTTGTTAACCCACATATGTACTTGACACTTACCATCAGCTCTGAAGTCTATCGTCTTTTTCCCCCAAAAATAATATTATTCAAGAATTATTTTATACATACGAATATGTAACATACATTTTAAACATTCAAAATACACACATATTGCCTGTAAATTCTTGTATCGTCTTAACAACTACACCACTGGGTCAGTTGGCGAACCAAAGGCAAACAATTCTGTACAAAAGTATGGCTTTAAAATTAATCCTGCTTAATTAATACAATGATAAATATGAAGTGGTTTTTTTTATTATAGAGTACATTTGAGAATGAAAGAAGAGGAGAATTCCTTTAATTTCTCACCAAAAATTAGTTTAGTCATAAACATCTTGAGGGTGGTTCAAAAGGAACTCTTAATTTAGAGGATCAAACAAAAGGTGAAAAGATCTTTAGGGAATCAAACCAACTTTTTGTGCAGAGCTTAAGTTCAGGTAGTCATATCATTCGGTATACAGACAATGTCTCAGATACAAAAGTATCAATGTTAATGTATTTATCAAGTCACAGGCGTTTAGCTTTATATATGTTTCTCTCTCTGTATGTGTAATACTGTGTCACAGTAATTAACATACATATGTATATAGAAAATATCTATAGCGTCAAACGCCTGTGGCAGTCTATAGTTATTTTGATCTCTTTCTGAATAATGAAGTTTCCAAAGCCCTTGTACTTATGATAATTTCGCTTTTGTCAATGTTAAAACTTACACAATACGGTATTATTATCCAAATATCTTTTGTTAGAACCAATACAATCATTAAGTACGTATGTTTGATATAAAGAAATCGTTACGACAATGTTTGTTCATCCGCAAGTGTAAATATTGAGTCGAATCCGTGCATATATATAAGATACGAAAACACGTGCACTTCCGCAAGTGTAAATAAAGCTGTGGATTATGTGGTAGAAGAGTGGGCGGTCCGTCTGTCTTAGCTGTGTATAGATCCTCTCCTTACATAAGAGTTTGAACTGTATTAAAAGGATATCTTATCTAGAGTCTAGCGCTTATGGAATTAATATACATACCAAGTGACTATGGTCTCCATTTAATGATAAAGCATGTTTCAGGATATCACCGGGAGCTCGTGAAAACCCTCTACACAGGAATAGCATGTGTATGTAAAGCTCGGGCCTCGACTTATCGAGGAAAAAACTTACATAAAAACAGCATTTACTTCAAAGAAAAAAAATGACTCGGTATTAGCTCTGGTATTAGGTATGTTTTAAAAGTAAGTAGAAAGTAGATGCTCCACCGCCGACGTACCAAAAACGGCACTCATCCTTGGAACTATAATTCGTTTTTAATCGTGTATCTATATGTCTAATTAACATTAAAATAATATGAAATAATCTATTTTGCCTTTGGTCCATGCGCAATCAGTACTTCATTCCATAAAGGATATAGTGCCAGATAATTTTTCGGGATGCATTTAATTATATTTTGTATTTTCATCACATTAAGATCGAAGCTAAAACTTTTCAATGGTGGTAATGGTGTAAAGTAAGTAACTTTTGTCACTGAAGAACAAAACTAATACGTCTGTTCCTGTTTTTGATAGAGAAAAAAATATCATTTGTCAGCGGTGGAGCATCTTTAACAATAACTGATCTTTCCGTCGGAAGGTACGTTAGTCATGGTACCGGTGTATAGATCCTCTGATAGTATTCGAAAAGAGAAGGCTTATTGCAAACTACCAAGGAGGACTGGAGGCTTTTGTAATGTTATTATAAAGTAGGTAGGGTAGTGTAGACAGTATTTTTTTTAATTTTTTTAAGCTTTCATGATATAGCTTTTCTGTCTCAACAATATTTGGGAGTTTAGATCCATCCCTGTTAAGCTCAGTTATAACAGGAGCGTGGGCGTTATCCCCAATCAATCAACAACGATATAAACTGAAACAACATAAACCGTTATTACCATAAACAATTTAGATGGGGCACATTGAAAATTAATGAGCTTTGTACATGGATGTATGAGGATTATTGTGATTCACTATGTATATATTGTTACACACTATGTATATATTGTTACACACTATGTATATATTGTTACATTTTGGTTTCACTGAGCCTTTATTACTGTACCCATCACAGTACTCGTTGGACGAATTGTTTTATTAATGGGAAAACTATGAGGTCATCGGGACCTTGCTAGATTCTCTTGTCCAACGATTTGAAAGCAAAACCGTTAACGACTTACCACAGCTTTTCTGGTTTAAACCCTTCCCGTTGTGGAAATTTCACTACTAACCAATAGCAAAAATACTAAAGTATCCATATCATTCCCAATGTCTGTGACAGTGGATATGATAGTTAAGAAGAATTAAATTCTGGATATTAGATATGCAATGTTTCCATTATTCTCATTGGCTAAAATAGGCCACGTGAGGTTCGATATGTAACATAATGACTCGATGATTCCTTTTGTAGATGCATAGAGTTGATACATTGTATTCTTACCCAAACGGTAAATTCGTCAGGGTGCCGTCCTACGGCCATCGTTCTTCTTATAATTAACAAAGGTCCGTATTTTGTAAATATCTGTGGTACTGACCATTGGTCAATAGACAGTCTAGTGTTATTCCATACCAGTAGAATAAAAAGATAAGTTGTATTTTTCTCAGTAACTAAAGGGACAATGTCGAGAATAATGGATGCATGGCCATGTCAAAACATGAAGGACTTTTAGTGCTTATTTACTTCAATTGAGAACTATTTCTAAGCCAATGAAAATGGTCGTTACAAATAAAATTGAATTATTAAAGGCTAGTGTAATGCTCAGGGGAAATTTACACAAAAGTACTAAACCATGACATATTTGTGACATGGTTTTTCAAACACATTAATTATAGGTACTAATTAAGGCACTTTGGATACATCCCGCCGCGAGTCAATGACAAGCATTACAAGAATAATCCGTAATCCTCATACCAGATACCACGATAATTCCAGGCTCAGTCGTGGGGTTCCTTACTCCTACTTACATATTTGTAGGATTATCACACGGTTTACTGTGATAAGACGTGGATTGTTACTTATAGTAAGATGGGACCAACAGCAGAGATGAACCAGCTGGAAAGCACTCTTTTTGTTCGGTCGGTTGAGCGTAAGACTAGTAAGTCGACGGTCCCGAGTTCGATCCCTAGCGGAGGTAGTGATAATATTTATGTAAAATCCTACATTCTATCACATTCGGTCACATGTTTACAGATGCTTCAAATGGACAATGACCAGACCAATTGAACAAGCATTTACATGCAGGACCTACCTCTTAAAGGGGCAAAACTTGGGCCAACAACATAAGAACTAGGATTAGGACACTCGGTCACCAGTTGGCTCGTCCCCTCAAAGAGGCAAATATTGGACCAACAACACAGACGAACCAGGACAAGGACAAATGGTCACATCAAAGCCTTCCCCTTAAAGAGGCAAAGATTCGGCCCTCAACGGACGAACTAGGATTAGGACACTCGGTCATCACCAGTAGGCCTTACCTCTCAAAAGGGCAAAGATTGGGCCAACAACAGATGAACCAGGATTAGGACAATAGGTCACGTGAGGGCCCTACCTCTCAAAGGGATAAATATTGGGCCGACAACATACGCACTAGGATTAGGCCCATCGGTCATCAGTAGGTCCAACACCTCAAAGAGTCAAAGATAGGGTCCACAACAGTCGAACCCGTATTAGGGTACTCGGTCACCAGTTGGCCCTTCCTCTTAAAGGACAAAGATTGGGCCCATAACAGACGAACCAGGATTAGGACAATTGGTCACATGAAGGCCTACCCCTCAAAAGGATAAAGATTGGGCCCATAACGTAGGAACCAGGGTTATGGCAATCAGTCCGTCACCAGTAGGCCCAATATCTCAATTGGATAAAGATTGGGCCCTCAATAGTCGAACCAGGATTAGGGCACTTATTCAATCCCTCGTTATGCAAAGTAAGTTATAGGTGACGTATGTAGGTGATTTAACATTTCGCGCCATTACGATTTATTTTTGTATTACGTCACGAGATCTACTGTAGCTATAAATCACATACATTTACATTCATTTAATCCTTAGAGCGGATTTCTTTGTCGTCAATTCTATGGACGGTCAAGTAAGTTTACGCCGTTAGTAAATATACACACCTGCTTTAGTAGTCAAATTTGGTAACAAAAGTGATTGCCGCTGGATGTGTTTACACTTACTTTGAAAATAAATTGCCAAATTGAGAATTAACAACAAAGATACATTAAATCGCTACCCTTAATGTATATTTGGTCTTTAAATTAGACATAAATTTTATATTATCTGCTATACTTTTGTTAAGGGAAAATTACATTTAATACTTTCTTCACCGCTGTTGATGCCATTCAATGACATTATTTTATAGTTATCTGTATCTAGCAAGTCCCATATATGGGGGAATTATTAAGAAGTTGGAGTATAGGAGTAATCATATACTAGTTTAGTACAACCACACTGATTCCAGAGAGAAACATTCAGAGTCATTCCCAAAGTACAACAATCGAAAGCCACATTTTCCAAAGATAACTTCGTTGTCCACGATGACCTCAATGTCGCGATTTCGAATTCCAAATGGAGCAGTTGCCAGAAACTGACAGCTTGTCGGAGGTTTTTTTTCCGGTTTCTCCGGTTTTCCTACATCATCAAACCTGGCACGTCCATAAATAACCCTGGCTGTTAATAGGAGGTAAAACGAAAAAAAACAGACAAACCATCGTTGACCATGCCATTTGTGCAATGCTACAATACAGCATTACTAACTATCAACCTAACACTCGTAGGACATCTTTAAGTCCATACTTTTACACAGACATACTTATTGTGATATATGGGACAAAGGACAATGTGTTGTAAACCTTTCCAAATGCCTTTTGCCATTATTCTTTGCTAAACATTGATAGGCTTTGATTCATACACTTCAATTACACGCGCACTGGATCAAATCAACAAATACTAATATAAAACTAAATTGTAACAGGGGTACCCTCCAAATACTAGAAGAAACCTACTGGGAAGTCTTCCAAAATAAGCTTATGCCACAATTACGTTTCAAAACACAATATAGTATGCTGCTAGGACTCCCTGATACAATACGTATTTGAGGTGGAATCCACTAACATATCCAGAAAATCAAAAGGCATCACCACAAGCTAATATACTAGCTTCCTGTGATGCCAAGTTCAGCTAAAGTTCAGCCAAAATATCAAAACTTAAAATTATCAGAGGACCCCTTTCAAAATACTTTGTAAGATATTGTATATGGAAAGTCAGTTTACATATCCGATATCGCATGACCCCTTCCGAAAGAAGCTTTTTTAATACTGTTTACATCAAGTATACTGCTTGATACTGTCAACTGGGATACAACATATGTTAGAGTAATGTTAACAAATGTAATACTGCAAGACATGTACATAGTAGGTACTGTACTAACTCTTCAATGCATAATATTATGGACCAACATAATTAAAGGGTAGATATTTCAGGACACGACATAGTAATGTGCATTGGATTCCAGCAAAACAGATAAATTAGCATGTCGATAATCCACACCTGGGACGTTTTCACCGGTAGTTTAAACAATAGCTAACCCACGAGATTACCTGTAATATTAATTAAGTGTTACTTTGCAAGCTATACTTACTCGGATGTGGCTGACCGAGGTCTGACAATCTCCATATCTATTGCCTGTCCGGAACAATACACTATATCGTCTTCTTATATAAGTCCAATAGCTTCGACACAGTTTTAATTAGTACCAGTTTTCATAAATATAACAGTAGGCCTATAAAACAAACTCGACAAAACCCCGATACTATACAGGTAAGTCCCTTAATACGGCTCCAAGTTGCCAAGCGACACCCGGAGGCTTACAATATTAATCACGCTGCTTGTTCATTTGCCAAAGTATAGGAGAAAGCTGAACGGGAAATAGAGTTTAGATTTAAATGTTTATTCCAAAGAGGAAATGAGATTTGCTTGTTCATTTCTATCTCACAACAGCCCGATATAAAGCCGAAATTTCAAAAGCATTTGCCATTTAAAAAGTTAAATTGCACACGAGACGACGATGTATATTGATATCACAATAAAGACGTTTTAAAATTCAATCGATATGACAAGATTGTGGTTTAGGATGGCAGCGAAAAGCTATGTCAATATATTTATTTTCGATTAGTTTTGAATTAGTGGACATTTTCGCACAGCGAATTAAAGCAACGGAGAATTACCGGTATATATTATATACTGTAGAGCAAGATATAATTTCAAACGTAATCCAGAGAGCTATTTAAGATCCCGTATTCAGAACACCTTATCTTGACGTGTCAAACCCACGATTACGATAAATGTGTTATATATGATTTGTTAACCAAATTAAATATACACTTGAAAGAGCAAACATACTTGCGTCGGTAAAGTCTGAATTTTCATGCAAATATACGAACTCGTGCGTTGCATTGGCAGGGGTAGATTTCTAATCATTAAATGTATACAAATGACATTCCTTATTTCATTTGAGGATCAGGTTTTTATTTGGGTGGTGAATTCCAGATTGGATAAATGGAAATCGGTCTTTACTAATACCTTGTGTATATTTTAACCACACATAGTGCAATAATCCGTTCGATCGGTTGGGCGTTCAATACCTTGCGGAGGTAGTGGTCTCTCCAAGAGCTCATTACGATCCCTCGTCTACCGAACATTATGAGTAAAGAAAGACAACTCCGGCAGTATTGACAAATCGAATCAAAAATCTCCGTGACCGGTCAGATAAAGTCATAGTCTGTAACTCCGGTAGAGATTGTTATTGTTTGTCAATACTGTACTTAAATGGCATTGCTATGAATGGAAACCAATCTAAACCAATAATGTGTTATAACATGTAGGTTTACTAAATACCTATACACTTAAACACAAATAAACTAAGCATAGGTGTCAAATGCAAGGTATAGTTTGTATAATTGAGGTCAACCATTTTGATCGAGCCAGTTTTCATCAAAGCCTATTTTGCATATTACAGCTAGAGTTACCCGCCCTTGTGGACAAGTATAGTGAATTTATTATCTAACAATTGACACCAACTGGCAAGGGCAGATAACTGTAGCATGCAAACACCAAATATTCTGTCGTTGCATATCACAGTTATCTGCTCTTGATGGAAAGTATTATTCTTTTTTTCTTCATTTTGTGGTTTTTTTTTTTGTTTTTGTTTAAAATATGACATGAGGGTAATCGATTCATACAACGTGACAAGGAACAACTACTCGCAAGAACAGATAACTCTGTAATACAGCATTCCACGTGTCTATGTGATAAAAACAGTACACTTATGGTTATTCTAAATTTTGTGTATATATATTTTACGCTGAAAACTTATCTCTAGTCAAATTTTACGAATGTTATATGCCTTCCGACGTGATAACGCTGGCCCTACATCTCTGGGCTGCGAATTTGAAATATACATAGTGTAAATGCCACCGGTTTTTTTTCTCTCCAGAAACTACGGATTTCCTCCACTTCAATCTGGTACGTTCTTAAATGACACTAGATGCTAATTGGACAGACAAAATATCCAAACTCTAAACCCAAAATAAATATGAAAACGGTATAAATTGGTATTTATTCAAATTAAGGAATATTGAATTGAGATTCTTTTACAACACAAATATAATTGATAAAGGTTTTATGAACATGGTATTTCATGGTTCAATATGTTACAATGAGCTACTGGTGATACGATGAAAACGGCTAGATAAAACACCGGTTAATTACATAATATCTATGGCACATGATGCTTCAATATATATTGCTTTGTCTTGGAAGACAGTAAAGGATAATCACCTGACAACTCAGTTCTCTTGACGCTCATAATTTGCAAACCGGACGCCAATTTCATCACTTGAATTACGAAAACCGTTGATTTGACATTTTGCAAATTGCAATGGAAAGCCTTTTAAATTTTAGAACACAATAATCGTTTCTCATGTTTTACATCAACATTAAGTAAGGCCTATTAGAAGCTGTAGTATAAAACAACTGACTTAACGATAAGTATGATAGCACTAGTATAGCATATTAACACGTTGAGAAACAGTACTTTCCTAATTGACAAAACTTCCATGTCCCTTCCTCTTGCTATGGCGTATCTGACGTCACTCAGTTGGCCTCACTATCAATTTGTATGGATGTGGCGAGCGAACAAACGAATACAGCCCGACCTTGTCGTATGGCGGACCTTCCGGTTTGAGTAACTCGCACCTCTGGAGGACGTTAACTAGGAAAAGAAAGACCTCTAGACGAGCCAGTCCTTCTCCGAGACATCTACGCTTTCCAAAGCCGAACGCAACGGACAGATCCACCTTCGCCTGGTCCAGCGTACCGTCCACGTTAAGGAATCTTTCCGGATTGAATTCGTCGGGGTTTTCCCAGAGATCGGGATCGAACGAGGTGCCATATAAGTCGAAGAATACAACAGTGTCCTTTGGTATGTTATAGCCACGGAACGTGACATCGCATGTTGTTCCATGCGGAACGCACATTGGCAAAGTTGCTGAAGTTCGGAGCACCTCTAACATTACTGCTTCCACATATGGTAATTTAGCGCGGTCTTGTATCGTTACGGTTCGGCTTCCGAGAACATTGTCCAGTTCGGCCCGTGCTTTTGCTTGAACTTCCGGATTTTCAGCAAGGTACATGAAGGCCCATGTCAATGTCGAGGCGACGGTATCGAACCCCGCACCAATGTAGTCATGGACCGTTTCCACGATCATCTTGTTAGTAAGGCCCGCCTTCCTCTTCTCTTCCGCTGAGTAACTTTCAGTCGCATGCAGGAGTCCGTCTGCTGCATCTCGGAGATGATCTGCATCATAGTCCTTCTTGTGGTACGCAATTTTTTTGGCAGCAAGCTTTCCCATTCTAAACAGAATAGTGAGTATACCTTTATACTTCCACGGCATCATAAATGCCATATAAGGCATCACATCAAATGGATTCCCGGCTCTTGTGAAGTTTTTAAAATCGCCAAAGTTTCTAATGAGATACGACAGTTGTTTATCTTCCTTTGCTTTCCTCCCTCTCCCGTACACTACCTGGTAAATAACACTACCTACTGAAAACGATATACTCTCGCATGGATCGAAGGCTTCCCCGTGGTGCTCGAGGAATTCGTTGACGAGGTCCTGAGCTTGCTCTTGTACCATCTCAGTTATAGGGTTGTTCCGTGTTCCTGTGAACATCTTCAGAGCGTTTCCGGCTATTCTACGGTGCAAGACCCAACGGGGGTTGTATTTCCCGAAGACAAGACCCTTGACTGGTCCCCCTATTAGTCTGTTAATGAAAAATAAGGGCCTGTCTGAAAACTCTTCCATAGAAAGGGCAGCTTTGAAGGCTTCCTTGCCGCTGATGACAACTGTCGGCCACATACCCATACGGATACTATATATATCTCCATATTGTTTCCTTAACATCCGGAAACCCTCCAGAGAACCATATTTGTTGAAGAAAGGTATATCTCCGACGATAGGGTAGCCCTTTGGACCCGGAGGTAGTTTTCCCTTTGGTTTTTCCTGATTAAAGAAATGAATCTGCAAGAACCTTGTGACCAGTAAAACCACGGTGAAGGTCAAAAGCGTTCCTAGCAAGCTTTGTTGGATTCCCAACTCGTCCAAAACGTTTGAATCGAGAGTCATTTTCTCCGGAAAACTCATTCCAGACCACTAATCCAAGTTTGTTTTTCTGATGTTTTGTTTGGAATGCTCAGTGATACATCTCAAGACTTAGCTATTCCTACAATAAAAGAAAAGCAATCAGTTTAGATTTATATTTATACGCAGTCATACTTATCAATAACAGTAGACAGCTATTCTTAGACTGAATTGCCTGTCGTCGTGTATTTTCTCTCCGCTTGGTGTCGCTCCAATAATAGTATCTATGAGCGCAGCCAAGCGGACATTATTGGTACTAAGGCACTATACGGGCTTCTGCTCCTCATAATATGACAAAATATAACTTTAAGGTTTTGGGTAGAAATTACTAGATAATCTGGCAAACCATCATTTACACGAAGCCATTGGAAGGTTTTAAACCATTCGACCCCGTGACCTTGAATTACGGTAAAGGTCATTTATTTGAACAAACTTGGTAGCCCTTCATCCCAGCATGTCACAGACCTAATATCAAGTGTCAAGGCCTTTACTAACAGACATGGTTGTACTTCATCCCAGCATGTCACAGACGTAGTATCACGTGTCTAGACCTTTAATGACAAACTTGGTAGTCCTTCATGCCGAAATGCTACAGGCCCAATATGAGTACCTTAGGTATTTCGGTTATTGAGAAGTCGTTTGAATGAAAAGGTTACACACGGCGGACGGCGACGGACGATGCTTTCTGATAATATCCTAGATAAAATGATAAAATTACATGTATTTGATCTTATAAAAATCAGGAATCTGTCATTGAATGTTTATAAATACAACTCAAACGTTATTTTTCATAGATTGTTATACAAATTATATCAAGTTCGATGGCTCGTCTGTGGTAAGAACTCGGAGTGCCCTGCAGGTAGGGCGTTAGAATTGTACCTGCTGCCCCTATTGCATGATCGTAAAAGGCGACTAAATTTAGGATCTTATCTTTTCTCTTCTTCCTAACTGACTTTATCTTTCCTAATGCCTCCCTTGGCACCGCCTCACTTTTGGCCTTGAGTTGAGCGTTCGCCCCTGTGAGGAAGGCCCTGGGTTCTGTCCCCTGGCCGAGACACACCAAAGTCTATAAAAGTGGTAGTTTCTGCTCCTGCTTAGCGCTCAGCATACAGGGAGTGGGACGACTGGTTCGCCCGTTGTCAGTATAATGTGACCGGGTGGGGTGTGTTGCTTGGTGTCTTCGGCGGCATGCTTCAGTGATATAGCACTATAAAAAGGGCAACAGTTCCACTATACAAGAAGACACAACATGAATATACCGCAGTCTCCCAAAACACGCACCTCGCACAACATACACGCAACACACCGCATACATGGGAGGCCGTCCTTACATGACCATAGCTGTTAATAGGACGTTAATTAATCAAACAAACAAACGATGGCTCGTCTGTGGTAAGAACTCGGAGTGCCCGGAGTGACCCTTGTGACCAAGTCGTAGACCCCTGACCTTCTCACGTCTATGTAGCGGTTCGAACTCCGGTGAGTAGCTTTATCACCACATTACTCTATCACACTATCTATATAGCTTCTTTTCATATAAATCAATACTTTATTCGCCTACAGCATAGCTCTATTCTACACATACGAACAGTAACTAACAGTATTACGCCGATTTGAATAATGTGAGTTTGACGTTCTACCCTCTAAATAGATTTACTTCCTATTTTGCAATTTTACTTAAACTCGGCGTTCCAATTCCGCTAATAAAATATGGTGCATGATGCATAGGGATTTGAGAATTAGCTACAGTCTATATATAATCATGGACCCACCAGAGTGTCCTAAGACCATTTTTAGACGTTTTAAGGGTCTAGTTAAAAAATCGGTAAAATTATGCTATACATAATACTATGTAAAGTATGACTTTTGCCGATTTTTTATTTTGACCGATAAAATAACTTCTAACAATAATCTAGTACTATGTAGAGTATTTTTTACCGATTTTTAACCTACGTGTAGACCCACCCCTAAAACGTCGCAAATGGTCTTATGGCACTCTGCTGGGTCCATAATTATATACTGCTGGGTCCATAGTTACCTGTGATATCTATCTGTCCACAGAGTGGGTCATACATAATATAAACGTAGCCCCCTCCCCAACCCTCCTCAACACATACACAGAAAAGTGTGTTAATAAAAAAACGTGGCCTCTATGTATCGGAATAATAATGAAAGTACACAACTAATAATCGAATGAATCGTTCGTCCGATATCCGGATTAACAATACAATTTACTTACTGCGTCGATGCCCATTTCGAGTGTCGCGTGTGCCATAAAACGTGACGCGATCGTCGTCATCGGCGTCCGTACCACAAAATATAGCTTGTTGTATAACATAATTTTTAGCTTACATAACTTCGGCCATTTTGGATGCGAGTGATTCATCATAATGTCCTAAACATCCAATTTCAACACCGATTCATTCTTGCATAACATCCATATTCATATAGAGATAAACTATTATTAAATGTCGATGATAAATTGACTTCGAATAAGCTACGTTTTTTCCTATACATTATCACTATATGCTTTGTAAACACATACAATTAATGTATGTACTGTACGTGTGTCACCTCGGTACACGTGTACTATACGCCTAACGATTATATATGTTCACCCAACCGATATTTTTTGTAAGTTTTATCTGATCATTGTCTGCCGTGGATTCCCAACAATGTACCGTGAATGTATACAGACATCGGTTTTGTCGTGGTCACCTAGCAGTCTTTAAAAAAACTACCATACAGAAATCACTATTGACATGTATGGATGACGTTTTAGTTGCTTATTAACGAGGAAGGACAAAGAAGATGTATATGCTACTGTCGTTAAATTTTGTTACAACTACATCACATTTACTTAAACACATGCATGTCATTTGCTTATTTGCTCGAGCAGAATGTCCATAAACCAAAAAGAAATCCCTTGTGCACAATGCATATATATATATATATACGAAAGAATACGAGTTACCTCCCCTACAACCTATAGCCGAAAGAGTCCAAAACGTATGTTTTTTTCAGGCTACACACCTGTTATCAGGTCTCCGGGTTTTCTGATCTTTATTCTTCATTAATCATTTAAGATTTTTTTTCATTTTTGAAACTAGTGGTTTTAGATAAAGGTCAAGGCCATTCATATGAAGGAACTTAGTAATACTTAATACCATCATGCTACAGACACACTACAGACATGCTACAGACCACATATCATGAATGACGGTCATTGTCATTTATTTGAACAAAATTAGTAGATCTTAATCCAGCATGCTACTACAGGCCCAATATTTAGGTCAACAGGCCTCTGACATCACGAGAAGCTGTTGAAACTTGGTTCAGTATATTTACCCATATGTGACTTTGAATGAACGCCGACGCTATATTTCAAACAAGCGTGGTAGAACACTTCAGGCCTAATATCGTCTCTAGGCATCATGGAACAAGAAAGTTGATTTTTTTTAGAATAATAAATATACGAACTTAGCACGACGCCGGACACCAGGACAAAAGGCAATCGCGCCTGGTGACCTAAAGACTTGCTTAGAATACGGAAATACGGGTAATCTTACATGCTTCCTCGATGCTCCAGAGGTTACTATCACTGACGTTTTATCCACCCCTGGACTATGTCATCTTCAAGGGAAGGATTTGCAGGCCACTGCCTACGGATTTATTATGAGCAATCAAACCGTACGGTTACCGCACGTGACTTTTGCATTGTCCTGCTGTCAATCAAACCGTACGGTTACCACACGTGACTTTGCATTGCGTATGCTATACGCACATTTGCTACGACATTGATAGATATAACAGTGTTAGGATGGGATGCTTCACATAGAGGATAAATAACATGCTTATAAGGATGCGTCGGACATCTTGTATTACACAGAAAATATACTCGATCGTTTAATATTTTGATTGGTGAATATGATGATTATTTAGAAAGTAAAAGACGGCAACCTTGGTACGCCCGTATTCAATGAACCGGAACTAATACATTCAATTTGTTATATTTTCTCTAGAATCCGTCCAGATTTTTTATGATTGTGCAAGATTATCCATTGATTAATATATATGTGTGATGCATATTAACAAATTACTCAGTCGTCTTCTGGAATAATGAAATTAACATGCTTACCTTACTGATCCTACAGTGTCACCGCTGTCAGGTCGCTCGTGCAGTCATTTACGGGCGGGTACAACCATAGGGACACGAGAATTTGTTACAAGTCTGTATAGAGTCACAGGGGCACGAGAATATGTTACAAGTCTGTATAGAGTCACAGGGGCACGATAATGATCAGTGTAACTTTAAATTCAATTCAATTCAATTTATTTGGATTTTTACATCCACAAACAAGGATCGATAGAAAATTGCAAAGATTACATCACATGTATAACACAATAATAATAATACAAGAACAACTTATGTATCAAAAATGACATTGCTAAATTACAAATACATTTAAAAAAAAATAGAAATAGATTTTCCACAGCCTTCCCTGTAGGAAGGGTGTTAGATTTGTGCCTGTTGTCGCCATTGTATGATCGTAAATGGCAACTAAATGTGGGATCTTTTTCTCTCTTACAGAACCTACCACTGACCAACTATCAATTGCCGAACAAAAATACTAAAATAGCCTTGCTTTTTACAATTAATGGTTCCCCAGCAATCAGTCAATGTGAACGTGATTTTGCATTGTATATACTACAACAGTTTCTCCAACATTGAATAGGTTACGATTTGGAGTATATTTACAGATTTTCTATTCACTGTACACCCAATGCCGATCGTCATTTTTTTTACAAAGTTATTAATTTCAAAGTTTCCTAAAAAATATTTAAAATGCATTTTAAATAGACAACGATACCTCTTTTCATTAATAAATAAATATTTAACAAAAGCATGAGTGAAATGGAACAAAATTCCTCAAATTTCCAGAACCAAGGCAAAGCATTACAGTGATAGTGATTTTTTACGGTAAATAATTATTTCTGTCACGTAACCTGGAAGCAAAGTATTACCAAAATGATAATAATTTTAAAAAAATGTTCCAAAATAAACAAATAAATATTGCCATTTCCTATGGCATTGTTAACGATTTATTTATATCGTATCAAGTGATACGATCAAGCAAAAGATACAATATTTACGCTATATCCATACCCGAGCCAAATTCCTGTAAAAAGAAACCAGAACCAATTAGACGCATATGAGCCTGTTTCATCAAGGAAAATAAATTCTTAGACAAGACTATGCACCTAAAAAATAAATAAGCTACTGTAAGAACGATTTGAGAAGTTTTTACCAAACAGTGCTAAATTACTCCACTAGTGCTGTTTAGGGTTGGGCCTACAACAAGTAGCCCACACTCACATTGCAGGTCTCCATGATGCCAGATACTCCACAGGTTATTAGAAATTATAACAACGCAACTTTCAATAAACTCATAGACTTTAATTTTTCCTAAGTGTTATGAGAATGATTCAGGGGAACTATAGAACACTAATAGATAATAACTAATCAACTATATGTCCTGAAAATTGTAAAATTATAAAATAATAATACAAATGTACATGTGTTCTAAGTGATTCTTTGTTCATAAATGGAACTTCTGGTCATTGTAAAAGTGTGTTACGGTGTTTGTATAGTTTACTGTAAAATTAGCAGTCAGTTCTATATCTACCCCTTATCCTAAGTCTTTTTCACGTGGCCTTGGGCTACGGCTTACCTACAAATACATATGTACCTAAACTATAAGCACGTGTCTATCCATGTTCGATCTCGATTTAGGTTTATGAATGTTAATAGTTATCCTTTTTTTTTGCTTCCGACTTCATATGACATCAGACTGAGCACCAAAGAAACATGAATTCGAATGAGAGTCCACGGTCATCAAAATAACGCCTGATAAGAAATCGGCCGATCATACAGTGAACTTTCTAGCTGTGGAATTATTTTAACGGTTTAACGTGTGGGTACCACAACAGCTGTTCATGTAAAGGCCGTGCAAAAGTAGGACATTCAATATAGCACAGACACTTGCGAATTATGGTAGAAAACGAACGATGGTTGGTTGGCTGGATTTAACGTCTTTTTAAAAGCTGTAGCAGGATTGGATTGTTTAGATTCATGTTATTGGTAAATCCACTGTACGAAACTGTTACATCTATGGTCATTCAAGGGTCTCCAATGTATTCAATGTGCTGCGTGTATGAATGTCTGACAATCTAACTGGAATGTCTGACCGTATTTTTTAGAATATTTGCGGTATATTAATGTCGCGTGTTCTTGTAATAGTGAGACTTTTGTCCCTGATTTAGTGCTATCTTACTGAAAGATACCAACTAACCAGTCGTCCCACTCACTTCATAGATTAAATGTACCACTACAAGTAATACACAAGGAACTTCTATGGTGGCAAATAAGAAAACATAGAAGCAAAAAATTTGTTTTGCGTTTATTCATAAAAGTTTTGCGAATATCTCTGCCCTTGTTGGTAGGTATCGATTGAAACGCGTTATTTATTTGAGAGCGTAACGTCGTATTTTCAGATGAAACGGCGTCACAATCGATACTTCCCGCAAGGGAGATAGCCCTGTAATGTGCTAAGACAGAGTATAGCCATGTAGGTTATAAAGGACTTTGATCAACGAGAAAATGAAGCTTTACTGAGCATTTTACTTCGGTTTGATCATGCATAGATAGAGGCCGAGTAAAGTTTAGTCTGAATTTGCACGCCCCAGTGAATTGAACTACCAACGTATTCACTGAGCTCTCACTGGGATAACGACATGTCTAAAGAAGGTAGGTTACAAATTACTACTAATACAAAAATTACGGTCTAACTCAGCTATCGACAGAGGTTGCTGCTTATCACATGGGGTGTGCAGTTATTGATTTTATTGTTGATGAGTGGATCGAATAAACAATAATGGTACACAAAGTACACAACAAATACCTGTCACACCAGTTTTAAGTGGATGCATTCATTTGTAAAGAATTTGATTTTCTGCATGACTTCTTACTTAATGCTATATACGGATACCTTGAGTATCTCAGTTAAACTCTCCACACTATACATGCTATAAGTTCTTGGGAGCATACAAACTCGGGTTCATAAGTAACAAGGTTTTGACCAACACCAACTGGTATAAGTAAACTTTCGTAAAGAATACTTTTGATAATTCATAAAATAAAGATAAGTCCTATTTATATATGTTATTAGTGTGTTTTTGTTTATCAAATATCCATTGGTGAGTTAATACAGAGCGTGTTTCCAACCAAAAGTACATTATGTGCATATTTCATACAATTAAAGAACAGTTAGTTTGACCACAGGCGTCTGCATTTGGTTTTGGAAAAATACAATGTCCTACCCCTACTATATGAACATGGTGAGACACTCCATGAACCGGAAGTTGAAGGTACGCTCAAATTCACTTTGAAATTAGACCAAATTTGACGAAAATATCGAGTGTCCGCTCGTTTAATCAACGTACCTTAATTAAGAATCCTCTTTTCGCAATGTATGCCAGGTTTTTGTCGACGGGGTTTTTTTTTTAATATAAAACAGGACACAACGTATCCAAGTAGCGGACGATGCATCAACTATGGAACGGAGTTTGAAGATCGGTCAATTCCGTTCCACAGTTGAAGTATCGGAGTGTCTCACCTTGTTCATATAGTAGGGGTAGGTTATTATATTTTTATCAAACCAGAAGCAGACGCCTGTGGTTTGACGCGGGTAGCTTTATCCAAGGACAGTTGCTAATAATTAAGATACATGTATACTTTTATATACTCGAAATACATCCCAACTGACGCGGGTTGCTTCACTCAAAGACATATATTTATTAAAGGCCCATTACCTTTCCAAAACGGCTTTTAATTTTTAAAATGGGAATGTAAAACGAGATCGATAGTTTTGTAGAGTCGCAAAAGTTATTAACTCATCTTTAATCCTACACTCATCCTCATCTTATTTAAATTTTAACTTAAATAATAAAATGTTAATTTTCATAACGCGGGTCGTCTTATGTTTCCCGCCGTCGTCCTAAATACCGCACAGTAGTTGAATATTACTGCGTCAGACGGCAAAACAGCGAAATGAATCTCTACAGTTATCATTATTACGCAGGAAATCTTGCATATGTTTGATGTTGTTACCTCATCTTAGGCCATGGATAGGCATTTTCGTTTGTTATTAGTGTTTTTAAGAAACCTTTAAATTTTGCTTCGGAAAGGTAGTGGGCCTTATTAACATAACGCCATTTTATACTGAACATAACATTTATTTTTCGCGAGATTAACATGTTCGCGTAGTTTTCGCGAGATTATTATGTTCGCGTAGTTTCGCGAGATAAACATGTTCGCGAAGTTCGCGAGATAAACATGTTCGCGTAGTTTTCGCGATATTTATATGTTCGCGTAGTTTCGCGAGATAAACATGTTAGAGTAGTTTTGCGACATATATACCATGTACATATTCGCGTAGTTTTCGCGAGATAAACATGTTCGCAAAGTTTCGCGAGATAAACTTGTTCGTGTAGTTTTCGCGAGTTAAACGTGTCCGCGTAGTTTCGTGAAATAAACATATTCGCGTAGTTTCGCGTGATAAACATGTTCGCGTAGTTTCGCTAGCAAGCTTAAACATAAAATAAAATGTTTCGCCAATAATTGTATGATACGCAAATATGTGAACATAGTTATTGGGTGGTGATCACGAAATAATGTAATCACGAATAGATTTACATTTTTGTGAATATGTTGAAATGATTACGCGAAAATATTGTGGTACTATTAACTAGTCATTTTTGGGTGGAACACGACCGCAATCTTGCGGATCTTCCTAATTAAGTAAACAATTAAGATGTTACTAGTACGTAAATGACAGACGAACACGTCATTTTCCCCTTTATTTCTACAGAATGGGGTAATCCTATTGTTTCGACGTTTGGATTAACGTTTCCTAATTCAAATGGTTTAAATAAAAGATGTCTATACTAACATTCCTAAATCGGTTTGCCAATGCATTGTTTAGATTTTTTCTTTAAAATGGACTCTTTGATCTTTCTGCACTTAACTGGTTCCCTATGTTGTGCACATAGAAGGCATGTGTGTACACATTTTAAATTTATTGCATAGACTCATTGTATTTGCATAGCCTTAACGTTTAATTGAATTATCATGATTAACATTCAATGCACCTAAATTTATTTCCTGGTTAGGTTTGGTTGAACGCTTAGCTCGAGGGGGCAACATTGTCATCGCCGAGGGATACGTCAGAGAATTTGAACGTCGAGGATATCTAAATGCCGGAGCCTTTGTACCGGAAGTTGTCCTAGAGTTTCCGCATCTCGTGAAAGTCATGCATGAAGAATTCGTCCATGCCGGAAGTGACGTCGTAGAGGCTTTCGCGGTATGAGCGTAACTACCACGGCCACCACTCTACCAACTCCGGGTACAGCATGACATAGAAACTGATCTGGTAAATGTTCCTCATCAGTAAAACGAGGCATTCGAAAGACTATCGACCATCAATTCAATCCGAACTTTTTTCTTGTTTTAACACGAGGCTATGAGTTGGTAAAAGGTGGCTGTGACAACTGCACCATTAATTTTTTTGACATTTTTGCTGTAATCCTGCTTATAAACAAAACTTTATGGCTACAAACACAATTACTTTGCATTTCAGTATTATGCTCACCGAGAAAAGCTGAGGTTGGTCGGGAGAGAAGATGACTTAGAAAAGCTCAACAGGACGGCTTTAAAAATTGCACGTGAGGTAGCAGACGATACTGGAACGCTGATGGCGGGAAATATTTGCAACACGGGTCTATATGATCCTGACAACAGAAAAACTGACGAAACTGTTATGGAAATGTTTAAAGTAAGAAATGGCCTAGGTATTTTCAAATTCACTTTTCTTGATATAAATTTATATGTACGAGTACCTCCGAAAGTATTTAAATGTGCAACTATTTTTTTTTCCATCGAAACAACTAAAATCATAAAAGAGTTATTTCTTCGTCATATTCTCAGTATTATGCAAAAGAAATATCAAAAGGAGGAACTCGAAAAAGCCTAGCAAATCTGAAATAAGAACGGTAGTATTAATCAATTAAATTGTACCTCCTATTCATTATCTAATTGTTTAAAGATTCATTTAAGCCAATGGAGAAAAATCACCTAGTCGACCAAAAAGGGGGAGGGTTTACTATGATTTGAATTTCAAGCCTTACGTTAAAGATGCTTCACCGCTGATGCATGGTATTTTTGTCTATCGAAAACAGGAGCAGACGAATAAGTATTTTTCTTGTTTTTGTGTTAATTAGACATGTATACAAGATTAAACACCAGTCATTGTTCACCAGTTATTGTTCAAATGATGAGTATCGTTTATGCTCTGTCGGCGGTGGAGAACTTTAAGAAGTTGGTCCCATTCTACCTACATATCGAACTTAACTCCAAAATATTCTGACAGTGATTTCATTTAGCATAGATTTATATTTTGTGTCGCATCAATCTCTCCCGGAGATCTTAGTGGTCCCCTGATTGACGGACCACAATGATCCCTGGAAGAGAAAGGTGTCGCGTATGCCATCAGTACAAATGTAGACGCTCATTGTACCGGAACGTCTGTTCTTGTCCTCCTTGTGCTTATCCCTTATTGTATTTTTGCGTCTACAATTTACCCTAAGTCAATCCACTCGTTACCTACATAACAACACAATGCAATGGTGTCCATTGCTTTACGAAATGTATTGAAGATGTAGAGAAAAGGTTCAGTATCACGTTTTGTTTCTATGTAGGAACAAATTGAGTGGGCCGTTGAAGGTGGAGCCGATTATATCGTAGCGGAGACGTTCAACGACTATGGCGAAGCCATGCTAGCGCTTCAGGCTATCAAAACGTTCGGCCAAGGTTAGAGTAGCGAAATCTTACCATTATGCATATAATGATACATGAACTTAATGGTTGTTCTTTCGGTAATTCCATTGCCTCTGAAACTTTGTTCAAGAATCGTTTTCAAAAATTGACCCTATTATTCGCGTACAATATTGCTAGGGTTACCCGTTCCATAGTTACCCAGCGGTACTTTAGATATTCCATTTCCGATATTGCTAGGGTTACCCGCCGTCATCACCATGGCAGCCTACGTCCCGGATGTGACCACAGACGACATCCCTTTCCCTGAGGCGTGTAGGCGTCTAGAAGAAGCAGGAGCAGCGGTGGTTGGGTTAAACTGTGCACGTGGACCTTCAACTATGTTACCTCTTATCCGGCAGATACGTGCGGTGTGTCAGGTAATGCATTTCAATGAAGATGAACTAGACATCTGTATGGGTTTAGAAAGCCTAGACAAGTGTTATGTTCTCCTTGTTTTTGCCACTATCTGAGGTTCAATTGGTATAATCTTTCTGCATCCAGAAACCCGATATCTATAGGGATCAACCAACTAAATAAAAAAAGACCTTTGAAATGGCCCCTGTGTATACAAGATTGAGCCCAGGATAGAATTTTAACCCGGCCGCTGATTGGCTGGCTAATTATGAATTTCAAAAGTAAAAATGTTTTCTGACAGGTAATTATTCCTAGATAACCATGATATCAATTTGGAAATTCATATTGAGATTTAGATTCGTCCGCTCTGCTCTCTGACTTTTGACAACGCTGCAGTTCATCTTTGTTCTGAATGTACATTCTACGACACCCTAAGACAAACTTTAATGGAAGATATTCAATCTGAACTTGACCTTTCTATTTTCAATTTTATTGAAAATTTGGATCATTCCTCCTTCACCCGTAGCCTTTTAGGAGCCAGTACAGGGATCCCCTTCACCAGTGTTGCAGACCAAAGACAATTCTTTATAAAGTCACTTCAATATGTTGTACGCGTTACGCGATGCCTTTTGTGAACTATTGAAGTTAACCAACGTTACTGAACCGCGCGGCTATATAACTTATTCATAAGTTGTATATTCCAGCAGCGAGCTCCGACCTATTTAACTTTTATTTTCATTACTCTTTTCTTTATTTTTGTGTGGATTTGATTGTATTCAATATCCTCTAACGGGGGAAATAAAGCTTGATGATGCAAAATGCGCCTGATTTCAATAAAGCTACCCTTGTTGGAGTTTGAGCAGAAGGACCCAAACTTTTTTTTCTATCTAGTGTTATATGAGAACCTAGACTTTAATTATAGGACACAATACCTAACTAATATTAGTTTGTTTTAATAATACAGTACGAAACTTTAACAAAGTTTAACACTGTGGTCTATGTAAAATCATTTAGTTGGTTGCTCTCTTTATGGTGTATTTTTTACCTTTATTTATTACTACAGGTCCGGATTTCTTGAGACAAAAGTGTAGGCATAAATCTTACTTAAGTCTTACTTGAGTCAAGAATTAAGTTTTTCTCCTTAGGTAAATCATGTGAAAAAATTGACTCAAGTCGGTTTTTGACTTACGCTTGTTTCGGGAAATTGGGGTCAGGTTCCATTGGCGTAACCTAATGCGCTGTACATGTTTTCATTTGTCGTTTGTCTGCCCGAATCTCAATTTCCTTCATTCCCATGTTTCACTCTTTAATTTTCCAAGGGACCAATCGCCGCCATACCTGTCCCGTTTCGTACCGACAAGGACCATATAACTTTCCAATCTTTGAGGGACCCCCAAACAGGTAATCCTTAACTTATTTTTCTATCGAGTCTATATGTAGTTCCATAGAGTCGCCGGTGACTATCACCTGTATGACTGAATCTTTCAGGCGTGTACCATGTATGTAGTCATTGATGCATTTTAATTAATTTCACATATTATGCTACGAATGGTTCTTTTTTCTTCCAGACATAGACACTACTCTTTAAAGATTGTTCTCGCTCTGTCAGTGGCATACAACTGGAATAAGATGAAAATATTCATAGTTTTAAAATCGTATTGAGACTCACGTCAATCCATACCAGAATGATGGTTCATATAGTCCGTCTAGGATGTTGCGAAACTTGTCCAGGCTTTCGGATATTGAAACTGTTGCTTTTGGAAAAGGCTAAGAATAATAAATAAACAGGGTTATTTCCAGTTTCTCGCATCCCTCCAAGCAGGCTAACGGTAGATTGTCTAAGATATTGGGAAATCTGCCAAGGCTGGTTTGTCCTTGAATCTGTTGCTTCCGGAAGCGTGTTCCAATCTCGGATTTTCCTAAGGGCAATGGTATTGTTTACCTGTGATAATGATGTTAGAATTGCATATATTGTCCCCTTATCGTGAGATCACTTGGGCTATAAAGTTGTGGTAAATATTGTACATGACTATGTATATTAGTCAAATATTGGTCCTCCTTATCACCAGCCGAGTTGTAGTTAATACTTGCTGTTGGCATGCCCAGCTCTGTGTTAACGTAATCTACTTGTAGCAACTCTACTATTCTACGTTAGACTTATTCTAACTGGTGTATTTGGTTGGATGTTTTAGTGCTTCAGATTGACGATGTGTATTCTTGTGTCGGGTTTACCAGTACTCGGTACGCTCTGGACCTTGCTGATGTCTTGCATCTCATTATGTTGTGTCGAACGAATCCTATAACTCTGTTTCCATTGGAAGCAAACTTTGTCAGAATGAGTGTTCCACTTTAGATCTTTATAGACTGTACTTCTAAGTACTTGTTGGACACCAGAACATGGCCTTGGGAAGTGTGAAAGCGCTTGATCAGTTTCCTCTTACGAGTAATACTCAACCCCACATTGTCTACTGCCTGCTTTGAAAACCACCTGTTAATTCTCGTTTAATAAGGGCAAGATATTTGAGCCATCCCGAGCATTGCAACACCTAATAAGACGGACTTGATTGAGACACTCAACACAGCCCGTACAAGAAGTAATCAATATCTCTTATTCAACATCCATACTGATTATTGTACCATATTATGTGGATATGCAAGGCGATGTCAGACCTTTGCTATCTAGCAAGCCCTAACCCCTATAACTGTTTTTTTCCTTTCACGATACGCGAATGCATGTGATTCCCGGTAGGTTTTGACTGTACACTCAGAACGAGTTCTTTGTAATATATAAAAATATTGTTACATTGTTTAATTACTTTTGCAGGTGAAAATCTCTATCCGGTAGATGTGTGCGCGTGTATGTCCAAGAGAAGCGAAATACGGACATTTGCTCGAGAAGCCAAAGACATCGGTGTAAATTATATTGGTCTTTGTTGCGGAAATGCGCCGTTTTACATACGGGAAGTGGCGGAGGAATACGGAAGAACTCCTGGCGCTAGTAAATACCATCCTGACATGTCTAGTAGCCATATCTACAACAAAAAGACGGCAACACCGAGGTCGCTGAAACTGAGAGCATACACCGGTATAGACCATCAAAGTCCAGACGCTATTTAGATTGCTTAGAGTATACGTAAATTCCCTTTGTTTCTCTACGCCACTTCATGTTGATCTATATGAGTTATTCCCCTTGGTTTCACTCTGTCTGTACTTAGAATGACCACACAAAAGCTCGCCAGTGTTTACAATGTCAAATCTGGAAGTGCTGATGTTTTACATGTACTAAAAAGTATTATATCATGTTTGTATTTTATACACTATACTGTTAAATATATCTATGAGAATAAAATAATTGCTATTGTCTTGGGAACGTGTTTTTCTTTTTGACATATATTATAATGATAACCCTTACCTGTCTGCAATTATTTACTCTTATGTTCCACATGTTTTTACTGTACCCCGAGTTACACTGGTCATTGACATCAGATAGACATTTTGACGTGTAAATATCTGCTGCAGGGCATCTATTTGTCAAAATATCTTTGTCTAGTGGTATGGGCAAAGCAGCTTGTTTACTGGTTTGTTGTTTGAAAGGGTTTAACGTTCTAGTAACAGCTTAGGTCATTTATGGACGGTCCCTACTGCATGTAACGTATGAAGTATGTGAATGGCTGTACGTTTTGGAAGGCTGTGATATATTCGTGTTGTGTCTTCTTGTAAAAGTGGGACTCTTGCCATTTCATATTGCTCACCCCACCTGATCATCGGGCAAACCAGTCGTCCTTCTCCTTTTATGGTGAACACTTAAGCATGAACAGAAACTATAGTATGTGGTACGTCACGACGTGTGAACAGAACCCATACTGTCTTCACTGTAGCTCTAGGCGAACGCTAAACTCGAGGGAAACGGTGAGGCGATATCAAGGAGGTCTTCAGCAAAATAAGGTCAGCTAGGTAGAATATTTCCTCAAATTTAGTAGCTTTTGCACCTGGTATGCTTTAGGTTTATTACTGGATTTACCTTGGTTGTTGCGTCAACGCTATTAAAAGTACTGTTCACTTGAAAACTGGAGCTGGAATGATGCTAAAATGAATTGAATTAATTTGAAGAGTTTAACAATTCCATTCAATTCATTCTCTTCAGCATCATTTCTGCTCCAGTTTTTTAAGAGTGCTGAAGTGATGTTGGTTGTTTATAGTCAAGGTTTAGGTTACAACCTCTACTTGAGACTATGTCCCTCCTTTCCCAACACGGGCTCGGGACCGGCTACGGTGGCGTTAGAGTGCTGAAGAGTTGAGTTCTCCCGATTCATACTCAGTATCAGCTAATCAGATTTCAGCCAATCAGAATGCACCATTGCATTATACTCAAGCCAAGCTGATACTGTTCATCATCCGAACCAGTATTTACTAAGTATATTATGGTCTTCAAACGAACCATTCAGCTATATATACAATAGAACTTAACTATGGACGACCTATTTCTATTGCAGTACACTATGGTTGACTCTTTGGGTTTGATGTTGGACGTTGCTGTCTCTGTATAATCCAATGCGTACGGGCCCGCACGATACTCATCTTTTTCCGTGCGACTGGCGCTCAGAATGCCTTCCAGTGGAAATGAAGTCTCTACAGGCATATGATAAGTCTTTTTTCTGCTTTCAGTTTTGCTATGATATGCTCCAAGGTGGATATGACGACAGTGATAGTAACCCATGGAGTGTCGAGGATGTAATCAAAATAACTAATAAAATAAAATAAATAAGTCGTTAGCAACCACCATAGACATGTCTAAAATATTTCGTTTTAGAGAATAATAACAATAACTAATGCCAAATATCTTACGTGAACATTCGCCTTCGCAAGAAAACGCTGAATTCTACTCCTGAACTTATATATCTGAAGTAAAAACAAACGACAGGTAATGATACGATAGGTTGAGTAGTGATTACATACATGTGCTTGGCAAACTTCAATATATGTGTAAAGTCTTTTTTAAAAGATTCTGCCCCCCCCCCCGCCAAATTTATAGTGATACATGTATCTCACTAACACAAAAGACAATGACCTGTCACACTGAAATCATACCAACTATCTTAGTCCAACTACCATTGTGCCGAACTCTGTATGCATTGCAGGAGCAGAAGCATCCTCGATACTCCAGGGGTTCCGATAACTTACGATCTCTACATCCCTAGACTATCTCATAATAAAACTGTTGTATTTAACGAATATCATATTTCAATCTCTTAACGATTCATATTACATTATTGCCTAAAATTGTTCGATGATTACCCGGGTACACTTATACCATTTTCATTTCGACCAATTTTATTGAATAAATCAAAAGATTGGGCAACAAGCCTTTATTTATATAAGCCCTTTCCTATACCATTACAACTATATAGTGGTGTGTGACATTTTGACAGTCAAAGGAAGACAACCTCTATCGTATCTATCGTCCCTAACAGATTTACAATACATATTATAACATACATAGACATTTCAGTTCAGAAGGGAGGCATTCCTGGCGTATCTGGATGTTTGGAACATACCAGCGTACTAACCCAAATTATCAGAGAAGCTAGGGAGAACAAAGGCAATGTTGCGGTACTTTGGCTCGACCTGGACAATGCGCACGGTTCCATACCACACAAACTAGTAGAGATGACAATGTACTACCCAGACTCTTGTGGCCATTGCTTGTCTACGAAGTAGCACTTACATCTGTAGAAGCAATGGAGAGGATGATCAGTGGACACCTTCGAAGATAGCTGAACATTCCACGCAGCTTCAGCAGTGTAGGCTTGTACAGCTCAGGGACCAAACTCCAATTCCCGCTCAAATCGTTAACGGAGGAGTTCAATGTTACCAAAGTACGTCAAGTCATCATGTTGAGGGCCAGTGCGGATGACAAGGTCAGAAAAGCGAGGGTCGTTACACATCATGAAGAAAGTGGGACGCTAAACAGGCTTTGAAGGAAGCAGAGGCAAGACTTCGGCATGGAGATATCGTAGGGTCCGTGGCATCAGGGCGTCTTGGCCTTGAGACATCACAAGGCCAAGGTGGGGAAGTGCAAACCAACGGACACGTAGGGACATGGCCCGGGCAGATATTAGATCGATGGATGAGGAGGCTAGACAGGTGAAGGCAGTGAGCATGAGACAGTAGGGCAGCTGGACTCACTGGGAGGGAGTGAGGCAGAGGAAAGTATCCTGGAACGATATTTGGAAGATGGAAGGTCACAGACTTAGCTTCCTGCTGAAGCCAACCTACGATTTACTGCAAAGCCCAACCAACCTATTCACCTGGGGAATCAAGGACAACGCCGAGTGTGTACTTTGCAGGAAACCGGTAAACCTGGCATACGACCTCACATCATACCAGGTGGCACTTACATATGGAAGATATACGTGGCGCCACGACCAGGTCCTCAAGGAGGGAGCAGCAAGTCTAGACCGTGCCAGGAGGAAAAACAGGACGATATCAATAGGGCCAAAGTTTGTCACATTTGTGAAGTCTGGAACCCGGGTTACAGGAAGCGTAGAGGCTGGTGGGATACTCGCAACAGCAAACAAGAGACTGGGAAATGAGGGCAGACATCCAGCAGCGGATGGGTTTTCTAGCAGAGGTGGCTTCAACACCACTCCGCCCCGATGTTGTGTTATGGTCCCGCAGCTCTAAGCAGGTTGTCTTGGTGGAACTAACAGTACCATGGGAAGACAGGGTGGAGGAGGCCAACGAACGGAAGCAGTAGAAATACCAGCAGCTGGTTGAAGAATGCCAACATCGAGGATGGAAGACATGGTGCTTACCGATAGAGGTCGGATGCAGGGGTTTCCCCGGCAAATCATTATTGAGAGCCCTACGCCTATTAGGGGTAACCGGAGCAGACCGGAGGAACCTGATATCAGCAGTTAGCAGGCAGGCAGAAGTTGCTTCCGGTTGCATCTGGAGGAAGAGGGAGGAAAAATGGATTGGTCATCAACAACAGTGCTAGCCACAAGGTGACGAATGGCAGAAAGACAGACATTGCTGCCCGTGGCGATGAGCAGGCAGAAATAAGACAACTACCCGCAATAACATCACGCGGATGCGATAGCCGACCGGTCCCTGGTTGGGCCTGATCAACCCAGCCGGTGTAACGTTGAAAATGGACCCCCGTTGAAAACTGACCTCGGGTCATTTTTCAACGTTGAAAAATGACCCCGAAAAACGTTGAAAACTGAACTTTCAGCGCACTTTTTACACCGACCCGTTGAAAATAGACCCCGTTGAAAAGTGACCCCATAAGAACTCGTTTTTACACAACAACACAACACGACACCACAACACCACGAAACCAAACAGCATCACACAGCACAGCAACACACCAACAACACAACAACACTACACAACACAACACCACACAACAACACATCACATCACACAACAAAACACAGCAAAATAACACAACATCACACAACAAAACATCAAACAACATAACATCACACAACATAACATCACACAACACAACAACGCATCACACTAAACACAGCATCACAAAACACACAACACAAGACAGCATTACACAACAATACGACACAACATCACAACAAAACATCACACAGCACAACAATTCCACAACACACAACCACGCAACAACAATACAACAAAATCCAACAACAACACTACACAACACAACATCACACAACACAACATCACACAACAGCACATCACACAACATAACACAAATACACATCACGCAAACACGCAACAACAACACAACACCACCCAACAACAACACACAACACCGCAAAAACACAACTCACCTCACAACACATCACAACATAACAACAAAACATCAAACAACAACACACAACCACAACAACACACAACACAACTACAATACAACATACAACAACAATACAACAACACCTAACAACACAACAATACAAAGCAACACAAAACCCGACAACAACACAACAGTACACAACATAACGCAACAACACATCACAAAAACATCACGTAACAACGCTTTACACAAACACGGAACAACAACACAACACACAACATCGCAACACATAACACAGCCACACAGCACACAGCAACACACCAATGCCACACAACACGATAACATGACACAACCAACACACACAAAAAACACAACAACACAACACCACATAACATAACAACACAACATCACACAACAACAAAACAACACACAACAACACCAGAAACAAACAACACACAACACAAAAACACACAACTACAAAACAACAAAACACAACCATACGCAGAACACAACATAAGTGATCCATACGCAGATATATAAAACATTCTTGTATTGCAGGGAATAAATATATATTAAAAATTACTGAATATCTGACAAACGTAAAATCGTCGAAAATATAATCATAAAAAATCATTAAGAAACAAATTACTAATATCCCATAATTATAGTTTTGTAACACTATCCACTGGTACTCGGAAGTGAATACCACATAACAATTCCTTTTTATTTACTACGTTACCTCAGTGTCATATAGCAATTCCTCAGTCTGAGAACAATTAAATTAACATTATCTACACGGGCGAACAAAATAACTATAGAAAAAATGAAAGTTTTGTATTCTCCATAATAAACATACAAAATATTTAAATGAGGTATTTGATACGATGATAACAATACCAAATTTCAATTCAAATCGAGGTGATTACGTAATTTAAATACCAGCACAGAAGGGTCGCTTATATTAGGAATGGCGATAACAGAATTCGAGAATTATGTTTGTGCAGAAACATATATACATAGAGATTGGAAACTCCTTCTTTGTCTATGTTGACAGGCAGAGGGACCTCCAGTTTATAGGCATTTTCCCTTGGCTAACTACATTTAAGTGTATTCTTTTAAACATGATACTTTTGCATCAACACAAAGTTTAAACATTATATCATGGTTTGATGTGATCAGTTTTCCCAATTGATGTTATTTAATATGATTTTTGAAAGTATGAAAATGAGCAATTTTACCTGGTTTTTCGAAAATCAGGCATTCAAAACCGGAAGTGCATTTTGTTTTATTAATATATAAGTTAAAATATTATTTTTTCTTTCCAAAATCGTACTCAAACCATCTGAAAATTACTTAACTTTTATAACATATCAAAGTTATTCTGCTGTATTTAACTATTTAAGAGTTTATCTAAAAGCCCCTGGGGACATAGAGAGGTACATCTGCCTATCGTAAAATTGGCGAAATTGCCAATCTCTATGTATATATGTTTCTGGTTTGTGCAACAGTTTTATTTCAACAGACCATCCGTTGATAGTTTGCCAAGGTCATTTTTCAACGGTCATTTTTCAACAGACCTGGCGTTGAGAATTGACCCTAGCCACCGTCAATTTTCAACGGCATGTTCAATTTTCAACGGCATTCGGGGTCCGTTTTCAACGTTGAAAACTGACCCGAGGTCAATTTTCAACGGAGGTCCATTTTCAACGTTACACCGGCCGGCGCACCTCTGGAAGACGTCGTGGAAAGCGCTGAAACGTCGAAGGAAGGAGGATCCACCTGATGAGGGGACCGGCCAGCATTGGAGTCATCTGATGTATTTAAGGTATCTATCATATACCTAGTTGTCAGATTGCACGTAAGTTTATATTCGTGAGGAACTCTTCAGCAATCAAAATAGGTCCAATAAATAAAATAGTATGTACATTTGTATTGAAATGTGTGTGATATTGGATCTGAGCCACATTTCTTAACATCAGTCATGCAATTTTCATCGATATTCTTAATATATACTATTATTATCATCCTAAATGCCCCAGGGGTTACTATCACTAGCGTACTATCCATCCTTGGACTTTCTCGCACCTCGGACAGGGAAATCTCACATGATACCCGGTGCTAGATTTTTCTATCTCGTCCGATCTGTCTGGTACCTTTATGCGAATTTTGGCGGAATTTTACGCCATTCGTGTAACAGTCCGCGCACGTGACGTCAAACTCTCGAACCGGTGACGTCACAAGCGTCAGATAATCAATATTATTAGAAATATGTGCATTCAGTCATTTACCATGCATTGTTTGTTTGTTGTTTTTAATTATGAAAACAGTATGCATCGATAGATCATCGTTTTTCTTTGATATAACCGAACTAAAGTTTTATGCGGAATAACTGAAATCGAAGCGCAGATGAAATGGTTAATCGGCTTTGACCGAGAGCCCGAGGAGGCCCGAACGGGATAGTTTTACACTCTGAACGCGTATATAGACGAGTTTTTGCTATATCTTAGATGGGATTATGTTACAAAATCTTAGCCCTCGACTGAGATAACCCGATCTCGATCACTTACAGGTAACAGATTTTATTAATCTCATAGTAAAAGTTCAGGAGAAGAAACAAACCAATCACAAGCCTGTGGAGATTTCCTTTGAAGATTACAGAGAGAGCAGCTAGCATCCATCTTCAATATAAAGTACTTGACAGTCAACTACAGTGTAACGTTACCCAATTCTTGCATGTATCTTCTGTTGCCTTCGGTTATGCTATATGATATAACTTCTATGGGTGGATATGACGTCAGTAATAGTAACCCCTGGAGTACCAAGGATGCATCATTATCAATCATCAAACTACGTATATACTGTTCACCATAATCATCATCATCACCACCACCATCATCATTATCAGCAAACCCATTAATTATCATCGTCATCAGTCAACACCATTTGTGTCATCTTTTCATCAATCATATCATATTTATCATCGTCCTTATCATCCATCATCATCATCATCATCATCATCATCATCATCATCGATCTTCTACATCTTTCCATCATTATCATCGTAAAAGAAAAATCGTCATCATCCTTAATCGTCAGCAATCAGTGTCAATATTATTACTATCCAAAATCCAAGTTAGTCATCAATATGATAAATCGTACTTCGTTGCCTGCCGTTTGCATGTGTGCCCGCAATTTTCGGGTTTACCCGCCTAAATCGGGCACTGAACTATGCCTTTATAGTTTTACATCTTGCGAGAACAAAAGGCCGATCCGCAGAGAAGTGAATTAATTCCCTTTTAACAATATAATTTACAGTTTCTGTGGAATTAAAATGAGAGTCTTCATTTTGTAATATATTACAAAATATACCATAGGCCTACAGTAAATGTGCGAAACTAAAGCCGGGTGACTTCGCCAGCTCTGCATATTGTGCCTCCATTTTGGATTTTGAAACATCTCGCACTTTCGATACAAGAAACTATTTGATATTGTTACAACCTTATAAAATAACAAGCAAATGGCGTCACTTCCGAGGCGGATTATTAAGGTAAATTTCTTGAATCCACTTTTTAAACGATAATTTTAAGGTAGGAAACCTCTAAATATGAAGTTACCGTTGTTATGTCGAGAGAATGACAGTAAATCCGTTGTTATCTTTCACTAGGAAAGACATTTTTTGTTGAAAAGTACATTCAGTCTTCATGTAAATGTCGCATTAAAATATGTATAAATAGTTTAAATGGTTTCCAAATCATTTAATATAAATATAGATATGACCTTGCTCCGATTATAGATTTATGATGATTATTGTCATTCTGACATAATCATTTCACTCCGATCAAAGGAAGTAAAGATTAAAGACAAGTAAACAATTCAGATATTTAAACATTTTTTTAAAATAGAAGAAGTCTAAATATTTGTGTAAGTTTAATTTTTTTTCGTCAATGTTTTTAGATTACATACACAGGTTCATGTGTTCTAATAAATCCTCCTGTAGGCCTATAGATATATCTATAGATCTAGGTAAAAAATAAATATCTTGCGATATTGCATTGCCATTTGTTCTAAATATAACTGGACGGTTGGAATTTCCTGGTTTCGTTTTTCCACTGGTTATACCATTTAACCAAAATCCATGCTTGAAAGTGCTCAAAATTGTCTGAATTATCATAACTTTATAATGTTAACCACATTTACGAGGAAGGAAGATTAATTTGCTCATTAATAAAACTTATCATAATCAAAGACTTCTAGATCTCGTACCAGAGCTTGTCATTTTTTCCTTCAACTAAAATTTGTGTTGTTGGAATACATTTTAGTGTTACCACATGGAGGATCTTACATGATCTGTGTGATATGAAATTTATCAAATGAGATCAATAATTTGATATGCCAAGAGCCTTTAGGCGATCGTACAGGTGGCATATATAATATACAAATATCGACCTATTTTCAGGTGGATACGGTGAGTTATCAAACAGAGTAAGTGATATATTTCCCAAGGCCAGAGCCAGAGTTACATCATTTTAGAGTGTTGATATAACTCACTGTATCCACATGAAAAAAGGTTGATAACTGTTTTATATGACGTCATTTACAGGATATTGATTATAACCCAGCTCTTCAAAAGGCTTTACTTCAATAAACAGGATGATATTTGCAAATGTTCTCGTTTCAAAAGTAGTTTATCCATTACACGTAGTATATGGTAAATATCCAAATGCTTTTTGCTAATGTTTTAGACTGGTAGAACTGGAATATTTTATTGCTGCATCAACTGCCCGTCTGGCATTCTTGAACGTTTTCCATAAATTGAAGTTCGCAGTTGAGCAGATCGCAGTAAACTTGCTGCCTTCCGCCACGTTGCCAACCATAATAATGACGTCACAATAGATTATAAAATTATCCCAACTTCATTGAATTGGCACACTCCCGTTACGCTATATTTGGGTACGACTCGACATCAAAAGTGATTATGATATCACATCTAAAGGGAGTTTTCGAATAACCTTTATCTATTTTTGACACACTGACAGGTTACTGGACTCGCGAGATTTCGGGGTTGATCGCAGTTGATGAATACTTCTGAGAAACGTATTGGCCAATCAAATTACAGCAAAACCACCATTCATATAATAAGATTATTTAACAAGTTTGATAAATTTCATGTCACATAGTCACGAGTGTAAGATTCTATTTATCTATTTTATCACATAACTTTTAATACTAGAAATATAAGTAAAACTTAAAATTTCATCTTTATATAAAACAGTAGAAATCTGGCTCGGATGTGACATTTCTGTCTACTGAGACAATCGTGCGACGTCATATATAGATATCATGACGTCAAAACTACCTTTGACGTCATAAAAGTGTTATTACACATGCATGTGTCTTACAATATTTATGACATAGCTGTATGATATGGCTGGACGGGCTAGTTATGTGATAAATATATTTTTGTTTTATTCACATCAGCACTGCTGGAAAACTGCTGTATTGGAATTTCAGTATACATATGTGCGCAGATTCTGAGGCAAAATGTTGCAACATTGTTAGCTTTTATGTTTTAATGAAAGCTACAGCAGGCCTAGGGCATCCTGTAGACTACCGAGAATATGTTTTTGACTCCCAAAAACATGTTTGACTCAAGGTCTCCTCTGATTTCTGAGAAATTTAATGATGATTTGACTTCTGAATCTGCTGAAAATAAACCAGATGCCCTGGAAAGGAAATGACTTTGTAAAATTATAAAGCATTATATTTTGTTAAAAGTCTATAGCTTTATACAAAAAACTTAGATTAACGTAAAATATATACACAGTTGAATCAACTGTATATATGACGTTGCTCTAAGTCACTTGATGGAGAATGAAAAAAAAAATTACATCAAAACGGGAAAAAATACTTAATATATTAGTTTATATTAGATTACTATAAATAAAGTTTTCTTTTCAGGAAACCCAACGTTTAGTAGCGGAACCGGTGAGCGGAATCACAGCTCTCCCAGATGAAAATAATGCTAGATATTTCCATGTTAAAGTTGTTGGTCCAAAAGAGGTAAGTAAGCAATACAAAATCACTTAAAAAAGAAAAAAAAAATGTTTGGACTACCCTTAACTATTTGATCAATTTCAGTGAAGCTCGACACCAATTGTGGGGACTGTGTGTAAATATGCATGTTACATTTTGTCAAAACTATGGTTGCCATGGTAATCAGCTGGTAATAAAACACAGGTTTTGTAAAATGCCAAGAACTTGTAAGCATATTTTTTTAAAAATTTTGTATTAAACGTGGTCAATCATTGTCACAAATTATGGATAAGGAATTGACGCATCAATCACATGCTTCAAAAATTGTTTCCATGGAAATATATATAGTGTAGTGAGGGGGAATAACCACACTACCATGTACACTTGCACTACCTCTTCAGTTCTTTTCTTGTCATGGTTATTCCCGATAATGATGCATAGGCTTATAAAAGGAACATTTGGTATATGGAAAATTGCATTTGGTTGCCATTATCTCAAATAAGGGGTATATAAGTGCAATTTATAAAATCTTATTTTATTTTCAGTCACCTTATGAAAGAGGAGTATTTTCATTGGAGTTGTTTTTACCCGAGGAATATCCTATGTCAGCACCTAAAGTTAGATTTTTGACAAAAATTTATCATCCAAATATAGATAAACTGGGACGAATATGTCTCGATATTCTTAAAGGTATGTATACAGAATATAAGTTGCTTTTGTTTTGGAAATGAGAAACAGTGTTACATATTTTGAAAATGGCGCCCAAGTTCCCCAACTAAACTACCCATGATGGTGGTATAAGGGTCTAACGTGTCTTTGAAGGTGAAGACTTTTGAAAGGGAGGGAGGAGTACTAGTGTAGCGGGTTAAGACTGGATATAGATATCTCGGTGATAGAGCATTCCAGCTGCTGGTGTTCTGAGATCCCGGGTTTAAATACCAGTCTGGCTGCTACATTTTATTCTCTCCTGTTGCAAAGATATAAATGGGGAAAATTATACAATTACAATAAAATATTTTACCTACCGACCTACCTAATAACAAGAGTCATTGTCAGGTTTATATGGCAAAAATACACTTAACCTTATGCTGTGATTCTGTCATGTTGTTAAAAAGAATATAATTTTCTATTTTTGTTCAGTTAAGTTAACCCATCATACGAAATATCTGTTGCGGTCTCAAATTTCATGTCTCACATACCATTAACACTTGAACTAATCCTATGATGTGTACCTATTTGCAGATAAATGGAGTCCAGCTTTACAAATCCGAACTGTGTTGCTATCAATCCAAGCCCTATTAAGTGCTCCTAATCCGGATGATCCCCTAGAAAATGATGTAGCTGAAGCCTGGAAAACAAATGAGGCACAAGCTATAGCAACTGGTAATGTTTTATGTAGAAATTTCACTTATGTTATAAGTGATTTTTCAGGGTATTTTGGGAGAAAAGTTTTTGTAACAAATTGGGAATTTTTAATCGCAAAAAGAGCAATTTCAGGAAAATGTTACCCATGGCATTACTGAACATGGTATCATAGGTGATTAGATATTTTGAAACAGTAAACTCTTTCATTTTATCAAAAGGTGACGACCATCACAACAGTTTCAGAGTAGTTCGTTTTTAGATTAAACAACGAGGGGAGACTGATTTGTGACAGGTTTTATTTGTTTTTCAGCAATTTGATTTGGGAATTTTTCATTGTAATTGGGAAAAATTTCTCTGATTTGTGACAGATTTTAGCAGTGAGAGAATAATAGAATCTTATCAGGTAAACAGGGATATCTCAACCAAAGTGAAAGATTTTGACTGGTCAACTTGAGGCTTGCCGAGAGTTGATGGTCAAAACTTTCACAAGGGTTATCCCTGTCCACCTAACAGGCCCATATTTGATTCTTTTCCTCCCATACTTTAAGGAGAAGTTGTGAATATTCAGTTGATATGAATATTGATGTGCGTAAAAATGGTCGCCTTATGTATTGATGACGTCACTGTCTAGCGTGTGTGAGCTGTCTTTTCCCTATCACGGTAAAAAACAAAGTAAATCTTTTCCCTAGCTAGCAACAATGGAATAATCCTGTCAAGAATGGGAGAATTCTCTGTCAACTCTAAGGGTATGATAGATTGCACACACTAACTACGTAACCTTTTGAACCTGAAATTCTGGTAAAACAATTTGGTGACCTCATGACTTCTGGTGTAGTCGTTGCATGCATATTGTCAATGATGTTGTCAATATTGACGTGCTGGTGACAACCATGTTCATGTCACTGTATTAAAATGCTGCTCTTTTGTATTTCAATTAGAGAGGAAAAGAATCATTTCCTATATATAAGGGCGTGACAATGAAATTATAACCCTCTGAGTAATTTGTGCATGTCCAACCCTCACAGTAAAGCCTCGAGTTGGACATTCATGAATATACCCCTCAAGCTGTGATTTTGTTGTTGCACCTTCTACAGTAATATCCCTCTCGTTATAACTTTGGTAGTTGCGAGTCCCTTATATAAACATTAAGGTCTTTTTGCTAAAATTGATTGTAGATCTTATAAAACTTTTTATGTTGTACCAGAAAATATATCTTGTACTGTGTAACCAGTGTTCGAAATTAATGCCTGTCTGTCTGCCTGTGACCAGCAACTTTATGGTCGGGCAGAAATTTTTTACCATGTAGCTGGTCCTTTGACTGAGAATTTTTGGTTCAGATAGAGAATTTACAAACCAAAAATGGCAGTAGAATTGTAGAAAGGTTGAAGATTAAACTGTACAAAACAAATTTTAGTTGTTATCTGGTTCTCAGTCAACATTTTGAGAGCCTACGATACTAATCCGGATATGAAGATATATTTTGTTAGTAAAACTATTCCTTTGTTAGTAATTATATAAACTGCAAGGACTTCGTAAGGACCAGTAACTTTCAGTTAGGACCGGTAACTTTTAGGGTCAGTCGGTCCTTAGAACCAACAGGGAAAAATCCTTAAGGGAGAACACTGTGTCTAACTAATAACTATATGCTTTTGAAAAATAGACAATTTAAATATTGCTTCTCTCCATCTAATTGACCTGTAATTTTCATTTTAAATTCCTTCCACATCGAGTCCAAAGGACTCCCATCATTTTATTTTAGGAGTCCCTAGGCATTTTGTGTGTCAGAGACGTAGAAAACCTGCGTCCGGGAAATCCCTGCTTAGGTCCAGAAAGATTGTATTATTCTGCATAAAAAATACCCAATTTTAATATGAGTTATCTCCCCTTGAAAATTTCTTACTGCCATGTTCATATCACGGTCAATTGTCTGTCCATGACTTTATGAACTTTTTGATATATACATATTCATGCTATCTAATTGCTTATTCTTGGTTGGTTTGATAAAGATTATTAGTGTTTTTATTGTAGACACTTTTGGTATTTCACTTTGAATTTTCAGAGGGCTTCATGTAAGTTAGAAAACTTGTGCCTAATCCCATTGTATATAAAATTACACAATAAAATATGTTTAAATCAAAATACCATAAAAATACTAGAACACCGACTCTATGCAACACCAATTTAATGCAATTTTGAGTGTCTGATATTTTAACACTGTCTTAAATAATAAAATTCAGAAATGGTTATCAGACAGAGAAGTTGAATTCTAAAGGCTAGGCTATGTTACCACCATCTCTCAAAATGATTTTCAAAGATTCTTCTCAGATTTCAAAAGACGCTAATTATATAAGCCTTTGTACATAAGTAAACATGATAAAAAGTTTATTAAAAATTGCAGTCATCACAAATTTTAATTGTTGAAGTGTGTTTTTTCACAAGAGATACCCTAAAATTAATTTACAGTATATTTTTAATTGGTATTTCATGATAACAAAATTATGGTTTTTTTTCTTTTACAGCTAAACAATGGACATGTAAATATGCAATGAGTGAATGATGCTTGATTTGTTATTGTTTGGTGATACAGAAGAGGAGAATAAGCACTGGGCTTGGAGCAGCTCATATTCAACTGTCAGCGCATTACCCTGGGACTATATAGCAGCGACTACTCATGCAATTTTTTTCAACACTTTTTGGAAACAGTGATAACTTACCATATCATTTAAACAGGCCCCCATTTCTCGAAACAAAGGTGCAGTCATCAAAATTTAGCTTTTCTCCTCATATCACTGATTTGAAAAAAATTGACTTTGTTTCGAGAAATCGGGACCAGGGCTGCTGGTAGATGTAATTATAAGATAAAGTCGCTGACAGCAACAAGTTATTTTATTAAACATCACATTACACACACATGTACAATCAGTTGGCTGTGTCGTACATTTGTAGGGGTAAGGGTTGGTGGCATGTCAAACTATTCTGTATTTGCATATTACAGAGTTATCTGCCCTTGTGGGTAGGTATTGATTGTTAAGTCATCTGATTACGAACGCAACATCATACTTTTCGGGGAAAACAATGTGAATTTCGCTCACAAAATAATGACATCACAATGTATACCTACATGCAAGGGAGGTTACTCTGTGATATACAAAGACAGAATCATGTACACATGGTTATAATGGCGTGTGTGTGTGTGCACATTGGGAGTACTGATACATTTGTATCACGGACTTGTGTCTAAAACACAGGGATGAACGTGTGTCTGCTATGTATGTGTGAAAATATAATACTGGTCGCAAAAACAAACCAAACAAAAGTGTAATTATGGAAGTTGTATTATCCTTTGGTTTGTAAGTATAAAATTTAAAAATGGTGTTTTGTAGTACTTAAACACTGCTTGATGTAATAGATTTGTTGTAATGAGGAAGTTTCAGCGTCAATGATTTTTGTATGTTTATTTCATTATATTTTTGCTTGTAATTTGCAATAAGTAAAAATTCTGCATCTCTTAAGTGTTGCATATTAGAGATTCAATTTCAATCATAGATGCCAAGAAATGCTTCCAAATGGGTTTCTTTTGATGATATAAAAATTTAATTTCTGGGTAGAAAATTGTATCTTATACAGGAACTAAGTACATATATGATACACTGTGTTCAGACTGGGTTACAAGGATCATATGTCATGTGTTTAGACTTCCAAGTTTTACTGGGCTAGTCAAAATTTTTCTCCATGGTGTATTAGAGACACCCCCGGCCATATATGCAACCTCAATGACACATGATTTGGTATCGTCATTATAAGTAGTTAGTACTTATACCTCTTCACAGGAGATCTGGACACTTAGAAATGCTGATTAAGGCAAATAACGTGATTATGGTGAATTGATATACATATTTCTTGTAAACAAATATTAGGAAATTTCCATTCAATTAGGCTATGAATTAAAGGTATAAGTGAGTTGACAGTGTTGTAAGGAATGTTGGTGGCCATCATTAATTTGCATAAGTTCTTACAGTAACTTTAAAAATACAATAACAGTAAAAAACAATAACAAATAACGTATGATGGGAGATTGAAATTCCTGATAAACTGATGTCGCCTACTCAATATTAAGCTCAGTATCCTATGTGTGCTTTAGAATTTTCTGATAATTAAATCTAGTTTAAGTGAGGAAAACCTTTGAATGCCATGAATATCCTTGAACAATCCAAGGCTTTGATTTGAGAAGAAAGCTGTATAAGCCAAAGTCTTGTCTGGTGTGTGTTGAAAGATTTTGGAGCATGGTAATGATATTGTGAAAGCACCACCTAATTAATTAAATTATTTTATTAATTATTAATGTTTTGAAAAGAACAAATAATTTAAAAATTGTTTGTCAATTGTTGTGTATGCATTCAAGGATTTTAATCTCATACCAAGAAATTTATTTAACTCTCAAAATTAAGAAGCCGATACATTGTTTTCAAATAATTTCTCCTGAAAACCAAAGTTAGTCTTATAATTGAATGTTTTACAGTAAAACTCGCAGTTAAAAGTTAAGATTTATGGAATCAAGGGTTGGATTTAATCCATCCCAGCAAAATTGGGTTAAATTAACAAAAATAGGTACATGCTGCTAAAACAGTTAAGATAGTAAGACATTTCTCCTGGTCAGGTATATGTCCCATTAGAAACTAGATATTTACAGTTGTGGATTTGATTTAAGTCGTGTTACAGTGCCAAGCCATGTTAAAATAGTGCTAATATATGTACTCATGAACTCATCGAGAAGGGGTCTAGTCTGTGTATGTTTATATATAAAGTCTCAGATCTTACTGAACATGCTGTATGGTATCCGTGGAGCATGCTCCGATAATGTAGCATGTAGACCTATTGAACTTTTAAGACTAATGGTGTTTATCTCCTTTTATGCTTACTGATGAAAGTGCTGAATAGTTTTGAATTGTTCAAAAATTATTTTTACATTGATTGATGAGTGCATGAATTTTCTGTATTATCAGAAAATACATTATAACCTAACAAAGTGACTATCTACATGCATTCAATTAAACTAGTAACACATTGTTATAGGACAATTTAATAAATGTGTGAGTGTTTGAGTTTTTGTAGGTATTGTTTAATAAAGCATAGAAATAGGCAGATGAAAAAGGTTTTATTTGTGAGATTTGGAAATAAGACTTTTTTTATTTTACTTTAATGGAATTCTGTTTGTAGTATTCAGATTCCTGCAAAGAACTCCATAACCTAGCTACCTGTAGTAACATTGGTTGATGTGTTTTAGATGTACCTGCTCTAGGACTCATACGTTTTGTTTACAGGATGTCGCCCTCAATTGATTAAATTCTATCATTGTATTAAGATTGATAGGAAAGAAATCCAACCTTAGTAAGAAATTATGGATCTCATCATCAGTTTTTTGGACCGGAAACCGTTACACTGTAAAATTATAGATTTTCCAAACATGCTGAACAGAGTGCAGGTTACAAATCAAGTCTGATGATCCTAGCAGGATTCTAATTGGTCTATACACTCGCCCGATTCAACAACTATACAGCATTATATACTAGGGGTTTTGTTTAGTCTGTTGTATTCAGACATACAGGAGAAACTACATTATACCACATCATAATTAAATTTTAGTCTTTGAGCATACTTCTGTTATTTTGGGTTGTAAACTTATAGAATTTACTACCCCATTTAATATTGAAAAGTGTTACAAGTTTTGTCAACCGACAGAGGACTAGATATATATATTGTCATAGCTTTTGTATTGAAGTGACCTGATTCACTCTACATGAGGAATTATGGAGCACAGACAGGTGTGAAAATGGGTAATGTGTGAGGAAACCAGATACCAAGGTATTTGATCGATGTTTTGAGGTAATCTTTATATGTAACCTTATGTTTGAGATAGCTGTTGATAAACTTAATGTTTTGTGCATATCTTTATTTGTTTGTTTCTCCCGAGTTTAACGTTTTGCCATCCGCAAGCTGTTAATGGTTTATGTGATGAACTGGTTAGTCATAATATGCCCCCCACTTCTGAATTTAGCATTTCTTGCACAATCATTCTCATGTCAAGCTCTTGGGTGGAAATAAGACTTAAGTATTTATTCTGTCAATTTTCTATGGGGAGATGACATTTGACGATGTAATACATGTCCATGCATATGTGAGAAACTCAATAAACTCAAAAAAGTAAGCTTCCTTTTTGTTATATTTGCTTATGTACATAATATAAGTACACTGGTGATAATATTCTCAGGTAGTCAGTGTTTTGATGTATTACTGCACAAACACACATCGTTATTATGATGTAACAGGAGGGGAGAAAATGTAGCAACTAGACCAGGACTCAAACCTGGGACCTCCAAACACTAGCCGGATGTTCCACAGATTGATCTACCCAGTCGCGCATGATCAACCAAGTCCAGTTCCGCTTGAATGAGTGCTAATTATAAGCATTGATGTTGCTAATTTATCCCCCGCTTTCTAGGAAACTGGGGATATTAATTTGGGTTTGTCTGTCTGTAACACTTAGTTTCTGTGCAATAAGTGTAACAAATGTAAACCGATTTTCTTCAAACCTAGTAACATGGTTAAATGCCTTAAGGACTCTACCAAGTTTGATCGTGACTTTCAACTGACCTTATTTAGCGGAGTTATGGCCCTTTGCTTAAATTAAAAAAAGTCAGTTTCTGCCACTTCCGTACAATAACTGTAATAAATACTAACCAATTTTCTTCAAACTTGTTAACAAGGTTGAATGCCTTCAGTGCCTGGCCAGGTTCGATCAACTCTTTCAGCAGATGTTATTTATCAGAGTTATGGCCCTTTAATTTACTACAAATGTCACTTTTCTGCAATTTCTGTAATAACTAACAAATGCTAAAACTAATATTGTTAAAACTTGGTAACAAAGTTAAATGCGTTAAGGGCTTAGCCAAGTTCGATCGCCACTTTTGGCAGATCTTAATTAGCATGTTAGCATTAGAGTTATGGCCCTTTGATTTAATAAAAAAAGGTAATTTTCTGCCACTTCCGTACAATACCATTGTTAACTGTAATAAATATTAACCAATTTTCTTCACACTTGGTGGCAAAGTTAAATGTCTTACTTCCAAATAAGTGTTTCAACCAAGGTAAAACCTAACCTCAAAACGGGGGATGGAAGTTCCACGAATTTGCTTGTTATCCCATCATCTGATGGTGCCTCGGTTTTTTTCTGTCATCTGTCCTTCCTTCCATTAACAATTCTTTTTATCAGTATTACTCAAAAACTACTAACGAGATCTTCTCAAATCTCTTATGTAGATCCCCTTTGGGCCATTGTTGTGCTTACATGTCTTACATTTTGGGGGGACCGATCTGTCACGAAGCTGGCTAACAGACAGTCATCTTGGATTTTGATAGTTTGTTACAGCTATTACTCAGAAAGTAGTAAAAGGATCTGTCTCAAATTTATATGTAGGCTCTCTTTGGGCCATAGTTGTGCATATTGCATTTTGGGATCAATCTGTCAACAAGATACATGCACCTATCTTGGATTTTGGTAGTTGTGGAAAAAAACTACGTAATCTATAAACAATAGCAAAACAAGTTCCCTGGTATGTAACTTGTACAATCACAGAATAGTCCAGATGTATATTCGCGAGAGTCATGAGAGCATGAGGAAACCAGAGTGCCCTGAGAATACTCAAGGTCGGGCAGGTGACTCTGATCTCTTCTTCTCCAACAACTTACACCATCTGATCAGACGATTGGACTAATAATAGGTCAACTGAGACTTCATCTCAACAAAACAACAAAAATACATTTCATCTTGGTCATTTTATTTTTGACAAAAATACATTTTGTTAATTTCAAGTAAATAAATATTGCCTCATTTTCCTGAAATTATATTTTTGTGATTATAGATGACACAATGCACCACAGATTATAGTGAAAAAACATTGTGGATATGTGAATATGACTGGGTCACATATATAGGCACCTTTACTTGTGAATTATAAAACACTTTAAAGCTAATAAATAAATGAATATTTCTTTGTGGATGTTGTCTAGAAGTATATTATAAAATCCTTATTTCAATCTAACAAACACAAATATAACACTTGCATTTATCCCTCAATGAACGCCAAAAACAACTGTCAGGGATACACTTCATACAGAATAATGGAAATTTAAAACTAATTGGTAATTCTAGCATGATAGTGGTTTTAACTGAAACAAAATGACCAAGACAAACAGGCCGAAATTTTATTAAATTTTTAAAAATTATATTCTGATAAAAAGGCCAAAGTTTACGAATCACTAAAGATCAACTATTTTGAAATTATCTTCTATAGATTTTAACTTCTTCTTGGTGTCAAAACAATCTAAAAATAAAATGTTCAAATTATATATCTATTTTATCGTTTTTTCATACATAAAAACTGGTTTGGTTTCTTTTTTTTTTTACCTTCACAAAATTCAACTTATTATTATACTGGTTTCATAAACAAAACATTCATTAATTAGGCATCATTAACAAAATAAAAATAAACAAGTACTTGCTGTGGATCAGTTCAGTTATCATACGTTTAGAATTAAAGTGATATATGCAACTAAATCATGAAATATGGAACTACATTGTATATGAACTTTGACCTTTTATGATACTGGTTAACACTAGAGGGCAGTGATACGTAATTAAGCCCCAGTGATGGCAGTTAAATTATCCAATCAACAGTAAATTTTCAAAATCATTGTTAAACCGTCACCCATTTTTTACTACTAAAAATATAATGATTATCAGAAGATGATTTGCTGATAGCGCTCTCATATAATGTCACTCTTGATTGATTGAGATCAAGTTTACATTGGCAAGTATCGAGATCAATATTCGATAAATTGAATGAAAATTTTGTTGCAAAATAGATTGAACTTTACAATTTCAATTTACTTAGAAAACAAAACATTGTTATTTTTCACACCTCAATGTAGACCATGATACTATGTTTAAAATACTGACTACAGTTTCAACACTTACATCAATAACAGGGTAACAAGTAACCTCCCTAACAACATGTTAACATGTGGTAACTACTCTTAAATAAATCTCTCTTCCAATTATAACACATTTATAGACTTTAGAAGCAAGCTTTAAATATCCATCAACCACAGGGGTCTGTCACAATACTGGGGATATCTAAGTACCATTATATTACGATAATCACTAGCACATTCCAGTATTGACAGACCCCTGTGCTATCAACTACAATTATGTTTTAGACCTGTTATCAGCAACAATCTATGTATATATAATGGGATATGAATGTGTTGTTTAAATATGAAAGAACTTTATGTTGTCACAAGCAGAATCTAAATGTGGTTATATGACCATTAAGCTTTGTATTGATTTGCTATGATAAATAAACATGCAACATATAACCAAGGCATCAGAATTATAAAATATCTAATGTTTGCTACATATGGATATTTGACCACAATACAAATTATATCAAGTTTATAATTGAAGCGTTAAGGCAGGGAATCTGGTTAAGTGAGTTATAAAATGGAAATCTAAAAACAATGCAAAAGCAGAGAAAGGTATTAAAGCGTAAAAGAATCTGATATATTGGTATTTTGGCATGCTTCATTTCATGTATGTATATCTGCAAATGTGTGGTTTAAATATGATTAATGAATGGTTGTATAAGGTTTATACGTAAATGAATTGATAATTAATTAACACGTCAGTTTAATTAAATAGGTGGTTATGAAATAAGACAGGTAAAAAAGCATAAAGCCTAACAAACATAATCTGAGTAAATGAAAATTTCCTACAGACCTATTAAAGCCATGTTATTGCTTGGAAAATATTGTATATAAAAGTTTATCCAATGTACATTATTAAATGGCAATGTCATGGATTTATTTATCTGAAGCTGGCATACCTTACACGTTTCCATTTAAAGCAAAGACAATTCTCTTTAACAATGAAAGGCAGGCCATCCATTTTAATGGATTACCTGATCTCTAACAGAACAGCCATACATTAAAATGGACTGATTTAACAAACAAAACAATGAACTCCTGACAAACTAATACAAAGTACCGGTATATATACCAGTAGTTCTCATTAAAAATAGAAATCAGAAATATCACATGTAAAATAAACACCTGTTTTACGATATTATGTAGGATAAGACCTATCACAAGAACCGTTTCAAATAGGCTAAGATCACCATTGATAGATAAATTCTAAATTTCAAATGGGCTAAGATCACCATTGATAGATCAATTCTAAATTTCAAATGGGCTAAGATCACCATTGATAGATAAATTCTAAATTTCAAATGGGCTAAGATCACCATTGATAGATAAATTCTAAATTTCAAATGGGCTAAGATCTTCATTTCAAATAGGCTAAGATCTTCTTTGACAAATATTTAAAGCTCTAAATTTAACATAGGCTAAGATCTTCTTAAACAAATCAGCGCTAAATATCAAATGGATCAAGATCACTCTTGTCTATGTCAAGTTCTATATACTGGACTTTGAATATTCCTGGCTAAATTTGTTGGTATCAATAACCAATAAATGTTTATTATATAATTTCATTCATTATCATATATTATATGATATTGTTCATATTTTTGTGACAATAACTAGTCTGAGATCTAGATATAAATGAATAATGTTGTTGTGTTTCTTTATTCTAATTCCCTAAACAGCAGCTGGAAACACTGACTTTAACTTAAATGATTTTGTAAACAAAGTGATGTGATCCTAGAACCAATAATCCGTATCCTAGACAGTGGAGGTAGGCCTTAAAGTCAGCAGCAATTTGGCAGCAATTCAAACAATAAATATGCAGTGTTTATTTTCAAAATGACTCGATACCATGGCACCCCAATTAGTTTTCATTTCAATGATTTATCAAGCAGAAAGTTCAAAAAGAAACTGTGTAAAGATATTCCTGGTCCAGTTTTGTGAAAAGATTTATGCACAGGCCACCAGAGACACTTGCAGGGAGGCGTAGGTACAGTTGGATCTGTTACAGATCTTCTCTCGGACCGACAACTCTTCAAACTTCAGGGGCTTGTGGCAGAATTCGCATTCATCAGGACACGCTTTAGTGAACAAGTCAAGGCCGTTATCCTTCCACACATTAACGAGCGAATCAACCAGGTCGTCAAGCATTTCCTGTGTGTGGTGTGGAGTGGGGGCGATACGGAGGCGCTCCATACCTCGTTCCACCGTGGGGAAGTTAATTGCCTGGACGTAGATGTTGTGGTCATTAAGGAGATCATTGGACAGCTTTGTACAAAGAGCAGCATCTCCGACCTGTAAGGTTCAACAAAGACATACAATGTATTATAAATACCACATAAATGTACACTGATTTACAGAGTATTATAATTACCACATACATGTACATTGAATTACAGAGTATTATAAATACCACATACATGTACATTTACAGAGTATTATAAATACCACATACATGTACATTGATTTACAGAGTATTATAAATACCACATACATGTACATTGATTTACAGAGTATTATAAATACCACATACATGTACATTTACAGAGTATTATAAATACCACATACATGTACATTGATTTACAGAGTATTATAAATACCACATACATGTACATTGATTTACAGAGTATTATAATTACCACATACATGTACATTGAATTACAGAGTATTATAAATACCACATACATGTACATTTACAGAGTATTATAAATACCACATACATGTACATTGATTTACAGAGTATTGTAAATACCACATACATGTACATTGATTTACAGAGTGTTATAAATACCATATACATGTACATTTACAGAGTATTATAAATACCACATACATGTACATTGATTTACAGAGTATTATAAATACCACATACATGTACATTTACAGAGTATTATAAACACCACATACATGTATATTGATTTACTGAGTATTATAAATACCACATACATGTACATTGATTTACAGAGTATTATAAATACCACATACATGTACATTTTCAGAGTATTATAAATACCACATACATGTACATTGATTTACAGAGTATTATAAATACCACATACATGCACATTTACAGAGTATTATAAATACCACATACATGTACATTGATTTACAGAGTATTATAAATACCACATACATGTATATTGATTTACAGAGTATTATAAATACCACATACATGTACATTGATTTACAGAGTATTATAAATACCACATACATGTTCATTGATTTACAGAGTATTATAAATACCACATACATGTACATTGATTTACTGAGTATTATAAATACCACATACATGTACATTAATTTACAGAGTATTATAAATACCACATACATGTACATTGATTTACAGAGTATTATAAACACCACATACATGTACATTTACAGAGTATTATAAATACCACATACATGTACATTGATTTACAGAGTATTATAAACACCACATACATGTACATTGATTTACAGAGTATTATAAACACCACATACATGTACATTTACAGAGTATTATAAATACCACATACATATACAATGATTTACAGAGTATTATAAATACCACATACATGTACATTGATTTACAGAGTATTATAAATACCACATACATGTACTTTGATTTACAGAGTATTATAAATACCACATACATGTATATTGATTTCAATAGGCAATATTTCAATAATTAAAACACGGCTCAGTTTGACGAACATTCCAGAACTTTAAGGAATTACTTAACTTAACATTCCCATAGGAAAGCATTAAAGAAGAAGTTTAGGGAAAAATCTTTCTTTAGGAGCCTCCCTTAAACTATGTAAAGCTTTACCATCTAGAATTTTAAGTTAAAGAATTGCTCAAAGTTAAGGAATGTTCGTAAAACTGGGCAGAGAAGTTTTCCTTCTAGAAGAGAAGTCTATTATCTTTGATTTAAATTGTTAAAGTATAGGAACCTATTTTGTAACATATTGATTAACCTGGAACTGACTCCTTTTAAAGTCATTGTTAAAAATGTCCATTGATGAGTATTCTTCCCTTTGAAGCGAGTGTTTTGTCCTCACAGACAAGTGTTTTAAGATCTATACTTACATGGACAGGTATTATATGACTGGGACAATGTAGAGCAGGGATGCCCTTCTCCTTCAGCTTCTCACGTAGATATTGCACTTTTTCTTGATGGATATGTCTCAGTTGTCTCCCCTCTTCACTTCGCAGAATCTGAAAGATTGATACCACAGGACTTGATTAAATAAAACCTCAAAATATAAGACAACAAAGAATTTGGATACATGATTACTTGCTGGATACCTGAATCTTACAATATTTATACTGTATCTATCCTAATTTCTTTATGTAACATTGCCTATGTACAGTATGGAGGGTGGGTGAGGTGTGGAGATTTACCTTGACAGATGCCAGGCTCCCAGCTAGTGTAGTGGGGGGTAGAGAGGTAGTAAAAATGAACCCAGAGGCATAACTCCGTATCATATCTATTGTATTGGTAGATGCAGCAATGTATCCCCCAACATTTCCAAAGGCTTTACCTGTGAAAAAAACACAAGCACAGGTAATAGTCAATCACCAGACAGATACAAATGCTTAACATGTGTAGATTATCGTCATAAAGATATGCTTAGAAGCATAACATTTAACATCGTTTTTAGATTATGTAAATAGTAAACTCAATACATAACTGAACCCCATACCTAGTGTTCCTGACACTATATCCAGCTTGTCCATACAGCCATCCCTCTCAGCCACCCCAGCACCATGTTGTCCGTACAGACCGACAGCGTGTACCTCGTCTACAAACGTGATGGCTCCGTACTTATGGGCCACATCACAAAGCTCCGACAGGGGACACACAGCACCTGTACAAGGAAAAAGTTAAAATGTCTGTCAGAGATATGTGGTATTTACATAATGTAAACTTACTTAATTGTGATTTATTTTCGAATTTTTCATGAGCGATTACAGTTCGCAAAAATAAATTACCGCGAAAAAGATTTAACTGCAAGTACAGTAAAATATTTTACCAATAAATCGGAAAATTGAATTGCCATGAAAATTAGTTGGGTTTAAATATTCAGAATGAGACACTGACCATGATAATTAACTTCAGGTTCAAAGCACTGTGATAGAAAATCAAAGACACTATCATAAAATCATATATAAATATACAACCATTTATATAGATAAACGAAAAAAAATCAAGTGCTTTAGTAAAATAACAAATTTTGATAGCATCTCAATTGAAAATGTATAAAAGCCTTAGACTTTTGCTTTCATAAATCTTTTAACACTGTCTTTATGTAAAGCAAATGTAAGTCATTTTCATAGACATTAGGAAAAAACAAGTCGATTTGTTTAGTTTTATGTCCTACTATATAATTAACAGCCAGTGTCATTTAAGAAAGTGTAACAGGTTTGACTGTGGAGGAAAACCAGAGTATCCAGAGAAAAACCACCCACAAGCAGTACCTGTCAACTACCCCACATGGTATTCAAACATACAACCCAGAGGTGGAGGGCCTTAATCTTGTAGTAATATGTCCAAACATCTTAACTTCTCCGACACCAAGGCCCCATCTAAGTCGGCCCATTTACACTATTCATTCTCTTTAGCAGGATTGATTTATATGAAACAATATTTTCCTATGTAATTGTCAAAGGGAGACAAACGTCACATACTATTCAAGTGATCCAAGACTAATATAGTTAAAAGGAACAGGATAAATACATATGACAAGGATTCTGTTAATTTTTGCAGTCATTCAGACAGTTTGTCTACTTAAATTCTTACCATCCATGGAATGTACAGTTTCAAAGGCCACTAGTTTGGGTACACATATATCCACTTGTTTGAGTAGGTACTCCAGATGTTCTGGGTCATTGTGCCTGAATATATGCTTTGGTGCTCCACTGTTCCTAATACCCTGTATCATAGAGGCATGGTTTCCAGCATCAGAGAATATATGGACACCTGAAAGTTAAATCACTGTAGCTTTAGTAGGATTAACAATGTATGAAAGATTGACAATGCTTATCTAAGTACTCTAGACATGGCTATACATGTCTTTAAGAACAAGAGGCCCAGAGGGCCTGTCTCGCTCACCTGATGACCAAAAACCCTGGACGGACGACTGGCAACAGATAACCGACGCTGGATGCCACGGCATTGCATAAGCTCACATTGGTCCTATGGACCAGGTAAGTTTAAAATATATTGAACAAATCTTCTTGCTGTTGATATTTGTTTCTTACATAAAGTTAATTGCAAATTTTTTTAAGATATTTAGTCGCAAACATTATAGCAGAGTTTAATGTATGATTATTTTTTGCGATGTTTACGATGTTTACCTGGCAGAGTTTTGCCCAGGGTGTACAAGGTCGAGTCATTGGCTACATAGCAGGAAGTAAAGACTAGTGCCGCTTCCTTCTGGTGTAATGAGGCCAGCTCTTGCTCCAGTTCTTCATGTAGAGGAGAGTTCCCCGATATGTTCCTTGTACCACCGGCCCCAGCTCCGTGCTCATGGACAGCTTGTCTACAAAATAAGGAACATCATCACTGTAATATAGCATGGTCAAAATACAAACTACTTCCTATTTATTATTGTCTAGTCACAGTCTGACCATATGGAATACTTTCCATATAATATGTTCCCATACTTGTAAATAAGATCATGCTCAATATATTAGAAGTTCAAGATTTTGTGGCATTCCAAAATTGTTCTTTACTGTGCAAATACAAAACCCAGCAAATGTATTACCAGTATATAAAATATATATCAACCATAATGCAGCTATTCAACATAGGCGTAGATACTTATTTTCAAATATACTTAAGTAACCTGGAGTAATAGAGTAAGCACTTTTAAGTGTATTACTTACTCAACAGGTTTTGTGACCTTGAGATACCAACTAAAATCTAAATACTCCTCTGTCCTGAATAAGTGTATTACTTACACGACAGCCTTTGTGACCTTGAGATACCAACTAAAATCTAAATACTCCTCTGTCTTTACCAGTCTATTACTTACACGACAGCCTTTGTGACCTTGAGATACCAACTAAAATCTAAATACTCCTCTGTCCTGAATAAGTGTATTACTTACACGACAGCCTTTGTGACCTTGAGATACCAACTAAAATCTAAATACTCCTCTGTCTTTACCAGTCTATTACTTACTCGACAACCTTTTTGACCTTGAGATACCAACTAAAATCTAAATACTCCTCTGTCTTTACCAGTCTATTACTTACACGACAGCCTTTGTGACCTTGAGATACCAACTAAAATCTAAATACTCCTCTGTCTTTACCAGTGTATTACTTACTCGACAGCCTTTGTGACCTTGAGATACCAACTAAAATCTAAATACTCCTCTGTCTTTATCAGTGTATTACTTACTCGACAGCCTTTGTGACCTTGAGATACCAACTAAAATCTAAATACTCCTCTGTCTTTACCAGTCTATTACTTACACGACAGCCTTTGTGACCTTGAGATACCAACTAAAATCTAATTACTCCTCTGTCTTTACCAGTGTATTACTTACTCGACAACCTTTGTGACCTTGAGATACCAACTAAAATCTAAATACTCCTCTGTCTTTACCAGTCTATTACTTACACGACAGCCTTTGTGACCTTGAGATACCAACTAAAATCTAAATACTCCTCTGTCTTTACCAGTGTATTACTTACTCGACAACCTTTGTGACCTTGAGATACCAACTAAAATCTAAATACTCCTCTGTTCTTTATCAGTGTATTACTTACTTGACAACCTTTGTGACCTTGAGATACCAACTAAAATCTAAATACTCCTCTGTTCTTTATCAGTGTATTACTTACTCGACAGCTTTTGTGACCTTGGGGTGCCAACTCATGCCGAGGTAGTCATTGCTACACCAAACAGTAATGTCCTTCTTCTCTCCTGAATGTTCTTCTGCGTAGGGAAATTTACGACCTTTCCTCATCACATTCTTGAAGATACGATAGGAATGATCTCTCTTTTTCTTTTGGATTTCTCCCTCAAAGAAGCTTTCATAGTTGAACAAAGGTATTGAATCTTTTATGTCCTCTCCTGCAATAGAAAAATAAAAATACATAAAACTTTCTATTTCAAACAATAAAACTAGTGTTATGAACCATGTCTGAACATCACTTGAGTTTAAAATCTAAGCTTTGAATAGGATAGAAGACATACATGTAATTGTAAATGAGTTTCGTACCAGCCTTATGTAAATATACAGTAAACCCTGCCTTAGCGACCACCTTACTTTTAAGACCACCTGCTTAATAGGACCAGTTTTTCAGGGTCCCAAATGGTCAATTTCAGCAAACTTTGCCCTGTGTATAAAGACCACTTGGTTATAAAGACCATTTTTTTCTTGGTGCATTTATAGGTAGTCAGACAGGTTTGACTGTATATATATGGCATCAATATTAGATGAAAGACAAAGAACTATTCCAATGAGACCTGTTACACATTGTATAATTGCCACTCATTTCCCATGCGATCTTTTATTGAATTTCCCAAGCAGCAAACCCATATTCAATAGACAAAATGTTCTTCATTATTCAACCTGGTATTCATTTTATTCAACTTCATGTAGTTTATTGATTCACATCACCTATAGAATTTTTTAAGTATTGATTACATAGTGTTTCCGTTAAGGCATCCCAATTTAGTAACTGCATTTAAAACTGTAGGTAAAATCCTATATATATGTCTATACAAACTGGCCCAGCTCTCCTTCTTACACTGACCTTCAGCTCTATTCAAGGACAGCTTCATTTCCTGTAGCGCTCTCTCTACATGCAGGCCTGATGGATAAGTAGGTCTGGGAGATGTTTTGGCAGGGCTCCGTAAAGTTCTTTCCTTGGAAATTGGCCTTGTTTTCTCAAGTCCCTCCTTTAAATCCGCCAGAGTCTGACCCGGTTTAGATAATTCAGTATCTATCTCCACTACTGCTTCCTCCTTTATAGAACCAACCATATCGTCAACCGTATCTATGTCATGGTGGAGATCTATAAATACAATGGTTAGACATTCTTCTTAAAATTACCTAGATCAAAACATAATTATACCAAGGAATCTTCCAGATATATATTGTCAAGCTGTATGTTAAGATAAATGTACAAAAAAAAAAAAAAAAAAAAAAAAAAAAGATGATGTAAAGTTTACATTCATCTCTGTAGAGCTGCTTGGAACAGTTCATAATAAATTTACAGGGGTGAATAAGATGAGTATGTGGATTTACCTACAAGATATCTGGTCAGATGTGGCCTTTAATTGGTGGATAACTTATTCAAGAATTTGTCATATCTTTTCTCTTCCAAAGGTTTATTGATACATTTCCCAAAGAGAAATACCCCTACACTTGTATCTAATATTACCTTTCTGTAGAATGGTGGCGATATTGCCTTCGATGACCATGTTATTTTTGGACATGAATGGACACCTACTGGCTGGATTGGTCTCTGTAACAGATAAATAGATAATTGTATAACAAGTTCATGTGATAACAAAATGTAAGCACATTGAACAACAAAAAATTAAAATCAAAAATGTTTCAAGCAGGCTGTGTTTAAAAAATTCATGTAAATTCAAGAATGAATTAAGTCACTTAAATGTAGACAAACTTAAGAAGAACAGACAGAAAGAGGGACGTGAAAAAATTAGGACCCTTCCTCATCTTGGAATGTTCACCTCAAAATGCAGAGGTCCACAGCCTACCTGGTTCAGGAGCCTCCCTGGGTAGGAGACTCATGTATCGGAAAGCATGAGCCATAATGGGACAGCGCTCTGCATACAACATCAACTGGGGCGCAGCCTTCTTCACTTGGTTCATCGGAATACGACTCAAAAAGGGACATCGTAGTGAGGCAGTCATGTTGCTCAATCTGAATAAGACGAAATAACACATTTTAGTTCAATAACACAAGCATATTGATATTGCCTGTAAAAGTTAGCTGTCAAATGTGGACGTGATTGTTAGGGTAAATGAACTAGTATATTTCTTGTTACCATGACAACAGTAATTCTGATACAGGTCAGAAACCGCTCTGTGATTACAAGAAAAACAGTGATAATCACTATAAACTATTATTGATTATTGGATATCTTGTGTTGTCTCCTCCTATTATTGGATATCTTGTGTTGTCTCCTCCTAAGTATAATTGGGTTAATCAGTCCAGAAAATGGTCAACAAATAAAAGTCGGATGTCTACATCAATATTGACAAACGTGCTAAGTCAGCATAGCTGGGGTGAGGATTATTTACTTCAATTGAAACTGAACACACAGACACAAAATCAAATCATGTGGAGTCATACACATCCATCTTTTACCCACTTCAGATATCTACCCAATTACATAGTGTTGTAATTACCATAAGAAAGTTGTAGATTTGTTAATTAAGTGTATAAGATGATATTAGATATACCTTCAATGTACAGTTGATATTCACCAAATAGTGAAATATTGATTTTTAATTTGGTTCCCAATTTAAGTTTACCAAAGCTAAGGTTATAAAGAAATCATGCTTGATCAAGTTAGCATTGCTACCTTGAACTTAAACAAATCCCAAACTTTATGCAGCAAACAAATTAAAACAGGTGCCCTTAAAGCTTCATTCCTGTCAAATTACTTATATCTTACAATACCCAAGTTAAACAATGCTTTTTTACAATTTAAGGAAGGCGACCAGCTGCTACACCAGCTCATATTTTTATTTTGGTTACTTATTGATACCTGAATATAAGTACGTAGGTGTATATTGTAACACATACAAAACTACTCCAAGTCTAGCCTTTTTCATGATTACTATTAATCAATGGCTGAATGCACAGGTGGTTCTAACCTACTTATTTAAGGTACATCCTTATCCTTGTCTGATTTCTTCAGTTAATTAAGTTATACTGTAGATTGATGTTAACGCATGGTGAAGTTTCTCGGGGAAATCCTGCTGTGTTGTTGTTGGGTGGAAAGTGTTGATAAGGTTACTATTAAAACCAAACAAACATTTTTTTCAGAAAAAGCACTAAAGCAAATAAAAGATTGTCGCTAAAATATGTACATTCATAACTGCAACTGGTAGCATTTTCAAAATGAAAATTGAAATGTACTAATTACATTGTACATTTTTATTTTACTTTACATCTAATTAAATCAAAAGCAAATTGGTTTGTGGCTAATTACTTATTACTTAATTAATTATTGTGCCATAATTTAGTGAAAGGTCTAATTACATTTGGTCCATAATTTTCAAACAACAACTATTCAATCAAACCAGCAGAAAGAATACATAGGCTGCACTACATAGCAGCTACCAGCTATCAATTTCCAAGATACACATGATCAAAAGGTCCAAGGAAACCTACAAATCAAAGAGAAAGATATAAAGACTTATCTGAGATATTGCAGTAGCAAACTTCAAAATCTGAGATGGCTGCCTTTCGACCATGTCTTTTTGCTAATGCAATAACCTTAACTAGGGACAAAGGGGAACCTGCGTAAGATTCCTTCAGTTCTTTCTGAGAAATGGTTTTGGATGGACCAAGGATGAAAGGTGACTTGAATAATACAAAGCTCACAAACAAATTCCCACCTCAATAAAATCTATTGTAGCAACAATATATCAAGCAGTAATTAATGTTGTCAGGACAGGATTTCAAAATCACATGCTGCATAAACAAGACACATAGATCAAAGACTGTGTAACCATAGAGATAGAATAGTTTTTTCCCCCTTTTTTCTCCATTTTCTTGTGAAAATGTTTTTCAAAAGGTTTCTTATCACGGACCAGCAATATGAAAGCTCACGCTTTCACTAAATCAATATCCTTGGGACATGACCTTATGTAAGTACAGATTATTCACACAGAGGAATTACAAATGTATCTTAATTGAACATCTCAATAATAAACAATTAGCTGTATGGATTTACATTATAAATTATTGACAGACTGATGTTATCCTAGTTCCTCCAGCATTTCTGAACTTATCTACATGTATCTCACCATCATGATTGATAATTGATCTTATAAGCTTACCATAAGACAAAGTGCTCCAGGCAACATCATATTTGACTGTTCAGTTTATAAATAAGTATCTGTGACCTTCATGCCCTCATATATAGAACAGGGAGAACAAAGAGTTTTGAATCTTTAGTTAATCTTAACTCTTAAATGTGTACATGTGCATGTTTATTTTGGCTCTAAGAATTCATCAAACATTTAAAGTTGTGTTCCTTTTTTTGTAAAAGCAATAGTCAAAATAAAGAACCGTTAGAAACGCGAGAATGCAAAAAAACAAATACCGGTATAGTAAGACATGATCCATCATAAGATTTACAAGAACAATTAAAAACACAAACACAAACCTAACATAACAAGTCCCAAGCTGCTTGTTCAGCTTCTAATCTCTATGACAAGATTTTTTTTCTTTTCTTATTGAAAATCAGCTTTTAAAATCAACCACAATTTTGTATTCAAATAATTAATTAGCATTGGATCTACATGTATGTACATTAACAAGTTCAGTATGCTGCTATTTTGTTTGTCTTGATATTTTTGGGGTTTATATAACCTATGAAAATGTGCTTAAAAGAGCATTTTGCGATATTGCTATTCATTCACTTTCTCATATGTACATATTTATGGTAAAAAAACATAGAATTATGAGGCTAAAAAAACTCTTCAAAGGCTATAAGTACAATATTCAAACTAAGATAGATATATCACAAATTGATCATCCAATAAGTATGGTACACATTACCATATGTCAGTAAAGAATGATTATAACATACCTGGTCGTACAGTACATCTAAAAACTGACTTATCAGACACTGCCTCTGTATAGTACACTATATATGTGGTAATACTTACACACACTTAGCAAACATGATGCCACTGTTTAAAAACACACCAATCTATTAATAATCCTTGATCATGACTTGTCTACTGTAAACTTACTCAAGTGACAGGTATATCATCCGACAGGTAATATTTCTACAGGTAAATTAACGGTGACCTATCAGTGCACGGCACGTGATGATTGACTGACGTTATAGCCACACCTTATCAAGCATCGCAAGACGTTGTGTACGTATAAGAAATGACGGCTATAAAATATCCCTGCCCCTAGGGCCTTTCTATCAAACGTACACAGACTACAACTTTTTGTTTTGAAATTTCAGTGCCCTGGAAAATGCAAAAGCTATGCTCACTTATCCATCATAATCCTGAAACATGTATCAAAATTAAAGTGACAAATTTTGTAAAGACTTTGGATGCCATCATCACATGTAGTTATTGTGATTAACTGCTGAGTAGCTTAATTTGTATAGCTGTTGGCAAACGGGGCATAAATGTCTAAATTCTATGTGTTTACTGACCTCTACAAAAATACACATTTGAGGTCACAGAACTTTTATCAGATCACTATAACTTGACATCAGGTTTGCCTTCCTTAGTAAATTTATCCTAGATTACATGTCATCCCTGATAACTCCATCAATCACCTTTTTTTTTATAATTCAGCAGCCTCCATATATATATATACATGGCTGACCTTAAATCTTTTGGATAAACAATATCTGAAGTCTATAGGGAATAAATTGCAATATCTGAAGTTTTCATTGTTTAGGTATTTATATTAATGCATATTCAACATGATGAGCATCTTTGTAGATAGATCTAGAGTAAAACATGTTAAGTCTGTCTTTGCATATTACAGAGTAAGCTTCCTTGCGGGTAGGTAATCAATCAACTGTGACATCATTATTTTGTCGGCACAATTCACTTCATTTTCTCCGAAAAGTATGACATTATGCTCGCAAACATATGAGGTGACAATCAATACCTACCTGCAAGGGCAGATAACTCTGTAAAATGCAAATACAGAAAAAACGAACATGCATAAAACAAATTCATAACATAGCTATTGTCATTCCCTGTCAAGGTTCCTTAACTATATCTATAGTAATTGTATAACAGACTACGCTTTTAAGTGTATAACAGACATTTGCTTTAACAAAGTGATTTTGCAAACAGATGTTTGTTATAATTGTGTTTTACCGTACAATCAAATTCATTGTTAAATAGAGATTGAACAGTGTTTTGAATGCGTTAAAAGTTAGCACTACATGTAGAATATGTCTGTATCCCATTGCGTTCATAAACGCAATCAAAACACTGTTCAATCTTCATATTAACATAAATAAGTCTACTTTTACGTCAAATTTAAAACGGTGATGGTTGCTAAGTTGGGTAACTACGGTAGTCAGGATGACCGAAGATATAGTTCCGATTGTTGATTGTTATAGCTGCAGCTTGATTTGAAATATAACAATGACACCTCTAAATTATTTTTAAATTGTGTTTTTTTTTTCAATTTGATAATGTATCAGTAATGTTCATTTCCAATAAAAATCGAGATAAATGAGGCGGAATGACTACCGGTATATTATCGTTGTCAGGGTAGTGATGCGGTTCGAAGTGGAGCAAGCCGCAATATTTGATTTTCAACCGAGGAAAGTAACTGTGAAATAGCCTGTTGATCAAATGGTATGACTGTTGAGCTGCTGAATGTTTGTAATGTATGTATCGGTCTATGTACGCAATATAGAATAAATTCTTCATAGAAACGACTTTTATTTTATTGTACGGATGATAGTCAAGTGTTTGCAGGGTGTGTGACTGACGTAACTATGGAATTCCTAGAACTTTCCTGAGGAAAGCCCCCGGTTGTAGCCTCAACCAGCAATTCTTTTTGTTGGTTATTACCGTTACAATGCTTGAACACATATTCTGTTTTGATGTCAAATATATTCTAATTGGATCTAATAACAACTCTTTATTATTATTTTGAATCCGACAACGAAGAAACTTTGTTTACACTTCATACAGTAGGCCAACCAAGTAGGCTAATGACGAGCATGATATTGTCTGTGTCGCCTAGGGACCGAAATCGTTTTTCAGTTTATTATTAATTCAAAGCAAATCTGTCATCTGTGAAAAGTTAAATGTAACTTGAGTAATTAAAGTTTATTTAGATTATCATATGACGCAAAATCTTACCGAAGCGTGAACAAAAAGAAGTCCAATCCTACTCTTGGTTTGTATTCATACGCCGTTGCGTTTATGCTAATTTGAACGCAACTCCGGCCCCTCCCGTTGACTATATAGGGGCATATGTAAATATATAGTAAAATTTACAGTCAGTGGTTAATTGATAGTATAAATCCTGTTCATTTCAACCAAAAGTTACACAGCTTTATTTCTCAGTCCATTCCAAATATTGATACCCTACTCAACTTTATTCTTCGATAGAAGCACCAGAAAGAGACTTAAATCCTTAAATAAATACACCATGAATGCAGATGTAACCAGCAGTCATCTCATTCCTAAATTTCAGGACCAACAACGACCCTGTTGTGTACAGACACCAATGTCTAATCCAGAGGACAGAACAGGAATAGCAAACAAGAAGACATGCAAAAGAGCAAAGATAAAATCCTAAATTTCTAGTCATTCAATGAATTCCAAAATACATCTGTCCTATTTACAGGAAAATGAAAAACTTATGCTCATATTTATTCTCCAATGCTACCAAGAAATGAGAAAGAGGTTAGCAGGCAGGCATAAATATTTGTACATCCCGGCCATCACATTTTGACATTCGGTGTCTTATACCTACTGTATTCGACCCAATAAGCGCCCATGCCCCTACCCATTTTTGATGCCTTGCTTTCAATTGTCCAGGCATAAATTAAGACCAAAAACTGCATAGATTTTGCAATAGTTTCGTCTTATTAGCACTTTTCAATTTTTTAAACGCCCTGGGTCGAATACAGTAGTCACATTATTTTTCAGTATTGCTCTGAAGATTACAACTGGTACACCTACCTTGGTCTTGGTGTTAGTTCTCTGCTTAGGGTGCTGGACTTCAGCGGTCTTAGACTTTGGTACCCCACTGAAAAACAAATTATCTCTACATTATAATCAACTCATCAGATAGAAACACCTAATTTTGTGAAACCTCAAAAACACACACAAAGACACAAATATAAGGGCCAGCTAATTTAGAACATGAACTACTTCTGAAATATTATTGATTTATTTATTAAGTAACCATGCTGTTATAACATCAACAGGAAAAGACAACTAATCATACTAATTGTTTATGCTAATGTTGGAGATGAAAGAAAAGTAAAACTTAAAAGTTGATTAATATATACATCACACCATAAAAGGCTTCAGGATTCAATGTCAGTGACTAAAATGAAACAAGCATCCTCCCTGTCCGATCCCTGCATGCTATAACACTGACCTTTACCTTGACAATAAGAAAATTCCAACGACAGTAGTACAGACTAGCTACCCCTTTATAACTACAAGCTGTGCAGTGAGAATCAATGAAGAATTCAAAGAAGGCATTTGAGTCCAGATAATTATTTTCTAAAAATAGCAATGATGACCTTGACATTGACCTGACAATCATGAAATTCAAATACATCCCAGGTAGTTTGATTATTTACAAAAATATGCAATCACATTATCTGGTGGACACCAATGAAGAAGTGTTGTTCTGATGATGATTTTCTAGGAGAAGAATAATCTATTTTTAGTAACAAGAGACCTTTCATAAGCAACAAATTGTGTTAATATGTTTCAACAAAATCTTTCGATCTTTTTTTCAAGTTATTATTTGGAAACAAGATTTGGGCAAAATATTACCGATAGTGAGTGACCTTGTAATTTGTAGTTGACCTTTTGACCCAAAATCAATCTCAGTCTGTATTTTCTTTCTAACATTGTATGAAATTCTTTAACTTTTTTTCATTTTCATCTGGAAATCAAAATATATGAAAAATAAAATTTTTAATCACAAAGACCCGTGTAGTTGATCATCTGACCCCATATCAAATCACAAAATGTAGTACCTCATAATATTAGCTACCATTGTATGAAGTTACAACAAAATTTATCAATCTGTTTTCAAGTTATGTGAATTATCTGAAATTTGAAACCACCATCCGGACAGACAGACAGACAGACAGACAGAAACTAACACTATAGAGTTGATCCCTCCGGTTTCAGCTGAAGGGAACCAATAAAATAAACCATAAGGTACTTACATATATAATAGGATGTTCTCTTCCCCCTGTGTGTGCCCTAACACTGAGAGCGACTCACTCCTGAAAAAACACAAAATAAATATGAACTTTCTGATGACATTAGAATTTTTTAAGTATTAAGTCAGCCCATATATATACTGGTAAATAGAGATAACAACAGGTTGTACAGAATCTGACAATAAGTGCTGTAAACAGCTCAGCAGATGTCTTATAAATCAATCCACTTCTCTGTTGGGGATAAATCAATAGAAGTCTAGATCAACCTGTTCCTAATCGGCTTCTAATGCTTCTAAACATCAACCAAAGACAATATAAATTAGAACACATTGACCGATAATCATATTTTACTTTCCTTCAATTTGAGTAAAACTTATACCACTTATGCATGGACAGGACAAAATAGGACAGGATGCTATACGGTAGCCTTTCCCCAATTCAGGAGATTTCCTCACTTATAGGAAAATTAGTATCAAGGTTACAATGAAATGAAGCGGACAGTTTAAGATCTGTTATTCAAAGCCTGATTTCTTTTTTATATTTATCAGATGTATAGCATTTCATAAACTTCATAGTTGCAATCAGATCTATTTAATAAAGTTGACAGAATTGATAATTTACATCAAGCCGCCCATCTTTGAAAGTATCTGCATTATTTGAATCCATAGCAATTACTAGTAATTATAATTTAAAGTAAAAAGAGTCAAATCTAACATACAAGATGCCTTTGAAAAACCCAGTAGATCTCCTAATACATACATATTTTCATCCATTCAATTACAAGGTGAATCTTAATATCGCTACACTGATTTAGCAAATGAATTAGCACATTTGCAATTTTACAGCAAACAAATACAAAATGCATTCAATTAGCACAATTACCATTTTACGACACACAAATATTCAATTAACGTATTCCTGTTTATCTAAAGTAAGTAGAAAATTTCAGGCCTGAAAAAGCATCAAAATATTGTTTCTGTCAAAATATCTAAGTTTACATTATTTAGTTATGTGCACTATAGTTGATGATATATATATGCTATGCTATTTAATCACGTTCAATGTAACAGGGGCATTGTATGTGTCTTCCATATGCGGTACTGCTGCATGCTAGCTGCATTACCATTAGTTCAAATTCTGTTTAAAAAGCTCAAACTATCTGCAATCACTAACCTTTTGATTTTTGGGAACAAATTAAACCATTGGTAATTTACATATAAATTTAAAAGTATTTAAATTACCTATATACTCCTTAATGTTTACACCAATAAACTTTAAAATGTTTGTTATCATTTTGACATATCATGAAATTCTTAATGTATTATATAGAGTACTGTGTTTATTAAGCAACCTACCAGTACTTTAGTAACGCATAAGGAAGCTGTTGAAATGGAACATAGCTAGTCAGGCATACAACAGTTCAGATTGGATATTACTGCTTAAATCTCGACAGCTAAAGCTATAGCTGACTCTGTACATAATTGAACTTAAGAAGTTCTGAACTATTTTGTTAATTAATAATAAGGATTGGGTGAAACTTCTAGAGTATGTACACAGACTGATATATTCTTTTATCTGTATGTGACTACAGTCTACAGCCCAAGTTATGTTTGGCATGTCACATTAAAATAGATACTTGTTGAGGTTGCATGACCGTTGTCTTTGAGACGGGGTATTAGCGTTGTTGTTGATGAATGGAATATTACAGAGTACATTATATGGAATGTTTATTTACAAGTGAGAGAAATAACACACATGATTCAGTGATAATACAGAATAGTCACATATATGTACAGAAGTTGCATTTGAGAGGGGAAGTCCAGTCACCAGGATGAAAAGGCGAAACACTTTATTCATTTACCTGTGAAGGGTTCCGTTAAGTAAAAGTAAATCCAAATATATGTTCCAAGGTTAAGCTCTCAATAAAGACGTCTCTGACTACAAGGAAGTCCAATTTAGACTCTGACTCTCATGATTGACTGTCGCTAATAATTTCTTTACATCTTTAAATAGGTAACCTGAATATATCTACTTTAAATTAGCGACATATGACAATTGTTTTTTTACTCCAAAGTTCCTCTCAAAATAGAGTGTGATATGTAACACTTAAAGTTAAAGCTAGATTAATAGAAACAAATGTAAAAGTTAAAGATAATCAAAGGCTTACTATTCTGTCTAGCACCTACAAGCTGTTTTCAATAACAATACAGTACTTAATTACGGGTAAAGTAATGAAAATGGTTTGGATTCAGAAAGTACTTAATTACGGGTAAAGTAATGAAAATGGTTTGGATTCAGAAAGTAAATGATTTTATATTGATTTCCACTAAAATATACATGTATTTGAATAAAGTTACAAAAGAGAAAAATATCAATTGTGCAAATTTAGTATTTGCATTGGTGAAACATACATACATATAGCTTGTACATTGTGAAAGATTTACATTTGTCATCATATGACTACCTGAGTACGTATTTGAATAGTACCTGCAAGCTTAAAGGTAAACACTAAAAACTGTTTGCAGTATTTACAGAGATCATAATTAAACCTTATAGATGAACATATGTTACCTGACAATATGATATGAAAGCAACCTAACCAAAACCTTTTATAGAATTAATTCACAAACTGCTGCATTGTTCAAAATATTTCACTTTATATTGGAAGGATAAAAACAACTACTAGTAAAAAAATCCATCATTGAAATCCTAGACAGATTGTGGTATGCCTAGTGTATAAGAAATAGGACATTCTAAATTGTGACCCCAGTATGTACACAAATACCATATATCCACATGACACCCACCTTTAGTTTGCCTTGTGCCAGCAGTTTATCATCAGAATGAGCCAATATTTCACAAGAACACATGACGCAGTGTCATTTATATTATTGATCATATAATTTTTTTATAACCTTATAAGTGTTACAATCAAGCTAATCTACATGTCATTTGTATGCAAACAAAAGAAAATGACAAAAATGAAGAGAAAAAATACTAATAAAGATGTTTGATTTAATTGTCATAAAAAAGCTACTAAATAATGTGCATGCCACAAAACTGCTGACATGAAATTGCAATATAGTTATGTAGTACATTACAAACTGAACGTTAACCCAGAGTAATGTATGTATAGTTGTAATATGTGTACATGTTACATTAACCTTAGATGTGAACAATTCATGATCACCTGATAAGAAATCGTGACAATCTGCTTGCAAGACTGATTTTATAAATAAACTCCGGCATTACAAAGAATCCAACAAAGCACTTACTTTCACAACGGGCTATGATAAGACCATTAAACCCTAGATCCTCTGTAACCTGGCTGTGTACTAACGCTGGACGACAAGGGGACGACAACAAGACGACAAGGGGGAGATCAGGAAGTAAGATGTTGAGGACAACAGGGAAACGCCCACTCTTGACCTGGTCATGATTGACAACCAAGCTAGTCACAGGGCATTAATACAGTAACTCCTGTCAAACGTGACTTTATTTCTTGCAACTCAGATAAAAAATACTCTAAGATATATATATATACAAAGGTATATATTTAATGATATTGGATATGGCATATTTGATAACTATATGAATAACATTTTAAAAATATTGGAAAGAAGATTTAAGCAAATTTTGAATTCAACTAACCAATGCAGGCCACTCCTAACTTTCCCTTTACAATAAATGGAGAGGTCCATTGGCCTATGTGGGCCACTCCTAGGCCTTTCCCCCTTTACAATAAATGGAGAGGTCCATTGGCCTATGTTGGCCACTCCTAGGCCTTTCCCCCTTTACAATAAATGGAGAGGTCCATGGGCCTATGTTGGCCACTCCTAGGCCTTTCCCCCTTTACAATAAATGGAGAGGTCCATGGGCCTATGTTGGCCACTCCTAGGCCTTTCCCCCTTTACAATGAATGAGGAGGTCTATGGGCCTATGTTGGCCACTCCTAGGCCTTTCCCCCTTTACAATGAATGAGGAGGTCTATGGGCCTATGTTGGCCACTCCTAGGCCTTTCCCCCTTTACAATGAATGAGGAGGTCCATGGGCCTATGTTGGCCACTCCTAGGCCTTTCCCCCTTTACAATAAATGGAGAGGTCATGGGCCTATGTTGGCCACTCCTAGGCCTTTCCCCCTTTACAATGAATGAGGAGGTCCATGGGCCTATGTTGGCCACTCCTAGGCCTTTCCCCCTTTACAATGAATGAGGAGGTCTATGGGCCTATGTTGGCCACTCCTAGGCCTTTCCCCCTTTACAATGAATGAGGAGGTCTATGGGCCTATGTTAGCCACTCCTAGGCCTTTCCCCCTTTACAGTGAATGAGGAGGTCTATGGGCCTATGTGGGCCACTCCTAGGCCTTTCCCCCTTTACAATGAATGAGGAGGTCTATGGGCCTATGTTGGCCACTACTAGGCCTTTCCCCTTTACAATGAATGAGGAGGTCTATGGGCCTATGCAGGCTACAAATAGGCATTTTCTCTTGACAATGAATGAAGAGGTCCATGGGCCTTTAGTCATTTGAGTTCTCAAATATCAAAGCAAAACAATCTCACTTCAATTCTATCTTTCAATTTATCCTTGCAATTGCAGGTATTAAAAAGAAGTCAGTTGGATATTTTAGCCTTTTTCCTCATGGTTGCGAATTATAAGTGAGCCTTCAGAATATGTCTTTTGCCTAAGATTGAAACCTATTTGACCAATGCATCTGACCTAAATAAAGGTCAAGGTCAATTATTTGAGCAAATTTAAGAGCACTGTATGCCATGCTAAGTACAGGATAGCAGTGGTTTAATTATCTTTCAGTACAGACAGTGCTTAAAGATGTTTCCGCTGCTGACAAATGGTATTTTTTCTCTATCTTTCATCAGTAATGAAAGTTACATACTCTACACCATTACCACCATTGAAAAGTTTGAGCTACTAATTCTACTTCAAAATAAAAATATCAAAAATAATCAATTGTATACATTATACAAGCAGAATGTTTTCTATTGTACTTTTGCGAAATTCAGGCAGTACCACATCCATTTTAACCAGCAAACGGTACCAGAATGATACAATGCCACATTGCCTCCAATTGAATCCCCTGGGATAAAGTAACCTACAAAACTTTATAAGCTAGGGTACTGGTACACCCCACCCTCTTACCTTTTGCCAGCTTTCCACATAACGTTAATTTTGTATAACTTGATTTTCCTCATCAATTGATGCAAAATAATTAAAAGAATTTATGTGAATTTTTTAAAAGTAATACATGAAATTTGTATTTGAAATTATTTTTAAGATAGGCTTTTGCACATACAGTTATCATATCTGAATGATGGCGTGGGTGTCATGTACGTCAGAAAGGTTTCCTAAAAAACATCAAATTAAATTAACTCTGCTGAAAATATAACTGATTGTGTACACAATCCATGTGTATACATACGTCAATATAGAATTGATATTTATAGTTAATGCTTGAGAGATACTGGTAGGTGAATATTCTACATCCTGGTAGTGATCTAGTATTACAAACACTTGAGGAAACCCGGTGTAAAATTCACGCTACATATAAAGTTGTGACACATATATTCAGGTAACAGCCTGAACAACAAAACAAGCTGAGCTCAGTGATTTTCCTACTCAATAATTTCAGGGGCATGTGCCTTTTGAATTGAAAAAAACCCACTACATTTCATCTTTCTTGAAACATTTATCTTTTAGAGAGCTTTTCTTTATTTGGGAAAATTAAATATTTACCTATATATATCAAAATTTCTCTAGAGGAATATAATTGACTCCTTTATTCGCCCCATCAAAAAGCTGATATGGTCACTGACATGAAATAATCCCATGCTTACCATTACTTTAACAAGAAATATTAAAGCACATTACAATCATATTTAATTTCATTTTACCTATATAATAGTGAATAATTTACATACATGTATTGCAAGAGGCAACATATTAGAAGATCTGATGAAAAGCATTAGTATAGCTACGTAATAAAAAACAAGTTTTAAAAGTATGGGCCCCACCCGTCCTGCCTCTTATTTGTGTAGACGTTTGAAAACTAATGATGATGACTCTATTAGAAAGAACAAGATATTACAAGAATTATTTCTAGGATTATTTATCAGAAACGTACCATTGCTCATTCAATGATCAAAGGTCCGAGTCCAATTTTGGGGGGGAAATTTTGCAGTTTCCTAATTTAAATATACTGAGTATAAAAGAATGTATCAGATCACTAACAAACTGTGGAACTAAATCACAGTATCCCAGCCCTAAAGTTTGACAAAGTCAAAGTTATGTTCCTTAAAGATGGAACCCTGCATATCATGTTTGTGCTCACTTATCGGAAAAGCAAGATGAAAAAAAATTCAATGTACTTTCCCCATCGACTTGCTATAAACTTTGTGTTAATAAATTACCAAGTGACTAAGTCTTTCATTTATTTGTAACCCACAAATATATATGTCCATCATCACCACTGATTATGCCTGTGAAGGCAGAAAGGCTAAACTGATACAAAGTCTTCATATTTTTTCTTTTTTGATATATAAATATATATATATATGTGTGTCTTTTAAATCTTTTAAAATGTCACAAACATATAGGTTCACATTAAGTACAATATAATTCTACAGCCTTCACTTCATAACAGAGACCATGTGTATATTTGGATGAGAGGGAGATTTTATTTTTCATTTATTTAGGCCCTAGTTATGATTTATTCTATTTTGCGTCCACGTGCGGGTAGGTTTTCTGCGGTTGTGAGGCAAAAACAAACACAAGTTGTTATTTTCAGATTTCGTTAAAAAGTCAACCGACAATAAAAATTCCAGAAAAAATTAATATTCATATTCTTCCTATGGTTTCTTTGATGTACAATGCATACTAGCCATTGTCAATTCACCTATCCATTGTGTAATCATTTCGAAAAATACTGATAGATGTATATAATTTGTTACATCGCTTTGACATTGCTGTAAAATGTAAACTAAGTTTGCAGAGCTGTGATGGTGATTTTTCTCCTTATATATCAGGGATCGGTAAATTTTACCTACCCCATTCACAATGCCAAACCCCTTATTTTGCCCCTAATTACTATGAAAAACAATTTTTTTCTCAAAAACTGCTCTTTTTGCAATTAAAAATTTCCAATTTGATATACAAAACTTTCCCCCAAAATAACCAGAAAAATCACTGTGTGAACAGCTTGAATGAGTAATAGTCAGGCCAACATTGAAGGTTGGACAATAATGGAAGGGAGGTAACCCATTCAGAATGATTCTAAATTAAGGTATTTATCATCAGTTATAGCAGCTAGAGGATGATATTTTCTTTTTTTTTTTTTTTTTTTTTTTTTGGGGGGGGGGGGGGGGGGGGGGGGGGGCATTCTCCTACCATTCACTGATTTATCACCAGTTTTAGGTGTTAAGAGATTTCTTTGTCAACCCCTAGGATATGACAGATTGTGTGCGTTAAATTTTTGAACCCGACGGCAATTATGTGATGTCATGACTATATAATGGACAATAATTAAACAAGGGTGCATGTAATCAAATAATATCTTAAAATAATATCATTAGTTACACAATTCACTGTTTTATTAACTAACTACGTATTTCAAATGAATAACCAATAATATACAAATTACCGGTAAGTGACAGATGTGACATAGGTTGTTTCTAACAATGTGTCTAAAGTTATTCATATATGATAACGTCTTTTTATATTACCAATTCATCAAATCATTTGGGCTTTTTTAAATTTTCATTGCGACTTGTTTATAGGACTTAACTAAAGGGGGAAAAACATTAGGTACAAATTCACTATATCTACTACATTATTTACTAATGCTAGAACAGCTTACCAGTTAACAGTTATCACCGATTTGGTTTGAGCATGTGTCCGGCTAGTCATTTAAGGGGACAATTCAGCCTATAGATGAACATTAATAAATTGTGTACATATCGGTACAAAGTATACACAACAAAGGGAAAAACAAGTATTAAGTGAAATCAAGATATCAGTCAGGTGTACTGGTTGATATGCCTACACAAACGACCATGGTTGTGACTTGTAGTGTAGATGGTGTCAAACTCGCTCGCTCTGTCCGCCATCTCTCAAATTGTGGTCCGACTATCCCTGCATTGCCGAAACCCTGATCCCATTGCTCGTTAGAGTAAACTGCAATTTTTGTCCTAGAACTGCTCTAAATCGCTCTGACAGTAGTGTGATTTTACCGTTGTAGAAAGTTAACCACCTTCTCAGTGGTTTATGTAGTGTATTTGTTCAACGTGCGTGACTTTGGCTCGGGTATGGGTACAGCGTCCATATTTGTACCTGCTTAATCCGTCTGATTACCGCCATACACATTTGATACAGACAAAATAACCTGCCAAAGTAATGAAATTCTCATACTTACAGCCGTCTTCATTTCTGGTATAAGGTATACGTGCACAACTTTGTTCTTATTTTGTTTCATTTCATGTACTAGTTGTGTTGTATAACTTTGTTATGAAATTACAAAAGTAATGAATTTCCTGCCTTACAATGTCATGCAAAGAAATGACATTTTAGCATTAAATCACAGTAAAGAAATGAGAATTAAATATATTTTGAGAAAAAAAGTTTAAAGCAATATCATCAATTTTTAAATTTAGTAATATCTTGGATTTATAGGGGCTGAAACCAGTTTGTCAGAACATCCATATGGTGTCTGGTAGGAAGCAAACGCCAAATAAAACGTTGGATGAAATTAACACAATAGAATTTTAATGTTTTGGTGACATTTAAAATGAAATTTGTGTTTAGAACTTAAATTTTGGAAGATAATTCAAGTTTGACCTTTATCAGGTTGTATAATATTGTGTATTTTTAATCAGAGTTACCTCCCATCTCCCATAGTCGTTACACAATGTGCAACCGGTAAAAACTAAAACCGGCCTTTAACATCAATGAATACAAACATGTGCTGTATCAGATATAAAGTTAGTAGATGAAGAAATGAATTTTAAAATGAAATCACAAAAATACCAACCATTCTGTCAAATTTGCTCCAAATACAGGTGTTTACATCAGTTCCTCTCTTCAATTTTGGATTTCGGTGTCAAAACCTTATTTTACTCTCTACACCAAAAAAGGTTCTGTAGCATTTTTTGTGTTTATTTGAAAGTAAATGGGAATGAAGTATTCAAACTAAAATTTAAAGTATTACTTTTAAAATGTTCTTTCCTCTAAGCAAAGTTCTTTCTGTAAAATTTTACCGGCATTTTTATCAATCTGTGTAGAGAGTATTTGCTGTTCCTTTAAGAAAACGCCCTCCCTGCGAAAAGTTTACAATAAAGCAGTTAATAAATTATTAAAGAATTGTCTCTTGTACTTATGCCTTATTAGAGTCCTTCATTGTAATAATTCATATTTTACAATGGCTTTAACCATACATTGATTCGTTTTTAGATCAAAATCAATATGCATTCCCCCCAATCTTGGATTAGGTACATGTACTTCCGGTTTTGAGGAGATTACTGTGTGTGTACTGTGTGTGTGAAACTTGATCCGCTAGGCCTATGTGAATGAATGATTAGGGTGCCAGTGCTCGCGAAGGTAAGGGCAATCATGGTTTCTGCTTTCTTGTTTCACATGTATTTGCAGTGAACTGAATAGTTTTCATTCATTTTTGTAATCTTATTTTTCCTTGAACCAAACTTCCATTGATATTCATGTTTATTTACATTCAACAAGTTGCGAAACTTTCCTAACTTTCTGTATCGGCCGTGAGAAGCCCTAAATATGAAAAACACAGATAACAATGTAATATAAGTGTCTGGCGTTGGATAATGTGGTTTTGGGTCCACAAAAATCTTTTGAATTTATGTTTATATGTGGATCTTACTTGTATGATTTGGTATGAATAAGCGACCACGAATATGGTAATGAAATGTTTTAGCCAGACGATCTACAACGACTGAATGAGGGTACATCATTTATGTAAACATGTACCCCGGGGTTTTAAAATGCTATTTTTACTTGGGAGTTTTGGCACTAATTCAATATTTACATTTTATTATATTAATTTCAATATCACATTAAAGTTGAACTTTGTAATAGGCCTAGCAAGGAAATTAATCATAATTGGAGTCTTTATACTTTGTTTCAGATCAGCTTTTGCTGGCTGGCTTCAACTGGATAACAACCGGCAGGCATAAGCCTGAAGACTATGGACTGATTTTCAGAAAGCTTGGATTTGGAAAGGAGCACCCAAGTGTAATGTCTTAACAGGGATGATAGTTTTTAACCATATTTGTGCACACAGTTAAAGAAGTTTTGCTGAACTTTTATGGATATACAGCAAGAAATTTACTGAAGACATCATAGACAATACTTTATTTAATCAACATGGAGCGTAATATATTTGGACTCCTTTTATTAATTTCAATTTTAAATGGTAAGTATTTAATTAAGCTGCATGCAGCCAGATACTTTATATATAAATCTAGTAGATCAATTAAAATGCAAAAACAACAGTAACCGATCTAGTTACATGTGAAAATTTTGCCATCAAGTTCTGATTTCACCATTTTGGCTAAAAATAGGAAAATCTAAAAATAGGAAAATCTAAAACTTAATGTAAAAAATTTAGGTTATTAAAGACTTGAATATGGTCAACCCATATAATCATCCTTGAATCATGGACGGAAATTAACGGGAATATGCATGATGCAGCGTGCTTCTTCGAAATTTAGAAGTTTGATCAGAGCCAGTTGACCACCCAGTTAACAAGAACTGGAACAAGTGCTGCCTAGAAGGTTTTAATTTTCAGTATCTAACTCCAGATGATCTGTCAGTAACCTGAGACAGATTAAGGGACCAGTTTAACCCTGATTGCTTGATTAAATTCAGATAAAACCTGGTGGCTGGTTCTCTACTACACTGTACATGTGCCACTGCTGTTCTCAATCAGTGTGATGGCAGCTATTAAGTTCATAATTCAGATAGTTATGTACCACTTTAAAATGTTAAAATAATGACATCACATTTTAACATTTAAAAATATTGTAGTACAAGAAGGGTATAATATAATTTGAAAACAAGAATTGATAGTATTGTGGTACTGGTTAGTCTGGTCTTAGTTGTTTATTTTGAAATTTATTTTAGCTTGTAATCTAGTATTATACCAAAAGCATTAAGTTGCAAGTCTGATATTTCTAGATTTTTTTTTTATACAAGACCACATAGAAGTTGTTTGTATATAATTAGTAGTGTGCCACAATTACTAATGTTACCAAAATCAATCAATTTGAGCAATTTAAAATTTGCGAACATTTTGGAGTTCCCACTTCAAAAGTTTCAGCAGAGACATGTAAACATCAAACAAGAAAATATGCTGTACTTGCAAATTTACAAAGTACATATAGTTGAAGCGAAGAGAAACAATTTTGTCTGCAGGACATAGAACCAAGTGAGGATTAGGATGTTGTGTGTGTAATGGGACTAGAATCACTGGTTATAATCTGAAGGAGGATAGGGGATCTGACACTTCCATCTGATAGCTGGATCACCATTAGCTAGTCAGCCTGATTTGTCAGACAGCATTCTATCTGAGACTAGCTTTACATACACATGTACATGTGCTAGAACTGTGTAGTAGGGAAATAGGATCAGACCAAGCCAAGATAAATATATGCTTCAGAGTTCTATAGAATTTGGGGCATATATCTGGAAACAAATATTTGCTGTACAGCCACAAAGAATCCCAGCTAGCAGACACGTTTTAAGAAACCATGAACTTGGTGCATGAATCTAGGGCTGCAGGGCACTGGGCAAGTTATGGTTATTACATAATACCACCCCTCACATTACTGCTGTCTGCTGTGTAATAGACAATACTGTCCTCCAGGAAATCTAGCGGGTTATGTTGCTAATCCAATGATATATACAGACTTTGTCTACTTTTGCAATCAGACTCATCTTTATTCTGATGATAAAACTCATAATCAATTCATTCAAAAAGAAGATAACAAGTCAAATGGGTTATGAAATATCACCTCTATATGATAATCCTTTTACTTTAACTGACCATTGACCAGACCACCACCTCAGTTCTAGAAGATTGAAGTTATATATATTTACGTGTGCATTTGCAGACTGAAATGCACTTCACAAGTGTGTATAACTCTTTATTAATGATTGGTTTATTATATCATTAGACATAACACCTTATTAACAGCTATGGTTATTTAAAGGAAAATGCTAGGTATTTGTCCTTTAAAATTTGAAATACGGTTGTCGATTTTATCTCTAGATACCAAAATTTACTATAACTTGGCCTAATTTCATTTTTTCTGTTATTCTATAATCTGTATGCTCCACATTATAGAGTGCCAGCAGGTTATACATATATACCAAGCTATACAAATACCCTCTACATTCCCATTGTCAAGTTTTATGTCGCCTACTAAATCAAAGTTTTGAGAGTCTCATATTCTGGTGTATGTGATACAGTGTGAGGTAGATCTGGTTGGGTATGTCTCATGTGCCAACAAAAATAGGGAATTCTTTTGATTAACCTGAGTATCTACTGTCTAAAGTGGGACACACAGGTCAGGTTACTGGCTAAATAACCATGTCTATCTGAATATTAAACTGCCACAGTCATCAGTTTTATAGATTTAAGTGATTATGATCATTCAAAATCTTCCCAAAATTTAGAAAGAGGTCTAAAGTTATATATTTCTCATGATGGTGGTGTTGTGGATACAAAGTAACAGAAGTCAGAACAAGAACTGTTCATAGGTTAACATGTGCAATTAAGATTTGAAAGTTATCCTCCACCATGAAGTTACCTTCTAAAGAGTGTATCGACAGATTTCAATATCTTAATCTAAATATGGTCAGTGTTTTTCCTGCCTATATATTTGGGGCCGATATAAGGCCGCATTCCCAATTGTTTTTCTTGTTATTCTTTTCCCAAATCTTTGTCTAAATTTCCCAAATCAGTGAGTTGACGCCTATTTTTGCAACTAAACTAACAAATTATGCAACACCCAAGTCTGAACGTCGTATTTTAGTATCCATTCAGAAATTTCTTACACTTATTCTTAGAGAAGCATAATTGTCTATTTCTACCTTTTCCAAAATTTCCATAAACACTGTTTAAATTTTTCATTTCCTACTTTTATTGCACAAAATTTCCAAATTTTCACCAGGTGGCAATTTCCCAAAATACCCAGGAAAAACACTGATGGTAAGATGTCTCGATGGCTTGGTGGTTTTTCTCCGGCTACTCCAGCTTTCTTTCTCAAAATTAAACCAAAGCAATCGTACATGATGGACCAAGACAATTGTTGGCTGGCAATTTGTTCCTGAGTTGAATGTCTATAATTAATTTCTCAATTTAGGGGCTTTGGTTGTTGACTGTTGGACAATTCTAGTTTTCTGTTCTTTTGTTATACATTACTACTAGTAATAGGAGTTGCAAGTTGTATGCATATGATATCGATATTGTGTTTTCTTCTGAACAGCTGTTGGGTTCATGTCCATGTGCATGCATAAGGTTAGGGTGTTGCCTGATCATCCTGATGATGTGTTTTTTCTGAACAAATGAAATGCTTGATGTTCCTTGGATGAAGATGTCAGTGTCAGAGAGGACAACAGGGAAAGAGTTCTGCCCTTTGCTTGTCATGGAGGATGAAACCAGATCTAGAGTGCACTCTACTCTAGAACTTGGCATTTCCTTGGTTTATTGGGTACAAACCAAGAGTGGTGGCTGCGGTTTGGATAACTTGATCTTCTGTGGTTTTGAGTCAGTGGGTCAGTGCCTGGCGGATAGGTGGTGGTATATGTTTATGGTAGATACAAGAGCGCTACCTTGTTATTTGTGGTTGAATTGATTTGAAGAGCTTTCATTCACAAAATCTGGTGTATGAGAGACTGGTTCATTGTAGGAGGATAAATATTTCTATTTTGTTGCCTTTCAGGGTGTTGTTATGTTAGAAAACACCTTATGTTAAAGAGCACACATGGAGAGATTCAATTATGGCTATAAATTCGGAGTCCCTCCTACATAAAAGCCAAACCATGCCCCATTGACTGTTCACTTTGAAGGCCCTTTTTATAGAGGTTCAGCGGTGAGCAAGGGTACAAACATGCTGACTATTAACACATCCAGGCATTGTAATGGGAGGGTCTAAACTTTCTGTCTTCCTGTAAATCACTTTAAAACTTTCCCTAACAATTCTTTAACAGATATTCATTGTTTGTATTGGCAACTCTACAAGAAATGAAATATGTTCCAAATTGGTTTCTTTGGGAGAAAGAAAGGGGATACATTTTAACAGTCAGTACTCAAACTTAAGTTTATGCATTTTGTTGATAATTGCATACATATGTACATTTCTATATGACCTTGGTATTAATACGTTTTTAAATATTGAAAATAACCTCCAATGCTTTTCATAACAATTTCTGTTTGACCATGACAGAACATGGGAAGTTCAAATTTGGTACTAAATATATTTGTTTGTGTAGACAAAGTAATGTGATGTTTGTCATGTGATGTCAACTGCTTAAAAAACCATCATATGAACCACATACTTTTCACAAACATGGAATTGTACCGATAAGTAAATGTGCACTAGAATAGTAAGTCGGGACACAAAAAACAGGAGATAGAAACACATGTACAGCTAGCCTTAACATCTTTAAAACAAAGGATTCCTCCAGCCCTATTTCACCCAGTTCTTTGATTATAAAACCCCCAGGATTCAGTGATGATGAGGGCCCAGCGGGACTCCTGACAGTTCCCATGGCCTATGCTCAGCCTCCATCTGGGAGCTGACCTTCCCCAGCTGCTGGCCTGACCTGGACATTGTTTGCTTTGACAAGGAGAGAAGCTAGGCTACAGGCAGCATCATCACTACCAAAGTTTCTGTAGCTAGGCCAAGCCAAGATAAATGTTATGGTTATAATATGTTTGACTGTGTGCAACATCATCACTACAAAGTTCTAAAGTTAGGCCAAGCCAAGATAGATGTTTTGGTTGTTTGACTGTATGCAGCATCATCACTACCAAAGTTTCTGTAGCTAGGCCAAGCCAAGATAAATGTTATGGTTATGATATGTTTGACTGTGTGCAACATCATCACTACAAAGTTATATAGTTAGGCCAAGCCAAGATAGATGTTTTGGTTGTTTGGCTGTGTGCAGCATCACTACTACCAAAGTTCTGTAGTTAGGCTAAGCCAAGATAGATGTTTTGGTTTGATCTGTTTGATTGCAGTTATATAGCAACCATGATCACAAAATTCTGTGGCAAGACCAAGTCAACATATACAGTGTATACTATATTACTTTACGTATCTCAAGTCTCATCAGGGATTTAAAAAGACTAGAAAAAAAGTTTTTTTCAATGTTTATGGCGTGTAGATCTATGTCACTAAAGGCTGTATAGCATTCATCTATGTCAGATTTCTTTGACTGTCAAACAATTTTGGGCTAGGACCAAGCGATAAAGGTTTGAATCAAAGTCTGACGAAATAGTTCAGTAGATTTTGGCACTGGCCATCGACTAGACTGTGATAGGGTGTTAATATAATCTTGCTATGCATGCATGCAATGTATCAAAGTTTTGTGAAATTGTTTCATTGGACAATATGTGCCTATGGCATCTTTTTATTACGCTGTGTATTTTGTATCACTGTTTGTGTCATTTATAAAATATTACATGGGAGTTTATTGATGTTATATAAGGTATATTAGTATTAAGTTGACCATAAAAATTAGTTTGGCATTCATGATGTGTGAATCAATTATTGCATTGACGATATTTGGAATCAGGCCCATTAGGTTATATATCTCAATCTGTTGACAACTATGCATGTTATTTTATGTCTGGCTGATAGCTATAGTCTGCCTTGATTATATCATGTCAGCCATTCAAAATTCAGAAATTGAATTTTATATTTTTGTCTTTTTATCATAAAGTCTAATAAAACTTTGATTACTATATTGATCACATATAATTACAAAATAAGTCATGAATTTTTTATGAGTAAAAAGTTGAGATTGCAGCAGGTACATGTACACAAGAAGGAAAAAATCCGGACTGCAGAATTTCATGCAAAAAACAGAATTATTCCAATAAACGTTATATAATGCAAGTAGCTGTAGTTCTATGTACATATAGTTTGTATTTGATGGTCTTACGTTTTTAATGGGTCAAGGTCATATTTATTACTAAGTCATGGAAAACAAGGTCAAGGTCATATCCAGATTTAGTTGGATAAATCATAAAATGGCATATTACGTTATCGACTTTTAAGTAATGTTGATTCTCTTGCACCAGATAGCTTACAAATATTTCTCAATCTAAAAAAATTAAAGACAACTACCGTATTCGATCCAATAAGTGTCCAGGGTGTTAAAAAATTGAAAAAAATTAAAAGGTGCATAATAAGACAAAATTATTGCGAACCCATACAGTTTTGCTAGTGTTGGTTTTATGCCCGGAGAATTGAAATGAGGTCTCAAAAGGGGGAGGGGCACGTATAGGGACATGCATGGGTGCTTATTTGGTTGAATACGGTATGTATATAATGTATTTCATGTACACAATGTACCTGTATATGATAAAGACCAGGTACACATTGTGTATGTACTCTAGCATGCTGTTTGTTAAAGTATACATGTAGCAGACACATCCATCCATGCTATAGATATTTTACCTGTGACATTCAAAATGGGGCAAAAACCTTGGGCACACTTAACATATGAATGGTGTGGTGTACAGGTATGTCTCTGGTAGGTAGGTCATGCTGATAATATTGTAGGCATTCCATGTGCTATTCAGAATAAAAATTAAAAGTCTACAATACACTCAAGCTTATCCTGTATAATACATGTCTGTCATAAATTTATATACCACCTGTGGGATTCCAATTTTCATTCTCCACCATCTAAATTCATCCCCCTCTTAACCTCCTTTTGGTATTTAAACAGAGATTAGTGGAATCACAAGTTTTTCAAATTTACTTTATTGACTTCTTATGAGGTGTTTTAAAGTTGGTGTTCTTTACGTCTGCCCATTTTGTGTTACGAAAATAAGGGATCGTATTTGGGATCAGCAGTCAGACCATTAGATGGCGTGATCGTATGATCAGGTGGGGCTCTTGCTGGCCCTATGTAGTATAGTGACAACCAAGTCATTAGAGTGTAGGCGGTATTATAATGATGTCACTCATTCATCCACAACCATTGTCATTATAAGATTATATATTTTAATTCTAATCTGTCCCAATTATTGTTATTATTTGATATTTCATTCATACATACATATCACGAATAGGTCTTAAGTGTTTACAATTTAGAAATCATATTTATATGAAGATACATATATACACAAAAATAACTGTTATATTATATTTAGACCTAAAGTAAATGATTTTACAGTAATTTATTGGTGCAAACGAAATAATAATCTGTTAAGATGCATATTGATTTTAGTTATTTTTGTAACGGTATGTTTCCATTAAGATCTGGATTACTGATGACTTGATATGGGTTTAATATAAACTTTAACGGTTTAAGATCTGGATTACTGATGACTTGATATGGGTTTAATATAAACTTTAACGGTTTAAAATAAAATATAGAAGTTCAAACTTATTTTGACATTAAGGAATTGATAATTTCACTGTCAGTAAATATTGTTATCTTCTGAGATTTCAATATGACAATTGATTAGCAGAAAAAAACCCAGCTTAACTTATGTGTATATAAATTTACAAGTTTGCTAAGTTTGTGCTTTTCAAAACCTAGAAAAAATGATGCATTGGAAATTCCAGCAGGCAAAAAATATTTATAAATCTTTTACTCAGTAAACCTAAAGAGGAAAATATTGACAAGTATGTATATACAGAGTTGATGCACATGGCTGAAGCTTTTTGTTAATACTGAAATCTTTAGCTGATAGTTTTGCTGAATCAAAGGCCTCAGGCTGGCTATAGGTAGCTAATATCTTGGATTGAAACACAAGATCAAACACCTGCTATATAGCTAGTACAGTTGATTTTTACATGTGATGGATCATTTATATAGATCTGAAGTCTTTGATACGACAAAGAATGATGACTTCTCCTACAAAAACACATGTATTGACAGCCAAAGAGACACGATTAAGTTATAGATTTGTCTCACCGATTAACGTAACAGTTATGATCCCAAATTGTCATTTTAATGGATGATATTTTTCCTCATTATATATGCTGCGAAATATTATGTCTCGTTATGATTATATTGTTGTTTTACATTATATATTCAATGACTTTTTTACCTTCATGACAAATCTACTGTTGATGTGTTTGTTTATTTATAATAATATACATGTACAATCCTGTCAAAAAAGAATTTAGTCCTTATTGGGATTATCAAGTATGAACAACGACACATGATTTGACTAATGTATTTATACATTCATGAATACAATTGTTCTGATTATTTATACACAACAGTGGACAGTGCTCTTTTGATTGAATCCTTATGGAAAAATCTAGTATGTGAGGTCCTTTATCAACATTTACTAAAATCAAAAGGTTCTCTTGAAGTAGATTAAATTCTGTATAAATTATCAATTTCCGGAGATTTCATTTTGAATAGGAATGTGAATGCTGTTTATATGTAGATATAAATGGCTTTTTGTTAGCAGATTATCATTAACAACCAATTTCCTGGAATTTGATGTATCTTGTAACTTGTGTGAATGCGACTTCTACATGAAAAGTTTTAGGTCTACATGAATGGATAAGTGTTCATCTGGCCTGGCCTGTGTACAGGATGACCCAGGTTCTGACCAGTACTTGGCACACATGTGTACCAGCCTCCTGGTGTGAGGAGGGGGAAGTAGGGGGGACTACTCACACCCACCACATCCTGTTTCATGCCTAATCTACTTCATCCCAGTGCTACCCCTGGGGTCACAGAGTTACCATAGTTTTGTAGAAGTGACTGACCTTTTACTGAGGAAGAATGGCAGGTCAGTCAGGGAGGCTGGAGATAAATGGTCAGTCAGTTAAATGACCACAGACATTTATTGTACTAGTACTATAGCATGTCCTCACTCTAGTTCAGTCATTCATATATATACTCTAGTGTAAACAGAACAGTTCTTTTGTACTGCATATACAATGCACAACAACATGTCCATTCATAAAATCTGAAGTACCTGTAATTAAAGACTTTAGCGACTCTTAAATTTGTAAATATCCGTGTTGGGTCTCATAGTGACTCATAGCATATATCAAAAGCGAATCTTACCACCCCTAAATATAACTTAACTGTGTACATGTAGGGAGCTGTAACCAAGATTTGGTTTACACCTATAAGTCAAACAACTTCCAGTATGGACCAATTCAGGTCATGTGGCAAGTCCACTTATTTAGTTTAAATTTGAAACCTAAGAATAAATTAAACCTAAAGATTGTGTAGATATTTTCTTAATATACAGGTATCGGCTATCATTTGTCTTCTATCTAGTGTTATTGGATACTGAATCTCAACACTTTATTGAGATGATAAAGCTTTATAAATCCAGTGTGGAATTACTGCTGTGTTACTACAAAACCTTGTCTTCCTGTATAATGTGTAAGGTAAAAGGTTGAAGATCTAGAGACAAGTTATATATGGCATTCTGTTGTATTTCTATGGTTTATATATCATCATTGAAAGAAATATAAAGATGACATTATGAAACATAATATAAACTTAAAAACCAAAAAATAGCCATTCAGAGGGCCGTTAGTTATATTGAACAAGCTTCTTAGTGTTCCACAATGTGAAGAGCAATTTTCTGTATGAATACTGTTCACTTATGTCAGGTCTAATCTGGTTAGATTATAAATTAGAACATGAATCAAGATAGTAGCTGTAGAGGTACACAAAGCATATATATCTAAAAAATAATTGGGTTGTCTCAACTTCAATATCTTAAATACCACCCCCATCCCCTCACTCCTTCACCGCCACCCCCAGTAATCTTAATTATGAAGTTATATGGCAGTCATATAGAAAATTGGTTTGAAAGCATATGCACAATTATTATTCTGTATTTTCTCTGTTCATCATGCTCTCTGCATAATTCCGGCAGTTAAGATGAGATCTTTCAGTTGTCTGGATTCATAGTTGTAAAATCTGTAGATTTGTGATAAAAGCATATGGTAGTTGTTACTTATGCCTGTGTGGTCAAGTGGAAAATTGTGTCCATGTTATACATAAATCATTACCAGAGAATGGGTCTGTATTTCTGTGTCACATAGATGTGTTATCGTCTCCAATTGGAGTGATTGGCTGACAAAAACACCTATAGCCAAGTATAGAAATTGGAGGTGTCAAGTTGGAGATAAATGTTTGAGATTTCACTGGTTGATAAACACACAATAGGTGGGCCAGGGTGTGGAGTTTCTGCTGTTTTAGTTCTTACTGGATCAGGCGGATGATGTGTTAAATGTTATTGACAACTCATGTGTCTATCTGATCAAATGTTTGTGCAGTTTATTTTGTGTATAGGGGTGTCATGATTGTTATAACACATTGTTAATTATTTTGTGTAGATTTGTACTTGAATTTGCAGAACCTTGAATTAGTTTGTACAGCTAGACTTAACTATTCCAGGGAACATTTACAAGCTGGCATCCTCCTAGAGATATATAGGACATTGAACTCTGGTTGGCCTAGTCACACAGCATGGGAGACTTACCTATATACATGTATATAGACTTTCTCATTAACTTTAACATGTGTCAGTTTTAGTGTTAATTAAGTGTAGAAAGGTCAGCTCCCAGAAGAAACCTGGGGTTTCTGTAACAACTGTCTATGGCCAGGTATTTGTAGTATTATTACAACATTAGCTAGCTGTTCTATCAGATGTATTGGGAAGCAATAGATTTAGTTAGTTATAAGAAGTCTTTATAGCTACATAAAAGCTTCCCCACACATTGAAACCGACCAATCAAAGTGAACGAAAAGCTAAGGTGTACAACTTTTAAAACCAGCTGTTCTTCAAGTAATTTCCTTAATAACAAAAATTACTGGACTGTTTTTGTATCTATTGGGCTAACGTAACTAAACTTCATGTTGGTGTTAATATTCAGATTGTGTGGTTGCTTATAAAGTAACAATTTAGGTTAAACTGTACTTGAGACTTTTGAGTTTGTGACAATTGCTTCTCCCTCCTCCTGTGACAATTGTTTCTCCCTCCTGTTGTGACAATTGCTTCTCCCTCCTCCTGTGACAATTGTTTCTCCATCCTCCTTTCTCAACAAAAGATTAGGACTGTCTGATACACTAATTACAAAGAACTCTCCATCATAGGAACTATTTGTTAGCTCATTCGATTCACCCCTTAAGACACATTCATTCAGGAGTGAATGTGGGACATGCTTTCATTCTCAGCATGAAATGAATACATACTAGACGTGAGAAAAAAAAAAGTTTTAAACAAGAAATACCCTTAACAATAGAACATTTTGAGCTTTTCAGTTTGACAAGTTATTTATGCATGTCACTTTATATTGATGTTATTTTGTTAAACATTTAACACTTTGTAATGTAGTTTCCTAAATATAAAGCATTGATGATGAGCATTGATAACTTAACATTTCAAGAGGTTCATAATACTTGAGACTTGAATTTCACCAGTTTAAAAAAAAATACTGGTATTTCCAAATTAATGAAGTGTGAATCATGTACTTGTAATTACCAAAGGAGGGGTTAAAATATGGTTAGGGTGGTTCTTGTGAATGTTTTAAACAATGGATCTGACTGACTAATGGTAGCACAGCTGTTCCTAATACTGAGGAGGGAAGGGGGGGTCTGTATGGGGCCAGGTTTATAACATCTCACATATGGCCCTACCAGTTCCTATCAATCAGGACACTTGTTGTTAAACTCAATTTAATGTTAATACCTCATACTTCCTGTTGGAGGGACCAGATACTGGGGAGTTATATATTAATTACATGTGTAATGTAACAGTTGTGTGAGTTACAGGGGCAAGGGAGTTAATTACTTGTATATGGTTGCATGGGGTTACAAGTATGGGGGATTCTGATATATTGCAGATAGTCTGCTTTAGTCTATCTAGAGGCAACCTGTCTACAGTGACCATTTTCTGTCTGCATACCTATACATCTGCTATAATCATGCAGCTAATATTCCAAGATCCTCCTACTCTCAGTTGTTCCTCCTTAATTACCTCAGAGAGTTGTAAGAAAGAATTTTTATCAAAACAAGAAATACCAGAATTGTGATACTAATATTGTCTATGTATAATTGTTACTGGAAATACCCACCTTCTTACCAGTGTATATTTATAATGAATGGATATATACATGAAACTTGGCCTTGAAATTAAATTTTACAGATATGATGCTACCTGACTGATAGCAGCAGCCCAATTATATATATACTGACCAATATTTAATGGCCATCTTAAAATTTTCATATACAGTGATATATGAACTGTAGCTTGTTCAGTATATGGACTACAGATTTGTTCAGCTGAACTTCAGAGGTGGATTATCTTCCCTTGTTAAATCCTTTTTCATCTTCTAGTGCAGACAGGATCTGTTTGATGTTTAAAAAAAATTAACATCAAGAGCTCTGGAATTTGAACACGTCATCATATTCAAATTGTCACAACAAACAGTAAAGCTGTTGTAGAAGTGGGGTTTTTACCCAAAGTGCTCGTTTGTAAATCGGATAGAAGGTTGAAGTGTCTTCAGTCTTTGTAATTCATACTATCTATTTGGATTGGGGTATACTTGAGATCTTTGAAGATTTCATTCATTGACTGAAGTATATGCTGACCCCTATAGACACCCGGTCAGAGTGTACAGAGAGAAGAATAAAAGTATATCATTCATGTCATTTATACTGAAACACATAATACAGTATGTGTACCAGACCTATAACTTGTCAATATAAAGACCAGCCAAGAGACAAGGAAAAGGGTCATTATGAAGCAGGTGGTCATTATATAGAGGTTAAGGCATGGTAGTTACATGAAAGCTGTATACATGTATTCCAATAATAATATGCTACCTGATTAAGTTTGTGGTAAAATCTGTTAAGAACTGATCAAAACATAATGCATTGGATAAATGAGGTATATTGATCATATATCTGCTTTTATTGCTTAATTTCTTATCTGAATTAACTCATAGATACATTCCATTAAAAATGCAAGACAAGTTATACTTACAGTGAATTTAGGGGAAAAAAACAAAAAAAACCAGTAAGGATACGTGGAGCACTATGTTTATTAGAAGAAGTTATTATTATATTATCTTTAAAGTAATACATTTTCTAAAGCTATAATTCACTTCAATTTTCAAACCTTAACCACAGGTATTTGTAATTAGAACTATATCTAGCCAGGTATTTGTAATTAGAGCTATATCTAGCCAGGTGTTTGTAATTACATCAACTAAATTTACCTGAACAGGTGTCCTTCATACTATTTATAGGAAATGATTTTATCCAATTACATGATATTTCGTACTATACACCACTATTTATATAAATGCTGAATATACAGTTTTAACCTGGTTATGATATAAATGTAATTACCTTGTTCAATTGAGCCCCAGAATGTGATTATAACTATGTATACCGTGTAAAAATGCCTAGAATCATAATGGCTTCATGATCACATTATTCAGAAAATTTACATTTTACTATATAAGCTCCATGAAAGAAAAACTGCTTAATATTCTGAGACATAGTCACATTTAATTTGTACAACTACAAACACAAGTGTCAGAATTGTGTCAGCACAACCTAAACTTGTATGTGCTGATGTTGTTTATGCACAAAACTTGGTGTGGAATGATAACTGTTGGTTTGTGTATTGCTGCACTTATATGCAAACTGTGCAAGGTCATGGCCATGACTCAAATTGTGCTACATCTGCATCTCCTTAGCACTTTTTGTCCTATTTAAAAAGTGATTATGAATTAATCAATATCAGAGTTAAGTGGGAGAGTTTGATTAGGATCTATAGAGGTCATCAGGTGAATAGTTTTAGAAACAGAACTTGTATTTGTGTTTCCATTAGTGTTTTGTCTATCAGAGTACTGATCTAGTAAGATATCATGTACAGCTGTACATGGCTACAAATTCCATGTCGTCTTTGCATAATACAAAATTAATTCCCTTCTTGGTAGATATTTATAGATATTTTTTGTGACATCATTATTTTGTGAGTGAAACTTAATTGCATCATTTTCTGTGAAAAGTATGACATTTCGCTTGCAAATACATGTTATCACAATCAATACCTATCCTCATGGGCAGACAACTCTGTAATTTGAAAAAACGGAATATTAGTATTGAACTTATTATGTGTATATGCAGTATTATGCAGAAGTAATTAATGACCATGCACATTTTGTCACTATACTTATCTAAAAGGCTGTATCTTTGAAATTCCAGTTTTCTTCAATTTTATTTTATACAGAGTTATTGCCCTTTGTCAATCAAATGTTATATGATATATTGAATTCAGAATTAAGCTAAATGTTTTTGTGACTTTGTATTTTTCAGGTATAAATTGTCAACGCCGGCAGCCTCAGTGTGAGCAAGGTAGTTGTTATCCAGCCACAGGAGATCTGCTGATCGGCAGAAGCAGTGATGAACAATTGTATGCTTCATCTACATGTGGTTCTAGAAATCCAGAGACCTACTGTATTGTTAGTCATTTAGAGGAGGAAGAAAAATGCTTTAGTTGTGACTCTCGGACCCCATGGTCTTTGCAGAATAATCAGAGTCATAAAATAGAAAATGTTGTATCTTCTTTTATAAGGGACAGGAAGACACGTTGGTGGCAGGCGGAGAACGGGCACCAAAATGTATTCATTCAGTTGGATTTAGAGGCAGAATTCCATTTTACCCATCTCATCATGACCTTTAAATCCTTTAGACCAAAGGCTATGCTTGTAGAGAGATCTCATGATTTTGGAAAAACATGGAAAGTTTACAGGTATTTTGCCTACAACTGTGAAAAGTCTTTCCCAGGAATTTCCCGAGGTCCGGTGCAAAATCTTACGGATGTGATTTGTGAGACAAGATATTCCGATGTGGAACCTTCGTCAGGAGGGGAGGTAATTCATAATCAATAACATGTATAATTATGTCTCTGTCATTTCTGCTTCCGCTTAGTGCTCAGCATTAAGGGAGTAGTACGACTGGTAAGCCCATTGTCAGTATAATGTGATCGGCGTGTTGCTTGGTATCTTCTGCAGCATGCCTCAGTGATATAGCACTATAAATAGGGCAAGAGTTCCACTATACAAAAAGACATCACATGGATATACCGCAGTCTCCCAAAACATGCATCTCGCACTTCATACACACTGCAGACATGGGACACCGTCCTTACATGACCCTGGCTGTTCATTGGATGTTAATTTATCAATTAAACCAAGTCATTAATTGGGGTGAAGGGAGTATTAATAAAATTGTTACTAATGTCTGTCATAGCCTGTCCTGTTCCATCCCACCATATTCTGTCTGTGCCATTCCAATTAGGGGACATTTATGTCATAGACACTTCCATGTTTTCAGTAAACACTTTAATGCCAATATATAAGTATGTGAGCAGCAAACCTATCTGTCTGTCTATGAAACCTTATACTTACAACTTTCAACTGTCAAACATAGAGCACAAGAAGGGAGCTTATATATAATCATTCTCAACTGTTTTTGCAGAGGGTGCAGTTGCATTCAACATTAAATTAGAAATAAAATATAATTCTTTTCATAAATTGGTATGCAAAGCTCTTTAAGTGCATGTAATTGAATCTCATTCATTCATATTAATAGTACAAAATTTCTTGAAAAAGAGCAAACACTATTTGGTACACACTCTTTAAATCTTTTTTTTTTTTTTTATAATTTTCTTTTCATTCAGGTTTTTCATCATTGCAATTTACAAATTTACAAATTATCATAACTATCAACTTGTTAAATCTCACTCTTATATATACAAGAAATTCACTTACCCATCTGATTCACACAATAGGTATTACATTTACAAGTAGGACCATATACCCATCTGTACAAACTCATGCATGCATGCACACCTACTTTCATACACCTACAAGATGCTTTGTTATATAAATTTTATTCTTGTAAATCTATAAAAAGAAGGACCAAGAAAAATGCCATAGGGAGAATATTCAGTTAACTGCAATGTACATGTTCACTCTTTAAATCATTACAACAATATGTCCTGAAAGTTGGCTTAATCAGGTCATCACTATAAAACTCTCATTGTAAAACAAACTATTTTACACAACCTAGCCATACATTTCGGAGCAGATTTTCTCGCCATAATCTATAGTTATTTTTATTGTGGGTCAGACAGCTTGACCCGTGGCTGAGGCCTGTCCTAAATCTCCTATACAAACACCTGTTCCACAGGTTAACCCAGGTAAGCAGCTTTAGCCCCTTTCTGCCTCTATTGTTACATTATATAAGACCTTGTTTAATCTGTAATGGATTTACTTATTTGTTATTGATAAGGTAAAACCTGTCCTTGATAAACTTAAAACCTGCACTGTGAGCCTCGTCTTCCATAAACTTCACCTTACTCTCTAATCAGGTGAGAATACCGCTGAAAACCTGTCCTTGATAATATAAGTTAACTTTATTCACCCCTGAAGACCCGTTTGGAATCCCCCAAAACTAAAGCTACAACAGTTCATTATAATATTTCAGGGGTGAATGCACCAGTAAAACCACTGAGTTTCGTTCCCCACAATCTTCATCTTACTCTAATCAGATGAGACTTAGATATATAATAGTACTGGCCATATTGTATGCCCTGTAATCATGTGTAAGCTGTTTTGAACTTATCCTTAAAATCTTGTAACATTATACATATTCAGAGAAAAAATTCAATATCTAAATAAGGTAATTATATAATAAGAGAAAAAATTCAATATCTGAATAAGGTAATTATATAATAATGAAAAAACTTTGTAACCTCCCCTTCAATCAAACAAAACACCATAAGGTTATAATTATGTCTTGTTCTGTCAATAAATTACCCATTTGCAAAAATACATTTAGGTCATGCACTAAGCATTTTCCAAGTTTCCTTACAAGGAATATTAGATTGTTCCCTGAGTCTGTGATAGCACAAGAAACAATACTAAATCAAAAGGAACTCTATAGCTTTAAGATAAAAAAAAATACAAAAAAAAAAGAGTTTATATATGTGTCAGGTGGAAATTAAAAAGGATTTGTAACAAAGTTTGATTTACATTATGCAGTACTTTAGTAATTAAAATGACATTTTAATTGTAGTCACAGATCAAATATCATGTTATTTGCTTAACTTCATGCAGTCTTGGATGCATGTATACATACAGCTATATATATATTGACTTGAATTAAAGGTACCATGCTGATTTGAACATTTGATTTAATATATCGTATATTATATATCGTACATGTTTAAGTACATTAACCAATACTTGAATGAACAAACCCTGCTGTGATCTATGTTGTAATTTGACCCTGTACTTTGTAGTTTTATCTACAAACCATATACATTGTCTGTCGTTATTAAAACAACATTGATATCGTAACACATATTACACATAACAATTGTACTTTAAATCCATTGTCTCCAAATATTTGCATTAAAGCAACTATTTCGTAATTATCTTTGAATTGTAAAATTATACCCTAGCTTGTATATTTATGGGTATTGAAAGATAAATTATTGTTTGGAAATTAATATAATTTATCGTGGAACATATACAAGTCTTTAGTTGTATAAACACTTACATATATATAGCCTAGTTGAAACTTAGTTACTACAGTTTAATTCACTGCCTACATGACTGTTTTATTACTATAGACTCTTAATTTGTTTATTGAAACTAAGAGAGACCCCGGGGGACTACTATAGTTAGCTATATATAGTTACAGATGCCATATGAGGGGGGGATCACAAGGTAATCGACCAATGATCTAACTCCGTCTCAGCATCTATACCTGTCCCCACCTGTGGGTGGTGTGATATTTCACACCTGTACTACCTGGGACAGGTGTAATTAAAAGTTACCTGATGATAAGGTGCTACAGATCAAACGAGTATGCAGGCTTAGTTATGTAATCTTGTGAATCCTGTTTCTGGTGGGATTACATAGGAATACTTTACATCACACCTTGTAATACACAGGCCCTGACACCTTCATTTACCTTGAGCTGTACATATACTGGAGGAGTCTAGCTTGTAGGAGTAGTACCCCAGATATAATTTTTCAGCTCTAGCTCTGCTGTGTAGGTTGGAAGTTATAGAGTAAACAATGCTTTAGATTAATTTAATTAACACAATCATCTGGATTTAATTGGCACCTTCAATTAATTGTATATTGCATTTGATGTATTAATTACGTAGTATAATATAATAGAAAACAATATTGGTAAAGCATCATCAACTAGTCCCACCTTCAGGTTATTGTGACGTACTTTGATGTGACTTGGTGATGTCATAATCACTGTATAGAAATACGGGACTAATCAATGATAAATCATACTTAACCTGTGTCATTTTGGGATCTAAAAACCCCATCCTGTTTTGAGGTTATTTGTTAATTAGTATCTGAGCTACAAGACCTCTCTCTCTAGATTTTTATATAGTTTCTGCATTTCCAGTAAGTTTAGGTGAAGAATGTTGGGCAGGGTGCTATATAATGTGTGTTGGTTTGTGAAAGCCAAAGTCAATAAATGGTTTGGCCTGGTCATTAGCTGTGGCTGTTGGGGATTATCGGGGAGATGGGGGAGTTATATAGGGAATATACACCACAGCTATTTATAGATCGGCATATCTATACTCTGCCCAGCTCAGCTATGTAACACTTCCAGTCTTCCTCTTACACTCTGTACATCATCACTCTTATTTGTTTGTCAGACGAAGGATTCAGAAGTGCTTGTCCTTGGCAAAAGTATATCTGTTAATAATCTTTTCACAGCTGTAAGACCTACAACAAGCACGTAGCAACTCCTTACCGAACATATAATGCTATATTGTTAAATTCGCTCTAGTTAAAAAAAAGGATTGTGAAATGAAGAAATCTTTGATTCATTCTAAAGCTTGGCCTGCTGACCTGAATATAGCAGACAGATGTACCAGGGCCTATTGGGAGGGGTACCTACACATATATCTACAAATTTAATGGTTTATGAAATGGGTCGTGGTTCACATAGGTAAATAGGTTGGTGTGTAATGTCAATAGGAGGCTAGAAGTATGTTTGAGCTGTTGGGAGTTAGTGCCCATAAACTAGGGATAAAGATTACAGTATGGCTTCGATACCCCGACCCTGGATCATACAGTTGATATTACTTCTTTGACCTATGCAGAAAATGTCACTGCATGGTGACTTTTGTACCCTGATCATCCTAGATATTATCCTCTGGGTATACCAACAAAATTACTTCATTATGAATATAGTATTATATATATTCCCCTGATAAGCAATTTTATAAGCATAGTTTTGTCATATATACATAAACAAACATCTTCTTGAAAGCTTGATCATGATGAGTCGAATGAAAAAGACTACGTTAAAAATCAAAAAAATATTTGAAGAGATTCAAGGTATTTCTATATGCAAAATCTTTATTTGGATTTTATAGGGCTCGATTTAGATTTTAAGCTCACCTGGCCCGAAGGGCCGGTGAGCTTATGTCATGGCGCGTCGTCGTCGTGTCGTCCGTCCGTCGTCCGTCCGTCAACATTTCCTTTAAATCGCTACTAGTCATAGAGTTCTGCATGGATTGTAACCAAATTTGGTCACAAACATCCTTGGGGGAAGGGGAACAGAACTTGTATAAAGTTTGGCTCTGACCCCCCGGGGGCAGGAGGGGCGGGGCCCAATAGGGGAAATAGAGGTAAATCCTATAAATCGCTACTTGTCCTAGAGTTCTGCATGGATTGTAACCAAATTTGGCCACAAACATCCTTGGGGGAAGGGAAGAGAACTTGTATAAAGTTTGGCTCTGACCCCCCGGGGGCAGGAGGGGCGGGGCCCAATAGGGAAATAGAGGTAAATCCTATAAATCGCTACTTGTCCTAGAGTTCTGCATGGATTGTAACCAAATTTGGCCACAAACATCCTTGGGGGAAGGGGAACAGAACTTGTATAAAGTTTGGCTCTGACCCCCTGGGGGCAGGAGGGACGGGGCCCAATAGGGGAAATAGAGGTAAATCCTATAAATCGCTACTTGTCCTAGAGTTCTGCATGGATTGTAACCAAATTTGGCCACAAACATCCTTGGGGGAAGGGGAACAGAACTTGTATAAAGTCAGGCTCTGACCCCCGGGGGCATGAGGGGCGGGGCCCAATAGGGGAAATAGAGGTAAATCCTATAAATCGCTACTTGTCCTAGAGTTCTGCATGGATTGTAACCAAATTTGGCCACAAACATCCTTGGGGGGAAAGGAACAGAACTTGTATAAAGTTTGGCTCTGAACCCCCGGGGCAGGAGGGGCGGGGGCCCAATAGGGGAAATAGAGGTAAATCCTATAAATCGCTAATTGTCCTAGAGTTCTGCATGGATTGTAACCAAATTTGGCCACAAACATCCCTGGGGGAAGGGGAAGAGAACTTGTATAAAGTTTGGCTCTGACCCCCCGGGGGCAGGAGGGGCGGGGCCCAATAGGGGAAATAGAGGTAAATCCTATAAATCGCTACTTGTCCTAGAGTTCTGCATGGATTGTAACCAAATTTGGCCACAAACATCCTTGGGGGAAGGGGAAGAGAACTTGTATAAAGTTTGGCTCTGACCCCCCGGGGGCAGGAGGGGCGGGGCCCAATAGGGAGAAATAGAGGTAAATCCTATAAATCGCTACTTGTCCTAGAGTTCTGCATGGATTGTAACCAAATTTGGCCACAAACATCCTTGGGGGAAGGGGAACAGAACTTGTATAAAGTTTGGCTCTGACCCCCTGGGGGCAGGAGGGACGGGGCCCAATAGGGGAAATAGAGGTAAATCCTATAAATCGCTACTTGTCCTAGAGTTCTGCATGGATTGTAACCAAATTTGGCCACAAACATCCTTGGGGGAAGGGGAACAGAACTTGTATAAAGTCAGGCTCTGACCCCCCGGGGGCAGGAGGGGCGGGGCCCAATAGGGGAAATAGATGTAAATCCTATAAATCGCTACTTGTCCTAGAGTTCTGCATGGATTGTAATCAAATTTGGCCACAAACGTCCTTGGGGGAAGGGGAACAGAACTTGTATAAAGTTTGGCTCTGACCCCCTGGGGGCAGGAGGGGCGGGGCCCAATAGGGGAAATAGAGGTAAATCCTATAAATCGCTACTTGTCCTAGAGTTCTGCATGGATTGTAACCAAATTTGGCCACAAACATCCTTGGGGGAAGGGGAACAGAACTTCTATAAATATTGGCTCTGACCCCCCGGGGGCAGGAGGGATGGAGCCCAATAGGGGAAATAGAGGTAAATCCTATAAATCGCTACTTGTCCTAGAGTTCTGCATGGATTCTGACCAAATTTGGCCACAAACATCCATGGGGAAGGGGAACAGAACTTCTATAAATGTTGGCTCTGACCCCCCGGGGGCAGGATGGGTAGGGCCCAGTAGGTGAATTAGAGGTAAATATTCGAATTCCTTCAGAAAAGAAACAATGATCCTGTATTTAGAACATTACTTGGCATTACAAACCAGGTGAGCGATACAGGCCCTCTGGGCCTCTTGTTTGTTTGTCATCAGTTTGAAAGGAGATCTTAATAAGATGAAATAAAATGGGGGATCTTTTTGTGGATGTATCTCCCATAAGAATGATTATGTATTGATAATCAGGTAGTAGTAGGGAATCTATAAGATAAATGTAAGTTAGTACATGTATGTAAGTCTGAGTCCGTGTGTTGTTTGTTTACAGTAAGTAATTTTTGCCAGATTGGTAGATATGTAATTTTACTTTAGAGAATTTACCTTCATTCCTGTAGATTCGTGAAGTAATAAACATGTACCTACTTTATTTGGAAGTAAGGCTAGGAACCTGATGTAGGACTCTGCTGACCTGGTCATTTAAACCTATTAGGGTCCACATAGAAATTTAAGAGGTGCTACTGGAGACAGGGTATTGTATGTGTTCCACCTCTATACATTCTACGATGACATCTTCTGATAAACATCGCCCTATTGAAGGATTTTAAGGATTTATAGAACCTTACAAATACCCTTTCTTGGCATATTTTTTCCACCTGTCGTCAATCTGAATGCTTCAATAGAAAGTACAACAGATAATGAAAAACACTTTCTATTTAATTGGAAAATAAAAACATTTGTAATATAATGATTTCATTGTTATTCAAGAAATGTAGTTTTAAACTTGTGTATTTAGGGATTTTGTGTTGGAAACATTCAACTCAGCATATCTGGAATATGTAGGAGGTGGCCTAGATCTGACTCAGCTATAGTCCTTGATATATGGCTAAAGGGTTATATTCTCCTTTCTCAAGTTATAATACAGGAGAGATTCATCCTCAAAATCTGTCCTGTAGGTTAAAGTTTAATGGCTTGGGTGACTGTAGTACCAGTTAGCAAAATTGGTAACTTATTGTACAGTGCACATCTGGTAGACTGTACTAAATGATTTACTCATCCCAACTGGCAAAGTGGCAGCCATCAACATACATGCAGAAATCATCCTTTTCACAGAAAGTTGAAAACCCGTATTCTGTAAGAGACTGTCTACACATTTTAACAGAAATATTCAAGCATTTTTCAACCTTGAAAATTTTACCTTAAATACGATTCCAGCAATAGTTGCATTTTCTTTATATATAATAATTGATATTTTTGCCATAATTAAAACTTCAGAAATAAGTATGTTGAAAGTGTCTATTCTCATAAAAAAATAGTTAAAATTTTAACTCATCCTCTTGTTTTGTTTAGATTTACCGTATATGAATGTTTGTGTAAATCGGGGTTTCATTTCCTATAATTTCACCAAAGATAATCAGAAAATAAAAAAAGTGTGTGTACATTAGCGGTAAGAAATTCCCAAGAATAAGTTTTTTAGAGGATCTCATATTGAGTTTGTATATCTATCTAACATGATGAAATGCACTTAAATTGTCTCTTCAGAAGACTGACATTTAGAATAACTATTGATTGTACTCTAGTTTTTACAACATTTTACACTCCCATAATATAGCTGGCCTATGAGCAGACAATGCAGGATTATGACCTTTGAAATTACAGCACAATGGAAACTTTACATTAATTCTGAATGGCAACTATTATAGATTGGAAAGAGGGAATGAATTTGTAATTATGAGAAATAAAGTAATTGCAAATTATATATATATAATTAATACTTCTGAAAATATTGCTTAAATCGTCTTAGAAGATAAAAAAATGACATGTCATATATAAAATAATATACAGTCAAATCTGTCTTTAAAGATCTAGACCTGCACCCATTAGGGACAAAAGAAAAGTGGTATTATAATATATAGCTAATCAATTTTAATATATATAGGTTTGTACATGTACTATATAAAAATGGCTATTTGGGACCCTAATGATATCAGGATTTGGGTTTTATTTATTTAACATCCTATCAACAGCCAGGGTCATGTAAGAATGTGCCAGGTTTGTTGGTGGAGGAAAGCCGGAGTACATGGAGAAAAACCACCAACCAGCAATCAGATTTGAATGATCTATATCAAGGTGGAGGGCTTGTGGTAATATGTCGAGGTATCTTAACACTCAGCCACTGCAGCCAGGGGGCCCTAGGAAAGTGGTTGACTTAGCTAATAACATCCTCGCTACTCCAGGAGTTCCGATCACTTACGATCTACACCCCTGGACTATCTCTTAGTGAAATTGAAGGCAGCTCAGCTGAAAATATTTGACCAATCACAGACCAGCAAAGAGATCCCTTGAAGACTACAGATGAGAGCGACGCCCAACTTCCAAAGCCACACAATCTAACCACAGGTCTAAATTACCTGTTCTGTTCTGTTGCCTCCATTTATAGTCCAGGGGTGTAGAGATCGTAAGTGATCGGAACCCATGGAGTATCGAGGATGAGCTAATAAGTATCTGGTCTTTGTACAGGGGTGGCCAGCTAAAGACAGGTTTTTGCTGTTCTGTATCGCAATAGACATCATGTAGCTCTACAGATATCTTTAGGTCAAATTTTTTACCATCTGTAATGATATATTTGTTTACCATAAATATGATAAGGAATTTCCGGTTATCAAAGTTCAAGATTAAACGGATTGATTATGATATTGTATGATATACTCGGTATATTACACAAGTTATAAAACTTTATTATATTGATCAGTGTAAAGCAAATTAAAATTGATAGGTTTAGAATTGTTTACAATGCATAGTAGGATTCATATGAAAGTCTCATGACAATTAATATAAATTGTCTTAAAAAATAAATACAAAAATAAATATCTAGCATATTTATATGGAGAGAATACAAAAAAAAAAGTAAATATAAAATATCTTGTATACTTATATGGAGAGAAAACAAATGAATGTCATCATTATATATAAATGCTGGCATACTTCACAATTCGCATGGTCAGTAAATTATTCCCATAATATATACACATACCAGGATAAAATATGTATGTTCTCAAAACAATAAAGTAAAAAAACAAGGCTAAATAATCACCAACAGAAACAGCTGAAATGTCAGTTATTTATACACATCCTGGATCGCCGACAAACATCCTGATAAGGGCTAACAAGGAGGCCAAAACAACAGCAAAAAATGAACAGATGTCTGCACATTAATACAATTGTCAAAACATTTCTAGGTAAACTTATCACTGATTGTACAAAATTAATTAAATAGATGTTATATTTTGTCATATAATTAGTAAAAGTGTATACTCTGAATACCTTTGTGATAATAAACCTTTTATTTACGCTTAAAGAGGACTTTAAAGCCTGGATTTCTACGCCTATTGAACATGACACCTGCCATAAGATTAAAATGGGGGAATTAATATTGTGTCAACTGTGTCAACCCATGTCCCAACCTATGTCTTAAATTTTGGCGATCTTGGCGTGTCTTTTGTCCTCCACACACCTTATGCCATCCTGTCATTAACCAGTATACTAACTGTACATCCATTCACAAACGATACGGAATGGACAAAAGGAATCTTAGTTCTTAATAAATTCTGATTTCACAAATAGTCTTCTTAGATTGTTTCAGAGGCTTACAGACATTTATATTTCACAATTGTTTATTGCTGAAAATTATATTTGTTTACGATTAGTGTTGAAGTCCAGCTTGCGAAGCAGGTGGAGACCCGGGCCGTTCAGCAACGTACCCCGAATTTTTGTTCACTCACCCCTTTTGTACCGATAAATGCCAATGGTTGTGAAAAAGTTATGAATAGACTAATTGATCTTCAATGTATCAATATTTCTGTATATACATGACGAATAATGCTGTATCAACAACACTATTTAATAAGAAATATACTACAATGAAATGTTGAACCACCTGGCCAGACCACTGGCCGCTACGTGCATGGCTTTCGACTGGTTGATCACCTCGGGCAACAGTCATAGTTAGTTGAGGACAATTAATAATATTTGATTTAACGTATATTACCAACACATAACTCAATAAGTATACTTGTAAAATATATCTATTTCGTTATTTCCCATGTATATCATTATTTTAAATGAATGGTATAAACCACCGTTACACATAAAATGAAGATATACATGTATGTGTACGTAGACGTACAGTATGGCTGCCGATATCTCGAAAAATAAAATAGTGAAATCGTTCAATTTCATGAGTTTATTTTTTTATTTTTTAATCACTTTTATTCCATGTGCCGTTGTGTGAAGTCCCAAATCGAGGTGATATTACTTTTAAATAATTTGAATACATGTTAGATAGACTACATTTAGATGTATGAATATAGCTACAATCAAGGATTTAAATACGTCCTTGCTACAATGTAGATCGTAATTACTATAAATGCCGACCAGGACACATTGCGCACGGCTTGAGAATACTAAAAATACTCGAAGTTTTGACTTAAACAAGATATCGATAAACAAGTAAACTATACAAATGACTGCATCTTGCAAATAGTTAATAAACTAAAATTCCAAATATTTTCTAACTAAATAAGTTTAACCCATTTAATGAAATAAATTTTTGTGGACTATGAAAAATGACCGAAATTCATGGGATCAATCTCGAGCAGTACTTGCAACCAGAGAACATATATACATATATATTTATGACTGTAAGTAACCTACGAATAATGGCAATAAGTTTTAAATTGGACATCAATCAACGAACATCGTAAGGTGGTCTTTACTCAAGTATAAGACTTATAGCAATAACGTAAATTGATATAATTTGGAGGAAACTTGAGAATTTAAATAAGTAGTTTCCAAGGTCAAATTAGTACTACTGCCAATCTGTACAATGTTTATACAGTAGTTTCTAATGGCTGACCCGTGTTTTTTTTCACTCGTGGGCGAGTAGAAAATGGGAGTATAAACGGAGTAAAATAATATATAAATACCAGATGTTTATATTCTAAATATTATTGTTAAATATTTTTATTTACCCCCTTTTTATAAATTAAAATAACGCAATAGTTCTCGGATTGTACGTACTATTATAGTACAATAAAATGTATAAAAACATCGCAAAGCGGGCTGTTATTCCCTCTATGTTTATGAGTACGGGGGGATAAATATACGGCAGTTGTACCTTGAGCTGCCGGATGTAAACGTTCATCGCCATCTTTTCTGAAATTGTCCTATTTGATTATGATAGTTAATAGTCTATGTGCATTATCACTATATAATGAGTCATACTGGCTAAAAGCCTGTCCTATCTAATTAGGACACCAAAGGGACAAGAAAAATGTCCATATATGGATAGATTTTGCTTTAATACAGAGTCAAATTATAAAGTTAATTGCATCTGCCAATGATGATGACGAGCATCTGGTCCATTTATAAATGTAGACAGGTATCTTTGATATTGGCGTTCCATTCCCCTAAACTGGTACAAACTATTTTGTAAAAAATACCAAAAAACATCATCTTATCACAAATATTTTAATGTAAAACAGTCAAGCGTGACACTCATAAAGTAAAACGATACTGCCTTTAGAAAACCCTATTTAGATCTGCAATGTCATTATTCACAGATTTCATCTTGTCCAACGTAGAATAGTTCGAGAAAATCGCGCAATCTACAGTTAATAACTGGCTATGTATAAATTTAGGCGATTATAACCATGCCTGCCATCATTAATTGGTAGAACTCTCATTGTGGCATCTGGCTTGTATGATGTTGCTGATGTAGAGAATGTGTGAGTAAAGCCTGCTGTTATAGAGACTGACTATTGGTGTGAGGATTCACATGGTGTCAAAGGTCACACGTCTGACACCCTAACAAGTCAAGGGTATTTCCTACTCTGTGTATTGGAGTTCCTCTAAGGTTAGCTCCCTTTGATCTTGTCACCTTGGATCAGTAGTCTATGGTATTACATCATGTAGTCTGTGGTACACACACCTTACTCATTAATTTGTAGGCGCCATACTTAATAGGTCAGACAACAAAAAAAACCAGGTTAGGATTCACGGTCTCCTAGAAAGTCAAGGGAGATAATCTCTTCTGGTGGACACATGGTTAAGGTGTTTCTGACATACCTAGCCCTCCACATTAAGTCTGCCCGTATAAAGATTATTTGAGGACTGAGATTTTTCCAACCTCTTGGGACAGGTATGAGGATACTTAGTTAAATAATCTAACCTGCAGAATTTTTAATATACATGTATAATTTCAAAACATCTGCATTCAGAAGTTGATAAAAATGTTAAATTTTGATCTGGGAATTTGACATAATGATGACTAGTCTATATACACTATGTGTTTTCCTCACTATTATTGGTTTTCCAAAATTATTATTGATAACTGGCAGTCCCCAAAAAACCTATGTGTCAGGTCAGGGCAAGTTTGATTGAAATAAATGATTAGCCTATAGTCATAACAAAAAATAATGTGGCATTGGATGACATAGAGTTTAAGAATCATCTACTTCACTATAAAATTGATACCTGTAGTTTTTGTGCTATCATGTGTTGATGACCAAACATACTAGCTTCTTTAGTCTGTAGTTACAGAGAGTTATCTGTCCTTGCAGGTAGTTATGGATTGTGACATCAAGATGTGTGTCAGAGAAAATTATATGAGTCGCCCTCAAAATAATGATGTCACAATGAATACCTACCAAAGTAAGGGAGATAACTCTACAATAATGCAAAGATTGGATACAAACATGCTTTTGGGTGCCTTAACTAATTTACAAGAATATCATTAATCAGTTTTAAGTGAATCATTATTACTGCAACAAATAACATATCAATAGAAATCCTATGTCTGCTTCAAAGGAGATGAAGCAGTTGATATTTTATAATATCAGTGAATATTTAATAACACCAGTAATTTCTGTTACAGGTTATTTTCCGTGTACTGCCCCCATTCATTCCAGTCCGTGATCCTTACAGTGTAAATGTTCAGAACCTGCTCAAGTTAACAAACCTCCGAGTCAACTTTACAGAGCTTCACACACTTGGTGAGGAATTCATTGTGAAATATAGATAAAATTCAACAGGAAATGCTGATTGAATCGGTGTTATATCTTCCCTTTGCCAATAAATTTTGACAATTAATCATTTTAATGAAGCTTTAATTAAGAATATAATCTAAAGCAGATTTGTAAAATGACTTTCTAATTGGTAATTATACAATCTCCATAGCAATTATCTTGATAAATCCATACATTTCTACTTTATTATTGTGAAAGAAAAAGATTTTGTTAGATTTTAATAAACTTTCGTCTGATCAGACTTTTAATCTGTCATGTAAACATTTGTTTTTTTCAGGTGACACCCTTTTGGACAGCCGTCGTGAAATCAAAGAGAAATATTACTATGCTATATATGATATGACTGTAAGAGGAAGCTGCAGTTGCTATGGTCACGCATCTAACTGTGTACCAGTACCCGGCTACAACAACCACTCGGGAATGGTAAGGGGGTAGAGATAACAACTTTTCACTATGATGCTCTTGGATACGCTCAAATACAAGATCTAACAACTCTTTGTTCGGGGTCACCTCAGCATGATCTCTGGCCAAGAATCAAAACATCTTAGGACTTTCTAATAGCCATTTATATTCAAGAGAGAATTTACCACACTGAAGATTTCATGGGCAACTCACTGATTGGTTAACTATAGGGGTCATGCTGAGATAACCCAGAACAGGGAGTTGTTAGTTCTTGTATTGGAGCGTATCGTAGAGCACTGTAGTGGAGCGGAATCACAAGTCTTATTTCAATCAGATTGAGGTACAAAGAAAAATCCTATTTACATTACAATTTTGAAACTTTTATTATCTTTTATTATTAATAAATGATTAAGTGATGAGAGCAGTTCCATAAATGTTTGTTAAGAGATGTCATTATTTGTAATATTACTGTATGTTTTGTGTAACAGGTGCATGGCCAGTGTGAATGTACACACAACACCATGGGCAGGAACTGTGAGTTATGTAAGACAGGATACAAAGATGTACCATGGCAGCCCGCCAGACATAACCAACCATTCGAGTGTCAGAGTAAGTCTGTCCTCTCAAGTGTTACACATGTCTGTCCTGTCCTGTACTGTCCTATTCTGTCCATTCTTGGCCTATCCTGTTGCATACCATACCAATTTCATATACGGCTGCAGGCCAACCTCGATTTGCACTCTTCCAAGAGTATAGAAGTGAATATAAGTCTGCTCATCTAATTCTATAAATAACAAATTAACAGAATATGTCGAATAGCCTTAAAATAGATGCTGACAAGCTACAGATGCCAAAGTTGATCAGATGCAATAATCTAGAGACCTTATACAGATGGAGTGCAGAAACAGTTTCTAGTGGAACATTTTGTTGCCTAAAATGATAAATATTCATAGTTTTCTCGAGAAAGCTTGTTTGACTAAGAGAAAAACCTGCCTATACCACAACATGCTTACAATTAAGAAATCCTACAATATGTAGAAGAACAGGAGACTAAGAAAACTTATAAACCAATTGACATTGTTAAGAGACCATACTCTCCGGTAGAGGGTTTATTTTTAAATACATCTGCTTTTACTTGTAAAGCAGGCAGTGAAAAGAATGAGGATATCCATACCAACTTAGTATCTGATCAAAATTGTTAAATCAATTAGGTAGAACAATCTGGTAGCATGAATATCAACAATGTATAGGATGTAAGCTAGTGTCGTGAGTGGTGTGGGATAGGACATAAATAGATAGAATAATCTTATTATAAGACAACCATAAAAGTATCTTGTTTTATGAGAGATAACCTTCCTTGCTTTTCTTGGTGAGAATAGTGAAAAAACTGTTATTGATAAACTGTATTATCACATGAAAGAACAAAATCTAAAAGACTAGATTTTTGATTGTTATCCAGACTAGTTGTACAGTCTGTAAATCAACCATGCTGAATACTGTACGTATGGAACCTCGGCGGTGTCCAGTGCGTATATGTTACAAGATCGGGTAAGAACAAAGTGGTGCCGCGTAGTGTATCGAAGTGACTGTGACAACATAATTGATCAAAACCTAGAGGGTAAATAACTGACCATGAAATTGGTCAAGACGATATTACTACCGAGAATTGTCGACTGCCCAAACAGGACATGCCCAGATGGCCATAAAAAAATTCACAAACTAGTCCAACGTAAGATAAGCTAGGAAAAAATTATACAAATTCCCTTGAAATTAACCTTGTAATAGTTTGTCCTTCAACTATGTTACGAAGAATACGTAAGCTAAAGAAAAAAACTTCTTCATCACTTAATCACGTTGTATGTAGGTGATGCGGATTAAGCCAGTGTAGAGAGTTAGAGTCTTAAAGGATAAAATAAACTTAATTAAATGAAAATTTATATATTGGTAACCCAAAACCTAGTAGCGATGCGGCAAAATTCATCAAACCAACTATCTAAGTAACATATAATACTTTCATAACCCAAATAAAGTTTAATGTAATTTTTAACGCAATCTATTATGTATAGATGCAAAGTTTGTAGTTGGTTATGTATCCTATGGTCTGTAAAAAGAAATCTAGAACTATTATTGAGTCGTTAGATAGATTAAGTTTATATTTTAACCTTGATTAAATATATGGTCTATTTTACCTTATAGGAAATCTATTAAATAATTTTAACCCTTTAAATAAGATTGAATATTTGGTCAGTTTTAAAACCCTGGTTAAATATTATTTGTGTATATTTATACTTTCAAGCCATTATTGAGGAAATATATGTTCTATTCTTTACCCATGAGTATGAACATATTCTGTGTATGTTTACATGTAGTTCAACAAAATTCTTGTATTATACACATATTGAGTAATAACATATTGTGTGCGAGTATAGTATGAGACCTTAGAGATGAGGCGTTATATAGGTGTCCGTGATGGTGGACTTATTTGAGACAATGAGAGATAAGTTTTGGCTAAATAGGGACCTACAGACCTGTTACTGAGGAACCGCGATGGATCCGAGGTAAGGTTGAGTAGACTGATTTGAAAGCCACATCGACAAGATCCAGCCTATGGACTGGATTGCCGGTACCAGCATTGTACAATAGGTAAAACAATAACTATCACTGGTAAAACTTTGTGAATGTCTGTAATGAAGGACACTTCTCAACGCTGACACTGCTTATGTAATAACCCGAAATAAGGATGTATGAAAATCGTATTCTAGAAAGCAACGGTGCCTTAGTTGTACTAAAAGGTGATTAAGTGAGAATTTCATCTTCTTATTTTAGCTAGAGACAACACCTGTGATCAAAATCTTCGAACGTGCCCAGAGAAAAGCAAGCATAGTAATCACTTATTAAAAAGAAATTGATATTTAACCAATATGATAATGAGTCAAATTTGTAATGAAAAGATCTTTAAAGTTAGCCTAATTACCATTGAACAGTCATAAAGCAAATAATATTAACCTATTAAAAGATAAATTGTCATAGTTAGATTCGTTAAATTGGCCTTATTACACTTAGTGACCCAGTTTAAATCGAAAAAGCTTACCATTGAGAATGAAATTAAGAGCGTTCCCTGATTAAACTATGTTAATAATCCTAAATACCTAATTAGCAACAATTTAATCTAGAAAAAATTTTACCTAGATAATAGAAAAATGATCGAATAAGATATTTTGCTAGTATATGCCCTTACATATACCTATTGAACAATTTTAGATGAGAAATATGCTAGTCACATTGATATAAAAATAGCTCAATAAAAAACTTAATAAGCCTAAATTAACCAAAATTGAAGCATTAAGAAAATAAATATTTAACCATTTATATGAAGAATGAGTTCAGTAAATTTTTAATGTAACCTTATTACGCATTATGATACATTTTTAAGTAGATTAGTGTTAGTACAGTCTATACCTAAGTAAATTGCTCTTCTTAGGTTAATAAAACAACATACGCGAATGTGATAATTGTCACGAATTTTCAAAATATGCCAAGACATTTATTCGTGAGAACATGATTGAGATTGCACCAAATAAACATATTTCATAAATAGTTAGATACCCAAACAAGTGTGATAAAGGCCAAAAAACATTTTCGTTTTTTATTTTATTTACATCCGAACGAAATTTCATATTAATCAAATCATTTATTGTTCAAAATAAACTCTAATGATTTGAACATACGTTGAAATATTGGGACTTTTAATAGTATTATGACTTTGTTGTGTATTCAGCTTGTATTTTGTAACACCCTTGGTAACCATTGGAATCAATAGGATGAGAATAAATGACTATCCTGGCCGAATGGCTTCAGTAAACATTCACGCTTACCTCCTACGGCGGTGGTAAAATGTGACTCCTCTTATTGTAAAGATAATACATGAATTGTAATACAGGATTGGAAAAAAAAATAATTACCAAAGGGATATTATAGAAAAAAAAAAAACTTATGAATGGTGCGATGTTTGACACAAGTTATAGAGATGATGATCATAGGAACAATATAAGTCTGATAATTAAGTACTGTCTAAAATACCATTATAATTTCACCATTAATAATGTTACATAAATTCAACAAGAACAAACAAAAGTCAAACAATTCACTAACATTGTTCCGCGTTCACAATCAAAATCTAAGTACAAAAAAAGAGTTTAAGTGCTTATAAATACTTTAAGATGACTATAACTAGATAATTAACTGTGATTAAAAAAAGGTCGGAACCAAAGGTCTTACAGAGACAATATCGAAAACAAAGAACATACATATATAAAAGTGTATAGTTTACTATGTGAGTCTCCCTAGCTTTCATGATATGACAAATAAAAAAGCAATCCATTCAGAACGAAGATAAGTAAATACATTGAATATCCTTGTTATTTGTTTTCTCATAACCAACTTGAGTATTTGAATACATCAAATGATGCATACAAAGAGCACCAAATAACTGACTCAATCACTACTGCACGTCATAGGTACAAATGTACAAACTCACATAATTGTCTCTAAGCCCCTATCAGAAGCGAAGAAATCTATTACTGGGACGACTGTGTACTGGATCCTCTTGATGTAACACCCGTTGTCATCAAGTATAAATCATATAACCTAGATAAAGAACGCTAAGAGAGTGAGATACTACCAGTATACAGAGGAAAAGACCTGAGAGTAAATAAACCACAGCCATGTTGCCTGTGACAATATGCAGGAATATATGTTGTTGTCTTAAATCAATTCCTATTCTGTTTGTAATGCCCGGTTATTTACTGGAACCTCAAGCGGATTGAGAGCGATGACTGGGAGCGATTTCACCCCGTGTGTGTATAGTACGTGAGGATAATTTGGAAGGGGTGCCGATGTCCGAGGTCCTGAGTTGACTCCCAGAGATCGTGTCAGTGTATCTGTCCCGTACCCAATATATTGTGGACGGCCGATTTAACAAGGCCCAATACACTTGCAAACAATTATTCATCACAATCTGGGATTAGTTCAGATACGAAAGCCGAATGATGCCATGGAAATCGGAGGATAGAATAATAGTTCATATACGCCATTTTAAATGGAATAGGTGAGGTTATACCTTTATGGATAATTAATTTTAATTGACGTGACCAACGAAAATAGAATTTTTCAAATAAAGCTGAAAATGACTTGCTCCACCTTCATATTAAAACCAAGTACATTGAAAGATATTGATCGCTTTGGTCGCATTACTAAGACCTAATCAAGGAAAAAAATGGGGGGGGGGGGGGGTGGGAGGGGGGGGGAAATTGGATATAGAAAAACGATAATATTTATAGATTTAGTGTGATTAGGGACTATTTTAAGAACCAATGGCATTTGGTAATATCAATCAACATAAGGAAAAATTCGATAAAACAAGTGTTAGAATCCCACCTGCTACCACTATAGACCGGCCAAGTGGGTCTTTTTCCAACACAATGTTTTGAACATTCATGATAAACCAAGCTAATTAAGACAAATTTTTTTCTTTTTTTCCCTTAGTGGTAGGAACTTTATTAACATATTTAAAATGTATTGTTGTTAAGACTGAAAGAGACTATTATTTTCTTTGTTTAAAAATTGTAGTTAGTTTATTACATTAGAGAACAAGACCCTCGTTTTATATTTTCTATGGTTTAAAACAGCAGATATTTTGTTACGACAGAGAAACAAGACAATTTCTTTGTATTAAACAGCTGTTATTTGTTACAGCCAGAGGAACTAAGACAATTTCTCTTTATGCTGCGTATATTGTGTTACTGCTGATATTTTTATAGTTACGACAGCAGAACAAGACAGATGACTTTTTTTACACATGGTGTATTTAGTATTACGTAGCCACAGAGAACAATGACAATTTTTCCTTTAGTTATTAAACGGCTGTTATTTGTTACGACAGAAGACAAGAACAATTTCTTATGTAAAACTGCTGTTATTTGTTACGACATAGAACAAGACAATTTATTTGTTTAAACAGCTGTTATATGTTACGACATAGAACAATACCTCGTTAACTTTGTTCTAAACTGCTGATATTTTGGTTACCCACATGAGAACAATACCTCGTTTACTTATAGTATAAAAACAGGGCGTGATATTTGTTACAACACATGAGAACCAGACCCTTATCTTGTGTTTTAAACTGCTGTAATTTTGAGTTACTGACAGAGAAACAGTAACACTATCTATGAAGTATTAAACTGGCTTGTTATTTTTGTTTACGACAGATGAACAAGATAATTTCATTGTTCCTAACTGCATGGTTATTTTGGTTACGACAGATGTACAAGAACAATTAATCTTAGTATTAAACTGTCATATCAATTATGTTACGACCAGAGAACAATACCTCTGTTTACTTTGTTTAAACTGCAGTTATTTGTTACTACAGAGAAAAATACCTCGTTTTTCTTTATTTAAAACTGCTGTTATTTGTTACGACAGAAGCAAGCCCAAGTACCATTTCTTTGTCTAAACGACAGTTATTGTACGACAAAGAACAAGACAATTTTCTCGTTTGTTAGTTTAAACAGACGTTTAATTTGTTACGACAGATAACAAAACAATTTCTTTGTTTTATAAACTGCTGTTATTTGTTACGACAAGAACAAGACAATTTCTTTGTTTAAAAAACGACTGTTATTTAGTTACGAGCAGAGCAACAAGACAATATTCTGTTGTTTAAACTGACGTCTTTTGTTTAGCGACGAGAGAAACAAGACAAATTTCTTTGTTATAAACTACGTTTATTGTTATACGACAGAGGAACAAGTACTAAAATATCATTTTATTGAAACCGTCTGTTATTTGTTATCGACAGAGAACAAAACAAATACTTTGTTTAAACTGGTTTTAAATTTGTTACGACTAGGAGAACAAGACAAATTCTTTGTATAAACTGCTGTTTTTATTTAGTTTACGACGCAGAGAACAAGATTCTGTACACATTGTCCGTCCTCAATACTACAACCATCCTGCCCTCGGAGACAACAGTGGACATGTCAGTGATATCATTAGTGGTATTAACTGAGAGATACAGCATCGAGTTCAACGTTCTCCGTACAACTACATCGACTTACCCGATGGACTACGATATTGTCCATCAGATACAATCCAGCGGTACATATCCCCCACAATTCATTTTTATAATATTTCATTTATTTAAAAACAAAATATTGTTACATATATCAGTGATATCCAAATGCTGTGAATAGTAGTCTTATGACATGATTCTGAAAGAATTAACTACAAAAGAGTTCCTTCTTTACATTTAAAAGAAAATTTGAAATGCATCTGTAAACCAACTTACTAATTATAGTGCCCATTAAATTTTGGTTATTTCAACGAGAAATAAGAAGTCGCAAAAATTGATATTAAAAAGATATAAACCATATAATATTCTAAATCAGTGAGCATTGAAAAAATAGTCGCTAGGCATATAAAACGTGAAATTAAGTCGTAAAAGAAAAAAAAGTTGGTTTACAGTATATTATCAACTATGGAAAGATTATTTATAGAACCAAATGGAACTGACGGCTGATTATATTGATGACCGTACATTTTAATCTTTCTTTGTATGTAGTTGTGCGAATAATTTAAATCAAAAACTCTTACTATCTATCCTTAATGCACAAAGGATTTAGGGTAAGTAACTTGTCACTACGTGTTCTGTCAATCGCTGTGGTTAGGCTACACACGAGTGGTCCCAGTAAGTGGAGCCTCTAGTTACATGGGCAATTCCTCAACCCATTCACACCCCCTGAAGATATACCTTAGATTCTTCTAGATCAAAGGCTGGAATAGGTCCCATTTTGTAATTAATTCAGGGGTGAATGAGTAAGTGTTGGTTAAGTCCCTCATCAGATTAAGTACAAGCAGAACCTGACTTTATTGACAACAGAAAACTGTGTCAGATTTTTACAGTGTGTCCGTAAACTCAGTGTTTTTGTTGATTAATCCCCATTCTTATTATTTTCTTATATTTTACTTTTATTTGTGTCCCATTTTGGGTTTTCATTTATGTTTGATGTTTTATTTTGAGTTTCAGTATATTTCATTTTGTTAAATATGTTAAAAATAAATGATTTATTGAAGAAGCTAAATGAAATCAATTTATAAAAAAATATAATATGTGTGTCTAAAAAATTAATTGAAAACTCAACACTGCCGCGAACAAATGATCCACTACAGAATTACTTGGTAATTAATGGAATTTTGGCATTGTAAAGTTCAGTTTTAGACACATTACAATTAAGAAAAAACCTATAATTTTCATCCAGATGATGAGAAGAGATCATATAAGATATATCATTGCATTAGACGTTTTTTTGATTTCTATGTAAACAGATGCAGGATTATTTGGGAGGATGTCCGTGTGTACGTTGTCGTCTGTCCCGAGGCCCAGTCAACGAGTTGGACCATGTGCTAATCACATGCCATCAGATGATGAAAAAAGTCACCAACCTCATGACTAGTAAGTATCAGAGTTCATGTAAAAAACAGAGTGGTTTGAAGAAGCCCTGAATTTAATGGGCTGAAAATGTAGAGAGGATTAAAATCAGTGACTTTAACGGGCTGTAAAGGAAGTAGAGAGGGTTAAAAAGCCCTTTCTCTAAAAGGCTTTAAAATGTATAGAGTTAAAAAGCCTGGACTTTGATGGTGTAAAAAAGTAGAGAGGGTTAAAAAGTCCTGAGTTTAACACCTTCCTGTTCGGGTGTTTTTGATCTGCTAAATAAGTGAGATTAGCACTTTTTTGTATATCTTATATTCCAAACGTTGGCTGCATAGAACCATAAAGTGTTATGCATCATTGATTAGTATATCACCTGAATTTCATTTTCCTAAATATAGTTTTCACCTTTGACCTTTATGGTAGTAAAGGTCAAAGGTCAAAGATCACCAAAATCACCTTTTTATTGAAAAAAAATCACCATTTTGATTTTTTCTGGATCATTTAACGGGCGGAAAACAACAAACAGCAATCTGTATATTTGAAGATTCAATGTAAACTACAGATAATTCTGAAGATAATCCTTATGAGATAGCCCATTAATTACGATCAACAAAGTTTTGGCACAAAGATTATTCAGTGTGACCTTTGAAGAAAAATAGCAGCTAAAATGACAATAATGCAAGCAAAATCATGTATTGATTAAGTAAGTAGTTACACAATAACATAGTAAAACCTTGGATTGATAAAGATATGAAGTTACCTACGTAATTGAAAAATCAACAAAGTTTAGTATAAAGAATAAAATACATGTACATAATATTAATATTATTATATACAAGTACATCGGCAAGACACAAGGGAGGGTAATTAATATTCTTGCACATATACTCATTGTTTTGGAGGAAACGTTTGCATTTACTCCCAATTTGTCATGAACTTGGAACATGAAAGATGGTGTGTAACATCTTCGTCGCAAGACTTTGTTTCCATTCATATTAACAGAGAATGACATGTTTAATTTTTTACAAGGTCCGATTATAAAATGTATTATAGTATGTACCTGGAATATATTAAACACGGGAGATTAACTTTTGGGATTAATTGAGAAGCATAAGCAATAAAAATTTTGTTTGTAAGAACATTTTAATCCGATGTGAGACGTTTTGGAGGATCTATGGTTACGACTCAAAATGTTATGTATATGTTTGCAAGAGTAATACACTTTTCAACAAATATCATAAAATAAGGCATTGTCTACAGCATTGCTGATTAGTATGTAGGCTTAACTCATAACATACTACTAGAGATTGGTAAACCCGCTATTTCTCAGAAAGGATCATAGGGATTCCTTCTTTCAAATTTACATATAGTAGGTTTCCCTAGGTCCCTAGCTGTGCATATTGCATTTTGGGAGCGAACGGTCAACAAGATGAGTCGATACGGGCCGCCATCTGGATTTTGAAATCGAAAACAATCGAAAAAGATCCCCTCTGCCATAAAGGTGGAAGGTGTCAAAAGACAAAGACAATTTTTGGGCGTCAAGATCCCTCTAGAATCATTTGTTTCTTTGTAGGAAAAGGAAAAACACGAGAAATTAAACAGTACTGACATTCTGATAACTCAGTACCAACATATGTTATATCGATTATATTTGACATCTTTTTGAACGACGAGGTTTCTGATTAATTGTGGTAAGAGCGAGATAATGCACGACCAGTAACGTTGTTCAAACCCGGGACCAACCGAACTCTTTCCCGGATGCTCTACAAAAGAACCAATCTGAGCAGCTTGTTTTGTCGCTTTCGATCCGATCCAGAACCATTACATTAGTATTATCTCCTTCCTTTTCACTCATCGCCCCTCAAAGATTCAACATACTAACCGGGGTTTTTTATATTCGCCTTTTTAGATTCCGAGACACTCCAAACACTATCCTGATGCTCTACCAATTCAATTGAGCTATATAAATAATATATATATATTCAAACAGATGAGCCGAAGCTCAGCATAATAGAAAGCCGGAGCAAATGGGAAAAAAAAAATACTCTTGTGTTATAGATTAAGAGGAAAACATTCTTTTTTATGCCATGATATATATATGATAAGCAACCAAGTCTGGTTCTGATTTTCTGTACATATATGAATTTGACTCAAATTCAATTCAAATCACTACATTTACGAATTAGTATCAATCAAGTGTTGTATTCATCTAGATCCAAGAGAAAACCGTATGTTTAAGAAAATAGCCGCTGCCCTTTGGTCAGTTCCTTAGAGCTGTGTAACCATTTATAATCACATGTACACATTAAACATTAAATCGTTTTATTTACTGTTAACCGTTTTCATATGGATGCTGTCGATCAATTGTGAGAAGCATTGTTGTAAATGATATCTATAAATATAAACCAAACTCTTTATATATTTCATTACAGGCTGTTATTGCGAAATAAGATTTGTAATCTGTTTTCTTTTTTTTTAAAAACTATGTAGCAGAGTCATCCATGATTTTTCATTTGGTTGTGTAAAATAGTGGAAATGACAGATCTGACTTGTAATCAGTATGACTTAATTATATGTTTATGGAGTTATGAACCACAAGATTTCTAGTATATAATCTATATTTTACATATGAACCACAAGACCACAGGGACCTGACAAGAACATTTTAACCAACAGTATACATATATATATTATAGATACTATAATATGTATGTACAGTTGGTTAAACATTTTCGTGCCAGGTCCCTGTGCACAAGACTACATTTTTTATACTGATTCTGATACTAGAGTCAACATTTTAAAGCAAACAGATTAAGAAAGCATTATAATGTATATGCATATGAACAATGTATATACATATAATTATAATGCACCGGTCGTCACTCACAAAAAAAGGCGATTTGATTTTACCGACCAAAACGTGTATTACAAATAGTTCGTATGTCAATCTATTACGAATAGTTCTATATTCATCCTATCCTAAGACTATTTCAAAACGGATCCAGAGCCCCTGTTAATTTGTGCACGAGGTCTACATGTACATGTACACGTACGTACAATAGAACTATGGCTATCACGACTTACCCGTCACAACTACGTACATGTACACTGTACACGTATTACCTACGTGTGCTGCACATGTACCTGCTACTAGTCCCGCTATTTCATATATTTAAGTAAACAAGTTGAAATCTATCCGTTTCATAAAATGTTTGATTGAACTGGTTTCAACGACGTCTAAACCTAACATTAATTGCTAATGCTTCAAAAATTGATGAGAATTTATTATGCATCGTTTCTATGGACGCTCAAGGGACAATACTCTAGATTGATTTTTTCTATACATGTACAAAATTTGAAGTACTTTCACAGACGCTTTAGCTTAAGGATTATTTTCAGTGGTAATAATTACCTATAATTCCATCAAAAAGGAGTTTCCGGGGCCGCAACGTTGACCGTCCGAGGTCAGAATCACCGTAATCTCACATTTAACATCCCATAATATGAAGGCGATGATATTTTCAGATTAGTGTATTTTGAGTAGTTTCTTTAAATTCTATATCTGTAATCTTCAGCAGCATTACATATATATACCGGTATATCTATTTGATTTAGATAAACAATCATCCAATGTGCTTCTCCAGGATCATGATCATAACGTTACGATAAACGTAAATGAAACGTAACGTCATAATGTTACACATTTGTAAGTAACGTCGCGAATTTTAGTTTGAGTAGGGTAAAGTAAAATCGCGATAATTTCGTTTCAAGAAAACCAATTTTCAAATCTAAAGCTGATTTGTAAAGGAATTTGTCTGTGGCATTAACACACTGTATTTTCATGAAGTTATAATCTTAACTGATATATATATTCCAGCTCTGAATACATAAAAACGTTAATTTTTAACGAAAAACATCGCATATGTTTTTCATTTGAGAAAATTTTCTTTAAAATAATAAAATAAAGACATATGAATAACATCTTTTTCTTGCTTGCAATCTAAGCTTTTCAGTGATATATGTCATTTCAACACTGCAATATCTCATATTTACTTTCCGAGCGGTTTTTTCACGAATAACGCTGGCAAATTTAACGGCATTTTCGGCACTTTTTAACGGACGTTTTTTTTGACGGAAACTTACAGCGCACTAATTCATTCTAGCAAACCAACTTGTGAAATTTATATGAACATAAAATAGAGAAATCACTGATTCCGTTGATATAAATATTTCGTTTCTACGAGGAATATAAAGGTTAATGTGACGCCTTCGAACTTGGTAGATGACGTTATCAAAGTCATATCGGTACAAATGTACCGATGCGAACGGGAAGGTGTTAAGGTGCTGATAAAGGAAGTAGAGAGGGTTAAAAAAAACTTTCTCTAAAAGGCTTTAAAATGTACAGAGAGTTAAAAAGCCTGGACTTTGATAGTCTAAAAAAGAAGAGGTCTAAACACTGACTTTAACGGACCCTAAAGAAATTAGAGAGGGTTAAATAAATGGGCTATAGAGGAAGTAGCAAGGGTTAAAAAGCCCTTTTTCAAAAAGGCTTTAAAATGTACAGAGAGATAAAAAGCCTGGACTTTAATAGTCTAAAAAAGTAGAGAGGGTTAAAAAGTCCTAAAAGGCTTTAAAAAAATAACAGAGGTTTAAAACCATTGACTTTAATGGGCTTTAAAGGAAGTAAAGAAGGTTGAATAAGGCTATATAAAGGGAATGGAGAGGATTAAGAAGCCCTGACTTTAATAAGCTAAAAAATAGAAAGGGTTAAAACTCTGATTTGAAGGGTTTCAAGCAAATTTTAAACAAAGTTATTATCCCCCCCCAACGAAGTTGGCGGGGGATATACAAATGGGTTCCGTCCGTCCGTCCGTCCGTCCGTCCCCGTCCGTCCGTCCGTCCGTCCGTCCGTACGAATGGTTTCCGGAGCATAACTCTAAAAACCAGTAGAGATATTTCCACGAAACTTCATACACATATTGGTATTATGGTCTAGTAGTGCCTTTTGCTAATTTTAGGTTTTCAGTTTTTGCATTTTTTTTCCGTAACCATGGAAACATTGCTGAAAATATCATATTTTTGTACCAGGTTCGTTTCCGGAGCATAACTCTAAAACCAGAAGAGATATTTCCACGAAACTTCATAGACACATTGGTCTTATGGTCTAGTAGTGCCTTTTGCTATTTTAAGGTTTTCACTTTTTGTACTTTTTTCTGTAACCATGGAAACATTGCTGAAAATGGCAGATTTTTGTGTAAGAATCGTTTCCGGAGCACAACTCTAAAACCAGCAGAGATATTTCCATGAAACTTCATAGACACATTGTTCTTATGGTCTAGTAGTGCCTTTTGCTATTTTTAGGTTTTCATTTTTTGCACTTTTTCCGTAACCATGGAAACATTGCTGAAAATTTCATATTTTTGTCTACCAGGTTCATTTCCGCAGCATAACTGGAAAACCGGTTGAGATATATGCACGGAACTCCATAGGCACATTAGTCTTATGGTCTAGTAGTGCCTTTTGCTATTTTAAGGTTTTCACTTTTTGTACTTTTTTTCTGTAACCATGGAAACATTGCTGAAAATGGTAGATTTTTGTGTAAGAATCGTTTCCGGAGCACAACTCTAAAACTAGCAGAGATATTTCCATGAAACTTCATAGACACATTGTTCTTATGGTCTAGTAGTGCCTTTTGCTATTTTTAGGTTTTTCCTGTTTTTTTTCATACACATAAGTCTCCACAATCAAACTTACTTCAGCTTTGATATCTCCATTGGCGGGGGATCTGAATGACTATGTCCTTGTTCTGGAATCCTTACTTATTTATGAGGTATATATCTATTTTACTCCCAAGTAAGGCACAGTTGGTCTTCCAAATTTTCAAATTTTCTAAAAAAAAATCTTGTATTTTACTTTACATGTTTCCTTTGTTTATAGACCGTAAAGCTACACCATCGTTTTCTCCTACCCTACTTGTCTGGAGCCTGGCAAGGAGTATTAAAAATACTATCAGACTCGAGTTCCGCCGCTATTAAAACCAATGCTGAAACACCTGACGCAGCCCTCAATAATGATTCAGTAAGTCTTTGTAAAATATGTGGAAAAATTAAAGTTTTACGAAGTCACACCTTCAACGATTGTGACGTAATTAATTATTTGATAAGATTTTTTGTGATGTCACATATACGCCAGAAGGTGGGACTAATTGACAGTAAAATCACACTTTATCTACATCAAGTTGGTCAACACATTGTTTCACATACAAAATCAAACAGTATGGTCTGTTTTTAGAAAAGAGAATGCCTTTAAATGGGGAATAAAAGTAAACTGATTAAAAAAAATCAACTTTTAGCTGTCTTTTTCATCTATTTTCATGTGAAAATCAAAACAGTTTAAAACTGTAATAACACAAATTTCTGATCTTCTAATATAAAAAACTGTGTGTGAAATGACTATAATCAACATGTTTTTTAGTCGTGTTCATATCTTGAGTAATTTATAGTGTACATTTTTAAAGTATTAGACTTTGATTACACTAATCAAAGTTTTACAATGCATTATATTACATTTGCACAGCATGTCTTTATGTCTTTTTTGACCAAAATTTTAATATAAATATAATATATATTATATATAAAAAAATATGAAATGTTAACAAAAATAAATCCAATGTGTGATAACATTTGTGTTACAGGCTTGTCCTGATCCCTAACATGGATTACTGTACCAAATTTCTATGGGCCCTGGCTAACCCCAGTTTCCTTAAGGAGGAGTTCATGCGATATTGGTATGTTATAACTCGCAGTTAAAGGCATTCCAGGAGGAACCGAGAGATGTTATGTTACAACCTCACTTTTGTATTTCTTCTTCTGTACTTCACAACTGGAGCCTATGGGTAAGGGCAGATTCACTTTTAACCTCATTCACCCCTGAAAATTTCATAATGGACTGGTCTAGTCTTTTGATTTAAAGAACCTAAATGTGTAAATTCAGGGTGCGGTGAAATGTGTAAATTTAACATGTCACTATGCTCAAATCAATCCAAAAAAAATAATAGGAAATTTTGCATTGTTAATTTTTGTGCAAAAGCAGAGAAGATAATTTTTTCTCCAGATATTTCATTAAATTGTTGTCACAACAAATGTTAAAAAAAAAATAAAATTGCATTTAATGGATTGAAATTTTACACAGAATAATTCCTGCTAATAAAGATGACCAGTACTATACAACCTAAATTGCAAACCTCTTATAAGAACCTAGGACAGGGAATGAAAAGGTGTCTATTGTTTTATAGCTATGGATTTCTATTTGTAAATTATGTTTTCATTCTGAACATGTTTTTACTTCTAGTTTGTCATTTGTACGTTTACTTCATGACAGAGTTGTAACTTGATGAAAACTCAACTGCTCAGAAACCTAGAATGTAACGCTGCTTGGGTGGTCAGTGTCGTTGTAAGCCCAAATCGTCGGCCGTCAATGTGGACAGATGTTGCACCATGAACATACAAACTTTGTGGACCTTATGGTTGCAGAACTAGAGTCCATTTGATTTTAGCATCTAATTGATGTGCCTTA